>NC_037346.1:61231512-62431512 GCF_002263795.3 Bos taurus | reverse complement strand
AGGATTTTCCTAGTGTCTCTATCTAAAAAGGGCGTCATCAAGAAACAAGAAAAATTTCAAATAAACAACCTCACCTATCACTAAAAGAAATAGAAAAAGAAGAAGCAAAGCCCAAAGTCAGCAGAAGGAAGGAAATAATAAAAATCAGAGAGAAAATAAATAAGGTAGAGATTAAAAAAAAATAGTAGAAAAGATCAATAAAACCAAGAGCTAATTTTTCGAGAGCACAAACAAAATCAACAGACCTCTAGCCAGGGTCATCAAGAAGAAAGCAGAAGACTCCAAATAAAAAAACAAAAAATTATAAAAGGGGAATAACAATACCACAGAAATAAAGAAAAAATAAAACCTGCCAAAATTGAGTCAAGAAGTAGATAATTTAAACAGACAAATTACTAGAAGTGAAATAGAATCTGCAATTTTAAAAACTCTGTACAAGCTAAAGTCCAGGCCGGATGACGTCACTGGAAAAATTCTACCAAACACACAAAGAAGACCTTGTACCTTTCCTTCTCAAACTCTCCCGGAAGCCTGAAGAGGCAGGACCACTCCAAGAGCCCTCTGTGAAGCCACCGTCACCCTGAGAGCGAAACAAGGCAAAGATACCACTGAAAAAAGATCAAAGGCCCGTGTCTTTGATGAATATATATGCAGAAATCCTCAAGAAAATATTAGCACATCAAGTCTAGCAATACAAAAAAAGGATCATATGCCATGATCAAGTCAGATTCATTCCAGGGTTTCAAGGCTGATTCGGCATACCCAAATCAATCAATGCAATAAACCATATCAATGAAAGAAAAGTGAAAAACCACATGACAGTCTCAAGAGATGCAGAAGAAAACATTTGATAAAATTCAACATCCATTTATGATTTAAAAAAAATTCTTTTTCTGCTCTGATGGCTGTGGCCAAAACTTCCAAAACTATGTTGAACAGTAGTGGTGAGAGTGGGCACCCTTGTCTTGTTCCTCACTTTAGGGGAAATGCTTTAAATTTTTCACCATTTAGAATAATGTTTGCTGTGGGTTTTGTCAGGTATAGCTTTTATTATGTTGAGGTATGTTCCTTCTATTCCTGCTTTCTGGAGAGTTTTTATCATAAATGGATGTTGAATTTTGTCAAAGGCTTTCTTTGCATCTATTGAGATAATCATATGGCTTTTATTTTTCAATTTGTTAATGTGGTGTATTACATTGATTGATTTCCAGATATTGAAGAACGCTTGCATCCCTGGGATAAAGCCCACGTTGGTGTATGATCTTTTTAATGTGTTGTTGGATTCTGATTGCTAGAATTTTGTTAAGGATTTTTGCATCTATGTTCATCGTGACATTGGCCTGTAATATTCTTTTTTTGTGGCATCTTTGTCAGGTTTTGGTATTAGGGTGATGGTGGCCTCCTAGAATGAGTTTGGAAGTTTACCTTCCTCTGCAATTTTCTGGAAGAGTTTGAGTAGGATAGGTGTTAGCTCTTCTCTAAATTTTTGGTAGAATTTAGCTGTGAAGCCATCTGGATCTGGGCTTTTATTTGCTGGAAGATTTCTGATTACAGTTTCAATTTCTGTGCTTGTGATGGGTCTGTTAAGATTATCTATTTCTTCCTGGTTCAGTTTCGGAAAGTTGTATTTTTCTAAGAATTTGTCCATTTCCTCCATGTTGTCCATTTTAATGGCATATAATTGCTGATAGTAGTCTCTTATGATCCTCTGTATTTCTGTGTTCTCTGTTGTGATCTCTCCATTTTCCTTTCTAATTTTATTGATGTGATTTTTCTCCCTTTGTTTCTTGATGAGTCTGACTAATGGTTTGTCAATTTTATTTATCCTTTCAAAGAACCAGCTTTTGGCTTTGTTGATTTTTGTGATGGTCTCTTTTGTTTCTTTTGCAACCCTGGGGTCTTCATTTCTTCCTTTTCTAGTGTAGGTGTCAGTCAGTCAGTCAGTGCAGTTGCTCAGTCGTGTCCGACTCTTTGTGACCCCATGAATCACAGCACGCCAGGCCTCCCTGTCCATCACCAACTCCCGGAGTTCACTGAGACTCACGTCCATCGAGTCAGTGATGCCATCCAGCCATCTCATCCTCTGTCGTCCCCTTTTCCTGCTGCCCACAATCCCTCCCAGCATCAGTCTTTTCCAATGAGTCAACTCTTCACATAAGGTGGCCAAAGTATTGGAGTTTCAGCCTCGACATCAGTCCTTCCAATGAACACCCAGGACTGATCTCCTTTAGGATGGACTGGTTGGATATCCTTGCAGTCCAAGGGACTCTCAAGAGTCTTCTCCAACACCACAGTTCAAAAGCATCAATTCTTCGATGCTCAGCTTTCTTCACAGTCCAACTCTCACATCCATACATGACCACTGGAAAAACCATAGCCTTGACTACATGGACCTTTGTTGGCAAAGTAATGTCTCTGCTTTTCAGTATGCTATCTAGGTTGGTCATAACTTTTCTTCCAAGGAGTAAGCGTCTTTTAATTTCATGGCTGCAGTCACCATCTACAGTGATTTTGGAGCCCAAAAAAATAAAGTCTGACACTGTTGCCACTGTTTCCCCATCTATTTCCCATGAAGTGATGGGACCAGATGCCATGATCTTCGTTTTCTGAATGTTGAGATTAAAGCCAACTTTTTCACTCTCCTCTTTCACCTTCATCAAGAGGCTTTTTCGTTCCTCTTCACTTTCTGCCATAAGGGTGGTGTCATCTGCGTATCTGAGGTTATTGATATTTCTCCCAGCAATCTTGATTCCAGCTTGTGCTTCTTCCAGCCCAGAGTTTCTCATGATGTACTCTGCATATAAGTTAAATAAGCAGGGTGACAATATACAGCCTTGACCTACTCCTTTTCCTATTTGGAACCAGTCTGTTGTTCCATGTCCAGTTCTAACTGTTGCTTCCTGACCTGCATACAAATTCCTCAAGAGGCAGATCAGGTGGTCTGGTATTCCCATCTCTTTCAGAATTTTCCACAGTTTATTGTGATCTACACAGTCAAAGGCTTTGGCATAGTCAATAAAGCAGAAATAGATGTTTTTCTGGAACTCTCTTGCTTTTTCCATGATCCAGTGGATGTTGGCAATTAGGTCTCTGGTTCCTCTGCCTTTTCTAAAACCAGCTTGAACAACTGGAAGTTCACGTTTCATGTATTGCTGAAGCCTGGCTTGGAGAATTTGAGCATTACTTTACTAGTGTGTGAGATGAGTACAATTGTGCAGTAGTTTGAACATTCTTTGGTATTGCCTTTCTTTGGGATTGGAATGAAAACTGACTTTTTCCAGTCCTGTGGCCACTGCTGAGTTTTCCAAATTTGCTGGCATATTGAGTGCAGCACTTTCACAGCATCATCTTTCAGGATTTGAAATAGCTCCACTGGAATTCCATCACCTCCACTAGCTTTGTTCGTAGTGATGCCTCCTAAGGCCCACTTGACTTCACATTCCAGAATGTCTGGCTCTAGGTCAGTGATCACACCATCGTGATTATCTTGATCATGAAGATCTTTTTTGTACAGTTCTGTGTATTCTTGCCATCTCTTCTCAGTATCTTCTGCTTCTGTTAGGTCCATACCATTTCTGTCCTTTATCGAGCCCATCTTTGCATGAAATGTTCCCTTGGTATCTCTGATTTTCTTGAAGAGATCTCTAGTCTTTCCCATTCTGTTGTTTTCCTCTGTTTCTTTGCATTGATCGCTGAGGAAGGCTTTCTTGTCTCTTCTTGCTGTTCTTTGGAACTCTGCATTCTGATGCTTATATCTTTCCTTTTCTCCTTTGCTTTTCGCTTCTCTTCTTTTCACAGCTATTTGTAAGGCCTCCCCAGACAGCCATTTTGCTTTTTTGCATTTCTTTTCCAGGCATGGTCTTAATCCCTGTCTCCTGTACAATGTCACGAACCTCATTCTGTAGTTCATCAGGCACTCTATCTATCAGATCTAGTCCCTTAAATCTATTTCTCACTTCCACTGTATAATCATAAGGGATTTGATTTAGGTCATACCTGAATGGTCTAGTGGTTTTCCCTACTTTGTTCAATTTAAGTCTGAATTTGGCAATAAGGAGTTCATGATCTGAGCCACAGTCAGCTCCCGGTCTTGTTTTTGCTGACTGTATAGAGCTTCTCCATCTTTGGCTGCAAAGAATATAATCAATCTGATTTTGGTGTTGACCATCTGGTGATGTCCATGTGTAGAGTCTTCTCTTGTGTTGTTGGAAGAGGGTGTTTGCTACGACCAGTGCATTTTCTTGGCAAAACTCTATTAGTCTTTGCCCTGCTTTATTCCATATTCCAAGGCCAAATTTGTCTGTTATTCCAGGTGTTTCTTGACTTCCTACTTTTGCATTCCAGTCCTCTATGATGAAAAGGACATATTTTGGGGGTGTTAGTTCTAAAACGTCTTGTAGGTCTTCATAGAACTGTTCAGCTTCTTCAGCGTTACTGGTTGGGGCATAGACTTGGATTACTGTGATATTCAATGGTTTGCCTTGGAAACGAACAGAGATCATTCTGTCATTTTTGAGATTGCATCCAAGTACTGCATTTCGGACTCTTTTGTTGACCATGATGGCCACTCCATTTCTTCCGAGGGATTCCTGCCCGCAGTAGTAGATATAATGGTCATCTGAGTTAAATTCACCCATTCCAGTCCATTTCAGTTCGCTGATTTCTAGAATGTCGACATTCACTCTTGCCATCTCTTGATTGACCACTTCCAATTTGCCTTGATTCATGGACCTGACATTCCAGGTTCCTATGCAATATTGCTCTTTACAGCATCGGACCTTGCTTCTATCACCAGTCACATCCACAACTGGGTATTGTTTTTGCTTTGGCTCCATCCCTTCATTCTTTCTGGAGTTATTTCTCCACTGATCTCCAGTAGCATATTGGGCACCTATTGACCTGGGGAGTTCCTCTTTCAGTATCCTATCATTTTGCCTTTTCATACTGTTCATGGGGTTCTCAAGGCAAGAATACTGAAGTGGTTTGCCATTCCCTTCTCCAGTGGACCACATTCTGTCAGACCTCTCCACCATGACCCGCCTGTCTTGGGTTGCCCCACGGGCATGGCTTAGTTTCATTGAGTTAGACAAGGCTGTGGTCCGTGTGATTAGATTGACTAGTTTTCTATGAGTATGGTTTTAGTGTGTCTGCCCTCTGATGCCCTCTTGCAACACCTACCATCTTACTTGGGTTTCTCTTACCTTGGATGTGGGGTATCTCTTCACGGCTGCTCCAGCAAAGTACAGCTGCTGCTCCTTACCTTGGACGAGGGGTATCTCCTCACTGCTGCCCCTTCTGACCCTGAACATGGAATAGCTCCTCTAGGCCCTCCTGTGCTCGCGCAGCCACCGCTCCTTGGAGGTGGGGTTGCTCCTCTTGGCCGCCACCCCTAACCTTGGACGCAGGGTAGCTCCTCTCAGCTACCGCCCCTGACCTCAGACGTGGGGTAGCTCCTCCTGGCCACTGCCCCTGACCTTGGATGTAGGGTAGCTCCTCTCAGCCATTCCTGCGCCGTCGCAGCCTGGCACTCTTGGCCTCTGCCCCTGACCTCAGATGTGGGGTAACTCCTCTTGGCCACCTCCTCTTGGGCATGGGGTCCTCCCCGCTTCTGCCCCTGACGTCGGACGTGGGGTAGCTTGCTGAGGTCCAGCCCCAGCTGATCCAGGGTATTCGAAGGAGAGACGGCATCGGTGACTTATTTAAATATTAATTAGAGATATAAAGAGTAATAGAATGAGGATAGCTCAGTAGGAAAATTCAGTGGAGAAAAGAGGCTGAGTAGCTTGGTTTACACAGGGGACCAATAAAACTTCAAGACAAGAAGCTTGCACCACTTAGGTAGGCCACAGGCGTCCTTCCCGAAGGAGAGGAGACACTGAGGCCTCCCTGGTCGGATCTTAAAAGCCCAGGCATAATTAGTAAGCATGGCAGGCTCCGCGCTCCAGATGGAGACTCAGCCAGAGTTTGAGAGAGAGAGAGACATGGGGAGACCAGTATTTCGAGGAACTGATCCCAATTCTTTATTTTCCAGAGTCTGTTTTTATACACTGAGATGTTATACAAAAGTCACGCAGGGACAGCAGTCCTGAATTTTATTAAAGTCAGGTGCTTCATTACAAATGCATACAGAGGTCTCATCTTCTGGCCAGGGGGGCCTGCTGACAATTTATGACTCTCTCCTTGTGACAGCGGTCAGTCAACAGTTATTTCTCTAGGGGTGATTATTCTTAAAACAGATGCCACCTTCCCAAGGTACCAGATAATGTTACATTCCTATAGGGTGAGTGTGTAGTGGGTTTTAATTAAGGAAAGAATTTACTTAGCCTAAGGTCTAACGTGATTAATATCAAAGGTTAAAACTTATTTCTTCTATATATTCATTAATGTGTATAAGGGCAGGGGATGTGGAGACTTAGCAGTAAGCATTGGCTCAACAAATGAAAAACCCTTCACCAATACAATTCCTAATCAGCCCACTATACTTATACTAATAATTTTCTAACTTCTCTAAAGAACCTGTTTTTAGAAGGTTTAAAGCATCTCGTGCCTCTCACGGTTGGGAGGCTGTGAGCAATCACATGTGGCCGAACAAGCCTGTCAGGCAGGCTAGAGAACCTTCAGAGGAGTTTGTAAGTTTGGAACACTCCTGTCACGCCCAGGAATTATTATTAACTGGAGCTCTAAGTTAACTCCTTCTCTGAAAGAGGTGGTGGGGGACAGCCCTCCGTAAAGTCAGAGATGTAGGTGAGAGCACAAAGTAGTAAAGTAAGCAGGCTCTGGTTATGGGGGTAGATGCTCGAGGATTTCCAGGGGAACTCCTGAGGCTCGATCCTGCCTTTGCGTATGTCAAGCCTCCCTCCTCATGACCTTTGCCACGGGTGGAGTGCCTCCCGCCGGCCCCCAACAGTAGCTGCCCGCGCTAAATGCGCCGGTCCGGTCGCAGCCGAGAGTTAGGTTACTTATTTGACTTTTTTCTTGTTTCTTGGGGTGTGCCTGTATTGCTATGAACTTTCCCCTTAGCACTGCTTTTACAGTGTCGCACAGGTTTGGGGTTGTTGTGTTTTCATTTTCATTCGTTTCTTTGAATATTTTGATTTCTTTTTTGATTTCTTCTGTGATTTGTTGGTTATTCAGCAGCATGTTGTTCATCCTCCATATGTTGGAATTTTTAATAGTTTTTCTCCTGTGATTGAGATCTAATCTTACTGCATTGTGGTCAGAAAAGATGCTTGGAATGATTTCAATTTTTTTGAATTTACCAAGGCTAGATTTATGGCCCAGGATGTGATCTATCCTGGAGAAGGTTCCGTGTGCGCTTGAGTAAAAGGTGAAATTCATTGATTTGGGGTGAAATGTCCTATAGATATCAATTAGGTCTAACTGGTCTATTGTATCATTTAAAGTCTGTGTTTCCTTGTTAATTTTCTGTTTAGTTGATCTATCCATAGGTGTGAGTGGGGTATTAAAGTCTCCCACTATTATTGTGTTATTGTTAATTTCCTCTTTCTTACTTGTTAGCATTTGTCTTACATATTGCGGTGCTCTTATGTTGGGTGCATATATATTGATAATTGTTATATATTCTTCTTGGATTGATCTTTTGATCATTATGTAGTGTCCTTCTTTATCAGATATATAGAACAGTCTTTTGAACTCTGTGGGAGAGGGAGAGGGGGGGATGATTTTGGAGAATGGCATTGAAACATGTATAATATATAAGAAATGAATCGCCAGTCCAGGTTCAATGTAGGATACAGGATGCTTGGGGCTGGTGCCCTGGGATGACCCAGAGGGATGGTACGGGGAGGGAGGTGGGAGGGGGGTTCAGGATGGGGAACACGTGTACACCCATGGTGGATTCATGTTGATGTATGGCAAAACCAATAAAATATTCTAAAGTAAAAAATAATAATAATAAATTCAAATTTATATTAAAAAAAACTCTTAGCAAAGGGTTATAGAGGGAACATATCTCAACCTAATAAAAGCCATTTATGACAGACTCACAGCCAATATGATATCAACAGTGAAAGTGGAAAGCCTTCCTGCTAAATTCTGGAATAAGACAAGGATGCCCACTCTCACCACCTCTATTCAACTTGCCATTGAAACTTATAACCACAGCAATCAGACAAGAAAAAAAAAGTGAAAAAAAAAGTTATCCAAATTGGAAGGGAAAAGGTAAAATTGTCATTATTTGCAGATGCCATGATGCTGTATATAAAAAACCCTAAGGACTCCACACAAAAACTGCTAGAATGAATAATTGGACTCAGCAAGGTAGCAGGGTATAACATTAATATACAGAAAAGTGAAAGTCACTCAGTCGGGTCCGACTCTTTGTGACCCCCATGGACTATACAGTCCACGGAGTTCTTCAGGCCAGAATACTGGAGTGGGTAGCCTTCTCCAGGGGATCTTCCCAACCCAGAGATTGAACCCAGGTCTCCCTCATTACAGGAAGATTCTTTACCAGATGAGCCACTAGAGAAGCCCAAGAATACTGGAGTGGGTAGCCCATCCCTTCTTCAGTGGATCTTCGCAACCCAGGAATTGAATTGGGGTCTCCTGTATTACAGGCAAAATCTTTACCAGTTGAGCCACCAAGGAATCCCCAATATACAGAAGTCTGTTGCATTTCTTTACACTAAAAACGAAATATCAGAAAGAGAAAATAAAACAATCCTGTCTAAAATTGCATTAAAAAAAACCTATGAATAAACCTAACCAAAGAAGTGAAAAACTTATCTGCTGAGAACTATAAAACATTGATAAAGAAAATTGAAGATGACTCAAAGAATGAAAAGATATTCCATGCTCTTGGATTAGAAGAATTAATGTTGTAAAAATGGCCATACTATTTAAAGCAATCTACAGATAATGTGACCTCTATCAAAGTACCCACTATATTTTTCACAGAATTAGAATAAAAAATTCTAAAATTTATGTGGAACCACAAAAGACCCAAAATTGCCAAAGCAGTCCTAGGAAAAAAGAACAAAGCTGGAGGCACAATCCTCTCAGACGTCAGACAATACTAAAAAGCTACAGTAATCAAAACATCATGTTATTGGCACAAAACAAACATGGGTCAATGGAGCAGAATACGGAGTCTAGAAAAACTAGCACACCTATTGTCAATTAATTTACAATGAAGGGCAAGAACATACAATGGAGAACAGTCTCTCCAATAAGCGGTCATTGGGGAAGCTGGACAGCTTCATGTAGATCAGTGAAGTTAGAATACTCCTTACACCATGTAGGAAAATGAACTTGAAATGTTAAACCTAAATACAAAACATGAGACCATAAAACTAGAAGAGAACACAGGCAAAAAATTCTCAGACATAAATTGTAGCAGTGTTTCCTTAAGTCAATCTCCCAAGGCAAAAGAAAGAAAAGCAAAAATAAACAAATGGAACCTAATTAAACTTATATAAACTGTAGCACAGCAAAGGAAACCAGAAACAAAAACACAACCTACAGAAATGGGAGAAAATATTTGCAAATGATGCTACTGATAAGGGCTGACTTTGCAAAATATGCAAACAGCTCATACAACTCAGTAACAAAATGAAGCAACCCAAGAACAACAAAAACAAAATGCGCAGAAAACCTGAACGGGCATTTCTCCAAAGAAGACGAAGGATGGCCAACAGGCACATGAAAAGGTGCTCAGCATCGCTAATCGTCAAGGAAATGCAAATCAAAACCACAACGAGATATTGCCTCACACTGGTCAGGGTGACCGGAGTCAAAAAAATCTACAAATAATAAGTGCTGGATGGATGCGGAGAAAAAGGAACCCTCCTACTCTGTTGGTGGGAATGTCATTGGTGCAGTCACTATGCAGAACAGTACGGAGGTTCCTCAGAAAACTACAAGTAGAGCTACCACACGATTCAGCAATTTCACTTCTGGGCATGTATCTGGAAACGACAGAAACTGTAATTCAAAAAGATACACGCACTCCAGTGTTCACAGCAGCATTATTGACAATAGCCAAGACATGCTTATGAACAGACGAATAGTTAAGGAAGGTGTGGTGCATGCATACATACATGCAGTGGAATACTTAGCTGTGAAAAGACTGAAATGCTGCCATTTGCAGCAGCATGAATGCACCTAGAGATTATCACACTAAGCGAAGCAAGTTATACTAAGAGGAATATTATGATATCACTTATATGTGAAGTAAAAATAATACGAATGAATCCACATACAAAACAGGAACAGGCTCACAAACGTAGAAAACAACCTTATGATTAACAAAGGGGAGAGCAAGGGGCAGGAGGGGTAAATCAGGAGTGTGGGATTAACAGATAGAAATACTGGTTTTTATGTACAAACTACTATTTGTATCTGTTAATTTACATTAATTTACTGTATAGCAGGGAACAATATTCAATGTCTCTCAATAACCTATATTGGAAAATAATTTGAAAAAAATATATATGGCTATAACTGAACTAATTTGCTATATACCTAAAACTAATGCAAAATTATACATCAAATATGCATCTGGTAATAAAAATAAATATATAAATAAGGCTTTTTCTTTCAGAGCATCTTGTTTGTGAACTTCAAAGCACTATTCTCAGTTTATATTGCATGTTTATTAAATTCCGTCTGTTCACCCAGTGGACCGAAAAAGAGGCCCATATCTACTTTCCTCACTTCTGCATTTGTTGTTATTCAGTCGCTAAGTCATGTCCAACTCTTTGTGACCCCATGAACTGCAGCTTGCCAGGCTTCCCTGTCCTTCACTATCTCCCAGCGCTCGCTCAAACTCATGTCCATTGAGTCAGTGATGCCATCCAACCTTAGATGGTTGGATGAGATTCCTCTGTCACTTTCTTCTTTGCCAGCATCAGGGTCTTTCCCAATGAGACAGTTCTTCGCATCAAGTGGCCAAAGTATTGGAGCTTCAGCATCAGTCCTTCCAATGAATATTCAGTGTTGATTTCCTTTAGAATTGACTGGTTCGATCTCTTGGCTGTCCAGGGGACTCCCAAGAGTCTTCTTCAGCACCACAGTACGAAAGCATCTATTCTTCTGTATACCCTCTACTGAAAAGATTCTTGGACAGACCATGGCCTTGACATACATTTGCGAACATATATGTTCAGTTTCAGTTCAGTTGCACAGTCTTGTCTGACTCTTTGTGACCCCATGAACTGCAGCACACCAGGCTTCCCTGTTCATCACCAACTCCCGGAGCTTGCTCAAACTCATGTCCATTGAGTCGGTGATGCCATCCAACCATCTCATCCTCTGTCATCCCTTCTCCTCTTGCCTTCAGTCTTTCTCAGCATCAGGGTCTTTTCCAGTGAATCAGTTCTTCGCATCAGGTGGTCAAAGTATCGGAGTTTCAGCTTCAGCATCAGTCCTTCCAGTGAATATTCAGGACTGGTTTCCTTTAGGATGGACTGATTTGATCTCCTTGCAGTCCAAGGGACTCTCAAGTGAAAATGAAAGTGAAAGTCGTTCAGTCATGTCCAACTCTTTTCGACCTCATGGACTATACAGTCCATGGGATTCTCCAGGCCAGAACACTGGAGTAGGTAGCCTTTCCCTTCTCCAGGGGATCTTCCCAACCCAGGTCTCCCAAATTGCAGGCAGATTCTTCACCAGCTGAGCCACAAGGGAAGCTTTCACTTTCATTTTTCTCACATCCACACATGACCACTGGAGAAACTATAGCTTTGACTAGATGGACCTTTGTTGACAAAGTAATGTCTCTGCTTTTTAATATGCTGTCTAGGTTGGTCATAGCTTTTCTTCCAAGGAGCAAGTGTCTTTTAATTTCATGACTGCAGCCACCGTCCATAGTGATTTTGGAGCCCAAGAAAATAAAGTCTGTCACTGTTTCCATTTTTTCACGTTAGCGTGTGTTAACAGAGGTCACTTCACTGATCGGTAGCGTTCTCACAGTTTCTAACATAAAATGACAAACGTATGTGTCCAGGATCAGCCCAGAGTCACCGTACTGTCATTGTTGTCTCAAGTCTGTCTGCCAGAGGAGGAACTGTACCTTAGGTCTCTGTATCCGAGCATCCTACCGGGTGGCCTGGCTCCAGGGCTGATGTCTAGTCAGTGAACGAATGAACACAAGTCAGTAAGTGCAACTATTTTGCAGAGATTGGTCCAGGTCTGGGCTTTGCTTGTCCGCATATAACCTTCATATTTCCAAAATATGCAGGTAACATTTATTAAATCTCCAGATAGTGCTGACTTCAGAGAATCGGTTGCCACTTGGGTAATAATGATGAAAATTATAGAATGTCTGTCCAGCACGTCTTTGATCACTTGATACAAAGAACTGACTCATTTGAAAAGACCCTGATGCTGGGAAAGATTGAAGGTGGGAGAAGAAGGGGACGACAGAGGATGAGACGGTCAGATGGCATCACCAACTCAGTGGACATGAGTTTGAGTAAACTCCAGGAGTTGGTGATGGATGAGGAGGCATGGTGTGCTGCAGGCGGTGGGGTCACAAAGAGTCAGACATGACTGAATGACTGAACTGAACTAAACTGATCCAGCATGTACTGAGGGTGACCTCAGTTTTAGGCATATTGCAAGCTGTTGAAGATGCAAAAAATAAACAATACACATGGTCCTCAGGACGAAAAGACAGTGAGCATAAGTATAAGCGCAGTGTCAGAGACAAAATGGGACCGTGTGAGCCGTGAAGGAGGAGATGTTAGTCGCCCTGGTTGGGGGTGGACAGTGGTCAGGTGGTGGCCCATCTCCCAGGCGGAGCCCTTGGTCACTGCTCATGTCATGTTTTCTCCCAACTGCAGAAAGTAATAATTTTCATCCTTTATTATTTCTTTAATGTTTTAAAGTAAATACAAAATTATCTTATCTCTGTATGGTTTCTCCCTGCAGAGGCTGCCATGTCCATAAAGGAGCATTAACATATTTAGTTGTTTGCTGGAAGCCACCACAACCAGCCAAGGAGTGAATTATGCTGCTGATTCCCTGGCATTGTAACAATGTTCCTACGTATTTTAATGTTACCCTCCATAATTTATATTATCATCTTCCAAAGTGGGGGGGGGGCGTCAGTGTGAAGAATGTCCTTAATTTTCTGTCTTCTGGTAGCGATCACTGAGGTGATATGGTTGTATCTAGAGGCAGCTTGGGTGTTTCTCTGGCCTGTAAACGGGCTTCAGTGAGGAGAACCGAATTTCTCTTGCTGTGTGTAGCCCCTCCGAGGACAAGTGCGGGGTTTGTGTCAGGGCTGCTGTGGGACCCCCGACAGCGCGGGTTCTTTCTTCCACGTCCAGTGGGGCCGGTGTTATAATTAAGGGCAGAGGAGCACAGTCCGAGGTCATCTTCAGGAACTTCCCTAGCTCTTTTCCAGGCAACATATTAACTTGGGGTAAAATAACGAGACGGTTGTTTGAAGCTACGTCTGATGACCAAGGGGAGAACATACACACACACACACGTACGCACATATACAGAGCCTTTCTTCTGCTCTGCCTCTGAAGTTCACGAGTGAAGCTGGCCACATCCGTTCTCATAAAAACGACACAAAGGGGCACCACGTCAGTCGTCACGAAGCCACAGCACTTTGTGCTGCAGATGGCCTCTGACCCCCGTTGCTACTCTTTGTTTTCACCACAATTGGAGACTTTGTCACCTGAGATGAAGAGCGTGGAACTAACACATTTTGTTCCTTTGTAAGGCCAAGACTCTAAGGTTGAACTGTCAGGGGGTGTCATTGCTGGAATAGAAGGGTTGAGACAAACGTCCCCAAGCTCGTCCTGGTCAGGGGATGTGGCAGCCTTGCTCCCAGGGTGAGGCCTCCACCCCGGCCTCACCAGGCTGTTAGCAGAGCCATCAGGCTTGAGCCAGCCACGCATCAAAGTGTTCTGAACATTGTCCTGACTCTCAGCTTCTTCTCAGGCTCTTCATTTTGTCTTTTCAGTCACAGTCTTTGGGAATTCCAATTTCCTTCCCGTTATGCTCAAGAATCATGTCTTCAAGCTCTAAAACATCATTTTGTACTTTTCCTCTTTATTTTCAGAGCCTCTTGTTTTCACTTTAAAGATGTAATAAAATTTCCTTTATGTTTATGAATTTTTTAGCACTGTTCCCCAAATTATCTCTTTCCTTCAGGGTTGTTTTCTTGTTTATCTTTTCATTTCTCTTTTGTATTTATTTCTCTTGGCTTTTCTTTTGCACTTGATGGTTCTTGCTTTCTCTTCATATTTACTACAGATGAATATTGTATTAGTTGCCTGTTGTAACAAATTACTCACTACAAACTTTGTGGCTTACAACAACAGACATGTATCATCTTACAGTTCTGAGGGTGATGGACCCAGAATCAGTCACCAGACTCAGATTAAGCTGTGGGCGGGGCGTTTCCTTCTGGAGGCGGGGCAGAGCCTGCGCCCTTGCCTTTTCCGGGCGCGAGCCCCGCCCCCTGCCCACCGAGGCCCCGCCCACCCAGCCCTCGCCCCGCCCACTCAGCCCTCGCCCCGCCCCGGTGCTGGCCCTGCCTTCCTCCCTCTCCCTCCCAGGGACTGTGACGGCCTCGGGCTCGCACACGTGCTCCTGGGGACGGCCCACCTCAGGCCCTTCGTCACACCCCAGCCACAGGTGTCCCTGTTCCACCAGCGGCGCTGCGGTCTCAGGTCCCGAGGGTGAGGACGTAGGCAGACTTCTGTGGGTGAGGGGCCATTGTCCAGCCTGCCGCAGACAGGGCGGCGGGCCTGTCCTGTAAACAAGAGTTTTCCCCGCCGCACCTGAGTGCATCTCCCTGAGTGGTCTCTCCCTGGGTGAATCGGAGTGAATCCTGGGAGGGGGCACATTTGGACTGACAGCCGTGGGAGCCCCCGCACCCCGGAGATGCTGGAATGAGAGGGCTTTACACTGGGTTTGTAGAATCCACTCTGGGAGCCCTCGGTGTCCCTGGGTGGTAACTTCAGGTATTTTTTTTCTGTTTCTCACCCAGATTGCCTTCAGTCTACGGGTTGGGGTGGCCCCGCCCCTGTACCAGAGCCTCAGGAGCTTGTTTCTTTGTCAGCTCTCGTCCTGTCTTACCTTCTTTATAGAGGTGCGCCCAGAGGGGCCGGGCGGATGGAGGCCCAGCTCTGCTGAGCTTCCTCGCCGGCTCGACCTTCACAGCTCATCTTATGCTCAAACATCTCGTTATTCTCTCACTTACTTTCTTTCCGACAGACGCACTGAAAGCTCTGGAATGAACGTCTCCCAAGCACACCTGTAGTGACTTTGTTTTGTACTGCTGCAGTTTTTGTTTTACTCAAGGTCACTTCTTGGCAGCTCACTAAATTGGTTAAAGGTCACTGAAAGCAGAATTCTTAATATATCATAATATTCACTTAAAGATGTAAAAATACTTCCACATATAATAACTAAACTACTGCATTCAAGGAATGAATATTGGTTAAGACTTTTTGCTAATTTGTATCTGATAACACAATAATTTGATGCAGAGTACTTTTTAAAGTAGTGCCTACTGAAATTGACTGGAATGATGGATCACTAGACACTTATAGACGTCCAGGCAGCCGCTTCTTTTGGATTTCATGTTATAGAGTAGTGCAGTTATAGGAGCTTAGTTGTGCTTGGCTTTTTTTGAGGTTTAGTTTATTCTGGAAACAGAGCCTGATACAAGAATTAGCATCGAGGTAAGAGATTCCAGGAACCTGAGGTGAGGGAATGGGGAGAGCAGAACAGAAAAAACCCAATTATGGGAGCCTTATTGATCAAATCACTACTGGAGCAGGGATTCTCCATCCCACGGATGACCTCTCAGAAAACACCATGCATCGTCCCGCCAAAGTGTGGAGGTCCAGAGCATTTATGCATGGACTTCTGGGTCCATGTAATGGAATGTACTCCTGAAGGGCATCTGCTCCAGCACTTCCTGCTCCTCCACTTCTTTCCTGCTCCTGCACTTCCTGCTTTTGGGCTTCCTGCTCTTGCACTTCCTGTTCCTGCTCCTGCACTTCCTGCTCTTGGGCTTCCTGTTCTGCACTTCCTGCTCGTGCACTTTCTACCTGCTCCTGTGCTTCCTTCCTACGCCCACACATCTGGCTTCACCTACTCTTGGACTGAATGGCCTTCTCCAACTTTGAAGAAAACTCGAGATGGAAAACTGAGCCACAAAGAGGTCACTTGAGGTGGGTTTGGGTGTGAGTAGCATGCCTCAGCTGGGCTGCATTCAGACAGGTCAGAAAGATGTGGTCCAGGACACTGGAAGTGTTTGGAATTGAAACAGTGAAAATGGATCAGAAATACAGATGCATCTTTCTTTACACAATAGAGTCTTCCCTGCATGACAACAACTCTCAAGGTTTGCATCTTATTTATTTAAAACACACCCACAGAAGCCCAAATAATCAGACCACCTGAGTTTACTTTCTGTCCCTTGTCAGGCCCTTAAAGTGGCAATAATGGAATAATGAAGGTGTAAATCCACCAGCACGAGGGTGGCCATCAGCAGACGAGACTTGGACACGTTTGTGGAGGCAGTGCTGAGATGTCCGGCTTCTAGCTGCAGGCGAGGTTGACACAGCCTCGGAGAGAGCCTCCCCTGCTCGTGACACCCAGGAGAGACCGGAACCCGGAGATGCAAAGAGGCAAGGGCAGCGGAAGACATGTGAGGTGAGAATAGGACTCACTGGAAGTGAGCATACAGTAGACAGCTTATCTTGACCAGGATCCCGGGGTGGACAGCACTTATGTCCAGGCTCAGGAAGTGCGTGGAGTGCCTGGGAGGAGCACAGGGAGCTAGTGTGGGTCAGGCGCCTTGGGGCAGAGCCTGATTGAGTGCATGTTGGAGAAAACCGTGTCTGCCCCGCTTGCTCACCGTCAGACACGGTGAGCCCTGTAACACGCAGACTCGGGATCCAGACGCACACAGCGCTTCTGCTCTGCGCTTTACCTCCTGAGTCTTGAGTATGAACAGACAGCCCTGGATCTTCTGGTGTTGAGGCATGAAAGAGAAGGACTAACAATGAGATGACTCCAAGGAAAACAGGTACTTCAGGAGCAAAAAGTAAATTTAAGGAGAGCAAAGCTGAAACACCAAATACAGAGTTAAGCTCATGAAAGAAGAACAGGCTGCTATGAAAATGTAATGGTCAAAGGAATAAAAAAGGGCTCTGAAAATTAAAAATTGTTTTAACTGTTTGCCAAAATTGACATTGAACAAATCTTCCCTCAAGAGAAAATAAAAAACAGACAAAAATGTGAGTATAAAAAGGTTTTTTTTAAAGGGTGAGACTTAGAAGATTAAGCCAGGATGCTCAGTAGGTAGCTGATGTTCAAGAAATAGAAGACAGAGTAAGGAATGATTATCCGTGTAGTCAGCAGTCAGATTCCCAAGGCTGAAGGATGTGTGTCTTCAGATTGAAAAGGCTATGAGCACCAACATAATGAGTGAAAGCCTGCGTCTGCACACGTCCCACCAACTGTCAGAGCAGAAGGCGTAAAAGAGACATGCAGCCTTCCAGGGAAGACCTGTCTGCCCAGGAACAAGGTGGATTGGCGTCGTATTTTCACTGAAAATGAAAAGTGAAAGTGTGAGTCGCGCAGTCATGTCTGACTCTGTCTGACCCCGTCGATTGTAGCCTGCCACGATCCACTGTCCGTGGAATTTCCCAGGCAAGAATACTGGAATGAGCTGCTATTTCCTTCTCCAAGGCATCTCCCTGACCCGGGATCTGGCTTGTGTCTCTTGCGTTGCACTCATGTTCCGTACCACCTGAGCCACCAGGGAGGCCCTGTACTTCCACTAACCAGTGGTTAAATATAACGATACCTTCATTAGAACCATGGAAGGAAAGTTTTTCAAACCAAAGACTTTTCAAATCAAAAGATTTCGATACGTAAGTGAACATTCAGTCAGTCAAGTTGGGGAAGGCCATTGCAAACGTGCAAGGCTTTGGAGTTCGTCTCCTGCACGTCTTTGGAAGTTGCCTGGAGGCATTCTTCAGTAAAATAAAGGAGCAATTACAAGAGGCGTGCAAAGGGCTCACAGACCGTTGGATCCTGACGGGAGGGGAGAGAGGGGAGTCGTGGAGAAAGGTTGCTCGGTGAGCCCAGAAAATACACAGCCCAGACCAGAACACAGGGCTGAGGCAGGAGGAGTCTAGACTGTATCCATGAGAATTCTTAATGTTAGGAGGCAGTAAAAGCAGAGAGTGAATGGGGAAAAAGGAAAATGAAATAGAAATCTTGGGGCAGGGAGGGGAGGGTTCGAAACCACCGGAAGCACGGTGTGGGAGTAATGTATTATCTGGTTGTTTTGTACAAGAATTAGACTCTATTAAATACAGCTTTAGAAATCAATTTATATAAAGCGCATAGAAAGTTTATGCATGGTGACAGTTGCAACGTAAAGGTTACCAACCTTAACAGAAATACAGATAATAGAACTTGGGTAAAAACTTGGATAATCAAGGTTATAAGAATGATTAAGTGAAGATTAGGCAGTGATGATGTGCTCATCAAATTGGGTGGATGTTTGATTGACCCCACCTATAATTGTTAGAAAAAAGATTGATTATTTTATGCAAAGTTGTATTTTTAATTTTTAGTGAAACCGACATACTCTTTTTCCATCCTGACTGCACCAGTTTGCATTCTCACCAACAGGGCACAATGGTTTCCTTTTCTCCACATCAAAAAATTAAAAATAGAAGTGCAGTGTGATCCAGCAATTCCACTTCTGGGCATATTTCTGAAGGAAACAAACTCACTATCCTCAAGAGGGATCAGCACACCATGTTTATTGCAGCAGTGTAGCCAGGACAGGGAGACAACCTGTGTCCATCAATGGCTGAATGAATTAAGAATATATAAATACATTTCACAATATATACATAGATCAAACCATTGTGATGTACACTTTAAACTTACTCCTTGGGAGAAGGCAAGGGTGGGACAATCTGAGAGAATAGCATTGACCGGCACATTACCACTTCCCTTGTGGCTCAGCTGGTAAAGAACCCGCCTGTGATGCAGGAGACCCCAGTTTGATTCCTGGGTCAAGAAATTCCCCTGGAGAAAGGATGGTCTACCCACTCCAGTATTCTGGCCTGGAGAATTCCATGAACAGAGGAGCCTGGCGGGCTACAGCCCATGGGGTTGCAAAGAGTCAGATATGACTGAGCGACTTCCACTTTTCATTTTAATGTACATTAAGAGTTCCAGAAAAACATCTATTTCTGCTTTATTGACTATGCCAAAGCCTTTGACTGTGTGGATCACAATCAACTGTGGAAAACTCTGAAAGAGCTGGGAATACCAGACCACCTGATCTGCCTCTTGAGAAATCTGTATGCAGGTCAGGAAGGAACAGTTAGAACTGGACATGGAACAACAGACTGGTTCCAAATAGGAAAAGGAATACGTCAAGGCTGTATATTGTCACCCTGCTTATTTAACTTCTATGCAGAGTACATCATGAGAAACGCTGGACTGGAAGAAACACAAGCTGGAATCAAGATTGCCGGGAGAAATATCAAGAACCTCAGATATGGAGATGACACCACCCTTATGGCAGAAAGTGAAGAGGAACTCAAAAGCCTCTTGATGAAAGTGAAAGAGGAGAGTGAAAAAGTTGGCTTAAAGCTCAACATTCAGAGAACGAATATCATGGCATCCGGTCCCATCACTTCATGGGAAATCGATGGGGAAACAGTAGAAACAGTGTTAGACTTTATTTGGGGGGCTCCAAAATCACTGCAGATGGTGACTGCAGCCATGAAATTAAAAGACGCTTACTCCTTGAAAGGAAAGTTATGACCAACCTAGATGGCATATTCAAAAGCAGAGACATTACTTTGCCAACAAGGTCCATCTAGTCAAGGCTATGGTTTTTCCTGTGGTCATGTATGGATGTGAGAGTTGGACTGTGAAGAAGGCTGAGTGCCGAAGAATTGATGCTTTTGAACTGTGGTGTTGGAGAAGACTCTTGAGAGCCCCTTGGACTGCAAGGAGATCCAACCAGTCCATTCTGAAGGAGATCAGCCCTGGGATTTCTTTGGAAGGAATGATGCTGAAGCTGAAACTCCAGTACTTTGGCCACCTCATGTGAAGAGTTGACTCATTGGAAAAGACTCTGATGCTGGGAGGGATTGGGGGCAGGAGGAGAAGGGACGACAGAGGATGAGATGGCTGGATGGCATCACTGACTCGATGGACGTGAGTCTGAGTGAACTCCGGGAGATGGTGATGGACAGGGAGGCCTGGGGTGCTGCAGTTCATGGGGTTGCAAAGAGTCAGACACGACTGAGCGACTGATCTGATCTGATCTGATCTGACCATGTGTAAAATAGATGGCCAGTGCAGGTTCAGTGCATGACGCAGGGCACCCAAAGCCAGTGCTCTGGGACAACCCAGACCAGTAGGGTGAGGAGGGAGGTGAGAGTGGGGTTCAAGATGGGGGGGGGCATATGTATACGTGTGGCCGATTCACGTTGATGTATGGCAAAAATCATCACAATATTACAAAGTAATTGTTCTCCAACTAAAATAAATAAATTATTTAAAATAGCCTGATTTTTCTTTTTCTATTTTCTTAAATGAAAATCTTTGTTTTCTGAGGTGTTGCATTGAAAGATTCACAAAAGGTTTGGACAAATTCATAACTAGTTAGTTCACGTGTGCCTGCTCAGTCGCTCAGTTGTATACAACTCTTTGCTACCCTATGGACTGTAGCCCACCAGGCTCCTCTGTCCGTGGGATTCTCCAGGCAAGAATACTGGAGTGGGTTGCCATTTCCTCCTCCAGGGGATCTTCCTGACCCAGGGATCGAACCCATGTCTCGTGTGTCTTCTGCATCACAGGCAGATTCTTTGCCTGCTGAGCCATCGGGGAAGCCAGTTAGTTCATAAGGCATTTATTCAGAGAAATTTGGAGTTAGTCAGAAGACATTTCCAATTTGTTGCTGATGTTTTCGAATGCATTTATCTTGGGTCTGTAAAACATCTCACGGTAACATCATTTTCTGTGTTCTTACAAGAGTGGTCAGTGAAGTATTTCTGTCATTAGTGCAGCCAGAGTTATACATTTTAGAATTAAGAAGACAAGGATACACATCAGTTGGAGAAATAGTTGGGATGAATAACTTAAGATCACGTTTTTCTGATATGAAATTGAAACACAGAACACAGGCATAGTCTCGTCAATGTAGAAAGTGCACTAGATGGGCCCCAGGGTAGAGTGGTCAGCACTGCAGTGAGCTGAAGATACAAAATCTAAGCAGAAGGACTAATAAGAATGCTCTGAGAACTAGAAACTGCGTGGGAAACTGAAGTGATAGTGGAGACAAACAGAAGACTGATTGAGGTCAGGCTTTCTCAGTAAATCTTAAGTATCTTGTTGACATGTAATTTCATGATGCAATAAAATTTGAGGTGAGAAGCAAAATATCAGACTGTCATAAAATAATATTATTTCAGATGGGTAATTTGCCAGTGCACGGGAAACCACTCCATTTGGAAGGCTCCAGCGGGTGCTTTTTCCCACTAGTGTTATTTTAGATTTCTTTAGCATTGACATATTAGTTGAATCTTTTTTATTGATCCAGGCAGCAACTGTTTGAAATACAAAATAAAATAAATAGTGGTCATTGAATTAAACATTTAAGTGCTGCAGTCACTTGAGTCTGAGCCTGTGTGTGACATTTCTGTGCGAGAAGCTTCAGCTAACCTGTGTCAAGGATGAGGGCTTCCTGGGGGCCAGGGGGCCATCAGGATTGCTGCTACAAGGTTTGTGAGCTTAAAGCGGACACCTGAACCCAGTCTTCTAGAACACTGGCCTCATCACTTTTGTGGAAAAGATAATACCTATATATTTATTATAAGGATTCCGAAGAAATCTGTGCCACTGCCTGTAAAATCTTGAAGCACACAGAACACTCTGTACACAGGCGCGCTCCGCGGTTCTCTGAAATGTAGGCTGGAGACGCAGTGTTGGCGTCACGCACAGCGTCTGCATTAGCAGCACCCCCTTATTAGCAGCACCCCCTTTACCATCGGCCTTCAGTCTTCATCACGCAGAACTAGGGGAGTTTCTTTCCTGTGACTTATGAAATTGATATATGGCAGATACCAGCATTCAAGGCCTCTCGTACTGAAGAGAGAAAAAACACTTGAGTTTCTGCTAACAAAAGTAACATGTACTTCTGATTTCTTTGATCACATTTTCAGTTAAGTTTCTGCCTCCTTATTGGCCGCTTTGCTTTGGAACTGCAGAGAAGAAAATTCAGGTCATAAATAGAGTTCTGTATCCATAGCAACATGTATTTCTCTTTCAACACTTTACAGGTATTTCTTTTTATCCTAATACTCTCTTAGGGATTGCTGGTTTCTTAGGGGGATAAATGACTCAATAAATGGCCTGAGAATAAATCTAGTGTTTTCCATATTCTGGAAGATACAGAGGAAGCAGACCAGAAACCCAGGTAACTAGGTATTAATATGGACGGTTAAGTTATTAGGAGGGTCAGAAACTTAGGCCGGTCAGTTTTATGAGAATGAAGTCAGGTCAAGAGGTCAGGAAAAGGTCTTCATGAATCAAGGTAGCAGAACAGGTAACAGAGATAAACAGGGTGAAGTCACATAAAGTCAAGAGTCTAATCATGACTGGGATCTGGGGAGTGAGTAGTACCCTCAGTTGGGAGCAGGCCTGAAGTCAGGAAGCGAGATCTCAGATTCTGAAGCAGACAAGAACCCGAGGTCCAGAGTAACGAGAAGGGTTAGTCAGGCCTCCGGGCCTGGCCGATGTGCAGTGGGAGCCTGCCTTGGAGGCTAGGTCTGCTTTGTGAGAGTCCCCTCGGCATGCCCTTCCCACCCAGTACAATCGGTGAGCACACTGGGCAAATGGGAGCAGATGGGGGTGAGGATGAAAGGACTTGCTGAACCTTTTAGGTCAATGAAAAGGAAAATGATCTCGTAGCTCATCTGTCTCACACCCAGTCAGGTGGCTTTGTTCTCTGACTGAGCACGTGTTCGGCCATCGGGAGTTCAGCAGGCCTGGGAATCTTAGATGCAAACAAGTGGCCTTGTAGGTGGCTCTACGGATGTCTTCATAACAGAATGGCTTTGGAAGAGCTCTGCCTGAAACTGAACAGAGCAGTTTTGTAAACAAAGCCATAAATTTTAAAATATACTAGATGTTGACTATTTATTGGAAAAAATCAATTCACATATTTATCAAAGAAAAGGTTAAGCAAATTGAAACACATTTATTTTCTTGTTGATGTTCATCTCTAAATTTACTTACAGCAGCTTTTCCTTTGGGTTTTGATGAGGTATCCATGATGTTGGTCTAGGTAACTTTTGTGCCTCCGTTTCCCTGGTGGCTCAGATGGTAAAGCGTCTGCCTGCAATGCAGGAGACCCGGGTTCGATCCCAGGGTCAGGAAGATCTCCTGGAGAAGGAAATGGCAACCCACTCCAGTACTCTTGCCTGGAAAATTCCATGGATGGAGGAGCCTGGTAGGGGTCCGTGGGGTCTCAAAGGGTCAGACACAACTGAGTGACTTCACTTTCACTTTTGTTTTTAAAAGTGTTATAATCAGTGTGCCTGTGGCTAACTGTTAGAATATTTAAGATGCATAATTTAGTCCCGTAACTGTCTAGTTTTACTAGATGCAAGAATATTCTGCTGAAAAGAGTTTAACATTATATTTAGTGAGTGAAACGACTCTTTGCAACGCCATGGACTATATAGTCCATGGAATTCTCCAGACCAGAATACTAGAGTGTGTAACCTTTTCCTTCTCCCAGGGATCTTTCCAACCCAGGGACTGAACCCAGGTCTCCCGCATTGCAGATGGATTCTTTACCAGCTGAGCCAAAAGGGAAGCCCATATTTAGTAAGATAAGTCCTTAAAAAAAAAAAAAAAAAAAAAACAGTGATCTAAATCTGTAAATCCATTTAAAACCTTATTTTTATATTATATTGTTTTGAATTCTGTTTCCAATGTCTGTACGCTGTTTCCAGCAAATTTGGAAAACCCAGCAGTGGCCACAGGACCAAAGGTCAGTTTTCATTCCAATCCCAAAGAAAGGCAATGCCAAAGAATGCTCAAACTACCACACAATTGCACTCATCTCACACGCTAGTAAAGTAATGCTTAAAATTCTCCAAGCCAGGCTTCAGCAATATGTGAACCGTGAACTTCCTGATGTTCAAGCTGGTTTTAGAAAAGGCAGAGGAACCAGAGATCAAATTGCCAACATCTGCTGGATCATGGAAAAAGCAAGAGAGTTCCAGAAAAACATCTATTTCTGCTTTATTGACTATGCCAAAGCCTTTGACTGTGTGAACCACAATAAACTGTGGAAAATTCTGAAAGAGATGGGAATACCAGACCGCCTGACCTGCCTCTTGAGAAATCTGTATGCAGGTCAGGAAGGAACAGTTAGAACTGGACATGGAACAACAGACTGGTTCCAAATAGGAAAAGGAGTAGGTCAAGGCTGTATATTGTCACCCTGCTTATTTAACTTCTATGCAGAGTACATCATGAGAAACGCTGGACTGGAAGAAACACAAGCTGGAATCAAGATTGCTGGGAGAAATATCAATCACCTCAGATATGCAGATGACACCACCCTTATGGCAGAAAGTGAAGAGGAACTAAAAAACCTCTTGATGAAAGTGAAAGTGGAGAGTGAAAAAGTTGGCTTAAAGCTCAACATTCAGAGAACGAAGATCATGGCATCTGGTCCCATCACTTCATGGGAAATTGATGGGGAAACAGTGGAAACAGTGTCAGACTTTATTTTTCTGGGCTGCAAAATCACTGCAGATGGTGACTGCAGTCATGAAATTAAAAGATGCTAACTCCTTGGAAGGAAAGTTATGACCAACCTAGATAGCATATTCAAAAGCAGAGACATTACTTTGCCAACAAAGGTTCGTCTAGTCAAGGCTATGGTTTTTCCTGTGGTCATGTATGGATGTGAGAGTTGGACTGTGAAGAAGGCTGAGTGCCGAAGAATTGATGCTTTTGAACTGTGGTGTTGGAGAAGACTCTTGAGAGTCCCTTGGACTGCAAGGAGATCCAACCAGTCCATTCTAAAGGAGATCAGCCCTGGGTGTTTTTTGGAAGGAATGATGCTAAAGCTGAAACTCCAGTACTTTGGCCACCTCACGCGAAGAGTTGACTCATTGGAAAAGACTCTGATGCTGGGAGGGATTGGGGGCAGGAGGAGAAGGGGACGACAGAGGATGAGATGGCTGGATGGCATCACTGACTCAATGGATGTGAGTCTGAGTGAACTCCGGGAGTTGGTGATGGACAGGGAGGCCTGGCGTGCTGTGGTTCATGGGGTCGCAAAGAGTCAGACACGACTGAGCGACTGATCTGATCAGATCTGATCTGTACGCTAGTTACTACAGAACTATTTATACTTCTTGAATGTACACTTGGATATATTTAGGAACAACCTTTTTAATTGAAGCTCAGCTTAAACACACACACACACACACACAAATGTTTGAATGTAATTTTAAACTAAAGAGGGTAAATTATTTAAAAATCAACAAAGATGTGTGTTATGTTTATAAGCAGAGGCAAATACTGCAGCCTCGGATTTAGTTGGTGCGTTTTTCCGCTGTGTGCTTTGGCTTTACCCATATCGTTTCTTTTTATACTAAGTGAACTCATTTCATGAATAGAGAAGCAAAAGCAGCAAGTAACAGCTCATGTACAAAAGTTCAAACTATTTTCAAAAAAGAAGTTCGGACTGTTATAAGTTGTTCTTTACTGTCTCCTGGGGTGCCTGTGTGGACAGCGGACTGGCCCAGGATTCTTTCCTGGTGGGGTGGTAAGGAGCGCGGTGACCCCTTCGCTTCTGACCCTCTGCCCTACACATGACACAGGGCGCTCCATCGCCCGGGAGGCCGCGGGACGGCTGACAGTGGCTGGACTTGGGTCTCCAGGCTGCCCTTCCAGGTCGAAGCTGCCGTGCTGCCGTGTGGAGACAGGCACCACCAACGCCTCCCCGGCTTTAAGAGGACACTTACTTTGAGCTTATTTCAGGATTCCTAGAAGTATCACTTCGTGGCAAATAGATGGGGAAAAAAGGGGAAAAGTGACAGACTTTATTTTCTTGGGCTCCAAAATCACTGTGGATGGTGACTGCAGCCATGAAATTAAAAGGCGCTTGCTCCTTGGAAGAAAAGCTGTGACCATCGTGGATAGCGTTTTAAAAAACAGAGACATCACTTTGCCAACAAAGGTCTGTCTAGTCAAAGCTGTGGTTTTTCCAGTAGTCATGTACGGATGTGAGACTTGGACCACAAAGAAGTCTGAGTGCTGAAGAATTGATGCTTTTAACTGTGATGTGGGGAGACTTTTGGGAGTCCCTTGGACAGTAAGGAGATCAAGCCAGTCCATCCTAAAGGAAATCAGTCCTGAATATTCACTGGGAGGACTGCTGATGAAGCTGAAGCTCTGATACTTTGATCGCCTAATGCAAAGAGCTGATTCATTGGAAAAGAGCCTGATGCTGGGAAAGATTGAGGGAAGGAGAAGAGGGCAACAGAAGATGAAGTGGTTGGATGGTGTCATTGACTCAGTGGGTGTGAGTTTAAAGAAACTCTGGGAGTTAGTGAAGGACAGGGAAGCCTGTGTTGCTTCAGTACATGGGGTCGCAAAGAGTCAGACAGAACTGAGTGCTGAACAACAACACTATTTTCCACAGTGAATGAGGAGGACAGGAACACTGAGCTAGAAGTCCTAGTGTTTACATGGCACTGACTTAAAACCTATCTGTGATTTTTCTACTTTAGTTTCTGCATATATTTAAAGAATTGTATGAAGTACCCACAATGCACTAAAGAACACGTAATCAGGAGAAATGCTGTCAGAGTCATACTAACCGTAAGAGAGGACCCACCAAGCCCAGCTTCAGTCTCCCTTCCGTGAGCTTGTGCGAAGTCCAGGTGTCCGTGCTTTGCATGGTCTAGATTTTCTTGTATTTAATTAAGCAGCCCAAACTTCTGAATGGCTTGATTTAGTGAAGTCGCATGGTCATTAGCACGCTGATCCATGCTTTCTGAATGGCAGTACTGTAACACTTGGGCTCTTGTGAGCTTACTGCATATAGAATGTTTGGACAGAGAGGCTAAAACAGAACTAGCAGAGAACCTGGGCCAAAGCTCTGCTTTCCTGGAAAAGGGAAGTATGGTAAGTGGAGAAAATGTTGAAAATTTGCCTTCCAATTACTTGAATGTCACTCTTTATAGAAATTTTCTAGGAAAGACGAATTCAGCCTGAATTTTATTCTTTTTCCAAGGCCAAATAGGTTACCTGTCGCTCCTGAAAACTCTCTGTCAAAAAAATAGCTTCAGGTGCTTCTGGGTGCAGCACGCAGCCTCTTCTGGCTCGAGGTCCTCCTGTTCTCAGCCCCGACGCCGCGCAAGAGGGCTGTGAATGACACGACCACGTTTGCGCTTTCAGAGGTTGGTTTGCTGTCTCACGATGAGACTGTTGAAAGCGCTACCTGAAAACAGTGTCTTTGCAGTGTCGCGATCCTCAAGGGACTGTTCCCACTTTTATAATTCCATTTGAGTCCAGAAAATATATACTTATTTGTATTTGGTGCTTCTGTTCATCATTAATACATTTAATCTATAAAATAAATGTTCATATGCAGTCATTTTAAGTGTAGTAGACATTTTTGTTTGCAAGTTTCCAAAATAGGCCAATGTGATGTGAACTTTCTTCCCCATTTAATTGTGACTTAACCTAAAAGCCAGTTGCTATGGGTTTTCACTCACTTTCCTCAAGACCTATTTTCAAGCAGATGATTTGGGTGGTTCTTTTAGAATAAAACTGGAAATTTTAGCACCAGTTATGAATTTTTAGTAGAATTATCATTACTCCCAAGAAACAGGTGCAGACATGGTGTTTGCCAGCTCATAAGACTCATTACACGTTCTGTTTCTCCTTTTGAAGTTTTTTCTCCAGATAGGCACATAAATTAATGAGTGCTTTACTTTTGTATTTTCACCCTATTTCTTGTTTTTCTTTGTTATTCTCTACCCAGAGCACTCTCTTCTTTTGCAGATAAAAACTGTATTTCATTTATTGACATAAGCCCTTTGGACTGTGTTCCAAAGCTGAGTATTAATTGTTCTAAAATCTTTTTAATCATTAAATTTTTTCCTGCCCTTCCTATAGATTAGGCTCTATCTTCTCTTTGTCCATGTAATTTAGTTGTGTCCTGTGATCAAAGATGCCACATTTAATTTTGTGTTGGGTATTCCTTCCAGAGCTAAGCTATTCTTATGGAATCTGGGGCAATTTAAACCTCTTTCTCATCTTTACAAGTTGCAGAGGCAATGTTTTTGGTGAAGTGCAAGGTGGGCAGGTGATCGTAATTGCTCAGTCTAACAACTGTAGAATAAGTGTTTTCTTGCAAGGTCAGACTGTCTGTATGCCACGCTTCCTGCGGGAGCTATTTAGAACCAAAGAGGATGTTCTGTTGCATTTTGGTTTTTTAGTTGCTCAATTGTGTCCAACTCTTTGCGACCCCATGGACTGTGCCAGGCTTCCCTGTCCTTCACTATCTCCTAGAGTTTGCTCAGACTTATGTCCATTGAGTCAATGATGCCATCTAACCATATGATATTTATAAAACGATGTTAGAAGGTTAAAATACCATAAGCTAAAATAATGTTTTCTTTGAATCTGTCAGCTTAAATCCAAAGACATATTTATTGTGCCCAGCATCATGAAAATAGAGAAATTAAGATGCTTTTCCTATGTTTACCATTAGAATTTTGCCTTTTCTGGAAGTTCCTGTTCATGTCTTCCCTTGTTTTCCTGTTGGATTGTTTTCCTTTATTTATTGATATGCTTTACAAATTCTGGATATTACTCTTCTGTTAATCACATACATCGTGAATCTCCTCTTCCAGGTTTCACTTTATCTTTTCATTAGCTTTGTGGTATCTTTTTATGAATGAAGCTTCTTAATTCTATTCTATCTATTTTATCAGTCTTTTCAAGTCAGTGCCCTTTGCGTTGTGCTTAAGAAGCCCTTCCTTACCTCGAAATAGAAAGCCGCGCCCCACGGAATTCCATGGTGACCCAGTGGCTGGGACTTGGTGCTCTTACTGCTGTACCCCAGGTTTAATCCCTGATCAGGGACCTCAGATCCCATGAGCCATGCAGCTCTTCCAAAAAAAAAAAGGCCATCTCCCATATTTAAAAAGATTTTGTCTTTCACATTTAGTCTTAATCCATTAAGCATTGATTTCTAAAATGATCCTTGGTTGAGATGTAATTTCTATTCCATACAATTCACCCATTGAAAGTGTACGGTTCAGGGAGTCTTTGTTCTCAGAGCTGTGCAGCCATCACACTTTATCGCCTCCTGTCAAAGCTCCGGTAACAGTCACTCTCCACTTTCCCAAACCCCCCAGCCTACATCCCGTCGCTCTGGATTCACCTGTTCTGGCCGGGTCACCTAGTGGAACCAAAGAGCGCGTGCTGTTCGGGGACTGACGCTTTTTTTCAGTGTGTGTTCTAGGTTCTTACATGTTGTTGCATGTATCAGTGCTCAGTTTCGCTTAACTGCTGAATAGCATCCCGTTGTTTGGCTATACTGGGTCTTATTTGTCCCATCAGCGGGTGGACGCTTTGCTTCTCTCTGCTTTTGGCCACTGTGAATAGTGCTGGTTGAACATCCCACACACGTTTTCTCGGATGTATTTCGTTTCTCTTGGACATGTATCTCAGAATGGGGAGAATTTATTTTTGTCTATCGTATAAGTTGGGGATATGGCATCTTCCTTCCCCATTTGAATAACCAGTTGTCTCAGCACAGGTTTTAAACCTGTCCGTCACTTCCCCGCTGAACTGCATGGCAGCCCTTTCCCACAGAGCTCCTTTCTGGGCCCCTTGGTCTCTGAGAAGACAACCTGTTCATTTCAGTAACGTTGTTTTAGGTCCTGATATTGGTGTGAATTCCGAACCACCTGTTCTTTTTTAGGAGTAGCATGGTACTGTGTTCATCCCTGTAGTGTTTAGACTCCACTTGTCCAGGCTGGGAAGCTTCCCTTGGGCCTTCACTTGGACTCGCGCTGATGCTAGGGACCACTCTGGGGAGAGCTGATGGCCGGGCTTCACGTCACTGATAAGTGTCTCAGGCATTTAGATCTTTAACGTCTTCCAAAAAGGCTGACTGTCTTTTCGTCAGAGTTTTGCCCATCTTATATTTGCTATACATAATTGTAAATAGTGTTTGATCATTTTTTCAGATGTATAAAAATTACAAGCGATTTTTAAACTTTGATCTTTGGTTCAGATGCCTTTCTAAACTCTCTTTTTATTTCTAGTGACGTGTGTGTTCATTGTCCTTTTCCTCAATGATTATAATATCTGTGATTAAAGACAGTTTTTTTTTTATTTAATTTTTTTTTCTTGTCATGCACTTATGAATACAAGTAATGATAGCAGACATTCTTTGCTTCTCCTTGGTTTTAAGAGAGCTATTTTAAAACTTCATTATAAACAATGATTTAAATTGGCTGGAGTTTTGGTAAATATTTTTGTCTGGTTAAGAAAGTCTCTTCTATTGCTATCTTACTGAGAGTTTATATGGTAGAATTTCATCAAATGTTTTTCTGTGTATTAAAGACAATCATAAAGCTTTTTCTTTTAATGCATAAAAAGAATAAATCATATTACAGGCTATTGTCTGATATTAAACGAGCATCATGTCCCATCTAATAGTTTGATGACCTAGTATCATGGCAGAAACAAAGACCGTGTTTCTCTTTGGGGCTTCCCTGGTGGCTCAGAGGTTAAAGCATCTGCCTGGAATGCAGGAGACCTGGGTTCCATCCCTGGGTTGAGAAGGAAACGGCACCCCACTCGAGTACTCTTGCCTGGAGACTCCCATGGAGGGAGGAGCCTGGTAGGCTACAGTCCATGGGGTCACAAAGAATCGGACACGACTGAGCAACTTCATTCACTCACTCATCATTGGACTCAATTTGCTAATAACTGCTGAGGTAGATTGACCTGGACGTTTTTAAGTAATGTTATGCTAGCCTCATAATTTGAGTTGCTGAATAATTCTTCTTTTTCTATTCTCTCAAAAAATTAGCAGAAGAGTGAGTTATTTGTTTCTTAACTATTTGGAGGAACTAGCCAATAAAACCATCTGGGCTTGATATTTATTTCTGGAAAGATTTTTGACTACTATTTAAATTTTTCTAGCGGTGATAGGGTGATTCATATTTTCCAGTTTTTTTCTAGTCAGTTTTGGTAAATTTTTATAGTTCAAGAATTTTCTTTCATCTAAATCTGATCTTTATGTATTTATAGAATTTTATAAATGTTGTACTGCCCTTGCATCCTCTGCAACTTGGTGATGACGTATTTCATTTTTATGCATTATTGGAATTGGCTTGTTAATAATTTATTTAAAATTTTTATATTTGGTTCATGACTGAGTTGGCCAATAGTTTTTTATTTCTCTTCCCATTCCCGTCTTCCTTTGGTATCAATATTATGACTTCTGAAATCGTTTCAGTGTATATTTCTCATTTTCTATTCCCTAGAAAAGTTTGTGAAAATTTAGAATGATACATCTCCTGGGTGTTTTTCTAGAAATCACCTATAAAATTATCTGAGCTTAGTGTTTTATTTGTCAGAAGATTCTTAACTATTCTTTCAGTTTCTTTAATTGGATTATTTTAGTTGATAGTTCCTTCATTTTATATTTTCCTAGGAATCTATTTTACCTAGCATATCTAGTTATTGGCATAATATTTTTATGGTATTATCTTTTTGATCTCTGATGGATCTGTAGTATGTCCTTTAAATGTTATTATCTTTTTTTTCTAGATAACATTGCCATACTTTGTTTTCATCTCTAACATTTGTTTATTTGTGCCTTCTTCCTTGTTTCCTTCATTACTCTTATGAGAAATTGTTCTATCTTGCTAATTTCTTAAATTGGTTGCCTATTTCACTAAAAATTAGCCTTTTAAAAATAAGTAGCATGTTTAAGGCTACTTACTTCCTTTAGTTTCATCCTTCAGGATTTGAAAAGGAAAATTTTCATTATCAGTCATTTTTCAGAATTTAAATGTTACGTATTTATTTGATTAGTGCATTTGTATGCGGGCTTAGTCGTGTTCCACTCTTTGCAACACCATGGGCTGTAGCCTGCCAGGCTCCTCTGTCAATGGAATTTCTCAGGCCAGAATACTGGAGTGGACTGCCATTTCCTTTTCCAGGGGATCTTCCCGATCCAGGGATTAAACCCACATCTCCTGCTTGGCAGGCAGATTCTTTACCACTGTTAACACCAGTCAGAATTTGAAAGCCATAAAAATGGATGCAGTGAAATATCCCCCGTGCACCCTGTCAGGACTAACAGCCTCAGTCCCGTCTAACACCAATTTACATAGTGTGCTGTGTCTCCTTCCGGAGATTAAGTGTAAGTGCTTTTAATTGTTATCCTAACTTCATTTTGAAACCTGAGCTATTTAAGGTATATATTTTAAATATTTGAAGTATATGGGAAATTATTTTGGTTTTGTTGTTTTCATTTTTGTTATTGTTCTTAATTTACTTGCAGTTGCAGTCTTACCAAATAATATCTTGCTGCTGCTAAGTCGCTTCAGTCGTGTCTGACTCTGTGCGACCCCATAAACGGCAGCCCACCAGGCTCCCCCGTCCCTGGGATTCTCCAGGCAAGAACACTGGAGTGGGTTGCCATTTCCTTCTCCAATGCATGAAAGTGAAAAGGGAAAGTGAAGTCGCTCAGTCGTGTCCGACTCTCAGCGACCGCATGGACTTCAGCCCACCAGGCTCCTCCATCCATGGGATACTCCAGGCAAGAGTACTGGAGTGGGGTGCCATTGCCTTCTCCAAATAATATCTTTGATACCACCGATTTCCTGCAGTACATTGACACAGATTTTGCGCGTGTGTGTGTGTGTGTGTTGATGAACTCCTTTACTGGAATGGCAGATTTGTGTGTGTGTGTGTGTGTGTTGATGAGCTCCTTTACTGGAATGGCAGATTTGTGTGTGTGTGTGTGTGTGTGTTGATGAGCTCCTTTACTGGAATGGTAGATTTGTGTGTGTGTGTGTGTGTTGATGAGCTCCTTTACTGGAATGGCAGATTTGTGTGTGTGTGTGTGTGTGTGTTGATGAGCTCCTTTACTGGAATGGCAGATTTGTGTGTGTGTGTGTGTGTGTTGATGAGCTCCTTTACTGGAATGGCAGATTTGTGTGTGTGTGTGTGTGTGTGTGTTTGTGTGTGTGTGTTGATGAGCTCCTTTACTGGAATGGCAGATGTGTGTGTGTGTGTGTGTGTTGATGAGCCCCTTTACTGGAATGGCAGATGTGTGTGTGTGTGTGTGTGTTGATGAGCTCCTTTACTGGAATGGCAGATTTGTGTGTGTGTGTGTGTGTGTGTGTTGATGAGCTCCTTTACTGGAATGGCAGATGTGTGTGTGTGTGTGTGTGTGTTGATGAGCCCCTTTACTGGAATGGCAGATGTGTGTGTGTGTGTGTGTGTGTTTTGATGAGCCCCTTTACTGGAATGGCAGATTTGACATTTTCTCCCACAGTTTCCCTGCAGTTGCATGTATTTCGAGGTTGTTTTATCACATGTGTGCAGACTTAGATGTGTCCCACTGGTGACTGACATAAAAAAGTCATTTGGTGACACTCTATTTTAAAAATGCCTTTCATTAATATTTTACAGGTATAATAACTTTTTTCATCTAGTTACTTTCAGTCTCTTCATGACTTTGGTGTGTCTCATAAAAAACATGGATGAATTTTGATGTTAAAAAATTTAAACTGTTGCATTATTTGAACTAGTAATTCTGGTCCATTTATTTGTGTTTTGATTATTGATATACCATCTTACTTTCTTTTTCTATTTCCCACCTTTTCCTATGCTCTTTTTGTGCTGATTTTGAAAATAGCCTAATTTAAAGACTTATGGAGAAATTGAGAGGGTGATGTAGAGAGCTCTCAGTGACCTCACACCCCATCCCCCCCTATTATTAACATCTTACACTGAAGGGTGCTTCCAGTTTTGCACCAAGATTAATTTGTTGTTGTTCAATTGCTCAGTTGTGTTTGACTCTGTGACCATGGACTGCAGTTTGACAGGCTTCCCTGTCGTTCACCATATCCAGGAGCTTGCTCAAACTCATGTCCATTGAGTCGGTGATGCCATCCAACCATCTCGTCCTCTGTTGCCCCCTTCTCCTCCTGTCTTTAATCTTTCCCATCATCAGGGTCTTTTCTAATGAGTTGGCTCTTCACATCAGGTGGCCAAAGTATCGGAGCTTCAGGTTCAGCATCAGTCCTTCCAATGAGTATTCAGTTCTGATTTCCTTTAGGATTGACTGGTTGGAGCTCCTTGCTGTTCAAGGGACTCTCAAGAGTCTTCTCCAGCAGCACAGTTTAAAAGCATCAGTTGTTCCACATTCAGACTTCTTCATGGTCCAACAAGTCTCACATGACTGCTGGAAAAACCACGTCTTTGACTATACTTCAGCAAAGTGATGTCGCTGCTTTTTAATTCACATGACTGCTGGAAAACCATAGCTTTGACTATACTTCAGCAAAGTGATGTCTCTGCTTTTTAATATGCTGCGTAGGTTTCTTATAGCTTTTCTTCCAAGGAACCTGCTGCAGGGTCACTGGCACTAACTGCAGAGTCCTGGGAGTCATAGCATGCTAGCAGAAGTCCTTTTGGAGGAGGTGGGAACACAGCCCCATCCATCAGCAGAAAAATGGATTAAAGATTTACTGAGCATGGCCTTAGTTTGAGCATTTTTGGCATTGCCTTTCTTTGGGATTGGAATGAAAACTGACCTTTTCCAGTCCTGTGGCCACTGCTGAGTTTCCTGAATTTGCTGACATATTGAGTGCAGCACTTTCACAGCATCATCTTTCAGGATTTGGAAGAGCTCAACTGGAATTCCATCACCTCCACTAGCTTTGTTCGTAGTGATGCTTCCTAAGGCCAACTTGACTTCACATTCCAGGGTGTCTGGCTCTAGGTAAGTGATCACACCATTGTGATTATCTGGGTTGTGACAATCTTTTTTGTACAGTTCTTCTGTGTATTCTTGCCACCTGTTCTTAATATCTTCTGCTTCTGTTAGGGCCATACCTTTTCTCTCCTTTATTGAGCCCATCTTTGCATGAAATGTTCCCTTGGTATCTCTAGTTTTCTTGAAGAGATCTCTAGTCTTTCTAATTCTATAGTTTTTCTCTATTTCTTTGCATTGATTACTGAGGAAGGCTTTCTTACCTCTCCTTGCTATACTTTGAAACTCTGCATTCAGATGTGTATATCTTTCCTTTTCTCCTTTCCTTTTCACTTCTCTTCTTTTCACAGCTATTTGTAAGTCCTCCCCAGACAGCCATTTTGCTCTTTTGCATTTCTTTTTCATGGGGATGGTCTTGATCCCTGACTCCTATACAATGTCACGAACGGCCATCCATAGTTCATCAGGCACTCTGTCTATCATATCTAGGCCCTTAAATCTATTTCTCACTTCCACTGTATAATCATAAGGGATTTGATTTAGGTCATACCTGAATGGTCTAGTGGTTTTCCCCACTTTCTTCAATTTAAGTCTGAATTTGGCAATAAGGAGTTCATGGTCTGAGCCACAGTCAGCTCCTGGTCTTGTTTTTGCTGACTGTGTAGAGCTTCTCCATCTTTGGCTGCAAAGAATATAATCAATCTGATTTCGGTGTTGACCATCTGGTGATATCATGTGTAGGGTCTTCTCTTGTGTTGTTGGAAGAGGGTGTTTGCTATGACCAGTGTGTTCTGTTGGCAAAACTCTATTAGCCTTTGCCCTGCTTCATTCTGTATTCCAAGGCCAAATTTGCCTATTACTCCAGGTGTTTCTTGACTTCCTACTTTTGCATTCCAGTCCCCTGTAATGAAAAGGACATCTTTTTGGGGTCGTGAACTTCCAGATGTTCAAGCTGGTTTTAGAAAAGGCAGAGGAACCAGAGATCAAATTGCCAACATCTGCTGGATCATTGAAAAAGCAAGAGAGTTCTAGAAAAACATATATTTCTGCTTTGTTGACTATGCCAAAGCCTTTGACTGTGTGGATCACAATAAACTGTGAAAAATTCTGAAAGAGATGGGAATACCAGACCACCTGACTTGCCTCTTGAGAAACCTATATGCAGGTCAGCAAGCAACAGTTAGAACTGGACATAGAACAACAAACTGGCTCCAAATAGGGAAAGGAGTACATCAAGGCTGTATATTGTCACCCTGTTTATTTAACTTATATGCAGAGTACATCATGAGAAACGCTGGGCTGGAAGAAGCACAAGCTGGAATCAAGATTGCTGGGAGAAATATCAAGAACCTCAGATATGCAGATGACACCACTCTTATGGCAGAAAGTGAAGCACTAAAGAGCCTCTTGATAAAAGTGAAAGAGGAGAGTGAAAAAGTTGGCTTAAAACTCAACCTTCAGAAAACTAAAATCATGGCGTCCGGTCCCATCAGTACAGTTCAGTGCAGTCGCTCAGTCGTGTCCGACTCTTTGCGACCATATGAATCGCAGGACGCCAGGCCTGTCCATCAGCAATCCTGGAGTTCACTCAGACTCACGTCCATTGAGTCAGTGATGCCATCCAGCCATCTCATCCTCTGTCGTCCCCTTCTCCTCCTGCCCCCAATCCCTCCCAGCATCAGAGTCTTTTCCAATGAGTCAGCTCTTCACATGAGGTGGCCAAAGTATTGAAGTTTCAGCTTTAGCATCAGTCCTTCCAATGAACACCCAGGACTGATCTCCTTCAGAATAAGACTGGTTGGATCTCCTTGCAGTCCAAGGGACTCTCAAGAGTCTTCTCCAACACCACAGTTCAAAAGCATCAATTCTTCGGCACTCAGCTTTCTTCACAGTCCAACTCTCACATCCATACATGACCACTGGAAAAACCATAGCCTTGACTAGACGGACCTTTGTTGGCAAAGTAATGTCTCTGCTTTCGGATATGCTATCTGGGTTGGTCATAACTTTCCTTCCAAGGAGTAAGCATCTTTTAATTTCATGACTGCAGTCACCATCTGCAGTGAGTTTGGAGCCCAAAAAAATAAAGTCTGACACTGTTTCCACTGTTTCCCCATCTATTTCCCATGAAGTGATGGGACCAGATGCCATGATCTTCATTTTCTGAATGTTGAGCTTTAAGCCAACTTTTTCACTCTCCTCTTTCACTTTCATTAAGAAGCTTTTTAGTTCCTCTTCACTTTCTGCCATGAGGGTGGTGTCATCTGCATATCTGAGGTTATTGATATTTCTCCCGGCAATCTTGATTCCAGCTTGTGCTTCTTCCACCCCAGCATTTCTCATGACGTACTATGCATAGAAGTTAAATAAGCAGGATGACAGTATACAGCCTTGATGTACTCCTTTCCTGATTTGGAACCAGTCTGTTGTTGCATGTCCAGTTCTAACTGTTGCTTCCTGTCTGGTCCCATCACTTCATGGCAAATAGATGGGGAAACAGTGGCTGACTTTATATTTGGGGGCTCCAGAATCACTGCAGATAGTGATTGCAGCCATGAAATTAAAAGATTCTTACTCCTTGGAAGGAAAGTTATGACCAACCTAGACAGCATATTAAAAGCAGAGACATTACTTTGTCAACAAAGTCCATCTCGTCAAGGCAATGGTTTTTACAGTAGTCATGTACTGATGTGAGAGTTGGACTGTAAAGAAAGCTGAGCAGTGAAGAATTGATGCTTTTGAACTGTGGTGTTGGAAAGACTCTTGAGAGTCCCTTGGACTGCAAGGAGATCCAACCAGTCCATCCTAAAGGAAATCAGTCCTGGATGTTCATTAGAAGGACTGATATTGAAGCTGAAACCCTAAGACTTTGGCCACCTGATGCGAAGAGCTGACTCATTTGAAAAGACCCTGATGCTGGGAGGGATTGGGGGCAGGAGGAGAAGGGGACGACAGAGGATGAGATGGCTGGATGGCATCACTGACTTGATGAACATGAGTTTGAGTGAACTCTGGGAGTTGTTGATGGACAGGGAGGCCTGGCGTGCTGCGGTTCATGGGGTCAAAAAGAGTCAGACACGACTGAGCAACTGAACTGAAACTGAGCATGGCCTTGCCCACCAGAACAAGACTCAGTTTTCTCCATAGCCAGTTCCTCCCACAGAGGGCAAAGAATGAAAACCACAATCACAGAAAACTAACCAAGCTGATAACATGGATCATAGCCTTGTCTAACTCATTGAAACTATGAGCCACGCCATATAGGGCCACCCAAAATGGATGGGTCATGGTGGAGAGTTCTGACAAAACGTGGTCCACTGGAAAAGGGAATGGCAAACCACTTCAGCATTCTTGCCTTGAGAACCTCATGAACAGTTTGAAAAGGCATAAAGATTTGACCAATATTAATTCATCATCATTAACAGAAATCCACACCTTCCTAAGGTTTCCTTAATCTTTACCTAATGTGTTTCTCTGTTCCAAGATTGCATCCAGAATGTCACATTAATTTTAGTTGTCATGTCTCCCTAGTCTCCTCTTTGCTGGAATAGTTTGTCAGATTTTCCTTATTTCTGATGATCTTGACAGTTTTGAGGAGTGTCTGTTAGGTATTTGTGGAGTGTGCCTCTATGGTAATGTGGAATTCTTCTGCAAGAAACGTTGATCTCTTTCCTGTCATTTATCAATGGAATCATTTGTACCCATGTGGGTCCACACGGTGGGGCCCAGCCCGGATGTCTCGGGTGGTCCAGCCCCGGCGCTGGGGGCTCTCCCACTGGCCGGCCCTTAGATCTGCCTCTGTCAGTGTGACTGCCCCGCTCCCAGTGCACCAGGCCGTCCCCGGATTTGCTCTGGGATGTCCTGCCACCTGTCCCAGGACCACTGGCTCCTTTCACTGGGGCGCGGCATGAGGAAACAGAAGCTGGGCTTCGTGTGCTTGCTGCTTCTGGGATGTCCCTTGCCGAGTGTCCTCTGCTCTCCCTGCTCGGCTCTAGTCTTGTGCTGTGCCACGGGTCTTTTATTAAGATTTCCTCCTGGTTCACCACTCTCACTTCTGCTATGTTTATGCCGCCTTAACTCACACATTCTATCTTTTACACAGAATTTTTAGTTTTGGCAATTGTGTTTGGTTCTTTGTCCAATCTGGTCATTTTTGTTTAATCTCTTCTGGTTTACTCATTTTGTAACTCTACCCTTTGTTTCTTTAAACAGTTAATACATGTTTATATTCTTTTTCTGATATCTGAATGCTTGCTCATGGAAATCTGTTTCTGTTGACTAACCAGTGGTGGTTTGGGGATGCCGGGGGACTTGGTGATTTTTTTTTTTTTATTAGGAGCTTGTTTTTGGTTTATCTTAATTTGTGGGAAACCTGGAGACATTAAGCTTGGAAATCCTTCAATAACTGCACCAAATTCCTCTTTTCTGAGTCTCCTCTCTTCCTTTTTAATGCTGTTTCTCTTCTTCCTGTGGCTCATTATTTCTGCCTGAAACATCCTATATCTACCTCTGTCTCCAGATGCTACTGTCCTTTCTCTTTAAGGTCCATCTCAGATGCTTAGGTTTTATTCAGTTTTCCAGAATTCTTCTGAGCTCAAATAACTGCTCCCTCTCTGACCTCTTATGGCCCTTTGTCTTCTCTTATGGCTCTTATGGTATGTGTGTTATGTGTGTGTGTGTGGTGTGTGTGTTGTGTCTGTGTCATTTGTGTGTGGTATGTGTGTTTTGTGTGTGTTATATGTGTTATGTGTGTTATATGTGTGTTGTGTGTGTTATGTGTATTATGTGTGTATATGTTGTGTGTGTGTGGTGTGTGTGGTGTGTATGTGTGGTGTATGTGTGTTATGTGTGTGTGTTATGTGTGTGTGTTGTGTGTGGTGTGTGTGTGGTGTGTGTATTATCTGTGTTATGTGTGTGTGTGTGTTGTTTGTGTGTTATGTGTATTATGTGTGGTGTATGTATGTTGTGTGTGTGTTATGTGTGGTGTGTGTGTTATGTGTCTATTATATGTGTTATGTGTGTATGTGTATTGTGTGCGTTTGTGTGTGTATTATATGTGTTATGTGTGTGTGTTGTGTGTGTGTGGTATGTGTGTGTGGTGTGTGTGTGTGGTGTGTGTGTGTGTGCTGTGTGTGTGTGGTGTGTGCTGTGTGTGTGTGGTGTATGTGTGTGTGTGGTGTGTGTTGTGTGTGTGTGGTGTGTGTGGTGTGTGTGTGTTGTATGTGTGTCATGTGTGTTTGTTGTGTGTGTGTTATGTGTGTGTGTGGTATGTGTGGTGTGTGTGTGGTGTATGTGTGTCATGTGTGTTTGTTGTGTGTGTGTTATGTATGTGTGTTATGTGTGTGTGTGTGGTGTATGTGTGTGTGGTGTGTGTGGTGTGTGTGTGTTGTATGTGTGTCATGTGTGTTTGTTGTGTGTGTTATGTGTGGTGTGTGTGTGGTGTGTGTGGTGTGTGTGGTGTGTGTGTGTGTGGTGTATGTGTGTGTGTGTGGTGTGTGGTGTGTGTGTGTGGTGTGTGTGGTGTGTGGTGTGTGTGTGTGTGTGGTGTGTGTGTGTTGTATGTGTGTCATGTGTGTTTGTTGTGTGTGTGTTATGTGTGTGTGTGGTATGTGTGGTGTGTGTGGTGTATGTGTGTTATGTGTGTGTGTGTGCTGTGTGTGTGTGGTGTATGTGTGTGTGTGTGGTGTGTGTTGTGTGTGTGTGGTGTGTGTGTGGTGTGTGTGGTGTGTGTGTGTTGTATGTGTGTCATGTGTGTTTGTTGTGTGTGTGTTGTGTGTGTGTGTTGTGTGTGTGTGGTATGTGTGTTGTGTGTGGTATGTGTGCGTGTGTTTGTGTGTGGTATGTGTGGTGTGTGTGTGTGGTGTATGTGTGTTATGTGTGTGTGTGTGCTGTGTGTGTGTGATGTATGTGTGTGTGGTGTGTGTGTGTGTGTGGTGTGTGTGGTGTGTGTGTGTTGTATGTGTGTCATGTGTGTTTGTTGTGTGTGTTATGTGTGGTGTGTGTGTGGTGTGTGTGGTGTGTGTGTTGTGTGTGTGTGGTATGTGTGTTGTGTGTGGTATGTGTGCGTGTGTTTGTGTGTGGTATGTGTGGTGTGTGTGTGTGGTGTATGTGTGTTATGTGTGTGTGTGTGCTGTGTGTGTGTGATGTATGTGTGTGTGGTGTGTGTGTGTGTGGTGTGTGTGGTGTGTGTGTGTTGTATGTGTGTCATGTGTGTTTGTTGTGTGTGTTATGTGTGGTGTGTGTGTGGTGTGTGTGGTGTGTGTGTGTGTGTGTGGTGTGTGTGGTGTGTGTGTGTGTGTGTGGTGTGTGTGTGTTGTATGTGTGTCATGTGTGTTTGTTGTGTGTGTTATGTGTGGTGTGTGTGTGGTGTGTGTGGTGTGTGTGTGTGGTGTGTGTTGTGTGTGTGTGGTGTGTGTGTTGTGTGTGTGTGGTGTGTGTGGTGTGTGTGTTGTGTGTGTGTCATGTGTGTTTGTTGTGTGTGTGTTATGTATGTGTGTGTGTGTTGTGTGTGTGTTGTGTGTGTGTGTGGTATGTGTGGTGTGTGTGGTGTATGTGTGTTATGTGTGGGGTGTGTGTGTGTGGGGGGGTGTGTGTGTTGTGTGTGTGTCATGTGTGTTTGTTGTGTGTGTTGTGTGTGTGTGGTGTGTGTGTTGTGTGTGTGTGGTGTGTGTGGTGTGTGTGTTGTGTGTGTGTCATGTGTGTTTGTTGTGTGTGTGTGTTGTGTATGTGTGTGGTATGTGTGTGTGTGTGTTCCTGTACACGTATGTGTAGCTTATGCAGTGTAGTCTAAAGTCTTTTAGGGAAAATGCTTTTCTGGAAGTCTCTTGTCACAGTGGCTTCTACACCATAAGTCTTAATAAATACTGACTTATGTATAGTTATAGATTAACACCTCAGCCTGTGGTGATGATTGCCCATAAACTCTATGAAATGTACGAGAGTGACTTCATGTATCAAGAAGTTGTTAATGTGTTGTTATTCCAAAAGTGCTTGTAGAATACTTCTTCAACTTTGAAAATAATCAAAATGATTGCTTCTTAACTACGGACATGTCCTCAATTTAAATATTAATGTATTTTTTTTTCACAAAGAGCATTTAAAATGTTTACTTGGGATGATAGTCCTGAGAATCCATAATCATTTATGAGATGATAATAAGCCTGCCACTTCTTTTGCCAGAACCTTTCAGATTCAGTGTGGTTTCAAGAGCCATTAGCTATCTGAGGAAACGGGTCTGTGTTGTTGGAAGGATTTTGTAATTAATTTTTTATCATGGTAAAATACACATAATATAAAATTTGCCATCTTAACCATTTTTAGGTGTGCAGGCCAGTGATATTAAATACATTCACCTTGCATGCGACCATCATCACCACCTATCACATAACTCTTTTTATCTTGTAAAACTGAAACTGTCTCCATTAAAACAACAACTCTCCTTTCTTCACCCACGGGCCCTGACAATCCCCATATACTCTCTATCTGTGTGGTTTTGACTCTTCTAAGTACCTCACATAAGGAGAATCACACAGCCTTTGTCTTCTGGCTTATTTCACTTAGCATCATGTCCTCAAGATTCACATGTGTTGTAGCGTATTGCAGGCTTTCCTTCCTCTCCAAGGCTGAATAATATCCCATTGTGTGTATGAACCGCACTTCACTGCGCTTACCCGTTTATGTATCAGTGGACACTGGGGTCGCTTCCATGTTTTCTGGTCTGTATGTTTTTGAACTGTTATTTAAGAGTCAGGTTAACTAAAAGTTGTCCTTATGGTTTGTCTCTTAGAGACACAGCCTTTAGTAATTTTTGAATTTTTAAAATAATTCTGCTCTTTTATGTCAGTCACATAGGGGAAGTTTTATAGCTTACTATTTATAATATTAAAGAAAAATGAACACATCTATTCCAGATTGAGCTTGTCAGTTTCCTCACTCTAGTTATCAGCACATGCTAATGACTGAAATATTAAATACCTGAGGGACACCTTCAGCATTGAGTTCTTTCAGTTAATGTCTATTTCTTCCATAATTAGTTGATACATTTTTCAGCATAGTTTTTCTATTTGAAAAATCACCGTTGGATTGAAGCCAGTGCATTATCAGTGTTGCCAGCAATTTAAAACACCTTCCTCTAAGTTACCATTACATGCCTAGTCAACTGATAAAAATATACAGAATGATGACGCCCAGCCCTGGAAGGTGTGTCCGGTCAGGGGATGGTTGGGTTATGTGGCGCCTGTTGAAGCATGCGGTGCCTTAAACAGCTGCCACTGGGCTTCAGAAAACGCTGCATTCTCAGCTAATGCACAGACAGTGACAGTGGCACCAGGTGCCCTCAGCCTGAACCAGCTGACCACCTGCTGGCTGGGCACACCAGGGTCCTTGCGCTGCTTTCCCTGTGAAAACAACTTGAAAGGCCAGATGCAGTTTTTTAAAGCACATTTGTGTGTGTGTGTGTATTCACAAACGGTTGAGTTAGTTAGGATGCGCAGATGTCAACATTTAAATGAAAACAGAAACCCAGAAGTGTGAGCGGAGTGCTGAAGGCATCTCTCGCCTTGAGGACCGAGTGAACTTGAACTTCAGTTTGGGGACTTGTATTGGGCACAGGAGTAAAACAAAGTCCAGGCTTTGCTTAAGGTGATGATCTAGGCTGCCACTGGGCCTCGAGCTGGGACACGGAAGGGCCACCAGGCGCAGACGAGTTAGAAACCAGAGAACCGTCACCAAGCGGGGAAGAAGCAGGGAGGGGTGAGCCGGGAGACGGGCCTCGACACGTGCACACTGCTGTGTATTCAACAGGTGACTGACGAGAAACTGCTGTGCAGCACTGTGGGCCCTACTCGGTGCTCGTGGTGCCCTAGCTGGGAAGAAATCTGAAGAAGAGGGGCTGTATATATAGGGCCTCCCAGCGGCTCAGTGGTAAAGAATCCGCCTGCTAATGCAGGAGATGCAGGCTCAATCCTTGGGTCGGGAAGATCCCCTGGAGGAGGAAATGGCAACCCACTCCAGCATTCTTGCCTGGGAAATCCATGGACAAAGGAGCCTTACAGGCTATAGTCCATGGAGTTGCAAAGAGTTGGACACGACTTAGCGACTAAACAACAATAATATATATATATATGTACATATTCACTTTGCTGCACAGCAGAAACTGACACAACATTATAAAGCAACCATCTTTGTGACCCTTTGGACTGTAGCCCACTGGGCTCCTCCATGGGTTTTCCAAGAAAGAATACTGGAGTAGGTTGCCATTTCCTTCTCCAGGGGATCCTCCTGACCCAGGGATCGAACTCAGGTCTCCTGCGTCTCCTGTATTGCAGGCAGATTCTTTACCCACTGAATCATCAGGGAAGCCCTTAAAGCAACTGTATTTCAATTTAAAAAAAAAAAGAAACCAGTAAACTAGAAACAACCTTAGTGTTGAGTGAGGTGCTCCTGAAAATCCACGCCTATAAGCTCAGGAACATCTGATGCCCGAACTGTCACATCAGTGTGCCCTGGGATACGAGGCTGAAAACTTGCTCTAAAGTCATCCAGACCTGCTGACATCTCCAGGGTCTGTCAGGGTCAGATGGTGGCTGGAGAACCACTTCCAATCCCATCAGACACGAGCCTGCATTTGAAAAGAGTAACACGTAGTGTGACAAAAACAAAATACAATGACCCCAGGGTCTTAAAAATTCTGAACAACAGCATGGGAGCTGCAAACAGTTGAGATGCTGGAATTATCAGCCTCAGACAGACGGTCATGCTTAGTATATGCTGTAAAGGGAAAGACTTTAAAGGACTTGAAAATATTTACTAAAGCGGTTAAAGACATTTAAAAATCGCCAGACATATTTGTATAAGAATAAACTCCCCAAAATAAAACAACTGAAATTCAGAATCTGTATGGATTTGAGATCTAATTACATGCAGAAAATGCCTAGAATGTAGGTGAGAGGAAAAGAGATGGAAAATATGAGAAATTCATGAAATGAAAGAATAGGAAGATCTAATTTACATCTGTGTGAGTTCATAATGAGTGGAGAGAGAATGGAACAGAGACGTTAAATTAATAAGTCCAGCCTGATAATTCTGTAGCCTCTAGAACTGTGAGAGAGTAAACACGTCTAAAGCCACCCAGCTTTTTGTACTTTGTTGTGACATCCCTGGGAAGTTAGCGTGCCCACGTGTTTGGGAATTAAGAGACATACTTCCAAACAGGTCATAAGTCAAAGAAAAAATAAAAATGAAAGTTAAAAATGCTTTGAATTAAATGATAACGAAAATACCGTGTATCTAAGAGATTAAACTTACGCAACAGTAGAGCAGTATTCATAGTCTAAGTTTATAAATCAAGAAAGAAGGAAGGATAAAAATAAATGAGTGAAATATCCAAGATAAAAAGTTAGAAGAATAAAAAAAGATTCCAAGAATGTAGAATGCAGGACATAACAAAAATAAGAGCAGAAATCAATGAAATAAAAACAAAAATTGAGTAGCAAGTACTGAGGAATCTCAGAAACATAATGCCAAATACTTGAAGAAGCAAGTTGCAGAAGAACCAAGTAATATTCCATTTGCAAAGGTATTTGAAACAAAACTAAACGCGTTGTCCGGGGTAAAACATTTCCGGTGGCATCTATGTCTGAGCCCGAAGGGGCTGGCGGGGCCGGAGCAGGGGGGCGGCGGAGCGGGGCGGCGGGGCGCGTCTGTCAGCCTCGCGGCGCGTGTCCTTCCACGCACTCCCGTCACATCCTCTGCCCGTTTCCCTAACAAGGTGATTGCGGACATGGAGGCGCAGGTGCACAAGCTGAGAGAGGAGCTGGTCAGCGTGAACTCGCAGCGGAAGCAGCAGCTGGTGGAGCTGGGGCTGCTCCGGGAGGAGGAGAAGCAGAGGGCCGCGCGGGACCACGAGGCCGCGGTGAGCAAGCTGAAGGCCGAGTCGGAGAAGATGAGGCTTGAGCTGAAGAAGACCCACGCCGCCGAGACGGAGCTGACGCTGGAGAAGGTAGGCGGCTGGGCGGTGGGAAGCGGGCGGGCGTGCACGAGGCCCAAGCCGCCGCCTTGCCTTCCCGGCTCACCTCTCAGGGGCCGCGGCCTGGAGCCGGCCCCCAGTTTATAAGCCTTGCAGGTGCGCGGTCTGCAGGTCTCAGGCTTCCCTAACACCCCTGTCTCCCGGGGAGGGACAGATGGAACACCCCCTGCCGAGTGACTAAAGACGCGTCGAGCATCACCCTGGGCAGCAGTATGTGGGCTCTGGCGTTGAGTGGAGGCCCTCGAAAGGGCTGGGCTTTGTCCCCTGTGAGCAGCGGAGGCGGGGGGTTCACTTCCGCTGAGGGCAGAGCTGGACGCAGGGAGACCAGTTCAACCACTGCAGGCATGCGGGCGGGAGGTGACCGTGCTGGCGTGGCCAGGGGCACGGAGGGCGGTGACCGGCCCCGTCCCCTTGGGGCCCGGGTGTCCGCAGCGGGGCTCAGGGTTTGCTTCCGGCCCAGACGTGTCGGGGCGGCGAGGGGCAGAGGGCGCGCGCAGAGCAGGTCGTCCAGGGCGGCTGCATGGTGGCGCGCTGGAGCCGACGGACACTCAGCCTCAGTCCCCTCTGCTGAGAGGCAGGGGAGCGTCCGAGCCTCAGGGACACAGCCGGCCGCGGGGCCTTCGTGCACCCAGTGGGGTCGCGGGTGGCCATCCCGTCAGAACAGCACAGAGCTTTAAGGCAGAGTGCACAGTGTCTGGGCCAGGGCGTCTGCTGCGGGGCCATCTCAGCCTCTGGCCACAGCGAGGGGGACCATGCGGACAGAGCCGCCACCCCACCCCCGCTCCTTGCCCCTGGAAAGCTCCCGCCCCCGCCGCTCATCGCGGCCCACCGGGCAGAGTGTCTCTAAGGACACAGGCTTTGTTGGCCTGGACACCGTGTGCCCCGAGGGTTAAAGTCCAGATAGTGAAGCCAGACTTAAAACAGGCATCTGAGGCCTCCGTTCTCTTGAATCAGGTGTCCACATTTTAATAAAATGTGGTTCTTTTCAATAAAAGCAGAAAGTTTTCAAGTATAGGTTTATATGTGTTCTAATTTATAGATACAGATTATAGATAATAGTATTGGACACTGCCAGTAACTTATTTGGCCAATATTTCTGGAATATCTTCTGTGTCTGAGGCATTATCCCAGCACTTGGGAGCCACGTAGAAAGGCGAGAACGAGAGGCCCCTGTCCCTGAGGAGCCCGTGGGCAAGGACGGCTGCGGGACACGCAGGGGCTGTGAGCAGGGCACGGTGAGCGGGGGAGGCGCGCTGGAGTAAGGGCGTCCGGGGCACCCCTGGGACAGGTGAGATTCACCTGGACGCCACGACGCGGGGCTGGGGCGAGCAGGCGCTGAGCCGCACCGTGATGGACGTGTATGTGGCCAGGTGGCCAACGGGGCGGCGCGGTTCCAGCCGGGCCTGACCAGCAGGCCCGCCGAGCTCACACGGCACTGGTCCTAGCCCCGAGCTTAAACCCCGAGGTCACTCAGGGCTCCTTTGCCGTGAAGTGTCAGGACCCAGTGGGCTGTTAGGAGGCTCTTCTGTCAGCGTTGGCAGGACCAGCGCAGAGGAGGGGTCAGTCCAGGAGGGGCCCCCAGGGCGCCTCGAGGTGCCTGAAGGTGGCGACCCCACCGGAGGAGGCGCGTCTCAGAGTCGTCGGCCCAGCGGGCAACCGTTCCGTGCGAGTCCCGCTCTCGGCATTCACGAGCGGCCCTGTCAGGGCCTCTGGTCCGGGAGAGGATGAGCTCCGTTCGGGCCCAGTAGTGATGTGGATTGGAGGAGCGTTTGTAGACGACCCTCAGGAGGGCCGGACGGAGCGGAGGCTGCAGCGCGGGGGCTGGGGAGCGTACCCCCAAACCACCAGCCGTGCTGGACTCGTGAAGTTGGGGAGGAGACAGGGGTTGTGCAGAGGAAGAGGAGAAAAATGTTTTTTCCTGGAAATAGCGGCAGAGGCGGTTTGGAAAGGACGCTTATCAAGGATGTGACAGAAAATCAGGAAGGCCGAGCGGGGAGGAAGGTCCCGGATTTGGAACTGAGAACCGCTGTGACCGGGGGCAGAGCACTGCAGGCGGCGGTGTGGACTGAGCGTGGCCTCGGGACCGTGGGCAAGGCGGGGGCGCTCGGGGACGGGGCGCCGCAGGAAGGAGAGGTCCACAGAGTGCAGGAGTCAGGGTTTGGGCTGAAAACGTCTGGAGACACACGAGCGGAGGAGGAGCCTCCTGGTGGGACTGTGGACCCTGATGCTTGCGGCCGGGATGCAGCTGTGAGCCGACTTCAGTCCAGCCGCGCGGACAGCGGCCAGGCCTGGGGGCTGCCTCCCTCGCTGCCTGCAGGTCTCTGCCCGGGGAAGGCTCCCCGTCCCCTCACCCTGCTGTCCTCTCCGCTCGGTAGAGCATCAGGGCAGGCGGGCCGCCCAGGCCGAAATTCTTCTATTTTTTTTTTAAACATTTTGCTTTAAAAGTTATCTAAATTGATGCAAAAATTAATATCTTCATACTAAAAATTTTGTCAACATTTCCATTTTTCCCCTTAGTTTAAGATCCCAGTAGAATTACAGGGTCAAATTGCTTTTCAACAACATTGTACTAATTTATATTTTTCCCCACAGAATATCTGTTTCATATAGCCAGTCCTTAGTATTAATACTCTAATTTGGGGGCAGGGTGTTAGTGAGAAACATTTATTGTTTCTGATTTCATATTTAAGAGTGAGACTGGATGTTTACAGCAGATCTTTTAGTCACATTTCATTTCCTGAGAATTGTGTGTTCATGTCCTTCAGCTCTTTCTCCTCTGTTGATGTCCTGGCATTGTTCTCATCACCTTATATAAACTTCGTATTTAGGATGATAAAATTCTTGGTGGCAAGTATTTTTGGTATTTGCCTTTTAATTTTGTCCTTTGATTTTATGAAACACAAAAGTTTTATTTGTATTTAGTATACTCTATCAGTTCCTTTGTGAAATCTCCAGTATAAGCAGTGGCTTTAAGCTTCACAATTTGATATCTTAAAATATATGAACACATCACACATTTTGCACACTGTACTGAATTTAAAAAGCTCTTGTGAAATTGACATGGTACTTACAGGCTTGGGCTCCTAGTCTATAATTTTAATGGCATCTGAAGGACTGTACTGGAATTCTGCCAGGCGGAAGTCACCAAAAGGCCTGGAGCAACAACTCAGCATCTTTTTCAAATTTAAGAAAAGCTCCATATGGTGTAATTATCCAAAGCTAAGGTCACAGAAACTACTTAAACCTTTGAGATTTATAATTAAAGGATTAATATTAACTTATGAAGACATTGTCATTTTGGCTTAAAATGGATTTCTGATCTCAATTCTGTTCTTTTTACTTTGATCTTTTCCCCAAGTTTTTCCTTTGCAAAGAAAGTGAAGTTTGTGTCCTTAAAATGTTAAATTAAATGTTATTCTCAAACAGTTCAGATTTGCAAAAACTGTTCGACACACAGTGCCCAGCTTGACCCTCTCGGAGCTCGGGCGTCGGGGGGCTCCCGGTGGGTGTTTCCCAGGCATGTGCCCCGCAGCTCGGGCGCTGGGCTCTAGCAATGCCTCTGAACGTAACAGGCAGTTAATCTAATACAAAAGAAAAAACCTGAGCAGATGGAAACTTGGAAAACTTAGTTCAGTTCAGTCGCTCAGTTGTATCCCACTCTTTGTGACCCCATGAGCTATAGCAGACAGGGCTCCCTGTCCATCACCAATTCCCAGAGCTTACTCAAACCCATTTCCACTGAGTCGGTGATGCCATCCAACCATCTCATCCTCAGTAGTCCCCTTCTCCTCCGGCCCTCAATCCTTCCCAGCATCCGGTCTTTTCCAGTGAGTCAGTTCTTCACATCAGGTGGCCAAAGTATCGGAGCTTCAGCTTCAGCATCAGTCCTTCCAATGAGTATTCAGGTCTTTAGTATTCCTTTAGGATTGACTGGTTTGACCTCCTTGCAGGCCAAAGGACTCTCAAGAGTCTTCTCCAACAGTACAGTTCAACACATCAATTGTTTGGCACTCAGCCATCTTTATGGTCCACTTCTCACATCCGTACTTGACTACTGGAAAAAGCATAGCTTTGACTATATGTTGGCAAAGTAATATTCCTGCTTTTTAATATGCTGTCTAGGTTTTCGTAGATTTTCTTCCAAAGAGCAAGCATCTTTTAATTTCATGGCTGCAGTCACCATCTGCAGTGATTTTGGAGACCAAGCAAATAGTGTCTGTCACTGTTTCCATTTTTTCCCCATCTATTTGCCATGAGGTGATGGGACCGGATGTCATGATCTTCGTTTTCTGAATGTTGAGTTTTAAGCCAGCTTTTTCACTCTCCTCTTTAACCATCATCAAGAGGCTCTTTAGTTCCTCTTCACTTTCTGCCATAAGGGTGGTGTCATTTGCATATCTGAGGTTATTGATATTTCTCCTGGTAATCTTGATTCCAGTTTGTGCTTCATCCAGTCCTGCATTTTGCATGATGTACTCTACTTATTAACATTTAGAATTTTAAGGTATCTTCAGTTGCCTCAATTGTAAGCCCTCTTTGGGTGGTAATAGGGGCTATGTCTTATACACATGTGATGAGAGGAGCTGTATGTCCCTCCGAGGCTCAGTTTTACACCAGTGTCCAGCTCTCTCCTGCTTCTGATTCTCATGTGATGCACCTGTTTCACAGGGATTCCACGAAGTAAATACTGGAATCGTTTCTGGGGTGTTTGCTTATTAAGCAGAAATAGCAGCATGTCTGTCATCATTCGAGCTTGAATACTTAACATGGTCAAGGTCTCACCACCCCCACATGAGTGGGACTGCAGAGTCTGGCATGTGGACGGAGGAGGGCAGCGTGCCGGGTCTCCCGATGACCTTCTTCACCTCCTCCCTCCGCCCTGCTGCCCCAGACAGAGCACTCCTGCTTTCTAGCAAGTCTGGAGAGCAGGTCAGTCTGCGTGCCTAAGCTAGACAGCTGTCTTACCAGGAGAAAATTAAAAGGCAGTGTCTTTTATGTTAGGGGTTATTTGAAAATAACATCTAGAATTATAAATAAATCAGTTTGTTTTAAAAGTAAACGTTTAAAATTTCCAAGTCCCCCTTTTCATTCTGTGGCCCAGCTTCCCGATGTGCTGACTGTACCAGTAGCGATGGGAGCACCGCCGTTCACCGGACGTTGCTGGCTTTATCCTTTGGGATGTTCTTGAGGGAAAATTTTTTCACCTAGGATGAAGGAAAAATCTCTTAGATCAGTGCAGCAAAAGGTAGTTATTGACCTGAGAAGTTGCTGAGAGGAGAATAGTGTATTTGCCATCTTCAGAGAGTGACATTCAGACTGAGGAGCGGGCGCCAGTATCCGTGCACAAAGGCTTCTGGGTGTGTGCTCGCCTCTTGTGAGAGGAGGCGCGTGGCGAGCAGACGGGCGTCAGGCGTCGGGTGTCCGGCCTGAGGTTGCGGAGGAGTCAGTACAGGACAGCGGACGGCCCTGGGCCGAGAGCCAAGTCTCGTTCTGGCCATCGTTCATCACGAAAGGGAAGCAGTTATTCTGGGTGAGGCAGGGCTTCCTGATTCAGTATCATGAGGATTAAACATGATTTTAAGTGATCAATTAATTTAATTGAGTACCTTACAAGATACAGTAAAAAATAATAGTAACTGTACATGACCAGGAAAGGTTTAATTGGCTTAAATAAACCTCTTCGTCTTCACAAGTAATCAAGGAAATACTGAGACAAGAAGCTACTTTTCATGTATCAATTAAGCATGTTACTATTACTATAAATAGAACCAAGTATTCTTTTAAAATAAGGGTACAAAATACTGAGGGTGCAGTGAATAAATATTCTAAAGTGCTGTTACTGAGTATAAATTGCTACAACCTTCCTGAAAGCCTTCAGTAGCCTATGTTAGTAAGTTTAAAAATATCTATGCCTTTTGATCTAGTAATCTTTTCTGGTTACCATAATATCAATACTAAAACCTGAAAATGATATCCCTCTAAGCACAAATTAATCTCACTCATGAATATTGTGAAAAGATCCAATGAAATACTAGGCAATAGAGGTTAGTATTGCATTTAAAACATCATGTAATAGAGTATTAAAAAGCAAAGACATTACTTTGCCAGCAAAGGTCCATATAGTCAGAGTGATGGTTTTTCCAGTAGTCATGTACAGATGCAAGAGTTGGACCATAAAGAAGGCTGAGTGCCAAAGAGTTGACACTTTTAAATTGTGATGCTAGAGAAAACTTTTGAGAGTCCTTTGGACAGCAAGGAGATCCAACCAGTCCATCCTAAAGGAAATAAACCCTACATGTTCATTGGAAGGACTGATGCTGAAGGTAAAGCTCCAGTTCTTTGGCCACCTAATGTGAAGAGCCAACTCTTTGGAAAAGACCCTGATGCTGGGAAATATTGAAGACAGGAAGAGAAGGGGATGACAGAGGATGAGATGGTTGGATGGCATCACCAACTCAATGGACATGAGTTTGAGCAGACTCCAGGAGATAGTGAAGGATAGGGAAGCCTTGCTTGCAGCAGTTCATGGGGTCTTGGACATGACTTAGCTACTGAACAACAACAGCTTACCATGACCACATGAGATTATTCCAAGAATGCAAAAATGGCTTGATATTAGGAATGCTATTAGTGTAATTCACTATATTGATAAATCAAAAGTGAAAAATTGAATGAAGTCTTCTCCATATTCTTTACAGTGAGCCCAAGCTTCTGTAAAAAAGAATCCTCAAACCGTGGACTAGTAAAATTGGGAGTTTATTTTGCTCTCTCATCACATTCTGGTTCAGGGTGGGAGCCAGTGGTTCCGTCCCAAAAGGTCATGGAGGGCCAGGCTGGCTGGTGGCATGGCTCTGTCGTCTCCAATGTGGAGCCTCCCTCTGCCTTGAGTGGTTCCTGCATCACCAGTGCTCAAGCAGCAAGAAGGGGCAAGGAGGACGAGGACAACCGATGTGCTTCTCAGGAAGTGCGACGGCAGCTGCCTCTCACTCCCATCAAACCGCACTGGAGAAATCCTAGTCCTGGGCTGCTGCAGGGGAGCAGGGGCTTGTGAGCGTGTGTGCAGAGGGCTACTGTTTCAGAAGAGAAGCATGGACGCTACGGGCGATTAGCAGGCAGTGGCACGTTTGTAATACTTCAGCATTTGACACCTACTCTGTGTGTAGTGATCCTGGAAGCTTGCTCTAGCAGTGAACGAACAGCCAGAGCTTCCTGCCTTCTCAGAGCTCACACTCCAGCAGGAGACACAGACCCTAAACCACAGAATTTTAAAAAGGCCTGAGTGGACTTCCCCGGTGGCTCAGTGGTAAAGAATCCGCCTGCTAATGCAGGAGACATGGGCTTGATCCCTGGGTCAGGAAGATCCTCAGGTCGGGAAGATCCCCTAGAGGAAGAAATGGTAACCCGCTCTAGCATTCTTGCCTGGAGAATCCTATGGACAGAGGAGCCTGGCGGGCTACAGTCCGTGGGGTTGCACAGAGTTGGACACGACGAAGCGACTTAGCACACATGCTCCTGAGATGAAGGAGGAGCAAGCCATACGTAAGCTTACATTTAGGGGAAAAGGAATATGCTCATTCATTTCTTTGCCAGATGGTTTATATGTGATTTTGAAGTTACATTCTTCAGTTCCTCCATCGTGCTCTTCATTGTCACCACTCCAGGCTGAGCAGTGATGTGCAGAAGTCCCCAGAGGGTTGTTGTTGTCCTGCCCCTAAGCCCGGGGGCATCTTCAGCCTCCTGACTGTTCTGCCCCTGGGAGACAGAGTCACAGGACAGGGCGCGTGGTCCTCAGCCTTGTGTGACGCTGGTAACAGCCGGATTGTGACCTCAGCCGCCGCCTGCCCACCAGGGTGGGAGGCTGTGCCCCAGGAGCATCAGAGCAGAGCTGGAGCTGTGCCTCTCCTGAGCCTGCTCCCCGCTCTTGGCCACTCCTGGGTCTTCATGAGGCAAAGGACATGTGGGCTTCTCTGACTTTAGACTCCTTGGGTCTCAGGGAAAGTCAGGCCGGGTATCTGATGGGGCTGAGGGGAGAGTGTGGTGGCTCCCCTGAGACAGAGCAGGCTGGGAGTCTGCGGCCCCTGAGGGACCCTGGACCATCTGGCCTCAAAGAGAAGAAGGTAAGATGGAGACCCAGGCGGGAGTCGTCCTGAGAGACGGATCTCAGCACTGGGTGTGTCGGGCACTGGCCGCCCCAGCCCTGTCACCTCAGTATTTTAAGGCGGTGTTCGGTTGCTCAGCCGCGCCCCGCTCTTCGGGACCCCGGGGACGGCAGCGCGCCAGGCCCTGTGTCCTTGCTGGGGTATTTATTGAACTGTTTTTCTAATTTCATATTCAGTCATTTATTGTCTTACCATTGAATTTTGAGTGTTCTTAATGTATTTCAGATACAAATTCTTCATAAGATTTATGATTTGAAAACACTTTCACAGTCAGTGGCTTCTCTTCTTCTTTTAACAGTATTTTTCAGAGCAGAAGTTCCTAATATTTATGTAATCCAGTTTATCAATTTTTTCTTTTAAGGTCAGGCTTTTGGTGTCATTCCTAAGAAATTTTTGCCTATCATAATGTCACAGGGATTTTCTCCTGTTTTCTTTTACAAGTTTTATATTTGTTTCTGTGGTCCATGTGACTGGTGCAAGATGTAGATTGATTCCATATATCAGCACTGTTTGTTGAAAACATGATTTTTTTCCTCTGTGAATCAGCTTTGCAGCTTTGTTGAAAATCAGTTGGCCGTCCATGTGTGCCGTAATACTAGACTCTCAAATTTTGTTCTTTTGGCATGTATATCTTTCCTTCACCAGTGCCACACTGTCTTAATTATTGTAGCTTTTATAGTCAGTCTTGGAGACAAGCAGTATGGGTCGTCCAACTTTGTTCTTTTTCAGAATAGTTTTGCTCACGGTAGTTCTTTTGCGCTTAGAGTCAGTGAAATGAATTCTGCACAGAATCCTGGGACTTTTCAATTGTATTAAATCTATTTCTCAGTTTGGAAAAAAATGAAATCTTAATGATATTGAGTATCCCAGTCCATGAACTCAGACTGTACTGTCATTTATTTAGTTTTCTTTATTGTCAAGAAAAAGAAATGCAAAAAAGCAAAATGGCTGTCTGAGGGAGCCTTACAAATAGCTGTGAAAAGAAGAGAAGCGAAAAGCAAAGGAGAAAAGGAAAGATATTCACATTTGAATGCAGAGTTCCAAAGAATACCAGGGAGAGATAAGAAAGCCTTCCTCAGCAATCAATGCAAAGAAATAGAGGAAAACAACATAATGGGAAAGACTAGAGATCTCCTCAAGAAAATTAGAGATACCAAGGGAACATTTCATGCAAAGATGGGCTCGATAAAGGACAGAAATGGTATGGACCTAACAGAAGCAGAAGATATTAAGAACAGGTGGCAAGAATACACAGAAGAACAGTACAAAAAAGATCTTCACGACCCAGATAATCACGATGGTGTGATCATTCACCTAGAGTCAGACATCCTGGAGTGTGAAGTCAAGTGGGCCTTAGAAAGCATCACTACGAACAAAGCTAGTGGAGGTGATGGAATTCCAGTTGAGCTATTCCAAATCCTGAAAGATGATGCTGTGAAAGTGCTGCACTCAATATGCCAGCAAATTTGGAAAACTCAGCAGTGGCCACAGGACTGGAAAAGGTCAGTTTTCATTCCAATCCAAAAGAAAGGCAATGCCAAAGAATGCTCAAACTACCGCACAATTGCACTCATCTCACACGCTAGTAAAGTAATGCTCAAAATTCTCCAAGCCAGGCTTCAGCAATACATGAACCATGAACTTCCAGATATTCAAGCTGGTTTTAGGAAAGGCAGAGGAACCAGAGATCAAATTGCCAGCATCTGCTGGATCATCAAAAAAGCAAGAGAGTTCCAGAAAAACATCTATTTCTGCTTCATTGACTATGCCAAAGCCTTTGACTGTGTGAATCACAATAAATTGTGGAAAATTCTGAAAGAGATGGGAATACCAGACCACCTGACCTGCCTCTTGAGGAACCTATATGCAGGTCAGGAAGCAACAGTTAGAACTGGACATGGAACAATAGACTGGTTCCAAATAGGAAAAGGAGTATGTCAAGGCTGTATATTGTCGCCCTGCTTATTTAACTTATATGCAGAGTACATCATGAGAAACTCTGGGCTGGAAGAAGCACAAGCTGGAATCAAGATTGCTGGGAGAAATATCAAGAACTTCAGATATGCAGATGACACCACCCTTATGGCAGAAAGTGAAGAGGAACTAAAAAGCCTCTTGATGAAGGTGAAAGAGGAGAGTGAAAAAGTTGGCTTAAAGCTCAACATTCAGAAAACTAAAATCATGCACCTGTTCCCATCATTTCATGGGAAATAGATGGAGAAACAGTGAAAACAGTGTCAGACTTTATTTTTTGGGGCTCCAAAATCACTGCAGATGGTGATTGCAGCCATGAAATTAAAAGACGCTTACTCCTTGGAAGGAAAGTTATGACCAACCTAGATAACATATTAAAAAGCAGAGACATTACTTTGCCAACAAAGGTCCGTCTAGTCAAGGCTATGGTTTTTCCAGTCGTCATGTATGAATGTGAGAGTTGGACTGTGAAGAAAGCTGAGCACCGAAGAATTGATGCTTTTGAACTGTGGTGTTGGAGAAGACTCTTGAGAGTCCCTTGGACTGCAAGGAGATCCAACCAGTCCATCCTAAGGGAAATCAGTCCTGAATATTCATTGGAAGGACTGATACTGAAGCTGAAACTCCAATACTTTGGCCACCTCATGGGAAGAATTGACTCATTGGAAAAGACCCTGATGCTGGGAGGGATTGGGGGCAGGAGGAGAAGGGGACGACAGAGGATGAGACAGCTGGACGGCATCACCAACTCGATGGACACGAGTTTGAGTGAACTCCGGGAGTTGGTGATGGACAGGGAGGCCTGGCGTGCTGCAATTCATGGGGTCACAAAGAGTCGGACACGACTGAGTGACTGAACTGACTGACTAACTGACTATCTTCCATCCGCATTTGCGGTTCTCAGCATACAGACGTTGCTTTAATTTTATTAGATTTGTACCTAATCATTTCATGTTTTCAGCATTCTCATTTTTTCATTACCACTATCGAGAAGTACAGTAGAGTTTTTCAATAGTGATTGTGTATCCTGTGACCTTTTTAAACTCACTTATTTGCTGTAGTTACTTTTTTGGTAGCTTCTTTGGAATTTGTATGTAATCAGATAAGTATTGTTTAACAGTTTTCTTTATGGAGGATTAATTTTAATTCAGTGAAGCAACCTATGTTAACATACTTTATTTCTCACAGAAGCATATTTTATTACTAGACTGATGAATTTTTAAAAATGACTTCTCAAAACAAACCTAACATATTTAGAGCCAGATGATGTCACATCAATCATGGAAAATGCATCCGGAATCCAGAGCATTTTTAATTTCCCAGTTTACTTTATTGTGTCCTCAGACCCGTATGTGGTTTTTAAATAACAATGATATCCATAAATTATAGGCATGTAATAGGTATATTGAATTGCCTCTTTTAAAGATACAAGTTATTCTTGATCTTATTAATCATTCTTTTTAAAAAGTGATTTAAAATTAGTAGTTTATGCACATATTCTAAATATTACATTAGATTGAAAGCCTCTACTACTTAAATATTACATAATTTTTGCAAAAACAACTATATTGAAATCAGACACAAAATATATTTCTCCTACACTTGAAAATTTGGTGGAAAAATATCAGTGTTTGTAATGTCATTTTCAGTGAATCAATGTCCTTTTTTAAAAACAATATCAGTTTGATAGTTGAGAAGTTGTTTTAAGTATTGGTATTCCCATAATTGTGTCTAAAAATCTAACTGTTGTGTCTTAAACTATGTGCATGTGCGCTGTGCATGCTGAGTCATTTCAGTCGTGTCTGACTCTCTGCGACCCCATGGACTGTAGCCCATCAGGCTCCTGTTTCCATGGAGATTGTCCAGGCAAGAATACTGGAGCAGGTTGCCATCCCCTCCTCCAGGGGATCTTCCAGAACCATGAATGGAACCCTACATTGGCAGGCGGGTTCTTTACCACTAGCGCCACCTGGGAAGCCCATCTTAAATTACAGTACCCTGAAAAATATATTTTTTTAATTGATTAATTACATTAGGGTATGTTTTGAATTTTATTTTCTGAACATATATATGGAGACAGAGCAAACACTGAGCTGTATGTCCAAACACGTTCCTAGTAGATACACACATATGTGTGTGTCCACAAGCACACTAACCCATGTCAGTAACAGTACAGGCTTTATCAGTGCATTTACGGCCAAAACACTAGCTAACCGGCCAGGTGGAGAGTACTGTATGCCATTTTTAAAGTTTTTCACAATGCATTACAAATTATTATTGGAAGAAAGAAAAGCTACACTTCTAAGTGCATGCAGATGTGAATTTTGGCTAACAGGGCTGTTTTTAATATTCATCTATGGTATTTTCTTGGCAAAGAGAACAGACATTTGTTCCCACTGCACGAATTTAGCAGCTCAGTAGACATCCTTGGACAGTCTAAGGAAGCAGCCCTGGGTTGTGGAAAATACCTCATAAAACCTCGGTGGCTTTGAGTCTTATTTGTGACGTTGCTTTTATTATTATACATTTCCTGTTATTATTGGATGAGGAATTTTAACAGATTTTAAAATAAGATTTTAAAGATTTATAATTTAGGCCTCTAGTTCTGTTAATTGTTAAAATTCCAATATAGATTATGGTGTTTATTAGACCCAGATCACCTTATTAAATTGAAGGAAGTCTCATACGTTTTAGAGACTTCCTGTGAACAAGAAAGTATTAGAACTGTCATCCTTGGCCATAACTCATGGCCCACCTAGTCCTCTACTTGGTGTCTGACAGCTCAAAAGAGAATGAACAGGTGGTGTGGACCCCCAGAGCTTCAGCTTCCTTAGTTTGTGGGTGAATGAGTCAGTGTGTATCTATCAGGCATTTACCTTATACTTAGCTCCGTGCTGATCAGGGGGAGGAGCGTAAACCTCCCCTGCTTCCTGGGAGCTTTTGTTATAGTGGAAAGTGAAAGTGAAGTCATTTCCGATTCTTTTCGACCCCTTGGTGTAGCCTACCATGCTCCTCCATCCATGGGATTCTGCAGGCAAGAATACTGGAGTGGGTTGCCATTCCCTTCTCCAGGGGATCTTCCTGACCCAGGGATCGAACCCTAGTCTCCCGCATTGTAGGCAGACGCTTTACCGTCTGAGCCACCAGGGAAGGTTTTTATCGTGGTGATAGTGAGAAATACAAGCATAAACGAACCTACCTGTATGGTGATGGTGATGGTTTAGTCACTAAGTCCTGTCCAACTGTCTATCTAAAACTGGGTATCTCTGCATGATAAAATTCTAGCTTAGGTACAATGCTGGAAATCTGAGGTCTGTGATAATCAGGGACTGTTTTATGGAGAAGATGGTCTTTGAATTGACACTAGATACAAATTTCTGAGGCAGTCCAGTGGGACAGCAAATGGCAAGCAAAGAGCTCAGAACATATTGGGGGGTTGTCAAGCAGTGATTATGAAAACTCTACGTATTAAAAAGTTAGAAGATTACATTGTAAAGCTTTTAAAGCTTTCTATTTACACTTACTAAGAAGTTGCTAAAGTGCAAAGAATTTCCATCCGTCCATCACTCAGCTTCTCCCCAGGTCAGCACCTTACTTAGTGTGACCGTGGAAACCTGGAAATTAATGCTGGTAATGGCACTCCACTCCAGTACTCTTGCCTGGAAAATCCCATGGATGGAGGAGCCTGGAAGGCTGCTGTCCATGGGGTTGCTGAGGGTCAGACATGACTGAGCTACTTCGCTTTCACTTTTCACTTTCATGCATTGGAGAAGGAAATGGCAACCCACTCCAGTGTTCTTGCCTGGAGAATCCCAGGGACGGGGGAGCCTGGTGGCTGCCGTCTATGGGGTCACACAGAGTCAGACACGACTGAAGTGACTTAGCAGCAGCAGCAAGATAGTTTGTATTTGTGCTGGTTAATACCTGCAGACCCTCTCTGCGTTTCTGCAGCTTTCCCACTGACGTTCCTCCTCTGCTGTCCCAGGGTTTAATCCAGGGTCTCCCATTGTACTCAGTTGTCAGCTCTTTTTCGCCTCCTCCAATCCATGACACACTCTCAGCCTTTCCTTATTTTTCATGTCTTGTCACTTTTGAATAGTACCAGTTATTTTGTATAATGTTTTTCACTCTGGATGTATTTTATCTTGTTTCATGAGCAGACTGAGGGCCTGTGTTTTTGGCGGGAATCCTACGGAGGCAGTGTCGTGCCGTCTCCAGTGCGTGGTATCAGTGATGTCGAGACGCTGTGTCCCTGCTGACGTTAACAGCGGTCGCTCGGTCAGGTTCCCTGTTGTAAAGTCGTTTTCCCTCTGTGACAGGTAACCTGACTTGAGGATCTACTCTGAGTCTGTGTGCAGACCATGCATCTCCCCAGACTTTCTCCCACCTCTTCGTCATCCACTGGTGAATCTTGGCCTGCGGTTTTTTCACTCGGCTCTCCTTTGCAGTTCTGGCTTTAATTTCACTGAAGGTGGTGGGTTTTTTTTCCATTTTTACTTTTTCACATTGTTAGCGAGAAAATACTAAAATTCAAAGATGGCTTTTTAAATGCAAGCTTTTTTAGAGTAAGGAATCAAATCTAGAGGGAAATACAAGGAAACAACATGAAGCTGGAGGTCAGGTTTGTGAGAAAACAATGAATGCTGGGTTTGTCTGCCTCTTTGAGGGGAAACTGAATGTGACTCTACATTTTTTAGGAACAAATGTCAAGAGAGCATCACAATTAGAACAAGATTCAATGCAAAAAAAAGATTCAATGGAATACAGTTTTAAAAGTCACTTGTTCAAATTCCTGGAATTGAAATCTTCAGATAAAAATTTACTAGGGGTTCTTCGTGTAAAGGAAATCAACCCTGAATATTCATTGGAAGGACTGATGCTAAAGCTGAAGCTCCAATACTTTGGCCACCTGCTGGAAAGAGTTGACTCATTGGAAAAAACCCTGATGTTTAGAAAGATTGAGGGCAGCAGGAGAAGGAGGCAACAGGTAACAGAGGATGAGATGGTTGGATGGCATCATCAACTCGATGGACACGAGTTTGAGCAAACTCTGGTGATGGTGAAGGACAGGGAAGCCTGGCGTGCCGCAGTCCGTGGGGTCACAAAGAGTCAGACACAACTGAGCGACTGACACTTTCACTATTTTTTTCCTCAGTGAAGAAGACAGCTTGTAATGTGGTTCATATCCTCAAAACATTCTCATGGAACATAACATTTCTACAGGATATTTTCTAAAGATGGCAGTGTGCTGGGCATTCTTTTGTCATCGTTGTTGTTGTTCAGTCACTCAGTCATGTCCAACTCTTTGTGACCCCATGGACTGCAGCACGCCAGGCTTCCCTGTCCTTCACCATCACCAGAGTTTGCTCAAACACATGTCCATTGAGTTGGTGATACCATTCAACCATCTTATCCTCTGTCGTCTCCTTCTCCCACCTTCAATCTTTCCCAGCATCAGGGTCTTTTCCAATGGGTCAGCTCTTCCCAGCAGGTGGCCAAGGTATTGGAGCTTCAGCTTCAGCATCAGTCCTTCCAATGAATATTCAGGACTGATCTCCTTTAGGATGGACTGGGTGGATCTCCTTGCAGTCCAAGGGACTCTCAAGAGTCTTCTCCAACACCACAGCTTGACAGCATCAATCTCCAAAGGCTGAACATAGAATTGCCATGCTGCTGCTGCTGCGTAGTCGCGTATGTCATTTCTGACTCTGTGTGACCGCATGGACTGCAGCCTGCCATGCTCCTCTGTCCATGGGATTCTCTAGGCAGGAATACTAGAGTGGGTTGCCAAGCCCTCCTCCAGAGGATCTTCCCGACCCAGGGATCGAACTCAGGTCTCCTGCATTGCAAGCAGTCTTTACTACTGAGCAACCAGGGAAGCCCATAGAATTACCATAGGACCCCTCAATTCCACTCCTAAGTATATCCCAAGAGAATTGAAAACACATGTTCATGTAAAAGTGAAGTGAAGTCACTCAGTCGTGTCCGACTCTTTGCGACCCCATGGATTGTAGCCCACCAGGCTTCTCCACCCATGGAATTTTCCAGGCATGAGTACTGGAGTGGTTTGCCATTTCCTTCTCCAGTTCATGTAAAAACCTATACACACATGTTCATAGCAACATTTATTTGCAGTAGTCACAAAGTAGAAACAACTCAATTCCCATCTAATGGTGATAAATGGACAAGTGTGGTATATCCATATAATTAGATGTTATTTAGTCATAAAAGGAATGAATTACTGATGCCTGCTACAAGGTGGATAAGCCTTGAAAATATTGTGCACATGAGAAGAGGCAGACACTAAAAACCACACGTCATATTATTCCATTTGTAAGAAATATTCAGAATAGACAAATTCACAGAAACAGAAGGTAGACTCAGGGTCTCAAGGCCTGAGAGGGGATGGAGAATGGCAGCCAATGGTGCAGGGCCTCCTTCGGGGCAGAAAGCACTCTGTACTAGACACACAGTTGTACAGCTTTGTGAATACAGTAAAAGTTGTTGCACGGTACACCTGAAAAGGGTGAACAGGATGGTGAATAAATTATATCTGTTTAAAAACGACAGTGGCTTATGGAAGCAAAGGCGACCAATAACACTGAGAAGGGAGCACAGCAAGGGCTGGGAGCAACTGTGAGGGAGGCCATCGCCTCCACACGGGGGGCTCCGGCCCTCAGTCCCAGGGTTGTCTGTGGTTCACTGGTAGTCACATCTCTCAATGCATCTTTGATTTGTCCCCGCTGCACTCTGAAAAATACATCAAAATTAAACATCTTTAAATGAAGACTTTCTATAGGAGAATCCATTTGGAAGTGTGTCAGCAGTTGGGTGCCCACATGTTTGTGAAAGACATGGTAGAAAGGTAGATAAACATGCAAAGAGTTCAAAGGCCATCATTTCCTTTGGTTTAATGTTCTGGGTTTCCCTAGTCAAACTTTCTTCTTCAGAAAGAGGCCCGAGGCTGGGATAACCCCCCCACTTCCTCTGTGTCCTCGCCACTCGTAGCTACATCAGGACTGGAAACAAAAGTCCTGACTGTCGCTCAGCTTCCTGCTCTGCTCTTCCGGTTCCTTCCAGTGGTCCTGGGGGCTCATCTCCCCCGTGACAGCTGTTCATCTCACTGCCTGTTCCTGAGCCTCTTAGGGATCCCACCGCACCCAGAATAAAATCCACATTCCTTGACCTGAGACACCTGGATTTGGCCAAACCCTGGGTGTTTGGGTCTGATGTCAGAGTTGAGTGGAAGACAAGCAGGACAGTGGATGCAGCCAGGGATGGTGCCTACCTGGGAGAGGAGGAGAGGTGAATTACGGGGAGGGCTAGGAGCTTTGGTCCAAGCCGTAAAGGGTGTGGCGCTTCTTCTTGGTGGATATTCCTGAAGCTCTCCTGTTGGCAGCTGCAGAGTCCATGTCAAATGTAGAAAAAAAGAGAAAACATTTTTTAGGAGGTTGTGCAAAGAAAACATTTCTTTTTTTTTTACTCTTTCACTTCAAAATAGAAGAGAAGAACACTGCAGAGTTAAATACCAAATTTATTTTTGTATATATTTAAATACCAAATATATTTAAACTTTGTAAATCAAGTGGAGGGGAATAGCTTTTGAGTATATTTTGGGTTAAAACATTTGTATTATACCTCTGACCAGTCAGGGAAATTTTAAAATTTAGTTTCTGCCTGTTTTGGCTAGTAAATTATTTAGTTCACATCTTTTGATTTTTTTGTACTTAAACATTCAGAAGGCTCGTGGCCGTTATAAGAGTCCACTGACGCACTTCAGAACAAAGCCCGGCTCACGGCACATGTGCATATGTTTCATTTGTTCTTTATTTGGAGTGAATTGAAAACCAATCATACAGTTCATCAGAAAAGCACTTAAAGGATTTTCATAGCTTTGGACTCTGAAGCAATTAACTATAATCTTTCCAAACAAGAGACAGTAGGAATTCTTGGAGTTTTTCCAAGTTCTGTTGTGAGATTACAGAACTAGAGATGAGTGTGTGTGACAAATGATAGGTGCTGAGCACAGCAAGATGCTGGTTTAGAATGTGAGCAAGGTAATGTGCGGACCTGAAGGAGATGGAAGAAAGGATACAACACAGGGTAACAGAAAACATGCCTCGAACCTGATTCTGCTGTGGTTCTGTCTGCACATCTGATAACCCCGCCCCCCGGGTAGGGGGGCTCCGGCGACGTGTTTCCTCACTTGCAGAGCAGGAGCTCAGACTGTGACCTGTGGTGGGTTCAGCCAGTTGGCGGCAGCACGTGGATGGTGTCTTGGATGTCCCAGCGGTAATTCACCTCGATGAAAATCTTTCATTCAAATACCTGTAAGAAGACACTGGGTGTCAAAGGTCTGAATTGAAGTGATGAAGCTATAACTTGGGTTTCTCTGGTGTCTCACTTGGTAAAGAATCCGCCTGCAATGCAGGAGACCCAGGTTCAATCCCTGAGTGGGGAAGATGCCCTGGAGACGGAAATGGCAATTCACTCCAGTATTCTTGCCTGGAGAATTCCATGGAAGGAGCCTGGTGGGCTACAGTCTATGGGGTCACAAAGAGTCGGACACAACTAAACAACTAAAGCGTATATAACTTGTCTTTTATAACCAAATACCTGGAGAGGCGACGAAAAGTGGCTTCTCCTTGATTGGGTCGTAGGTTGATAAATGCCTGAAGACCCACGGGGTAGGGGTAAGGTGGGTGTTCTGTTGAGAACCCCAGCGCTAGAGAACGAGTGAGACTCCAGAGACCCCTGCTTTGGAAGCCCGGCCAGACCTCGCGGCCAGGCTTCATATTCAGACACCAACTTGTCATCGCCGGGGGCTGGACAAGTGATCTGGGAGCATCCCCCACTCTTGGCCACCATGTTCAGGAGCGTGAGACCCCCAGACCCATCATGGCCCCCACCGTCAGAGCCACCATGACCCTCTGAAAAGCAGTCAAATGGATCCTGGAGATTCGGAGTTGAAAGAGACTTGAGGACCATCTGGTCTGACATTTCCGGCCCTGAATGCAGACCCGAGTTCAAAGAGAGTTTCAGAGAAACTTCAGTTCTCAAGACAGGTTTTGACTGCCTTGTATAGTGCCTGATTATCTAACCTATTCTTTTTCTATATTGTATATGGTGCCCAATTATATAATCTATCCTTTTTGTATATAATTGGAGAAGGCAATGGCACCCCACTCCAGTACTCTTGCCTGGAAAATCCCATGGACGGGGGAGCCTGGTCGGCTGCGGTCCATGGGGTTGCTGGGAGTCGGATAACCAAATATAAATTTGGTTTATAGATTCCCATGTTGATGTTTCTTCATGTGCTTCAAATTAAATGAAGAAACTGAGTCGTTTTCTTTGAGAAAAGAACATTCGCATGCGACTGGTCCCTCATTGTTTTAATGAGAACAAAAGCAAAATGTTCCACAATTTTTTGCATGCAGCTACACGGCACGTTTAAGGCAGAAAAGCACCTTCATTAAACGCACACAAAAGAGGATCGTTCTGAAGTTCTTAGCGTCGGCTTGTGTAGGCTGCACTGTAAACTGACACGAAAGAGCCCCCATTATGGTTTGTGTGCTTCGGTGCCAGAAGGTTTGTTTCTTATGCTAAATTACTAAGTTCTGTCAGCTGCTGGGCTGTCATATAGAGATACAGTAAATCACATTACATTTTGTCATGGATTACACGGAGCAATAAATTTGGGAATAAAGATCAAAGTCGTTCCACAATCACATCTGAGTGTAGGAGGGATGTTTAACTTGTAGAAAACTGATTTAGGTGAAGCTGTTGCAGTTCTCGTGTGCATTTAAAATGAATTTGTGGATATTGGGTTGAAAATGAATCAGGATCAAATCCCAAAATGACTTTCCATATTTGTATTTAGTTCAGGGACGTTAAATTCTAACACCTAGCTTCGTGGTTTGAATTAGATAGATAATTACATGCCAGAGTGGTGGACTCAGTGTAAATTATATTTATGTATTTTAATTGCTTCCATGAGAAAACCATAGATTCCAGTTTATATTTGTTTGGGGTTAGCACATAATTAGTTATATACTCGAGTAGTAATATTGCCTGACTCCTCGGAACTGACCGTTTTGCTTTTTGCTGCGTTTAAAACCATTCAAAGTAAGCCAGCTTAAGATCGCTAAGCAACGTTGATTATTTAGACCTTGGTGGTTATTACCTTTGTTCTGTGTTACCATAGAAACCCTTTCAGGTTATCAAAGTTGATGCTATTCATTCATTTGAAACAGCCAATCTCAACTTATTGGGTTCTTTTTACCGGAAAAAAAAAAAAATCACAGTAGAAACGAGATGGAACATGGTGAGCACAAACTGTGTGCTTTCTATAAGTTATGGTCCTGGTGCTTTTATTTAAGAAGGAGCCCTCAGTCACATCCTCACTTAGCCAGAACAGTGGTTCCCAAGTGCACTGATTATCAGAAGCAACAGGAGAGCTTTTAATGCAGATTCCTAGGTCCTAAGCTCCTGGTGGTTCTGACTTCAAATAATATCTTTTTCTTTCACACTGATATCATTTCTCCTAATCTATTCCTTCATTGTAACCCTTTTTGAGGAAGTACTTCTCAATGCTGTAGATTATTCACAGACATTTAAGCTTTGCAAAATTATTTGTCACGATTTTGATTTCTTATTTTGTTTCCTCTTGTTATCCTTTTATTGATGTGTTTTTCTCTAGTGAAATCTAGATTTACACTAGTACAATAATAAAGCTGAGAGCTGAAGAATTGATGGTTTTGAACTGTGGTGTTGGAGAAGACTCTTGAGAGTCCCTTGGACTGCAAGGAAATCCAACCAGTCCATTCTAAAGGAGATCAGCCCTGGGATTTCTTTGGAGGGAATGATGCTGAAGCTGAAACTCCAGTACTTTGGCCACCTCATGCGAAGAGTTGACTCATTGGAAAAGACTCTGATGCTGGGAGGGATTGGGGGCAGGAGGAGAAGGGGACGACAGAGGATGAGATGGCTGGATGGCATCACTGACTCTATGGACGTGAGTCTGAGTGAACTCCGGGCGTTGGTGATGGACAGGGAGGCCTGGCGTGCTGCAATTCATGGGGTCGCAAAGAGTCGGACACGACTGAGCGACTGAACTGAACTGAATAATAAATCAGTCTGACAGTAGATGTAGACAGATCACACCCTGAAACTGATACAAGGATTCAGACCTCCCCATTCCAAACGGGGTCAGGGTAACGTGTGGGTGGGATACAGATATGACGGCCCACAATGCTGATTTTGGTCTGAAAAGAAAGAAAAGGCCAGTTGGTGAGCGAGTGCATCGGGTGGTCCCCAGGGTAGGGGGTCAGGCTAAGATGGGCAGCTTGGTGGTGACACTGCAGAGGCCTTGCTGGGGAAAACTGAACAGTTTGAAGAACTCATCCTCTGTAATGGGGGTAGGGTGGGGGCTTCCACAGAAAGTGTTCTGTTGTTCTATAGATTCTATCTTTGGGCCCCGAGAACTTCTCAGGCTTTTTCCTGTGTCCTCTGATAGCATCGTGATGCTTCGTAAGCCCAAGGTGCCCACGTTGGAACCACTGTTTTAGACCATCACTGTGAAAAGCCCAAAGCAAATACAGTTTTCAGAGAATGGCCTGAGCTGTATGTTTACTACAGCTTCTATGCAAGAAATCGCAGGAGCGGAGACTGGAGAAGTTAAGCCTGCAGAGTGGCTGGGCGTTGGGATCATCCCTGCGGTTCATGTAGAACATCAGGAGGTGCATGTAGGTCAGACAGAAAAAGAAAGGGGAGAGACCAGTGAACAGGCTGGTGTAAAATCCAGGGGAGGAAAGGTAAAGATCTGGAGGTGAAAATCGGTAAGACAGTCAAGGGTGAGAGAAGAGGATTATGGGAAACTCTTGGGTTTCTGATTTGGGGGACTCAGTGATGGAGCGGTTAACAAGCTGAGGAGGAGCTGACTCAGGGAAGGTGATAATGACCGAGGTTAGCTGGGACGTTGGTTCAGTGCCCATGAGACAGCTCATAGAGGGGGCTACCTTGTGGCTGGACTGAGTCTGGATGTGGGTACAAGGGACAGAGCAGTAGAAAGAGAGAGTAGGAACTCACCCCAACAAAAAGGGGACTTAAAGCTCTAAGAATGGACTTTTAAAAAGAGGGCTTAGCTAGGGAAGAGCAGATGGCATGGGGCAGTTATCATTTAAAATCAGCAGAGACCAGTAAGCAGTTACCAGAGAGGCGCCTGAAGAATCAAAACGTGATAGTGTTGTGGATGCCAAGGGAGGCAGACAGTTTAGTAAAAGTGAGTCAGTTCAGTTCAGTTGTTCAGTCGTGTCTGACTCTCTGCAACCCCACGGACCACAGCATGCCAGGCCTCCCTGTCCATCACCAACTCCTGGAGTTTACTCAAACTCACGTCCATCGAGTCCATCCAACCATCTCATCCTCTGTCATCCCCTCTTCCTGCCTTCAATCTTTCCCAGCATCAAGGTCTTTTCCAGTGAGTTAGTTCTTCTCATCAGGTGGCCAAAGTATTGGAGTTTCACTTCAGCATCAGTCCTTCCAGTGAATATTCAGGACTGATTTCCTTTAGGATGGACTGGTTGGATCTCCTTGCAGTCCAAGGGACTCTCAAGAGTCTTCTCCAACACCACAGTTCAAAAGCATCAATTCTTCGGCGCTCAGCTTTCTTCATAGTCCAACTCTCACATCCATAGATGACTACTGGAAAAACCATAGCTTTGACTAGATGGACCTTTGTCGGCAAAGTCATGTCTCTACTTTTTAATATGCTGTCTAGGTTGGTCATAACTTTCCTTCCAAGGAGCAAGTGTCTTTTAATTTCATGGCTGCAATCACCATCTGCAGTGATTTTGGAGCCCAAAAAAATAAAGTCTGTCACTGTTTCCACTCTTTGCCCATCTATTTTCCATGAAGTGATGGGACCAGATGCCATGATCTTAGTTTTCTGAATGTTGAGTTTTAAGCCAACTTTTTCAGTCTCGTCTTTCACTTTAATCAAGAGGCTCTTTAGTTCTTCACTTTCTGCTGTAAGGGTGGCATCATCTACATATCTGAAGTTATTGATATTTCTCCCGGCAATCTTGATTCCAGCTTTTGCTTCATCCAGCCCAGCATTTCTCATGAGGTACTCTGCATAGAAGTTAAATAAGCAGGGTGCCAATATACAGCCTTGACGTACTCCTTTTCCTATTAGGAACCAGTCTGTTTTTCCATGTCCAGTTCTAACTGTTGCTTCCTGACCTGCATACAGATTTCTCAAGAGGCAGATAAGGGGTCTGGTATTCCCATCTCTTTAAGAATTTTCCAGAGTTTGTTGTAGTGCAGTAAAATCAAAATTAGATCCTTTCGGAAGACTAGAAAACACAGACTTTCTGAAAGACTAATTGGAAAAATAAGGAGAAGGCACACATACATAAGAGAGGAATTGAGGACTAGGGCTGGAGATCCAGAAGAGATTGAAAGGTACTGAGAGTTAATGAGCAGCTGTACACCAGTAACATTGAAAATCCAATGTTCATCAGCTGGCAAGGAGACAAACAAGTGTGGTGCATCCACACGACGGAACACTGTGTGCCTGGTGCACGCCACGACAAAAGCACGCTAAGACAAACAGGCCAGACACGGCAGGCCTCTGTGGTGAGACCCCACTTACACGCCGTGTCCTGGGTGGGAAAATCCAAAGACAGAAAGAAATCAGTGCTGCCAGTGGCTTCGGGGGAGGATATGACCGTGAGTGGGTGTTGGGGTTTCTTTCTGAGGTGATGGAAATGTCCTGGAACTTAGCGGTGGTGATCGAGATACAGCTGTATGAATACACTAAGAAACACTGACTTGTGCAGATTAAAGTGTGAACTTCATGAAATGTGAAGTAATTATATCTTATTAAAGCTGTTGAAGCTGAAACTCCAATACTTTGGCCACCAGATGCGAAGAACTGACTCATTTGAAAAGACCCTGATGCTGGGAAAGATTGAGGGCGGGAGGAGAACGGGACGACAGGAGATGAAATGGTTGGATGGCATCACCGACTGAATGGACATGGGTTTGGGTGGACTCCGGGAGTTGGTGATGGACAGGGAGGCCTGGCGTGCTGCAGTTCGTGGGGTCGCAAAGAGTCGGACACGACTGAGCGACTGAACTGAAACCTGTTATTAAAAATAAGAGATTGACAGCCCTGAGTGTGGTTGAAAGTATGGAACAAAAGAGTGCGTACACTGTGGTGAGAATACAAAATGTCGGTGGCATCATCCTGTAGAGATGAACATTTGAGTTATGAACTGTCAGTTCAGCTAGTGAGCATGTGCCCCAGAAAGTCATAAGTACACACCAGAAGACGTGCACTGGACTGTCCACACCAGCACAGCTCATGGAGGAGGAAACTGGAAAAGTTCAAGTGCCCCTTAACAGATGAATTAGAATAGACTAAAGCCGTGAAAATGAAGGAAACACAGCTGCAAATGAAACATCGAGAATGAACCTTGGGAACAATGTTGTGTGAGAAACCGTGTGTTTCGGGAAATTACGTAGAGCGTGGTTGTTTGTATAAAGGTAAAAAAATAGTAAAGCTAAGTGATAAGTTGGAGGTACTTACACAGGTAATATTTTCTAAGTCAGGCAGTAAATAATATCCAAGAGCTGCTGATTCTCAGGAGCGAGGAGACACAGTGGGCTGGGAGGACGTGCTGGTGTCTGCAGTGCGGGATGTTAAGTTGTGTGGTCATTTCAGGAGGGTTCTTTATCATGTTTCATAAACACACAAAATATTGTGCCCTGTATGTGTCCATTATTATAAACGTTGACAAATAAAAGTCATTAGCAATATCAAAAGCCACAGAGTGCCCCAGACTTGGGGACAATTCAGAAAGAAAATTGCTTCCTTAGTAAAGAATCAGAGGCAAGTAGTTATTTTTATGGACTTGAAGTGGAATAATGAGGAAGAGTGAGGAGAGTTGGCTCAGTGGTAAAGAAGCCGCCTGCCAATGCGGGAGACATACGTTCGATCCCTGGTCTGGGGAGATCCCCTGGAGGAGGGCATGGCAGCCCACTCCAGTATTCTTGCCTGGAGAATCCCATGGACGGAGGAGCCTGGTGGGCTACAGTCCCTGGGGTCTCAAAGTGTCAGACACACCTGAGCACGCTTGCACACATACTAGGAGAGTTGCCCACAAAAGCCTGATTTGGGAAGCTGCTCTTCTCGTACCTGGCACTGCCAGCCTGTAAGCTCAGCGGTCGCCCAGCTCTATCTTGTTTCCACTTCCTCCATTGGAGAACGCAGCCTGCCTCAGCCGTCAGCACCCCTCAGCCACTCACCCTGAGTCCTCAGTCTGCCGGCTTCCCCTCCTGCTCAATCTTCCTTCCCCTGCGGTTTTCCTGCTCCTCCCTGAAGAGCTGGTCTTGGTCCTCCTTGCAGGGCCGACTCACCGCCCTCTGCTCACTCGCTGTCCTGAACGTCCACCACACCTGCATGGCTAAACTTCAGTCCAGTTTAATCTCTGTTGTCCACTTCATGTGCACATTATAAAATCATGGCCAGGGAAGGTAGGTGATTAGCCTGTGCTCACACCGCCCACGTTGGTTTAACGTCAAAGCCGGTGCTGTTCACCAGCATGTCCCACCGTGCACCGTTTGGCAGCTGTGGGCCTCGTCAGTCAGAGCAGCTGCGCTGATGAAGAAGACCTCTGTGTGCAGACCAAACGGGAGCCTTAGCACCATCCTCCTTGTTGCCAAACGTTTCGGATGTTATTTTCAGTGAATTGGTGCGGTCAGTCTCTCAATACTGGCAACCCTGGAAAACTGCATGAAACTACACACGCACTAAGCATTTGTAATAATGAAGATCTGTCACCCTGCTTATTTAACTTCTATGCAGAGTACATCATGAGAAACGCTGGGCTGGAAAAAGCACAAGCTGGAATCAAGATTGCCGGGAGGAGTATCAATAACCTCAGATATGCAGATGACACCACCCTTATGGCAGAAAATGAAGAGGAACTAAAAAGCCTCTTGATGAAGGTGAAAGAGGAGAGTGAAAAAGTTGGCTTAAAACTCAACATTCAGAAAACAAAGATCATGGCATCTGGTCCCATCACTTCATGGCAAATAGATGGGGAAACAGTGGAAACAGTGTCAGACTTTATTTTTGGGGGCTCCAAAATCACTGCAGATGGTGACTGCAGCCATGAGATTAAAAGACGCTTACTCCTTGGAAGGAAAGTTATGACCAACCTAGATAGCATATTCAAAAGCAGAGACATTACTTTGCCAACAAAGTTCCATCTAGTCAAGGCTATGGTTTTTCCAGTGGTCATGTATGGATGTGAGAGTTGGACTGTGAAGAAAGCTGAGTGCCGAAGAATTGATGCTTTTGAACTGTGGTGTTGGAGAAGCGTCTTGAGAGTCCCTTGGACTGCAAGGAGATCCAACCAGTCCATCCTAAAGGAAATCAGTCCTGAATATTCATTGGAAGGACTGATGCTGAAGTGAAACTCCAATACTTTGGCCACCTCATGTGAAGAGTTGACTCATTGAAAAAGACTCTGATGCTGGGAGGGATTGGGGGCAGGAGGAGAAGGGGACGACAGAGGATGAGATGGCTGGATGGCATCACTGACTTGATGGACGTGAGTCTGAGTGAACTCCGGGAGCTGGTGATGGACAGGGAGGCCTGGTGTGCTGCAATTCATGGGGTCGCAAAGAGTCGGACACGACTGAGCAACTGAACTGAACTGAACTGAACTGAATGACTAAATCTCAAGACTGCCTTCTCAGCACTTTTCTGAACTTCCAAATTACCTGTGAAAGGGACTAGAGCATTTGTTAAGTGTTGAGACTACTGCTTTATGTTGAACTTTCTGCAAACCTAATGTAGGAACTTCCTGTAAATACATTATTTTATAAATTCCCTACTAATATTCATTACTTTATACAAGTGAGGCAAAAAGTAGAAAATTTTCTGAAATAGGTAAAACATTAATGGGATCTATGAGTACGCCAAGTCAGGACATCTAACTCCTAGATTCAAAGCTTATTTGAAATAATTGATTGCTTGACCAGTAACTCAATTAGAATCATTTTAACATGTTTTGATGTCTGAAGTCACATATTTGAAATAGATCTTCTCCCCGCTTCCTGAAAGTGCCATGCCAATGACTGTGCCACTCACATATAGATCTACTAAGTACATTTAAAATGTATATTATGTATGCTGAAATTTGTTAAATACACTAGTCATTTTCTTTAACATTTGTCAAATCATACAACATTAGATTTTGGCATAAAGCATAACAGCAAAAACATAAAAATATTATAGAAGGTAGAGAATCTTAAAAAAATTAATTGGCCCCATTTACATTTGGTCTTTGATGATAAATTCTTTTTTGCACATCAGAGAATAGCTGCTTCTTCCCTGGAGCAAAATAAAGTTTTTTTTCTCCTTCATTCTCTCAAAGTTTATATTTCTGCCCAAGTATTAAATGCATTTCAGTTTCTGTGGCCTGTGCTTCAGAGAACTTCTCTGAGGGTGAGCTTTTGAAATATGATTAGATCTTAATTCTTTAACTATTTTCATAAGCTTTTTTCACAGTTTGCATTCTTATTCAGTAATGGGAAGAAAACTCATGTAAATCTTATATGATCATTTCTGGGTGTTAGCCATGTAAGCATGTATGTTGCAATGGTGAGAAAATCAGTCTCTTGAATTACAGGGAGGGCAGAAAGCCAGCTGCCCCCCATTATTCTTTAGGTTGTCCATCACAGACCTGAAGACCAATCATTTTAGTCCACAGTATCGACCACAGTTATCAAATCTGGGTAGAGAATGCATCCAATATTCATTTGCATATTCAGAAATGGGGCAAGTTCAGGAATATGGGCATTTTTTCTGAGAATGGATCCATCAGTAGTTACTGAGGATAGTCAGTGGTGATATTGATAATGACATCACAGCCCTTTTCCAAAACTGTCTAGTTTCTTCCTTCTTTAATAGAGAATATAGCTCCTTACCAAAAAAATAGGCATTGACAAAAACCAAAACACTTGGGGCTCCTACTTACTAGATTAAGGTTCTGGGTAAAGCAACAATATAAAATGACTTAAATGAATTTTCTAGAAATGAATCAAAATTGAATCACTAAGTGTGACATTTGCTGATGTTTTGCAGTTTAGACCAGTTTGCCGTTTTCTCAAGTCAGAATTTGCGCTTAATGATGGAAAGGAAGGAGGAGCCTTTAATTAAAGTACCCTTCCTTGTAATGATCGTCTCAAACTGAGAACTTAACTGGGACTCCAAGTAAGATTCAGATGTTCTAGGGGCAACAGCAGGACTCGATCTCATCAATAGTGACTCCGTACGGAGACAGGTGGTTATTAGACTCATCATGGTGATCATTTCATAACGTATGCAAACATCAGGTCATTCTTCAGGACACCGGAAACTAACAATAAATGTCAACTCTATTTCAATTTTAAAAAGAAAAGCATCCTGTGATCTTGTGCTGCTGGATAGGGAACTCTACTCAGTACTCTGTAATAACCTATAGAGAAAAAGAATCTGAAAAAAGTGGATATATGTATATATAGCTAAGTATTAATAATGTACACACCTTTGCTACATACCTGAAACTAACATGCCACTGTAAATCAACTATAGACCAATATAAAATAAAATGTTTAAAGTTAAAAAAATATTTTCAGTTTAAAAGCTTACAAAAAAATCTTATGTTAAAATTTATCATCGGCCACTCCCTAATAAAGATGAGCTGGAAATTCTAGGGAAAAAATTACAGGGGAAACAATAATTTCAGAAATACCCAGTACATGCCGATATTTGTTGTTGTTTAATCAGTGAGTCGTGTCCAACTTTTTGCAACCCCATGAACTGTGGTCCTCCAGGCCCCTCTGTCCATGGAATTCTCCAGGCAAGAATACTGGAGTGGGCTGCCGTGCCCTCCTCCGGGGGATCTTCCGACCCAGGGATCGAACCTGTGTCTTCTGCATTGCAGGCGGATTCTTTACCGTTGAGCCACCAGGGAAGCACTTCCTCTGCTGTCTGTCAAAGATGTGACCAATTTCCAAGATCTTAATTGAAGCTATCTGCATTTCATCTTCAGTTTTGAAGGATACTTTAACTAAGTATGCAATTCTAGATTGACAAATTTTTTGCTTTCAGCACTTTAAAGATTCATTATGTTATCTTTTGACTAGTATAGTTTCAGATGAAAAATCCTTACTCTTTTTACTGTATCCTTTTTCTGGATGTTTTTAGGATTTTACCTTTATTTCAATTCTTGCAATTTGATTATGGTATATCTGATTTGATTTTCATTGTCTTTCTTTATTGTTCTGGTTCATTGATCTTCTTCAACTTGTGGGTTTATAGTTTTCTTCACATTGGAAATTTCCCCACAATTATGTCTTTAAATATTTTCCCAAACCTTCTCCTCCTGGTAAACAGTTTCGCATATGTTAGTTGTTGTGACATGGTCTCAGCGGGTCATTAAGTTCAGTCTTTTGTCTGTCTGATGGTCATTTGGATTTAAGATGCCTTTTCTTCATATTCAGTGATCTTCTGTAGTGCCAAACCTGTTATCCCACCAGTGAACTTTCCTTTCAGAGAATACATTCCTGTGCTCCAGGCTGTTCAGTCCTTTTTTAGTTCTGTTTCTCTCTTCACTGTGTTCAAGTTTTTGTTTAAATATGTGGGTCTGTTTTTAATTAGTATTTTAAAATCTTTGTCTACTAATTCCTCCATCTCTGTCACTTCTGGGTCCAAGTCTGTTGCCTGACTTCTCTCCTGCACACATATTCCTGCTCCTCCTTCTGTCTGCTTATCTTTGATCCTTCAATCCAGTATCTGCCTCCTGGACAAAGGCAGGGCGAGTGCTGGGCTTCTCTTGCCAGTTTCCCACCCTTCCCAGGGGCACGGACCTGTGCTTCCTGCTCCCACATCACATCTGACAGCGGTGCTTCCTGCATCTCTTCCAGTTTCCTGGCTGTTTACACAGCAGGCTATGTACAGCCCCAGGTACTCTATCCCGGCCAAATGTAAAGTATGAATTTTATTTATGCTTTCAAACTTACACCTTTATTTTGAGGTACAACACAGAGATTTTTCAAGTTGGAAAGTTCTGTAAATATATTAAATACAAGTATTTGTTATGAATTCTCTGAATATTGCTGTTGGCAGAGCAGTACACAGTTACATATTAACATCTGGCACCAGCAGCCATAACCACACTCACAGTGTTTGATGAAGCATCAGGTGGATTCCTGCAAAGCTTATGAATAGAAAACACTGCACAGTAAACCGAGCTTTATGCTGCATTTCAAGATTCTGGGAAGCATCTTTCTCTTTAATCCTAAAAGCAAATATATTATTCAAAGATGTATGTTATTATATTTTTAAAGAAACTTCTCTATATAAGATCTGGGCTTGCCTCGAATATGAGTATTCTAGATGAGTCTCCTAATTTTCATCTCCCCAGGTCACGTTCTTGGAAATCATGAATGCCTGGACTTTCACCACTAATGATAGGAAATGAGAAAAAAAAAAGGGGGGGTGGGAGGGGGTGGAGAATGAAGGACTCTTTTGGAATTAAGACAAAATACCCTGCAGAAAAAAGGTAGCAATTAAGATGATTAACCATCAACACTTCTGTGAAAGTTATCTGGTGCTCCTTTCCAGAAGGGTCTGGAACCCAAGAGTTTGATGGGAATCACAGAGAAAGTGGATGAACACATTAGACTCTCGAGCAGAGAAGAGTGAGCCGAGGAAGCAGCCAGGAGGAGCAGAGGGAGCTGAGCCCCAGGGGCAGGAGGCCAGGCCATGGGGGCCAGGAGGTCGAAGGACAGCAGCGAAAGCAAAACCGCTTTCTCGTTTCAGGACTCTCCTCTCATCTGTTATTCTGTGTCTGTTCAGGCCATGCTGCAGATGATTGTTGGAAAATCGTGTTTCTAAATAGTAACCATGGCCATAAAAATAAGATTAAAATAACTAACCCTAACCTAATTTTATGTATGGAAATAAAATGGACAGTCAGTACATCCTGAGAATAAAATTATTCTGAAGTGTTTTGGAGGCAGTTTGCATCGTAACTGAGCTGTAGAATTTCAACAGTGCTAAACTAGAGCTTTTTAGACTTACTTAAGAGGAGTTCCAGAGAAGGCAGTGGCACCCCACTCCAGTACTCTTGCCTGGAAAATCCCATGGACGGAGGAGCCTGGTAGGCTGCAGTCCATGGGGTCACTAAGAGTCAGACACGACTGAGCGACTTCACTTTCACTTTCCACTTTCATGCATTGGAGGAAATGGCAACCCACTCCAGTGTTCTTGCCTGGAGAATCCCAGGGACAGGGGAGCCTGGTGGGCTGCCATCTATGGGGTTGCACAGAGTCGGACACAACTGAAGCGACTTAGCAGCAGCAGCAAGAGGAGTTCAGAAATCCAGGTAGCTGTGATTTAGGCTCAAACAGTAAAGGCCTTGGAGGGGGATATGTTCATTTTATTTCTTCAGTTGGTCTCATTATTCCCCAGAGTATTGATTCTGCTCCCTGTGGCTCTGGCAAGTCCTGGAGGTGTTCATGTCTCACCAGCTGGCCTCATTTTAAAGCCAGCATTGTCGATTGTCAGTGGCCGGGATGCTTCCTGGATCCCGGGGCTCAGACTGACCCTCTGCCTCTTCTCTGCCTGGTTTCCCTGGTGACTGCTGACACCTGCCTGCACACCTGGGCTCTCCCAGAGCCTCCTCTGCCGGCCCTGCAGAGGTCCCCGTGAACCTCTCCTTCTGCACCCCGAACCAGGGATGACGGACCTCACTGCCCACCCTGTCCTTCACTCGAGGACACGGCTCCGCTAAAGCTTAGCCCCCCAGTTCCGCCCCCTCCACAGTCAGGCCTCTCCGTCTTCCTACACACAGCTGTGCTGTCCTCCTATGAAAAACAAACGAGCAACTGCCCTTTCTTTCCACACTTGCCCTGCAACCTCCAGCCCATCTCTCTGTTGTTCGGTAGCAGAGTCTGGACCCCTCGCCCCAGCTCCTGCCATCCCCTCATCTCCTGGGCTCCACGGGGCACTGGGCCCACTCAGCTCACATCTGGACCACCAGTCCCCCTCATGCCCACCTTGACACTCTGAAAGTATTGATGAAAGCATCTTTAAATTAAAAAGTACTGGCTGAGACAGATGCACCTTGTGAGTTTCTCCACAGCCTGGGTTTCCTCCAGAGTGGTTTATCAGTCACGGAGCCGCAGGGACTCTGAGTCCCTGGGAGAGCAGCCGAAGTCAGGCCCGGCCCCTCTTGGGGCTCCAGGTGGGAGGGCCTCGAGGGAGCTGGGGAGCTTGTCATGAAGCACAGGGCTGCGTAGTCAGCTTGGGTCCTGTAACAGACCCACATGGGCGCCTTGTCAGGAGCAGAAATGTCCCCCCAGCGGCTGGGGGGCATGAGTCCTCGGTGGGTGCCGGCAGGACCCCCTTCCCGCCCCACCCCTACACACGCGCCTTCTCACTGTGACTGCGCGACTGCATGCGGGGCTGGTGGGGCCTCTTCTTACTGGCGGATCCTGGCTCCAGAGCCCCACCCTGCAACCCAGTGACCCCCAAACGATGCTGTATGTGTGTGTGTCTGTCTATCTGTCTCAGCCTGTCTGACTCTGTGCGACCCCACGGACTGTGGCTCGCCAGGCTCCTCTGTCCATGGGATTCTCCAGGCCAGAATACTGGAGTGAGTTGCCATGCCCTCCTCTAAGGGATCTTCCCGACCCAGGGATCGAACCTGTGTCTCCTGCATTGCAGGCAGATTCTTTACCGTCTGAGCCTCACTCCAAACACCACCACTTGGAGATGGTTTGTTCCCTGGAGAGGTGGAATGAGAGAGGAGACCCAGGGCTAAAATTAAAATGGAATTGTACAAGAATCCATATCCTGAACATCTAGACGCCCTTCTGAAAACCTTGGTCACCAGGTGTGCACCTCCAGGCGGTAAACCCGAGGGCACAGCGCTGGGCAGTCAGACGATGGCTGGGAGAGCCCGGGAGCCAGCGCGCAGCCATCCCCAGGCCTGCCGGTTCTAGAGGGCCACGCTTTAAATAAGAATGAATGCCAAAGGTCACCCAAAATGCAAAGCAATTTCTAAGGTGAAAAACAGACCAAAACGGGCAGGCTCAGCAAGGAAATAGAGGGAACTAAGAAAAAACAGAGATGCTCTAGAGAGCAGAGCATGTGTGTGTGCTTGGACACACAGACGTGTCCGGGTATATATGAAATTAACCCCCGGGGAGCAGTGGGACCCTGAGAGGCCCTGGGCCAGCGCTCCAGCCGGCGCGGGGCCTGCTCCCCTGTGGGTCGGCTCCCTCATGCCCTGTGAGTGCTGCTGCGGCGGGTTACTGAACCTCGCTGCACCTCAGCTTCCTCAGCCCTTATCAAAGGGGGCGTGATGGTGCTGTTCAGAGAGCAACAACAGAGCTCTTGGAAATATAATTGCATGGCAGAATTTTTTTTAAATCCACAGTTGAGAAATCCGTACAAAATATTAATATCAAAAAGACAGGGTAATAGAGAATAGAAACGATGAGAAAAAGAGACGATAAACCTGAGAGGTGTAGTCCTCAGAGCTGAAAGGCAGGCGGTCGGAGAGAGGAGACAGAGGGAGGGAGGGTTGGGGAAAAAGGAGACAGTCATGACCAAAACCTGTTCTAGAATGAGGGCCACAAGCCCAGACCGACAGGGCCAGTGTGCTGCCTGCACAGTGCATGGGAGGGGAGGCCGGAGGCTTCACCACGACGTCCCCCCGGCTCGGAGGATAAAATGGAGATGCAAGGCTCCCAGAGACAGCAAAGCAGCTCACACACAGGCCCGGAGCTTGAGAGCAAAGGAGAGAACGCGGCTCTCGGGGTGTGGGCTGGTTCTGGGAAGGCCACCCCACTTCCCGGGCACAAGCACGCTGCGATTTAGGTGCACTTGTCACTCCAGGGAAGGAGGGCAGGAGGGGCTCAGATCTCAGCTCAGCGCCTCTGGGCCTCCCCTCCACCTCGGTCAGGAGCGTCTAGTTCTTTTATCTCTAAACTAAGGGAAAGGGCATTAAATTTACCTCCCCTCCTCCTCGCCACCCCTCTCCCCTGGTTTCCTCTTCCTGCTCTTTCCTGTCTCTCCCCCTGCACCTCTGAGCCGGCACACTTCTGTTGGATCTATTTCTGTCTCTCCTTCTCCCTTTCTCTTTCCACAGAAGTCTGTGTTTGCCTAATAATTGGCAGGAGAGATCTTTTTTTTCTCTTTTGCTTTTTAAGTGATGAATAGTTGGCATTAGATCAAAGGCAAGGCCTGTGGTTTTCTGGCTGCCCCAGAAGGGCGTTGCGGCTGGCGGCCGGCCCAGCGCCTGGTGACGGGCGTGTGCAGAGACGCCACGCTGACAGGTCACTGTGTGTGTTCGTGTGTGTGCTCCTGTCCGTGTGTTTTTCAGGCCAACAGCAGGCTGAAGCAGATTGAGAAGGAATACACCCAGAAGCTGGCCAAGTCTTCTCAGGTAAGAACGTTAAACAAAACAGAGCAAAACCAAAGCAAACAAGAAAGAAACCTCAGCATAAAGGGGTTTGTGCTTCACAGCTCAACGCACTTCTTTTCAGTCTTTTTATGGATGAGTACCATGTTTTGATAAGTATGTGTATAGATAAAATAGGTTTTTAATATTTCAGTCTCAATTTTTAAAAATCAGGCAAATCGAACCATTTGAACCAACACACACAGCCAAGTCGTGGCACCTGTGTGCTCAGGTGTTGTAAAACCAGCCTGTGCACTTGGACAAGCCCCGGCCGAACCACGTTTCACAAGGGCAGGAGATACACGCCTGCACTTGTGATAGAAACGCTCGTGATGTCATCTAGCTCTTCTGCAGTGTTCCATGTTTCTTCACCTAAATGCTGATTTCAAACTGTAGTGCCAGAGAAGACTCGTGAGAGTCCCTTGGACAGCATGGAGATCAAACCAGTCAGTCCTAAAAGAAACCAGTCCTCAATATTGATTGAAAGGACTGATGCTGAAGCTCTAATATTTTTGTCTTCTGAAGTGAAGAACTGACTCATTGGAAAAGACCCTGATGCTGGGAAAGACTGAGGGCAGGAGGAGAAGAGGGTGTCAGAGGATGAGATGGTTGAATGGCATCACTGACTCAATGGACACTTGCTGTACTTAGTCACTCAGTTGTGTCCAGCTCTTGGCAACCCCATGGACTGCAGCCCACCAGGCCCCCTCTGTCCATGGGATTCTCCAGGCAAGAATACTGGAGTGGGTTGCCATGCCCTCCTCCAGGAGATCTTCCCAATCCAAGGATCAAACCCAGGTCTTCCACATTGCATGCAGATTCTTTACTGTCTGAGCTACCAGGGAAGCCCCTCAATGGACATGAATTTGGACAATTTGATCCCTCCTGGTGAGGGACCAGGAGGCCTTCTGTGCTGCAGTCCATGGGCTTGTGAAGAGTCAGACACAACTGAGTGGCTGAACAGCAACAGCAAAAGGCTGGTTAACAAGATTCAAAATGGCAAGTTCACCAAGTTAAATTAGCAGCTCCACTGTTGACTCCTTTTGGGGGGAAGAAAATTTACAAGCCCGCGCCCCAGCAAACGCTCCTTGCTGTGTGTTGTTACTGCAGTCGTTTTAGTAGAAGGTTTTCTGCACAAGTTGTTATAAAGATCTCCTTTGGTATCACCCAGGAGATTCCAAGCATTCCTTAGCTGTGTGAGTCATTCTGGAATAAACAAATGCTGCTTTTCATCTTACTGATGGCGAGATTAAGCCATTTCATTTTATAGACATCATATCTAATGACTTTTTAAATCAGCTTTTCTTAGTATTTTCGCCATGAGTGCAGTGAGATGTGGCGGTCAGCTGAAATGTTTGTGCCTTTCTACAGGTCACCAAACAGTGGTGTTACTGGCAACACCACAGCAAAGTAATAATAAAACTTAAGAAATTTTTGGGTCTCTGATCATATTGACTGGCGGAGGAAATGGCGACCCACTCCAGGATTCTTGCCTGTGAAATCCCATGGACAGAGGAGCCTGGCGGGCTAGAGTCCAAGGGGTCGCTGAGAGTCGGACACGACTGAGCAGCTGAACGACAGCAGCAGCAGTCCCAGTGGCGCATTCAGTCCTCGTTCACAGGAACTTGGCTTAGAGACTACTCCTGGCCCCATTTTTCACTGGAGAAAACAGACTCAGAGAGGCGAGGTCACACAGGTTAGCAGGTGACTAAGCCAGCAGCCAGCCTGTCTTCCAGCTGAAACAGAAACTCTTAACCTGACACCACCCATCTGACCCAACCCTCACATTTTTAATATGGCAAAACTCTGCCGAATAACTATGAAATTTCTTAGGTTCTGCAGTTATTGGTAAAATGTGATATATAGTCCCATCCTATCGGGAAAGCAAGAAGTCTTTGTCTGAGTGGAGACTGATGTGTTTATCTGAAAGCTGAAGGCAATTCTTGATTGCCCTTCTCCCAAGAAAGCAAACAGGGAAATGTTCTTTTTAATCCAGTGAGAAAGGTTGTTCTAGTCAAAAGAAATCTTATTACTCCGAGTGCTAAACTAGAACATGAAAACACCCGAGCTGGCATCCCCTCACATCCTGCTTGCAGTGCTTTATGCTAAATGGGGAGGCAGGAGGCAGCTGCGGGTGAGAAGCGAGACCGCTGATGGGAATGCCAGGATGAGCAGGGTGTTGACGTTTATCTCAGGAAAGGTGTGAAGGAGCCTGACTGGTCCTCGGTAAAACAGATGGAACCTGAGTGGCGTGGAAGCACGGCTGAGCCTTCTGAATGCCTGCCCTACCACTTGGGCCACCGCGAGCCCGTTTCCTGCCGCCTCCCGAGTTCCCTGCGCTCACTTGTGAAACAAGGGGCAGCGGTGACCTCAGAGCCGCTGGGCGCAGGGAGGGCCTGGAACCCAGCGAAGGCCTTCACCCTGTGAGTTCTCACCGGAGCTTGAGAGACAGGAGAGAAGGGGGCGGAGGATGGAAAAGAATGGAAGGAGCAAGAAATTGGGTATTTTAAATTTATTTTGGGGTGCTCAAGAATTGATGAAACCTCCCTCCAAAATCTGGAGAGGCAGTGGGGTGCTGACCATTTCCCTCAGTAGGGACGAGCAGGAGGCAGGGAGCAGAAATCAGCTGTGCCCGCGGTCACATCCGTAAGTGAAGGGCAGGGCGACCCCCAGAGAGAGGGCCCCCACCGCAGGCCCGACCTTCCCTGGGAGGCGGGCTGGGCTGACCGCACGGCGCTGTGCGTGCCCCGCAGCGTAAAGCTGACGTGCGTGTGAGCGCGCGCGCATGTTTCCATCTGCGAACTGGCGCTCGAGAAGCGCTGGCCCACAACCCAGTCAGTTCAAAGCAGCAGATGATTTAAAAATAAACACTGTGAGACGGAACTGCGGGCTGACTTTCACTGTTTTCCCGAGATAGTTTGCTGGAATCTCTAGCTCGTATCTCAGCTGAGGGGACTGCCGAAAGCAAAGCTGCTTAACTGTTTATCAGATTTTTTAAAAAATCCTTCTCTCAAAAAAAAAAAAAAAGGTGAACGCATTAGTAATGAATGCATGGTACCTAGGGGAGCATCAGGTTAAATTTGGAAAATATTTTAAATATTTTCCTCCCTTGAAGGAACTTACTTCATCCTTAAGATTTTATCAAGCTGTAGGACCTCGTGGCTCGTGGCCCCTGCACCCTTGGGGACCCGGGACGGTGCCCCCCGACTCCCCCCAGGATGCTCAGTGTCCCCCCGATGGGGACGCTGGCACCCTCCCTGGGCACATTCCTGGGAGTTCCCATCAGAACCACATGTTTGTTCTTTTTTATCTTAATATTAACTTTGCCTTTTCATCTTTCATGTGGTCTTCCCCACTCAACTGACTTACCTGGTGGCCATTTTTCAAAGGGAAATCTTGCCGTCTTACAGGAATGTAGACAGTGTGGAGAAGTGCTGGTGGAGCCCACCCACGGCCCCCCACGCCCCCGCTGGTGCAGAGCGGAGCCCAGGCGCAGCCCCCTGCCCGTGCCCCGGTCTTCCCTCCCTGCCCAGCCACCCGGAGGGCACGTGCACCCCTCTGACTCCTAGGATCTTTTCTTCAGTGTTTGCCAAACCCTGCCAAGGACATTGTACTTTAAAGAAGAGTTTTATGAAAATCTTGACTATACTATGATCTGAAAAACAAGAGTTAAAAATGAAAGCCTACTCTCTATTTAGAATCCTGTTATTTTTGAGACCTGGTAAGACCACTGACGTTTATGCAGAGTGTATCATAGCTCTCAGTGGTTAGGTTGTTCCCAGCATTAGCTCCATATAGCTTTCCTTTTGCGTCCCCATATACTAATTTTCAATATCCACGTGGAAACGTTCTAACCCACTTCCTCTAAAGCTAACACGGGGTAGACGTTTAGTTGAGTTATAGCATTTTGTTCTATGATTTTTAATATGATTAAATCAAAACCAGGAGGGTTTGATTATGATTGTGTGTGTCCGTTTTTGTTTTTCTGAGAAACTTTTTGAATTATCATTCTATGAAAAGACTGTGTGTGCGAGCTCAGTCATGTCCAACTCTTTATGGCCCCATAGACTGTAGCTCTCCAGGCTCCTCTGTCCATGGAATTTTCCAGGCAAGAATCCTGGAGTGGGTTGCCATTTCCTCCTCCAGGGGATCTTCCCAACCCAAGAATCAAACCTGTGTGTCCTGCATTAGCAGGTGGATTCTTTACCACTGAGCCTCGTGGGAAGCCCTGTGAAACCCTATGAAAAGACTAGATTATCTCAATGTAATCACTGAGGTATTATATCACTGATTATATTATAATCATAGTATAATCGTGGATCATAGTTCCACGACTTCAGTATCTATCAAGTGCCAGTAATGTGCACCGAAGAGAAGATACTCTCTCACAGGCGAGGGCTACAGCCGAGACCTGCTTAACTAGTTAGCGTGATTACTTCTCAGTCTCAGAGTAAACCTAAAACTGCTTCTAAGTTATCCACATTTCGGTCACCTCTCTAAATCGATCACATCTGTCAGCCTCTCAATTTCATTGTGAGGCATTTTACCTAAAGTGTTTTGAAACTCTTCCTGAATCATCATAAGTTTTAAAATGCAACTTTCCAAAGATAATTTCATTATTTCTCCCAGAGGCATCTCATTATTCCCGCAAAGAATGTAAGGTTTCCTTTTCTAACAAAAGCAAGCGTGTTTCCTTCAGAACATCCTGCCCTTCACCCGTTGTTCCTTCCAAAACATGCAGTAACTTCTTTTTGATGAATGCATGTCATAAATCTTCTAAAAGGAAGAAACCCACATCTCATGTCCTTGTGGTCATTTGAAGAGCTCCCCAATTTTTTTTTTTAATCTTCAGTCTTGGTCAGTTAGAAGCAAATCTAAATCTTAGTAATTCGTAAAGACACGAAATTACTTTGTGCTTTAACAGTGCCTCGTGTAATCATGGTGAGGGATGCACAAATCAACGTGTGATGAATTGGCACAGAAACAAGCACACATGCACGGTGAGCGCGCTACAGAACGCAGCTCTCGCTCCTGCCACGCTCTAGTCTACTCAAGTTGAAACGCTGCAGTAGCCATAGAAATAGTTATTTTTACTATTTGGCCCCAAGTTATTATGAAATATCCATCTTGGGTTTCATGTTGGGCCAAGGAAATCTGGCTCCTCCTTATCTCTGGCTCCTCTGGCTCTGTGACTGCGAGCTGATCATTCTGTGCCTCAGTTTTTGACATTTACTCTAAGAATTTAACCTTCCCTGTTTCGTGGAAGTGCTATAAGAATGAACTGAATTGATGCCAACTTGGAAACATTTAATCAGAATTCAAAAAACAGATGAAAACATCTTCGTTCTCAGTAAATGAATCCCTCTGCTCCTTGCAGAAGGTTCCAGTTTGCACTTTAGAATGTAATATATTTTGTCATTTATTTCACACTTGTCTTCTATTTGATTATTTTCAAATTCTAAGTGTTGAACTCAGCCACAGTGAGCTTGTGCACTTCTCAAAGCATAAATGTTCCTTTTTGGGGTAAATGCTCTCTTTTTGTCAGCGTGTGTGAGCTCAGTCATTCAGTCGTGCCCGACTCTTCAGCCCTGTGGATTGTAGCCCACCAGGCTCCTCTGTCCAGGCAAGAACACTGGAGTGGATTGCCATGCTCTTCTCCAGGGCATCTTCCCAACCCACGGACTGTACCCGCAGGTCTTGTGTCTCCCGCTTTGGCAGGCTGGGAAGTCCGTGTCAGTCGTAACAGCTAATGTTTCTACAGGACTTGGCTTCTGGAAGACTCCAGACAGTTTTTGTTTACTGCCTCACAATACTGTACTCTAGTTTTGTTATCAAAACACAGTTGAAAAACTGAGCTTCAAGGAAAACACAGAACTAAGTGGTCCAGTGTTTCTCACCAACCAGCCCTTCTCCAGTAGACCCAAAAGTATAAGGGCCTAACCCACGATGAAAGTTTCTTCTTCTTTTATTAGAAGGGAAAACTGTTACCTCCTTCTGAAAGGAAGTTTGTTGAACTGCTGTTGAATTTTAAAGGAAAAGGAGACATCCGAACCCAAAGAAGAGTAAAGCTTCCAGTAAACCTGTTAAAGAGAAAAGGCCCTCACCCGATTATTCGAAACCACAGAGGGGACCCCGTGACCGAAGAGAGCCAGTCCTCGAATGTAGAGAAGCCACAGCAGTCTATATGAGTCAGGAAGAGAGCAACCTGTTGGGAGCGCTATCAGGATAAACTCCTCTTCAATCCCGAAACCTTGTTTAGAAGGAAGAGAGGGCAGGAGCTCGCTGAGAGGAAGCGCCTAGCACAGCAGCCCGCCCAGGCAGTGGTCAGGACTCTGCCTGTGTCCTGGTCTCGAGCTGGGTCTGCCTCTGTGTCCCACTCTGTGAAGACGGGTGATGACAGTGCTGGCCGCACAGGAGTGACTGACACAGGAGCGGAGGTGCTTAGCACAGTACACGAGCGTGAGCGCACACTCAGAGGCCGCTGTGTAGAACTAGGTGGCTATGAAGAATGGACTCTCTGATGATTTTTTTTGGTTATTAGAGTTCAAAGTATTATGAAAGGCAAAATAGCTTTTTTTTTTTTTTTCCTACTCCAGCAAGACTGTTTCTCGGTAAAATAAATCCTGACACATTTCATATTTTCGGGATCACAGATGTTCTTTCCCCTGATGAGTAAATACTGTGGAATGTTGTAGTGGGAACGGCTTCCAGGCGTGTTTGGCTCAGCAGTTGCTCACCATTCACAGCTTTCCCGTGTGGAGTCTCATGCACGGGTGCGCGGGGCGCTAGCTGTGGCCGCGCCTCCCTGCGCGCCCGGCAGGCTGGGTGCACGAGGCGGGCTGTGTCCGAGGCCCGAGTCGCAGCGTGCGCTCTCGTTGCAGGTGATCGCCGAGCTGCAGGGCACCGTCTCCTCGCTGCGGGAGGACAGCAGCCGGCAGCAGCTCGCGGCCGAGCGGCGGCTCCAGGAGGTCGTGCGCAAGTTTGAAGACGAGAAGCAGCAGCTGATCAGAGAGAACGAGCGAGCTGTCAAGGTAAGGCGCTTTCACGTGGCTGCCGGCAGGCGAGGCAGCCGCAGGCACCCTTGTCCAGCGCGCCCCCTGGCCTCGCGTGCGCTGGGCTCTGATGCAGCCGGCCCTGCGAGGCCACGTGCCCGCAGGGACAGGCCACCTCAAGCCCAGCACGCCCACAGCCGATACATGCTTGAGAGCCACCCCATGCCCACCCCAGGCTCCTTGGAGCTGCCTCTGGCCAGAGCGAGCGCGTTGGCACTGCTGGCAGGTAAACGCACGGGCAGCTCCCGTTTACCTGCCCCTGCGCGCCACGTCCCCCAGCACTGCCCGGGTCTGATGCGCGGACACCCGCTCTATGGCGGCCCGCCTCCGACGGCCGGGTGATCCCCTGGGCCGGTCCTGACTTCACCGCAGAGAACATGGATGAAAGCGTCTGTGTCATTTGGGGTTTAATGTGAGGGTGAGAGTCTGGAGCCTTTATAAGTAACATTTAAAGAGAAAGTGTGTGTTAAAGAATTCCCGGCAAAAGGCTGTTTCTCGGTCATTTGATTTTGTTACAACGGTGCTGAGCGCAGGTAGGGTGATCACATCAGAGCGTTTGGGCTTTGTCTCGCCTCTTCTGCCCAGTGTCTCCGTCTCTCTTCTGGCCTGTTGTCGGCCATCCCTGTGATTTGGGGGAAAGTCAGTGTCCGCGTCGCTTGCTTTTTCATATATACCCTTTACGCTGGGCAGCGCGAATAGAAGCAAAAACCTTAAGATGTGGACAAAACCTTCCAGGCCAGCACACCCTGCCTCCTGACCAGGGGTGAGGACCTGTTTGCTCCTTCATGAGATTTTCCCTATATTTTTCCACCTGTGAGCATTTCTTTCCCCCCTACATGTGATGAGACACAAAAAAGTGTTTCTTTTTTCATATTCTGATAATTTTTTTTAATCTTTGAATTTCCATTCATAAATGCAGGAAAAAGTCCGCATTGGTCTGTAGAACTCTTTTGCTTTGTATGAACTGTTGACTACTTTCTTTCAACTCTTTTTCTATATAAAGATTTCATTTTAAGTGAATTTCTTTTCCACTTGAAATCCAAATACTGCGTTGTAGGTAATTGCCAAATTTTAAATAAATAAATGGATCCCAACATATGCAAAATGGAAAACATCAATTTACTCCATAACAACATAATTTCTAGTATTCTTTCTTAAAGATTAAAAAAATCTTGAAAGAAATATAATTCATATTTGCCTAGTTTTGTTTATTTTTGCAGTGGTAACCTGTTTACCTGTTACAACGGAAAAACCTGATCCTAATTTCCAGCCAACCGTCAGATCATAAAAGCTGAAGCTGAAGTTAAATGATGAGAGACATACATTGACACAATACACTGGGCTTCCCCGATGACTCGGCGGGCAGAGAGTCTGCCTGCGGTGCAGGAGACACAGTGGATGCGGGTTCGGTCCCTGGGTTGGGAAGATTCCCTGGAGAAGGAAATGGCAACTCGCTCCAGTATTCTTGCCTGGAAAACCCTATGGACAGAGGAGCCTGGCAGGCTGCAGTCCAAAGGGTCTCAAAGAGACAGATAAGACTAAGTACACAGGCATGGCATCCATATACATACATATATGTATATATATGTAACATATAATGACCAAAGCTTAGATGCCTGAAAATAATTAAAATTACAATGTAGATAAGGTGTGTTTGAGTTTTGATTCATTCATTTATACTCTGGTGAAGTGCATGACTTTTTCTTTACTGACCTATAGCAGTGTTAATGTGTTAACACTTGTTGCCTTGCTTTTTTTTTTTAGGCTATGTCACAAAAATAAGAATGAGAGCTAGTATTTCTTCAACAAGTACTGTGTACCAGGCTTTCTGCCAAACCTTTCCTTTCATCCCATGTTCCGTTGTCTCATTTAAGTCTTATAAGTAGTCTTGTCGAGGAAGGCATTTCCATCGTCCCATCTTACAGATGGAAGAGTCAAGGCTCTGGGGTGATGTGACCAGCGAGGACAGGTTCAGTGTCTTCTGAGGCAAGAGCCTCAGCGACTTCACCGTGCACAGAAGCCCCGTGCCCACACTGCCTGTGACAGCGAGTCATGCCCGGTGCATCGGTGAGCGCGGGAGCCCTCGCTCTCGTTTCCTGGCTGCCTGAAGGCGGGTAGTACCTTTGCAGCAGTTGTTCCTCTCGGCATTCTAGTCATGCTTGTTTTGTAGACGCAGATTCGCGAACGGAGTTAGGTACTCGAGAGAGACACAGTCACCAAGTCCATGTGTCTGCGTATACACTCAAGGAAGCCGACGAGGACCTGCGGTTTGTAGTGCTAGACACCAGCGTAGTTAAATGTCGGTTGTCAGCAGTGCTGTAAGAACAGTGTGTGCGCTGCCTGTGAAGTGTGCCTCTGCCCACCTTCCGGGTTGGAGGATGGGGTGGGCGGTAGACCCAGCAGCAGACCAAGCAGGCCACCGGAGGGTTCCCGTGGGTACACGGGCCTTTCGTCACAGTGAGGCTTTAGGGGAAGACGGAGGTGTTGAGTAGGCTGAAAAACCCACTTACAGGGCCGCCAATCTGGAGAATAGTGCAGAGTACCCCTCACTATTCAGTCACCCCGGAGGCATGCTGTTTCCAGGATCCACCCTGCGTGGCAGGTAAAGACGCGCCCAGAGCTTTAGCCGGAAGGACGCCCCTTCCCGCGCTCACATGCCTATCATGGAGCTCCCGTTCCGGGAAAGGCCCCCACAGCACCAGCGTTCCCATCTCCTTTCGGTGCTGTTCTTTCCACCCTAGCACATCAGCTGAAAACTGAGCAATGTAGAAAACGACGCTGCAGAAGGATACTGAAGGATCTGAAAGATGTTCACAAGACAGTTTTCAATGAAAATGCAATTTACAAAACATTAAGTGCATAAGAGGTCGTCTTTGCCCCCCCCCCCCCCCCCGCCAAAAGTATATATAAAGAGAAGAAAGGCTGGAATTATGTGTCAGCATTTTGCTGGTGGATACTGTTAGTGGTGGAATTTGTGGTAATTTTCCTCTCTTAGCTCTATACTTTAGTTCTTTTTTAAATTAATTAATTTATTTTAATTGGAGAATAATTACTTTACAATATTGTGATGGTTTTTGCCATACTCAACATGAATTGGCCACAGGTATACAAGTGTCCCCCCCCCCCCGATACTTTAGTTCTAACAACACTTTGACAACATGACACAGTAAAAATTGTTTGCTAGAAAAGAAAAGGCCTTAGCCTGAAGGAGTTCAGAGATGGACGTCAGGGAGTCCTGCAGCTGAGACCCACGGCGGGCATGAGCCTCGCTGTCTAGGAGACAAGGAGGGGAGCATGCTATGAAGGGGAACTCCTGGGGCATAGAGACTTCTAGAAACACGGTCATGCAAGCAGATCCTTTACGCTGAAGTACACCCCGTCTCCAGAGCAGAAGTCCTCATCACTGTTCACTGCTTCAGTTCATCCTCACCTTCAGAGGCAAGCTTCTGAAGAGATCTGTTGCTGCTATGTAACAAGTCACCCCAGAACCTGGGGGTTTACAGCGACAGCTGTTTTGTGCACCAGTCTTCGCGTCAGGAACGTGCGCGGGGGCGGGCGGGCGGCTCTGCTCAGCAAGCGGCGTGGGGTGCGCCCTGGTCAGCGTACTTCTCCCAGAAGCTGGGCTGGGCTGCAGTGCCCAGGACCGTGCATGGCCTCTTTTGTTTTGTTTTAAGAAAATCTACTCTATTGTTTTTATAAAAATGGATAATGGCATATGCTCATGAATAATTCCAAGTGCAGTGGGGAAAGGGAAAAATACCTGAAGTCACGGCAGAGTTCATCACCCAGAAGCAGCCAACCACCTTAGCAGTCAGGTGAGGTCATCACAGATGCCTGACTACTGCAGGGAGAAAGGAGATCCAGATGGACTGGTGAGCTGGGTTCACCCGCTAGATTCTGTATTTGTGTTAGGCTTAGAAAAATCTCAAGTTGATTTTACTTAAATTCGGCAGATGGGTGAATCTAGAGTGAAACAGGAAGAACTGTTAAACTGGGGCAGAATTTGAGTTTTGGCTGAAGACTGAGTTCTAGAATAACACACGTGCTCCCTTGACCCTCGTCACTCCTCCTGCTTGGGGTGCACACGGTCTGGGCTTGCGACACGCACAGTTTGTCTCTAGCCATAACCTTACTTCATACCCACACTGTCTCTAAAGGACGTGGTACTTCCCACCAGGCCGTTTATAGTCAGCCTTCCACACTCCCACCCCCAAACTCCTAACTTTCATGTGGTTCCAAATGGGCAGGATTTCATGGGCAAGTGGTTCCTTCAAGACTCACGGTGCTGCCTTCCCCGGGTTTTTCCATGTTTAAGAATGTCTTCTGGGACATCCCTGGTGATCCAGCGGTTAGGAATCCACCTTCCAACGCAGGGTGTGAGGGTTCGATCCCTAGTTGGGGAACTAAGATCCCACGTGCCTTACAGCAAAAAAAAAAAAGGCAACATGAAAACAACAGAAGCAATATTGTAACAAATTCAGTAAAGACTAAAAGTGACCCATATCAAAAAAAAAAATCTTAAAATAAGTTTTTAAAAAGTCTGCTGATTAACCCTTATGTTTGAATAACCTGTGAGATGGACATAGTATCCTTATCTTCATTTTCACCTGAAAACTTGGATGTTGCTCACGTGGCACATAAAGCTGCCGTGGAGAAAACTAGGCAAGGTTGAGCTTTCCCAGGTCCGCAGTTTGCTGTTTCTAGGGGATTCCTGAAGAAGTCTGTCTTTATCGTTAAGCTTAATAGAGTAACACGGATAAATTATGCTTTTAACCAGGATCCCCCTAAATGCTAAGCATTCCGTATCAACTGTCTCTGAAGTGCAGCGAACCTCCCCTCCATATAACACTTGCTGGTAGAGTCTCTGCATTTTCTGGAGCCTAGGGAAGGGGCGGAAGAGCTGGAGCAGAGGGCGCTCACAGGCTGGTCAGGCTGACTGCTCTTTGAGTTCACACTGCCTTAAAGGGTGTGCGGGCAGCGGCATGTCACCCTGGGGATTGAGTTGTCCCAATTTGGTGTCCATATGCTGTAGTTTTTCCAGTAGTCATGTACAGACATGAGAGTTAGACCTTAAGGAAGGCCGAGCACTGAAGAATTGATGCTTTCAAACTCTGGTGCTGGACTAGACACTTGAGAGTCCCTTGGACAGCAAGGAGATCAAACCAGTCAATCCTAAAGGAAATCAGTCCTGAACATGCATTGGAAAAACTTAAGCTGATGCTTAAGCTGAATCTCCTATACTTTGGCCAACTGATGTGAGGAGCCAGCTCATTGGAAAAAACCCTGATGCTGGGAAAGATTGAGGGCAGGAGGGGGAGGAGGCAACAGGCAGCAGAGGATGAGACGGTTAGATGGCATCATCAACTTAGTGGACATGGGTTTGTGCAAACTCCGGGAGATGGTAAAGGACAGGGAGTGTGCCGCAGTCCGTGGGGTTGCAAAGAGTCAGACACAATTTAGCAACTGAACAGCAATGGTTTCAATCTCTGATGTAGTAAATATTATAGATACAACCCACATACACAAAACCTCTTTGGGGTTCTTAATTTCTTAAAAGTGTAAAGGGGACCAGAGACCAAATCCTTTGAGAGTCGCTTGTGTAGACGTTGCCCTTCTCTCGACCTTGTTGACCGCCTGCTCTCTACCTTCGTGCTCACCGTGGTGATACGGTCTCCGTGTAGAGTCCTTTCCCTTAAGGTTTCAGTGTCATCTTCTGTGACGTGTCTGAGTGAGAAGCCATGCCAGGTTTGTTCCTTCCTCTACTGAAGTTTCCACTGCACCCTGATGCTGTCCCCACGTCCTCATCTGAAACCTTGCTGTGGGACATGTTTTGCACCCCGGGATCTGCACGTCTAGGGAGGTGACGTGGAGCTCGTCGTTATCTGTGGGTAGGGGCAACATGCGGCACCCAGACCCACGTGCGGCGTGACGCATACGAACCCCCTGAGCGGACGGACAGAAACTCCCTCGCACCTTCCAGAACAGTCGGTGGTCTTGAGAGGACTTGGGGATTGCAAAGAGGAGGTCGTGTCTGGATTCTGCTTCCTTCTGCTGCCGAGCAGACCCTAAGTTTCTTGAGCACAAGCGCTTACTGCCAGGTTTGTTTCAGTGGAAGTTCTGGAAATAGACTGAATAAATGAATGATGAAAAGTGAAAGTCGCTCAGTCGCGTCCGACTCTTTGTGACCCCGTGGACTGTACAGTGCATGGAGCTCTCCAGGCCGGAGTACTGGCGTGGGTAGCCGTTCTCTTCTCCAGGGCATCTTCCCAACCCAGGGGTGAACCCGAGTCTCCTGCATCGCAGGCGGATTCTTCAGCAGCTGATGTTACCTCTTAAATCAAGGCTCTGGAAGGAAGCACATGCCTTCACTCTGGAGTCGCGCTGCTGGCGGCAGCGAGCTCGGGAGTGCTTTGTGCTGCAGTAGCAGAAGCTCGAACACGGCTCCGATTTGGGCTGGCAGGTTTGTGTTTTGCCTCCCAGGCAGATTCTAATCAAACCCCCTCGCCGTGTTTACACAGCATCTCTGTTCCCCAAACCCCAGGCTGCCCACCAGAGCCGGCCATCTGAGCGTCCGTCAGCACTGCCCCTGAACTCACACCGGTTGGCGGGGGATGTAGGCAGAGGCAGTTCTGCAGGAGGACCGGGAGCTCTCCTCCAGCATCGGGCACCCCCAGGCCGAGTCCTGTCTGTGAAGCTGGTGGATTGAAAGTGCCTCGCTGTGAAGCCAGATGTCCGAGCAGAGATTTCACATCACAGAGAGGTGTTGTAAAATTTTCGCTTGTAGGTACAGAAAAGAGATTTTAGAGCTGGGATGCTCTTCTGCCTTGGCCACTGCCTGGAGTTTACGAGGAAAGATCGCTGCCAGGGGGCCGTCGAGCAATCTGGTCTGTGTTACCAGCAGGGCTGGAGGGAGGGGAAAGAGCATTTCATAAGGTTGGGCAATTGTTGCTGTGCTGAAAGCTCACAGGAATCCACTTCCCAGAGAATAAAATTACAGACCTCATTGCGGGATTTCAGGGACATTGAGAAACAGGGAGCAATCCCGGAGCCTGGCATCAGACAGCCCTGCTTGGAACCTGCTCACCAGCTAATTCCTATCTCCCCTGTGCTCATCCTAAGGGCGTGGAGGGCACGCTGTCTCGGTGCCCTCTGGAGCTGGAGTAATAATGCCAAGAAGAGAAATGGACCTTCCATCTCACCCAAGGTGATCGGCCTGCCCACGCGGAGAGGGAGACAGCCGTCCAGTCCTAACCGCGTCAACGGGAGCGCCGTTTCCCCAGGAAGGGTGCTCTGGGCGGCGGGCATGGGACGCGGCGATGGCTGAGCAGAGGGGGCGAGCGGTCTCCCCGCGAGTATGCCAGCCCCGCCTCTCCTCCAGCTCTGTTCTCTGGAAGATCTCTGCTCTACTTGAAGACAAGTCGAAGGTCATTTGTTCAGTGGAAAAAACCTTCAAGCACTGTGAAGAGCATTGTTAGCCCCTGGGCCCAGGCCTGTGTGTTATAACAGGGAGCCGAGCAGAGTCGGGTGAGTGAGTGTGAGAGCGCCTGCGGAGGGTGGACACGGGCAGGAGCAGGGGTCCTGCGCCAGCGCCTGTGCCTCGTGGAAGAGCCTGCAACCACCGCGCGGTCCAAACTGGGGACGGCTCTGCTCCCTCAGATGCTGGAATACAGGTGCATCCCTCAGCTTTTTTCCTTTCATATATGAAAAAATTAACAAATAACTGTTTGGAAATATTTTCATCCTTAATAATTCTGAACTAATCCGAAGCTGTTTCAAAGTCAGTATGATGACCTGAAATATGTGATTTCATCATTACCTAAGCAGCCACAGCTAAAGTGACTGAATGATTGCCGTGTCTTATAACATAGCCTTCCAGCTCCAGGCCCCATGGTTGCAAGGACCGTCCACCTCCCCAAGACGGGGCTAGAAGGCCAGACAGTGGACGGACGGCTCTCCACCATCCCTGATTCGCTTTCGAGCTGCCGGGCACCCTCCTGCTCTGCTTTCTCTGAGGCACCGAGTCAGCTCTCCCACGCGTCCCCCAGGCCCCTTTACTAATCCCAGCGTGATGTAGCCGTTGAGGCCTGAACCAGTGGTGTTTTCCCACCTCTAGCGCCCCCCCAACGCCACGCAGCATTGACCATATTGACCCACAACTTTCCCTCTAGAGCAGGGCTTGGAGAACCTTCCCCGAAAAGGGCTGGAGAGTGGATATTCTGGGGTCATACAGTCTCCGTCACAGTGACCCAGCTCCTGGTGCCGTGCTGTGCAAGCCTCAGACAGTTTGTTAACAAATGGGTGAGGCTGTATTCCAATAAAACTTTATTTAGGAGAACAGGCTTGAGTGAGGACATAGCCCACTGGCCGCAGTCTGCCCGCCGGGATCGGGGAGCTCACACCACTCCTGGTTGGCGGGTCTCCTCTGCTGGGCTCGCACCCCCTGCGTGGGCGGCCTCCGGTCCGGGCTGGGCTTTGCGGACCGTCTCCCAGCACAGTGCGCTCATCTCCCCTGTGACTCTCTGGCTGTCACTTCTGTCGAGATGCTCGCAGGAAGCCTCGCCTGACTGGTCAGTCCCCATGGCTCCCATCTTCTGCCGGAGATGCGCTGCCGCAACCTGCTCAGTAACTGCAGCCTCAAGTGAGCATCTCCAAGCCGGCTCCTCCTTCCCGCCCAGCGGGGTCACCCCCCAGCCGTGCTGTTTCCTGTTGGACACTTCAGGTTCGTCTTTGTCCTCTTGCCTTCATCCCCATTTATCTCAAGCGTGTCACTGGAGTCCTCGAAGGCATTCCTTACTCCTCCGTTAGGACCCTACTCAGAGCCCTTCTCAGCTCGCTATGGTGTAACACAGCCTCCCTCGGCTGCTGTCCCTGCCAGAAGGCTCTCAGCTCCGCCCAGCAGGAGGAGCTCTGCCAGAGCAGCCCTGGATCACTGGTTTCCCTGCCTCACAAGGAGAGCTTTGGGATCACCAGGAGGCGGCTCGCCCGCCAGAGGAGCAGAAGAGCAAAGCTATGGACGCAGGCTCACAGACGAAAAGTAACATCCAGTAAACGTGTAAGGACCGGCTGACTCTCATCCCTGATTTAAACTGTAAATCAGAACTGCGAAGGGCCTGGCTGCCGCCTGATGGGCGTGAATGCTGACCCTGAAAAAGTACCCAGTGATGCATGGTCACTGGAAGTTCAAATCGGCGCCGCCTCTGGAAGTCGGTGTGACGGAAGCTGCTGCTACGTCAGACGCACACGATTGGAACCTTTGGTGCCGCTCATAGGGGTGTATCCCACGGATAAACTTGCAAAGCTCTGCAGTATCTTTGTAGCCTTATTTGAGCAAAAAGATGGAGAAATAAGTGGTGCTGCATGAGAGCAGCGGGATGCTTTGGTGTTGCTGTTCAGCGGCCAAGGGTCCTGCGCTCCATGAGCTCGTGGACTGCAGCACGCCAGGCTCCCCCGTCCTCCCCTGTCTCCCAGAGCGTGCATTGAGTCGGTGATGCTGTCCAGCCATCTCACCCACTGCCGCCCCCTTCTCCTTTTGCCTCCAGTCTTTCCCAGCATCAGGGTCTTTTCCAGTGAGTCAGCTCTTCACATCAGGTGGCCAAAGTGCTGGAGCTTCAGCTTCAGCATCAGTCCTTCCAGTGACTATTCAGGGTTGATTTCCTTTAGGATGGACTGGTTTGATCTTGCAGTCCAAGGGACTCTCGGGTGTCTTCTCCAGCACCACAGTTTGAAAGCATCGATCAAAGAATGAAGTAGATCTGCCTTTGAAAGTGAGGCAAGATTGCCAGCATGCAGTCAGGGGAAAGATGCCACACACTATGTACATTTACCATTGCCTGAATGGGCCTCCAAAATGCGGGAAGGCGGCAGGTGGCCTCCAGCACAGGCCGCCTGGACGAGGGGCGTAACTCATACACGCTTGGGGCTGTTTCCCCTGACCCTACATTCACCTGTGCAGGTTGGGATACAGATGTCCAGTGAAAAATGGAAATGGGTTGCACGTTTATCTGTATATGGTATTGGTGTGTGTGTGTACTTAAAAAAAAAAAAAAAGAATGCATATGTTGGGTTGCCCAGAAAGCTCGTTTGGAATTTTCTGTAAGATGCTATGTAAAAACGGGAACAAACTTTTTGGCCAATGTAATATGTATGTATCTCCATATATTCAACAGTTATACATTCTTAGGAAAAAAAGTGAAGCTGTGAATAACAAGCAGTCGTACCAGCATAACTGATTCTCCTGAATGTGCCTGTAAATCATGGAAAAATTTTAAGACAGGCCTTGGTCATTTTGCTTTACGTTTATATAATGTTATTTTTAGGGAATTTGTTGCATTAAAGAAATAGAACATGTAGAGAGTTAACTTTACACAGAATTTCTAGGGAACTAAATCAATTCAGTAAATTAACAAGGATAAGCCTAGTTTTTATAATTAATTTTCCAAAAGCAGATAATGAGGAAAAAAATTCATGTGATGTCGTCATGCCATCAAAAAAGACCAAAATGTCATTTCCAGGGCTGTCAGCAGGAGTCGTTTGCTGTCATAGCAGCTGAGACTAGAGATTTGGAGCGAGCGAGATCGGGGTGGTTAGTGGGTTGCAGGAATGCTTTAATGTTGGAAGCACAGAGGAAAGAGGAATTAAAAACAAAGACACAGCCCCCGTTTTTTTCAAGAGAAGCAAAACCCTTTTGCTTTTATGTTTCTGTCACTTGCTCCAGGATCCTTCATGAAGCCCTCTAACCACCTAAATAAATATTCATATGGCTGCTCAACATCTCATTAATAAACCAAGATTTGGTGGTAACATATTTCAGAGTAACATGTGATTTGCATCTCACCCTTGTTTAACTTTAAATCTCAAGCAATTAATAAATTAGACTCGAGAGGTTTTTAAGAAGTAACATCTTACACACACCACAAATTGCATTATTTTTATGTGTAAATAATGATGAAAGGAGAGATTGTTCCTTTGATGTCTATAAACTACACTGTGAAATATGCAGAGAACATTCTTGAGTTCAGTTGCAGCCAAAACAAATAGACTAGTTCATAAAACAAAGCAGCAGCACTCGTAGGAGCAAGCGTTACTTTTTCTTTTCCTCCCAGTTCTTTTTCCATCATATATCCTTGCCATTCCTCAGGGCAGATTCGTTCCAAGTTCAAAAGTGATGCTGGCCTGTGTTTCCTCACCCCGAGAGCTGGGTCCTTCTCAAGCTCTTCCCAGTAAACTTGTCTTCCCATTGAGCTCAGACCAGACCTCAGCTGGACAGCCAGTTCCCTTCAGGGAATCACTGTTGTCAACAATATTCCATTATTGCTCAAAAAGCCAATTATTTCAAATGTTAGCAAACACTCATGTTCCTCAGAGAGATATATTTACTCACTTCTCTATTTTCCAAGCTGGCTTATCTAGCTCCCTTTGTTTTTAAATAGTATCTGCAGATCCTTGTTTACAGAGTCTGCATCTGACCTGATTTTTTCTTTGAGAGTCAATAAAACAGCACCTTGTAAGTACTCATCTCCCAGGGGAAGGCTGTAGAAGTGGTTGGGCTCCTGTTGGAACAAGGAACAAGTTCTGACTGACATCACGACGAACATCACGAGGTGGCTCACATTCCACATCAGGCGTGTCTTCCTCCTCGAACACAGCGTGTGACTAAGATTACGCACGAGGCAGGCATGTACACATGTGAGAGTTGGTCCATAAAGGTGGCTGAGCGCCGAAGGATTGATGCCTTTCAACTGTGGTGCTGGGGAAGACTCTTGAGAGTCCCTGGAACTGCAAGGAGATCCAACCAGTCTATCCTAAAGGAAATCAACCCTGAATATTCATTGGAAGGACTGATGTTGAAGCTGAAGCTCCAATACTTGGGCCAACTGATGCCAAGAGCTGACTCACTGGAAAAGACCCTGATTGAGGGCAGGAGGAGAAGGGGGTGACAAAGGATGAGATGGTTGGATGGCATCACCAACTCAATGGACATGAGTTTGAGCAAGCTCCTGGGAGATAGTGGAGGACAGAAGAGCCTGGCGTCGCAGTCCACGGGGTCATAGAGGGTCAGACATGACCAAGTGACTGAACCACAAGACACACTGGATTGGAGACCCCAGAGGTGTACACTTGACCTCCAGTCCCTCCGGGCGGGACAGCGGGTCTCCTCCACGGATCGGCTTTGCTGCAGCCCCAACATGGCCTCATGACACGTCGACCATTTACCTCCTCAGCCCAAAGCCTTTTCACTAACACTGATCTTGAGCTCCAATCCTAAGCTACCTTTTCTCTGTCTGAGTTTTTATTCTAATTTCTTTTCATCTGATGGTGGTTTTCTACTTGAGTTCACCATCTTCCTGTTCAAATCCATTGTTCATTTATTCTTAAAGCTTAATGAGCCCAGTATTTAAATACAGTGGATTCTTGTGAAACCGCCTCCTTTTATACCAGCTACAGCCCAGTCCATAACATCTCATTGACCAACAGTATCTTCAAGTGGAAAAGACTTGGAGATAACCGGCCCCTACCCGCATTCTCCTGCCCTCATCCCCACCCCGCTCCACAAATGAGTCCTGAGCCCATGGAGGGGGCGGTGTGGTCCTTTCCACGCAGCTCTTGGCAGCATCAGGCCTTGAGCCCAGGCTTCCACCTCTTCAGCCTTTCCCTCGTGCTCACTGTATCCAAACACACATGGAAATAAAGGAAAATGCATTTTCCTTTAAAATCTACATGAGCTGCCGGAACAGATGAAGCGTCTCCTCACGTCGTGCCTGGTTCCCGTGACTGCCCTTGGCCGGGGGCTCAGCGAAGCCAGCGCTTGTTTGGATGTTTAAGGAACATGTCCCTCGGTGGCTGGCTCTGTCACTTGCTATGATTTTTAAACTATCACCAAGTGTCCTTGGAATCAGAATATTCAAGGTCAATTTAGAATAGAGGTGAGGGTTCCAGAAGCAACTTTCTGGACCCCTCGCTAATTTTAAGGGCGTTCCAAAGGAAGGAAACTGGTGAATAACCACGCCTCACCGTCTTGCAGGCCTGGGCTCTGTAGACACTTAGGCCAAGACTGATTTGTGAGAGTCTGTTTTCCAAGAGGAGACTGGTTGTTTTGAAGATCCATTGGGTTCGATGGCTTTATTCCTGTGGTCAGTGAACAAAGGAAAGCCGTCGACACAGCAGCCTGCTGTGTTTTTGGAAGACACTGACTGGAAATGGCCGGCTCTGGGTCCCTTTGAGCAATTTTCCAACCTTTGCTGAACTGGGATGCGTCACCCGAAGTCCCACCTTCCTGTTGCATCTGCTTCATTTTTCTGAGGCTCAAAGACTCCTCCCTGACACACTCGCGTGTGCTGCCTTTCAGAGGCTGGCGGGCCTTCCTGACAGGGACTCTGGAGCCGGGACCGCGTGGGTCCAAACCCTGCCTCCACCATCTGGAAGCTGCGGGGCCTCAGACAAGTCACCTCAGCTCTCTGGCCCACTTTCCTCATGTCAAGAAACAGTTTACAGTAAAATGTGCAGGAATGGCAGTGAGAAGTAAACGGCTTACCGCTTGAGCGGTGTGGAGCATAGTGCTTCTACTTAGTAAGCCCTACGTATACATCGTTGGTGCAGAAGGAAGAGGCCCCACTCCAGGGCTCTTGCCTGGAGACCTTCATGGACAGAGAAGCCTGACGGGCTACGGTCCATGAGGTTGCAGAGTCAGACTCGACTGAAGTGACTTAGCATGCACATGTACATCATTAGAGAAGGAAATAGCAACCCGTTCCAGTCACCTTGCCTGGAAAATTCCATGGACACAGGAACCTGGTGGGCTGCAGTCCCTGGGGGCTTGTCTCTGCCCTGACTCTGGGCAAGCGCTAACCCCCAGGCTGGCCCCTCCTGTCCCCACCCCACCCCCGGATCCCCCTTCACTTCTCGGGTCCTCGGAGACCTGGGAGCCTGGGAATGCACCCCAGCTCTCACAGGCTCATGGGGTTCCGCATCCCCAGCGGTCCAGGTAGGCCTGGCCACGGCCTCCCAGTGGCGCCGCGCGCCCAGGTGGGCGGCCCGCCCCTCCCATTCCTGCTCGCTCTGCATCTCCTCTCAGGTGCCTCTGTCCCCGGAAAGACTTCCATGATGGTGACCTCTCGAGACCGACCTGGGCTCCGTCCTCTAGGCCTGCCTGTGGGCTCTCTCTCCCCACAGCGTGGACGCGGGAGTGGGCGCGTGGGAGAAAGGACGCGGGAGCACGTGTGCGGGAGAGTGGGCGCGGGAGCGCGTGGGAGAGTGGACGCAGGGGTGCACACAGGGTAGAGTGGACGCGGGAGTGCGCTCACGGGAGTGCTGACACAGGGCATGCTGACAGCTGGCGCCTCTGCTGCTGCTCTGGAGCAGCTCTGACCTGCTGCTCCACCCAGCCCCAGCAGGTCAGGGCCGCTCACCACAGTCGAGTCCAGCCTGGAGCCTAGCCTCGTGGTCACCCGGCGCTCATGTGCTGGCTCGCGGGTGGTCACTGCTAATAAAGCCAGGCCCAGCGTCGCCTCTGCGTGTGGGCTGTCCTCGTGTGGGCTGCATGAGCAGTAGAAGCAGAGCTCCTCTTAGAAGGACTTTCTTCTTTAAAATGTTGCGGGAGTGTAGTTCATTTCAGTGTTGCGTTGGTTTCGGGTGTACAGCAAAGTGACCCAGTTGTACAAATACATGTTTTTTTTCAGATTCTTCTCCCATATAAGCCACCCATATAAGAGTTTTGAGTAAAATTCCCTGCGCTGTCCAGTAGGCCCTGGTTGATCATCTCTTTTATATACAGTCGTGTGTATGTGTTCATCCCAGACTGCTGGTGTATCCCTCCCCACAGCCTATCCCCTTGGGTAAAGTTAAGTCTGTTTTCAAAATCTGTGAGTCTGTTTAGTTTTGTAAATAAGATCATTTATATCATTTTTTTAAAATTGCGGCAACACACACGCAGAGAAAGCAAGCCGTCCACCTTCGGAAGCATCTCTGAATCCCTGCACCCTCCACGACATGTCTGGGCGCCTCCTCAGACCCTCCTCTTTCTGTCTCCTCTGTGTCTCTCAGAGGCAAACCATTCTGAGCATTTCTCTGAACTTTTCAAGCAGAAATGCTTAACAAGATTTTGGTGCTAAAAAAACACTCACACTTACAGGCTTTACCCCAAGAAAAGAGCATGTTCTTGTCTCTCATCTTTCAGTGATCAGCCCTGGCCTGTCTGTGCTGCTGTTTGTCATTCTTCACTCGCTCAGTCATGTCCAACTCTTTGTGACCCCATGGACTGCGACACGCCAGGCTTCCCTGTCGTTCACTGTCCCCGAAGTTGGCTCAAATTCATCCACTGAGTCAGAAATGCCATCTATCCATCTCACCGTCTGTCATCTCCTTCTCCTGATCTCAATCTTTCCCAACATCAGAGTCTTTTTTTCAGTTAGTTGGCTCTGCGCATCAAGTGGCCAAGGTATTGGAGCTTCAGCATCAGTCCTTCCGATGAAGATTCAGGGTTGATTTCCTTTAGGATGGACTGGTTTTATCTCCTTGTAATCCATGGGACTCTCAAGAGTCTTCTACAACCCCACAGTTCGAAAGCATCCATTCTTCGGCGCTCAGCCTCCTTTATGGTCCAGCTCTCACGTCTGTACGCAACCACTGGAGACAGCTGTCACACCCGTGTGTGACCACGGGAGAAATCACAGCTCTGACTAGAAGCTCTGAAGAGCTGGATTTCCTTTCCTTTCTCCTTCAAATGTTTATCCAAGTTTTTGTTTCATCATGTTCAGGTTAGATTATTTCATTGCTTTTTTTAAATGTTTTATTAATAAGCATAAAGAAATACGTCCCCCTAAAAAGTTCAACTACATCCTCCCAAAATAAAATCAATAGCATTCAATATGAATACATATTTAACTACTAATTAAATAGACATTAAAATTAAGGGGCCCATGGAAAGAGGCTGTCTTCCTAACAGGATGAGTTGAAGGAGGCACTTTGCAAACATTCAATCACCGATTATATTCTCTAGAAAAATAGTAAATATTTGATTGAAATTAAACTAGTAAATGCAACCTCCAATTAAGATATAACAAAACATCACCTTTACACTTTAGGACGTTTGCTTAGTCAAGTCGGGAGAATTGAAAGGAGTCAAAGTTTATATCAATAGAGAAAAGTTGTCAGAAAAAATATTTATAGGCAAAATTATGTTCAATGCCTCCAAATGGTTATCAGGTCAGCCTGCCTACATGACCCTCGGTGGGCAAGACAGAGAAATCAGCTTCTCATTCTTATTTCTCTTATTTCTTCCTGGCCAAGAAATCTGGGGCCTTTGAAACACTTTCACCTTCAGCTGCCATGCCTTCACTAGGGCGCAAATTCTCTAACTGCTAGTTTTCCAAGAAATCGTGTGCAGGAAAATTAAAACTTGAAAGACAGTCTGGAAAAAGGGATTTGACCCAAAAAAATGTTTTCAAAGCCATGCTTTGTATTTATCGTATGGCGTCTATAAAGCATAGCTGCTATGCTGGGGGACATTGGGTAGGAATATGGACTTTCAAATACCTGCCTTTAGGTTAAGCCCTGGAGCCAAAAGCCAAAGAGGAAAAACCACTAATCAAAAGAATAGATAAAAATTATGTACAGTAACCATAATATGGCATTTCTGAAAGTCGTCAAATCAGTTTCAAAACCTTATTTTTGTTCTAGTTCCAGTGTCTCTTTGGAGTTTTCCCTCTCTCTTCTGGGACTGACCTGTTTTCCTCTCTGTGAGATCATTAGAGTTTAAAGACAGCCTGTGTGAGCTGTGAGCTCTGAGCTGGCCGGCTGGCCGCTTGCCTGAGGCACACGGCAGCCTTTCAAAGGCTGTTTCCGGGGGCAAGGCAAGTTTTAAAATTCATGGTAAAGACTTTTAAGTGTGATGTAGTCAGAAGTCCTAAAATATACATATTTATTTAGCTGAGCAAATTATATTTCCCAATGAGAGCACAGCCGTAAAGGTTAGCATTTTTCTAGGAATAAAATAAAATGGAACATGTAAATACAACTTTTATTACAGATGAGAATGTCTTCAGGCTTGAATTATTTGCACCACTGTTTAGAGACTGGCTTTGTAAGCATAAACCCGATTTTCAACTGAAAAGTTATGGCAACAATAGCTAATTTCTGGAACCCAGCCCTGTGCTGGCAGCACAGCGCGAGGTTGGGGTTTCCTGTGACTTTCCTGCCCCACCAGGCCCTTGGGATCACTTTGTCCCCGAATGCCTGCCACTTGCGGCCTCTGTTCCTCGTTTCCCCTCGTCTGGTGACCCCGTCTCTTGTCTCCACCACTGACCCCCAAGTTTTGAGTCAACCACACACACCACCACGGCAGTTGTAGCAGACATCTGCCCTGAACCGCAAACGGAAATGCGTGTCCCAGCAGCAGCTTTGTGATAAAGGTTAGGTCCTGGTCTCACAGCGGCACAGCGCTGAATTTCATACACTTAAGGGTCAGATAGGCCTTTCCAGGTCCAGTTCCTCCACCGGATACAAACACTGACATGAGCCTGAGCCGCCCCAGCCCCCTGCGTGGACCTCTCTAACCTCTGGGGAGCAGGGCCACACTGGTCCCTACTTCTCACCGAGCGTCCCATTCTGGTTCTTGGCTTCATACCCAGCGTCCAGTTCAGTATTTGGTAAACAGTAAGCACTCAGTAAATGTTTGCTGAGTGAAGAAATGAATTGGCGTCTACATCCACCAGCTAACAAAACTACTCTTAGAAAGGATCAACCTCCTCCTGCTTATTTTCATACTAGACATACTGGTGGTGGTGGGGATCCTGCTGGGATCACAGTGGGGACTGTGGTGGGGATCCTGGTGGGATCATAGTGGGGACTGTGATGGGGATCCTGGTGGGATCACAGTGGGGACTGTGGTGGGGATCCTGGTGGGATCACAGTGGGGACTGTGGTGGGGATCCTGGTGGGATCACAGTGGGGACTGTGATGGGGATCCTGGTGGGATCACAGTGGGGACTGTGGTGGGGATCCTGGTGGGATCATAGTGGGGACTGTGGGGGGGATCGTGGGGGGATCGTGGTGGTGACAATGGGAGAGGGGCTTCAGGCATGAAGCCTGGGATTCTGATAACCGTCTGCTCCACACTCCACTTAAATGTCTTCCACATTTGTATTCACTGGCTCTTCTTTCCTTTTCAGGAGCTTTAAATATATTGGGTTGGGCAAAAGGTTCATTCATAATTTTCCATAAGATATCACAGAAAAATCCAAATCTTTTGCTCAACCATATAAATTGTACACAGTGCTCTTGATTTTTTCTCTATATTTTTCCCTAACCCTAACCCTAAGGGGAACATAAGTCCCTTCAATTTCACCTCTGTCTGCTCTGCAGAAGAATCACAACTTTGATGCCAGTTTCCCCTCAAAGTCCAGGCTGAGTTGCAGATGGTCTCCTAGGATCTAGAACGCTGTGTGTCTTCTCCACAGTCTCACTGTGGCTGACTCTGCTTACACCGAGCTCCTCGGCTGACTCTTCCTTATTCCTGCACAGCCAGCTGAATTGACCCTCTCCTGTCTAGCACCATCACCTCAATCTGATTTGCGCTGATCACCCCCGTCCCGGACTCCCCCTGAGTCCCCTTGCTCCCTTTCACGCAGCTCTCCCATGTGCCCCTACAGCAGATACATCAGTTCAGTTCAGTCGCGCAGTCGTTTCCCAGCTCTTTGCGACCCCATGAGCCGCCGCACACCAGGCCTCCCTGTCCATCATCAACTCTTGGAGTTCACCCAAACTCATGTCCATTGAGTCAGTGATGCCATCCAGCCATCTCATCCTCTGTCATCCCCTTCTCCTCCTGCCCCGAATCCCTCCCAGCATCAGAGTCTTTTCCAATGAGTCAACTCTTCTCATGAGGTGGCCAAAGTACTGGAGTTTCAGCTTTAGCATCATTCCTTCCAAAGAAATCCCAGGGCTGATCTCCTTCAGAATGGACTGGATGGATCTCCTTGCAGTCCAAGGGACTCTCAAGAGTCTTCTCCAACACCACAGTTCAAAAGCATCAATTCTTTGGCACTCAGCTTTCTTCACAGTCCAACTCTCACATCCATACATGACCACTGGAAAAACCATAGCTTTGACTAGACGGATCCTTGTTGGCAAAGTAATATATGTGCTTTTGAATATGCTATCTAGGTTGGCCATAACTTGCCTTCCAAGGAGTAAGCGTCTTTTAATTTCATGGCTGCAATCACCATCTGCAGTGATTTTGGAGCCCCAAAAAATAAAGTCTGACACTGTTTCCACTATTTCCCCATCTATTTGCCATAAAGTGATGGGACCAGATGCCATGATCTTTGTTTTCTGAATGTTGAGTTTTAAGCCAACTTTTTCACTCTCCTCTTTCACTTTCATCAAGAGGCTTTTGAGTTCCTCTTCACTTTCTGCCATAAGGGTGGTGTCATCTGCATATCTGAGGTTATTGATATTTCTCCTGACAATCTTGATTCCAGCTTGTGCTTCTTCCAGCCCAGCGTTTTTCATGATGTACTCTGCATAGAAGTTAAATAAGCAGGGTGACAATATACAGCCTTGACACACTCCTTTTCCTATTTGGAACCAGTCTGTTGTTCCATGTCCAGTTCTAACTGTTGCTTCCTGACGTGCATATAGATTTCTCAAGAGGCAGGTCAGGTGGTCTGGTATTCCCATCTCTTTCAGAATTTTCCACAGTTTATTGTGATCCACACAGTCAAAGGTTTTGGCATAGTCAAGAAAGCAGAAATAGATGTTTTTCTGGAACTCTTTTGCTTTTTTGATGATCCAGCAGATGTTGGCGATTTGATCTCTGGTTCCTCTGCAGATACGTGGGCCGCGTGTCTAAACTGGCCCGAGAGTGTCAGCCCCACGCAGACGCCTCCAGTTGTTCCTCACTGCCCTGTGTGTATCCGCAGCGTCAACCAGAGTGACTATTTTTGTGACCTAAATACACCCTCTGTTTCCTTACACACGAATCTTTGCAGATATTGTTTCTTCCACCAGGTCAGATACAGGATTGCTTAGTCTAAGATTTCAGACATGCACCAACTGTAAATGATAAAATGAAGATATAAGATAGAGCTGTGGACTGCATTGTCAAAACAAAGGTGAAGTGAAGGTTTCCAGAGGAGAGGGCGAGAAGGAACGGACAGGGTGGCTAGGGACACAGGTGGGCGTTAGTGGAGACACTGCGCTCACGTGGCTGTCGGAGATGGCAGGGAGCCGGCACAGCCAGAGCTGCCCACGTTCTGATCCTGCAGGTGAGCAGAGGGGAGTCACAGACGGGAGCACAGACTGTTAGTTCATCTCCACGCCAAGGGCCAGTAATCACCGCGTCAGTGGTAAACATTTTAGACTTTCTATAGAAGCTCCTTCTCCTAAGAAAGAATACTGTAAAATATCTGTATTTTTTGTTGACTTGTTTATACTTTAGTCAGTTTGGTTATCACAACCCAAACAAAATTAGATGTAGCTATCAGTAAAAATACTATATATTTACACTGTGGGCAGGGATATGAAAATATACGTATGTGTGTGTTTACGTGTGTGTATCCACCTGTATTTAAACACGTGGGAGACGGAGATGGGGGAAGAGGAGGGGTGGGAGGAGAGGCGGAGAGAGACGTTGGAGCTGGGTGAGGCGGTCTGGGCCCAGCTCTCATTTTCACTCTTGAAAACTGGAGCTCAAAGGGACATGTTCCTTTGGAGAGAATCAGATCCTCTTTGGAGAAGACAAAGTAGAAGATGGTTGCATAATTTACGTGAAGAGTGTATTAGAACTGCCACCCGAAGACTCATGTCCAGGCTGAGGAGCCCTGGGCTCCCGCGAGCAGTGGCCGTTGTCAGAGGGGAGGTGACTTAGTGCGGTGTCCCCAGCTCCCTGGGGGCAGCCAAGGGAAGAAGGAAGGTAACTGACTTGGAGGGAAGAACAGCCCGCAGAGAATCCGAGCAGGAGAAACGGACCGAATTCATGAAATGTGTGCGTTTTGCCGTCACCTGGGAAAGAGCTTTGTTAGGAGCCGGTGTGGAGTGCCGCAATGCCGCAGAGCGCTCAAAATAACGTCTAAGTTGTTCTTTAGACAGTATAGGCTTTCCTTAAGCGGCTATATTTAGATTTGCTTATGTTTTTGTTTCTAAAGTTAATATAATTTGTATCCTCTGCAGATTTGGGCTTGTGCTCCCCAAAATACAGACAGCAGTTTCCGAAGGCTCTGTAACAATGTCAGTCACATCAGCAGGTTCTGTCTGGGCACCTGGTGCCAGCCTCGACCACGGCCGTCTGCTGCAGAGCCCCCTCCAGTCCCACCTCCCTCTGCGAGTTTCCGAGAGCTACCAGGACACGCGGGCCGCGTGTCACCTGCCTGCCTTGCTGTAGAGCTGGGAACCCAGAGGAGACGCAGGGAAAGGGAGCGTGACTGGCGTGAGGAGGCCTGGCGCGCTGCGGTCTGTCAGCGTGTGAGGCTGCGCGCCCTGGGCGTGTCTCCGTGGCTTTTGTGCTGTGTCTGCCTCCCCGAGTATCCATGCCCAGCGTTCACCGGGTTCCTGGCCGGTGTCCGCTCGCTCAGCCTGGCGCAGATGCACCAGCTTTGCTCCAGTCCGGGCGCACAGCCCCGAGCCCCTCAAGCCTTTGCTTCTGAATCCCCGCATGTGCCCACCTGCCCAGAGGACAGTCACTCGTGTCTTCTCATCCCAAGGGAAGATTAGAGCAGGGTCAGACAGCGCTAACCAGCACACTCTCAGGCACTATTCTGGTCAGTATTTACACTTGCTGCAGAGAAAGCACGAGGCTTTTTTGGCTGCAGCCCCACAGCACGGCATGGCAGAAATTACGTGTTTTTCTGGGCTTTGCTGGTCAGATGGAAGATGGTGGCCTCGTTTTCATATTCTTTTCCATTATGATTTATCACAGTGTGTGGAATACAGATCCCTGTGCTATACAGTAGGTCCTTGTTGACCATCTGTTTTATATACAGTAGTGTTTATCTGTTACATAGAATAATATATATCTTCTAATCTCAAACTCCCAATTCATTCCCTCCCCCACTTTCCCCTGTGGTAACCATACATTTCTTTTCTGTGTCTGTGGGTCTATTTATGTTTTATATATAAATTTATTTGTATCATTTTTTTCAGATTCCACATACAAGCAATGTCATGTATATATCTGTCTTTCTCGGTCTGGCTTTCTTCACTTAGTATGATAATCTCTAGGTTCATCCATGCTGCTGTGACTGGCACCATTTCATTCTTTTTTACACTGAGAAATAACCCACTGTGTATATGTACCGCATCTTCTTTATCCATCTATCCGTAGGCACACAGGTTGGTGCCATGCTTTGGCTATCATAAATAATGTTGTGATGAAATTGGGGTGCATATTTTTCCGAGTTATTATTTCATTTTATTCAGATAAATACCCAGAAGTGGAATGACTGAATTGTATGGTGGTTCGAGTTTTAATTTTTTGAAGAATCTTTATACTTTTTTCCATAATGGCTGCACCAATTTATATTCCCATCAACAGCACTGGGTGGGGGGCGGTTCCCTTTTCTCTGCATCCTCACTAACATTTGTAATTTTTTGTCGTTTTGATAATTGCCATCTGACAGATACGAAGCGGTGTCTCACTGTGGTTTCGGTGTGTGTTTCCTTGTTGATCACTCGTGTCGAGCACCTTCGCACGCGTGTTGGCCGTCTGAATGTCTTCTTTGAAGAAACGTCTGTTCAGGTCGTGTGTCCATTCTTCAGTCAGGTCATTTCCGCTTTTAGGGCTAACTTGTACGAGTTCTTTACGCATCACACGTTTCAGCTCTTAAGCTCTCACTGGACGTGTGACTGGCCAGCATCTTCTCCCGCCTACTAGAGTGCCTTTTCGTTTTATCAGCAGCTTCCTTTCTTGTGCAGAAGCTTTTTAGTTATCTGCTGTACTGTTTGTTTACTCTTGTTTTGTTGCCCTTGTCTGAGGAGACTGGTCCAAACAAGTATTGCTAAGACCAGTATCGAAGAGCTTACTGCCTGTTTTCTTCTAAGAGGTTTACATTCGAGGATGTCCTGAGTCCGTTTTGAGTTGGCTTTTGTGTGTGGTGTAAGACAGTGGTCCAGCTTCAGTCCTTTGCATGTGGCTGTCCAGTTGTCCCAACAACACTTACTGAAGAGACTGTTTTTCCTCCATTATGTGTTCTTGCCTCCTTGTCATGGATTAATCCATCATATATGGGTAGGTTTATTCCCTTGTTTATTTTTATTCCCATACTTTATTTTGGGGGGCTCCAAAATCACTGCAGATAGTGACTGCAGCCATGAAATTAAAAGACACTTATTCCTTGGAAGAAAAGCTATGACCAACCTAGACAGCATATTCAAAAGCAGAGACATTACTTTGCCAACAAAGATCTGTCTAGTCAAAGCTATGGTTTTTCCAGTAGTCATGTGTGGATGTGAGAGTTGGACTATAAAGAAAGCTGAGTGCCAAAGAATTGATGCTTTTGAACTGTGGTGTTGGAGACGAGTCTTGAGAGTCCCAAGGAGATCCAACCAGTCCATCCTAAAGGAAATCAGTCCTGAATATTCATTGGAAGGACTGATGCTGAAGCTGAAGCTCCAATACTTTGACCACCTGATGCGAAGAGCTGACTCATTGGAAAAGACCCTGATGCTGGGAAAGATTGAAGGTGAGAGGAGAAGGGGAAGACAGAGGATGAGATGGTTGGATGGCATCACTGTCTCAATGGACATGAGTTTGGGTAAACTCCGGGAGTTGGTGATGGACAGGGAAGCCTGGCGTGCTGCAGTCCAGAGGATTGCAAAGAGTCAGACACACTGAGCGACTGAGCTGAACTTATTCCCCTGTATTTACCTTTGCGAAAGCTGCTTCTTTAGCAGTTTCCCCTTCCTCACCCCTGCCTGTCAGAGCCGTTACTGTTACTCAGGGTTTTTCTCAAATGCCACTTCCTCCCTGAAGACTGTCCTCATCACCTTGTGCCTTTCCTTCATGTCACTTAATTGTAAGTGGACTTTTTTTAAGTTTTATTATCAAAGTTTGCAGATATACCCAAAAGCCAAGTACAGTGCTACGAAGCCCATCATGTGCATCGGGCAGTTTCAACTGTGATCAAAAATGGGCCATGTGTGTCTCACACTTTCTCCTTTTCTTCCTTGGCTAAAGTAACTTAAAGCACATTTCAGACGTCACGTCATTTTATCCTCCGTATTCCAGAAGGCCTCTCAGAAAACACGGGCACCATCTCACACAGCCACAGTGCCAACGTCATACCCACGAAAATTAACAGCAGTCTTTGTAGTATCATCTAACACGTGCTTCATAATTAGGTAGGCCCAGTTTTCCTGAAATGTCCATTTAAAGTTGATTTGTCTGAATCAGGATCCAAATGAAATAGGAGAGTCGTGTCTGCGTGTCGTGTCTTGTGTCTCTCTGTCTGCAGCAGACCCTCCTTGCTCTCTGCCCCACCCTGGCGACCTCCTGCAGACGCCCAGGGCCTGGCCGTGGAGCCTCCCGCCTTCTGCACTTCTGCACTGGCTTCCCTGCAATGTTGCTGGACTTCTTCCTGCCTCCTTTTTGTTCCCTTTTGTTCTCTCAGCTGGACACTTAAGACATCACTGAACCCCCTGATTTTTGTCCTGACCACATACCTTCTATGTCAGTCTAAGCACCTTCAAAGGTGAGGCCGTGGCTCCAGTCCACACTGGGATTCCTGGGTGATGTCTGATCCACACTGGGATTCCTGGGTGATGTCTGATCCACACTGGGATTCCTGGGTGATGTCTGACACATTGTTTGTATTTTTAAAATACCATTCAGTTGATTTATCTAGAATGAGTTTTCTCCCTCTTGCAAAATGTGAGCTGGAGATATATACACTCAGTGCTGAGATATTTATATTAGGAATTGAGTTGCCAGAGAATTCTCAATAATCTAAGTCCCCATTTCTACTTTGCACTGAAAGAATTAGAGCCAAACATACGCGGGCACAGTTTTATATCTGAAGCTGCTTACAGTTTGGAGTAAAAGCACTTAACATGTGCAGTTATGAAACGGGTGAGATCTCCCAGTGCCTCACACAGACTCCAGGTGCGCACCGAAGTGGTGTCAGAAATCAGCGGTGTTGTGCATTCAGCAGTGAAAATCAGCTCACTAATCATTTTTCTGATCTAAGAATTTAATTCTGCTCAGTAGTTCAGAAATCAAGCTGAAAGTCTGACAGTACAAACACTATCCTGTGTGTGCTTTGTTGCTGATAACTAACTGCAATCCGAGCCTTAATAACCGAAAGGGAGTGGGAGGAACTTCAAAGGTTGCATGATAAATGTTTTTGACAATGTGTCAGCTGAACATTAAGCAGGATCTTTGCAAATCCTCTCATTCTAAGTGGTTTAAACAGAAAGTTTTAAACTTCTTCCTTCATGAGTACTGGCCCCAGATAGCACAGTATCCCGAGGTTGAAAAGGGAAAGAAAACTACTTTATCTGGCGAGTATAATCCCATCCCTCCGTGAGCGGGGGTCCCGGAGGGCCTCACCTGAGGGTCCTGCCTTCACGTCTCAGGCGTTCGGCGCCTCCTCACCGAGCCATGTGCCGAGGTGACGGCGGAGTGACCGCGTCTCTGACCCGATGTGACCGCGCACGGGAGAACAGAGGCAGGACCAGCCAGTGCGGTGACCGCGGCGCCCTCCTCACGCGGCTCCGCAGAGGTCTCAGGAGGGGAGCACTCTGGGTCCTCCCAAGGCTGAGATGGGGCCCGGAGCTGGGCAGTGGGAAAGGAGTGGCGGGCGGGGGCCGCGTTTCAGGACGAGACACAAAACGAGGGGCTTCCCTCCCCACGTGCGTCCGTCCCAGGGCTGCTGTGGCAAAGCGCCAGGACCCGGCAGCCTACCCCGGCAGGGGCGGCGGTCTCAGGCTGGATGGGGCGGGCGGGCCGTCCCCCCACGCGCAGCAAAGCGTGCCGGCGTCTTCAGTGTATTTATAGATAAACCAGAGTGGAAAGAAGCATGGTGGGCTGTCTGAATCCGGACGTTTTCACAGGACCCGGTACCGGGGACCTTCTCTTGTGCCAGTTTCGGCGGGCGTTCTGGACGGGCCTGAATGTCCGATAGTCATGACCAACCCCTCAGGTGTTGAGAAAGAAGCAAGGACACTGGAGGATGGCTTCTCTTGAGGAAACAAGGCAGGGCGCTCCTTGGGATGGGTAAGGGAGGAGCCTGAGCAAAACGCGGGCACTCTTATCCATGCGCAGCAAAAGCTGATGCAGTGGTGTGGTTCAAGGCGGGAAAGGGGATCTGGAGAAATTTCAGCAGGGAGACCCCAACTGTTTTCAATGAAAAGCCACGTGTCCTCTGTAAAACTGGCTCACGCTGCCAGTGACTACTATTGCTGACGTGAGTGCTCAGTCACTCTGCCGTTTCCAGGTCTTTGCAACCCCACGGACTATAGCCCGCCAGGCTCCTCTGTCCGTGGGCTTCTCCAGGCAGAGAATACTGGAGTGGGTTGCCACGCCCTTCTCCAGGGGATCTTCCCGAGCCAGGGAATGAACCTGAGTCTCTTGTGTCTCCTGCACTGCAGGAAGATTCTTTACCACTGCGCCACCTGGGAATTGCCATAGCGCCAACATCTCACTGAGCGTTTCAGAGAGCACTTTAGAAGTGTGACTAGGCAGGCTACCTTGTGATGCTTACAGTCAGAGAGCACTTTAGAAGTGTGACTAGGCAGGCTACCTTGTGATGCTTACAGTCAGAGAGCACTTTAGAAGCGTGACTAGGCAGGCTACCTTGTGATGCTTACAGTCAGAGAGCACTTTAGAAGTATGACTAGGCAGGCTACCTTGTGATGCTTACAGTCAAAGATGAAGGGGAAACACCAGGTGAATCATGATTCATAAGTGTGTTCTCATGTAGGGGACATGACTGAGAAATATGACTTCAGGTTTAACAGAGGAGAAATTCATGGCTTGTTTTGGGTTAGAACCGTGCTGCAGGCTCACGTTGACCTCCCGTGTAGACGATTACCATGCAAGAAACTAAACATTTAGACCAGTGGCTCCTGGGTGCTCCCCTCCCTGGGTTCCGGCAGGAGGGCGGTCTGTTCTGTAGACTGACCGCAGTGTAAGTGGTTATCACGCCGGCCGAAAGAGGGAATTCCTCTGAGATCCTGGAACATCCTAGCCTGGTTCTTGAACTTGGTCCTGGATTTCTACCCCCCGAGATAGTAACGTGTTCACAAGTGACGCCATCTGGAGGGACAGAGTGGGCAATGTGCTTTGAATTTCCTGAGCAGAAATGTGGCGGCTGCTCCCAGAGGAAATGTGGGTGAGGTCAGGACGGGCTGTGTGCTGCCGGGGAACGTTAATGAGGTGTGTTGGGGGATTCCAGCTTCCTTAGATCATCAAAGTCTTGGGATAACATGATTTCTTTTCCTGGAACCTCCATGGAGACCAGGAAACACTAACTCTTTTAAAAGTGCAGTTTTAAGAGTTTTAAAGGAAGTCATTTAGGAATTTTAAAGGCCAGAAAATAGATGAGAGAGAGAGAAGAAAAGAAGGATAGTGAACACTGTGGGATTCTTTGACAGAAGTGCTGCTCTTGCTTCTTATATTGGCCACGATACTTTTTACCTTTCGAGTTGAATCCGTGGCCTAATAAGCACTGCAACAGCAGCCTCGGATCAAAGTGCAAGCTCATCCACGAGGTTTGTTGCAACAGCTGAAGAGTTTTCACGCAGAGGGAACTTTGCCTCATGTGAAGAATAGCCCACATATTGGGTTAAAACTCCTTTTCTTCGTATAATATCACAAGATACTGAATTACGAGGGTTAAAGAAATGAGAAAAAAAAGTTACTTGCATGGAATGTGAAAAAATTAAAAACCTGAATGTGTATGTGAGTGCTTAGTGGCTAAGCAGTGTCCGATTCTTTGCGACCCCACAGACCAGCACCCCAGGCCCCTGTCCATGGGATTTCCCAGGCAAGAATACTGGAGTGGGCTGCCATTTCCTTCTCCAGGGGATCTTTGCAATTTAGGGATCAAACCCATGTCTCTTGTGTCTCCTGCATTGGCAAGCAGATTCTTTACCAATGAACCAACAGGGAAACCCAAAAAACCTGAACGCAAGCCTTAAAGATTACTGTATTGTGTTTGAATACACGAGTGGCCTTGGCAGTAACTGTGATCTGTTTCAGTAACCAGATCTGTAGTACAAACCTGTTCTCCATTCTGCAGAACCACCGATAAGACTTCTTTATGGTTTTGTTATTCATTCTGAGTAGTTCTGAAGAAATCACTTTAAAAGAAATCTTGACTGGCATTTCAGGTGAAGAAGACTCGCTGCTTTTGTTAGTAGATTTACCCCACTAAAAAAAAAAATACTGGCCTGTGTAAATAGCCAGCGAGACCACCCAGGACACACATCACTCTCCGCTCTGGTGTTAACCCCAGATTGTCTCCCTGTCTCGGGGACAGGACATGTCTTCTTGCTGGATCCCAGATGTTTAAGATGTGAAAAAAAAGAAAAGTAAGTACAAATCTGACACCAAAATGATGAGATTTTATAGTTTTACTTAATTTTCCCTTAACTTTCAGTTAGGAGTAGTACAAAGGAAAATATTTGCTGTTTCTGCATCAATTTTCCTCTCAAAGAACGCCCACTCATCAGAAATATTATCGGCACCGTTTGTAAACTGAAGTCTCCTTACCTTAGACAGGTGTGGGCGTTGTTACAAAGGCAGTGAGGTTTCACGGAGGGCTCTCCTCCTCTCGCTGTTATAATCTGTCTCTTCACCGAGTCACGGGTGTCCTCTCTGTCTGATGGATAAACCAGTCAGTGGACGGATACTTTTTGAGACAAACTTTCAAGTCATATTACAGGTTTTAAATAGAAAACAGACCAGCACCGTGTTTTAGAACCCTGGAATCCTACCGCGTGTGTCTCAATAAAAGCAGAAATAAGCCTTCCCGTCCAGTCACCTTCTCCTTCGGTCAGAATCTGGGCACCGCAGTCGTCTTCCAGAATATACACAGTGCGGGACGTCCTGCCCTCCCTCCTGCCGGTGGACGACGCGTCAATCATGCTTCTTCTGAAGTAAAATAGTGAATTCAAACCTCATGAAAGGAGGATATGGTGTCTTCGTATGTCTTAAGTAGAAAAAGCTTTAAATATTCCTTCTTCTCTTTATTATGGAAACTCTCAGAGACACGCGTAGGGGGACCAGAGAGCAGCACCCCACCGCCCGGCTTCACCTTCGTTTGCAGGGCTGACCTCTCCTGGGCCGGGCCTTCCTGCCAAGCTCTGCTTTTCTCCGTGTTCATCTCCTCGCCGCGTGGAGTTGCTGCTGGCAAGGCCCCCTCCATGTCTCGCCCAGCTCCTCGATTCCCCACCGCTGACTTAACCCAAAGTCCCCAGCTGTATATTTAACAGGACCGACCGTCCCCCACGGTCTTTTGTGCTCACATCTGCTCCAGTCCCTGTAAATGGGAGAACACTGTGCCACTCAAGGTGCGGCCCCCAGAGAACGTGTTCTGTGAGCCAGAGCTCGGGGAGGAGCCTGTTAGCCTCGCCCCTCGACGGTTGATGGTCGGCAGGCCCGGGAGACATGCCGGCGGCCTCAGGATGACTGACGAGGCCGGACACAGGTGTTTACCGAGACGGAATGCACGGAATGGGGCAGAAGGTACTCAGGACACGCTGAGTCTCCGGGAGAGGGAACCAGCTCACGCTCCTGAAGAGCGGGGCACAGCCTGCGGGGCGTGTGACTCGGGAGCAGGGTCATGTCTGTTTCTGGTTCTGCCTCCATTTGCTAGTGGATGTTTTCAGGTTTCTCACAGCCCAGGGTCTCGGTAAAGATGGGAAGGTGGGGAGTTTGGGATTGTATTGTCTGGTAAGAGCCTGCGGGCCAGGCGTCCTGAGGTGAGAGGCCGGTCTGCGGCTCAGCCGGGCGGCCTTCTGGGCCGCGGCAGTGAGGCTGCAGCTCCGACACCACTAGACGCCCACTCCGCCCCTCTCCGGATGAGGGCCTGGTGGAGTCTGGCCAAAGCCAAGGTCAGAAACCTCTCCAAAGACCTGTGCTGATCTGAGGCCGAGCACTTCTGGACACCCTTCACCCTGGGACACTGGGATTGTGGCTTTTGTGTCCCCACAGCCCAGAATCCGTCCTTTCCAGGGAAAGTTTCCTTTATTACATAACTTTTTAGCCACTTATTCAAATGGACTTGCATTTCATGTGTCCATTATTAAAAAGTGTGTATCCGCCATCATTTCGTGTTTGTTTAACTGACTCAGAACCAGGAGGGACACTTGGGTTTTTAGGAAGACCACAGAAGCCCATAATGTGTGGCTAAAGTTGAGCAGCTGACTTTGAAGCCTGTTTATAAGTTTTATGAAAATAGCATTGACTCTAGTCCTAGTTCCCCCCTAAATGAACAGCAGAGCCCTGGGATGCTGACGGGTGCCTCCTCCAGGAACGTGAGCTGCCTGGCTTCTCCCTGCCTGAGGAGTCCGTGGCCTGTGGACCTGTTCCACTCTAGCGTGCTCGATTTTCATATTTTAAGCAAACAAGTCAGATTATCCTGTAGCCCGCTCCCTTTCGCAGAGTGTGGTCTCCGCTCGTTGTTCTTGTAGAGCTGCAGGTTTTCTTCCGGAAAAGCCCATTCTTTGTCGGCAGTCCACACAGAGCTCTGGGAGAGTCAGCCATGGGTGGTGCCCGCTGCCAGCCCCGTCACCTGGCATCTAGAGGCAGGTCTCGTTGGCAGAGCCGCCCTTCAGTCACGAGGCCAAGGCACCCAGCAGAGGTGAGCAGCACGTCTGCAGGACACGCAGCGTGGCCGTTCAGGTGGGACTTTGTTTTAGGTTTTTGAACCAATGTTGGACACTCCATTCTTTGATGATCTTGGGCTTTTCTCAGGAATAAAGTAAAAGTTGTATTCATAGATGTGTGTCAAACATCAGACTGTAAGGCTTTCCAATGAAGATGCCACAGCTGAGAAGAAAGGTCCCCGCTAGTGCTTACTCAGTCGGAGAAGGCAATGGCACCCCACTCCCGTACTCTTCCTGGAAAATCCCATGGATGGAGGAGCCTGGTAGGCTCCAGTCCATGGGGTTGCTAAGAGTCGGGCACAACTGAGCGACTTCACTTTCACTTTTCACTTTCATGCATTGGAGAAGGAAATGTCAACCCACTCCAGTATTCTTGCCTGGAGAATCCCAGGGACAGAGGAACCTGTTGGGCTGGCGTCTGTGGGGTCGCACAGAGTCGGACACGACTGAAGCGACCTAGCAGCAGCAGCAGTGCTTACTCGTAGTTGTCACCCTCAGAGAGGCCTGCGTCCATTCTGGGGGTGAACAGCTCGTGACCTAATAATTTTTTTAGAATATGAGATCAGGAACAGCTGTCAGCATAAACTGTCCTTTTCCTTTCATCTGATGCATTTTAACTTTTTGGAAAGTGGAATATTACTCCGTTACTCTTCAGCTTTTTAAAGTGATTTTTATTAGGTAATAAGGAATTTCTAGCTATATGGCTTGCTCTGATTAGCCCTAGAAACATCATGTGAATCCTTTAGTTAACTATGAGCAAACTGAAAAGCGGAGCCGTTTGAAAAGCAAATGTAACTTCCCTTCTATTTTTTTAGCATTGCTGAGACACAGTGGGTTAGCAATTTCTTCTTCGCTGTGTGAAGGCGGAGAAAGGACAGGTCTGGCGCTGTCCCCTGTCCTCGCGGGGACTCTCTCATCAGACCCCCTGGACTCGTTTCCTCCTCCATCACCTCCAGCACCGCGATCCCCCCGGCCTCTGGCCTCCTCGCCCTCTGCCTGCTCCTAGTCTGGGCATCACGCAGGGTCAGGCTTTGACCTCCGCTCCTTTCATGATTCCCCACCAGGGCATCCTTGTCTGCATGGGTGGGCCTGAGCCCTGGAGCCCCACCCCCTGCCCAGAACGCCCCCCTCAGATCCCTCCCCCAGCTCAGGCCCCGCCCCTGCTCAGGCCCCTCCCCCCATTCAGGCCCCTTCCCCACTCAGACCACTCCTCCTGTTCAGGCCCCGCCCCTACTCAGGCCCTGCCCCCTGCCCAAGCCCCTCCCCACGTGACGGTCTCCAGGAAGGCCCTGCAGCACCTTGAACTCTTGTCAAGGAGTCTCTTCCCCCGGTGCTGGGACACTGCTGGTTCTGCCTGCTCCCTCGTGGAGGGCGGGCACAGGAGGAAGGACGAAGGGGCTGAGAGACCGGGGTGGGGACGGGGACCCTCGAGGGGGCCGTGCCCGGGGTTCTGCTGGGGAAGGGCAGGGTGGAGATGAGACTGCGGGGGTGACAGTTTTCTGCTTAAAAGACAAAGGACATGCACATCTCCTGTATTTTTCTTCTTTGAAATAAATCAAGAAACAAAAGTATAGTTTTTTATTGTGTCAGAAACCAGACAATATGTCATCACAAATAATAATGTCATATGTATATACATGTTTCAGGTGTGTGTATAGAGAGAGAACTTTGGAAGGTATGCTTGTACATTCTGTATCTTGAGAAACTTGATGACCGTTCGGTTACTCTGCTGTGTTGACGATAGTTGGATGACCCCATGGTTAAAGTAATTTCCTTGGGGAAACAGTTGAGATGTGTGTTAGCTCCTGCCCAAGCGTGAGCCTGGTGCCAGCATGCACCAGGCCTGGCTCCAGGCTGGAAACGATGGGGAGAGCACCCTGGGCTGCAGGGGTCCTGGCCTCACACAGGCACAGAGACAGAGCCCCTTGAGCCCCGGACGGGTCACAGCCCCGCACGGGTCACAGCCATGCAGTGTCCAGGCTTTGCTCCTGGGACAGGTCGGTGAGGTTACACCAAGAGCAGAGCGGCTTCCAGGCAAAGGCGAGAAGACGCGGGCGACGGGTGAAGGGCCGTGGGGAGAAGCGCGAACGCTGAACTCGGGGTGGGTCAGTGTGTCGTGGTGAGCACAAACGCTGAATTCAAGGTGGGTCATTGTGTCGTGGTGAGCACAAACGCTGAACTCGGGTGGGTCAGCGTGTTGCAGTCCCATCCCAGCGCCTTCTGGCTTGTGGATGGACCTGAGGGGGCTCTCTCCCCTCTGAGGGTCTCGGTTCAGTCCTCCCTAACTTGGGTGAGAAACTGCCTGCTGCACAGGATTGCCAGGAGGCTGAAAAACAAAGTCCATGCAGGCGACGGTGGCACGTGGTCATTGATCATGGCCACAAAATCTGCAGGACACGGAGGATCGCTCGGCCCAGGGTGGCCAGAGCCTGGAGACCCGGGTCCCCGAGGACCCAGGTCGGGAGTCTGAGCCGCACCTTGGGGGTGCTGTTTTGGTGTCTGAGCATTGCAGCAGGGGGATGACGTGATTGGATTTGGGGGCGTGGGGTCACACTCTGCGGTGTGAGGATGGAGAGCAGGAGAGAGCACGGCAGAAAGCAGGCCAGTCTCCTCCCAGCCCCACGTTCACTCCTCTCCTCGGTTAGGCCGTAAGAGATGCCAACAAGATCCTATGCACTGGTACAAAATTATCAAAAGAAAAAAATTGCTACTTGGTCATAAAGCATAGGAACAACTGCATTCATCCTTCTGGAAACAGCCCACGATAATACAGTCATTAATATAAACAAAAATAGAATCTGAAGCTCATTGTCAGTCTTGGCTGAAGGGTGGATTTTATATTCCAGTATAATATCAAAAAGCCCCTAAAGCTTCTGTCCTCATTCTCATTCTCTCCTCAGTCAAACCATTACACTCTTTTTAAACACTCTGTTGCTTTATCTTTGGCTGTGCTGGGTCCTCACTGCTGTGTGCGGGCTTTCTCCAGGCGTGGAGACGGGGGCTGCTCTCCGTTGCCTGCTCGGGCTTCTCGTTGCAGAGCACAGGCTCTAGGAGCTCGGGCTCCAGCAGCTGTGGTGCACCGGCAGTTGTCCCATGGCACGTGGCATCTCCCCGGACCAGGGATCGAACCCACGAACCCTGCATTGGCTGGTGGATTCTTAACTACTGTGCCACCAGGGAAGTCCCCCTAACTCTCTTTTTTTTCCCCCTTATTGTCTTTTAAATAGAGGTTCTTAGCCTGGGGTTCATCCATGGACAGGCTTCCAGCAACACATGGACGCCCCTGAAACTAGAAGCACATGATAAGCACTTTTTTCCACGTGGGGAGTGACCACATAGCAGTCACCAGATGCTCCAGTGAATCTAGAACACCAGAAAAAGGCCGAGAACCAGGGGCTCTGTCTCCGTGGAGAGAAGACTGGAGTTGCACTGATGGGACTGTTACTGGATGTGAACTGACTTGTGCTGCCCGGACTGCAGCTCTTCCCCTGCCCCAGCATCTCAGTCAGGATGGGCCGTGCGTCCCGCTGCTCCACCCCAGGCCAAGCCCTGGACCTCCCTGCAATGCCGCTCCCTCCCTTGCCTCCCTCCTGCTCCAGCCACAACCCCAGAGTCATCGTCTCTTTATTTTTCACTCTGCATCCACGTCTCAGGGCTGCGACCCGGGTCCTCAAGTGGACTGGGGCCCTGACACCACCCCGGTCCAGTCCCCAGCATTCTTTGCCGTGTGTCTCAGCAGCCTGGACCCTGCTTCTCTGCTTTGCCTGAACCCCTCTTCAGTCTAATCTTTGCAGCAGCTGAAGCGATCCTCAGACCCTCCAGGAGCCCCCTTCGCTGCACTGTTTTGCTTCCGTGCTCGTCAATGACATGTATATACACTCACTGTTTGCATCCTCTCTGTCCCCCGGTGTAATGGAAGCTGGTGACAGCAGAGAGTTGTTTCATCTGTTTTCTTTCACTGCTTCATCTCAAGGACCTATCACAGCTCTTAACCTAGAGCAGAAACCCGGGCGTCTTCCCTGAATGAATTTTATTTTGAGAATGCATTCAGCATCTTCCCGTCCCATCCCTTGCGCTCTGCTCGCCATCATTCCCGTGTATTGTATCTGTCATCGCATGGGATTGTTCGAATGGATCCTGTTTCTTTTCTAGTTCACCTTTTTACTTAAAATAGTAATTGATACAGCGTTCTTTATTGAACCTTGTCATTCCGGGGTTCCCCCAGAGCAACCTGAACGGCTACTTGGCAACTGAAAGAGTTCCCCTCTGTCTGCTTCTTACGGGTTCTTCAGATTCAGTGCTATCCTCAGTGGCTTAATAAAGAAATGCCTTTCAGGTCACTGTAACTTACTCAGATCACCACAGCACAATGCTGAAAAGCGACGTGCTGGGCCAGTATCTCAGCTCCTGGGGCCACAGCACTGTTCAGAGTGTAAGGGCCCCTCACAGGTGTACTGGTCGAACTACTTTAATTAGCAGTCGTTTTACGCTTTATCACATGCTGTGCATCTGTGCTGGGAACAGAGGACATATTTTTATAAGATGAATGGACACCTGCTAATGTGTCTGTTTTGTAAGTTTGGAATTTTTAACACTAGTTATTGCTAAAGTAGGAAACATCTGGGCCCAATGCTGAAAGGCTGGGCTTTCTTCTGCCTGAACTATTTGGAACAACTGTAATAGACTTGAGATCTGAGGCTCTTTTGACACCAGCTTAGGTGGTAATTTTTAGCACCCTCAAGGGTGCTAATTTTTAATATTTTTGTATTTGTCTTATACCATTTCAGGCTTTACAAGAAGAACTGGAAAACCGCTCGAAACAAGTGCGATCCATAGAGAAGAAGCTACAGCACAAGGAACTGGAGTCACAGGAGCAGGTACTTGCCCACATGGCCGGTTCGCTTGTTGACTTGCTCCAGGTCCAGGGGCTTGGGGATGGTGGTCGTCCTGTGTCCTCTGGGATGCTGTGGCCTCGAGTGGCAGAATGCTCGGGTCCTGCAGCACGTGGACAGCCACGGGCTCTGTCACCCGCAGCCTGCGGGCAGAAGCCCTGCCGCCAGCTCCGCTCCCCTCATTCCCGCATCTCTGTGTCCCGTGCTGGTTTCATCCTAAACCAGCTCAACGGCGACAGTTCCCAGCATCCTGAGCAGGCCTGGGGACACCCAGAGGCAGAGGGGGGCTGCTCTTGTCTGGGGTCCTGTTCTGAGCCGTGAGGGCGCCTTTCCCTGGAGCAACCCCCACCCGCAAGACCACTCTTCTCATCTCATTGGCCAGAACAGGCCACATGCTCTGCTGAGACCAGCCAATCCCTGGTGAGAGGACAGAGGGGTCAAACTGGCCTGGACCAATCAGGGTCCACCTGGCGGGGATGGAGTTACAGGAGGGAGGGGGCAACCTGGACCCGGAGGAGGGGACGCCTGTGTCGGGGACGTAGCCGACAGGGTCTGCTTGTTAGGATAAAGGGACACCATCGTACTTAGAGACACGAATCACGCTTTCTCTTGAATTTTAATTTTCTCCTTCTTTCTTCCATTGTGTTCATGAAACAAATCTAGTATAACCACGATGATCCAGCTATGACAATAGCTAATGACCTATTTTATTTTCAAATGAAAGGGTCTTTTTCGTCGAAGTCTTTTAAATTTTACTAATTTTAAATTAAAAAGCCGACAGAGTATCAATACATATCACGAGTCTTAATGAAACTTTTACTAAATGCATCGCCCTCGGTCTTAACGTACAGCATTGCAGATGTCCTTTTCAGGACCACCATCGTGTGGGACAGAACCCACTGTGGGTGTCGGCAGACACTTATGAGCTGCTGTTTCCTATGGTCCATTCAGCACAGGAATGCCAGGGCGGTCATCTTGACTCTGTGAAGGGTAGCCCTGACGTAAGGCGAATGCAGAGACTTATCACCTCTGGAGTTGTTGGCAAACGGGACCCCCAGGCTATGCACGCAGTCGTGTCCGACCCTCGCTGCCCCATGGACTATCCTCAGGCTCTTCTGTCCATGGGATTTCCCAGGCGAGAATCCTGGAGTGTGTAGCCATTTCCTTCTCCAGGGGATCTTCCCCACCCTGCAGTCGAACTCTCGTCTCCTGCACTGGCAGGTGGATCCTTTGCCACCGAGCCAGCAGGGGAGCCTGACACCCAGGTGGGGGACTGCAGAGAGTGGCAGGTGTGAGTATCTGATTGATGCTGCATAGTAATATTAATACTTACTAAATGGACTTGACCTCCCGGAATTCATTCCCAATGTCTACTGCTCACCCTGCATCATATGTGCATTGTGGACGTGTCGTGGGCATCTATGTTATGTCTGTGTAGGATATGTCTTGTATAGCGTCCATGCTGGACAGGCAATAGGATCACAAAATATGATTCTAGGATGAAAGATGAGTTGTAACTGTATTTACCCAAGGCCTACAATATGAGAGACACTGCACAAGAAACAGTACACGACTTAGTTCATTTATCCTGATAATCACCATTTAAGGCCAGCATTACACTCCCGTTTCCCTGCTGATGCACTGCAGCTCGAGAGGCTCAGTGACTTGCCCAAGGTCACCCAGCTGCAAAATAGTATGGGTGGGGTCACACCCTGGTTGATCTGAATTCCAAACTTTTGCTCTTGTCATGACAGTTTTTAAGTTACAGCATTTCTAGTTTAAAAATCGACACAGCAGTGACAGGGAAAGTTTATTAAGGCTGGCAGAGGAAGAACCACCACCCCAGACAGCTGGAACAGGCGGTTAGCTCCCTGTGGCCGGAGAGCAGAGCCCGCGTGGCCACAGGTGAAAACCCACCCAGGAGGCAGTGTGGTCTTGGGGGGATGGCCCAGGTCCCACTGTCGCTGAGGTTAGCTGGGCCCCCACCCCGGCCGGCTGGTGTGTCTGGAACTAGGAGAAGATGACAAGCTTCTTAAGAGCAGGAAGCATGTTCCCTGAAGGACCGGGCCTCCTCCCATTTGTGATAAAATACGACTCAAGGTAAAACTCTGTTGACATCACTCTAATTCATGGCAGGACTTCACACAGAAAACCCCATAATAGATGGAGAGTAGGGAAATTAAGAAATCCCAGATGAACAATAGGGAAGGGTTCAGGAACCACTTCAGTCTTATTTTATTGACTTCTTTTTGATCATCAAAGTTGCTTTCATCTTTGTAGTGACAATAGGTTTCTAAACTGTTTCTTATACTAATTCCTGATATCTTCTATTAGGCTCCAGTTTACCAAAGAAATGTCAGGAAATACCCCTGGGTAAAGCTGAATATTTCATAATCTTTGCAGCCATGAAATGCTGGGTTCTTTCCACAAGATCCTAGGGTGTAGCTTAGCAATTGTTTCAGTAGAACTGAAGAGCAAATCGTGGCGCTCCTTCAGTTCACCTGTGTTTAATCTGATTTAACTTCTGTTTTATCTGAATCCGACCTTTCCTCTCGTGGCACTAATAGCAGCAGTCAAAACCAATCACAAGTGTCGTAACCCACAGTCTTCAGGGCCTCATTGTGTGTGTGCTCACTGAGGGTATTTAAGGTATTTAAAGTGTCAAAATTGTTTGCGATTTTCTATTTTGCATCTGTCAAAGCAATTGCAAAATAACAGTAGTCAACCTGACATCAGCCAATCAACAAAAATGTGTGCAGAACAGCCTCTTGAAATTTTTCTTCTTTCTTTTCAACCAAATGTTATTATTCTGATACTAGCTGCATAAAGAATCAAAACTGAAACTAGCAGAATTACAAAGGATAATTTCCTGGGCGTCTTTTTTTAACTTGCTTTAAAAAAAATTTAAGCTGTTTCTGTTTTTCATTTAAGAAAAATTCGTGTGTTTTAATTCTGTAAAAACAAAAAAACTGAATGAGGCATTCTGAAAGATGTGTTTTTACTTAAACACAGAAAGCCGCTTCTCCTCCGGTCTCGATGGCCGGCACCTCAGCTGCCCCCCGCCCACCTTGCCGGCATCGGCCTCTCCTCCAACTCCTCACCCTCAGCATGCCGGTCCCCGAGTGCCCGGGAACCCGTGGCTGCAGAGGGTTAATTTGCCCCTTAAGTGGCATCAGGATAACACCGATGTAGCTAGAAGAGACCGATGTTCTGTCCCAGCCAGCCTTACAGAAACCGGGTGTTGTTGCTGTTGTTTAGTCACTAAGTTGTGTCCGACTCTCTGCACCCCCACGTACTGTAGCCAGCCAGGCTCCTCTGTCTATGGAATTTCCCAGGCAAGAGTACTGGAGCGGACAGAAACATATCTTTCCTTTAACGCATAAATAAGGAAGTAACACGCTGGAATCAAGATTTCCAGTAGAAATAGCAACAGCCTCAGAAATGCAGATGATGCCACTTTAACGGCAGAAAGCAAAGAGGAACTACAAAGCTTCTGATGAAGGTGAAAGAGGAGAGTGAAAAAGCTGGCTTAAAACTCGACATTCAGAAAACTAAGATCATGGCATCCGGTCCCATCACTTCATGGCAAATAGACGTGAGAAAAGTGGAAGCAGTGATAGACTTTATTTCCTTGGGCTCCAAGATTGCTTTGGGCATTGACTGCAGCCACAGAATTAAAAGATGCTTGCTGCTTGGAAGAAAAGCTATGACAAATCTAGATAGCATATTAGAAAGCAGAAACATCACTTTGCTGACAAAGGTCTGTATAGTCGAAATGGTTTTTCCAGTGGTCATGTATGGATGTGAGAGTTGGACCATAAAGAAAGCTGAGCACCGAAGAATTGATGCTTTTGAACTGTGGTGTTGGAGAAGACTCTTGAGAGTCCCTTGGACTGCAAGGAGATCCAACCAGTCCATCCTAAAGGAGATCAGCCCTGGATATTCATTGGAACAACCCATGCTGAAGCTGAAGCTCCAGTACTTTGACCACCTGATGCAAAGAGCCGACATGTTGGAAAAGACCCTGATGCTGGGAAAGATTGAAGGCAAAAGGGAAGGGGGCGACAGAGGATGGGATGGTTGGATGGCATCACCGATTCAATGGACATGAATTTGAGCAAACCCCGGGGGAGAGGGAAGGACAGGGCTTCCTGGTGTGCTGCGGTCCATGGGGTCACAGAGCGCTGGACACGACTTAGTGACTGAAAACAACAACAGGAAAGTGATTTTAAAAACCGTCATTCCTCTCCACACCAGGAGTTAATAATATCTGGTTCCCGATAAGATCTGAGCAAGCATCCTAGAATTCCAGCAGCAGAGGGGAGGCTGGGCCTCCGAGCAGACCTCACTGCGTGAGGAGACCGAGTCCTCGGGAAGCCCGTGACGTCCCGTGACGGAAGCGGGCCGCCCACCCCAGTGTCATCGTCCATCGGACTGACCACACTGTGATCTGGATCTGTGCTGGACGTCACTCAGGCTCAGCCTGTGTGTGAAACCAACTCTCCTTTTCGGGAACAACAGGGTCTCATTATTCACTGTGAGACCAGGTGATTTGCAAGCCTTTGTCAAAGTAATTCAGTAAATTATGGAAAATAATGGAAGAAAAGAAATAGTCTAAAATTTTACTAGTGTTCTTAAGATTGCAAAGCCAGGGTCTGTTTATCACAGGGGCACTACACACATCAGCCTCGGACCTCAAACATAATGTAGACAATGCCATACGCGTAACGAAGCCCCTGCTTTGAACCAGGCATTTTCAGCCTCAAACGTGTGAACCTGGATCACTCAGGTTCCCAGAAGATTCTTTTAAATAAATCTGTGAGAACTAGTACTTGGAGATCCAGTCAATAAGATGCAACGCTGTGCTTTTCACAAAGGATCATCCTTTCTTTCCTGCACGCATCACTCCTGGGCAGTGTGAGGTGCTGGCCCCCGACGGGAACCAAGAAGAGGCCTGGATGTGCGGGTCCTCCTCCGCCCTCGAGGGGTTCCGAGTGCAATCGAGCAGAGGCGGTATGGGGCGCGGACTCCAGGCTGGGGTTTGACGATGTGCTTTTCCTCCTAAGGGGCTGTGAGGCTCAGGTCCACAAGGCGGGAGGTTGCCACCCTGGCCCTGCCCGCCATCTCCCCGACCGTGGGGGAGGCTCCCCCAGGGCAGAGCCTCCAGATCCAGTGGCCAGGTCCTCAGCTCAGACCCCAGGCCGCCCAGAGGCCTCGCCGGTTCTCTGGCTGGCATGTTTCGGCAACTGGCCGGTCCCGCTCCTCTCGGGTGTGCCCAGGCCCTACGGTCTAGAGTGTGCACAGACTGCCCTGAGTGTGTCGTGAAGTGCTGGGCACGGCCCACAGTTGAGTCCCAGCCTCGCAGCAGGCAAGGCCGAGACTCATCAGTTCATGCAGGACGGAACCTGCCGAGTCTAGTGGCCAGTCTCACGGCTGATCACGTGCATCTGGGGAGGGGACAGAGGGGGTCCCGAGACCCCCTTTAAGGCCCATGGTGAGGGACCGGGGGAGGCTTCAGGATGAGCACGGCCTGCAGGGGAGGGTCCACCCTGGTCACGATGGGTCACGTGGCCTGTCCAGGCCCTAACTGGCCCAGATATCAGGCTCCTAGGTCAGTAGCCACACCTTCCCATGGGGTCCATGTGGACATTGCGGCAGGATGCGTGTGAAACACGTCAGGAGCCAGGGAACATGGATGGAGCACGTGTGGTTACAACTCTTCACCCAGGAGAAGGGCCCGTGAGGCAGGCGTCCGCAGAAGGAAAGACACTGGTCAGGATGAGGGGACTGCGGAGAACAGGTTCCGGGTGCCCGGGGGCGGTGGGGAGCCTCCTGGGCGAGGGTCCTGTTGGTGAGGAGGAGAGACCAGGACGTCAGCCACTCTCGTTTCATCCCTTGAGAAGCAGTGACAGCAGCAAGCCCGCGTCTGCCTGCTCTGTGCTCTGCTGGGACGCGGTGCCCGCCCCGGGTTCAGGGTGGGGACTTGGTCACTGCTCAGAAGGCTGTTTTCAGCTGCAGAGGACATTTTTGTTTAACTGCATAGTGTTTCATGATTGCGTCTTTAGAGAGATCCCTCCAGCAGCAGAAGGTAAAACGAGAGATGACAAGAGCTGAATCCAGCTTCTTCTGCCGTCACACCGTTACCACATTATCGTCTATTCCTGAAGAGTGTGGGCCTCCCATGGGGCCCAGTGACCCGTGAGGGAGAAGGTGAGCATCGGGAGGACCAGCGTCAGTGCGGTAAAGCCATCACTGGCCAGCCTTAAAGCCCTGTCAGCGCCAGGGGCCACCAGCGAGCCTGTGGTCACGGGCAGCCTCACAGACAGACATGGGGTGCAGACAGACGGTCAGTTAGGCCAGAATCATGGCAGTCGTCAAGAGGAAGACCAGCTCTGTCTTTTACAGATTTCCAAGCCTTTAATTTCCATTTTCCATAATGGATTTTAAAACTTCACAGTCTTGGCTGCTATGGGCTAACAGATCTGCAGTGCAATCTATTCAGAAGTCCCAACAGCTCAAAACTGTGTTTTATCCCTAAGCACATTATTAAAATGGGAATAATAATTGCAACAGAAATACCATTCAAAGACTTTTACTGACTTTTCATGTTTAATGGTTATTACTCTGGCTTCTTTCAAGTAGCTTTAATAACCACAGTTTATTTACAAAATTCAGGCTGATTCCTTTGTTCCCAAGACAGCTGGTATGACATGTTGCTGTAAAATGTTAAGCTGTTATGAGAGAGAGAACCACATTTAACTTTGGCCACATCTTATTCTCAATGAGAGTTTGAATTCTTGTCCCTGTTTTCTGAAAAACACTTGAAGCGTGCATTTCATCAAACCATGCCTTATAAATCGTTATTCTGGGAGATTTCCATGGCAAAACAAGTCAGCCCACTTGCACCCAAAACCACCACCAGAAGCCACGCACAGCGACCACAGAGCCGTTTCCGTGGCGACTCAGAGCGTTTCTGGTGGGTGAGTGGGCTCCGCGCTCCATCACTGCTCTCCTGAGAGTCCCTCCGTGTCGGCCTTCACTCGAGGGGTGGGAGGCAGGTCCCCGTGTGCCCCGCTGTGTGGTTTCAATCTCCTGCTCCGCGGACGTCCCAAAGCCAAGTGCCAGCACAGCGCCCCCTGCATCAGTGCAGCTGCTCTGGAAAGCATCCTCTGCGCTGCTGAAGTGGCTGCTGGTCATCAAACGTGGACGGGGGATGAAGCTGGGGTCCAGCCGCGGGACACACGGCTCTAAACTCTGACCTGGGCTGCCAGGTTCAAAGCCACGCTGAGCGCCCGGGGCTGGGCCTCGCTCCCTGCCACCCGTGGGGAAGGGATGTGATCACACGTTCTCACTTCTTTTGGTTTGATTTCTTTTTTTTTTAAGGTAGTTTTGTCTTTAATTTTAGTCTTTTTTAAAATTAGTTTCTAAAATCCAAAAATAATGGATCCAAATGAGTAAATAATTGTTGTTCTTTTTCAATCACTCAGTCGTGTCCGACTCTTTGTGACCCCGTGGACTGCAGCACACCAGGCTTCCCTGCCCTTCACTATCTCCCGGAGCTTGCTCAAACTCATGTCCATTGAGTCACAGATGCCATCTAACCATCTCATCCTCTGTCACCCCCTTCTCCTCCTGCCTTCAATCTTTCTCAGCATCAGGGTCTTTTCCAGTGAGTCGGCTCTTCGCATCAGGTGGCCAAAGTATTAGAGCTTCAGCTTCAGTCCTTCCAATGAATATTCAGGGTTGATTTCCTTTAGGATTCACTGGTTTCATCTTGCTGTCTAAGGGTCTCTCAAAAAAGGAGGAACAAAAGCTAAACACCAACTTCGGCTGTGTCCCACCTTATAGAATTGGTGGGCAAGGACAGTGATCAAGCGTTACCCTGGGGGATGGAGTATCGTCTCCCAGGAAAGTAAGAAGGCTGGGTTCCTGGGCCCTATCCTCTCAAGGCATACTTCACTGGCAGTTACTAAGCCCTGAATTCATGGAACTGAGGAAGAAAAAGCAGAGATAAAACACAGGGATGGTAAGAGAGAGTGAGTCAGCATGGTCAGGAGAGATAAGTGTTTGATGACTGTTTATTGTGCTCGTCACATTCAGAAAAGAGTGTCAAATAGTATAAGCCTTACTTGCAATTCCTTTTCTACTGTGGTCCAGCCAGAAAAGATCTCCTTTTCCTGTTGAGGAAGGGCTGTTTTGAGGTAGAAGCAATTGAAATTGTTGTCGAGCGAATGACAGAGCAGAAGTATTTCAGAGATGTGAGATGTATGTCAGTCTATGTTAGGAATAAAGAAGGAAGGGTGTTTTTTTTTTTAATACAGGGGAAAATTTCAGAAGTTTAAAAGACCACTTGAACATACTTTCCTTGTAAATCACCTTTTGGATTTCTATACAGAATTGGGCTTCCCTGGTGGCTCAGACAGTAAAGAATCTGCCTGCAATGCAGGAGACTCGGGTTCAATCCCTGAGTTGGAAAGATCCCCTGGAGGAGGAAATGGCAACCCACTCCAGCACTCTTGCCTGGAGAATCCCATGGACAGAGAAGCCTGACAGGCTACAGTCCAGGGGGTCAAAAAAAGTCAGACATGACTCAGCAACTAAACAACAATAATAGCAATTTGACGTGTTATGATGCTATTTTAAATGACGTTATTTTTAAAATTTCATTTTCTCAGTTGCTGGTGCTGAGAAAGACAATTGACTTTTTGCATAGACTTCCTTTATCACATTTAGGGAATTTCTTTCTATTCTTACCAAAAGTCTCTTTTCTTTTTAAAATTATAAATGGATGTTTCTTAAATACCTCCCTTCCATCTTTTGAGATAATTGTATGAATTTTGTCCTTTATTCTACTAATGCAGTGGACTTCATAGATTTTTCTAATGTTAAATCCATGTTGCACTTCTAGAATAAGCCTCATTTGATCATGAAGACATTCCTTTTTACCTTTTGCTGGATTTTGGTTCACTAATATTTTGTTCAGAATTTTTACATCTATGCTTATGAATGACATTATCCTACAATTTTCTTTTATTGCGATGATCTTATTAGATTTTGGTGTCAAAGTTTGCTGGTCTCATAAGACAAACTGGAGTGTTCCCTCTTTATCTGTTTTCTGGAAGAATTTGTGTAATACTAATAATTATTTCATCCTGAAAATGTTTGTTTGGTAGATTAAGCTATCTGGGCCTAAAGATTTTTTTGTTGGAAGATTTTCAGTTATTTATGGATGTACTTTGCTTAATGGCTGTGGTATCAGAATTTCTGTTTTAACTTCTGCCTCGTTTTCTCTTCTCTGTTTGAGGCTATAATTTTATATATACATATAAATAGGTATACTCCTGACCTTCTAACTGTGTTTCCTATGTTCTATATTGATTCTGCTTATTTTTTTTAATCTAGCTTCTTCTTCACTGAGTCTCTCCTTAGCTGTGTCTCACCTGCTGTTACACTCGCTCTTAATTTTAAGTGTTGAATATTCCAGAGCTGGAGTTCCTACTTAGACCCTTGTTCACTTTGCTATTCTGTGCAGAAGTTCACCGCTCTTGCCCTAACTTTGTTGAACGTGTCTGTTTTGGTTCTCTTAAAGTCTGGGTCTGATAACGTTACACGGATTCACGTGGTTATCATTTCGCTGCATTTGTTTCACTCAGCTTCTGGTCACATGGTCTTGGTTTCTCAGGAGCCTGACTATTTTTGATCGTGTGCCAGATATTTTATATGGAACTTGATAGGAATAATTGGAGTCCTAAGATGATGGTCATTTCCTCTGGAAAGAATTTACATTTGCTTCTCGATAGGCAGGTGGTGCCCTTGCCATCTTGAACAGCCATAGTCCATTTAGGTGGGCCTCCATCTGGGGAGGGATGGTCTGTGTCCAGCTCACTCCCACTCCTAGGGTGTAGCCCAAGGGGCTCCGCCCAGAAGCATGGGTCTTACCGAGCACTCCCCTGCAGTGAGCCCTGGATGCGGTTTATGTCTCCCTGGCTTCTTTGTGAGGCTGTTGAAAGATCTACTCAGCTTCTCAAGCTCTGACCGGCCAACCTAGAATAGGCAGAGGCCCCTGTTCAAATGTCCCCAAAGCCAGACTCCTCAGTTCTCTGCATTTCTCTCCTCTCCGGGTTGGCCCCATAACCCTTCCCTGCCCTCCTGGTTCCCTGATAGCTTGAAGCAGACTTGGTAGAGTCATTACTAGAAGCGGAAATCCACCACAGAGCTCCCTTGACTTATGATGAGGTTGTACCCTGATGAACCCATTGAAGTTGACAACGCTACAAGCTGAAAATTCATCTAATATACCGAAGCCACTTCTATTAGCCTAGAGTTGGGTAAAATCATCTAACACAAAGCCTAGTTTATAATAGTGTTGAATATCTCATGCAGTTTATTGAATGCTGCCCTGAAAGTGAAGTTCTTTCAGAATGGTTTGTCGGGACACAAAGGTTATAAGAATGCTGGCTGTTTGGCCTTGTGGTCACTGACTGACCCGGAGCCGCTGCCCAGCATTGCCACAGGGTTGTATCACTAGCCCTGGAAAAGACCACAATCCAAAGTGTGGTTTCCACTGAAAGTGTATCACCTTCACACCTCTGTAAAACAGAAAATGGGGAGTCGTTCCATCATCAGTCAGGGGCCATCTGCATTTACATTGCTGTGAATTACTCGATCACATTATTGCTAATCTCTTCTATTGACTTGATTTTCTAATTTGATCTGTAGAAATTCATTTTCATATGAACTCTATTAATGATTTGTTAAATATGTTGCAAGTGCTTTCTCCTAGTTGCTTACCTTTAATCTCTTTATCCAATATGTTAATTTTTGAGAACATTATCCTCTGTTTTTCTCCTTTATGATTTCTAAGCTTGCTTAGGAAGGCCCTCCCTCCCCCAGGATTATAAAACATATTCTCTTTTATTTTCTTCCATTACTAATGAGAGTTTTGTTTTATGCATTTTGACTCTTTAATCCACCTCAAATTTATTGTCATATACCATATGGTATGAGGATTATAATAGAATGTTCCCCCAAGGAGAGGCCCATTCTCTCATCTGTAGACTTTGTGAATATATACATCACATGGCAGAAGAGAGTCTGCCAAGGCAGCTGAAGTGAAGAATTGGTGAGCGTGAAGCAGGGGCGGTATCTCAGATCAAGCAGGCAGTGAGCTCAGTGTAAGCACGGGGCTGCATCAAGGGCAGAGGGCCCTCTGGCTGGAGGCCGAAGGCAGTGACCGAGGTGGGGCCAGAGAGCCTCAGAGAGGTGCAGGGCCCGGGGGAGGGCCCAGGTGGCACCCAGCAGGGCGGGGGGCGTCGCTCTGCGGGGAACTGAACTCTGTCCACAACCTCAAAGAGCGCCTCCAGGTGAGAGTCTGGCCCTCACCTTCTGCCGCACGAGACCAGAGCAGAGGGGCCGGGAGCCCCAGCCCTCTCCCAGAACTGGGAGGTGGTGGGCTTGTGCTGTTTCAGCTGCTCTGGTTGTGGTCGTTTGTTACAGCAACCCTACAACCAGTACAGGGATCTTAATGTATTTCCAAAAATATACCCAGTTATTGGAACCATTTATGGACTGAGATATTCTTCCCCTATTTACTGGAAATGCTGCTTTGTCAACAGTCAGATTTTCCATTTGTGTGTGAATCTGCTTGGGACTTTGTATTCTTTCCTGACCATCAGCGTCCTGTGCCAAGATGAGTCACAGGGTATGGTGCTCGGAGGCGTGGACTCCGGAGCCCCAGGGCCGGGGTTCAAATCCCAGCTCTGCCACTTCCACTTTGAACAGATCAGCTTACTTTTTTTGCCTAGGTTTCCCTGTCTTGAAAGTGGGTTAATAATTACACCCACCTCACAAAATTGTTGAGAAGATTGTCAGTTGCTGCTGCTAAATCGCTTCAGTCGTGTTCAACTCTGTGTGACCCCAGAGACGGCAGCCCACCAGGCTCCCCCGTCCCTGGGATTCTCCAGGCAAGAACACTGGAGTGGGTTGTCATTTCCTTCTCCAATGCATGAAAGTGAAAAGTGAAAGGGAAGTCGCTCAGTCGTGTCCGACTCTTCGCGACCCCATGGACTGCAGCCCACCAGGCTCCTCCGTCCATGGGATTTTCCAGGCAAGAGTACTGGAGTGGGGCGCCACTACCAGTCAGTTACTACATGTAATTCCCTCACAAGGGCTAGTGCATAGCAGGTTGTGTTATCTGTAGGGAACGTCTTCTCTCGTCATTGTTTTAGGATTGTCTTACTTATTCTTGAGCATTAGTACTTTCACACGGGTCTCAGAATAGCTTCCGTGGTTTAAAATCTCACCGAGGGTTTGGTTAGAATCGCTCTTACTGCACTTCACCAATCAGTCTTCGAAGAATTAATGCCTTTGCATTAATTATTAATTAATGTTTGTATTTCATTAGGTCTCCTTCTGATCTTCAGTACAATTGAAATGTTTTCTTCTATGGACAGTGTACATTTCTTATTAGATTTATTCCCAAATATATCATGGCATGTTTTGCCTTTTGTGCATTTTCCCTTTACGTTCTCTAAACAGTTGTCCCCGTTGTTCAGAGACATACTGACACGTGTTTGTATATATCCACCCCAACCAGAGCAATTTATTATTCCTGGTTTCGTTCTTTTTTATGGCTGAGTAATAGTCCACCGCGTGTCTGCACCACATCTTCCGTATCCGGTCGTCTGTCCGTGGACGCTGAGGCTGCTTCCGTGTCTTGGCCACTGTAAATAGTGCCCCTGTGAACACTGCGGTGCGTGTGTCTTTTCCAAGGGTGGTTTTCCCTGGATATATGCCCAGGAGGGGGGTTCAGGGTCACATGGTAGCTCTATTTTCAGTTTTCTGAGGAGCCTCCACTCTCTCCTCCACAGAAGCTGCTTGAGTTTACATTCCCACCCACAGCGTCAGGCTCCCTTTCCGGTTCCTGAGAGTTTCTGCTTCCTGTGACAGAATCTGTGGGGTTTAGACCCACACCTTCATTATAATTACCTGTGCGTGCTTGTCCTTCCCGCCGGACGGAGATGCCCATGAGGGCAGAGGGTGTAACGTGCTAGGAACACACACACACGTGCATCTACACGCATGCCGGCATATACACACACACACACGTACACACACGCGGGGAGCCTCTCCCACGCGTGACCCAGCACCGTCACTCCCTTGGGTCCCGCACGTGCTGGCGGGCAGCCGGGGGAGCCTCCACGCCTGTCCTCAGCCGAGCGCCAGCCTGTCCCCCGTGGACCCGCAGGGCTGGACCCCAAGCAGGGGGACGAGTGACATTCCAGCAGCAGCAGAGCGGAAGACGCCCCGCCGGCCCGCCCAGGAGGCGGGGCCCTGGGTCTGACTGGCGGTGTCGGAGGCGCTTGATTCCTTGTCGCCTCTGAAATCCCAGGAATGCTGCTCCCCAAAAGCTACATGCAGTTGGGCAGTTTTAGGGTTTTCTTTGCCTTCGTGGTTATGAATTATATGGACTCTGATTGCTTAACTACAAACTGAGGGTTTTCCAGGTTGGGGATCGGAGTTATGAGAAGAAAACTGCTGAAATACAAGTCCCTGGGGTGACAAGGGCCCCTGGGTGTGGGCAGGAGGTTCCAGACCTAGAGTCGCGCTTACTGTGCGTGTTGGACACTCCACACACCTGGAGGCCCCAGCCGGTCAAGAGCAAGGCCCGATGTGAGAATTGTTTACTAATCAAAAATAAAATTTCCTAAATGGGCTCGTCACCAACTTTTATTTTATTGAAATGCAGTGACGTCCCTAAGTGTCCTGGGTGCAGGGCCCCGTCTGAAGGGCAGGGAGCTGCCGGGCAGACCTTCCCAGGCGGAGGGAGACCCTGGAGGGCCCGGCCGCGTGGCCTCTGATGCTGCCTCCATCTTCGAGGTTCTGCAGGTTTATCCTCAGTGTTCACATATCAGAGCTCATCTTCATCCCCTTTCCATGTTGTTTGGATGGATGAAATTTAACACAGACCTTAAATATCAATAACCTCAGATATGCAGGCAACACCACCCTTATGGCAGAAAGCAAAGAGGAGCTAAAGAGGCTCTTAATGAAAGTGAAAGAGGAGGGTGAAAAAGCTGGCTTAAAACTCAACATTCAAAAAACTAAGATCATGGCATCCGGTCCCATCACTTCATGGCAAACAGATGGGGAAACAGTGGAAACAGTGACAGACTTTATTTTCTTGGGCTCCAAATCACTGCAGATGGTGACTGCAGCCATGAAATTAAAAGATGCTTACTCCTTAGAAGAAAAGCTATGACCAACGTAGACAGCACGTTGCAAAGCAGAGACATGACTTTGCCAACAAAGGTCCGTCTAGTCAAAGCTATGGTTTTTCCAGTAGTCATGTATGGATGTGAGAGTTAGACCATAATGAAGGCTGAGCGCCAAAGAATTGATGCTTTTGAACTGTGGTGTTGGAGAAGCGTCTTGAGAGTCCCTTGGACTGCAAGGAGATCAAACTAGTCAATCCTAAAGGAAATCAGTCCTGAATATGCATTGGAAGGACTGATGCTGAAGCTGAAACTCCAATACTTTGGCCACCTGATGCAAAGAACCTACTCATTGGAAAAGACCCTGATGCTGGGAAGGAGTGAGGGCAGGAGGAGAAGGGGATGACAGAGGATGAGATGGTTGGATGGCAACACCGACTCAATGGACATGAGTTTGAGTAAACTCTGGGAGTTGGTGATGGACAGGAAAGCCTGGCATGCTGCGGTCCATAGGATTGCAAAGAGTTGGATATGACTGAGCGACTGAACTGAACTGTTCCTAGAATTAATGACCACCCAAATCCTCAGTGATTTTAGTCACAGTTTTAGTCAATCCTATAACAGATACCAACTCAGAAAATACTGCTTTATTCCCCCACCCGTTGCCCTGAAACTGTGGCCACTCTGCAGTTCCCTGGGCTTCTCCACTTGGCTCCCTGGACGTTCTCCTAAGCTTGTTCAGCCACTTGCCTCCTGGACTTCTGGGCTTCAGTTCTGTCAGGTTGGATTTAAATCACGGTTAAGGCTCAGTGGGCCCGTCTTTGTCCTCCACTTAAGAAGTATTATAGAGGTCATGACACCGGTACAAAGAAGTGACTCCAGCGTCTCATTCCTAGAGGCAGCACCGGGCGTGGGTTCCCCCCGAGGCTGCAGCCCAGCCCGCCCTGCGTGCCACAGGTGCCCGGGACCAGCCATGCACTCTGGGTGCTTCCGGGCCAGCGGTGCAAGACCAGATGGGAAGTGTTTCCCAGACACTCCTCTGACTCCACGTGACATTCCCCTCAGACCAGGTGACCGTTCTTAAAGAATACCCTGAGGATCCAAAGAGAAGGAATTACTGGCTGTGCTTGGTTCACGTGAAGTCTGTGATGAGGGGAGGGAATGCAGAGGAACGAGAGCCTGGGGCCGGCCTCCGCACTGCTCATTCGGGAGAGCTCAGGAGTGAGTGCGCCTCCCTTCATCGCTGGGAGCTCGCAGTGTTTGTTACAAGTGCTTTAGCGTGAAAACAGAGGCGACCACTGGAATTTCTCTCACGAAACCAGTTGGTGGTTTGGGGAGATCGGGCATGGCTTGCTGCGAGAGGACCTGCCCTTCAGTCGCGGCTCTTCGTCAGTTGGTACCTTGCTTGCAGCAGCAGGAGCCACAGAGACCACTCAGCCCTCCACTTGAGCTCCGTGAACCAGGGGCATTTTCTGTGCACATCTCCGCCAGGCCGGGTCCGGGCAGGCCGCTGGCCATCCACCAGCGAGTGGGCTGCTGGGCACGACAGTCTCTCATCAGTGAAGGCGTGTGGGCAAGGCCCCGACGGTGCCCACAGAAGCCAGGAGCAGAGTGGGGCTGCCGAGGCAAGGCCCCGACGGTGCCCACAGAAGCCAGGAGCAGAGCGGGGCTGCCGAGGCAAGGCCCCGACGGTGCCCACAGAAGCAAGGAGCAGAGCGGGGCTGCCGAGGCCACAGTGCGAATTTGTAGCTGACCCCATCAAGACTGTGTGTGTGTGTGTGGTGTGTTGTTGTTTACTCTCTGCAGCCTCTGGTGAAGAAAGCAGGCTGCAGCGGGTGCCCGGAGCTGGAGTCTGGCCCAGAGGACCAGTGGAATGAGAGCGTCCAGTCTGGCTGAATCAGCAAGAGAGATGGGGGAGCACTCCCCCTTACTGGGAGCAGGGACACTAGGTGGGCAAGGAGGCTGGCGATGGCGGCGGCTCGGTCAGGCTGAGCCCCCCGGGCCATCAGCCGGCACCACGTCGTCATCGGGGCATCCTTGTCCCCAGCTGGGCGGCCGGGCTAGCTCGTCATCAGGTGCACAGTCCAGGCCCTGGCAGTTTTCACGTAATCCAGTAGAAATAGCTGCTTGAAACTCATACTGGTTTAAACAATGAGAATGTTTTGTTCCATGTAACTGAGATGCAGCGCTGGCTTCAAGGGAGGCCTAATCCAATTACTCAAGTTATGTGACCAGAAGCCAGGGGCTCGCACTCCGTTTTGAGGCTGTTTCCTTATTGTTGGCTCCGTTCTCGGCAAGTTCTCTTCCTCGTGGTTGCGGGACAACCGCGAGCAGCTCCTGGCCTGCACTTCCAGGCTCAAACCACAGAAGAGGAAGCGCCTGTCCCAGCAGCTCCTGTGTCACAGCCCGCACTCCATCCTGGCTGGACTTCGAACAGTGGGCAATGCCAGGCCACCCAAATGGGGTTAATGAAGTTGGCCCCTCCCAGGTCCCGAGGTCTGAAGACAGGGCTGAGCTCGGGAGAAAAATCCAGCTGCTTCCACATTCTGAGCCTCAGACCCCAGGTCCTTCCTGTCCTTACCTATTGTCCCAGCAGTGGGGGAGGGCCTGGCTTGCCAGGGAGCCAGAGGGCCAGGGGCCAGCAGAGCACGCATGGAAAAGCCTGTGATGTGGCAACAGAAGTCACTGAAATCAAGGAGGTATTATGGAAAGATTTTCTCAAAGTTGGGGGTGGGGAAAGCATTCTGTAATGCAGGGTAAAATAGTTTCTTTATTCTAAAATCTCAGACTTGTTGCTGCCAAAGTGAAAGTGAAAGTCACTCAGTCATGTCCAACTCTTTGCAACCCCATGTTCTATACAGTCCATGGAATTCTCCAAGTCAGAAGACTGGAGTGGGTAGCCTTTCCCTTCTCCAGGGGAATCTTCCCAACCCAGGGATCAAACCCAGGTCTCTCGCATTGCAGGTGGATTGTTTACCAGCTTAGCCACAAGGGGAGCCCAAGAATACTGGAGTGGGTAGCCTATCCCTTCTCCAGGGGATCTTCCCAACCCATGAATCAAACCAGGCTCTCTTGCATTGCAGGTGGACTGTTTACCACTGAGCTAGCAGGGAAGCCCAAGGTCAGTGTTAAATTCGTGGGCAAGATACAGGGCAGGGAGGGAACTGCCCGGAAGTCTCAGTCACCACTCGAGCTGCCCAGAGAGACACTCCTGAGAGCAGCCGCCGATGGTCGCAAATAAAGCAAGCACACACCTCAGAACTCCGTCCGAGGAAGAGAAGACCTTGCTGTTTGTCTTCACATATAGATGAGGTAGTGAAGTTTTCACCATAGTATGTTGTACCGTAAGGACCAATGAGCAGGCAGAAGGGCCATGTGAAACACTGTCAGTCATCTCATCACACACAGCGTTCAGGGTCTTTATTTCTAATTTTAGAGAGTGATGTTCCTCCATCACTGAAGTCAAGAAAAAGACTGTGCCGCCAAGGATGGAGCAGCCCACTGCCCCCCGCACTGGTAGACGGCTTTCTTCTTTGTCGTTTTTACTCTCCACAGTGAGTTCTTCTCAGACGTCATCTGAATATGTTTCTAGATCTCAGTACATTTTTAATACAAACAAAATCTTCCTGCTCTTGATTTGACCTTTGTTGGCTTGGTGTGTTTTAAAGAAGATGTGGGCAACAATTTTATGAAGAATGCGCAGAGACATTCGTGGAGAAGCACATTGGTGAGAATAATGATGAGGAAGACAAGGCGTCTCCTTCCTCATCGACCAGCACATGAGCTCCTCTCTCTCTGCTGAGTCTTAGGGTCGTGTGGGTTTTGTCTGAGCCAGGAGCAGCACACGCAAGGCTTTTAAAGGGAGTTTAACCAGACTGTTCCTAACAGAAATTCTACTCTCACGTCTGTCCAAATGGACCAAGCCAAGGTACTGATTTATCCAATCTGTAAAAACAGAAACTGCAGCCTCTATTTTTTTTTTTTTTTTTTTTGCCACAGTTCAGTTCAGTTCAGTCGCTCAGTCTTTTCCGACTCTTTTCGACCCCGTGAATCGCAGCACGCCAGGCTTCCCTGTCCATCACCAACTCCCAGAGTCCACCCAGATTCACGTCCATCGAGTCAGTGATGCCATCCAGCCATCTCATCCTCTGTCATCCCCTTCTCCTCCTGCCCCCAATCCCTCCCAGCATCAGAGTCTTTTCCAGTGAGTCAACTCTTCGCATGAGGTGGCCTAAGTACTGGAGTTTCAGCTTTAGCATCATTCCTTCCAAAGAAATCCCAGGGCTGATCTCCTTCAGAATGGACTGGTTGGATCTCCTTGCAGTCCAAGGGACTCTCAAGAGTCTTCTCCAACACCACAGTTCAAAAGCATCAATTCTTCGGTGCTCAGCCTTCTTCACAGTCCAACTCTCACATCCATACATGACCACAGGAAAAACCATAGCCTTGACTAGACGAACCTTTGTCGGCAAAGTAATGTCTCTGCTTTTGAATATGCTATCTAGGTTGGCCATAACTTTCCTTCCAAGGAGTAAGTGTCTTTTAATATCATGGCTGCAGTCACCATCTGCAGTGATTTTTGAGCCCAGAAAAATAAAGTCTGACAATGTTTCCACTGGATCCCCATCTATTTCCCATGAAGTGATGGGACCGGATGCCATGATCTGCGTTTTCTGAATGTTGAGCTTTAAGCCAACTTTTTCACTCTCCACTTTCACTTTCATCAAGAGGCTTTTGAGTTCCTCTTCACTTTCTGCCATAAGGGTGGTGTCATCTGCATATCTGAGGTTATTGATATTTCTCCTGGCAATCTTGATTCCAGCTTGTGCTTCTTCCAGCCCAGCATTTCTCATGAGGTACTCTGCATATAAGTTAAATAAGCAGGGTGACAATATACAGCCTTGATGTACTCCTTTTCCTATTTGGAACCAGTCTGTTGTTCTATGTCCAGTTCTAACTGTTGCTTCCTGACCTGCATACAGATTTCTCAAGAGGCAGGTCAGGTGGTCTGGTATTCCCATCTCTTTCAGAATTTTCCACAGTTTATTGTGACAGTCAAAGGCTTTGGCATAGTCAATAAAGCAGAAATAGGTGTTTTTCTGGAACTCTCTTGCTTTTTCCATGATCCAGCGGATGTTGGCAATTTGATCTCTGGTTCCTCTGCCTTTTCTAAAACCAGCTTGAACATCAGGAAGTTCACGGTTCACATATTGCTGAAGCCTGGCTTGAAGAATTTTGAGCATTACTTTACTAGCATGTGAGATGAGTGCAATTGTGCGTAGTTTGAGCATTCTTTGGCATTGCCTTTCTTTGGGATTGGAATGAAAACTGACCTTTTCCAGTCCTGTGGCCACTGCTGAGTTTTCCAAATGTGCTGGCATATTGAGTGCAGCACTTTCACAGCATCATCTTTCAGGATTTGGAAGAGCTCCACTGGAATTCCATCACCTCCACTAGCTTTGTTCGTAGTGATGCTTTCTAAGGCCCACTTGACTTCATATTCCAGGATGTCTGGCTCTAGGTCAGTGATCACACCATATGATTATCTGGGTCGTGAAGATCTTTTTTGTACAGTTCTTCTGTGTATTCTTGCTACCTCTTAATATCTTCTGCTTCTGTTAGGTCCATACCATTTCTGTCCTTTATCGGGCCCATCTTTGCATGAAATGTTCCTTTGGTATCTCTGATTTTCTTGAAGAGATCCCTAGTCTTTCCCATTCTGTTGTTTTCCTCTATTTCTTTGCATTGATCACTGAGGAAGGCTTTCTTATCTCTTGTTGCTGTTCTTTGGAACTCTGCATTCAGATGCTTATATCTTTCCTTTTCTCCTTTGCTTTTCACTTCTCTTCTTTTCACAGGTATTTGTAAGGCCTCCCCAGACAGCCATTTTGCTTTTTTGCATTTCTTTTCCATGGGGATGGTCTTGATCCCTGTCTCCTGTACAATGTCATGAACCTCAGTCCATAGTTCATCAGGCACTCTATCTATCAGATGTAGGCCCTTAAATCTATTTCTCACTTCCACTGTATAATCATAAGGGATTTGATTTAGGTCATCCCTGAATGGTCTAGTGGTTTTCCCTCCTTTCTTCAATTTAAGTCTGCATTTGGCAATAAGGAGTTCATGATCTGAGCCACAGTCAGCTCCTGGTCTTGTTTTTCCTGAATGTATAGAGCTTCTCCATCTTTGGCTACAAAGAATATAATCAGTCTGATTTCGGTGTTGACCATCTGGTGATGTCCATGTGTAGAGTCTTCTCTTGTGTTGTTGGAAGAGGGTGTTTGTTATGACCAGTGTGTTTTCTTGGCAAAACTATTAGCCTTTGCCCTGCTTCATTCTGTACTCCAAGGCCAAATTTGCCTGTTACTCCAGGTGTTTCTTGACTTCCTACTTTTGCATTCAGGACCTTAGTTCCCCTACCAGGGATCAAACCCTTAGCAGTGAAAGTGCAGATTCCAAACCACTGGACCACCAGGGAGGTCACCAGAACCCCAGCCTGTCTTAAAAGCCTGAAGGTGGACTGCCCTCTGGCCCCCATTTCCTGTCTCATCTGGCACAGGTGTGGTGCTGGTCACAGGAGCCCGGCTGTGTGTCTTTGGGTGTGTTCTGCTTCCTGTGGACTCCAGCCCATGTTAAGAGGTTGGCAAAGGTGCCTTTTGCTGTTTTTCAGTCACTCAGTTGTCTCTGACTCTTTCAGACCCCATGACTGTAGCCCACCAGGCTTCTCTGTCCATGGGTTTTCCCAGGCAAGAATACTGGAGTGGGTTGCCGCGCTGTCCTTGAGGTGAGATGGAATGACAGGTTTGGTCAAAGGGTGCTGCGGAAGCAACAGTGAATCGCGGCGGCCGCGCTCACTCCCCGACCTCAACATCCAGAAAAGTCGCTCCCATTCAGAAATGAAATTTTCACTTTTTTTAAGAGAAAGGAGTTAGCATAAGATCCTTGCTAGATTGAAAGAGAAAGAAAATAAGCAAAAATCAAATTAGAACATAGACCAAGTGGGAAATTACCCAAGAAGAAGGGAAAAGGTTCAGACAAATTACAGTTCCTTGAAACAAATAGTTCTTCATAATGCCAAAGCATTTAAAGAACACACTGATATGCCTCTGTCTTTCTGAGAGAGAAATTGGACAGGATCGTTTTTATACGCCGCCAAGATGTGTTTCACATGGACAGGTTGTGGGCAGACACTGCCAACAAGAAGGGACAGAGAAACTAGAGCAAACGTGAGCCATTTTAAAGGCGGTCGGCCAGGGCTCCCCTGGTAGCTCAGCGGGAGAGAATCTGCCTGCCAACACAGGGCGAGGAGACACAGCTTCAATCCCTGGTCTGGGAAGATCCCGCATACCACGAGAGCAACTAAGCCCGTGGGTCAGAACTACTCTAGAGCCCAGCAGCCTCACCTGCTGAGCCCGTGTGCATAGAGCCCCTGCTCAGCAATGAGAAGCCAGTCAATGAGACGCCCACACACCGCACCTGGAGAATAGACCCTGCTCGCCACAACTAGGGAATGCCCTCGCGGCAGTGAAGACCCAGCACAGGCAAAAATAAATACATACAATTGTCTTGTAAAATAAAAAAGAGTAGTAGCTCAGAATTCCAGAGCCAGCGTCGAGTGATAGAAAAAAACAGTCAATGTCCCGTAGCCTGTGAGGCCGGCTGAGGCTGCCCCTAAGGTCTGACTTACAAGTCCTGTGTTTTTCCTGCTGTTTGCCTTTCATTTCAGTCAGTTGACAGATGTTACTATTGGACTTAAGTCCAAGAAGATAAAGTGGGAGGAATCAAACATTTCATCAGTGGGGAAGATCATTTTCATCCTTTTTCTTTTTCCCTTTGGATATAAATCACAAGATTATAACATACCTCAAAAAGTACTTTGCCAAAAATTTTAAAAATTACATTCAAGAACACTTGCAATAGGACTTGAGTGGGAAGTAAAATAAACTATTAGAGCACATTTCTTCCTTAATTTAGTCTAGTGTAAGAGACTGTTGGAATTAAAGGCTAGCAGTTTTAACATACTCAAGAAGTCCATTGACTTGTCTAACTGAACTCAGCTGCACTTACTTTCATAGTCAGGTGCCTGTTCCCAGGTGTGTCCAATGAATCGTCTGTGGGGTACACTGCAATTCAGCTTTAATATTCAGTTAAGTCCCCACAACACATGCAACAAATTTTCAAATTCCACAGCATCTCAGACTAGGAGAAAGGAATAGACAGAGCTGGAGAAAGACAGCAGGAAGGACAATTGCACTCAGACTCACACACAGACACGCCTCTCCATCCTGCTCAGACACAGGCTCCCAGACTGTCCTCCACACACAGACACGCCTCTCCATCCTGCTCAGACACAGGCTCGCAGACTTACCTCCACCTTCGGTGCCTGTTTGTAGCTTGACGAGCCCAGTGGCCACGCGTTAGCAGAATAAGACCTGGATGTATTCTAGAGGCAGTGGGAAACTCGTGAATCAGACACACTCGTGGTGCCGAGGGTGCTGCGCCCTGGTCCACGTGTCCGGGGGCACTTGGAGACGTGGCTGTGCAGGTTTTCCTTCCCTTGTATCTTCATAATCACGTGACGGTACCAAGCACCCAGGTGCCGAGACAGCGTGGGGGAGTGTCTGAACCGCCTGACCACGCACTACGGGTTATCCTCACACACAGCATAGCAGGACCACCATCCACTCCCCAAACGAGAAGAGGATGTAGGATTAGCATCGTGTGTGCATCGTGAGAGCAGAGGACAAGTGTTTTCCTTACTTAGTGCTGAAAACTGTGCTAACAAGGATTTTAGCGAAACAAAATGCTGTTGCAGGGACTGCCTCCCGCAGACTCTGCAGGACGACTGGGTACCTTTTCAGTTTGTGACTGCGTTGCCCCATATCACATGCCAGCTGCCTGGCCTCTGACCTCATGTAACAAACTTACCTTTGTAATGATATTTTTCTGTGATTTCTTAAATTCAAACCAGTCATTTCTGTGGTTAAAAAAAATTGCTGTTTTTTCACTCTAGATAACTTACATACGACAAGAATATGAAACAAAATTTAAAGGGTTGATGCCGGCATCTCTAAGACAAGAACTTGAAGACACCATCTCCTCCCTAAAGTCACAGGTAATGCCTAGAATTCAGGAGCGTCCTGCAGGCTCAGGTGGCTGCACGTTTTAATTAATAAGCTTCTTCTGAACTGGTACCAGAAATCAGTGCAGTGTCGTGGAATAACCTGGTGCCAGGGTGAAGTGTTTTGTGTTTTGGGGAGGTTTTAGAATTTTTCTGACCATTTTAAGAACTCTCTGCTTGATAAGACTTTCTTGAAAGCATCCTTGAAATTGAAAAGTTCAGTTATGGTTTCTTTTATTTACAATCCACATTCCAATACAGACTCACCCTTTTATTCTTGGTACCAGGCCTGAAATGCAATCACTTAGCACGTTGCTAACTTCTTACGACGTGAATGTGTGAAGAAGTAAAAAACAGGGCTAAGTGTTTTTATTCTGATGTATTTTATATGATTATTAGAGATAAGATGCATTTTAAGATCAAAGCAGGGTAATGACATGGTATTCAAACAATTTGGTTAAAGATTTCTGCTGAAACATGTAATTCTTGGTAGTTTATAAAAAATAAAATTGACTTCAGTTTTGATACTAAAACTTCCTGGTCTTCCCTGTGGCTCAGTGGTAAAGAATCCACCTGCCAGTGCAGCAGACTCAGGTTCGATCCCTCGGTTGGGAAGGTCCCCTGAAGGAGGGCAGGGCAACCCACTCCAGCATTCTTGCCTGGAGAATCTCATGGACAGAGGAGCCTGGTGGGCTGCAATCCATGGGCTCGCAAAGACTCGAATATGACTTAGTGGCTGAGTGTGAGTGCAAAACACTTCCTACATAAGTTTTCTCTAAAACATGTTTTATAAATTGCTGTATATATTTTATAGATACATAATTTTTTAGATTTTAGATGGGTACTTTTTTAAAAATCAAATGTTTTAACTCAGTATGAGAAAGAGTTCACATATTCCCATTTCTAAAACACTTAAAACATACTTTTTTTTCCTGGAGAAGCTCTGCAAGAGAAAAAATCCTCTGCTTTCTGTGCCAAGAACAGTGCCTGCCACAGAGAAGGTGCCCAGTACATGTATTTACAAAGAAAACCGATAACCCAGTTTAAGGCCACTCGCATTGTCTGTTTACATGTGAGGGGCGGATGCGTGGCGCATGACAGCTGTGCCTCTTCTGTTCCCTCAGTAAAAGCCTCTTAGCTGAAATGAGAAGCCCATTACATCCATCCTTGTGCTACGGTTAGCTCCCACTTCTGGAGCTAAGGAGTACTCACGCCTACCAACAAAAACAGACATGGCAGGAGAGGGTTAACCTAGAAGGGGTTGCACACACGCTCAGTCTCTCAGTTGTGGCCGACTCCTCGACCCCATGGACTGCAGCCCTCCAGGCTCCTCTGTCCATGGGATTCTCCAGGCAAGAACACTGGAGTGGGTTGCCCTGCCCTCCTCCAGGGGATCGTCCGCACCCAAGGATCAAACCCGCGTCTCCTGTGTTACAGGTGGATTCTTTCCCCCTGAGCCACCGGGGAAGCCCTTAGAGAGGGTTACTTCATCTTTATTTACATGAAAAGCTCTCCTTCAGGTGCAGTTCTCCCTTAACTGCGTAGGAGCCCTTCCTTGGGGCCGGCTGTGTGGGACCTAGCACCTTCAGAGGAGTTGTTGTTTTAGAAAGACAGAAATCTGATATCCACCTGCAGGGCTTCTGTTATCATTCATATCAGTCACTGTAACAGAAGCGCTTCAGCTCCTAAAACTGGACGTTGACCCAGAAGGTGAGGGCTGTCAGCTGCATTCGGGCCCCGAGTCAGCAGCTGCACAGCAAAGTCCCAGGCCGGGTAGGGGGAAGATTCGGTTTGAAAGTGCCGGTGCCCGTGTTTGTGAAAATTGTTGGAATTCCAATCCCAAAGCACGGTGGGGGCAGGGAGGTGGACGGCCGTGGACCTCGTGAACTGTCCCGGGGCACGCTAGAGCAACAGGTAGACTTGCGACCGGGGGAGGCGTGCACCCCTCTAGATGAGCCCTACATGCTGCTCCTGCAGGCAGGCTTTCTGCTTTGCCAGCTGGCCTCTCCTGCGTAACTGTGGCTCAGGAGCCACCATCACCATGGTTTCCGTTCAGACCAGGGACGAGAGCACACAGTTCCGAAGTGATCGGAAGCCACCGACTCTGATTGCGTTCAGCAGCGATGTCGGTCATCAGAAAACACCCGAGCGCTTGCATACAGTGCCTTTGAGCTTCCACCTGACGCAGGTGGCTTTAATCGTGCAGCGGCAGAGCCAGAGCTTTGCGCTTCGGGACCCCTCGGCCGCGCCCTGCAGGCCTGGGGGCAGCTCAGGTCCCCGCGCCCCTCGCCCCGGCTCCACTGGCGGGCTGTCAGGGCAGGGGTCACGGGCGGTACCGGCCTAGAGCCCAGTACTAGGCACCTGCCCCAGATTCAGTCGCTTCACGACATCTCATGACCTTGGCAAGTGGCTGTCGTTCACCCCAGTTCACAGGTGAGCGTCAGAAGCAAAAAGGACTTTCTAGAGCCGTGGGAGCCACGCCAGGAACTGAGCCCAAGTTGGCCTGATCCAAGCACAGTGCACAGCATAGCACGGCCTCTGCAGCCCCGGGGGCAGGCGGCAGTCTCGGCAGGCGGCAGTTTGCTTCCCTCTCACTCGTTCCTTCTGTCAGCAGCCGGGGGTGCCAGCCATGTCTCTGCCCTGAAAAGGAGACGGGGGCACACAGGTGCTCCAGCACCACCCGCCCCACACAGAAGGGCTCTTGTACAGGCAGCTGGATCAGTGCTAACAGAGCAGGAGAACACAGAGGCGAGGCCGCTGACCAGCTCGCAGGCAGAGGCAGCGAGGTGGGCAGGGGCCGAGACCCTGAGCCCAGGACTGGGCCATGGGCAGGAGGCCTGTGTCAAGGCCAGGGATCAGGACGTGGGGCGGAAAGCGGTGATGGAAGAGGCAGAGACAAAGCCGCCAGGGCGGGCCGGCCCCCTCGTCTCTGCAGCCTCTGATGGCTTCCGGGGGGGAGGTGGGGGCGGGGAGGTGGATGTGGTCAAATGTGGAGCCACAGCATCAGGTTCCCAGGGGCCTGTGTTTCACCCAGGGGTCAGCAACCCTCCCGTGTCGCCGAGGAAACCCCCCGCGCCTCCTCTCACCCAGGGCCTCTTTTCCAGGTTAACTTCCTGCAGAAGCGGGCGTCTGTCCTACAGGATGAGCTGACTGCCTACCAAAGCAGAAGGTACGGCCACCCGTGGGTCTCCTGACCAGTCAGTGCGTTTCACCTGGGAGGCTCCTGCCCGGGAGCTAGAGTCTTCATTAAAAGGCACAAACTTACCAGTGTTAGAGAAAGACCACTTTTTAGTGAAGAGCGTGTACTGGAGGAGCCCTCCCCCCACCCCAGCATCATCTTCATGCTCCATCAGTGCTATCAGCGAGGGTCAGCGGCCCCTGACGGGCCTGGGCTGCGGCGGGGTCAGGACAGGATGTGCTCCGCAAGCCCAGCTGCAGCTTAAGGAGCAGGTCTCCCTCCTGAGATGGTGGGCTGAACGCGGTCCTGGTCGCCCACCGCTTCAGGGCCCATGTCCCTTGAACTCAGCGTGGACACAGGAGCTCCAGGTCCCAGAGATAAAGGCTCAGTGACGTCACCGTGCTGGCCAGGACCCTGGTGACCCCAGGCCCCCGTTTCAGGGACGCAGGAGACCATTCTGGTCAAAGGTTCTCGAGACGTCGCTGACCTGGGTTGCATTTACCTGCCCCAACAGCCCTCCCCCTGTTCAATGAAAAGCTGAGCCATTTGGCATTGAATTAAAAGTAAAAACTCCGGAGATGCTGCCATACACGACTCCAGTAAACGACAGAGGCCTACTGTGCCACACAGGGGACTGTGTTCAGTGTCTCGCCACAGCCTCTAAGGGGAGAGGATCGCATATTCTCATAGGGGAAGAGGCACATACACACACACCCCCCCCCCCAGATCAGTGTGCTATACAGCTGAAACAGTATTGTAAATCAGCTAGACTTCAATCGTTTTTTAAAAAGTGAAAACTTCGTGACTCGTTCACTTTTCAAAAGCTTCTGTTCCTTGGTATAGAGAGGACTTGATCCCTTCTGGGTGTTGACGATGAACAACATCAACACTGGTTTTGACATGAAGCAGCCCTCCCACCCCACATCCAGCTCCTCCTGAATTAGAGCATATGTGACTTCGGATGGGCCGGGACGCCAAGAAAGCCTTAACTCTGGGGTCTGCCTTTCAGGTGACCGTGTGGAGGCCCCCCGCGTCACCCCGGAGAGGGCGGTGGATCCAGCCGTCCCAGCTGCACCACAGATTTCTTCCAGCAGGTTTGAAGATTCGGATATTATTTCAGTAAACTGTGAGACCAGTGGCATTTTTTGACACTTAAATGTAATTAAGATCATAAAAACGTCCATCACTCATACGGCAATGGCTGCTTTTGTGTGTCTGCCTTTTTTTTTAATGTTCCTTTGTTTCCACTTTCCATATTTGTGTGCATTTGAGTGCGTCCTGAGAACTGCTGGTTTGGAAGAAAGAAATGAACCGTCGCAATGCCTCATGGATGCCTTTGCATAGAATTTACCAGTTGCCACTGCTCCAGATCACGTTTGTAGCATGTCAGTGTTTTTAATGTGTTTGCATTATCTTCATGTTCATATAGTATTAAACTATTATTTTGTACTTATCGATTTTATTTCTACATTTTTATTGCACCTCATAGGCTAGACTAAAGATGACATGGTATTTTTTCTCTGGAAAATACTGACCATCTCAAATCGTGCTATGGGGAAAAAATATCTTATGTCAGGTCAAAGATCACATTCATACGTAGCGTGTTTCTTTAGAATAAAAATCGCTGAGTCAACTGACGTGAGTCCAAGTCCCTGTCATGTTGGTCTCCAATCTCATCTGGCCTCTAGAGGCAGAGTGGGGAACGACTTTTGTGTGGCAGCTGTGGTTTTACTGTTACCTGCTTGATCTCTGATTTTATGGCTGTGGTTTAATTATAACCTCAATGGATGCTCCTTACGGAAGCCTCCGAATGTTGAGATGAGTTGGGAGGCCGCTCAATACCCTGGCAAGTGATGGTGGAATGAGTTTGCCGGGTCCGCCCGCGGAGAGAATCTGGCGTTTTAGTGCCCGCCCCGAGGCCAGGAAGCAGCTCTGTACTCACAGGTCAGCCCTACCTTGCCGAGGAAATGCTGAACTGCAGAGGATGGGCGCGTTCTCTTGGCTGCGCTGTGGTGCGTGCCTCGGGCCCTCTGAGCCGCTGGAAAAATCTGGGCCGTGGGTGGGGCTGGAGTCATCTGGTTTACTGCGAAAGGACAGGGCAGGACGTTTATTTACAGTTTTTCAAATTCTTTTCTCTTTCCCACGCCCATCGTCATCGTCTGCTGCCTGAGGATTAATTACCGATTTTGTGCTGTGACTGAGACATGGGGATGATAAGGGAGCAGTAGATTTTACAGCTGCGTCCAAAGCCAGGCCCGGGTCAGCCTGACCGCTGCCTGCTGGCTGCGGGCGGTGAGCGGCCTCCAGCTCTTGCGCTGAACTGTCTCAGCTGGCACCTCGCTGCCTGCCGAGGTTCCCTGGCCCCTCCTCCAGGAACGCAAGTCTCTGTGCTCTGGACGCTCGGGTTTCCTTGCCTGTAAAATAAATGGTAGCACTGGCCTAAGGACTATTTGGGAAAAAGCGAAATAGTGTCAGGTGCTGTTACGACGACCTGACAAGGTAAGGCAGTTGGTACCAGACTGTGACTCAGTGCCCGGAAGGGACCATCGTGACGCCATGATTGATTTTTAGTTCTGTCCGGACCGTGAACAGTGGGTTGACAGGCAGCAGGTTTCGTCAGGCAGGACGGTTATTAGCGGCTTGAAGTGAAAGCGCTTTGCTGATGGTGTTGTATGCTCGAGCCCGGATCCCACTCGGAGTATTTGTTCTCCATGAGTAAATATCAGTAGGTGTTTTGGAAAGTTGCCTGCTATTCTTTCTTTTTCTTATTTCAAGGGTTATGAAATTACAAACGCAGGTGGACCTTCGACATTACCCAGATCCTGTTTCGCTCTGGGAGTCAGCAGACTGAAACAGTGGTCGGTTGGGTTCTGTGTGACAGGAATTAAGTGGCCGACACGAATGTTCCTGTGAACATTCTCTGATACAGGGAGGGAAAGACTGCGCTTAGCCCGTTGCAAATTCCTTGCTGAGGGGGGCACTCAGTATTTCCGTGGTTACTGGGAGAGGAGGTGAGTGCCCAGGGAATACATTAGGGACAGTGCGCCTCATTGTAAAGCCGTCTGAGATGTCATCCTTTCTTCTGTCTGGTGGAAGATCAACTGTTCATCACCGACACCGGATTCAGCTGCATTTCTGGGAGTTATTAGCGGCTCTGCACCTGAGCCAGGCATCTGTGCCCTTATACATCGACCCGCCGTCGTCAACAGGCAGGGCTGGCCACGCTGAGCAGAGCAAGGTTGTGGGGTCACCGTGTCGCTGGTGAGCACATCTGTCCAACGAGGGGTCGGCTGGAGAAGGGTTCACGTGAACGCCGGCCTCAGTCGTCAGCACGTGTCAGGGCTCTGTGTGACCCCCGTCTCCGCATCCCCGTAGTAAGCCACGTCAGGGCTCTGACCCCAGGTTTGGCCGTGTCCCTGCTCAACAATCAGCTCCCCAGACGGCAGCCACCCAGGGGCACCACAGAGGAAAAAGGGGATGAGAGGGAGGCGGCGGAGGCGGCGGAGGCGGGCGGGCTTGCTTCTTAGCCTGCGCAAGGCTCGACTGTGGCCCGCGAGAGAGGGCTGGGGTCAAACCTCATCCCGGAGCAGCGCGAGGCGGCTGACTTGGCAGGACGGCACACACCCCTGCATGGCCTCGTTAAAGGCCTCAGCGGAGAGGGGCAGAGAGGGGGCCGTGAGCTGGAGCTGACAATTAGCAGTCTTCTCATTGAAGCACATTCCCATCTGCGGAAGGCAGGGCTGTCCTAGCTTTCTTTCCCAGAGTAAAAAGGAAAGGTAAAAACGTCAAAAATGCGGGGGGAAGGTTTCAGAACACAAGGTCACCCTCATCCACAGTGGCCTTAAAAGAACTGTCTCCTCTTGGCTTTCATATTTTGTTCAGAAAGTTCGTCTCTTTTAAGCCTTGTCATTAAAGGCGGTTTGCGCTTTAAAGTGGGTTATCAAAGGGTGTAGAAATTGCAAGTTACTGGGACTAAAATGCATGATCAATTTTGAGTCTGCTAACTACCACTCGCTTAGAATTGGCTGTGCTTCCATCCTGGCAGCCCCTTTGATAAAGCCAGGAAGAGATACATGGTTGGTCAATTCAAAGTAGGAAAAGCAGATAATTAGATGAAACTTTTGTTCACCTGCTGAAGTGCCTCTTAGATATGGAGGCTTGATTAGGAAGTAGAGGCATGGGCTGTAATCATATCTGAGAAGTAAAAGTTGAAGATCCCAGGTTTTGACCTGTGTTAACATTCTTCACTACAGTTTTAAGAACTGAATCAACCCTCAGATCATATTATTTCTTTCTCCATGGAGGAAGAAAAAGGCAACTTGAAACGTAAGATTGAAGGCGTTCTGAAATCTGGATCCTCACCAGTATCCACTGCAGGGGAAGCTCCCTTCTTCCAGACATTTCAGTTTTAAGCAAGATTTCCACCAGGCAAATGTTTTAAAGCCAAAGGCCCAAGATGTTCCCTTAGATTCTGTTGTTTTCAGAACTGAACTTAGTCTAGACATGAGGCTAATAGATACTCTTATACCCTCTTTGGGAGTCTACCGCTCAAGAGAGTCTTACAGAGAACAGCTCGCTGGAAACAAAGACTCTATCACAGAGCAAAACAAGAGGGTTACCTGGTGAGAAGCCTGGTAGATTTATTAGCTAAATGGGCCTCCGTGAGTGAAACCACTCTGCCCACACTCCTTCACTCCAGCTAGAAAGAGGAGCTAGTTCCTCGGTGGGGTCTACAGATAAGCCATTTCCTTTAGGCAGCTCCCTTCACCAACTTGGGCCTCATGGCTCTAATCTAGGACACCAAGGGTGTTGACGTATATGCTCAGTCGCATCTGACTCTGTGACGCCATGGACTACAGCCCACCAGGCTCCCACTTCCTCCTCCAGGGGTTGAACCAAGGTCTCCTGCTTTGGCAGGCAGGTTCTTAACCACTGAGCCACCTGGGAAGCCCCACTGTCATGGGCACAACTAGACCAGTATTTCCCACGGGGCACCATTTCCGTTCTCACCTCAGGGTCTCTCAAACCAGCATTCCTTCAAGCCCTGTCTGTACGACTGGTCTTCAGCTGTCAGATTCAGGAAACATCTCAGGCTCCGGCCCCCTCTGCAAGGTTCATGTTTACAGCACTGGCCGGTCACTCCTGCTTCCATGTAGTAAATAGTTACTGATCAGCTGTCATGTGCCAGGCCCAGCGGCTGAAGCACTGACATCGTCATCTCTCTGGTTGCTGAGGGTCAACCCGCTTGCCGAGGCCGGGGTCACAGGGGTCCCATGCAGGTGCAGTCAGCCGAGCCGCAGCCGTGGGAGGCTCCAGCCCTCGATGGGTCACTCTCCTGCAGCTGTGAGGAGCCCTCAAGACAACCCCCCCACGAGAGACCACCACGGCACCAGGGCCATGTGCAGCCTGGGCCCGGAAAGGGCACAGCCTCGCTTCTGCCGGGTTCTGTCCCCAGAGCCAGAGGCAGAGGACAGAGACCTCGGCAAAGTCAGAGATTCCACTACTGTCTCCTTGGTGAAGAGACCCCCGCCCCAACTCTTTCACGTGGAATCTCCTAAAATGCTTGGATCCATGGAAGCGTTTTTCCATCGTCCGCATATTTTATTGTTTTAAGTTCTGTGAGACATTGATTAGAAAAGTGCAGGCCTAGGTGAGGACTTGAAAGTTCCTTCCTGTCCAAGAATCCTGTTGATCTAGGTCGTATTTCTAGCCGCAGATTACGTGAGCAGTCTGGAGACACTGCTTGGGTCAGGAACATTTAGGGAGACCCCGTCTCCCTCTGTGACTCTATGGGAAGATGGTCGTGACCAGCGTTGACTGATTCTCCCAGTTCTCCTCTGTTTGGGGCTTGGAATGCAGGGCCTATTGTAATTATCTCAGCTAGTGTATCATTATAAGGCCCACCAAAACACAGACCCTGTGCTTAGCCTGGTTTTTCCTTCTTTCGTGGAAACACTGGGCACATGGAAGGATGTGGACATGATGAGCCTGCAAAGGAACATTTCCTGAGCCACAGACACTGACGAAGTGCTCGGGGAAGTGGGGCCCAGTCATCTGGATAAACAAACAATCAGCCTCCTGGTCGCCCGTCAGCCTTCTCGCCCCCACCAAGTCATCTCTGCTCATCCCACTCTTTCTAGCTGGTCCGCATCACTCCTCTCGGCCTGAACCTGGAGAGTGCGGGCAGCCGTAAACGTGTAAAACCCAGCCCAGCACGCACAGACATGAGGGGCGTCCCGCCCTGTCTGACTCTCCCCATCTCACTGACCGCTGCAGGTCACTGGACGATTCAGCCAAACTGGTGACCAGCATGTTTTGAAAAAAGTCAGAACTGTTGGTCTGAGTGGCGTTTAGCTCTGGCCTGCATGCAGGGCCTGTTTAAGGCTGGAAAGAAAAATAGAAACATCATTTCCTTCAGAAGAGGAAGTGTTCTCCTAACAGGCTAGCAAGGGTCCTGAGAACTTTGCATCTTTGCAGAAATGCCTTGGCGTCAGCGGAGGTTTCTCAGAAGCCAGCTTCATTTCCCAGGCTGGCTTCTCGCAGGTCGGGGGGTAGGGGGACACTTACTGACGCGGCCCCGGAGCTTGCTCTCTCCACGTTCACGTGAACTCTGCTCCAGCCTGGGCTCCTGTGAACATGCTCATGTTTCCCAGCTACTTTGGGTCACAGTCCCATGTGAAGTCCGCGTGGAGAACTGATCCCCGGGCCCAGGACCCGTCACTGCACCCACGATATACTTACCCACTCCGGGTGCCCAGCTCCTGCATGGTGCCTCGGGGGTCACCTCCATCTGTCCCCACCGGCTCCTTCTCAAAGTTAATAATCTGGGAGCAGTTTTCTGCTGAGAGTGGTATTTCTTCCAACATCAGAGACCCTTTCTCTGACCGAGATCCCACTTCTGTTATCTGATTTTCTTCTTTAGCATTTTCACTGATGCATTTGGGCACGTGGATTGCAAACAAATTGGACTTAAGGGAATTTTTTTTTCTTTTAAAATGTTTTCTACGTTCTTATTTAGAGAGCGAGCGAGCGTGTGTGTGTGTGTGTGTGTGTGATGGTAAATCCATACACTTTCAAAGGCCTATCCATGCATTTTTTTCTTGTAGTAATTTTCTTTTTTTAACTGAAGTATAGTTGATTTACAATGTTTCAATGCAAGTGAAAGTGTTAGTTGCTCAGGCGTGTCCAACTTTTCCAACCTATGGACTGTAGCCTGCCAGGCTCCTCTGTCCATGGAATTCTCCAGGCAGGAGTACTGGAGTAGGTTCTCAGTCCCTTCTCCAGGAGATCTTCCTGACCAGGGATTGAACCTGGGTCTCCTGCATTGTGGGCAATTTCTTTACCATCTGAGCCACCAGGGAATCTCTGATGTTTCAGGTGGACAGCAAAGTGATTCAGTTTTACATGTATAGATACACAGATGTTCTTTTTCAGTAGTATGTTTCTTACAGAATTTCTTAACAGGCTAATTAAGGCCGCAAACCACGTGGACCCCCGCTGCCCCTGCCGTTAGGTGTTTCTCCTGAACCGCGTGATTGTCACCATCTGCCTTCTCCCTGCAGGGGGGTGAGCTGCCCCGCCTCCCGCGCTGGGACTGCTGTCTGTCTGGTTCCATGTGATGCCAGAGGAGCCGCTTCACCCCCTGCGAACTGTACCACAAGCTCAGCCCCCGTCTGCTCCCAGCTCACACCTCCCACAGACCCCAGGGCCGAACCCAGGGCAAGCAGGACCTGCCCCGGCCCGTGACAAGCTTGTCATCCACAAGGGGCGATGAGGCACACATGGAGAAAAGAAGATAGAAGAGCAGGGCAAGAGCTTTGTACGGGGGAAATGCCAAGTCTTAAGGCAACTCCAAGGAAGTGATAGCATTTTGAAATGCGGTCCCATGGGAGAGGGTGACATTTAAGCTGGTCGTTGGAACAGGAGTCAGATTTCAGTCGGTAGAGATGTGGGGAAGGACCGGATGGTCCAGATCACAGAAAGCTCGGAGAAAAGCACTTGGAGAGCAGCTTTCCCAGGTGTGCTGGAGTCAGATTACAGACGTCTGGGCGAGCTGACCACCCGGTGCTGGCCAGGCCTCCGCTCTTGTGCTCAGGGCCTTCGAGATGGAGGAAACGGTGGCCGTGGTGTGAAGACTCACTGAGGTGATCCATTTACAAAGTCCAGCACGCAACAGACGTCCCACAGATGAAGGCTCCTCTTATCTTCCCACAGTCCTCGGTAACTTCGTGAGTTAAGCGTTACCTACACCTGAGGAAACTGAAAGAGAGAGACGTCTGGAAAATTGCTCAAGGCCGCGTTTCTCATACCCATGAAAACAAAGTAGGACCCGTGTCTCCCTGATTCGCTCACTTTTGCTTCCTCTACTTTTATTTTAGATAGCCACACTGACTCATGGACACGAATTTGGGCAAACTCCAGGAGAGAGCAGAGGACAGAGAAGCCTGGGGTGCTGCAGTCCATGGGGTCCCAAAGAGTCAGACGCAACTTAGCGGCTAAACAGCAACATTTTGATTTTGCTCCTTCTACTATTTTGTATTGCCTCCATGGATGAGGAGAGGCCTGGACGCTATTCTATCAACAACAACAGGATCTGACCCCTTGGCTACAGAGGCGAGAAAAGCTGGCACCTGGTCCCAGCTCTCAAGCTTGTCAGTGTTTGGCTTGTCCATTGCAGAGCTGACAGGGGGTTGCAGACAGTGACGCGGGGTTTCCTGCTGCTGGTGTCCTAGGAGTGGGGCACTCTTCTCTGACAGCATCAGCTAGAGGCAGACTGAGAAACGCTGCGGCTTGTCGGGAGCTTGATTCTTGAGCACACGCCATTCTCCTGCTGGAGAGGGGCACTCTGTTCCCAGAAAAGCATGTGAACCCGGGGCAGCTCTCATCTTCTGGAAGGAGTCTCTGGGCCATAAGTAAGTAGAGTCTGATGTCGGATGACTTCCCTGGAACAGCATCTAAGTAGTTCCAGTCTATAAAGTTATAGTTTGCACTCTGACACCTACTTGGTTGTAATGGTTTTACCTGTGAGTGTTCCTTTAAGAATAGTTGAATTTTGCATTATACCTTCTGACCACAAAGAAGAGAAAGTGTAATTCTACTGTGTCTTCTGAGAAGTTATTAACTATCTTATTGTTGCAAGCATCATTCATGATAACTTCAGACAAGAGCTCGTATTGATAGACAAATTCAATGTCTAGCACTGGTTGAAATGGCTTTCAGGCTCACCACTTAAACTCTGTGTGCCTTAGGCGCACCATCAAGATAAACAGACAAGAAAAAACAATTACGAGAGTGTCAAATTGGTGGTGGGATTGAGATACAGAAGTCACAAGTCAGAAATCACTGAGGCCATCTGGACAGAGAAACGCCACCTGCAGCTGCCGTGAGCAGCCTGTCTGGGTCCCCTCCCCGCCACGACGTCGTCTCTTCACCTGAGTAGACCGCCAGCCATCCAAACACAGACTGACAATGGCCTGAGTCAGCAGCGTGGACCATCTACCCATTCAAGGTCAAGGCTGCCAGTGTTTCCTCTGACTTCATTTGCATCTTAGGAAAAAAAAGATCTTTTTTGCAACACTTCTTTTAAAAAATTCATTGAGTACTAAAATGTCTCCATGTTTCACTGTTTGTAAGAAAAGCAGAAGTGACGCATTGATTCTGGAATTGACAAAAGGAAAGGCCACATTTTAGAAATAAAGCATTTCAGCAAAAGGGAGACTTCTTATTTAGTTGTAAGCACAGTTTTGAAAAATACAAAAAGCATTTGAAGTACACAAAGCCAGCTCCTAGGTGATAAGAGAATGTGACAGGCTCATTTATAAAGTAGGGAGGAATCTGAGGCCCCTCATCAGAGGCAGTGAGTTTATATGCCCCAAATCCAGCAGTGTTTTGGGCATCTCTCTGCTAAACGCCCGAGAATAGGAAGCTTTTCCACACCACCAAAGCAGGCCTCAGCACTTCTGGGAACAAGCTTGTTGGTTTGATGTCAATGTACAGAAGAACGTTTGATGAGCCTGCTCAGAAGCATCCTAGAATTCTACAGAAAAGTTATGAAAGGAACCAAAAGAGCCCATCTCCCCGAGCACTCACCCCTTCACACCCCCCGTTACTATTCTCTGGAGATGACCCAGATATCGCACACAGTTCCAAGGCCCTTGGAGTGATGACAAATGTTGACACGAAGACACCTTTTTCTGTCCAATGTCATTGAACTCATAGTTTAAGAAAGCTCATCCAACTCCACCCATGAAGAAAAAACCTTCAAAATGGAAAATTTATGATTTAGTGTTTGACTGATTTTCTGAGATCAAACGTGATTATTCTGAGATCACAGATCAGCTCCCCAGTGAGCAGATTGGGTCCAGAACCCAGGCTTTTAGTTTCAAAGCCCATCTTCCCCCTGGTTTGCTCTCCTCCCCACCCCCCACTCACACACACCAGGAGCATGGGACACACTGACCACTCTGCTGAGATGAATCAAGCTTTCTTTTCTTACAGTTGTCACGATCGGCCAATGTCCATTGCCTAATTTCTCTTCATACCTCCTGATCTAGAAAGTCCAGCCCTTGGTTGTCCCGGCAACGGTGTCTGTCTGAAGAGGTGCTCCCAGGCATGGAAGCTTCATTTCATAAACCACCTGATAAGACACTTTCTAGAAGAGCAGCACTTGCCAGAGTCCCCAGAGTGAGGCACACAAGCGTCTGCTCTGGGGCGACGTGTAAGGGGTGTGAGGGGCTGGGAGCCAGGACCCCAGCACCACCTGCAGGTCTCAGGCTTCCCCCGTCCACCCTCCAGGCAGTGGCCGAGGGGGTCCCTGAGGAAGATGCCTCCTGAACCCTCAGGCCTTGCTGAACCCAAAGGAGGAAATCCTTTCTCTGTGGACTTCACTTCCTTCCCGTTCCCTGAGGTGTCTGAAGTAGACCTCCCACTCCCGGGGACAGCAGGGCCTCACTCCTGCGAGTCTTCCAACAGGGGCACCAGGGAGGCAAGAGGGAGACGGAGAGATTGCCTCATGCAATCGGTGTCTCACGGGCTTTGTCACTTCAAGACGCTGTGACGGAATCTCAGGACACAGACAGGCGACTAGAGCTGAGCACGTGGAGAGTGAAGACCCCGAGGCTCCTCCACATCCAGCCAGGGAGCCTCATGTGGGGCCGGATGAAAACGGACGCCTTCAGAGAGACCCTGACGCGCCCCGTGGCCGGGTCCATTTTCCATCTGAAGAGGACGGAAGCAGGGCTGAGGGGCGTGAGTTGCTGGGCCCAGGGCCGCCCGGGAGACTGCGCGCGAGAGAAGGAAGCAGAGCCTCATCCCCACGTTTGGGTCTCCTTGTCTTCAGAACGTCCCAGCTCCGTTTTCGCTTGAAATAAAATGCTCCAAGATGGCTTGATAAGCAGATCGTGTCTTGGGGGCAGCAGCTCCTGAACCCTCGGGGCTCCCAGGGGAAAGGGTCACCTCCAAAAAAGCCAGAAGCTCTCACCCCTCCCGTGGTCACACGTAGGTTGGATAAAGGGGGTGCAAGCAGTTCATCGGGAGACCTGGGCCATCAAGAAGCAGGCCAGCTTTGAACCAAAAACGCTCAGTCCGGGTAGGACTCAGCCGTGTTCCGAGGGCCGCCGCACCCGGCGTTCCTCCCCGAGCCCTCACTGTTCCCGGGGCGGAGCTGCCTCGGCTGCTCTCACACGTGGAGGAGGAGGCCGCCGCCAGGCTCTCACAGGCGGAGGAGGAGGAGGCCACTAGGCCCTCACAGGTGGAGGAGGAGGCTGCCGGGCTCTTCACAGGCGGAGGACGAGGAGGCCGCCGGGCGCCTCACAGGCGAGGAGGAGGAGGCCACCGGGCGCCTCACAGGCAGAAGAGGAGGCGGCCGCCGGGCCCTTCACAGGTGGAGAAAGAGGCCGCCGGGCGCCTCACAGGCGGAGGAGGAGGAGGAGGAGGAGGCCGCCGGGCCCTTCACAGGCGGAGGAGGAGGAGGCCGCCGGGCCCTTCACAGGCGGAGGAGGAAGGCAGCCGGGCCCTTCACAGGCGGAGGAGGGGCCGCCGGGGCCTCACAGGCGGAGGAGGAGGAGAAGGAGGCCACCGGGCCCTTCACAGGCAGAGGAGGAGGAGGTGGAGGCCAGGCTCTCACACGGAGGAGGAGGAGGCCGCCGGGCGCCTCACAGGCGAGGAGGAGGGGCCGCCGGGGCCTCACAGGGGGAGGAGGAGGAGGCGGCCGCCGGGCCCTTCACAGGCAGAGGAGGAGGAGGTGGAGGCCGGGCTCTCGCACGGAGGAGGAGGAGGAGGAGGCCGCCGGGCCCTTCACAGGCGGCGGCGGCGGAGGAGGCCGCCGGGCCTTCACAGGCGGAGGAGGAGGAGGTGGAGGAGGCCACCGGGCCCTTCACAGGCGGAGGAGGAGGAGGCCGCCGGGCCCTTCACAGGCGGAGGAGGAGGAGGCCGCCGGGCCTTCACAGGCGGAGGGGAGGAGAGGAGGCCCGGGCCCTCACAGGCGAGGAGGAGGAGGCAGCCGGGCCCTTCACAGGCGGAGGAGGAGGAGGTGGAGGCCAGGCTCTCACACGGAGGAGGAGGAGGCCACCGGGCCCTTCACAGGCGGAGGAGGAGGAGGCCGCCGGGCCCTTCACAGGTGGAGAAAGAGGCCGCCGGGCGCCTCACAGGCGGAGGAGGAGGAGGCCGCCGGGCGCCTCACAGGCGAGGAGGAGGGGCCGCCGGGCCCTTCACAGGGGAGAAGAGGCCGCCGGGCGGAGGAGCGGGCCGCCGGGGCCTCACAGGCAGAGGAGGAGGAGAAGGAGGCCACCGGGCCCTTCACAGGCAGAGGAGGAGGAGGCAGCCGGAGGCAGCCGGGCCCTTCACAGGCAGAGGAGGAGGAGGTGGAGGCCAGGCTCTCACACGGAGGAGGAGGAGGAGGAGGCCGCTGGACGCCTCACAGGCGGAGGAGGGGCCGCCGGGGCCTCACAGGGGGAGGAGGAGGCGGCCGCCGGGCCCTTCACAGGCAGAGGAGGAGGAGGTGGAGGCCGGGCTCTCGCACGGAGGAGGAGGAGGAGGAGGCCGCTGGACGCCTCACAGGCGGCGGCGGAGGAGGAGGCCGCCGGGCGCCTCACAGGCGGCGGAGGAGGAGGAGGCCGCCGGGCCCTTCACGAAGAAGGAGGAGGAGGCCGCGGGCCCCTTCACAGGCAAAGGAGGAGGAGGTGGCAGCCGGGCTCTCACACGGAGGAGGACGAGGAGGCCACCAGGCCCTCACTGCTGGAGGAGGAGGCCGCCGAGCTTTTCACATGCCAGGGAGGAGGAGGCCACCTGGCCCTTCGCGGGAGAGCAATGCCGGGGCGCAGGCGCTCTAGCCCGGCCTGTGGGAGAGGACTCTCCCGGAGCCAGGGAGAGTGGACGGTGGCCCTCACCTGGGTCACACACCAGAATCATCTGAGAAGCTCTCCGAGACACGCCCAGATCTGTGGCCCAGGCAGACGGGTCTGACAGAATACCCAGGCAGGGGCTGGGGCCCGCCGACGCTTAGAAGGCTCCGGGTTGTTCTAATACGTGGCCCAGACACGGATCCCTGCGAGGACCCTGCACCAGACTTAACAGAAACTTTATAAAGCCATTCACTTGAAGAAGTATCCCATTACACTGCCAACTCTTTGTCTTCCTAATGGTTTTAGAAAAGGCAGAGGAACCAGAGATCAAATTGCGAACATCCGCTAGATCATGGAAAAAGCAAGAGAGTTCCAGAAAAACATCTATTTCTGCTTTGTTGACTATACCAAAGCCTTTGACTGTGTGGATCACAATAAACTGTGGAAAATTCTGAAAGAGATGGGAATACCAGACCACCTGACCTGCCTCTTGAGAAATCTGTATGCAGGTCAGGAAGCAACAGTTAGAACTGGACATGGAACAACAGACTGGTTCCACATAGGAAAAGGAGTATGTCAAGGCTGTGTATTATCAAACTGGTTATTTAACTTCTATGCAGAGTACATCATGAGAAACGCTGGACTGGAAGAAACACAAGCTGGAATCAAGATTGCCGGGAGAAATATCAATAACTTCAGATATGCAGATGACACCACCCTTATGGCAGAAAGTGAAGAGGAACTCAAAAGTCTCTTGGTGAAAGTGGAGAGTGGCTTAAAACTCAACATTCAGAAAACTAGGATCATGGCATCTGGTCCCATCACTTCATGGCAAATAGATGGGGAAACAGTGGAAACAGTGGCTGACTTTATTTTGGGGGGCTCCAAAATCACTGCAGATGACTGCAGCCATGAAATTAAAAGATGCTTACTCCTTGGAAGGAAGGTTATGACCAACCTAGATAGCGTATTCAAAAGCAGAGACGTTACTTTGCCAACAAAAGTCCGTCTAGTCAAAGCTATGGTTTTTCCTCTGGTCATGTATGGATGTGAGAGTTGGACTGTGAAGAAAGCTGAGTGCCGAAGAATTGATGCTTTTGAACTGTGGTGTTGGAGAAGAGTCTTGAGAGTCCCTTGGACTGCAAGGAGATCCAACCAGTCCATTCTGAAGGAGATCAGCCCTGGGATTTCTTTGGAGGGAATGATGCTGAAGCTAAAACTCCAGTACTTAGGCCACCTCATGCGAAGAGTTGACTCATTGGAAAAGACTCTGATGCTGGGAGGGATTGGGGGCAGGAGGAGAAGGGAACAACAGAGGATGAGATGGCTGGATGGCATCACCGACTCGATGTATGTGAGTCTGAGTGAACTCCGGGAGTTGGTGATGGACAGGGAGGCCTGGCATGCTGTAATTCATTGGGTCGCAAAGAGTCAGACATGACTGAGTAACTGAACTGAACTGAACTGAATGACCAAAGAGACAAGAGGGTAAGATGAAATTTTTCTAATTGCACATCAGTTGGACTTCTCAAACTTCATTTCACAGCTCCATCTTGAAAAAGCAGAACCTACAACACACGTGGCCGATGCAGAGGGCCACCCTCAGTGGCAGCATCTCACCTGGTGCCCTGGGGATTGTGGTGACCTCCTGGTGACCAGTGACATGTGTCCTTGTGGAGTCGGCCAGAGTCACGAGAGGGGAGCGGTTGAGAGCAGCCACCCCCAGCCCCTCGGCGTGAGATTTAACCCCACTGTCTTGCCCCTCAGAAGTGAGCACGCTGCCCACAGATTCCTTGGGGACAAAGTTTGGAGACCTTCATCCAGGGCACCGCAGAAGGACAAGCACCCAGGCCCCTGTGTTTCTGCAAGCAGGGGTGGGGCTAGCAGACGGAAGGGAAGCTGTGCTGGGGGCGTCTGGGGATGCCCTCAGGCCTCAGCTGGGACGAGTTGGGCAGGGCCCTGCCCAGGTTCACAACACCGGGAAATTGCAGAACTGAGTCCCGTTGGGCCCAAAGCCGTGACCTTGGGGATTCAGCTGGCCGGCTGAATTAGTGGACAAGTGAAGGGCCTTTTGTTTGTTTGTTTTTCATTTGTTGAAACAAAGGAAAATTCACAAACCCCTAGTATCATGAGACCGACCTGGGCCCTGGACATACAGAGAGGCACCAGCCCCAGAGAAGAGCTCCAATCGACCGCAACAAGGACATGGGCCTCCAACTTCACTCTCAGGACGGTAGCGCAGCTCTGGTGGGAACTCGGGTCACCTGGCTGAACCGAAGCCCAGGCTGGTACCTGAGACGGTGTGATGCAGGCTGCTCCTGCGGCCTCTGAGACAGCACCCCCAACACTGCTGCATTTGGGCTGGGAGCCTGTCACGGGACGGGGGCAGAGACGTGGTGAGCAGCCGCCTGGCCTTGGCTGGGAAACCGAAATATTAATCACTCTGCAAACCGCCAGCCTGTTGCCAGCTGCATTCCTTGACAGCGCATGTTGTCATAAGGCCCGAGCGCTCCAGGCTGGCTAGAACCCACTGTGGATGCACCAGGCAGGACCACAGAGGGGCTTTTCCTGCTGCGCTGGGCGGGGAGCGTGTGTGCATTTCTGCCCCCACTCAGCATCTCCCAGGACGTGATCACCTCCTAAGAATGACACTACCCACTGAGCCATCAAGAGCGAGTAACAGAGAAAATGGTTAATAAAACACATGCCAGGAAAAAGAAAGCAAGTTAGGGGCTGTTGTCTGGGCTGGGAGGGCTTCTCTGGCTTCAGGAAAAATAGAACAAGATGGTGATTTTTTTCTCGGCCCGAAGGACGTCGTACCCAGAGCACCACCAGCTCTCCCGTTCTAACAAGTGTCTCGTGGACACCTTTTTAATAGTAAGATTCTCATGCTGACAAGCCGCCAGTGCCGCTCTGTAGGTAGATTCCTGATTTCTTTGGCAGAACTGACTTTACAGTGCTGATGTGCCCTGACGCGGATGGGGTGGGACTACGATTGATATCATTTTTCTACCATAAGCACAGTTTGGGGATGCTCACTTTGAATGGCTCAAGAAGCTATGCGTTAACAATGAGTCACTTAGGAGGTATGGTCGCTACAAGCCAGCAGTCAGCGCCGGGGCCTGGCCCTTCCCAACCTGGTGAAAGGTTTGGTGAACAAATGGGCAACGATCTTTTTTCTCCTGAACCAGGGAAGGGACAAGGGAAGACACAAGGAGGCTAAGAACCAAGAATTTTGTCAGTTAAGACTCTTTCTCAAACTTGCAAGCTGAAAAGGCTTTTCTGAAGAGTTCCAAGCATGTTTTTGCAAGACGTTAAAAAAGAAGAAAGGTTAAGTCTAAAAATTGTAGATTGGCCCAATATTCCCTGAACTCAATGCATTGCTTGTGGTATTTTTGAAAAAAGAAAGGAATTTTGCTTTGAAAATGTCATACTCCACAGAAGTTTTTGTAAGTTATTTGTAGAGGAGTTGACTCCTATTTGGTTGAGTGGATGATCTGAGTCTTCCCTTAAAGATATTTCAAACTGTTCCAAACAATCTCTCTCCCTGTTTGTTTTTTTTGCAAACAACAGAAGACCTACCAGTAAATCAGGTTGGCAGGGAAGATATTTTCATATAAATGAAGAAATAATAATCATAAAAATGTTAAGACACTAAGGCTCATGCCAGATCATCTCCTCTAAAGATTTGCCCATGAAGCTTCCGATGAGGAGCCAGCCTTAGGGTGACTTGGAGCTTGAGGGAAGGGTTGCCATCAACGACTGTCCTGGAAAAGGCACTCTGCGTCTCTCTATTCTTCCTCCTCAAATGGCCCGGCTCCCTCCCGCCCTTGGGGGGGTGCTCAGAGAAGAGAGGACAGACTGTCGTGTCCCCCTTTGTTTCCTTGGCGTCGGGGACACTCCTGGCACGCAGGCCTGCGAGCTCCGGCAGTTCTAATGGGGAGCCTGCCAGAAGCGGAAGGAACCAACCTGCCGAAGCTCCCAGGCTTTTGATGAGGGAGACAGCTGCGTGTGTGAGGTGCTGATTTGGCAGCTGAGATTGTGAGCACAGACATGACCGCCACTCCACCTGCACTGCCTCTTCCAGAGTGAGGGCGGCTCCCTGCTCTCCAGGTGGAGCACGATGCTCAGAGTCTGACTGTGGACTGTTGGATGATCTGGTCTAACCCTTCGCTTTAGACTGGAAGAAACTAAGAGACCAAGGATTTCACAGGGCTGGCCAGTGGTCTGTGCCAGTGGGCTGCTCAGATGGCCCTGACACAAGAGGGACATGGAGACGCAAGGGCTGCTTCCAGAGCTGCCCACGGGACCCGCGAGTTCAGAACCTAAATGAACACAGAGGGCCGCACTGACGTCGCTGTCGTCAGGGTCTGAGCGCTTGCGGACACTGATATCTGTGTGGGGCCCGCAACCCGGCCCTGCTGACAGGGAGGACCGGTCCCCCACTCGCTCCGAGCACAGCACCCTTGCACACGGCGGGTGTTCAGTGAGGGCTTGTGGAAACACACGCAGGGCCTCATGAGGTCAGCTGCATGTCGGCCCCTCCCTAGAGCAAAGGCAGGTGAGGGACAGTGGGCAGAGATCCTGTAACGTGAGTCCATTTCCCTCTGACGTCCTCTGCTGTCATCCTGGTGGGAAGGGCCGCCCCCCCCCCCCCGACTCTGATCCGGCATCACGGCAGTGACTCTGATCTCCTCTCTGCCCGGCCCGTTTTCCCCGCAGTCGCCCTGGTCTGTCACGCGTTCGCGATGGGCCGTGGAGCCCGGACAGGATGACCTGAGTGGGTGGGAGCGGGAGGGTCACAAGTGCTGGTGAGCAGAGCCACCCCACGGACCAGGCTCCACCGGGCGGAGGGCCGCGGCCTTCTGCCAGCAGCTTGAGAGCCTGGCGTCTCTCCTCCGTCTCCTCTCTGCAGCTCCCAGAGCCTAGGGGCCCCACCCTCTGAACCTGCTCCCCTATCCTTTGGCCTGATGGCAGCAGTGTCTAATAGGAGCGGGTTGCACTCCCAGGCCTGACCAGTAGGTGCCCCTGTTTAGCACGCGGTGGCCCAGCCTGGCTCTCACAGCTGCCCATCCTTGGATAAGCCCGCTTGTGTGGACTTGGCAGCCCCGCCAGGTCGAGCTTGGTACAGCAGAGGCCCCGTGGCCCTCCATGCCCTGCCCCTCTCCTGGCCGAGCGAGTCTGCAGCCGTCCACGTGTGCCCACGACCACCCAAAAAGGCTCATCTTACCGCCAGCGGCGCACCAGGACTGGGGGTGCAGTGGGGACCAGGCCCTGCCCTCGGGAAACCTCAGTCTCGGGGCCACAGGACCCCGTCTGTTCTTACCTGGGTCTCTGCACACAGAACATTACTGGAAGACAATCGGCGGGTGTATCAAGTACAGCTACAGCGCCCCAAAACACAGCCTCTGATAGTCACACTGAGGCCTGTTTCTGCTTTGAGGCCGGGGCGGGTGGAAGCTTATTTAAAAGAACGCGGCCTCCAGCAAAACCACCTCCAGTAGGGCCTGCTCCTGGCACCTACCACCTCCAGTAGGGCCTGCTCCTGGCACCTACTCTCATTACGGCCCTGGCCGCCCACCTCTGAAAGCTGCTTGAAAGAAGGGCCCTTCGCTTGGCTCCCGCAGCAGCTTGTAGAGAATGCCCTGGGTGAATCTGTGTTTAGCTTCACTTGGTAATGAACGTCCGTTTTCCTCCTGCTGCTGAAATGTTTGTCACATAAGAAAGTAGCAAGGTATAAGAGGGGGACTATTGGCAGACCCCAGCGGAAAGGACAGATAAGAGCTGTGAAGAATCCGGCTAACCCCTGACCCCAGGTCCCCCAGCTGGACTCCCGGGACCCCAGCCCCCCAGTGCCCATTCCTGCTCAGCCCCCTCCCCCCAGCAGATCTACATATCAGAAGCCAGCGTTAGACCTTCTCAGAACCAGTAATTAGAAATGAACTCCCTATCAAATCTTCCTTTTGTGATGAGGGAACACTGAGCGGAATGTTTTCAGAAGTATTTTAGAATAACCCTGGGGCATGTTAAAGCTTTAAAAAAAAAATCCACGCCCACCGTAAGTTTTTGCCCCTCTCTTATTATAAACAACCCCAAGCATCTTTACTTTCCAACGTGCAAAGATTAGAAAACCACCAGGAAATGGAAAATCCCGCAGAGAGGAGGCGAGATTACTACTGTTCCTAATGTGGGCCTGTGCGGGCTTCCAGGGCTTGCTCCATCTTTTATTTCTTCACAGTAGAAACGTTTGAGCCGTTGTAGTTCTGGCAAAAAAAAAAAAAAGCAAATGAAACCCTCCCATTCAAGTAGAAGTTCCTCCAGGGTCTGTACAAATCATATTAGAAAGCAGCTTTTATGTATCTAGAATAATTACACTTGATTTGAAGGAGTTTGTTTTTTGTTAAGCTAACTTTAGCATCCACGCTAATGGGGAGCAGATGTACACGCATCCCAGGACGCGCCACACCTCTGCTCACGCAGAAATGTGTGTGCGTTCGCACAGATGGAGCCGGGGCCTCCCCTCCCCCCCGCCCAAGGACCCCTCGTTTCTGTGACCCCGCACTGGCTGGCCCTGGTCAGCTGTCCACCCCACCGTCACGCCAGGACAGCCAGAGCCACTGGTGCTCCTGAGCGACCCTTGGGCTCCTTTAATCCGAGCTGTGGAGAGTGACCTAAGAGAACGAGGACTGGGGCGCTAAGGGGTTTCCTCTCTCAGAGAAGTGTTCAGTCCCTGGGAGAGAAGGGCCGGCCTCGGAAGAAGGTGTAAAAAGCATTCTCGTCTCTTCATGTGAACCTCTCTCTCTGCTTTGCAAACCTGCTGCCTTCCTTTCCCAGAGTGCTCACAGAGTCTCTGTATAAGTAGAAGAAATAAAAACCTAAGACAGAGACATTTTTTAAATGCAAGCTCAAGACAGGCTCATTTCCAGTAGACTTGTCGGCGACAGTGTTGGGGTCTGCAGGCCACAGGGCGCCCCTCACCTGTTGTCAGGAGGGCCTGACTCGCGTTCGAGAACGCGAGAAGTGCGGATGTTGCTCCCCGGGTCTGACTCGGGGGCCCCCAACTGCCTCCCTGAAACTCAGAGCCCCAGGCGCAGCCCCAGCGGGGTTCAGAGAGCCCCGGGCCAGCCTGGTGGTCTGCCCCGCCCCACCTCAGCCCCGGAGGCTCTGCCGGGGCGGGGGCAGCCTTGGCCCCAGATCACCCGCAGGGCCCGGCTTGTGGACGAGGGTGCTTTCCAGATGTGTGTGCAGCTCAGCAGCTTGAGATTTCTTTCTGTAATGAGGAGGGGGGAGTTGTAACGGCAAAATGTGGGCGTGCGCATGTGTGTGCTGCGTGTGGGTGTGTGTGCCTGTGTGGGTGTGTGCTGCGTGTGGGTGTGTGTGCGTGTGTGCTGCGTGTGGGTGGGTACGTGCACATGTGTATGCATTTGGGGGGTGTTCTGCGTGTGTGTGCAAGTATGTTTGCATGTGTGTGTATCTGTGCTTGCATGTGTGTGCATGTCTGTGTGCATGTGTGGACATGCGTGTGGGCGTGTGTGTGTGTGTTTGTGTGTGTGTGCAATGTCTAGGCGGGGCAGCTGCTCCTGGTGAGAGGCGGCTCCTGCATCCAGCGTGTTTCATTTTGGAAACTTCAGCAACGGGCTCTTCCCCTGAGCGTTTTTATCTCTTCTGTGTAGACAAGTGTCCCAAATGGGATTAAATGAAGAGGAAAATGAAACACCTCACCAGCATTAGTCAGCATCCCCTATTTCTGTCTTTCTTTTCTCCTCCGTCTCTCTGCCTCTCATCTCTCTGTCTCTGTGTCTCTTTTTTAAACAGGGAGAGAGGCAGCATAATGATACCGAAGAGCTTCTGCCTCCAGGAGGCCAGAAGGACTTTTGCAGAAAAGAAAGTTGTGATTTCTTGTCCTCCTGCTGTGAGGACCTGGGTGAGCCTGGCTCTCCTGATGGAGAAGCCCCCGGCCCGCAGCCTCTGGATCAGCTCCCTTCACAGGCCACTTCCTGGAGGAGTGCCAGGACCAGGACACATCAAAGCCCTGATTAAACCCGCTCTTTAATTGTGTCTCTTTGCTTCATTACTTTCCCTTCCCCTTTGATGAAGGCTGCACCTCTGTCGCCCCCAAATTATCCCTTTTCTTCATTTTTCAGAGGAGCTGAACCTTGCTCACTGGGAAGCTGGAGTGGGGTCCCCCTCCTTTTTCCCCTGCAAGTTGGGGACACAGCCCCTCACCTGCCGCACCCCCTCCCCGGAGCAAGCCAACAGTTAAAGGGATATTCACACCTTTCCCCCCCTCCCCGCTCTTCTATTCTTATGAAGTTTCCATTGATTATTGTCCTAAAATTCCTTGGTCCAGTCATAGATAAAAGGATAATGACTTCAAAGGGAAGAGTTAAGAGTTTAACCCCAAGCTAAGAGAGTGGACAACTAGATAATTGAGGGTAATAACCCGGCACAGACTTGCGTTCAAAGGATCGCCAGGCTGAACTCTCAGGTGGCTTTAATTTTATTAACATTTGTAGCTGCTGACTTGAGAAGACGGTCTGGAGTCATTACGAGCTTCAAAGCTCCAGGTAACACTCCGCCTGGCCGGGAACCTGACATCAATTTGGGCCTGAGGCTCCCGCACAGGACGGCTGCCACTGCTGCTCCCCGCAAACTCCTCAGCCAGACCACAGGCCCAGCGTCCCAGGGCGGGGAGATCAAAGGTCCCCGGGCTCCCCTTCAGGGCGGCAATCAAGAGTCAGATTACAGGAAGACACAGGAAGAGCGCAGGGTTGTCCGGACTGGGAAGACGTCCTCTTCCGCTGCTCCGGGCAGACTCTGTAGACGCTGAGGGTCCCACTTCCCTGCGAGCCAGATCCACTATGTGAGGGTCTGGGGCTCCGGCGGGGGTTGGGGAAGCGTCATCCAACCCTCACGGGCCTCGGGGGTGGAGGCCCTCGAGCCCCCCACACTCACTCCCCCTCCGAGGCTGGGCCTCTGGGCATCCTTGCATCCTCGAAGACGCCCCGTGTCCATGACGACAAGGTCAACTCTTCTATGAAGAGAGGATAGTGTTCTGAAAAGCGAGGCGACACCCCTAAATTGCCAGCTCATTGGAACAAACAGAGCCACCAGAGGCCCGGCTCTGACCCCGCGGTGGGCGGTGGGGGGCGGGCGCAGACCAGGCCTGGGAAGAGAAAGTGGAAATTCCCCCAGGACCCCCGGAGCCTTCCCGCTGGCCTCTCGCGGCCTCCTTTCCGCCCCGCATGCACCGCATGGCCTTCAGCAAACCCTAGACGGAGGGGCCTCCTCTCCAGGTCCCCATGACCCCTTCAGACCCTGTGCCAGCCCACCATGCCGACCGCCCGCTCCGTCTCCATCTCCAGGCCGGAGGGACTGTGACAGGGTGAGGCTCCCTGGGCACGGCTTCGGGCTGACCCCTCGGGCCGTCAGAAGGGCAGCAGAAGCCCCTGAGATGGCCCCCTGCCTGCAGAGCTGCAGCTGAGGGCCAGGCCTATTGCTCTGACCCCGGGGCCAAGGCTGGGGCCACAGAGGTGGCGAGAACACCTTCCTGCGAGGCGGCTGGCAGGCCCCTGCTTTGCCCGCCCTCTCTCCCCCTACACAGAGCCCCCCAAGGCCCCAGAGGGCCAGCAGCTGCCCGACCACCGTGGCCGGCACAGCGCCTGCCGCTGAGTGCAGAGCACGTGCCCCGGGTGTGCAGAGCCCCGAGGGCCCCCGACTGCAGCCTGCCCACCCACAAACCTCTCAGAATACTGGAGTGGGTTGCCATTTCCTTCTCCAATGCATGAAAGTGAAAAGTGAAAGTGAAGTCGCTCAGTCACGTCCAACTCCCTGTGACCCCGTGGACTGCAGCCTACCAGGCTCCTCCATCCATGGGATTTTCCAGGCAAGAGTACTGGAGTGGGGTGCCATTGCCTTCTCCACTCAGGAAGCACACGTGGTGACTACCCTCGCTAAAGGGACACCAGGTCCCGCCAAGGAACTGCATACTTGGGCCCCAGGTGGAAGAACAGGGGCGGGGGGCAGAAGCGAGCTGGGGTTCCCCCCACTCCTCTGCAGTCCACCCCACCGTGTAGCATCCATGCCTCGCAGAATGCCTGCCATGAGGTGTGGGGCAGCGAGTGGGACAAGGGTCGGGGCAGGCCGTGGCCCGGCCCAGTCTCTTTCATCACTTGGTTCCCAGGAGCATCTCCTTGGTGACACACCCTCCAAATTATGCCAACAGGGATGCTCCATCCTTTCTTTGCCTTGGGTTGGTTCTTGGAAAACTGTGATGAATTTTCAGCATAGCCTGGTAGCAGAAAATCCTATATATTATTTCTCCCAGGATCCAACATTTTAAAAAAATCATCCTCTCATTTAGACATTAAACATTGCAGCCTACACACTGCTGTAGAAAAGAGAAACCAACCCGGAGGTACCAGGAACACCCTCCGTGTGGCCCACCTTCCTGCCCAGGAGCCCTGTGGACAGCTCCGTTTCTCTCACGCAGAACCCTGGTCAGTGAAAGGTGCCTGGGGTCACGGCCGCGAGGCCTCGGCTCTGAAGCATGAGGCCAGGGTGAGGCTGGAGGCTGGGGACGTGAGCGTCGCCAAGGTCTGAGATTCGTGACATTGGATCCCCGTGTCTCCGTTTAGACACGTGTGTGGTTGGAACGAACCCACACTTGGAAGGCAAACAGCCATGTGTTCAGGTCACTGGCCAGCTTGGACACATCCCATGCCTCCTAGGTCCTCCACGTGCCCAGGGACGAGTGACGGGGTCCCTGAGAGGCGGACACCTGCCTTGTGTATGGGTCTGGGTGAATGGCTGAATGCCGTCCTCGCCCTCAGGGAGCTTAGGTCCAGAGCTCTGGGCAGGGGCTTCCTCCGCTGGGCAGGTGGGGACTCGGGTGTGGACACAGGCATCCAGGAGGGCCCCACAGCAAGGCCCCATGGTGCCCCTACAGTTCAGAGTCACAGTCATAGCTGGGACTTTTCTTTTTCTTGCACGTTAAGGGTCAAAGACAAGCAGTTGATGCTCCCGGGGCCCTGGGTGGCTCTAGCGGTAAAGAACCCGCCTGCCAATTCAGGAGACGTAAGATACAAGGGTTCCATCCCTGGGTCAGGAAGATCCCCTGGAGGAGGTCATGGCAACGCACTACAGCATTCTTGCCTGGAGAATCCCATGGACAGAGGAGCCTGGCGGGCTACAGTCCATGGGGTCAGAAACAGTCGGACACGACTGAAGCGGCTTAGCGTGGGGCCCTGGGGTTGATGTTTTAGAGGGAGTCATCCTGCTCTGAGATGAGGGTGAAGAGGGGCTGCTGAGGGCAGGCAGAGAGGCAGCCCCTAAGGAACATCACCCCCAGGGCTGAGTCTCCAAGAAACTGGCGTCCCCGCCCCTTTCTAACAGGCAGGAAGTCACTCTGAGGGCTGAACTTTCCAGAGTCCCCGGGGTTGGGGTGGGGGGGGGGGGGCTGTGCGGGTGGGGTGGCTGGCCTGGCGAGTGGTGAGTGGCAGGGCAGACCCAGGCAAAGAGTGTCTGGCCGACCAAGAGGAAGGGAGGGAGCCGGCGCAGAACCCAGGTGGAGGCTTGTCGGAGCCTCATTGACGGCGGGCTGTGATCTGTCTTCCTGCCCCAGCAGGTAGCTCAGATGCTCTGTGATAATCGCATCTGGGTGGAGATCACGTGCCTTCACGGTATCTGCAGTTTGTAGGGACAGACCAAGGTCTCTTTCAGTGTCCCCGCCTGGGGGTCAAAGTTCAGCCCTGGGCACCTTGCTGTCCTTTGCGTTTGCTCAAAGCTGCAGAGGCAGCTGCGGGCCTGGAGGGGACGCTCAGTACCAGTCACCTTCCCCGCCTGACTCTGCTAAGCATTTCAGAAGCAAAACATGCCTGACGTTCTTGGAGAATTCCCCAGGCTGGCGTCCCGGTTTTACCTCCGGAACAACCTTACAGATGGGCGGGGCAGGTGGGGCCATCCCGGTTACAGGGCCAAAGGGCCCTGAGTCACCGGTGGACGGGACCCACCCCGCCCTGCAGTCAGGTAACCAGTCGGCACAGCCCGGGGACTGTCTGCCTTTTCATCCTCTTCATGGGGTTCTCTCAGCAAGAATACTGCAATGGGTTGCCCTTCCCTCCTCCAGCGGACCATGATTTGTCAGAACTCTCCACTGCGACCCGTCCGTCTTGGGTGGCCCTGCACGGCATGGCTCATAGCTTCATTAAGTTTTGCAGCCCCTTTCAGCACAACAAAGCTGTGATCACGGAGAGAGAAGGGGCAACAGAGGACAAGATGCTTAGATAGCATCACCAACTCAGGAGCCCTGAATCGGAGCAAACTCGGGAGACACTGGAGGACAGAGGAGCCTGGCAGGCTGCAGACGCTGGGCTTGCAAAGAGTCAGAAATGATTCAGCGACTGAACAACAGCCCAGGGACAGCTCCTGGCTGCAGGAGCCCGGCTCTGATTCTCGCTGCGAAGCCCATCGCAGCCACTGATGTGCTCGTCGTCAGCACTGAGCTAACACAGGGCCAGCGCTCCTTGCTCTGCGGGGGTCCCATCCGTCCGTGGCTGGAAGAGGTCTCTCAGCCATAGTTCTCGTGATCCTGGATATGGGTGTTGGGCTTCCCATGACACCCTTGATTTGAGCCCCAAAATGTCTTCCCACGCCCTGACTCCTGGCCAGGCCGGTGCTGTGGTTTGTAGGGGCGTCCTTGGGTGGCATCCTAACTGGACAGCTAGCAGTCTCTCCCTGTCTGCTCTCCAGCCTCGGTGCCCACCGCTTCCTGCTTCACCCTCTGCCTTCCCTCCTGCGTCTCTGGTGGAAGCTGCTGGGACGCTGCAGGCTTGGAGTGCGTGGTCCCCAGCCCTGAGCCAGCAGTGGCATGGACACCCCAGCCCCTTGTCCCCAGGACTGTTTCCTGATAGTTCGCGCGAACACCCATCTCAGATCTGCTTTGGGGAAGTCCAGCCTAAGGCAGTTGCTGAAATCAGGTGTGAGTATCTAACCAAGACGACTGCAGCCATGAAACTAAAAGACGGTTGCTCCTTAGAGGAAAAGCTACGACAAACCTAGACAGTGTATTAAAAAGCAGAGACATCACTTGGCTGACAAAAGTCTGTATAGTCAAAGCCATGGTTTTTCCAGGGGTCATGTATGGATGTGAGAGTTGGATCATAATGAAGGCTGAGTGCCTAAGAATTGATGCTTTTGAACTGTGGTGTTGGAGAAAACTCTTGAGAGTCCCTTGGACTGCAAGGAGATCCGACCAGTCCATCCTAAAGGAAACCATGAATATTCATTGGAAGGACTGATGCTGAAGCTGAAGCTCCAATAGTTTGGCCACCTGATGCAAAAAACTGACTCACTGGAAAAGACCCTGATGCTGGGAAAGATTGAGGAGGAGAAGAGGACAACAGAGGATGAGATGGTTGGGTGGCATTACCGACTCGATGGACATGGGTTTGAGCAAACTCAGGGAGATGGTATAGGACAGGGAAGCCTGGCGTGCTGCAGTCTGTGGGGTCTCAAAGAGTTGGACGCAACTTAGCAACTGAACAACAGCAACAATCTAACCAAGGATAACCTCTTAGATTACAGCAGACTCCCATCGGCTTCTGGAAGCCCAGCCCTCATGGAATCCAGTCCCTGACCATCCACAGAAGGCACTTCCTAGAGCAGAGCTCAGTGACACTGCTTCCCCACCAAACGACAAAAAGTTTCTCTGCAAAGTCAAGGCCAAAGGATTGGGTTCCCTTGATCCGGCCATGCCAGCTCCATGCCATGCCCCCGTGGCAGGCCTCCCGCCTCCTGAGCTCCCGGGGGAGGTCCTGTAGGGGCCCAGCCCCTCCTCAGGCTGCATCTCGCTCCCAGGGACCCCCTCCTCCTCATGTTGTCGCGTCCAGGGTGGGCTCAGTGCTCTTTCCCTATTCCCAGCCTGAATCCCGCGGGCATCTCCGCTGAGACCCTCAGTCTGCTGGTGCCGTGTCGTCCACCTCTGGGCTGGTCTCTCACTTGCTGAGGGCTCCCGGAAGACAAAGCCGGGGTCTGCCCATCACTCACACAGCTCCTGAGCCTCAGACGGTGGCTGGCACGGGGCCACCACTCGCAGAGGTAGATCAGGCTGACCTGGAAGCTCCTTCACACTCAGTGCTGTGGACTGAATCTTGTCTCCTGTCAAATTCATGTACTGCACCCCTAAACCCTGAAATGATGGGATTTGGAAGGGGGGCTTTAGGAGGCAATCAGGTTTAGATGAGATCATGAGGGTGGGGCCCCATGATGTGTTAGTGAACTTTTGAGACAAGGAAGAGACCAGCTCCCTCCCCGTCTCCCATGTGAGGACACAGAAGCTCAGTAGGAAAGTTTTAGTCAGGAACCAAACTTTCCAGCACCTTGATCTTGGACTTCCAGCCTCCAGTCCTGTGAGAAAATAAGCATCTGTTGCTTAAGCCCCTCACTCTACGACTGAGGGACTAAGCACAGCAACACAGGACAGGACTGCAGCCCGCCAGGCTCCTCCATCCGCAGGATTCTCCAGCCAAGAACACTGGAGTGGGCTGCCATTTCCTCCTCCAGGGAATCTTCCCAACACAAGACTCGAACCCTCGTCTCCTGCATTGCAGGCAGATTCTTCACTCGCTGAGCCAGAGTCAGCATTTTCCCCCCTATTCTCTGAGGGTTGGCTAGTGGGGTAGGTGTACTTCATTTACTCTGTCTTGAGTGGGGAGACTGGGTGAGAAGGGGTCTCCCAGACCCCACCTGCTCTGCCTGCACCTCTGGCCACCAGGCAGCCGTCAGTGCTTCCTGGGGCCCACGGGGTCCCCACTCCCTACAATGCCAACACACTGGCTGGGCTGGGCCACCTCTGCCAGCTGCCTGCCCTGCCCTGGCCAAGACCTCATAGCCATGGCCCCACAGCCAAAGCTTTGCAGCCGCTCAGGACAGCGAAGCCACATGGCTCCCTCTCCGGCTGCTCCAGGGTCGGGGGCTCCCGTCCCCCCACCCACCACGGCCATCAGCCCTCACGAACCAAAGCAAGTCCTTCTCTGGTGCTCATGACCCTTGCAGGGGGTCTCCCAGGGCCTCCGTCCTGGGGAAAGGCCCCCAGACTCCCACAGAAGGCTCTGGGGATGGGCAGGGGAAGAGTTAAGCTCTGGGCTGAGGCTTCGGGGCTCAATTTCTCTGTTTCCTGTTGATGACATTATTGTCTTCCTACAACCATCGACACATGTTGCTTTCATCTGTTTCATTTCAAGACATGAGCACACTCGCTGGAAACTATGCTTAACAGCTAAACTCAAAACATTTGGGTTTCCTGTCACTCGACTCTTGCTGGGACGCTGCACTCTTTGCTGGGTTGGTTTCTGGGTGGTGGCGGCGGCAGCCTGGGTTTTTCTCAGCCACCATATTTAACCCAGCAAAGCGTGGCTTCCTGGCTGGTTGCCGGGGGCCCATCTGTGGCTCAGGGGGCGCTTCCCGTGGTGGGGGTGGGGAGGCTGGGCTCACGCACCCCTTCGCGGAGGCTGCACTGTGTCTCCTCACCAGCTGCCCCCCCCCACCCTGCCCGTCCGGCTGGAAGATGGGCAGGTGGATTCTGCCCAGGCTCGCTGTGTCCTTGAGGTCCTCATGGCCTAGACCGTCTGAACAGGGAGGTGAGCATGTCAGTTTGGACCCAAGGGCTCGGGGAACAAATAGGCCTGGCTGCCCTGGCATGAGCCTCCCCCTGGCCAGGCCTGGGATGGCAGGCGGCTGCTGGAAGCGGGCCAGCCGCATCTGGTTGGAATTGGGTTTGACACACATTTCCAAACCTGATCACAGCCCATCACCCTTCCCTGGGCTGGGGTGGCCTTGCCTGCTGACACGGTCTGCAGAGGGAGTGACCCTCCCGGCTCAAGGATGAGCCTGGAAGCTGGCCAGGGGTGACTGGCCTGCGCTCAGCATCCCCAGATCCAGCAGGCTCCCCGGAGCATCTCAGACGTTTTCCTGGGGGAGAGCAAGGCCTGATTCTCTAAGTCGAGGGAGGCGTTCACCTTGCTGTCTACACGGACTTCTATGTCCATCTCCTCCCTTCGCCCTCCCAGGAACAAGGTGGTTTAGCCCCACGTCATAGTAGAGAACGTGGAGGCTCAGAACCTGTGCCCGAGGCCCCACAGCTTCCCAGTGATGCGCTGGGGTTCGACCCCGCCCGGCCTCCCCCGTCGTCCTCCCAGCAGCCCGGGGCCCACCATCTGCCCCCAGCTGCCCCAGAGGGGGCCAGGGGCCCTTCCCTCCTCTCTTCCCTGCTTCGCCCACCCGGGCCTCTTCTTCCTACTGCATTTCAGCAGGAGGAAGCAAGCTCACAGGCACTAGTGGTAAAGAATCTGCCTGCAGTGCGGGAGACGCCAGTTCAGTCCCTGGGTCAGGAGGATGCCCTGCAGGAGGGCACGGCAACCCGCTCCAGTCTTCTTGCCTGGAGAATCCTCATGGACAGAGGAGCCTGGAGGGCTCTGGTCCAAGGGGTCAGAGTCAGACACGACTGAAGTGAGTCAGCACACACGCATGTCACCGTCTTGAAATTTCTAAGAACTATTGCACAGGGGATGAATTTGTGTTTTCTGCTGTAGCAGGTTCCGCCCTCTTACCTGTTCTGTAAAGTAGGCTGATAAAGGCAGTGGTTGAAGGCGAGAGGGGCTGCCGGGTGCCTCCTCCTCCGCGTCTCTCCCTGTGGACGTCTCTCCCCCGGGGCGGGACGGCGCCCCCCCCCCAATCTTTCCGGCCCTGCCGTGATCATCTCTGTCTCCGTGGACTCTGAGCTGAGGCCTCAAACATCCCGGTTGCAAGGACCAGACTCGGACGTCACAGTGGCTCCCGAGCCCTTGAGGCCTTTCACCAGAAAGGAAGCGGGCTCGGGACCCGTCTCTGGTCTATGGCGGCCAGGCCTCTTTAGGGCCCGGTTACTGCCCTCGGCCTGAAGGTCCTGCCGCCGCCGCCTCTGCGAGGGGAGATGGCGCCAAGGAGGGCACGACCCCGCCTGTGCTCGGCGGACGGACAGGCCTTGGAGCCCCTGGGGTCCCTGCAGCCCCGAGGGGTCCAGGCCTGACTCGGCCGCACCTGTGCTTACTGCACGGGGGTGGTCCCCCTGCCCGGGCCCCCAGGACCAGTGCCCTGGCCTCACACCCCGAGTGGGGAGAAGGCACTCCAGCTCTGGGTTGCCCTGCGGGTCTCCGTGACAGGCATTTCGCGTCCCTCATCTTGGCTCTCACAACATCCCGAGGCGGTGCGGTGCCCAGGACTGGAGCCAGGCAACAAACCAGAAAGGGCAGCTTGGCAATCTGTCGCTTCCACGGTGGTTATCGACCCTTAGCTCCACTGTGGACGGGAAAATGAGGCCTCGAAAAGATGGATAGAGAGATGATAGATGGATCCGTGATCGACAGATGGATGGCTAGACAGGTGAGTGACAGATAAAAGATAGGTAGATACATGATGGATGGACAGATAGTAGAGAGACTGAAGACAGAGGATTAATAGATAATAGAGAGACGGAGGAGAAGGCAATGGCACCCCACTTCAGTACTTTTTGCCTGGAAAATCCCGTGGATGGAGGAGCCTGGTGGGCTGCAGTCCATGGGGTCGCTAAGAGTCGGGCACGACTGAGCAACTTCACTTTCACTTTTCACTTTCATGCATCGGAGAAGGAAATGGCAACGCACTCCAGTGTTCTTGCCTGGAGAATCCCAGGGACGGGGAAGCCTGGTGGGCTGCCATCTCTGGGGTCACACAGAGTCGGACACGACTGAAGCGACACAGCAGCAGCAGCAGCAGCAGCAGAGAGACGGATGGGGCTTCCCTGGTGGCTCGGATGAAAGAATCCGCCTGCAACGTGGGAGACGTGGGTTTGATCCCTAGGTTGGGAAGATCCCCTGGAGGAGGGCATGGCAACCCACTCCAGTATTCCTGCCTGGAGAATCCCATGGACAGAGGAGCCTGGTGGGCTACAGTCCATGGGGTTGGAAAGAGTCAGACTCGACTGAGCGACTAAGCACACAGATAGACAGATAGATAGATGGGTGGATAGAGAAGCAGATAGATGACAGATAATATTAATAGATGGATAGATAGATGAAGGGTGGATATGGCTTATTCAAGGTCTCAGCTCGACAGTGGTGGGTCAGGATTTGAAACGGGATTTGCCTTCCTGACTCCCGAGTCCAGTGTGTGTTGTTGCTTCTTACCCCTACTCCTCTGGTCCTCCCTTCATTCCACTGCGTTGGATTTGAGAGCCGTGCGAGGCTCGGTTTGCAGCTCTGGGGGCTCATGGAGGTCAGGCCGTCCTGATGAGCAGCCCTGGACAGACCTAGCGCCCTGATATGCTGGACACAGCCGGCACCGGCCGCGTGCGGAAGGTGGGCAGCGGCAGTCTGCAATCGGGAGGCCGTGACTCCCTGCCTCTTTGTGAGCCCGTGTCCCCAGTTTCCCCTGCCTTGGGCGCCCCTGGGGAGGCCCACCTCAAAGAGCATGTTTATAGGTGAGACAACTTCTACACCAGGAGGTGAAATTTTATGGGGCCAGGAACCCTGGGCACAGCGCACGCAGAACAGACAGGTGGGTTGGCGGATGGAGACGAAACAGCCAATGAGGGCCCAGCGGACACCGGGGGCGGCCCGCCAGGCCGGGTCCCCTCGGGGCACATGCGCCTCCTGACCCGGCTTTGGGGCAGTTGTTCAGTTGCTGAGTCTGACTCTTTACGCCCCCAAGGACTGTGGCCCGCCGGGCTCCTCTGTCCACGGGCTTCTCCAGGCACGTGCCCCCCTCCAGAGGATCTTCCCGAGCCCGGGACTGAGCCCACGTCTCTTTGGGGTCCTGCACGGGCAGCTTCTTTACCACTAGCGCCACCTGGGGAGCCCCAGGGTCCACCCACTCCTGGGGAGACTGCAGGGTTCAGGCTCCCCGCCTCTGAGGCGACCGGAGCCCCGCCTTGTGCCCCGGCTTCTCCTGCCTGATAGCTGCACGAAGTACGGGAACGCGGCGCTGGGTCTCGAAGGGTCCCGCTTCCCTTCCGCCTGTGCTGCACCCGGCGATGCCCACCCTCTTCCCGTCCTGGCTCCCCAGAACAGGCCCTTCTAGGGGGAGCTCCCCGCCAAGGGCAGGCAGGCCCCTCCGTTGTCTTGTAGAGTTGAATGTTGACACCTTTCCTCAGGGAAATCCAGAGTCCGGCCACCCTAGGGCTGGCTAAGGGGTGGGCGAGGATGCCCCTGGTGGGTCAAAAGGTCAGAGCCCGGGGTGTGCTGGCCGGGGCCAGGGCGCTCTCAGGAAAGTCAAGCTTAGCTGAAGCAGCTGCGGGCCTGAGGAAGCCCACTGCCCCGAGGAAAAGGGCCTCCCCACGCCCGCCGACCCCCACCCCCCACCCCGGCAGAGCTCGCTCAGGCCGGCCTTGTGGTCTTGGCCTCTAGAAACCGTCCTGCAGCGGGGGCTCCTCCGGGGGCCAAAGTCCCCCAGGAAGACGGCACACCCCTCCGCCCGCCACCCCACCCAGCGGGCAGCGGGCAGCCGTCTCACAGCTGCCCCCACACCTGGCCCAGGGGCCGCAGGTCTCCCCCTGACCTTGGAACAGAGGCAGGGGCAGGGTGGGGCCCCTCACTCACCCCCTTCCCGTGGCTGAATTTTCTGGCCCCCAAATCAGGCCACCAGGCGTTGATCACTATCTGATTTGTGAATTGATGGATTCATGTGAAACGTTCTGATCTTCTTGAAAAAAAGTTTGTCAATTCTGCAAAAAAGACATACTCCCTTCGGGGGAGGGGAAGCAGCAGTATTATCAGCTGGGAGCCGGTCCTCTGGCCTCTGCTGTGACGCTGGTGGCATCTTCTCGGGGTCTTCTTGTCTGATGCGCTGGCCAGCACAGTGTGTTTGTGCCACTTAATTTTTTCCTGGCGTTTTCTAAGCGTTGGGGTGGTTCTTTGGTATTACCAAGACGGACTTCACACTTTCAGTACATTAGTGTGACTTGTTCTGTGCTGAAGTTATGGGGCAATGGTTATCCAGAGAACATTAGTACAGGAGTGAGGTTCAGTTCTCACATTTTAATTTCTGGGTGGGATACTAATGTTTTTTGCTAAGAAGCCATTGGGTAAGCACAGGCATACCTGATGTGCAGGTCATTTCTCCGTGTCTGTTCAGGGGACATCCTCTCATGGTTGATGGCGTTCAGTCGCTCAGTCTGTCCAGCTCTTTGCAACACCGTGGACTGCAGCACGCCAGGCCTCCCTGTCCATCACCAACTCCCGGAGTTTACTGAAACCCCATGTCCATTGAGTCGGTGATGCCATCCAACCATCTCATCCTCATCTCATCAATAGCTGTCCTGACTCAGGACTAAAGGCTGGACCCTGGCGAGGGCACTTCTGAGACCGGCGTCTCGGTCCAGGCGGATGGTCCCCAGTTCCCTCCTTTACTACCACCTCTGTCTACATTTATCAAGTCCTGACTTGGTGCCTGGGAGGGGCTGGGCTGAGGGATGCGAGTGTGCTAGAGCATGGCCCCTGCATCCTGGGTCCGTGGCTGAGTGGGCCGACCCGGAGGAGGTGGGGGTGAGTTCTGCTCCAGGTTGCCACCGGCGCCATGACCACGGGAGGAGGAGCTCCAGTCCGGGGAAGAGGGATCAGGCCTAAAGAAGCCGGAGGGGCGGCCGGCCGGCAGGGGAGTCCTGTGAGGAAGGGGAACGGAAGCTCCGTGTGAGGCGGACACGCAACTGGAGGCCAGGCCGGCCAACCACCCTGTGGCCTCGCACAGGGTTTTGGGCCTGAACGAAGGTCATGTGCAGCCGGGGTTGGAGGGGGATCTGAAGGTGGGAAGGACACAGTCAGCTGGAGAGCGCCTCGCACTCTCTTCGCAGCATCACCTAAGGGCCCCAGGCAGGGACTGGAAACCACAGGCCCGGAGGACAGTTAGGTAGGACATGCTGCTGCTCCTGGCAAGAGAGAAGGGCCAAGCCATGTGGTAGTGGCAGATACGGGGAGAAGGTGGTGACTGGGGGAGATTTTAGGAGACAGAAGCATCAGGGCTGGACGCTGGGTGGGCGCACGTGAGGGAGAAGAGCTTGGACTGGCCCAGGTTTCGCTCGGAGGCGGCAGAGGACGCGGGGTCACTGCCTGACAGAGGCCGCCTGGCTTCTGCGAGAGACAAAGGTGGTTCCATTTGAACGGTGTTAAATTCTAGCCATCTGTGGCCAGTGGTCCAGGATCGGGAGGATGAAGGAGGCTGGTGAAGAGGTGGGGCTGGAGGGCTGGGAGGCCCTGATCCCTGGAGAGATGGGCTCGGAGGTGTGGATGGAAAGAGGAAGACACCCGACAGGGAGGAGCCCAGAAAGGGAGGCGGCCACCGTTAGAGGGTCGTCCCGAAGAAGCCAGCGGGACTTGAGAACTCCTTCAGGCGCGCACCCAGGAAGGCCCGGGACTCCCCAGGCAGGACGCCCCTCACCGGCTGAGAGCCCACCATGGGTGGGAGGGACACTGAGAGTACAGGCGGGCAGCCTACCCCTGTAGACGCCTCTTGAAGGACAGCAGGCAGCCTTCTGGAGCCAATGCTCTGAGGCCCAGGAGGCAGGATGAGGCCCAGGAGACAGGATGAGGACCTGACGTCGGGAAGCCTCAACAGAAACAAATCCAGAACCTCCCAGGTGCTCCGGGGCAGCCCTCGGCCCCGCCGAGCATCCCGGGCCACGTGGCCAGCCCTTCAGAGCCAGGGAGGCACTGAGCGTCGGGCAGAGATGCCGAGGACAAATGAAGAGACACTGACATGCAGGAACAAGGGGACTGATCTCAAGCCCGGGACAACTGCCCCTTCCAGCAGCTGTTTAAAGGGAGCAGGACGAAACTTCAGGGGCAGAAAACAAGAAGGCCCATGGAGGGCCGCCGCTCAGGAACACAGACCTATTTACTTACAAAGTTTCACGTGTTGCCAGTTGGAATGCTGACTTCAGGGACTTTTTTTTCCTATCTATCTTTCACTTCCTTTTCTGAAAACAGCTTTTGTGTGTGTGTATCTGCTGGACACTCAGGAGCCAAGAACTTCAAAAATCAGAACCTCTTTCTGGATTTGTTTGACTATGGATGGTCTCTTCTGGTGACAAGCTCCTGAAAGCCCATCTCCCTGAAAACTCCTGGTGGGATGCCAGCCATGACAGCAGTTTCTAGCTCCATTTATAGTAAATATTAAAAGCACCTGAAGGTAAATCAGATTAGGAAGTTTTAAATTATTGTTTGCTTTGTTGTTGTTTGTCTGACTCTTTGCAGCCCCATGGACTGCAGCATGCCAGGCCTCCCTGTCCTTCACTAGCTCCTGGAGCTTGCTCAAACTCATGTCCATCGTGTCAATGATGCCATCCAACCATCTCTGTCATCCCCTTCTCCTCCCGCCTTCAATCTTTCCCAGCATCAGGGTCTTTTCCAATGAGTCGGCTCTTTGCATCAGGTGGCCAAGGTATTGGAGCTTCAGCTTCAGCATCAGCCCTTCAGTGGATATTCGGGGTTGATTTCCTTCAGGATTGACTGTTTAGCTTAATTTCATTCTAAACTGAAGAGAATGAAGATGATCATTTTTATTAAAAATAGGTTTCTCCTCCAAACTGCTGGGGATGGGGCTGCCTAAGACCTCACTTTTTCGCCTGTGGCTTGAAAATCCCCACCTTGCCATTTCCACCCCCTCCCCTCCCGAGGGGGAGGAAGCAGAGCCCACTTTTTCCCACTCCCTTCCTCCTCCCAGACTCTGGGGGCTCCACCCCACCCTCCGCTGCACCCACCCCACAGAGTGGCCGTGGAAACACCTGTCACCACTGAAGGCTTGGCAGCATCGCCCAGGAGCCACGGAGGGAGCCCACTTCTGGGTCAAGGCTGCCCATTGGTTGGAGCCAAATGAATGTGCTTCCTTGGCATTTCCAGCTCAAGCCCAGCAATGATGCTTTAGGACCGCATTCCAAATTATTCTTACGTTGTAAAGTAAATTGTACTAATTAAGATGGCTGATGACTTTTTCGGCTTTTTTTTTTTTTTTTTGGTTATCACTTAAGTTCGTGATTTATTTCTTTTAACTTTATTGGGATATAGTTGACTTACAATGTTCTTTTCATGAAATGATATTTATCCGTCCTGTTACGGAAGCCAAGGACCCAGGGTGAACTGCCCAGGTCTGGTGACCACAGTGTGGAGAAGAGGGGATGGACTTGGGGGTTCTAGCTCAGCTTGGGAGTGGGCCAAGGAACCCGGGGAAGATCTCCCTTCCTCTTTGCTTCACTTTCCTCATCTCTTAAATGATGGGTTAGATTAGACCCCATTTTAAGGCCTCCCCTGGCTGGAAGACGCTGCCAAAGATATACAGTTGTTAGTTGCTGTCACGTCTGACTCTTTGCAACCCCACGGACTGTAGCCTGCCAGGCTCCTCTGTCCTTGGGATTCTCCAGGCAAGAATACTGGAGTGGGTTACCATTTCCTCCTCCAGGGGATCCTCCCAACCCAGGGATGGAACCTGCGTCTTCTGCACTGCAGGTGGAGTCTTTACTGCTGAGCCACCATGGGGTCTTAGTTCCCCAACCAGGGATCGAACCCGCAACCCCTGCATTGGACGCAGAGAGCCCTAACCACTGAACCACCAGGGAAGCCCGCAGCTGCTGCTGTTTCTCTGGGGTCCTGGGTACGAGGCCTCTGAGAGCTAGCCGACAGCACAGACCCCTTTGCGCCGAACCCTGCCCCTCTCCCCGGAGGACAGCAGAGGCTGGGGGTCCCCTCTGCAGGCACCCCCTGCTCGGTTTCCAGCCCCCTAGGCCAGAAGCCCCTAACTGGAGGGCATCACTGCTCCAGAGATGGGAGTTACTTCCCAGAACAGCTAACAGGCTACTGAGGAAACAGGGACTGCAGAGGCTGCCGTGGGTGTCCAGCGTGGTGCCTCCTCACAACAGCCTTTGGAGGGGTGTCCCCTCCACTTTACAAGTAAACACAGGGCCTCAGAGCAGCTGGGTGACCTGCAGTTTCTAGAAACATTACCTGCATGTCTCTCCACCCCCTCCCCACACAAAGCTGCATTGTCTAAGGTGGCAGTTTTCCAAAGAAATAAAAGACAGACAGAGTCACTGACTCTTCGAGAGCAATGTCCTGGGTCTGAGCTGCTCTGAAGTCGCAGCTGGTGTGACTTCCCCCTCTCTGCCCCCCCAGGAGGTTTTGTCTAGCTGACTCAAGATTGGAGATCTGGCCAGGTGCCTCACAGGGAGCCCTGCATTTTCTGGGATTCTAGGATTTCAGCCCGGTACCTAATTCCAGAAAAGAATTACTCTCTGCTTTATTAAACTTGTCTGCGCTTAGGCCAAGTGGGCTGTTGATCCTCCGTAGGGCTTGTCTTCAAAGCAGGGGCAGTGAGCATGTGCAGAAATCCATCACCTTGCTTTCCAGTTTCCAGGCAACTGTGCAGGATTACAACCAGTCACATGACGCTGCGGCTGCCAGGGAGAAGGGGAAAATGGAAAACTGTGCTATCTTGAGAAAGGGGCTGGGGAGAAGCAGGGCGCTTTGGCTCCTCCTCCAGAAATATCATCAACAAGTAGTCGGGGACCCGGGGGGCTTGAGGGGCTCCTGACTTCTGGGCCCTTGGCCCAGCCCCAGCGCTAAATGTACCACCAGGGGACAGGGCGGGGGAGCGGGGGGAGGCGCTGGCCCAAGGTGACCGAGCACCTGTTCTGGAAACCGGGCTCTCCAAGTGCTCACTGCTGAGAGCGCCAAGCGGAACCCGCCCTTGCTCCCGCGGCCCAGTCCTGGGCTCATAGGGAACAGAGGGCGAGCCCTTTGGTGAAAGCCAACCTGGGATGGTTGGGGCCAGGGGGTCGTGCAGGGTGGGAGGGGGTGGCAGCTGGGGGGGAGGAGAGCCACCCGTGAAGACTGAGTGCCCACCGCCTTTTAGAGCCTCCTCTTCCTGACCGCTGTTTATTTTGATTTTGGAGTTTGCACTCCCCCACATTGTGTGTGTGTGTGTGTGTGTGTGTGCGTTGTGCACACACCCACGCACACACACACGCTGCTGTTGTTTATATTGTAGATGCTTATGGCAATGCATCCCCTTCCGCATACACTTCTGGTCCTAGATTCACACCCTCTGTGGTCGAAAGGCTCCTGGGAACCCCCGGACAGCTCCAGGCTCTCCTACGGTCCCCTGAGGGGGTGTGCAGCGTTCTGAAAGGCTGGCTTCCAGCGTCCTCACACCCAGCAGCAGCAGGTCCCAATCCAGAGCTAACTCATCTGGCCACTCTTGTTCACTGGTCTGCCCCAAAGTGGCCATGTGTTTCCTGGCCTTGGACCGCTGGCTTCACACCAGCCTGGCCACCTGGGAGGTGAGCCCGAGGAGCAGAGCGTGGACACAGAGAGGCAGGTCTTGGGGAGGGCAAAGCCCAGGCGGCTCAACCTGCAGGAGCTCTGGGCCCTGGTCACAGCCTGGGAGCATCTCTGCCGGCACAGCAGGTCACGGGACGCCCCCTCTTCCTCTCTCCCTGCAGAAACCTATGCAGTCAGAGAAACCTGTTTCTTGCGTGTTTTGAAGTCCTAAAGGCCTGATGAAGGTTCAAGGCCCCTCTGCATTGGGAAGGCTTTGCCCTCCATTCAATTCACTAAGAACGTAAAGTAAGAAACAGTAGAGGTGGAAAGCCAGTGCTTCGACGTCTGAGGATGCCAAGCTCTCCTCTCCCTTCTGCAGCAAGTCTGGGCTCCACCTTCGTGTTTTTTAAGAGGAGGAAAAATCAATTATTAGCTCATCATTTGAGAGATCCAATAGATGCGTAAATAAACAATGTTCTGGGTTTGTGGTATATTTTCTCATTATTCTAAGCGAGATGGTTGTTGGGTGGATGTTGGGGGTACTGAGAGGTGATGGTGGGGTGAGGAGTTTTCACTATGTTAGCACTGAGAGTCCATGGGGGAAAAGACATTCCGTGTCTGTTTAATATGCAACATCCGGAGAGTGGGGGATGCAGCTGATACCGAAAGATGGGGGTGTACCCGCTGGGAGGGTCCTGATGGCCAGGTTGGGAATGTGGGGTTAAAATCTGCAGGGAGTTGAGGCTGGCTTCCCAGGGAGGCGTCTGGGCCCACCTCCAGCCCCCAGGCCTCTGCAGGCAGATTCACACCATCTTCACACACTCACCGACCCAGGCACGCGGGGTCCTATCACAAGCACGCACGACTTCTGGTGCAGGCCTGCGTTCCTCCTACGACACTTAGCCGTCCACCCCCGGTCTAGCGCTCTTATCTTTATTTTTATTTTTTTACAAGCTTCTCTAAGCCCAAATTCCCAGGGAAACTTGTACAGAGGTAGAAAAGTGTTTGATGATAGGGAAAAAAAAAATCTGCCTGCTTGCAATTCTCAGAATGGCCAGGATGCTACAATAAACTGTTGCTTTCCCGAGCTGGGTGGACGGGGACAGGCTGGCGGAGGAAGCCGGAGCAAAAAGGACAGAGCACTTGAGAGGCGGAACCAGAACTCGGGCCGGGCGCGGGCGGCCGCGGGGGCCCGGCGGGGCGGGCCGGGCGCGGCCCCTTTAAGGCGGGCGGCGCGGGCCGGCCGAGCGCGGCGGGGATTGGCGCGGCGGGATCAGGGCGGCGGGGCGGGCGCGCGGGGCCGGCGGCGCTTTGATCAGGTCCTGGCAACTCGGTACCGCCGGGCGCCGGGAAGTGAAGAGAAGCGCTCGCAGCCATGAATCGCGGGGCCGCCCCGGGCCCGGGGCGCCCGGGTCCCCCGCCGCCGGCTGCGCTCTGAAAGGTGGGACGGAGGCGCGGCCCCGGCCGAGCGGCTGCCCCGCGGGCCCCCCGGGCCGGGGCCGAGGGCGCGCCCGGCGGCGTCGCGGGCGCCGGGGGCGGGAGGGGCTCCGGCCCGGCCGGGGGCGGAGGGGGCCGGGGAGGGGGCCGCGAGCCGGCCGGGCGCGCCGAGGGGCGGCGGGGGCCCGGGGGCGGCGCGGGCGCGCCGGGCGCTTACCTCCCTTTCAGGACCGTGCGCCGGCCCGCGCCTTTGAAGTGCACAGTGAGGTCCGCGGCGCAGTTTTTGTTGGAAGCGCCGGGAGGACGTGGGGTGCGCGGAGCGGCTGCTGGAAGCGGCGCCCGCGTCGAAAGCCCGGCCGGCGTGGCCGGGGGGCCAGGGCGGCCGCGGCGGGGCGAGGCCCACTCGGATCTTCCGCAGACGCGGGGCGGCCGGGCGCGCCGCCGCCTCCCTCGCCGCCGGGCTCCCCGCACTCCCTCCCCGGCCGCGCGCCTCCCCATGCTCCCGGACACCGGGTCCGGCCCGGGGGGGCCTGGGACCGCGGCGGCGAGCCGATCCGGGGGCCGGGGCCGGGGCCCTGCCCGGGGCGCCCGCGAGGTCTGGGCGCGGAGCGCGCGCGCGGACCCCTGGTGAGTGCGAGGCCGCGGCGGCGGGCGGCCCGCGCGCTTTGATGTGCCGGGCGGCCCTTTGAAGTGGGCAGGCCGGCTATTTCGGGGCGCGCTCCGGGCGGGCGCGCAGAGGGGTGGCGGGCGCGGCGCCCGGCGCTCCGGGGGGCTCGGCCGGGGTGGCGGGGGCCGGGCGGAGAGACTCGAGCGATCGGCGGGGGCGGAGCGGGGGCAGACCCCCCCCCTCCCCCGGGGGTGTCGCGCCGGGGCGGCGCTGGGTAGGAGTCGGGGTGCGAGAGTGCGCCGGGGCGCCTTTGGGAGGTGGGATGAAAGGGCGGCGGCGCCCCCTCCCCTCCCCCGCCCCCTCCCGCCGCGCTCTCCTCCCCTCCCCTCCTCCCCTCCAGCCCCCGGTCGGCGCAGAGGGGCCCCGATCGCCGGCCGAGGCTCAGTCTGCGCGCAGGAGCGGCCCGAGCCCGGGGCGCCTGCGTTCCCCGCGTCCCTCTTGCCGCCTGCCCCGCGCCCCGGCCGCCCCGGCCCCTCGTGCGGAGAGGCCGAGCCTCCGCGTCGCCATTGCTGGACCGGCCGCCGCGTTCCGGGCTTCTCTGTGGGCGCCTCCGACCCGCGCCCGGACTCGGGGCTGCGAGCGCCTCCCGGGGCTCCGGACGGTCGGGGTGGACCGGGGCCGGGGGACGAGCCGGGGTGGGTGGGGGGCGCTCGACAGCGATGAGAGCCGGCCCTCGGGCCCCCTTCGTCTTCCAGGTAACGGGGCCGACCCCCTTCCCCTCCGCCTGGGCAGCGCTACGCTACTGGCGGCCTGAGGCCCCGCGCGGGGGCCCCGCGCGCCCACCCAGGGCCCCCAGCCTCCGGTTCGGTGTCGCGCCCCCCCGCCCCCCCAGCCCTCCCCTCCGCTCTCCCGAGTTTGATCCTTCCCATGCTGGGGTGAGCGGCTGCTTTATTGGTTAGATAAGACTTTTTGCTTGTGGAAAAAAGAGGCTTGAGGTCAGCAGAGTTTGGGATTCTTGGCACAGGCGGTGGTAGCGTGAGACGGTTTCTGATCCGGTTTTGTAGGGTTTGCGGCTCCGGGGGGCGGGGGGCAGGGGGCGGCGAGTCCTGAGGCTTCTCCGCTCTCTGGCAAAGTTGAGAGATCAAAGCCTTGTCTGAGTGAGTGGATTTCTGGTTTCGGGGAACCGGGAAAACCGAGGTGCAGACTGAGCCGGATTCTTGGCGGGAGGCGGGGCGCAGCGAACGTTTCCATCTGGGGGTGGCGCGGGGTGGGGGGGGGTGGTTCCAGCTGGGAGTCCGGGAGCCCATCCCTCCCTGTGCTGGGCGGGCTGCTTGCTCGGTCGAGGCTCTTCTGAATTTTTAAGGAGTGGGAAGGGGTAGGTGAGGGGATGGGAACCAGATGCCGGGGAAGGGCACGTTTGGAGCTCGAGTATCTGTGCTGAGAGCCGCGTGGGGAAATTGACCGAAATTGGTTTCACCTGCGCACCGCCCGGCGGCTCGGGGCGCGCGTCTGTGGAGTGGGTGCTGTCCCGGCGAGGGGAGGGGCGCGCCGGGCTGCCCTGCGCGCGCCGGGGCCGGGTGGGGTTTTGGAAGCCGGTGTCTTCCACCTCCCGGGCCCTCTGCCCCACCTCCCACCCTCCCCGCGCCCCTTCCCCGCCCCCGCCCCCCCCACCCCCGCCCCCAAGCGGGGAGCTCAGATTTCGCCTTTGAAAAAGCAGCGTCTGATACTTTAGATGAGCACCTCGCAGATAGCTGGGTTGCTTGATTTGAATTTGAGGAGTTGAAAAGCCTGTTTACTTTCTTGCTTTGATGTTGGGTAGATCTGGTTTTGATTATATCAATACCCTTTTCTCTCTGCCTCCCCCACCCCCTTCCTTTTCTTCCCAGAAAGGAGGCTCAGATGAGTCCCTGCTGACTTGAGAGAGAAAGAGAGACCACGCTGATTGCTGGGAGGAACTGGAAGAAGAAAAAAATTCCTAAACTCAGCGAGAAGAAGGCACTCGCCATGAGCAGTGGTGTGCTGGTGCCTCGGCTCCCAGACCCCAGCAGCAGCTTCCGCGAGGATGCCCCGCGGCCCCCAGTGCCCGGGGAAGAAGGGGAGACCCCACCGTGCCAGCCGGGCGTGGGAAAGGGCCCGGCCGCCAAGGCCTCGCCCGTCTCCCCCAGCGCCCGGCGGAACGAGGGCGGGCTGGGGGAGCCGGAGGGCCGGGCGTCCCCGGATTCCCCGCTGACCAGGTGGACCAAGTCTCTGCACTCCTTGCTGGGCGATCAGGACGGTGCTTATCTCTTCCGGACTTTCCTGGAGCGGGAGAAATGCGTGGATACTTTAGACTTCTGGTTCGCCTGCAATGGATTCCGGCAGATGAACCTGAAGGATGCCAAAACTTTACGAGTAGCCAAAGCGATCTACAAAAGGTACATCGAGAACAACAGCATCGTCTCCAAGCAGCTGAAACCTGCCACCAAGACGTACATTCGGGACAGCATCAAGAAGCAGCAGATTGACTCAGTAATGTTCGACCAGGCCCAGACCGAGGTCCAGGCCGTGATGGAGGAGAACGCCTACCAGACGTTTCTGACGTCGGACATATGCCTCCAGTATGTGGGGAGTGGGGGCGAGAACCCAGCTTACCTGAGTCAGGGGGGCCTGGGCAGCCTCAGGCTTGTGTGTGGCTACCTCCCCACCTTGAATGAGGAGGAGGAGTGGACTTGTGCCGACTTCAAGTGCAAACTCCCCCCCACTGTGGTGGGCTTGTCCAGCAAGACCCTGAGGGCCACAGCCAGCGCGAGGGCCATGGACACCATCGAAAGCGGATACAGGTAAGCCCTGGGGTGGACGGGGGGGTGGGAAATGAAGTGGGCTCTGCAGATGTTTTGAGTTAAGGAGGGTGGATGGATGGATGGTCAGATGTGCTGCTGAGGCTGACAGAGGTCTGTCTTGCACTCGGACCGCTGGCCACGAACCCTTTGATCTGGCTTTCTGTTGTTGAAAGGAGAGGAGAGGGATGCACGCACAGCTAAATACCCGGAATCTCCCAGTGCCGGCTGCAGACAGTGGCAGCAGAATGCCTCAATGTGGTTACTCATTATCCTGCACCAGTCTTAGAGGGGCAGCGAGGAGAGTCAGTCAGACACTAAGCGCCGGTTTGGGAAGGGGTCACTCAGTGGTGAGGAGTGAATGCTGGCGGAGCTGGCGGCCCAGGTGGTAGCATGTGTGCCCAGACCACGGGGGTAAGTGGGATCGTTTGAACTTTCATGTTAAGAGCCAGCAGCTGGCTTAACAACTGGGCTTGTGGTTCTTTATGGAACGAGATGTGAACCCTGCGAGGAATCCTCCAGAGGAGGCAGGGACCTGTGACTCCCCAGTGAAGGGTCCTGTGCTTTTAGAACCTGCTGCTAGGTCTTACATGCTTGCTGCCCTGGGGGGCAGACCCCGGTTGGTGCCTGTGTCGCTCACTGCTGATGGAGAGGAGGTTCTGGCGGGAGAGGACTTGGGCCCTGGACTGCCTTCTCTCTTGGAGGCTTGGAGGACAAGCAGTTCTTTATAGAACGGCCAAGTCTTAAGATTCTTGACCTTTGGAGGCAACTTCAGACCTCCTGTTGGAATGAGTTTTTCTGTTTCTCTCTCTCTCTCCGCTTCCAAATATCCAAAGAGAATGAGCCTCTGAGTTCCAGGTTGTTGCTGATGGCATGCGGGGGAGGGGCCGGCCGCTGGGCTGCTCTTGGAGCAGCTTATCGCTGACCCTGTGGGAAGGGGCGTGCGACCTGGCTGCTGTCTCTGGAGGTTGCCTCCCTCTGTAGGGTCCGGCGGGCCTCGGAGGGGCGGGGAGCCGGGTCTGAGCCAGGAAGCTGGTGGTCCGGGGGTGGTCCTGCTGGGAGGGAAGGCTGGCGTTGGCACCGCCAGGGGGCGCTCCTGTGGCTCTGCGAGCTGGTCTCCCGGGCGGACATCTGGTCCACCACCGCCTTCGATGGGACCTGACTGGCTTGTGCAAGGGCTCCAAGGATCATCGGAACCGAGTTGTTTCAGCATCTTTAAGCTGTGGTTTCGGGCTGTTTGGAGAAAGACGCTGGCTCTGACTTCTGGGGCTGGCAGCTCCAGGCCACCTGCCACCCCTGCCCGTTCCGTTATGCGGATACTTGGGGAAAGCCCCGCCGGCCTCCGTGCCCTCCAGGCTGGCAGCGGTCGCCGAGGCTACTTAAGGCCTGCGGTCAGGCGGCTTCTCTGGGGGCCTTGAGACAGTGGGGCTTCAGTGTCCCCCCGGGGTCAGGGCCCAGAGCGCCACCTTTGTAAACCGCGCCCTGGCTGGTTTTGGAGCCATTCGGGCTCCGGGGCGGGACCCTCCTGGGACCCTCCCCTTTGTGGGTGGGCAGTCGGGACCCCGCCCCTCCCGGCCCAGCCTGGGTGTTTCTACCAGGATTCAGCTTTAACGGGGTGTCTGCAGGCGAGCATCCTCCTTTGTGTTTCTTCCGTGCCTCTTTGGGGTTGGTGGGTGCTGTTCATATGTAAATAACACCTTTTCATTGGCCCCCTGGGTTTCCTACTAGATTCCTGCCTGACGTTGTCCCCCTGTTGGGTTGAGAGGCTGGTACCTTACCTGGACTGCAAGTCTTACCTGGGCATTGTCAAAGAGGGATTAAGACCTACCCCAGTCTTTTTTTTTTTTTTAACGTGCAAGATACTCAAGGGTGCCTGCGGTGTGTTAGGAGCTGCACCGAGCTGTTCACAGGCCTGAGGTGCAGCCCTGACCACCTCTTCCCACCTGGGCTGAACTCTTGCTGAAGCTGAGAGGGCACTGTCCCTTCTGCTGATGTCACAGGTTGCTGTTAGGATCAGAATAATGAACAGGAAAGCCCTTTGTAAAGGGACATGGTTTGAACAGACATAAGGCATTATAATTAGCTTGATTTACTCATGCTCACTGTTGGCTGTGTGAAAAGGGCAACCAGGTTCAGGTCTCACTTGCAAAGAGTGAGCCTTGAGTCTTAGCCCGCGTCCACTGTGAACCTCTGAAGCAGTTTGTGTCCTTTCGGGGGCTCTGAAGAGCTCCAGTACCTTAGTCCTTTATGTCTCAGTGCAGAAAAGAACTCAGATGCAATGTGACAGATACGAAGTGACTTGTTAGAATAGGACGCTTGTGAGGTTTACAAGCAGGCAGGCAAAGGGGTGCCATGGCCCAAGAACTCACCGGGCTACAGTTTTATGATCACGGAAAAGTGGGGAGGGGAGAAGAGATTCTGTGACTCGTGAGCAGACGTCATGCTTCCAGCCTCAGCTCCTCCAGGTTGAGCAGGGGAGTTTTATGGTCCCTATGTGGTCAAGCCAGGTCCACAAATGACTGGTTTTTATTGTTCAGAGAGCTTGTCCTGGGGCTCATGAACTCACTGAACTCCCGAGTAGGATGTGGGGCTCAGGGCAACCTTGTTTTACTGTTTGGGGGCACGACCAGGGCTTCTGTTGGTGGTTTTGTTGTGAAGCAAGCGTGCTTTGCCTTTCTGAGTAATCACTGACTTACAGGGGTCTCCCACATTTCTTCTCACCATCCCCTGTGGGGGTAACTATGTCATCACCTGCTCTGTCCCTTCACTCTGTGCCCATCGGTCTCAGGTGTCCCCTCCCCCGCCCCGACCTCCTGTACTTGTTGAACTTGTGTCCACGTTCCCAGCTAGTTCCTGGGATGTAGGGAGCGTCTCCAGCTCAAGTCAGCCTCCCCTCCACTGATGAAGCCAGGTCCCTGGCCTACAGACCGGCTTGATTTAGTCAAATGAAGGAGACAGGGAGCCCGAGTCCTGCTGAGGGCTCCCTGTCACCAGCTGCTGAGGAGCAGGCTTGGCAGCTGGATGCCAAGGGCACCAGCTGGTCCCCAAGCCCTGAGTTTACCTTGGGCACTCAGAGGAGCCTCACTTTCAAAGACTTGGTTTTTGTTCTTACTGATTTGGTTGGGTTTCATATTAAGGGGCTTCCGTGGTGGCTCAGACAATAAAAAATAACCTGCAGTGCAGGAAATGTGAGTTTGATCCCTGGGTTGTGAAGATCCCCTGGAGAAGGGAATGGTTACCCTCTGCAGTGTTCTTGCCTGGAGAATTCCATGGACAGAGGGGCCTGGCGGGCTACAGTCCATGGGTCACGAAAGGACACAAACTCATAGAAGAGGAGACGGTCCTCAGAGGAGGGACACGCACGCACATGCACACGTGCTCCCTACCTCCCTGGAGGACGGCGGCCTGGTGGGGGCTGGCCTGGTGCTGGGACGCCCTCTCGGTGGTCTCCCGTCTATCACTGGCTCCCCGGCCTCATGGCCTCACGGTACATCAGGGGCCCAGCAGGTGTCCCCTGCCAGCTGCCAGTGCTTCCTGTCCCCCCTAAGCCATCACCGATGGGGCCCGTTTCTGTGGAAGCCACTGGAGTCCAGCTTGGCCTCAACATCATGGAAGAACATGACGCCCGAGGGAGGCTGTGCTGGGAGCTGGCCGAGGGGGGCGCTGTGCCGACGCCCACCCCGTGGCCTCGCCTGCGAACCTGGCCTCGCCCTCCACCTTCCCCACCTCCCTTAGAAGATGCTGCGGGAGGGAGCGGCCCCTTCTGGGTGGGGACTTGGTGAGGAAATCATTAGAGGGCTTCTGAAAAGAAGAGCCTCAAACGCACAGCCTTAGAAGCCAATGCCTTTGAAGGTGCGCTGTTTTGAGAGGGGCCCCAGAAAGGGGTCCCAAAGGCCGAGTCTGCTCTCTCTGTGTATGGGCCTGGCCCTGGAGTTGGGGGTGGGGATGGGACCCCAGGATCGCAGGAGATAACAGATAAGACCAGGCCGGGGGCATGCGGAGCAGGGTCCCAGGGGCCTCTGCCCCCTGACTGCCGAGGCCCTGTGCACCCTGAAGCCGCGGGCCTGGGGGTGCCCAACGCAAGCCCTGTCCCGGCCTCTGCTCTCTGGAGGAATAGAAGGGGCTTGCAGCAACTAGGAGCACCATGGCCCTGAAGAAATAATCCGCATCTGGGTACAATTACTGTAGCCTGGTTGAGTTTCTTTGTTTTTTTTTTAAAGCGATCACAAGAAAGGATTTCTAATTCATTTTCTCCAAACTTTGTGGAGATCTTGACAAAGTTCTGGGTTTTTAAAAAGAAAAAAGAAAAAATCAAGTCTGTGTCTCTCCCTAGGACTCTCTACCTTCCTCTGAGTCATCTTGTGATGATGGAAGGAAAATCCCTGTACTTCACTACAGGGACTGAGCAAAGAGCAGTACATTCCACGTGTGATTGCTGGTGGCACAGTAGCCGTCTGTGTTGGGAGGGAGGGAGCCCAGTTTATTTTGGGGCCCCGGTGTCTGGCCGGGAGCGCAGAGCGGTGTCCGCACGCAGCGTCTGCGGGAGGCACCTTGCTCTGCTGGGGGGTCTCAGTCACGCCGTCCCTGCCGTGCGGTTGCAGCCCTCACCTGGTGGTGCAGATGTGTGAAGACCGCAGAGATAGCAACACAGGATGGGCAGGGGCACAGAGGCTATTTAAGCCTGTTTGGGCTTTTTGATCTCTGTGTTACACCTCTTAGATGAAAAACCCGTTCAGCAACCGTGTCCTAGGTCCTTAAAAAAGGGAGTGTGGACAAAGCTGTGAGCTTCAGCCACGAGCCACACGCCGGGCAGTGCTGGGGGGTGGGCGCCGGGGAGGCAGACGGGCCGGCCCTGCTCTCAGGGGGCTTGTCACCTGCACACGCAGGACAGGCCTTCAGGAGGGAAACACACCAGCGCTGTGCAGTCACCCTGATAACCCTGCCCGAGAGCGCCTTGTGTTTGCTGCTGGGTGGTTTTCTGGAGAGTTAGCATGACCCCAGTAAAGTGCCCTCTTACCAGGACCCCTGTAAACAGCGCCCCCTTACCAGGACCCCTGTAAGCATCGCCCTTGGAAGGTGTTTCCAGCCCGGGGCCAGTGGCTATCTGAACCACACGTTGTTTGAGGTGGACCCCATTTCCGTGGAGGCTGTGACACCCAGCTGGCTGGGAGCTTCCCGGTTCCACCTGACGGAGCCCTTGAGGACCGTCATCTCCTCCATCCTTCTTGTTGCTCAGTCGCTCAGTCATATCCGAGTCTTTCAGGACCCCATGGACTGTAGCCCTCCAGGCTCCTCTGTCCATGGGATTTCCCAGGCAAGAACGCTGGAGTGGGTTGTGATTTCCTCCTTGAGGGGATCTTCCCGAACTAGGGATCAAACCTGTGTCTCTCGCATTGGCAGGCAGATTCTTTACCACTGAGCCCCCTGGGAAGCTCCATCCTGCTTTGAGGCAGGGGCCTGTCCAGGAGATTGGAGCTTGGGGCCACCTGACCACGGGGAAGCATTTTCTTCCACTCCCCTCCTGTCCCGCCCGTAGTGGAGACACGGCAGAGTGTGTCTCCTCGTGAGTGCTCGTACCAGCCGCCCCTCGCCCGCCTCTGCTCTGGGAGGACCATGGGCCTCTCGTGGGCGGTCCCCTCCTCCCTCTTCCTCCTGCCCTGCTGTCTGGAAACGCCACACTGGAGACATGGGCACCAGTTCCAAGTCATGGAGGATCCCCCGGCCTCCTGGCATCAGCACCGAGAATCCGGGCAAGGAGGGAGGGGCCAGGCCCCCCCACCCTCACAGGTGGGCCAGCGAGGCCGGAGCGGCGGGGCCAGGCAGGGTGGCCTGGCCCAAGGTGTCCAGTGGGCTCACGCCACACTCCTTGTGAGCACTTCCTGGTCGCTGCTCGGCCATCTGACGTTTCCGAGATCTGGCCTCGCTCAGTCCGGCAGGTTGGGGATCTCTGCTGCCATCAGCTCCTCCAGGACCTGATGTGGGCTCCACGTGGCCGCCCCGCAGAGCATCACCCCCTCCTGGGGCTCCATCACTCCCTGGGGGGCCTTGCCAATGACTGGGTGGCAGACAGTCCTTGACCACCTCCTGTACTGGCGGGGGTGCGGCAGGGAGGAGATGGGACCCACCCACACTGAGCCTGAGCTGATGGTGGTGCTGGTTCAGTCACTCAGTCATGTCCAGCTCTTTGCAACCCCATAGACTGCAGCACACCAGGCTTCCCTGTCCTTCACTCTCCTGGTCTTTGCTCAAACTCCTGTCCATTGAGTCACTGATGCCATCCAACCGTCTCATCCTCCGTCACCCCCTTCTCCTTTTGCCCTCAGTCTTTCCCAGCATCAGGGTCTTGTCCAGTGAGTTGACTGTTCCCATCACTGGTGGTAGCTCTTGGTTTCTTTAACGTTTTAAACTGAGGGTCGGGTTAGGCCCTTTATAAGGTCTGTTCTGCTGTGAAGTGTTACAGCGCTAAGTGTCACTTGTCTGCTTTAAACTGAGGGGTCGGGTTAGACCCTTTGTAAGGTCTGTTCTGCTGTGAAGAGTTACAGCTCTAAGTGTCACTTGTCTGCTTCGTCGCTGCAGCCGGAGGGCAGGTCCCGAAGGCAGGACCCCCCACACACACCTTCATTCCAGCCCCGGTGCCCACCCTCCTCGGGGCTCTTCTGCCCAGCTGTGCAGCAGCTCCCTGCCCGCCCCCGACCTCAGTCTGACCCAGGCCCCCTGGATCCCACGGCTGCTGGGAAAGCCTCAGGCCTCTCCCCCACCCCGCCGCCACCCAGGGTGGAGGACCTGCTGCTGCGCTTCGCTTCCCTGGCCCCCACCCCCGTGTCCCATCCAGGGTCACCGGGCCCAGGAAGCATCCCCACCACCCCACCAGTTCCTCCACCGGGGAGCCCGGACACCCACCATGGGTCATTCGTCCTGGCTCTCACGCTGGAGTGTCTTTTGACACTGAGGCTAGTCCTGTGTGAAGAAGCAGAGAGACGGGCTGAGGGGGAGTCATCCGGATGGGTCCCACACCCACTGGCTGCGGTTCTGTGATCCAGGGCCCCCCGGGCACATCTGTGAAATGGGCACACGACCTCTTCACCCTGGTGGCCTCGAGGATCAGATGAGGTCGCGTATGTAAAGGGCTACCTCACTTCGTGGGCGGGGATGCTCCGTCTGCAGACTCAACTCCTCTGTCATCCGCTCGCCTCCCCTCCAGTAGCAGTCTCCTCTGGAAGTGTCCCTTGAGGACTCTGAGCCCCCCTGAGCCACCTCAGGCGCAGAGACGCCCCCTGCTCTCTCCCCAGGGCAGGTCAGTGGCTCCACGGGCCCCGTGAGCCTGTTCACTGCCCAGAGGGTCAGCGGGCCCTGGGCAGCAGGCGGGGGACTGTCCCAGGGCCTCCCGGGCGCCCCGGGCTGGGGCGAGAGTCGGGGGCCCCGTGAGCCTGTTCACTGCCCGGAGGACCAGCGGGCCCTGGGCAGCAGGCGGGGGACTGTCCCAGGGCCTCCCGGGCGCCCCGGGCTGGGGCGAGAGTCGGGGTGCGAGCTGTGCCTTTCTCCGCAGGTCCTTCAGGAGGAGCGACCCCGTGAACCCGTACCACGTGGGCTCCGGCTACGTCTTCGCGCCGGCCGCCAGCGCCAACGACAGCGAGATATCCAGTGACGCGCTGACCGACGACTCCATGTCCATGACGGACAGTAGCGTGTAAGCGCCTTCTGCTTTCCCCCCACGCGCCCGGCTGGCAGTGTGGCCCGCGGGAGCAGCGGGGCAGGGTCCTCGGCCGGCGTTGTGAAGCCCACCCGTGTCCGTGTGGGCGTCTGTTGGCTGGGACGGGAGTGAGCCGCCGGCGTGGCTCAGCTTTAATGCGGGAGGGTCCCTTGGGAGGCTTAGAGCCTTGAATGGGGATCGGAAGGTGTCTTCACAGAAGACACGTGAACTAAGGTAGACGGTTAAGGGCAGCGCCTGCAGGCTCCCTGAGTGCAGACGCCCCCTTCTGCTTGTCATTTCGCCACTTTCCCTGTGGGCAGAAGAGCTTGGCGGGTCTTGAATCCAGGTGTTGCGTCTGCAGAACGGACAGGTGGGAGGCAGGGGGCGCGGGAGGCTGTGTCTGGGCTCAGTGACAGCGGAGTCCAGAAGCCCGAGTGCTCCCCAGGCCGCTGCGTGTGATGCCCCCTCTCGGATGGTTCAGTTCAGCAAGTGCCAGTGTGGTGCCTGCTCTGTCGCTGGGCGCTCTCTCCAGAGTTGTCTCGGATCCTGGCTCTTCTGCAGATGGACAGCTGGGGCTCCTGAAGGCAGTCCCAGCCATCAGGGTGGTCAGATGAGGTCAGCGGGCCATGGGCAGGGTCATGCTTTGAGCTGGAGGTCGTTTGAGGTCGTGCAGTGGTGACTTCTGTGGACGGAGAACAAGGATGCTCTGTGAGTCTCAGGTGTGTGGGGGTGGGGCGGTGGCATGGACCAGACATCCCCATCTCCTGCCAACTTTAACGATTCTGATTCAAGAGGCTCAGAGGTGGAGCCCAGCTGGGAACCACCACTCTAGAGGTGGTCTTTGGAGAGTCTTCCTCACACGCTCTGGAGTAGAGTCTGCTAAGGGGGCCGCTTTCTGCAGGCAAGCCTGTGCAGCTGTAGTTGCTTCTGGCACACGTGTTTCCAGTCTGTCCCTTTGCCTTCCCAAGACTTCCCAGCTCTTCTTCCAGTTTGCTTGAAATGATCTGGTTTCCATTGGCCAGAGATCTGTTGCTTGGCCTGCGGCATGGAGCCGATTGAAAGGAAAGTGGACGGGTTGGTTTGAGACTTGACTGTTGAGTTTCCCGGTGGCTTTTATTGTATCACCTCAGATTCCCCCGTTAGTAAAAGGAGAGAGACGTTTAAGGTGAGATTTAATACAAGAATAGCTCTTTGGCTTGAGTGAAATGGAGAGAGGGAAGCCGTCATTCATCCAACATGAAGAGATGAGGGCTCTTACAGAGGTGAGGTTTCCATCGTTATTATACTTGGAAAGTACATATTTCTTAAAACAGTGTTTTTGCTCTCTCCTTATTAAATAGTATTAGACAAGATGTATTCTGTTTCTTGGTCCAATAATTAATCTGAAGTTCTGTTTTCATACCACGTTGTAATATGATCTCACAGAATTCAACATTGTATACGGCTTTCTGCCCCCAGGAGGCTTCCCTGGTGGCTCAGACAGTAAAGGATCTGCCTGCAATGCAGGAGACCTGGGTTCGATCCCTAGGTCAGGAAGATCCCCTGGAGAAGGGAATGGCAACCCACTCCAGTACTCTTGCCTGGGAACTCCCATGGACAGAGGAGCCCGGCAGGCTGTAGTCCGTGGGGGTCACAGAGTCAGACACGACCAGGAGACTGACGTTCCCACTTTCACACTTTCTGCCCCGAGAGGCACCGGTGCCTCCCCCGCCCCGAAAGCACGTCTCTTTCCTCTCGGCCACGCTGCTCCTGTCCTTCTCTGCCTGTGTGCTCGTTTCTAGCACCACTTTCCCTCTGGTTCTTAACTAGAGTGTGGATTGCATGGGAGTCAGTGTTACGTGTAAAACAGGAGTTTAAGTTGGGTCTGAATGAGGGTATTGAGTGAATCTCCTTAGTTAAACATAGTTGACTTAAGACTGTGAGGCTTCTATTTAGTTTTCTTAGAGATTATTTTTGGCTTGCCTCCTGCTCTGCGTCACTGAGGTGTTATTCTGGGTTTGGGATGAGGTAACTTGGGTGTAGTCCCCATACCTGGCTGAGCCTCACAAGACCCAATCAGAAAAACTGGCCACCGCTCATGGCTCTCAGATGGGGCAGGAAGGCCTGGTGCTCCTGTAACTGCTCCCGTCAGAGACAGAACTGAGGTCCAGCCCACAGGCCCCTGCCCTCAGCCTGCTCCCGCTCCCCCCATGAACAACCGCAGTAATAGGACCAGTTGACAAGGAGATCTTTGAGCTACCCTGAGTCTCTATTTATTAGTGACCACACAGCTTTCTTTTTTAATGACTTAGTGAAGCATTAGTTGCTCGGTCATGTCTGACATTTTGCGACCCTGTGGACTGTAGCCCACCAGGCTCCTCTGTGGACTTCTCCAGGCAGGAATACTGGAGTGGGTCCCTGTTCCATTCTCCAGAGGATCTTCCCGACCCAGGGATCGATCCCAGGTCTTCTGCGCTGGCAGAGCCGCCAGGGAAGCCCTAATGACTTGGGGCTGGGGTTGGGGGGAAGGTCTAACTCCTCCCCTGCCCCCTCTGCCCTCCCCCTCTTCTTTAGACCCTGCCCGGAAAGAAGGCATCCTCAGAGGTGACTTCAAAGCCCTTACCCTCCCCCACCTTTAGCTAAAGCGCTGTGTACTTAAGGTGCCCAGAGCTCAGGAAGAAGTGAGCTGTCCTGGGTCAGCATGTGGGCCAGGAAGGTCCGGGTGGGTGGGGAGGCTGAGGCGGACCCCTCGCGCAGCAGCTGCTCTCTAGGTGCTCACAGTGGGTGCCCTGGGTCCCAGGTGGCAGGACCTCAAGGCAGGGTCTGCTCCCGCCTTGGCATGGCCCCCTTGAATGGGGATGAGTAAACCAGGACACCAAGGCTGAGGGTTGCGGGGGGCCTGGGGCCCTGAGGCCCACGCCCTGGAGCCTGCCTTCCTAAGGTCAGTGCCGGGGGCATGGGGCAGTGCGTGGCTCTGTTCGCCCAGCCTCGAGGGCAGCTTGCTGGGTGCAGCCATCCGTCCCCAGTTCCACGTTCTGATGCCCCTGGGCCCACAGTTCCCATCAGCGTGGGGCCGCCTCCCGCTGCCTACACAGGGGTGCACAAAGGGTCTCAGGACGAGAGCTGCTCTGACGGGCGGGACTGGGCTTGGAGATCCTAGGGGTCCCGGGCCCATCGCCTTGGCAGACACGGAAAGCCCGCTGGGCGAGGCACTTTCTGGCCGCTGGCCCGGCGCCGGGCGGATCCCTGGCTGGGATTCGACCCTCTTCAGCTCGGCCAGTTGCGGCCCGGCACGGTGCGGAGCGCGGGGGATGAAAAGCTGAGCTGAGGCGCTTTCAGCCCATTGTCCACTTGGGGAAGCTCAGGGGTGAGAGGCAGCAGGCCCCTTTGAAATCTCCTCGCACGAGTGAATAGGACCCCCGTAAAGCATGAAAAGGGCCCTGGCTGCTTCTCCAGGGCACAATAGCCAGCAAGGGATTGGCCGCCCTGCTGGGGGCTGGGGAGGGGCGCAGCTTGGGCTGGGGGGACGGGGGTCACGGGCCGCCTTCAATAGACTCCAGAAGGCTGGAGTTCATTAGACGCAAGCCTGGGGAAGCCTTGGTCTCATTTGCCACAGAACCAGTGAAGTCTGGGGACCTCTGCCTGAGGCTAGGGAGAAGTTGGGCTGGGCGGCCTTGCCCTGAGGGTATTCAGGGAGCCTCGGGGGCCAGAAGGCCAGGGCCTGCTGCCCACTGCTGGTTCCCCGCTAAGCAGAAAGTCCCATTAAAGATGGCTGGGGATTTGAGTCTTTGCACAGGCCTCTGAGAAGGCCATTTTACGAGCCTGTTGTTCCAAAACCTACATTCTCAGAAGAAATGACTTTTTTTAATCTTTTTTTTTTTTTTGAAAGTTAGACTCCCAGCCAAGTCCTCAAGCCCAGTCCTTGGGCAGAAGGATTGGAGGGGGGAGGGTGGGCTGGATACACCAGGAGCAGTAGGTTCCTGCCACCCAAGTGTGGCCTCTCTGTTAGGAAGTGAAAGTCGGGAGGCCAGCGTGGAGGTGGCACCCTGACTTCTCTCTCTGCACAGAGCTGCTTCTGAAGTCAGTGTCTGCTCAGGGTGTCACAAAATCAGCCCGAGATGCATTTCTTGCAGAGGGTGGTCCAGGTCATTTTATTTATTTTTATTTCCTTTTATCTTATTTATGGGTTTATTCTGGTCCCCGGGGAAAGCGTCCGAGTGAACTTCACATAGTGCCTTATCTTACAAACCAGCCCTTTGATGTTGGCTGTGATCAGAGGCCGCCCTCGGAGTGGTGGCCAAACGGAAATGCAAGTGGACACGTGTGCACGTGAGCCTGCTATTTCAAAGCTCCCGGAAAGCAACATTCAGGTTAGGCCGGGCACGGCCCAGTCAAAAGGCTAAGCTAATTGGCTCGGCTTAAATGGCAGCTAAGTGGAGTCCACACTTCAAAACCGTGCTCCCCAGAAACAGCTGGGCCCGGCAGCAGGCTCGCTAGCTAAAATGTTTATAATTAAAGGAGACTGTTCAGGGACCAAGACTTGGGCGCACATCAGCTCACAGTCCTGAGAAGCCAGGAAACTGATCACAGACTCTCATAGAGCCTGGATGAAAAGAAGAGAGGCCCCTTCTGGAATGAGGGGCTGTTTTGGTAGAAGATTCTTGGCTGTGGGGAGGAGGGGGGTGGATTAAAGCCACATTTCCCTGAAGGCGCCTGGTAAGCCTCTGAGCTGGGTTAGAAGCTCCCTTTTCTGCGCTGGCCACAGGTTTTCACGCCGGCAACCAGACCCTCCACCTTCCCTGGGTGCAGGGGGCTGCTGGGTGCTGGTCGCAGGGGTGTTTCCAGAACTCACTCGTTCCTCTGCCTTCAAGTGGCCCGTGACGTGCCCCCCCACCTCCCTTTCTCAACTGCCTCCCCAGCTCACCTTTCTGTCTCCTCTTTTCTATGGAAGCCTTAGCACTGCTTTCATCTTGGGAGGCAAGGGGTGAGGTGCCGAGGCTGCCAGAGGGTGCTCAAGGTCAGAGCCTTGGAGGGGCGGGTGGGGCCCCTATGTGCCTCACAGGGAGATCCTGGTGTGTCCAAGAGAGTTGCTGGCAGGATGTGGACCTTATCTTGTAGTCCTGGGGCAGCAGGAGTTGGTCAGACAAGCATGAGACCCAAGCTGTGGGTCCCCACTGTGACCCCCACCCCACAGGTGATTTTAGGTGGGGGCAGGGAAACCACCTGGGCTTCCCAGGGGGCGCTAGTGGTGAAGAACCTGCCCGCAACGCAGGAGACACAAGAGATGCGGGTTGGATCCCCGGGTCAGGAAGATCCCCTGGAGGAGGAAATGGCAACCAGTCCAGTATTCTTGCCTGGAAAATCCCATGGACAGAAGAGCTGGCGGGTTACAGTCCTTGGCACCACACAGAGTTATACCACAGTATTATACAAGGAGACCTGTTGGCTTTCTTAGACACAACTGATGCTCCCCCACCACTGACAAGCCAGGGGCCTGATGACGAAGAAAATGCCAGGGAAAGGGAAATAGCCAAGCAGCTCATTCCAACATTTGCTGCCTCGAAGGATGATTCAGTACGCAAACGTCTGAACCCCGAGGCTTTTGTAAATAAATGGCTTCCGAAAGGAAGAGCTTTGGGGATATAATCACACCTTGACCATCCAACAGCTTCTAAGAACAAAAGTCTTTTAAAAACGTCCTCACAACTCCAGGTCCTGCTCTCAGTGAAGACTGGGCGGAGTGGAGGAGGATGTGGTGGTGCTGTTTTTAAACCTCTTCCATTTGCTTTCCAAAAGATATAATGATGGGGACTTCCCCTGGAGGTCCAGTGGTTAAGACTCTGCCTTCCAGTGCCAGGGGTGTGGGTTCATTCCCTGGTCAGGGAACTGGGATTCCTCCATGCCACAGGGTGAGGCCAGAAATTAAAAATAAACACAACATTGTAAATCAACCCTACTTCAATTTTAAAAAATAAAAATATAATCATAATATAAGGGCCTCTACTGCCTCCCTATCTTTGCTCAGAAATCACCTTTGTGGCAAGGACTTGACAACCCGCCCCCCCATTTAAAACTGCAGCTCCACCCCGCCAGCTGTCCTTGCTCCCCATTTCCACAGTGCGTTTCATCATAGTACTTACCACCTTCTCACTTACCGTGTTGTTGTTTAGTTGCCAAGTCATGTCTGACTCTTTCGCAGCTCCATGGATGGCATGCCCGCCAGGCTCTTCTGTCCATGGGATTTCCCAGGCAAGAATGCTGGAGTGGGTTGCCATTTTCTCCTCCAAGGGATCTTCCTGACCCAGGGATCGAACCTGCATCTCCTGCATTGCAGGCAGATTGTTTACCACTGAACTTACATACATTTTGCTTTTTATGTTTCACTTGCTATGTGTTAGAACACGAGCTTTATCAGGGAGTCATCTGCATGTTTTATCCCCTCCCCTCACTGCTGTCTTGCCTGGAGCCTAGAATAAGCGCTCGCACATAGTAGGTGCTCACTTAATCTGGATGACTCACGCAGAACACCCGGAAGTAGGGGCTTTCTCTTTTACGCCCACCTTGGTCATGGATCTGAGAGTCCGATGGTTGGGGGCAGTGGGATTTGGAGCTGAGGGAAGGGAGGAGGCCAAGGACGCCTGCTGGTGACTGATGGGAGGGAGACATTCGGAAACAACCCGAGGTTGACTTGAGAGAATTCTGCACCCCTGCACCAGCCCGGCTTAGTCTTCTGTGGGCCTGGTCCCCGTCCTTTCAGCACCGCCTGATGTACTTTAAGGCCCTGGCCCCCTGGTTCCGGGTAATGCACTGCGGTGGTAGCAGACCACTGGAGGAAGCAAAGGGTCTCAGTGTCCTGCTGGGGGACCCTCCCTCCGCGTGGGCCCACTCCTAGGACCAGAGCACAGACCGGAGCTCTTTCCAAGCTGGCGCTTCTTCCCTGAGCTGGAGCCTCTTCCAGAGAGGCCTGAGGGGCAGGGCGCCTGGGTCTTGGCTTGACGTCCCCTCAGGGTCCACCATGGTGCCCAGGGACAGGGGGCGGGCGGGGCGTCTGTCCTCGTTGGGAGCGCCGGAGGGCGCGTGTGCTGAGGCGTCCTCGTGAGCCGGTGGGTCCTGTCCTTCGTCTCCCTTAGAGATGGCGTCCCTCCTTACCGCGTGGGGAGTAAGAAGCAGCTGCAAAGAGAGATGCACCGGAGCGTGAAGGCCAACGGTCAAGTGTCCCTACCTCACTTCCCGGTGAGTGCACCTGCGCGGTGGGGGGCGGGATCTCGTGGGGGCGGGGCCCGGTGTGTGCGCCTGCGCGGTGGGGGAGGGGGAGTCTGCTGGGGGCGGAGCCTCGGGGGTCTGCTAGGGGGCTCATGGGACGGGCCCCGTGAGTGCACCTGCGCGGCAGGGGTGGGGTCTGCCGGGGGCGGGGCCTCGTTGGGGGAGGTCTGCTAGGGGCTCGGGGCGGGGCCCCAGTGAGTGCACCTGCGCGGCAGGGGTGGGGTCTGCCGGGGGCGGGGCCTCGTTGGGGGAGGTCTGCTAGGGGCTCAGGGCGGGGCCCCAGTGAGTGCGCCTGCGCGTGGGGGGGGGTGGTTGCGTGGGGGGCGGGGCCTCGTGTCAGTATCGTGGAGGCGGGGCCTGGGAGTGCAGTCTCCAAGTGGGTCAGCTCCGGGAACTGGAGGAAGGGAAGGCCCACCTGAGAGGTGTGACGGGGTTCATCAGGGTGTAACCCAGCGCAGAGGACCTCACAATGACCTATGCAACCCTCTCCATTTTCTCAACAAAGAAAGAGTTCTCTAAGACAAAGAAACCAAGGGGTTCCTTCCCAGAAACCAGGCCCCAAAGGTGACATACGCTTTGCGTTGGGCGGCTCTGTTAGCTCCTTCTCCACAGAGACCAGACCCGCGCCGGGCGCATCGTAGGTCTCCCTGAGCTCTTGTTGACTGACTGACTGAACCAGGAGGCTGGCGGAGTCTGCCTCCTGCCGGGGCCAGTTACATCCCCGGGCCCTCTCCTCGTGTTGCCCGCCTGGCTCTGTCACTTCAGTCAGTGTTCCTCTTTGTACCATTTCTGCTCCAAAGCCCTGGAGATCAGTTGTCCCTCCTGTTTCCAGCCCCAGAACATGGCTTAGTGCCTGCCTGTTGAGTCTGCAGTCAGTGTTTGAGGATCCATGAGTGCTTCTTTCTGTGCTTGAGACGAGAGGCCAGCGGGGTGTGGAGGGCTTTTCAGGGACCTCCCTGGTGATTTCCAGGTCCTGGAGGGCAGCCAGCCCCCGGCCCCTGCACGCAGGGGGCCACCCTGCCCTGTCTAACTGCTCCCTGGGGAAGGCAAGAGAGTGCGCGGCTCAGAGCAGCATCTGTTTCCGAGTCCTTCCTGCCAGCCACAGAGAACCCAGCTGGCTCACTGGTTATGTCGCATATAGAAAATCAGCTCGTCGAGTTGCTGGTCCCATGTTGCATTAGTGTGTAGACTGTTGCAACTTCTCTCCGAAGCTCCTGGAACAATCCAGGGCACTCAAATTTGTGAAAATAGCCGATGAAGATGGCTTTTCTGGGGATCTCTAGAGCCCCCCTTCTCAATCACCGTCTCCTCACCCCAATACAACAGTATCGATGCGATGTATATATTTTGATTTGGTGGAGCCAGGGTGCTAGGGGGGTTTTGTGCGTTTAAGAAAAGTTCTGTTGCCCAGGCTTGTAAATTACATGATTTTTGTCCTGGGGAGTGCAAACCCGCCTTCTCCAGGAGGCAGCACTTTGCTGGGGGTTGGGGGGGATGGTGCTGCATGGAGCCAGCCTGGGTGAGATGGCAGCCATCTCTAGATGGGCCCTCCCCTCCCGGAGTCCTGTGGCTCTGCGGTTGCCGTGGTGAGGCTCAGTTCATTGCTGAAGTGGGGAGATGCTGGCCTCTGCAGGTTGGCTTTCTGTTGCCCATCCCCCACCCAAGAAAAGGGCCAAAGCAGGAGGGAAGTGAGGGGAGGAGGCAGAAGGACCAGGGGTCGGGGTGGGGGGCTTAGGACGACAGGAGGGGACAGAGGGCCGGCGGCAGGGGTTCTCTGTCGGCTGCTCTTGGCAGTGTTCTAGTGCCTTTTTATATTCCACACTTGACTTGGAGATGTTCCCTTCTCCCTTGATAGATCAGCTTCAGGCAGCCAAACTCAGCAGTGTTCTGCTACTAGCCCGCAGCAGCTTTCTTCATTTTCTGTACAAAGAGATGGGAGGAGGGGTGGGCCAGAACGAGGAGGGTCGGTGCAGTGTTAGACAACACCACCTCAAAGGTGCACAGTGTGCGGCCAGGGAAGAAATTACCACTGCTTCTAATCTGGGCCCTGTGACGCCTTTATTTTTTTCCTTTTGCTCCCCCTACCTCTCTTCCAATCTTATTTTTTCACATTCCCAACTCCCTTTCTGTTTAGACTCATACTTTTTATTCCTTGAGTTGCGCTCTCCCCTCCCCATTGCAGACAGCTGCCTTTTTTTTTTTTTGATGTTTGACAACAGTCTTTGAAGATTTTCAACTTCAGAGTAGCGACTGATGGGCTGGTTGTACTACAGAGGGAGCGCACGCGGCTTCTCGGAGTGCGACCAACTGCTTGTGCCCACGGCGCACGGCCGGGGACCATGGCTCTCCATGAGACTGCGGCGCCGGCGCATAAAGCGGCCATGCCACCCGGGCCCCGCGCTGCCCAGTCTCCAAGCAGCCGTGGACCTGGCCGCATCCCGACGCCCGTTCCCCAGCCCGGGCAGCCCCCTGATCGCGTCTCCTCCCCGTGCCCCGCAGAGAACCCACCGGCTGCCCAAGGAGATGACCCCCGTGGAGCCTGCCGCCTTCGCTGCTGAGCTCATCGCCCGACTGGAGAAGCTGAAGCTGGAGCTGGAGACGCGGCACAGCCTGGAGGAACGGCTGCAGCAGATCCAAGAGGTGGGGGCCGCACCGTCCCCCCCGCCCCGGATTAGCGGGGGAAGGGGCTCCTGCTGACCCGGGCGACTCCCAACCAACGCTGCCTTCCCTTCCAGGATGAGGAGAAGGAGGGCGTGGAGCTGGCACCAGGCTCACGGGAGGCAGGGCCCGCGCCACACGCGCTTTGCCTCCTGCCATCCAGCAGCTACGAGGAGGACCCGCAGACCATCCTGGACGACCACCTGTCCAGGGTCCTCAAGACCCCCGGCTGCCAGTCCCCGGGTGTGGGCCGCTACAGCCCCCGCGCGCGCTCCCCTGACCACCACCACCGCCACCACCTCCAGTCGCACCGTGCGCTGCCCCCGCCTGGGGGCCCCCTGCCCGCCGTGGCCGTCCCAGCCAGCTGCTCCCTCCTCGGGGCCAGGGGCTTCGTGAGCAGGCAGGCCACGAAGCACATCCACCACCACTACATCCACCACCACGCCGGCCCCCGGACCAGGGATGAGGCGGAGGCCGAGGCCGCCCCGCGGGCGCGCTGCCCCTGCCCAGTCCCCGGGGGCGCCGACTACTCCTGCTGCGCCAAGTGCAAGAGCCACCCCGGGGTCCCCGAGCCCCCTGGGGCTGCCCAGCTTGGGTGAGTGACCCTGTACGAGGGTGGGGCAGCGGGACTTGGTGGCAGGGAGGGGCGGGGTGGCGGAGGCGGTCGGGGTTGCTGAGATGGACACGCTCCTCTGTCCCCACCAGCAGCCGGGGCGGTGCCCCCGCAAGACGAAGCACAGCGCCAGCCAGGGAAGCCGGGGCCCCCGGTGGAATGGGGTCCCTGCAGCCGCCTGGGGAGGAAGGAGACAGGACGCAAGTCGTGTGGCAGTGGGTGCTGGAGAGCGAGCGGCCGGGCAAGCCCAAGCCCCACAGGTGAGCTGCGGCGCGGCCCGCCCCAGGGCATGGGGGCGGACTGGCCACGCGGCCCGAGCCAAAGGGCAGTGGGCGCTGCCCTCCCAGGGCGAGCGGCTGCGCTGAGACCGCAGAAGTGCCGCATCCTGGCAACGCCGGGTGGTGGTATGGCCCAGCTGTTTTTTGTTTTTTGGGTTTTTTTTTGCTCTCCGGAGGCAGGATGAAGAGCTCGCTGGTGGAGTCACATTTTCCAGTTTTTCTAACCGCATTTCATACCCTCTCCGCCTTCCTCCTCCAGCGCCCAGAGCACCAAGCGGGCCTACCCCACGGAGTCAGCCCGCACATCCCCAGCCGAGCGGGCCGGCCGCCACCACCTGTGGGGGGGCAGCACTGGGCACCCCCGCGCCGTCCCCCGGGCCCACCCGGCATGCACCCAGGACTCCTCGGTGCCTCCCTTGACCCCGCCTAACACCCTGGCCCAGCTGGAGGAGGCATGCCGCCGGCTGGCCGAAGTGTCCAAACCCCCGAAGCAGCGGTGAGTGGACCAGCCGCAGCGGTCAGGGGAGGGGCAGGCCGGAGGACCCCTGCCTTGAGGTCCAGCCGCTCTGACGGGCTCACTGGATCTGGCCAGTTGTGCCTGCAAGGAAGAAAAGGAATCTCTGAAATTCCTTGCAAATCCCATTACCTGAGGAATGTCCCAGTCGGCTGGAGCTGTGAGACGAGCTTCAAGGCACCGTGACCTGCTGGGGATCCAGTGCCTGCATCCCTCGGCCTGAGCAGGCAGCGTGCAGTCCCAGGGGCCCAGGGCTTAGCATGGCTGGGCCAGCCCCTGGGAGCTCCTGTCCACACAAGGCCGGGGTGGGGCTTCCCCCGGGGGAAGTCGGAGTCTGGGGAGGCTGGTTCTCTGTTTTCCCTTGGCCCCAGGGATGGGGCTTCCCTCTCAACTTTTCCCGTCCTCAGGTGCTGTGCGGCCGGTCAGCAGAGGGACAGGAGCCACCCGGGCCCCGGGATGCCAGGCACCACACCCTTCTCCAGCCCGAGCCCGGCTTCGGAAGAGTGAGTGTCTTGGCCTGGTGACGCTGAGGTCCATCCAGAGGCTTTGTGTTTTCTGGGTATTCATGTCAGGGGTTGTAATTTTTGAAAACTTTTTTAGGCTATAAAATCATCTTGATTTTAACATCCAAGACAAGGAACAGTAAACCCAGATGGTGCCATAGATCAGAGTCTGGAAAACCCCTGTTCATGCAGAGGAATGCGTGGTGACTTGTAGTAACACGCAAGTGTTCCTTCGTGAAGTGGTGGCTGGCTCAAGGTCGCAAGCTCAGAGCAAAGCCTTTAGCCTCTGGTTAGAGAAACCCAAACACAGATGGAAAAGTTGTTCCTGTTCACCTGGAAGGCTAGCGGGTTGAAAACGTCTGTGTGGAACTGAGCAGGAAGGCCCTTCTGCCTGGTTGCAGAGACAGACGAAGGGCCCAACCTTGCTGTCTTGCGGGGGCCGGGATTGGGGGGTGGTGGGAAAAGCATCTCCCAGCCGGTGCCCCGGTTCCTGTTGTCGAGTTACACTCCTGTGACTGGACAGGAAAGCCAGGCTTCGTTTCGTTCCATGATGGGGTGTGAAAAAAGTGGTCAGCTGCTGAGATCTAAAGTGGTCGAAATCATTCACTTGTTCTTTCTTAGTTGCTCCGTCATGAGTAGTGTTCAAAGAGAGAAAAAAAATCTCTACAACGTTTTAATTGGTTGACCTTAAGTTGACCAGCTGTCTGGGCCTATTGCTTTTTTTTTTTTTTTTTTTAGCCTTTCTGCAAAAACTCAGAAGTTGCAGTGACTGAGGCCTGATCCCCACACACCCCCACCATGGTCCCTGGCGTTCCAAGTTCACACCATCCCTGGGTAGAGGCAGAAACCACAGACCCTGATTGGGGCAAGTGTGGTGTCCTGGTCACTCTGGGAGGGTTGCTATCTTTTGGGGCAAGTTCCCTGTGGGTGCCCCGCAATGGACATTTCTCTGTCCTCTCATTGGGCAGCACACACATCTGTGTGCCCTGCACCGATGACCGGGGGAGGACCATGTGTCCAGCACGGTGGCTCCCCCAACGCAGGGCCCCTGCCCAGTGCCCTCAGCACATTCAGCTGCAGCCTCACCTCTGAAGACACCCGTTTGCAGACCTTCTGGGTGTGTGCGTGCGCTCTGACCGCTTTCAGATGCTGGACTTGTGGCTTTTCCATCTCGTTTTCAGCCACAAGGAGCCCAAGAAGCTGGCAGGGATGCATGCGCTCCAGGCCAGCGAGCTGGTGGTCACTTACTTCTTCTGCGGGGAGGAGATCCCCTACCGGCGGATGCTGAAGGCCCAGAGCCTGACCTTGGGCCACTTTAAGGAGCAGCTCAGCAAAAAGGGAAACTACCGGTGAGCGTCCTGGGGCTTTCCTCTGCTCCAGAGCCTGTTTGCTCAGAACCGAGAGCCAGGTCGCCTCTCGGCCCCCAGACCTGCAGGGCCCGGGGGGGCAGGCTGCCTGGGGCTTTGCTCTGTCTCCTTTCCTCCGACTCCCCCACCCTTGCCCCTCCCAGAGATAGCACAGGGCCGGGACAGGCTTTCTCTAGCAGGAGAAGGGGACTCAGGAGCCAGGGGACAGCTCGCTTTGTCAGGAGAGCCGGGCAGGAGCCTGAAAGGGAGATCATGGAGAGAGCAGAGGAGTCGGACAGGCGGATGAGGAGGCTGAAAGGCGGCCCTCAGGCAGGTCCGGGAGAGCCGTCCACACGAAAGGCCGGTGGAAACCGCCACCCGTGACAGGTGGCATCGTGCCCCCTCAGCTCTGGATCCTGGGTAGCGTGAGGCAGGGTGGCCTGAAGCGGACAGAGGGCAGGACCTGTGGGTGGTTGTGGGGGCACGGGGCTGCCCACTCTTCCTGCCGGGACCTGGGGGAGACGCCCCACCGTCCCCCCAGGCCTCGCCCTGCCTGCACGGTGCAGACCCCGCCCTGGTGTGCCAGCTCCAGGCGTCCAAGGAGGTCACTTTTCTCTCGCCTTGTCTGGTTCATCCAGAGTCCTAGCTGGCCTCGTCAGCTGCCTCCATCCCAGAGGAGTACACGGGTTGTGTCCCGCTGTGTCCTGGGTGCCGTGTGCAGGGCCGGGACGAGGAGTGGGAAGCAGTGGGGGGCACGGGTCAGAGAGGAGCCCAGCTCGGGCGCAGAAGCCACCACCCCAGTGCCCCCCCGAGCAAGGAAGGGAGTGTGAGAACTTTAGCATCCCTTAGCAAGTGACCTGCTGGGTGCACACCATCTCTCAACCTGGTGAGCCCACCTCCAGGGCCTGAGACCCCTGCCCTTCAGAGCAGGCCCTCTGCAGCCCAGAATGACTTGGTTTGCAGGGAAGGGAGTAGGACTCAGGGCCAGGGCCACGCCAGTGATGGGCCACAGGCTTTGGGCCGGGCTGGGACCTTCCTGGTTCACACCTGGCAGAGACGGTTCTGGAGATGAGCAGAAGGGAGAATGGGTCTGGCTTATCTTGCGCAGATCCAGGCGAGGATAGCGGCGCAGGTGCCCCTCCAGGGGCCCATCTGGATCTCAGCTTTGGCGCCGCTGGCCCTTGCGTGGGACCGTAGGTGACCTTCCGGGGGGCCCAGAGCACGGAGCAGGGCAGCCCCCGCTTGGGCACTCCGGCCACATCTGGCCCGGATCCTGTCTGTCCCGAGGCACGCTCAGCGAGCTGGGCTTTGAAGCCTCAGCCCTCCTCTGACGCGTGGACTCTGCACGCACATTCCTTGCTGATTGGATCAGGCTGTGGCGAGGGGGCCTCCCTGCCGCCCTTCCGGGCCGGAGCTGGACCCCTGGCCCCTGGTCTTCTCAGCCCGTGCGCTGCTGCACTCACCTTGCCTGCGCCGCCCCCCGCCCGCCAAATCCCAGCGAGGACAGGCCGGGGCGTGGGCTGCAGGGCAGGGCCCGGAGGGGAGCCGCCCTCAGAGGCCAGATGCCCGGGAAGCAGGGCCTGAAGCGGGTCGCAGTGGTGAGAAGCCAAGGGCTACGCCTTTGAAGTCTCAAGGTCAGGGCTCCTGGAGGAGGTTGCGATTATGGACACGGTCACCAAGAGCCTCTGCTCAGAGAGGCCGGGAAGCCACCCTGCTCTGCTCCGTGCTGACCCCGAGGGCTGTGGGCCTGGGGTGCCAGGGCATCGGAGCCTCTCCAGGGAAACAAGACTGTTGTCTCCCCCCACCCCCATCCACGGTGCCCTGTCTCGGCGGCCACCCAGGACCGGCGTCTCCAGCGCTGACCCCTGCAGCCCAGCCCCTTGAGTACCTCCAGCTGTCTCACCGTATCTAGCCTTATCGGCTTTGCGAGTACTTGGCCTGCCTTCACTGAAGAGCAGAGACATTTAGCTCTAAGCCAGGGGGCTGTGGGAAAGCTTTTTAAGGAGAAAAGATAAAAACAGAGGCCCCCCATACCCCTGAGACGCGGTTGCTCGTTTATTGTTTGAGAAGCTGTTCCCCTCCCCTGGGGGCCTCTGCTGCCTGAAGATGACAGCCTTCAGGGGCGAGTTTAGTCCGTCTGCGGGGTCTGCCTGGCAGGGGCCGGGGGAGGCAGAGGACATGGCACGGTGTCCAGGCAGGGGCGCGGGTGGGCCAGGCGGGCGGGACAGCAGTCGTCCCAGACGTGACCCTCCTGGGACAGGCTGGTCATCTGCGCCAGTGCTGTCAAGTGGCTTCAAGAAGGAAGGCCGGAGTGGGACCCAGGCCTTTCCATCCACACAGGATAGGGGCTTCTGGCGTTGGACCCTGGGGCAGGGGAGCGAGGGGACCGGGGCGGAGGGCAGAGTCGCAGGGCAGCCTCGGTGGCCCCATGAAGCAGGGAGCTGCCCACCTCCCGTGGTGGTCACAGTGGAAGCAGCCAGTCCTGCTCCCCAGCTGTGCCCGAGCCCCTGGCTGTGCCCAAGCCTGGTCAGGCACTGGTGGGTGGGGAGGACCACAGGTACCAGCCTCCCACAGGCTTCACAGAATCAGATGGCTGAGTCTGGGGGCTCTTTGAGGGCCCCTCTCCCCAGGCTGCCCCTGCAGGTGAACTCCAAGCATGCTTTGCCCGCCCCCCCCCCCAAAAAAAAAACTGGGGAGAAAGAAGCAGCTCTCTTCGTCAGTCCTGGACTGCAGGCTGCAGCCTTAGCGCTGGTGGCAGCTATGGAGGGGTGCGGGGAGGAGGGGCCCGGCCCCCGGCCTCCAGGCCGCCCACTTGGCTTTGCCCTTCACCCAGCCCAGAGGCTCTCACGGCAGATCCCACTGGTGATTTCCCTGCCAGCCCCATGCAGCAGCGTTCTCAAGACCCCTTGGTCCCCCCTCTTGTTGACAAACTCTTCTCAAGACGTGTAGAAAGTGCAACTTCACCGAGCACGTTGGGTTTTCCCTTTAAGGTATTACTTCAAAAAGGCGAGCGACGAGTTCGCGTGCGGAGCGGTGTTTGAGGAGGTCTGGGACGACGAGGTGGTCTTGCCCATGTACGAGGGCCGCATCCTGGGCAAGGTGGAGAGGATCGACTGAGCCCTCCTCCGCCGGGGCGACCACGACCCCACCTTGCGAAGCAAGAGTGAAGATGCGGGAGGAGTCCCACGGGGGCCTTCGGGAGGGCGGGGACGGCCTTCGCGGCTCCGCCCGGCGCTGCAGAGAGGAAAGCCGAGAGGAAAGCCGGAACTGCTCGCTAGAAACGGGACCGCTCGGCGCCGGCGATGCTGACTGCCGGAGAGGCTGCCGCGTGTCCTGGGCGACCCCCCGGGCCGTGAATCCAGCCCTGGCTCACCTGGACAGGAGTCCCTGCGGGTATTTATTGAACAGGCTTCCCGCGCCCCGCGTGTGGACGCGGGAGAGGGATTTTCCTGGTTCTCTGTCACCAAGAATTAAGCTCCGCGTGAAGACGGACCGTCCAGGGTGGCCTGCCGCCGGCACACGCGGAAATTGGTGCATTTTCCGCTCCCCCGCGACCCCACCCCACGCTGCTGTTTTTTCATGTAGGTCTGGAGGCCTGGTGTTGAGGTCCTGTCAATTGGATGATCGTGGCGGGGGACGAGCCTCCCTGGGGCCGAAGTCCATCCTGTGACTTCTGGGGCTCCCCACCAAGGCCCAGCCCCTCCACCCCACGGCCGACGCCTGCTGCAGCCGTGTGGTTCGCCTTGTGATTTATGGAAATAGCGGTCCTGGTCCTCGGCGTTTGCTACAGATTGCTCTCTGGACCCCAGCCATTCTAGAAGCTACTCCTCACCTCACCCCCGCCCTGCAAAGCAGCAGACAGCTTTGGGAAGACTGGCCCGAGCACCCTCCCTGCAGACACCTTCCTGTTGGCGTTGGGGTTTTCACGTTAACTCATAGCTGTGTCGGCCGTTGTCCCCTGAGCCCGCGTCTGTATATATTGTATGGAGAGAGTATTCACCACTGTCTCTGGAGCTTGCCCTTGAATCAGTACAGTACCTGTACCTGCACGGTGCCCACGCCGTGTGTCGCCCTATATTGAGGGCTCCAGCTTTCCCTTGTTTTTTGAAAGGGGTTTATGTACAAATATATTTTATGCCTTTTTATTACAAGTCTTGTACTCAATGACTTTTGCCATGGCATTTTGTTCTACTTATACTGTAAATTATGCATTATAAAGAGTTCATCTAAGGAAAATTACTTGGTACAATAATTATTGTAATTAAGAGATGTAGCCTTTATTAAAATTTTATATTTTTCAAAATATCAGCCTCATCCTTGAGTTCGCGGGGTGGAACTGGGGGAGTGGCACCCTTTTGTATGTCAATACCTTTGCTTGATTTTTCCCACCTGGCTCGAATCCATTTCTCTCTGAGCTGGAGGTCTTCTTACCCGATTGGTGTTTTGGAAAATGATTTCTTCAAAGTGACTGGGTTGCTGACTGGCTGAGGGTTTTCTCATGTGGGAGCAGATGTGGACAGCATCTCTGAAGTTCTCCCTGTCTACCACCTGCTTCATCAGCCTCCTCCTCGCAGCAGCTATCTGCCACCCGGCCAGGTAGGTACAGGTGACCAGGGGCTGGGGTAGGGTCCTTCCGGGAGCACTTGCATCTCAGGTGTGTCAGGGGTGAGCAACCTCTGGAGATGGTGAGCAGATCGTGACTGCCCTGGGGTCAGTGAACCACATCCGTCCCAGTGCCCATCAGCCACCCTCCCCCGGCTGGGTAGATCAGATGGCGCAGTGAGGAGCACACTGCTCACAGGGTGGTTGTCTTTGTGGACTGCTCTTCACCCAACAAACATCCCCTCCCCCTGCGTGAGCACTCAGGGCTGGGCCGCATTTCAGATCCCGGAGAGCAAGTCCATGTAGAGGAGTCCTAGGATGAACCCTTTCTGAAATAAGGGGAAAACGTGTGTGGGGGGGAGTAAATGAGTTTGGGGTTAGCATATACACATATTATATATAAAACAGATAACCAGCAAGGACCTACTGTTGGGCTTCCCTGGTGGCTCAGACAGTAAAGAATCTGCCTGCAGTGCAGGAGACCTGGGTTTGATCCCTGGGTTAGGAAGATCCCCTGGAGAAGGGAAAGGCTCCCCACTCCAGTATTCTGGCCTGGAGAATCCCACGGACAGAGGGCACTGGGGGGCTACAGTCCATGGGATAGCAGAGTCGGACACGACTGAGCGACTAACACTTTCAAGGACCTACTGGAGCACAGTCTACTCAGCATCCTGTGACAACCCGTAACAGAAGAATCTGAAAAAAAAATATATATATATATATATGTATATTTGACAGTCACTGCTGAACATCTGAGACTAATACAGTGCTGTAAATCAGCTATACGTGAAAATAAAAATTTAAATAATTTTTAAATTTAAAAAAGTCTACAAATAAATGCTGGAGAGAGTATAAAGGAAAGGGCCCCTCCTCCACTGTTGGTTGGTGGAATGTGAGTGGGTGCAGCCACTGTGGGCACAGTATGGAGTCTCCTCAGAAATCCAAAAGCAGAGTTATCACACAACCAGGACTCCCACTCCTGGGCATACACCCTGAGAAAGCCAGAATCCAAAAAGACATGTACCCAACTTCCACAGCTGCACTGTACACAATAGCCAACATGGAAACAGCCTAAAACCCATCGAGAGAGGGATGGGTGAGGCTGCGGTCCACACGTGCAGGGGGACACTACTTGGCCGCAAAAATGAAACCATGTCATTTGCAGGAACCAGGAAGGACCTAGAGGGGATCTTACGAAGCGAAGATAGTCAGAAAAAGACAAATACCGGGGGATATCACTTATATGTGGGATCTAAAATATGAGACAAATGAGTTTATCTACGAAGAGAAAGCTTTGACGGCAGTTGGGTGTGACTTCTCACAAGGTGGGTCTGCGGAGGCTCAGGCTGGCTTCCTGCTGCTGCTGGAAGCTGGTGCGGGCAGAGCAGGCAGAGGAGGCCAGGGTCCCGGCCGCGGGGCGCTGGGGGCCGGGCCAGCTTGCACTGTGCAGCCCCCACGCCAAGGTGTGATGGGGCTGCTCCTGGGCAGCTGGTGAGGGTGCGAGCGCGTCCAGGCTGCAGGACTCTGATCTTGGTCCTCAGGATGCAGGTGGCTGCAGCCCTCCCCTCCTGACTGGATGGGGGCTCCAAGCCGGGGTGCCCCAGACCCACTCCCAGAATCATAGGGTTCTTTCCAATCTGAAAATCCGCCTGCAATGCGGGAGACCCCGGTTTGATTCCTGGGTCAGGAAGATCCCCTGGAGAAGGCGAAGGCTGCCCACTCCAGAATTCTGGCCTGGAGAATTCCATGGACTGTATAGGTCGTGGGGTTGCAAAGAGTCGGACACGACTGAGCGACTTTCACTTCCAGTATGCGGAATGAAGAGATTCAAGCTGGTGGCGTGGTGGGAGACCTCTTGATTCCTCCCGTAAGAATCATGAGTTCCGACTCGGGCTTGGGGTTCAGAAGAACCTGAACCCACATCCCAGAGCCACTGTCTCCGTGGGAAGCTCCCCAGCAGCATGCACGAGGCAGAAAGCGGACGCGATGGCCGCTCGCACTCACTCTTCTCACTGTGACAGTCGGCTCCGCACGGGCGGCAGGGACTAGCCTCTGGGATCCTCAAACCTTGACTTTGTCTACAGAATCCACTGTGCCTTCCTCAGACGAGAGGGTCTTTGGTTTTATTCGAATTTTCCAAAGAAAAAGGTAAAATGCAAGACCTCCCTCCTCCAGCCCCGCCGGGTCTCCACTGGGAGCTGGTGATTCACAGCTGCCCACGCCAGACACCCCACCCCAGGGAGGCCCGGGGCACCCCCCTGGTCCTTCACCACCTCCCCTCTCTAAGCGCCAGCTGCCCAGCGGGTCACCTACCTCGTCTTCATTTCCTGGGTGCTTCCGGAAGCTCTGGCCCCCTTTTCTGATTGATCGCTCTCCAGTTCATCAGAGGAGCGTGCAGACCCTGGGCCTGAGTCCACTCTGGGCTGGCAGGAGCTCTTGCAGCTCCATCCTCACTCCCTGGATTAGTATTAGGAAATCCACCCCCACCCCACCCCACATCCTGCTGCAGCCTCTGGGCGCTGGCCTGGCACGGAACCAGGAGGGGCAGGGGGCACCATGCCGGCTGGGGAGACGGAGACGGTCCAGCCGGAGCCTTGCTCTGGCCCCAGTGCATCTAAGGTTTGTCTTCATTACGTTTGAGCTTGCACCAGGGGTCCCGAACCTCCAGGCTGCAGACCAGTACCTCCAGTCAGATCAGCGACAGCACGAGATTAAAGATAAAGCGCACAGTACACGTGAGGCACTTGAGCCATCCTGAAACCGTTCCCCTACCCCTGTCCGTGGAAAAGCCGTCTTCCACAAAACCGCTTGCTCCCGGGTGCCACAAAGGTTGAGGTTGCTGCCTTCCACAGCACCTGGAAATTCTCTGCAGCCCCCCACCTGGGGGACGGGCGGTTCATGGACTGGGGTTTTGCATAAAGGACCCTGTTTTCTTCTTTTCAACCCCCAGGATATGTTGGGATTATAATCATATTGTCAAAAGGAAGGAAATTGGAAGTCACCCCAGGGAAAATACTCCAGTCTATTTGAATAATTAGGTAAGGCTGGGCTTTTTGCTGCTGTTGGTTGGTCTTATTTAAAAAAAAAAAAAAGATTCTGTGTGTGTGTGTGTGTGTGTGTGTGTGTGTGTTGGGGGCTTTAGCAGAGACCCGCCACAGACACAAGTGTCCACCTCGTCCAGGGCCTGGTTCCGAGGGCATAAGGCCCCTGGCTCCATCCACATGACTCTTGACTTCTCCGAAAGGGCTCATCTGCTCAGGACCTTGGCCTGTCATTCTCTCTGCTTGGCTACCAGGATATAAAACACTTGGGAGAAATCACGGATTTTCTGTCTCTAAAGATTTCCAGGTTGAGAAATGGTCCTCTTCAGGTCTGGAGGCTGCACCCTAGACTGTGTGAGCTGTCCGTCTCTTCCTCCAGGGAATTCTGAGTTCGGCACAGGCCTGGGGGTTCTACAATGTTTTCCAAGGGAAGCCATCAGCTACCTGGTGGCTGGGGGGCAGCCAGGGATTGCGGGAAGGGAGTCTTCCTGCCTCTGAGGGAAGGTTTCTGTCCTGGCAGGGACCCGCACTGGTAAAATGAGCCTCAGCTCCCAGCCCCAACCAGGCGGTGGGCGCTCTCTCTCGTGTCTGTTTCCAGGAGGGTAAAGACTTTTGCGATCGCCAGTTGTGCGGTTGGTTTGTGAGTCATTGTGGAGCACTTGGCCGGGCCGGAGACAGCAAGAAGCAATTAGTCCTCTGATCGACGCGGTTTGTCAACATAAAAGGTTTGGGCTGAAGGGCCGCCAGATGACACCCACTGCTTGGCACGCCCGCGATGGCCACAGGCCTTCGTTGTTTATTCCTCCCGCCTGAAAAACGCCCCGGGGGTGAGAGAAGGGGGCGGGCCCGAGCTGGAGGTGGGGCGCAGCTGCCGTCCATCTGAGCCCCTCCGCCGGCGGAGCAGAGCCCCTCCCCTCGCGTTAGGGGGCAGGGCTGCTGGGGCCACCTGCTTCCCACTGGGCCAGAGGCCAATTATCCAGACGGAGGGACAGCCGGGTCCCCAGGGCAGGGACAGCGAGACACGAGAAAGGGAGTTAAGCGGACGCGCGGATGGTCAGAGTAAAAGGTCAGCTTATTTGATCTGAGCTGCAGAGATTTTTCCTTTTTTTTTTTGCTAACCAGAGAAATAAATAGTCGTGGTAGAAAATTTGAAAAATACATAGAATGATAAAAAGCCCCCCCCCCCCCAATTCATCTGTAATCTCACGGCCCCAAGATACCAATTGATAATATTTTGGTGTATTTCTTTCCTGTATATGGCACACTCTCTTGCTCAGTGTTCTGAGCATCTGTTTTTGAGGATAAATTCCTACATGTGTGAAGACTTTTATTGTTCCAAGCAGTGTGTGCGTGTTAGTTGCTCAGTCGTGTCTAACTCTTTGCGACCCCATGGACTGTAGCCCGCCAGGCTCCTCTGTCCACGGCATTCTCCAGGCCAGAACATGAGTGGGTTCTCATGCCCTTCTCTAGGGGATCTTCCCGACCCAGGGATTGAACCCGTTTCTCCTGCATTGCAGGCCGACTCTTTACCTTCTGAACCACAGGGGAGGCTCCGTGGCCCTTTCTTCAGACAACCTGCTTGCTGTGCAGACCGCCTGGACTCCACCACCTGGAGCTCCTCTTCCAATGAGGCCGCAGGGCAGTCCCTTCTGTTTGTGACCGACAGCAGGCCGAGCCCAGCCCCCGCCCCGCCCCCGCCCGCCCCGGGACTGCAGGATTCACTTCCGGCCCTGAAGGAAGGGCTTGTGGGCCTGCCTGCCTGCCTCACCCCTTACCTGTCGGGAGGTCCTGCTTCGGGACCATACCCGCCTCATTTGACGGCCGCTTGCGGGGGTCCCCCGCCCGAGTCTCCCGCTCCATACAACCCCTGATGGTGTCTTGTGTTGGGCCTGGTTGATTTCCACACTCTGGTCCCCAGTGTGCAGAGTGCTCCAAGCCGCCTGCTCCCAAGTCTCCATATACGACACCAGTGTTTACTTCTGCAAGCTGTCCCCACGGTCATTGTAGCTGCTTCTGATCTTTGCTGGGTCTCCTGGTAGCAGCACCGTGGTTTTCCTTTGGGGAGCACTCCTCGGTCGCGCAAACAGCACAGGATCTGGCCAACTGATACATTTCCCTCTCTGGTATCAAAATTGGTTCGGGAATGGGCGTGAGACTAGCGTGGGTCCAGCGAGAGTCAGCCTTGGGACTCAGGCCAGGAATTCAGAGAGCACGGCGCTCCCTGTCTGCTGGGGCCTCTCAAGTGGAAGGACAAACACGAGCTTCGAAAGACCTCACCAAGGAGAGCCCTCTGGGGCTGAAGCCAGAAGAATTCAGAGCCTCAAGAGGAGGGGCTGGCGGCGGAGGGGGAGACTGGCCAACCTCTGACGTCACTGGATCCTTACATCCAGCTGCCCCAGGTCCCTGGGAGCCAGCAAATCCTGTCTCTTTTTTCTCTTAAGTCGACTTGACTTGGGTTTTGTTTTACTCAACCCAAAGGATGCTAATAACACAGTTCCCATCCAGGAGGTGGTGGGCAGATGTGTTCTCAGGACCAGGAGCCCACACCATGTGAGAGGGAGGCTGGGGATGGAACCAGTCACTTTGAGAAACAGGACGCAGTGATAAAGAGAATCTCAAGTTCCAGTTCTGGAGAATTCCACAGGTTAGATGTTTGCAACCAGAGGCCTGGGGGTGTGAGGGCCTTTTCCTAACAGGGCTCTTGGGCCCTGAGGCCACGCTGGCTCTTTGCTGCAGGCCAGCATCAGCAGCGCCTGCGGAGAAGGACCCTGCCTTCCTGGGGGAGGGGGCCTGTCCCTGAAGCCCCAGTCCCTGCCCTGGAGGCGTGGGTTCTGACACGATGGACGCAGGGCTGCCTGATTGAGGCGACCGCCCGAGACCCGGAGGAGGGTCACTGCAGTCACTGCAGGCTGAGACTTCCTGGGCCCCAGACATCCACCAGGAGGAGAGCAGGAGGGGGTCCTGGGACAGGGACCAGGCCGGGCAAGGCCCGCAGGTGGGCGGAAGGGAGCGCCCAGGGTCTGGGTGGGGGGTGATGAAGGGGGCCTTAGGGCCTTCCAGGTGGGGGCTGACCCCCATCAAAGGCGGGGATCAGTGTTCCGGAGAGAAGCTAGCTCTGGTATAGGCTGGGAAGACAGGTGACAGGCGCGCAGGTGGTGGAGAGACGCAGAACCCGGGGCCACAGCTTCCTCCTCCCCCGCCCGCCCCCTCCTCCCCTCATCCCTCCTCCGCGCACCTCCTCCCCCGCCCCACCTCCCCTACTCCCCTCCTCCTCCCGCCTGCTCCCTGCCCCCATCTCCCGGAAGGAGGGGGCTCCCCAGCCCCCACTCCATCTGCGCCCCAAAGTGGGCAGTCAAGCCTCGTCTCGGGGGTGCTGCTGTGCGGGGGGCCTCGGGGGTCCATCCCCCGGAACCCGGGCAGAGACGAGTGCACTCGGCGTCTCTACGGGCCCCGCTGCCTTGGCAACGCGGCGCTCTGGTCCACCCTGGCGGGTTTCATTACCGCGGAAAAGAACGACTTTTCTTCCCTGAGAGCCCATTTAATTATTTGATTGCTCAGTAACCAAAAGTGTGCGAAGCCCACAGCCAGAAGGGACTTGAAAGCCCAGCCTCGATGTAGCCGAGCGAGCGGTGATGGGCTCCGGGAGTCCAGGGTTCAAAGGCCGCGCCACACCCGCAACCTCGGGGAACCAGTCAATACGGGGTGCCAGCAGACGGGGGATGACGGAGGAGGAGGGGGATGACGGAGGAGGAGGGGGATATGGAGGAGGAAGGAGATGACGGAGGAGGAGGGATGACAAAGGACGGGGGATGACGAAGAAGGAGGGATGGAGGAGGAGGGGGTATGGAAGAGGAGGGATGATGGAGGAGGAAGGGGATGACAGAGGAGGAGGGATGATGAAGGACGGGGGATGATGGAGGAGGAGGGACGGAGGAGGAGGGGGTATGGAGGAGAGGGGGTGACGAAGGACGGGGGATGACGAAGGAGGGGGATGGAGGAGGAGGGGATGACGGAGGAGGACGGAATGATGGAGGAGGAGGGATGGAGGAGGAGTATGGAGGAGAGGGGATGATGGAGGAGGAGGGGGATGCGGAGGAGGAGGGGGATGACGAAAGAGGAGGGGATGACGGAGGTGGAGGGATGGAGGAGGGGTATGGAGGAGAGGGGATGATGGAGGAGGAGGGGATGATGGAGGAGGGGGCATGATGGAGGAGGAGGCATGATGGAGGAGGGGGGATGGAGGAGGAGGGGGGATGGAGGAGGGGGGATGACGAAGGAGGAGGGATGGAGAAGGAGGAGGAATGGAGGAGGGGGATGACAAAGGAGGAGGGATGGAGGAGGAGGGGGGATGGAGGAGGGGGGATGACGGAGGAGGAGGGGATGACGAAGGAGGAGGGATGGAGAAGGAGGAGGAATGGAGGAGGGGGATGACAAAGGAGGAGGGATGGAGGAGGGGGGATGATGGAGGAGGAGGCAGATGATGGAGGAGGGGGTATGATGGAGGACGGGCATGACGGCGAAGGAGGCGGATAATGGAGGAGGCGGGATGCCGACGGAGTGGGAGGTGAGTTCAAAGGCGCGCGGAGGGTTTTCATGTAAAGTTTAGAGTTTCAGGCGTGACTGTGGCGATGGAGCCTCGGCGTTTGATTTCTTGTTGATTAGAAAGTTTTCCAGCCATTCAGCGGCTTCCCAGAGAAATGCGGGGGGCGGGGCGGGGAGTGGTTCTGGTCCCCTAATTACACCCAGGAGGGCACCTTGCTCTGGCTCCTGTTCTACCGGGAGGAGGGGGCGGAGCTGAAGACTCCCCTGCCCACGCAGGTCCCATGGGAGCCGTAGGAGCAGAGGGTCAGGAGTCAGGGAGGCAGCCTGGGGTGCATCCAGCGCGGGACCCAGCAGGGCTGCTGGCCACGTGGGTCTCCACGCCCCCTGCTCCTGCTCGTGTCCCAGTGTGATGGGGGAGGACCTGTCGCCAGAAGAAGGCCTTCAGCTTTCCAGGTCTGATTTCCAAGCCCACACTGCTCCTTGATGAGAAAAAAATAGAGGTCACATTTTCAAGGTGATTAAATACCTTCTAAGAGGGGCTTTAAGCCTCAAGACTGAAGGATCCCACCCCAAAGGCCCCGTCTGCTGATGTGGACTGAATGGGCTTGGGATGCCACCTGGTCTTCTCACTGCCCTCCCCCCAGGCCCCCCACCCCCCCACCCCCCCAGGGGGAAAGGAACTTCCCCTTGAGGGCCAGGCCGACAGACAGCACCTGGCAGACACAGGCCCCGTTAGGGGCTGCTCGCAGGGGCACTTCCTGCTTTCCTGGCACCAGGAGCCCCGCAGGACGCTTCAGCTCTGCCTGGTACTCACCTTGCGGTCCCTCAAACAATCCCATCTTCTGGACTCTTGGCAAGATCATGAACTATCCGAAAACGCATCCAACTGAGGCTGTGGTGGTACCCTCCCCGAATGGGGTTTTCTCTTCCTTGCTCTGAGGTCACAGCTACGATCTCACCCAACTCTGTGCTGCATCCAGCTTCATTCCAACACCAAGAACAGGTTTCTGAAATAAACGGGTTTTGCTTAATCAGAAGCCCCCTATGCTACCAAGCACAATTTTAAACCACACAGAGGACTAGCTCAGTCAGTCAAGAATCTGCCTGCAATTCAGGAGACCTGGGTTCAATTCCTGGCGCGGTAAGATCCTCTGGAGAAGGAAATGGCAACCCACTCCAGTATTCTTGCTTGGAAAATCCCATGGACAGAGGAGCCTGGCAGGCTACAGTCCATGGGTCACAAGAGTCTGACACAACTTAGCAACTAAACCAGCACCGCCACCACAGAGGACTTCCCCGGTGGTCCACTGGTTGAGAACCTGCCTGTCAGTGCAGGAGACATGGGTTTGATCCTTGGTCCAGGAAAACCCAAGTGCTGCCGGGCAGTTAAACTGCACACTGCAACCACTGAAGCCTGAACTCCGGAGCCTGCAAGCTGCAACAAGAAGCTGCCGCCGTGAGAAGCCCATGCACCGCAGCGAGAGTAACCCCCACTCCTACAGAATGCCCTTGTGCGCAACCCCGAGACCTGGGGCAGCCATCAATAAGAAAAAAAAGCTAAACCACTCTACGGAACGTCAGCCGGGCCCCTCTCCCAGCCCACCCCCACCCCCGTCTTACAGGAAGATGGATCTTCAGGGCAGTTGCAATGGTCTCTGTGACCTCAGATGAAAAGCATCAGTTCCAAACCTCAATGTCCATGCTCACACCCCACGCTATCCTCTTTCCAGTGGGAATTGCATCTCTTTCTGAGTCAGAGGCAGTGGTGTGCTGGTAAGTGTTGAACAACGAGCTGTCTGGGGAGGAAGCCTTGATTTGTGCCATTTGCTGACTTCCATGGTGGCAGCGCTCCCGTCACAGCCAACTTCAGGCTGAAACCTGAGGTCAGCTCTCCCAGGCCGCTGTGAGCTGGCCCAGGACACCGTGGAAAAGGGCTCCAGAACCAGGAGACACACGTGGAGGGTACCGGCCTGCTGTGGCCCACTTGCCTGGCAGTGCGATAAAGCCACTCTTTTCTCCTTTCCCCCCAAGGCTCCCAAATGGGTTTCTGAGAGGCTCCTCCTGGAACCGCCTTCTTACCATGCCTCCATTCCAAAGGCAGCGCCTTCGATACAAGGTTAAAGAGAATTTCGGCTTCATGAAAACGTCCATGGATGTAGAGATCACAGCATAAAGAACGCAGGCTTGGGACAAGGGTTATGCACACTTATTATGCATTTTTATGGGGCTTCCCAGGTGGCACAATGGTAAAGAACCTCCCTGCCCATGAGGAGATGTAGGTTTAATCCCTGAGTCTGGAAGATCCCCTGGAGGAAGCAATGGCAACCCACTCCAGTATTCTTGCCTGGAGAATCCCATGAACAGAGGAGCCTGGCGGGCTACAGTCCATGGGGTCGCAAAGAGTCAGACATGACTGCGCACGCATGCGTGCATATATTTTCTTAATGTCAGGCGCCATAAGAATGGCATTTGTGGAAATAAACACGTGTCCATGACCATGTCCATGTCCATGCGTGTATGTCATAATGGGATATTATAATACTGCCAGTTGATCAGAAATGTCTTTGTTCCTGCTTCCCTCCTGGTTCCACTTCCTGACATTCGAGTTAGGAGAAAGAGGCCCCGTTGTGTAGGATTGGGGGGATCTCCATGCTGCCGAGTCTCAGGTCCCAGATAGTAAGGAGGATACCTTCAATACGGAGAGATCTGCTCAGGATAATTTGCAGTTAGAGCCATGCACTTTTAGTTACCTGATGGATGAGAATGACAGAAAAGTATTTTAAGGTAGTGTTCAGAGTCTTTTTTTTTTTTTTTTTTTTAATTTTCTGGCCATGCCGAACACGTGGGATCTTAGTTCCCAGACCAGGAATTGAACCCGTGCCCCCTGCGGTGAAAGTGCAGAGTTGTAGCTACTGAAATACCAGGGAAGTCCAGAGTCATTTTTTTTTAATCAATTTTATTGAGACTTGGGCTTCCCTGGTGGCTCAGTGATAAAGAGGCCACCTGCCAATGCATGAGACACAGGAGGCAGGGGTCCAATCCCTGAGTTGGGAAGATCCCCTGGAGAAGGAAAAGGCAACCCGGTCCAGTATTCCTGTCTGGGAAATCCCATGGACAGAGGAGCCTGACCAGCTACAGTCCATGAGGTTGCACAGAGTCGGACACAACTGAAGTGAAGGGACTGTGAGCGTCTTTGTGTGTCCTTAAATTTTCTTTGAAGACACAGTTTTTATTGACTGTATAGTATTCTATCCAATATTTTTGTACTAAACTATATTAAACTCATTATATGTGCTACAGTCCATGGGGTTGCAAAGAGTCAGACACGACTGAGCAACTGAACTGATATTAAACTAATTTCCTATTTTCAGGCATTTAGGTTGTTCTTAATTTTAAAATCATCATGATATATAAAATAGATAAATAGTAAGGACCTACCGTATATAGCACAGGAAACTCTACTCAGGACTCTATAAAGACCTACACAGGGAAAGAATCTTATGAAGAACAGGTATGTGGATAAATATAACTGAGTCACTTTGCTGTACACCTGAAACTAACTCAACATTGTAATCAATAATACTCTGATAAAAAATTTTAAAAATAAATAAAATTATCATGAAGAACTCCATGGTTAATATCTTCATATGTGAATCTTCATAATGATTTTCTTTTTATTTTCTTAAGAGGCATTCCTAAAAGTGAGAGTGGCTAAGTGAAGGAATGTGAATAGTTTAATTCAGATTGCCAAACTGTCCCCAGTGGCTTCGAATCAGAGTTCCTGTTTTTCATATTCTTTACAACATTGAGTATTTAAGTGAAAAAAATAGAATTCCATTATTATTTTAGTTTGTATTTATTTTATTACTTGATAGAATATACTTTTTACACTTGTATGTTTTCATTTGTAAATTATATGTTCTTGTGCATTGAACTTTTTTTAAACTGGAATTTTTCATTTTTTCCTCATTCATTTTTAATAGCTCTTTATATATGAAGGCAGGAGTCGGACATGATTGAGTGACTGATCTGATCTATGAAGGACATTTACTTTGTCATATATGTTGAAATATTTTCTTTTTTAACCTATAGAATTGTACGTATTTTTCTTTTTAACGATAGAAATTATTTTCTTTCACATTGAGAAACTTTACATTTAAAAAAGAATTTGAATCTTTCACTGTGTCCATTGCATGTTCTTAATACATGTATACTTAGAAATGCTTTCCTACCTGGCCTTAGAACCACTCACTGATATTTTTCCATTTCTCTTACCAAATTAAAAAATAAATTATAAATGTAGGCATTTTTTCTTTTCCTTTGTCTGCCTCTTTAAGGCATTTTCTCAGTTGGTGTTTTCCTCCAGGACTACAGTCAGGCTAGCCCCTCCCTTGCAAACCAAACCCAAATCTTCAAAGGGCAGAGAAAAAGAAAGACTGCCTCCTTCTTATAGCAGCCAGTAGGAAAACTGGGGATCCAAAGTCACATCCATCTCTGGAGCTTCTCAGCCCAGCTTCTGGTCCTGCCGCTTCTACAAGGAGATGAAGAGTGGGCAGTCCTGTCTCTCCCCCGCAGGGATGGCAGTCCAGGAAGGTTGGGGCTGACTGCTCCCACTGGGTCTTGGGCCAGTGGTTTGTTCTCTCCAGTCACTGCTGACCCACCATCCTCCCAAGTCAACTTTCAAGGGAGGTAGCAGAAACAGGAGGGAAAAAGCAAGCCGGCTTTAAGCACTGTGTGATGTCCATCTATCATCTATCCATCTACTATCTATCCTCTACCTACTGTTTATCTCTGTCAAATATCTATTGTCTATCTACCATCTATCATTTACCTGTCATCATCTATCAATTATCTATCCATCTATCTATATCTAGGAATACCAGACCACCTGACCTGCCTCTTGAGAAACCTGTATGCAGGTCAGGAAACAGTTAAAACTGGACATGGAACAACAGACTGGCCTCAAATTGGGAAAGGAGTACATCAAGGCTGTATATTGTCACCCTGCTTATCTAACTTCTATGCAGAGTACATCATGAGAAATGCTGGGCTGGAAGAAGCACAAGCTGGAATCAAGATTGCCAGGAGAAATATCAATAACCTCAAATATGCAGATGACACCACTCTTATGGCAGAAAGTGAAGAGGAACTAAAAAGCCTCTTGATGAAAGTGAAAGAGGAGAGTGAAAAACTTGGCTTAAAGCTCAGCATTCAGAAAACTAAGATCATGGCATCTGGTCCCATCACTTCATGGGAAATAGATGGGGAAACAGTGGAAACAGTGTCAGACTTTATTTTGGGGCTCCAAAGTCACTGCAGATGGTGATTGCAGCCATGAAATTAAAAGACACTTGCTCCTTGGAAGGAAAGTTATGACCAACCTAGATAGCATATTCAAAAGCAGAGACATTACTTTGCCACAAAGGTCCATTTGGTCAAGGCTATGGTTAAGCGCGACGGCGGCTGTGACCGGCGCGCTAAGCGCGGCTGAGAGGAGCTACCCCACGTCCGAGGTCAGGGGCAGAAGCCAGGAGGACCCCATGCCCAAAGGACGGCAGCCAAGAGGAGTTACCCCACGTCTGAAGTCAAGGGCAGCGGCCAAGAGTGCCAGGCTGCAACAGCGCAGGAACGGCAGAGAAGAGCTATCCAAGTCTGAGGTCAGGGGCGGCGGCCGGGAGGAGCTACCCTGCATCCGAGGTCAGGGGCGGCAGCTGCGAGAAGCTACCCCACGCCCCTACGCCGGAGGCCAGGGGTGGCGGCCGGGAGGACCAACCCCACGTCCAAGGAGTGGTGGCTGCGCGGGCGCAGGAGGGCCTAGAGGCGCTATCCCACGTTGAAGGTCAGGAAGGGCGGCTGTGAGGAGATACCCCTCGTCCAAGGTAAGGAGCAGCGGCTGCGCTTTGCTGAAGCAGCCGTGAAGAAATACCCCATGTCCAAGGTAAGAGAAACCCAAGTAAGGTGGTAGGTGTTGCAAGAGGGCATCAGAGGGCAGACACACTGAAACCATACTCACAGAAAACTAGTCAGTCTAATCACACTAGGACCACAGCCTTGTCTAACTCAATGAAACTAAGCCATGCCTGTGGGGCAACCCAAGATGGGCAGGTCATGGTGGAGAGATCTGACAGAATGTGGTCCATTGGAGAAGGGAATGGCAAACCATTTCAGTATTCTTGCCTTGAGAACCCCATGAACAGTATGAAAAGGCAAAATGATAGGATACTGAAAGAGGAACTCCCCAGGTCAGTAGGTGCCCAATATGCTACTGGAGATCAGTGGAGAAATAACTCCAGAAAGAACAAAGGGATGGAGCCAAAGCAAAAACAATACCCAGTTGTGGATGTGACTGGTGATAGCAGCAAGGTCCGATGCTGTAAAGAGCAGTATTGCATAGGAACCTGGAATGTCAGGTCCATGAATCAAGGCAAATTGGAAGTGGTCAAAAAGAGATGGCAAGAATGGATGTCGACATTCTAGGAATCAGCGAACTGAAATGGACTGGAATGGGTGAATTTAACTCAGATAACCATTATATCTACTACTGTGGGCAGGAATCCCTCAGAAGAAATGGAGTAGCCATCGTGGTCAACAAAAGAGTCCGAAATGCAGTACTTGGATGCAATCTCAAAAACGACAGAATGATCTCTGTTCGTTTCCAAGGCAAACCATTCAATATCACAGTAATCCAAGTCTATGCCCCAACCAGTAACGCTGAAGAAGCTAAAGTTGAACGGTTCTATGAAGATCTACAAGACCTTTTAGAACTAACACCCAAGAAAGATGTCCTTTTCATTATCGGGGACTGGAATGCAAAAGTAGGAAGTCAAGAAACACCTGGAGTAACCGGCAAACTTGGCCTTGGAATACGGAATGAAGTAGGATAAAGGCTATTAGAGTTTTGCCAAGAAAATGCACTGGTCGTAGCAAACACCCTCTTTCAACAACACAAGAGAAGACTCTACACATGGACATCACCAGATGGTCAACACCGAAATCAGATTGATTATGTTCTTTGCAGCCAAAGATGGAGAAGCTCTATACAGTCAGCAAAAACAAGACTGGGAGCTGACTGTGGCTCAGATCATGAACTCCTTATTACCAAATTCAGACTTAAATTGAAGAAAGTAGGGGAAATCACTAGACCATTCAGGTATGACCTAAATCAAATCCCTTATGATTATACAGTGGAAGTGAGAAATAGATTTAAGGGACTAAATATGATAGATAGAGTGCCTGATGAACTATGGAATGAGGTTCGTGACATTGTACAGGAGACAGGGATCAAGACCATCCCCATGGAAAAGAAATGCAAAAAAGCAAAATGGCTGTCTGGGGAGGCCTTACAAATAGCTGTGAAAAGAAGAGAAGCGAAAAGCAAAGGAGAAAAGGAAAAATATAAGCATCTGAATGCAGAGTTCCAAAGAATAGCAAGGAGAGATAGGAAAGCCTTCTTCAGCGATCAATGCAAAGAAATAGAGGGAAAAAAACAGAATTGGAAAGACTAGAGATCTCTTCAAGAAAATCAGAGATACCAAGGGAACATTTCATGCAAAGATGGGCTCAATAAAGGACAGAAATGGTATGGACCTAACAGAAGCAGAAGATATTAAGAAGAGGTGGCAGGAATACACTGAACTGTAAAAAAGGATCTTCACAACCCAAATAATCATGATGGTGTGATCCCTGGCCTAGAGCCAGACATCCTGGAATGTGAAGTCAAGTGGGCCTTAGAAAGCATCACTACGAACAAAGCTAGTGGAGGTGATGGAATTCCAGTTGAGCTATTTCAAATCCTGAAAGATGATGCTGTGAAAGTGCTGCACTCAATATGCCAGCAAATTTGGAAAACTCAGCAGTGGCCACAGGACTGGAAAAGGTCAGTTTTCATTCCAATCCCAAAGAAAGGCAATGCCAAAGAATGCTCAAACTACCGCACAATTGCACTCATCTCACACACTAGTAAAGTAATACTCAAAATTCTCCAAGCCAGGCTTCAGCAATACGTGAACTGTGAACTTCCTGATGTTCAAGCTGGTTTTAGAAAAGGCAGAGGAACCAGAGATCAAATTGTCAACATCCAGTGGATCATGGAAAAAGCAAGAGAGTTCCAGAAAAACATCTATTTCTGCTTTATTGACTATGCCAAAGCCTTTGACTGTGTGGATCACAATAAACTGTGGAAAATTCTGAAAGAGATGGGAATACCAGACCACCTGATCTGCCTCTTGAGAAATCTGTATGCAGGTCAGGAAGCAACAGTTAGAACTGGACATGGAACAACAGACTGGTTCCAAATAGGAAAAGGAGTATGTCAAGGCTGTATATTGTCACCCTGCTTATTTAACTTCTATGCAGAGTACATCACAAGAAATGCTGGGCTGGAAGAAACACAAGCTGGAATCAAGATTGCCGGGAGAAATATCAAGAACCTCAGATATGCAGATGACACCACCCTTATGGCAGAAAGTGAAGAGGAACTCAAAAGCCTCTTGATGAAAGTGAAAGAGGAGAGTGAAAAACTTGGCTTAAAGCTCAGCATTCAGAAAACCCAGATCATGGCATCTGGTCCCATCACTTCATGGGAAATAGATGGGGAAACAGTGGAAACAGTGTCAGACTTTATTTTGGGGGGCTCCAAAATCACTGCAGATAGTGATTGCAGCCATGAAATTAAAAGACGTTTACTCCTTGGAAGGAAAGTTATGACCAACCTAGATACATATTGAAAAGCGGAGACATTACTTTGCCAACAAAGGTCCGTCTAGTCAAGGCTATGGTTTTTCCTGTGGTCATGTATGGATGTGAGAGTTGGACTGTGAAGAAAGCTGAGCGCCAAAGAATTGACACTTTTGAACTGTGGTGTTGGAGAAGAATCTTGAGAGTCCCTTGGACTGCAAGGAGATCCAACCAGTCATCCTAAAGGAGATCAGTCCTGTTTTTGGAAGGAATGATGCTAAAGCTGAAACTCCAGTACTTTGGCCACCTCATGCGAAGAGTTGACTCATTGGAAAAGACTCTGATGCTGGGAGGGATTGAGGGCAGGAGGAGAAGGGGACAACAGAGGATGAGATGGCTGGATGGCATCACTGACTCCGTGGACATGAGTTTGAGTGAACTCCGGGAGTTGGTCATGGACAGGGAGGCCTGGCGTGCTGCGATTCATAGGGTCGCAAAGAGTTGGACACGACTGAGCGACTGAACTGAACTGATCTTCTTCTGTCTATTGAGAGAGTGTCACTTTAACCCTACCACCACAGCTACACCGTGTGGTCAGCTATACCAAGGCTGTGAGATGCTGGGTAAGATGAATGGACTTGGGTCTGGGAGGTCCTCAGACAGGACCAGTCCAGCGGAAGGATGCCCCGAAGAGACACAGGTGTGCAGGAAGGCAAAGGCAGAGGCCCAGGTGAGAGTGAGCGGTGGAAAGGCAGGGGTGAGGACGACTGGCAGGTCCCACGCACGGGCTCAGACAGGTCCACTGGGTCTTGAGTGCCACTCAGGACCTCCCAGAGAGAGTGAAGAAGGCGGGGGGCGGGGGGGGGGGGGCGGAATGCCCTTCCAGGCCCTGCCTCATTCACGTGACCCAAGCCCTGTTCAACACTCACTTCCTAGCCTCTCACCCCCCAACACCAGGGGGTCAGGACCACTTTAGATGAGCTGGAAATCGCTTCTCCCAGGGACAAAGCAGGGAGCAGAAGGCTTGGGAGATATTGCATTGACAGATTCCCACCAAGGAGTTAACTTCAAGCCGGTTTCCCTTCAGTGGCGAGCAGGATGGATGGGGGCTGTGGTTCGCTGCCTGAGACCCTAATACCTTGTACCCCTAACTGTTGTTGTTCAGTCGCTCAGTCGTGTCCAGCTCTGCGACCCCATGGACTGCAGCACGCTGGACTTCCCTGTCCTTCACTATCTCCCCGAGTTTGCTCAAATTCAGGTCTGTTGAGTCGGTGATGCCATCCAACCATCTCATCCTCTGTCATCCCCTTCTCCTCCTGCCCTCAATCTTTCCAGCCTCAGGGGCTTTTCCAATGAGTCAAATTTGCATCAGGTGGCCAAAGTATTAGAGCTTCAGCTTCAGCATCAGTCCTTCCAATGAATATTCAGGGTTGATTTCCTTTAGAATTGACTGGTTGGGTCTCCTTGCTGTCCAAAGGACTCTCAAGAGTCTTTGCAAGCACCACAGTTGAAAAGCATCAACTCCTCGGTGCTCAGCCTTCTTTAGGGTCCAACTATCACACCCTACATAACTACTGGAAAAACCATAACTTTGATTCTGCAGACGTTTTTTGGCAAAATTAATGTCTTTGCTTTTAACACACTGTCTAGGTTTGTCATAGATTTTCTTCCAAGAAGCAAGCATCTTCTAATTTCATGGCTGCAGTCACTGTCTGCAGTGATTTTGGAGTCCAAGAAAAGAAAATCTGTCACTGTGTTGCAGGAAGGGGGACCCCTTCCAGGGCCCAACACTGGACTCTTGTCTAACACTCGGAAATGAATTGTCCAAGGAGACACATGTGCTGACAAACCAAGAGATTTTATTGGGAAAGGGCACCCGGGTGGAGAGCAGGAGGTAAGGGAACCCAGGAGAACTGCTCTGCCACGTCTCGGGTTTTATGGTGATGGGATTAGTTTCCGGGTGGTCTTTGGCCAGTCATTCTAATTCAGAGTCTTTCCTGGTGGTGCACAGATCGCTCAGCCACGATGGATGCTAGTGAGAGGGATTCTGGGAAGTGGCCAGACACACAGTGTCTCCTTTCGACCTTTCCCGAACTCTTCTGGTTGGTGGTGGCTCATTAGTTCCGTGTTCCTTATCAGGATCCCGTGTCATAAAACAACTCATGCAAATGGTTACCATGGTGCCTGGCCAGGGTGGGCGGCTTCAATCACTGTGCTTCCCCTAACAGCTGCCTCTACTGTTTCCCCTTCTATTTGCCATGAAGTGACCAGATGCCATGATCTTAGTTTTTTGAATGTTGGGTTTTAAGCCAGCTTTTCTGCTCTCCTCTTGCACCCCCGTGTGCACCCCTAGCTTTGCTGGCTTTTACCTCCTGCAGCACCTTGCTTTGCTGAGGCCTCTCTCAGGGCTCAAAGCAGGGTGGGCAGGAGCTGGGAGGAGAGATGCTGTTTTTGGGGTCCTCCAGCCCTGCTCCGAGGTGTGCCCTGTTCCAGGTGGGGCAGCCGGACTCTCACTCTAGATCTTCCAAGCCCAGGGGCCAGACAGCTGAGCAGCCTCTTATTAAACCTCAAAGAGTTCTTTGTTCTACAGCTGAGGGCCGAAAATACAGGGCAGCATCTCTCAGCTGGTTGCTTGGAGGTTGCTGGGAGAATCCCTCAGCAAGAGAAAAAGGGGTTTGGACCAAGATCACAAGGAGAAGCCAGTTCTTCTCTGCTCTCTGTTCTTCGCCTGGAGAGAGGCTCCGGCCACTTCCATTAAAAGAAAAGAAAAAAGAAAAAAAGCTGAAGAAACAGAGCTTCAACCTTGCTTTTGCTGCTCATCAGTACAGCAGCTGCAGGGACTTTAAAGCTGCCTGACATTTGGGCACCACCCCCGGGGACGCAGACTTCATTGGAGTGGGGTGGGACTCCCTCGGGGGATTTAATGTGCTCCTAGGTTGAGGGCCACTGTCTCGTAACTGTGCTTTTACTGTTTACCTTTAATGACGATGGTGGAGGGGTGGATACCCTTTTTCCTCCTTGGCGGGGTGGAGATCAAAAGTCTACCTTTGAGGCCCAGGATCAAGGGGTCCTTTGACCTGCTCTGGCCCACAGCGGTTTTATTTTCTGTAATCAGCGCCTTCCAGTGCAGGGCCCGAGGGCGGCAGATGCAAATCTAACTCTCACTAAAGCATCTAAAAAGCAGAGACATCACTTTGCCAACAAAGGTCTGTTTAGTCGAAGCTATGGTTTTTATCATAGTCATCTATGGATGTGAGAGTTGGACCATAAAGAAGGCTGAGCTCTGAAAAATTGATGCTTTCAAATCGTGGCGCTGGAGAAGACTCTTGAGAGTCTCTTGGACAGCAAGGAGATCGAACCAGTCAATCCTAAAGGAAATCAGCCCTGAATATTCATTGGAAGGACTGATGCTGAAGCTGAAAGTCCAAAACTTTGGTTATCTGATGCAAAGAGCCGACTCACTGAAAAAGACCCTGATGCTGGGAAAGATTGAGGGAAGGAGGAGAAGGGGACGACTGAGGATGAGCTGGTTGGATGGCATCACCGACTCGACGGACATGAGTTTGAACAAACTCCAAGAGACAGTGGACAGGGAAGTCTGATGCGCTGTAGTCCATGGATTGCAAGGAGTCAGACGTGACTGAGTGACTGAACAACAAAAGCATCTCCCTGCCTCTAAGCTGTTGATGGCTTTCTCTCCACTAATCACAAGCCCTAATTAGAACTTCCCAGATGTGGTTCCTCCAGCCAAGCTCTCCTTGACCAGTCTAAAACCCCTTCCTTCCCCACCTGCCTTCCTCCAGGGTTTTCTCTGCCCTTCTCTGGACGTTTTAGCCTCCATTGGAGCCTCCATTTGTCAGCAGTCCAGTAGAAAACAGAATCTCTTTGGGGAAGTGGGGACCTTTCAGTCTCCTAGGAACCCTCCCAGGACTCTTCACAAGACAGATGTTCACTAAGCATTCCTTCTTTTTTCTTTTTGTGGCCAGGCCCTGTGGCTTCCGGGATTATATTTCCCCACCAGGGATGGAACCCAGGCCCCACGCAGTGGGAGCACAGAGTCTTAACCACTGGACCGGCAGGGATGTCCACATGCTCAGTGTGTGTGTATGAACTTGGTCTGACTCTTTGTCACTCCATGGACTGCAGCCTGCCAGGCCCCCCTGTCCATGGGATTCTCCGGGCAAGAACACTGGAGTGGGTTGCCATGTCCTTCTTCAGGGGATCTTCTTGACCCAGGGATCGAACCCACGTCTCCTGCGTCTCCTACACTGGCAGGCAGGTTCTTTCCCACTAGCGCCACCTGGGCAGTCCAGACGGTCACTAAACATTCTTTTCTGATCTGAGTCTGACGCTAATTCTTCTTGAGTTAATTCTCTTTCCTGCTTTAGTTTCCTTGTATGTAAACTGGGAATAATACTCACTTTGAGGAGTTGATGCGATGATGAAATAAAACAAACAGAACACTTATTCTGTGCCAGGCCATTTTCTCAGTGCTTTCCCTTATATATATAGAAAATATTATATCTATAATTTCATTTATTATATTTATTAATATATTATATAATTTTATTTATTTAATATATATTATTTATTTATATATATATTATATATATACTTCTATTTATACATTTTCGCCGTGCTGGCTCTCTGTTGCCGTGAGGGCTTTCCTCTGTGGTGAATGGGGCTGCTCTTCCTCTTGCCACAGGCTCCCACTGCAGCGGCTCCTCTTGTCCGGAACACGGACTCCAGATGCGGGGGCTCTGGAGCACAGGCTCAGTCGTGGCACCGGCGAGCTTAGTTGCTCCCAGGAAAGGGGATCTTCCTGGACCAGAGATCAGACCGGAATCTCCTGCAGTGGCGGGCGGGTTCTTTACCACTGAGCCGCCAGGAAAGCCCCTAAGTGCTTCGTTTAGATTAACCACCAGGACCTCATGAAACGCGGTGAGACAGGTCCTGCCCTTAGCCCCTGTGACAGAGCTCTCCCTTCCGTCTTCCTCTGTCCCCTGAAGGACCGCTGGCATCCTTACCGAAGGCTGCATTGTCAGCCGCATGGAGGGGGAGGGCTCTGAATGCAAGGTTGGGCATCGCTGCTTTAGAAACGGGGCCTCCTCCCTCCCGCCACCCCTCCCCCAAGTCGCCCTACCTCCCCCTCGTCCCCGCCTTTCTGGATTAAGCCCAGAGGCTTGCGCTTCTCTTCTGAGAAGGCTTGTCAAGGCATCGCCAAGGGTTTCCGGAAACATCTCACCTGGAGATGACGCCTGCTCCCACCTGGAGACGGAGGTGGTGGCTCCTCGACTCAGAGACGAAGCCCGGGAGGGGTGCCCTTCCTCGGACCGGCCCTGCCGCTGGGTTGGTCCAACCCCGCGCCCTCCGGCCCGCGCTCTCCAGCCCACTCTCTTCCGATCAGAAACGCGGACGGAGACACTGATCTGTGGGCCGCTGGCCAGGTGGGAGGAGGCACGGGTCCCCGAGGGGCCACCACACCTCACGGGATCGGTGAAGAGAGGCGCTCGCCCGCAGCCCGGGGCACCATGAGAAATTCAGGAAAGGCTTCAGCGAGGTGTCACGACCGTGGGAAGCACGGGCAGACAGAAGGGCGGCGTCTGGGCTCAGCAAGGAGCTTGGACAAAGGCCTGGAGGTGGGAGGACCTGGAGACGTTCGGGACGCGCAGGGTCTGCAGGGATGTGGGCCGCCAGCCAGGAGCTGCGAGGAGGCCGGACACCCGGCCAGCGCCTCTTTATACGGGAATCCCAGCTATGATACAGAAGAACCCATCTGTGAGACGGAACCAGGATCCCGGGCCTCGAGAACAGCCCTGGGGTGCCAAGGAGGAGGTGGGGTGGTGGGGGGAGGCCTGGAGGGGAGGTTAGAGTTCAAAGATGCCAACTGTTACACACAGGATGGACAAACAACAGGGCCTACTGTGCAGCACAGGGGACTCTGGTCAATATCCTGGGATAAACCATAATGGAAAAGGATAATAAAGAATGCTATATATACACGTTAAAAAAACAAGTTACAGATTGGCTTCTTAAAGAAGACATACCGCAGGACTTCCCTGGAGGTCCAGGGTTAAGAAGCCACGCTTCCACTGCAGGGGGCACAGGTTCGCACCCAGCATTAAAAACAACAGGGAAGAGAAAACGGGCACGTCGCACATGGCAGTGCTAAGCACAGGGGTTTCAGTGTGAGTTTCATCCGTGCGGATGCCCCCACCCTGACCATGCATTTCCCACTGGGGGTGGTCACTGTGGGGTGGGGGTCCCCACGCATGGAGGAGGGTCTGGGGTGACCCCCAGCCCCTGGCCCACCTGCGGCTGCTCTGCCTGGTGCAGGAGGCGGGGTGGGGGTGGGGTGGGTGAGCCCCACCTGAAGCTGTTGGCCTTTCCCGAGGCTGTTGGCTTCTGAAGGCTCAGTTGCGGCCTGCTGGGCAGCGGCTCTCGCTGAGTGCAAAGCAGGTTCGCGGGAGGGAGGGTGGGCGTGTGGACAGTCTGCTTAATTAAAACAGGGAGAGGCTGACAGGAGGGCCCTCAGTGTTTGATCTCTCACTCTGCTCACTTTCTAACTTGAGGGGGAAGAAGCCTCCTACTCTGCCTTCTCCCACCTCTTCTTTCACCAGCCTGGTTAGGTGTCTGTCCGTCCTCCCCGAGGGCTCTCCTCCGGTGTCTGGGAAGTCCTGGATTCACGGTGCCGCTTGTTGGGGGGATTCACCGTTCACCCCCTTAAATGATCACGGTCTTTATCATCTAAAGTGTTTTGAAAGTGCATCCAGCTTCCCTGCACACAACATGAAAGCATCTCACGGCAAAGTCTGGGAAACCTCTGGGCGAAAGTGGAAATTGGGTGAGAGTGCATTATCATTCCCTTCTCCAGTGGTTCTTCCCAACCCAGGGATGGAACCCACGTCTCCTGAGTTGTAGGTGGATTCTTTACCACTGAGCCCCCAGGGGAGAGCTTCCTCTGCTGTCTATCAAAACTGTGACCGATTTACAAGATCTTAATTGAAGCACAAGGGTTATCCCTCCCAGGGATATCTGCGCAGCGTGGGAGTGTTTCTTTAATTTTCTACTTTGGAAATAATTATAGATCCAGAAGAACTTGTAAAAGAAAGAAAGAAATCCACAGGGGGTCCTGTGTACATTCAGCCCATTTTCCCCAGTGACTACACCTTGGATAAATAGAGTAAAAGATCAGTGTCAGGACGGTGGCATTGGTACAATCTGTGAAGCGTGTGCAGGTTTTGCCAGGTTTACCTGCTCTCATTCTGTGCGTGTGTCCTCTGCAATTTTATCGCATGCCTAGGTCAGTGCAGCCAGTACCTCCACCAAGATACAGGCCCGCTCCATCACCCCAAGGCTCTCTGGTGTCCCTCTTTACATCAAGGCTCACCCTCTGTCCCATCCCTAACTTCTGGCCACTAGTAATCTGTTCCCCATCTCTGTAACTTTGTTATATCAAGAGTATCCCACATAAACAGAATCACAGTATGTAACCCACCACAACTGGGAGTTTTCAATTCAGCGTAATTCCCTCAGGATCCATCCAAGCTGTTTGCACATTCATCTTTCATTCCTTTTTATCACCGAGCTGTCTTCCAGGGGTTGGACGTACCACAATTCACCCATGGAAGGACACTTGGGTGGTTTCCAGTTTTGCGTTGTTACAAACAAACCTGCTATGAACTTCCGTGTGCAAGTTTTTGGGTGAACATGATTTTCAAGTCTGAGTTGAACACCCAAAGTTATCACTGCTGGGTGGGATGTGAACAAGGATCAATGCCTTTGAAACTCGAGGCTGCGAAACCCTGGAGCAAGGAGGTCAGATGCAGCAGGGGAGGGGCGACATTTCTGAGCACCGGGTCCTGCTGGAACTTGTCCAATTACATCACGGGCTGAGGACTTCATGAAGATGGTGGGAGGTGCCTGGAATGTTTCAGAACCAGGTTTCTGGAATCACTGTCTTGGACCCTAAAACATGGGCCTGTGATTTAGGGGACCCAGCAAGTGAGAGACGGGGGCAGCCCTCAGCCCAGCCCCTCTAACCCTCCCCACATCTCCGTTCATCCACACAACTCTCGTTTTATCCCAGGAGGGCCCTGGCTGCCCCCCGGTCACCTGCTGGTCCCACCACCATTCCCGTCATCGGCCGCACCCAGGGCCCTCTCTCCTTCCCTCTCCTCTTCTGAATTTCAGCCCTCCCTCCTGGAAGCCTGCCCCATCGTTCCCAGCCATTCCTGATTGCTCTGTGCCTTGATCTTGTACTGGAAATAGTAAGTGGCTTTCAAACATTCTTTGAGTCACAGATCCCTTTGTTCAAAGGAAATTGTACCCAGAAATATACACAAATAAACCCGATAAAGGCAGAGCCCTCAGATTAAAGCTGGCATGGGGCTGAGGAACCTCCGTTTTCATCCACACTCCTGGCCCTCCTGCCCACCCCACCTGCCCCTGGAAAAGCCCGGGTGCTTCAAAACTCCCAGTCCACATGGCAACACACGGCAGGTACCACGGTTCTAAGGCTTCACCCTCGTTCTGGACTTCTGGGTTCTCTAGGACTCTTTCTTCGGCTTCTCCTGCTCAGAGGGCGGTGTCTCTCACTGAGCTCTTGTCTGTCCTGCTGGTGACCCGCCGTTCTGGGGTTGCTGGGTGAACTTGAAAGGCCGCTGCCAGGTGTCAGCAGCTCTCATGACAGGGCAGGCTCTGCTGATGACGGCTGAGGGGTCCTGGGCGGGGCTCAAAACCTGCAGAGGCCTCAGGGGACCTTTGTCTATGACATGGCACTTAGCTTAGGTGGTGCATAGTAGCCGCCTGGGGCTTCCCGGGTGGCTCAGCGGTAAAGAATCTGCCTACCATGCTGGAGACTCAGGTTTGATCCCTGGGTCAGGAAGATCCCCTGGAGAAGCGAATGGCTACCCATTCCAGTATTCTTGCCTGGAGAATCCCCTGGACAGAGGAGCCTGGGGGGCTATGGTCTATAGGGTCACAGAGACACGCCTGAGCACCCACACACAGAAGCCGTCCAAATGGGTCTCAGTCTACTTTCACAAACAGGCATCGGACGCCCACTGGGCACGGTGCTGGAGGCGCATCGGGAGCTGGACCTAGGGAGGAAGACGAGGCCCCCGCCCCAGAGGAAGAGGAAGACTGGCTAGGCTGCTGAGGCGGGGAGGAGGCAGGGGCCCTGTGCCTAGCGGTCGGCAGGAGGCTGCGGACCGACTCCAAGACCAGAGCAGGATGAGGGGCGCCGAGCTCTACGGGAGCCCCGCAGCCGGGCCGGGTTCTCACTGCCCCACGACGCTGGTCCACCCCGCCTGTGCCGAGCACGCCCCGCACCTCTGCTTCACGCCCTGCCAAGGGGCCCCCGTCCTCCCGGCCACACGCGAGCCCCGCAGCCGGGCCAGTTCTCACCGCCCTAAGACGCCAGTCCACCCCCGCTCTGTGCCTAGCATGCCCCGCACACACCAGCCGACGAGCGCGGCCCTGGGGGACCAGTTCAGGGGCGAAAATGCAGCCTCAGCCTCTCCGACCAGCTCAGCAGGAGCCCTCAACGGGGGCTGAGAGCCTCTGGGGCTTGACCCCCTGGGTTTCTGCCCCCGGGGCTCACACTGAGCCCCTGCTGGTGATTCGGGCTGATTGAACGGTCTTCATCGCTCCCTTTCCGCCCCCCTCACTCCGGGTGAAGCCTGAGCCTCTCACCCACCCCACCCCACCCCCGACCCTTTCTGCAGAGTGTGAAGCCCCCCGGGGGATCGCACAGCTGCTGCAGGAGGCTCGCGTGTCCCTGCTCCGGGGCCGCCGGGTGTGTGCTGTTCCCACGGTAAATCAACACGGGTGGGTGGTCACGTGGGCAAGTCCCACCCACACTGTCGTCTTCACCCCGGTTATTTTTAACACTTTCTTTACTGTTGTGGGTGACCCAGCCCCGCTCATGGGCAGTGGAGGAGGTGACGCAGGATGGGAGAGATGTGGGGAGGTGAACCTCACAGGAACACCTGAGCCGGGCGCCGAGCCGGCCTGGAGCCGGTCGGTCCTGTCGACCTGCAGGCTCGACAGGCCTCTGGGCTCGGGGACAGTGAGCGGGCCCTCGGCCTCCCCGAGGGGCAGAGTCAGGAAACACAGCAGACAAGACAGACAAGGCACTCCTTGCTGTTCAGTTGCCAAGTCGTGTCTGACTCTGTGACCCCGTGGACTGTAGCCCGCCAGGCTCCTCTGTCCAGGGGATTCTCCAGGCAAGAATACTGGAGTGGGTTGCTGTGTCCTCCTCCAGAGGATCTTCCCGACCCAGGGATTGAACCCGTGTCTCCTGCAGTGGCAGGTGGATTCTTTACTGGTGTGCCACCAGGGAAGCCCTAAACAAATAATTACAGGCATGTTACAGAGTGCTGAGCACTCTGGAGCCCAGAATAGACAGGCAGGATGGAGGAACGGGGTCTGGAGGAATGGGGAGGCCCTTGTGAGGTCACAGTGTTATAAAGGGGGGTCGGCTATAACATTACCATAATGAATAAGGGAGGCCTTGTGCAGAAGGTGGCATCTGAACAGAGCTCGATGGTGATGGGTGAGTCCATCATCCAGATATCCAGGGGAAGAACATTCTAAAAGAGGGACCAGCCAGCACCAAGGCCTCAGGAACTCCTTCCTGATGGACTGGAAGCAGCTGGAGGGCAGGTCTGGCTTCCTCGCTGGGCGACCCTCCAGCCTGGACAGGGTGCCGGGTCCAGGGCGGGAGCTGGGGAGTTTGTTGGAGGAGAGGACCAGGCTCTCCTGGGGCCAGAGACGAGCATGAGGGGCCCGCGGGGAGCCTCGGGCTGGGGTCCCTGGAGCGCAGACCCCAGTCTGGTCCCCACCCCCCGGGACCCCCGCCGTGCTCTCTTGATCCCCTCATGTTGCACCTTCTGACTCGGAGCCTTATCGCGTCGCCCCTGTGTGGGAGCCAAGCTAAACAAATCTGGGGACTCGTGTGCTTTTTTTCATATTTCCGCATGAGTCAGTCTCTCCAGCATTTTAATCACTTCTCCCCCGTGAATGGTTGGCAAGGAGCGGGCGCCCAGCTCTCGGCTCCCAGCTGAGACCCAGCCACCCGGCAGTACGGGGCACCCACCCCGGCCACAGCTCCCAGCGCCTCCTCCCAGAGGGTGCCCGCCGACCTCACAAGACGGTGAAACAGCCCCAGACCAAGGGTCCAGAGGGGTGCCCGTCGGGAGAGGAGGCAGAGGTTGTAAGACCAACCGGGTCCTTCAAAGCTCCAACCAAGGGCTGGGAGGAGAGGCCGCAGAAAGCAGATGTACAAACACATCTTTATGGTGAAAGTGTCAAAGCTCCAGGGCACCCAAGGAGGCGACAGTGCCATCTGCCTTGGTGACAGGGGAGGGGGAAGGTTATGGGGCATCTTAGCGGGGTTAAGGGCTTCCCAAGGTGGTAAAGAATCCGTCTGCAATGCAGGAGACGCCGGAGAGGTGGGTTCAGTCTCTGGGTCGGGAAGATCCCCTGGAGGAGGAGAAGGCAACCCACTCCAGTGTTCTGGCCTGGGGAAATCCCATGGACAGAGGAGCCCGGTGGGCTACAGTCCACGGGGTCGCAAAGGAGTTGGACACGACTGAGCGACTGAGCACGCACAGTGTGGGGATAAGGCAGAAGGTTTGGAGACGGACAGATGAGGGTTCTGAAGCTGCGGTTTGGATGGGGCTTGGTGGGGAAGTCCCGCCCCTGGTCCAGGCGGCGTCCCTGGGCCGGGTTTCACCGAGGGCTGGAGGATGCACTTCAATGGTGCACTCAAATAGCTGGCAGGCTGGTACTGCTAACACCTGAGCGCTCCTTGGAACTGAGGACAAAGGCCTGGGTCCTTCTCCCCGGGGGTCTGTTTTCCCAGCACAGCGCGCGGGCTCCACGGACGAGCGTCCCAGGAGGCAGAGCCATGTGGAAGCTGTATCACCTTCTAGGAATGGCTCTGTGCTGGGCTGTGCAGTAGAACAGCCGCTGCCCAGGTGTGGCCCCTGAACACCTGAAACGTGGCTGGTGCGGCTGCGGACATGAGTTTTTAATTTTATTTGGCTTTAATTAAACATGAATAGCCACACAGCAGGTGGCTGCCATACTGGACAGCAGTCTCACCCTCATGGACTCCCCCTAACGCAGGCCGTGGAGGCGCTGCTGAGGTGTGGTCTCCTGTCTGACTCCGTGAGCAAGACTCATCTCACCTCAGCCACGTGAGTGGGGTCTCTCCTGGAAAGAAGGCTCTGTGTCAGGGGGCGGGGAGCCCCCTGGCAGACGGGACTCCACCCTGGCCCGCCGCTGCGTGTCCCAGGCCCCGAAGGAGGCTACAGGGCTGGGGGCAGCAGGAAGGACCGCTCACTCACCAAACGGCCATGAAGGCCTTGGTTCCGGGCACCGTGTCAGCTGCTGGAAACACACGGAAATCCTGACAACAGCAAGGGAGGGAGACCGACTGCTTCCCCGTCTGACAAGGGGGGCTCCTCACAAAGGCGCAACGGCAGAGCAGGAGACAAGCCCCCAACAAAGCTGGCCACACAGCGTCAGGGCCGTGCTGTCCCTTAACTTGGCGAAAGGCAAGCCCCGCTCTTCCGTAGCTCGCGCGTTACTGATATTCCAAGAAGTGACCTCTGTGTGTTTCCCCCTCCTGAAGGGAGCATGAAGATATTGCTTCAGTTCTAGTTTAAAAAACCCAGAGCACAAAGTCCAGTCTTGGCAAGGGGCCAGAGCAGGGCGGGCGCTGGGTGGGAGCTGTCTGAAAATAGAGCGGCAGCTGGTGGACTAGCGTCTCTAACGCTCCGGGGGACTGTGCGCTCTCCTAGAGAACCGCTCGGATCCCGGCCCCCCAAGAGTCTGGCCGCACGCCCGCCACCCCACGAGCACCGGGAGCACCTTCTCCAGTCACGCCTGCCCAGTGGACGGCTGGTTGCCACCTCCTGGACCGCTCGCCTGTCCCGGGCCTGTCTGCTCAGCACCCAGCACCCCTTGGCTCATCCCGCCCAAGCCCTCCGTGGTGTCAGAGTGTGGGGTTGGCTCCTTCCTTCTCCCAGAAAACCCGCCCTGGGCTTGGCGAGCCCGGATCTCTGTACCATGGGCTCCCCCCGCCCCTAGGCAGGGGGCGGTCTGAAGAATGTTTCTGCTCGTTGAGGGGTGTTTACCGACTCTGAACCCGTGAATCCTCCCAGCAAGCCTAGAGGTAGATCCTTACTGGCCCCAGATTACAGGTGGGAGAACAGAGCCGCCCAGATGCAGGGAGCTTGCACAGGGTCACGGAGAGAACTGGGTCAGAACCAGGCACTTGCCAGGTCCATGAGCTGGCCCGCTCGCTGATCCCAGCAGACCCGCTCCCTCCGGGTAGATACGGTCTGAGCCCCGGTTCACAGATGGGGCTGGGGAATGTCTTCTGAGCCCCGGTTCACAGATGGGGCCGGGGAATGTCTCCTGGTGTTGAGAAACCAGCGCCCAGGTGCCTGGAAGCTGGAGCCCTCTGGGCTCTGCCCCCGGTGTGCTGTGCGACCTTGTGAGGGTCGCCGCCCTCTCTGCGCTTCAGTGGCATCACCCTCACCCTGCCTAACTGCAGCTGTTGTTTTTGAGCTTCTACCCACGTGGAGCCAGGCACTGCTCACCCTGCACACGCTGGGTGCTTAATCCTCCAACAGCTCTGGGGCTGAGGACATGGGCTCCGACCCAGGGGACCCAGTTGTTTAGTCGCTAAGTTGCGTCCGACTCTTGCGACCCCATGGACTGTAAGCCGCCAGGCTCCTCTGTCCAGGGGATTTCCTAGGCAAGAATACTGGAGTGGATTGCCATTTCCCTCTCCCGGGGATCTCTCCAACCCAGGGATCGAACCCGAATCTCCTGCACTGGCAGGCGGGTTTCTTTACCACTGAGCCACCCGGGAAGCCCCGGGGACCCAGAGGGCCCTGCAGGGCCCTGCGTAGCAGGGGAGTCGGAATGTGAACCCAAGTCTGCTTGGTACCAAAGTCACTCAGTTTACCTTGGTCTGACAGTGAGAGTCTCGTGAAGGAGCAGGTCTCAAAGCTGGAACCTGGCTGTGCCTCTGGGTGGGGGCGGGGTGGGGGCGCTCGATTCCAGCGCTCAGCCTGGGGGTGCCTTCGGGGCTGCAGGGTGCGCAGAGTGACAGCCGCCTAACCTCGTGGTCTCTCCCCAGTGAAGGCTAAGAGGTCTTCAGGGGTGGGTGGGGGACAAAGAGGGGGAGTGAGGACGGAGCCTCTAGACAGACCGCGGCCCCGAAGCCGGGGGTGGCGAGACAGACCCTAGAACGGAGCCCCTTCTCGTCCTCCCCTACCCTGCGCTCCCCCACCCCAGCTATCGTAGGGGTTCACGGCGCACCCCCCTTGCCTCCTGGGTGATGGATGGTGCTTTCTGCTTGAGGCCTACCCCTCCAACCTCTGATTTTCTATTCTGAAGCCCCTTCAACTGCAGAGAGAATTTACTTTGTCTCTTGAGGACACTAAAACCTGGAACAAACAGTCTCTGATAATAAATGTCTTTTTTTTTTTTTTTTTTTTGCGGAGGGATCCAAAACCCTCTGGGCACGTTCCCAGTGTCCTAGACACCCTCTGGCTCCCCAGCTCATCCTGGGGCGCTGGACAGCTCAGGAGAGGCGAGCCGGGAGTGCTGGGCTTGGCTGTGGTGGGTCCCGGCCCTTCCTGGAGAGATGGAGATCAGTCCAGGTGACTGCCTGACTCAGAGCTCGAACCCATGCCTCCTGTACCACAGGAGGTTCTTTACCGCTGAGCCACTGGGGGAGCCCCTAAAACTCATCATCACCCTCCAGTAGTAAAAGGGGGGCGTTCTCATCCCAACATGGCAGAGCAGCCCCGTGGTGACCGTGCTGCAGACATTGCTCCAACAACCCCGGGTGGGCGTGCCTTTACCACCCCCGCTCTACAGGGCAAGCTGAGGTCCTGCGGCGGTTTGTGCGGAGATGAGACTGGAGCCCAGGCCCGCTGGCTTCCAAGTCCACGCTCAGCGTTGACCAAGTCCAAGACAGCCCCACTCCCACCAGCCATCCTGGAAGTGTCCTTTTCGTTCGTGGCCCCCTCCGCCCTGTTGATAAATCCGGGCTGCACGCTGGTTCACACCGGGAGCGTCCGGCTTGCCCGGTCCTGTGCGGTGTGACCCTCAGCAAGTTTCTGTTTGATCCCAGATGCCTCATCTGTGAAGCAGAGACAAGAACCACATCCCAGGGCCGTTCAGAGGATGACAGAGCTCGTGAGAGCACAGGTCGAGCCAAGAAGCCCGCGTTGCTCAGCGGCGAGCGGACTGAGCGGCCCTTTCCATCAGCCAAGTCTGTGCTGCTAACAGGACATTCTGGGAGGGGATCCGAGAGTGAAGCCCCCCCCACTCCCGGCCCAGAAGTGGCCGCTTGACCTCGAGTCCAGGTCGGCCAGCAGCAGGGGGTGGGTGCGTGAGGGAGAGCCTGATCCTGTGTTCTTAAATCTGGGGCTGGGGCGTGGGGGCGGATGGAGGTTCCCCAGCTGAGCTGGAGCTGGGGCTCATTCCCCAAAATCTGAGTACGGCCTTCTTCCTGCTTAAGTCATTGCTGGTCCCTGGGCTTCAAGCCAGGGACCTTGTTGGGGTCCTTTCTGCCCCACCGGCCTTCCCCAGCAGAGCCTGGTGTATAGTGGGCACTCAGAGAGGATGTGGTACAGGGGACATGTAGAGGATGCATGTGCAGAATGTAGTGGGCACCCAAGGAGGATGGCATGCTTGCTGCGTCACTGGGGGGACGCCTCAAATATCAGCCACCAGACTGCTGAATGGGAGGGCTGTCAAGGTGACTCAGCCTTACGGTGGGATTAAAATACACACACCACTATATATAAGCTAGATAATCCACAAGGGCCAATGGCACTGCCAGGGAACCATATTCTATAGTCTGTAATAGCCTGTATGGGGTAAAATCTGAAAAAGAACAGATGAACGTATATGAATCCGCCTTCCAACATAGGAGACACGCGTTCAGATGGTAAAGAATCGGCCTGCAATGCAGGAGAAACGGGTTCGATCCCTGAGTCGGGAAGATCCCCTGGAGGAGGGCATGGCAACCCACTCCAGTGTTCTTGCCTGGAAGATCCCATGGACAGAGGAGCCTGGCGGGCTATAGCCCACAGGGTCAAAAAGAGTCAGACATGACTTGGCAACTGAACCAACGGCAATGCATATATATATATATATATATATATATGTATATATATAACTGAATCACTCTGCTATACGCTGAAATTAACAGGATATTGTAAATCAAATACACTGCAATATAAATTTTTTTAAAATAATAAAAAATAACTGCCCAAAGTTAAACAAGGAAAAGCAACTCAGGCTTACCTCGGGCCTTGGAGGGCTCAGGAAAGCCTTGCTTTCCCCGCCCAGCTGTGGGCTTCACACCTTGATCAGCAGATGCTAATTAGCATGGTCGGGCGGAGGGGCAGGCGCGAGCTCCATGGCCCCCGCCCTCCCCGCCCTCCTCCTCCGCGTTTAGCTTCCCCGGAATCCCGAGAACAAAGTGCCCCTGTCTTTGATTGGAGAACCCACTGCTCCGGCCTCCCGAGGGCAGCCGGCCTCCCGAGGGCAGCGGCCCCTCTGCAGGAATCCCCGGGTAGACAAGGCCTCCTTGTGACCTTTCACCTTTTGGCCTCGGGGTGAAGGACCATTAACCAGACTGCCTTCCCCAGTCTTTTGTGGACGAGGGTCCTTTGTCCAGCTGTCCTCGGGGAAGAAAACACGTGGAGAGATGGCTCCGACCTGCGACCCAGCTGCGTCCCGGCTTGGGGCCGCCCATCTTGGTTTGCCAGCCCTTTATAATTTATCAGGGTTTCCAGGCGGCGCTGCTGGTGAAGAACCCGCCTGCCGCGCAGGAGACCTGAGAGCCGTGGGTGCGATCCCTGGGTCAGGAAGATCCCTTGCAGAAGGGCATAGCAACCCACTCCAGTGTTCTTGTCTGGAGAATCCCATGGACAGAGGAGCCTGGCGGGCTACAGCCCACGGGGTCGCAGAGAGTAGCCATGTTAATCGCTACTATGATTGACCACATTCTTGCATGGGTGCGGTCTCCTTAGGTCTTCAGAGAGGTAATGTTTCTTGCCAAAGGTCACCCAGCGAGCAAGTGGCCAAGAAAGGACTGGCTGCTGGTCCTGTGATGTTCTGGTTCATCTCTGTGTATGTCAGCAGGCTGCCAGGAGAGACACAGGAGGGGCTTGAGGATGAGTCAGAGGGAAGCTCTAGATTTGCCCTGTTTCTGTCTCTGCATTGCTTACTAGGCAGAATATCTAGGTAAAACTAAAGAGAGACAATTACTATTTATGTGCATGGAGTTTTTTCTTTTTCCAGACACTTTACATAAGCTATCATGTTGGTTACAATCTAGTCCTCATGGGAAATCATATATATATAATATACTTTTTTAAACTATTTATTTGGCTGCGCTGGGTCTTAGTTGCGGCATGTGGGATATAGTTCTCCGACCAGGGGTTGAACTTGGGCCCCTGCAGTGGTAGGGTGGAGTCTGGAATCCCCAACACAACTATTATTGAATCTCTTCTAACGTTCTAATGAGCTGGATGCACCACCCAAAGAAGCCAGATTAGACTTGGAAGAAGTCAGGATGCTATCCTCAACACAAAGAGGAGCCTCGCCCTTGGCACTGGCTGCCCCTGTTTTAAGTGGGGCCACTCCTGGCGCCCGGCGCCCTCGCCATGCTGGCACTGGGGAGCGTGAGTAGAGGAGCCCCGGTCTGCTCAGTTTCTCTGCCCCATGAGAGCCGGGGGCCCAGCCCACAGGCTCGGGGGCCGAGACCAAGTCCTCTCCTGAAGAATGAGCCAAGTCGTCTGCGTGTTCGAGTTGCTTCACCCGAGGTCACTTATCTCTGAGTTGGAGCAGCTGCCCCACAGAGCGGAGGGCCCCACGTGCTCCAGGCCTGGCTGGCGCGTCTGCCCTCGCGTGTGGCCATCACTGCTGGCCCGAGTGCCTGGTTTCTAGGCAAGCCTGCATGACTGCTGGTGGGGCACATTCTTGTTCTGTGTTTCAGAGCTCTGTCCCGTCACCCTGAGTGTCATGCGGCCTGGAGTGTGGGTGCGCACGTGCGCATGTGTGTGTGTGTGTGTTTGGAAGACATGAATTAGCTTTTCTCTCCTTAAGAAACCTAGTCCTCCTACAACTCAGCAACAAAAAGCCTCAATCATATTAAAAATGGGCAAATAGATTAACATACACACACTATTATATATAAAATAAATAACCAGCCAGGACCTACTGTATTGCCCAGAGAACTCTACTCGACACTCTGTAATAACCTAAATGAGTAAAGAAGCTGAAAAAAAGAATGCATGCCTGTGTATAACTGACTCACTTTACTGGACACCTGAAACTAACCCAACATTGTAAATCAACTGGACTCCAGAATAAAATAAAAATTAAATTATAAAAAGGGCAAAGGATGCAAATAGATATTTCTCCAAAGAAGACGTACAAAGAGCTATGAAAAGATACTCAACATCACTAATCGTTAGGGAAATGCCATCAAAATCACAATGAAATATCACTTCATGCCCGTTAGAATGCTATTACAGTAAAAGCAAAAACCACAACACAGAAAATGACTGATGCTGATGAGGATGGAGACAGATTGGGATCTTGTGCATTGCTTGTGGGAATGTCAAATGGTGCACTTGCTATGGAAAAGCAGTATGGTGGCACCTCCAAAATTAAACAAAGGATGACCGGATGCCCAGAAAGCATATTAAAAAGCAGAGACAACAGTTTGCTGACAAAGGTCGGTATAGTCAAGGCTATGGTTTTTCTAGTTGTCACATATGGATGGGAGAGCTGGACCATAAAGAAGGCTGAGTGCCAAAGAACTGGTGATTTGATCTGTGGTGCTGGAGAAGACTCCTGAGAGTCCTTTGGACAGCAAGGAGATCAGACCAGTCCATCCTAAAGGAAATCAACCCTGAATATTCATTGGAAGGACTGATGCTGGAGCTGAAACTCCAATACTTTGGCCACCTGATGCAAAGAACTGACTCATTGGAAAAGACCCTGATGCTGGGGAAGATTGCAGGCAGGAGGAGAAGGGGACGACAGAGGATGAGATGGTTGGATGGCCTCACGGACTCAAAGGACATAAGTTTGAGTAAGCTCTGGGAGATGGTGAGGGACAGGGAAGCCTGGCGTGCTGTAGTCCATGGGGTCACAAGGAGTCAGACGTGACTGAGCAACTGAACAGCAACAACACTGACCCAATAGCTTTCCTTCTAGGTCTATAAAGGAATTGAAAGCAGGCATTCATATGGCCACGTTCATAGCAGCCTAAGTCACAATAGTGGAAACAACTCGAATGCCCTTCGACAGATGAGTGAACAAAATGCAGTCCGTACACACAATGGAAAGTCTTGGAAGGAAAGACACCCTGACCTAGGCTCCAACACGGATGAGCCTTGAAGACATTCTGCAAAGCAACTTGAGGCAGATATGGAGGGACAAGTATTGTAGGATTCCAGTTCCCTGAGGTCCCGAGTGTAGGCAAGTTCACAGCGGGCAGAAAGCAGAGCAGTGGGCACAGAGCTTCAGTCGAGGAAGATGAAAAAGTTTCCATCCTGGAAACGGATGGTCGTGACGACGTACAACTTGTGACTGTACTCAATGCCGCAGAACCGTACACTTTTAAATGGCCAAAATGACCATCACAACGTTGTAAAGCAATTAACCTCCAATTTAAAAAACAGTAAAAAAAAAAAAAAAAAAGGCTAAAATGGTCAATTTTATGTTATGTGTGTTACCACATTGAAAAAAGAGCTGTGTGCTCAGCTGTACCCTAACTCTTTGTGACCCCATGGACTGTAGCCCACCAGGTTCCTCTGTCCATGGGATTCTCCAGGCAAGAGTACTGAAGTGGGCTGTCATTTCCTTCTCCAGGGGATCTTCCCCACCTAGGGACAGAACCGAGGTCTTCCACATTGGCAGGCAGATTCTTTACCATTAGAGCCTTAACCACTGGACGGCTAGGGAATTCGCTGGGATACTTGCTTCTTAACAGGAGTTCGTGAAAATCCGTGGTATGAACAGAGAAGAGTGCCCACAGAGGCTCTGCGGAAGTGCTCCTCCACACCTGGGAAAACAACCCTGGGCGGCTGCCAGGACCCAGAGGCGGCCCCCAGGCCGGGGGTGTGGGGGGACTCACAGGGGGCTGTCCCCTGGCCGAGGTGAGAAATCTGACTGGTTGCAGTTGGTGCCCGAGGTCAGAGGAGACTCTCCGCTTCCAGGGAAGAGCGGAGAAAGTGTGCTGAAATCCCCGGGGGTTGTCTTTAGTGGAATGAAATGGGCTGATGGGAAAAGCGTCAGGGCGTGGGCGCCAAGCCAGCACCTCACCCCCACTGGGAACCCATAGGCTCCCCGGGGAGTTGGGGCAGGCCCCGCCTCCACCCTTGCCTTTCCGAGATGAAATTAAGTTCCGAAGGCGCGACTGAAGATAGAGCTTTCACAACAGAGTCATTTCCGAATGAGACGGGCACAACAGGGGAAATGAGCAAAGGGCTTCGATCTGAATTCCTCTCAAAGTCTTCGGTGGGGATTGTTTTTCACATTCTCCCACAAAAGGCACTTTTCAACTCCAGGAGAGCAAGAAAGATCAGCTAGGATCAGGACCAGGTAATTTCTTCATTGGGAGCAAAAGCTGGTTTTGAGTTTTAGGTACTGATCTAAGGCATTTTGGAGAATGAGTGTGAACATTCAATGGGTTTGGGGTCTTTTTTTCTTAAGAAAAGCCTGAAATCCTGTTCTCTGCATGTCCATTCAGTTCAGTTCAGTTCAATTCAGTCACTCAGTCATGTCCGACTCTTCCCAGCAGGCCAGGCCTCCCTGTCCATCACCAACTCCCGGAGTTCACTCAGACTCATGTCCATTGAGTCAGTGATTCCATCCAGCCATCTCATCCTCTGTCGTCCCCTTCTCCTCCTGCCCCCAATCCTTCCCAGCATCAGAGTCTTTTCCAATGAGTCAGCTCTTTGCATGAGGTGGCCAAAGTACTGGAGTTTCAGCTTCAGCATCATTCCCTCCAAAGAAATCCCAGGGTTGATCTCCTTCAGAATGGATCTCCTCCAGAAGGGCTGGATCTCCTTGCAGTCCAAGGGACTCTCAAGACTCTTCTCCAACACCACAGTTCAAAAGCATCAATTCTTCGGCACTCAGCCTTCTTCACAGTCCAACTCTCACATCCATACATGACCACAGGAGAAACCATAGCCTTGACTAGACGAACCTTTGTTGGCAAAGTAATGTCCCTGCTTTTGAATATGCTATCTAGATTGGTCATAACTTTCCTTCCAAGGAGTAAGCGTCTTTTAATTTCATGGCTGCAATCACCATCTGCAGTGATTTTGGAGCCCAGAAAAATAAAGTCTGACACTGTTTCCACTGTTTCCCCATCTATTTCCCATGAAGTGATGGGACCAGATGCCATGATCTGCGTTTTCTGAATGTTGAGCTTTAAGCCAACTTTTTCACTCTCCACTTTCACTTTCATCAAGAGGCTTTTGAGTTCCTCTTCATTTTCTGCCATAAGGGTGGTGTCATCTGCATATCTGAGGTTATTGATATTTCTCCTGGCAATCTTGATTCCAGCTTGTGCTTCTTCCAGCCCAGCATTTCTCATGATGTACTCTGCATAGAAGTTAAATAAGCAGGGTGACAATATACAGCCTTGACGTACTCCTTTTCCTATTTGGAACCAGTCTGTTGTTCCATGTCCAGTTGTAACTGTTGCTTCCTGGCCTGCATACAGATTTCTCAAGAGGCAGATCAGGTGGTCTGGTATTCCCATCTCTTTCAGAATTTTCCACAGTTTATTGTGATCCACACAGTCAAAGGTTTTGGCATAGTCAATAAAGCAGAAATAGATGTTTTCTCTGGAACTCTCTTGCTTTTTCCATGATCCAGCAGATATTGGCAAATTGATCTCTGGTTCCTCTGCCTTTTCTAAAACCAGCTTGAACATCAGGAAGTTCACGGTTCATGTATTGCTGAAGCCTGGCTTGGAGAATTTTGAGTATTACTTTACTAGCACGTGAGATGAGTGCAATTGTGCGGTAGTTTGAGCATTCTTTGGCATTGCCTTTCTTTGGGATTGGAATGAAAACTGACCTTTTCCAGTCCTGTGGCCACTGCTGAGTTTTCCAAATTTGCTGGCATATTGAGGGCAGCACTTTCACAGCATCATCTTTCAGGATTTGGAAGAGCTCCACTGGCATTCCATCACCTCCACTGGCTTTGTTCGTAGTGATGCTTTCTAAGGCCCACTTGACTTCACATTCCAGGATGTCTGGTTCTAGGTGAGTGATCACACCATCGTGATTATTTGGGTTGTGAAGATCTTTTTTGTACAGTTCTTCTGTGTATACTTGCCACCTCTTCTTAATATCTTCTGCTTCTGTTAGGTCCATACCATTTCTGTCCTTTATCAAGCCCATCTTTGCATGAAATATCCCCTTGGTATCTCTAATTTGCTGCCCTGTAAATAGATTCATCAATACCATCTTTCTAGATTCTGTATATATGCATTTGTGATATTTATGTTTCTCTTTCTGACTAACTTCTCTCTGTATAGGCTCTATGACTCAGGGAGCTCAAACCCAGTGTTCTGTGACTACCTAGAGGGGTGAGACGGGTAGGAGGTTCAGGAGAGAGAGGACATGTGTATGCTTATGGCTGACTCATAATGTATGGCAGAAACCAACACAGTATTATAAAGCAGTTAGCCTCCAACTAAAGGTTTAAAAAAAAATAGTGGCAACTATGGCATAAGGTGTTGTTTGGATGGCCTGAGACAGCCCTTGTGAAGCCTTTGGGGCAGTCAGACCAGGTGGACCTCCAACAAGCATCAGCTCTTGTTGTCACCTCCCCAGGTGGCTGCCACCTCACCGTGGCCCCTTAACTGGTCTCCACTCTACCCCCCAGCACACGCCGCCTTACCAGACACATGGCTCCTAAAAGCTGGGCAGAAGGACCATGGCTCCCCCCGCACCCCCGCGGGCGTGCTACATCTCTTCAGTCGTGTCTGACTCTTTGCAAACCATGGACCGTACGTAGCCTGCCAGGCTCCTCTGTCCAGGGGATTCTCCAGGCAAGAATACTGGAGTGGGCTGCCATTCCCTTCTCCGGGGGATCCTCCTGACCGGGGATCGAGCCCGGGTCTCACGTCTCCTGCGTTGGCAGGCGGGTTCTTTCTGCCAGCGCCACCCGGGAGCTCCTGTAGCTCGCCTCACTCTTTCATGCCTCTTTGGTTCTGTGTCTGCTTGCTGCAGGTCTTAGCTGCAGCACGTGGATCTCGTCTCCCGACCAGGGGTCGAACCTGGGCCTCCTGCGCTGGGAGCACAGTCTTAGCCACTGGACCACCGGGGGGGTCCCAGCTAATTGTTTCTACGTCGGTAAAACGTTTCAGCCCAGCCCCGTTGACCTCGCCAGGAACTCCAGATTAGAAGATCTGGTCTGATCCGGTCTGATACAGGTGGGTTGCTCTGGACCACTAGGGCCTCGGAGCATCCACGTCCAGTGGTCCCAGCCCCGAGTGGCTGCCTCCCGCGTCCTCCTCCAGAGCCGCTCGGAGTCCCTGCGTCGTCCACCACCCAGCCTCGATCCCCCACTCTCAGCAGACACCCTTCCTCCCAGCTTCTTTGAGAAGGTCCAGGTTACCAGCTGAGGTCTCTCAAGGGCTTGCCTTCGCCCCATGCACGTAGCTCGGCCTCGAGTGGCCCCTCCTTTTCCCAGGGCTTCAGAAGGAAGATGCTCAGAAGGCTGCCCTCTGCAGCCTGAGCCCGTCCCTGCCCACCGCTGAGGGTCCTAAAGGTCTCTGGTAGACACTCCCAAGCCTTATCATCTTAAAACAGCAGCAGCCTAACCCCCCAGGCTCCAAACCGCCTCTTCATCCATGGCTCTGTCTCTCTCCATCCTCCCTGCCGGACTTCTTGAAAGACCTGTCCCCACGCCGCTGCCCTGTATCACCTCCCATCTCCTCGGCAAGGACCGCACCCTGGCCGCCGGCCCCACCTCCTCACTGACACGCCTGCCAAAGGGGCCAGGGGATTTTCAGTTGCAAGATCCCGTAGGCGCTGTTTTACGCTGATCCCTCCAGATCTGCTGTCTTTGCTTTCTTTTTTTCTTTCTTTCTTTTTAATTATCAAAGATTATTATTGTACAATATTGAGAAGTATAAAACAAAATACAGTTATTGGAGGACAATTTCTCCTACCATCTTGAGCTTTCACCTCGCCTTAAAAAGCTTTCCCTTCCCTTCCCTTCCACTTTCCCTCCCACTTTGGCTCCCAGGACCCCTGGGTCTCCTGGTTTTCTTCGTGTCCCTCAAGGGACTTCATACTTGCTCTGTCCTTCGTTGGATCGCTTCCTCCCGAGCCATGCATCCGACTCCAGAGCTCTCGCCACCACGCATGTGCACCCCGCTCCTGATGATCCCTGTCTGTCTTCCTGGCTCAGAGTGGTCCCCAAGTCCCACCCTTGCATAGCCTGCAGCCCAGCAGACGTCTCCCGTGTCCTTCTCGAAACACGGCGTCTCACACAGCTCCGCGCCCTCCTCCGCACACCCGCACCCCTCATGGAGCAGCGTCACCAGCACAGGCCCCCGGCGGCTCTCCACTCGCGGCCCCTCCCCTGCAGCCAAGGCCGTTGCCCTGTCTCCGTCGGGGTGGCTTCGGCCCCGGAGGCCCCGTCCCCACGGGGTGACCCTGACAACTTCCCCGCCTTGCTCTCTGCTGGCAGAGCTGCCTGCAGCCAGCCCCCACCTGCACGGTGGAGAACTCGAGTCTGTCCGCCTCGGAACCCTGGTGGCTGGCAGAGTCTGGTGGCCTGATTCCTCGGCGTTCATTGTCATCCCACAATCTCCAGCTTCTCACCTCCCTCCTTCTCTCTGCTTCCAGTCCTCGTGAACATCCTTTTTTATCTCCACTCTCTCTCCTCAGCCTCCTCCTCCCAGAAGCCTTCCCGGGCCTCCTCCAGGCCCCCGGTGCCAGCCGGGCGAGTCTCAACCACTGCATTCATCACTTGGCTTTGCTACTGGTGACTCCTCTCTTCCACGTTCCCGGAACGTGTGTTCCTACTGACACCTGAAGCTAGAGTGTCCTCTCACGTTTTAGTTATCTGAGCCAACGCCTTCCCTCTTGCTGAAGTCAGTATAAACTGGATTCTCTCTGATCTGAACTGAGACTGAGGGTGATCTGATCCATGATGCAGTGAGACTGCAGCCAGGGAGACTGGATTTTCCCTTCTTTCTTTTTAATGCTTATTTTTAGGGAGATTGTGTTTTCAAACCCTCTTATACCCGGTGGACCTTCCTGGTCTTTATGGCTGACAACGGCAGACTCTGTGCAGGTTCAGGTCCCGATGACCTCCTAGATTATTTAAAAGGCAGGGTGAGCCTTGGAGGCTGTCAGGGAGCTCTCCTGACCCTGAGGTCCCAGAAGTCTGCAACGCTGCTCAAAGATGGTAATTTCATCCCTCCAATTAATGCTGCGAAACTCTCATCTGGATATGGGTCAACTGCCAGCAAAACCTTAAACACTGGCTCTGCTTTGGTGTCGAATTGTAAATTCTCCCCTTTCATCTTCCGCTGCCAGTCCTTCTGTTTTTCATTTCTCCTGATTTCTTTCTTTGGGCTTTTGATCTGTTTTCTATTGTTATCATTGAGGCATTTCATGCCTGGACTTTCCAAGTCTGTGTAATCCAACCAGAACAGCATCTGGGATCCGTGCTCGTGCATGACTGTCATTCCCCGGGTGTGGGGACTGGGTGCTTGTGGGATTGCTCCACACCTTCGTTCCTTGAAGCCGGTTTTCCTCCGAGCCGTAGCCCCAGGATTTTCCAGGGAGCTTTCCAAGGTGGGCAGGACGTGAGACAAGCTCTCAGGGTTCACTTTTCTCTCCCTCCCCCCACCACCGGTGGTCTTCATACCCTTCTGGGTCTGATGACTGGCTCCTCGGGTTCATGTTTCCAGATCGTGGAAGGTCCCCTCGAGCCACCCAGGCCTTGGAAGGGCTGTATCAGATCTGGCCGAAGCTCTTGAATTCTGTTGCTTACTCGTCATTTAGTTGTCAAGTAACCTCGTTGCTGTCGTTCAGTCGCTCAGTCGTGTCCAACTCTTCTCGACCCCATGGACTGCAGCCCGCCAGGCTCCTCAGTAAACTCCTTCACTGTCTCCTGGAGTGAAGATTCATGTCCACTGAGTCGGTAATGCCATCCAACCATCTCATCCTCTGTCGTCCCCTTCTTCTCCCACCTTCAATCTTTCCCAGCATCACGGTCTTTTCGAATGAGTCAGCTCTTCTCATCAGGCAGCCAAAGGATTGGAGTTTCAGCTTCAACATCAGTCCTTCCAATGAATGTTCAGGACTGATTTCCTTTAGGATAGACTGGTTAGATCTCCTTGCAATCCAAGGGACTCTCAAGAGTCTTCTCCAGCCCCAGAGTTCAAAAGTGTAAGTCCTTTGGTGCTCAGCCTTCTTTACAGTCCAGACTCTCTGAGTGTCAGTTTCACCAGAACAAAGGACAGATGATGGTTTTAAAGCATCGGATTGTTGTAAGGATCAAACTCAACACAGTAATTTACAGAAAGCACGGGCACCGTGTGGTAATTGCCTCCGTGTTTGGGGTCAGAACCATTCATTAGATAGGTTCTTGGTACCATGTCATTTAGCCCCAGGACAGCCCTCTCAGGAGTATTATGACTCCCATGTGACAGATGAGAAAACCAGGGCTCCAGGGGGTCCACACCAAAGGTCGCGGCTCTCCTCTGCCCGACACACGGCAGAGATGGACACACGTCCAACAGAGGAGTGGATGTGACCGCTGTTCTCTCCTGTCTCCACACCCGAGTGGCTGCGGCCTTTTCAGTGACCCTGTCACCACCTGATGCTGAAAACAGCAGCTGTTCACTCAGCCCCAAGATCCCATTTCATACCTGTGATAACTGAACGTCCGAAAGGGACAGGAACCAAATTAAAAATGGAAGAGAGACACTGGCAGTAGCTCTGGGCTCAGATGTGCCTTGACGCCTTCTCTCTGCATCTCTGTCTCTACTGCGTCCTCTCTGTGGTGGCAAGATGTTCCTGGAAGGGCTGGGCATCCCCATCTTGCCCGACAAAGCCCAGGAGGCCTGCTGGTCCTCCTTGATCAGGTGCCCGTCTCCAGGACGAGCAGCAGGGCCAGGCTGGAGCGTGAGTCCCCTGGGCATAGGGATGGTGTTACCCCCATCCCACCCACCTTGACCCGGGTGGTTCAGTGGCTCTCCCCCGCCCAGCGGTGTGTCCTTGGACAATCTACTTAATGTCTCTGTGCCTCTCTATTCCCATCTGTAAAGTGGGAAACAGTGATAACAATTCACTTCACAGAACTGCTTTGAATATTAAACGAATCAATATTTATGAACACTGGGATGGCACCTGGTACATAGTAAGCATTATACATTTCTGTTAATAGGGCTTGCGGTCATGGTAAATATGTCCTTATTGCAAATTCCTGGGGAAGAATTCGGATTGTTCATCATCACATTTTATGAACCTCATTTTCATTTTTAGAAAGTCACAAATATAACAATTAGGGTGCGTGTTCAGCCGTGTCTGACTCTTTGCAAACCCATGGACTGTCGCCCACCAGGCTCCTCTGTCCATGGGATTTTCTTAACCAAGGACACTGGAGTGGTCTTCCTCCAGGGGGTCATCCCAACTCACGGTGGAAACTGTGTCTCCTGCGTTGGCAGGGCAGTCTTTATCGCTGCAGCGCCTGGGAGGGCCACTGGGGTAGATATCACTTTACACATAATTGATGTACGGAGGAAATTCAGAAATGCTTTCTTCATTTCTGATTAATCCTCTACGCTTCTCTGCAACCTGGACAGTCTTTCAAGTTAATAAAACACCAAACACAACTGGAAATGTTCTGAGGGGGTTCATTTCAAGGAATCACGAGATGAATTGTTTTTTCTTAAAAGGAAGATGCGCCTCACTTTGTTGGGTAAGTTTGCAAGCCCCTCTGCCCTCACGAGGGCTATTGTAGAAGCAGGGACGTTTCGAATATGCCATGTGAGCAACAGGGAGCCTTTTCTAGAACATTCTCCTTTACAGATACTCATTATCTAGAAATAATGAAGCACTAAAAACTTTCTTCTACCCAAGTTCCAGCACCGAGAACAGTTAACACCTTATTCGTGGAGACCCTTCTCTTCTCGCGAGTGGCCGTCTGTGTGGGGCCTGGCGCAGCTTCTCTGGGTTTTGGTTTGTGTTTGGTTTTTCCTCTTTCTGGCTGTGTCACCATCGCCGTCAGCACCCATCCGCCTCTCTAACTCTCCTCCTGCCCCTCCAGAATCCTGACCCGAGCTCCTCACCTTGACTGGGAGCCTCAACTTTGCTGTCTGGACCTTGGACGAGCTCTGTCCTCAGGGCAGGGTCGGGGCCCAAACCTGGGCTCTGCTCTCAGCCTCTGACGCTGAACCTGGGCTGCTTGCCCGAGGGGACTCAGGGTTAGATCTCCCTTCAGGGTGAGGGGGCCCCCGAGGCGGGTGCGGCGGGGAGGGAGCCCCTCCCTCCACAGGGCTGGGTCAGAGCCCCTTCTCCCAGCCAAGGCACTCCCACAGTTAGGGTGCTTCAAAGAGGCTTGAAAACCTTTCCATTTAATTCGAAAGCATCAGAGAAGCCATGTCCACAATCCCACTAATCACTCATACACGTCATTTACCTGAATCCAATGCCCCTTCCATGTTTCATCTGTAAACGTATTTGTTTTTCTGCGGTTGTAATTGTGGAACATATATATTTCATTCAACATTATTTCCTGTATATTTTCCCCGGGTTCTACCTGTAGCCCATGTTTATTATTTTTGCAGCAGCCTAGTATACCACTGCGTTAATTACCCTGAAACGTACTTCACGTTCCACTATAATCGGACATTTCTTTTGCTATTAGATTCTCGCTTATACAAGGAGGTAATAAACATCTGCGTAGAAACAGCCCCTTCCCCTTTTTTTCTTGTTTTGAATTATTTCCCTCCAGTAAATTCCCAGGAGTGAGATTACTGGGTCAAAGGAGATGAACATTTTTATGGCTTCTGATATATATGGCCGAATTATTTTCCAAAATGACTGTATCAGCTTTCATAGGCCTGAGAGATGCGTAAGTATGTTTCAACAAGGGTGGGGGCGAGACTTCACATTTTCAAAACTAAGTTTATTAGTTTTGTTTTTCTTCCTCCTGCGCATAATGGGGTTTTTTTTAAACCCACAGCCGTCCTCCGGCTTTGCTTCAAGTGGCTTTCGTTCATAAATGCTATTTCAACATCTTATTGCAAATTCCTGGGGAAGAATTCGGATTGTTCATCATCACGTTTTATGAACCTCATTTTCATTTTTAGAAAGTCACAAATATAACAATTAGGGTGAGTCTCTCAGGCTCTCTAACATCTCTCAGGCTCTCCTTGGTTGATTTTTTTCACATGCCTCTAGTCTGTTATTAGAAGGTCCGAACGTGGGCTTGGCGGGAGGGTGGGTGGGGGTGCGTCTGGGAGGGAATGGAGCTGGAGTCCGTGGGCTGCAGTGATGGAGTCCACGTGGGGAGGACTGGAGGCTGAGAGACAGTGATGGCGCTCAGGTCTCTGGGCAGGTGCAGGGTGGTGGTGCCTTGCAGAGACCGGGGCTGGAGGAGGAAGGCCTGGGGTCAGAGCTCGTCTTAATGGGAAGCGAGGCTGGAGGCAGGACCACCAGGTGGGAGGCAGATGGGATGTCCATCTCAGAGGAAGGCAGTAAGAGACCCAGTCAAAGCCGACAGGACGTGATTTTTGTCCCTTACCTGCCACTCTATTCCCAACTCTGTTTTTCCCAGGCTCTCATCCCAGATCCCACTAAGAACAGATTGAGGACTTCCCCAGTGGTACAGTGGATAGGAATCTGCCTGCCCATGCAGGGGACACGGGTTCGATCCCTGGTCTGGGAAGACTCCCCCTGCTTGGAGCAGCTGAGCCTGGACACCACGCCTACTGGGCCCACAGGCAACAAGAACTGAAGCCTGTGCGCCTAGAGCCTGAGCTCGGCAACAGGAGCCACCGCAACGGAACCCCGAGCACCATGATGGAGAGCGGCCCCTGCTCATCTCAGCTAGAGCGCCTGAGCAGCAGCAAAGACCCAGCGTGACTGAAAATAAGTGAGATCAATCCTTTTTTTTTTTTTTTTTTAACAAGAAAATGACTTCTCTCTTTAAAAGAAAGAAGAGCCGGCTGAACACCCCTCACTCAGTTAAATTTGGAACTAGGATGGAGTCACCACTGCTTGTTTCTCCTCCGGGTGATGCTGACACGGGAGTCTTGTGGGTTTTCCCGAGGCAAACGCATCAGCCAAGTGTTGCAGCTGCTGTGACCTTATTAACCACGCTCCTGAAGAATCCCTTGGAACCTCGGGCATTTTTCCTTCTGTCTTTGGCTCAAATGAAGGTGTGTGAACAACTCCTTGCCTCTGAGCTCCTAAATGAGCTCCACACCCTCTGCCCACGACGCTGTAATGCTATCGAAATGGGACTCGTTCCCTTTGATCTCTGCTGGTTCTTAAATCCTGCAGTTGTGTGTTGAAACATCAATAGAAATGGGGTTTCAAGCTTCCTCTTTCATTATCTTTCTCAAAGATTAAAAAGAGAGAGAGAAAGAAAAAGCAAAAGGGAAAAAGAGGTCCTAAGCTTTGTAGATGAGGCAACATTTAAGAGTCATTTCTTTATCTGACGATATCAGAGGACACGGTTGTTTAGAAATACAAGTCCATCCTAATCTCCCCATTTGAAAGGAGGCTTTTCTTAAAAATAAATAAGAAAGGCACACACCTAAGCCCACCCTCCACACCCTCTCCTGCAAAGGCTGGCAGCTCCCGCTTCGTCCACGATCTGCGGACGGAACGTGTCTGGGTGTTCTCAAACTCTGGAGCTCTGGAGGTGAGTCTGAGAGCTTCATAGGTCCAGGAGACACTCAATCCTTCCAAGGAACAACCCTACTTTTCAAAAAGGAACTTTCTGTTCTTGGCAGTGCAGGGAGAAAAGATTTCTAGATTAGAATAATTAAGTATCTGACCCATGACTCCCCACATGCCTGTGCCTTCTTGGGCTTTGATGTGGGCAGCTTACTGTCGGATGGAAAAGTACAGTTTCTTCTCAAAGCCTTCCTCATCTGGGACTGAGGGCAGCTCAGAGGGAGGAACTCCAGGGTCTCTGGCTTGAAAACAAACAGACGGGACCCCGGCCTGAGTCTCTGGGCAGTGGGAATGTGGGAAGCAGGAATCTTAAGGCCCTAACGCCTTCCCTAAGTCCTTACATGGCTTGTACAGTCTAACCAATGCCAGCCAGGGATCTTGGCCTCCTTAATCAATCAATAGAAATTGATAAGTGGCCAGACAAAAAATTCAGGCAGTATAAGGGGAAATATGCATTTCAGGTGGTGATGGGTGGTATTATGTATTAACTACTGTATGAATCAATGTTCATAACTGCAACCAGCAAAATTAATCCCAGAGAATTTAAACAGAAAAGGCATTCACTACCAGACATTCAGGCTTCCCTGGTGGCTCAGACGGTAAAGAATCTGCCTGCTATGCAGGAGAGACCTGGGTTTGATCCCTGGGTTGGGAAGATCCCCTGGAGAAGGAAATGGCAACCCACTCCAGTATTCTTGCCTGGGAAATCCCATGGACAGAGGAGCCTGGTGGGCTACAGTCCATGGGGTCACAAAGAATCAGACATGACTGAGCAACTCACTCACAAAGGATATTCATAAAAACCGGGGTGGTCCAGAGACCCGGGCCGGGGGCTGTGCACCCTGATGCAACACCCACATGATCCTCACACAGCTCCAGGTGACTCCAGGCCCTTCCCTGGATGATATGAGGTGGCGCCCAGGCCTCCACTGCAGACCAGCCTCTGCCTCCAGCAGCTCAGCGTCCAGGTGTCCACCCTGGAAACCAGACGTCTACGCAGCCGTCCTGCACCACATGGGTGCTGCCTAACTCTTGGAGTTACTCCTCAATCCGAATCTCAGTTAGGAGTCTCTGACTGGCTGAGCCTAGGTCACGTGATCAGGCCCTTGCTGCCAAGAAGGAGGGGAGTTCTGTACCTGTAGCCCATCAAGGGGAAAGCAACCCAAACCGGGGAGTATGTGTGAGGTTGGAGAAAGTGGGAAAGTGTGAGTCACTCTGTTGTGTGACAAGGTAAGAATACTGGAGTGGGTGCCATTTCCTTCTCCAGGGGATCTTTCTAACCCAGGGATCGCACCCAAGTCTCCTGCATTGCAGGCAGATTCTTTACGATCCGAGCCACCAGGGAAGCCCCAAAGGTGGGGGGTTGCTTAAAAAAAAAAAGGCTACTGTCCATGCAGGAAGCTGCAGGTCTGTTAGGAGCCTGGGTGGGACTCCGGGTGTTGTTAGGAAGACACTGAAGGGCTGAACAGAGACCGCTGGAGCCTCCCCAAGTACTCAGGGCACGATTTGAGGGGTAGATTCTCTGTTTCAAGCTTTAATGAGAAACACAGGACTATGGAACCAAAGATGGTGAAATATACTCTTTTTTTAAACAGACTCTAAATATAAATTGTTTCAATCCTTCACATTGTTTTTCACCAGTTTGCTTTGTTTTTCCCCTTGAACTTATTTTTTAAAACCAGACAACAATAAACACACAGAGGAGCAGATGGTGGGGGTGCGGGGTGGGGCTCAGGGCGGCTCAGGCCCCCCCCGCCACCCCGGCTCAGGGCGGCTCAGGCCCCCACCACCCCGGCTCGAGTCTCAGCTGCTTCTGCCAGAACTCAGTACCTCTCTTACCATCAGGCAGGACCGTGGCATGAACTGGGTCCCCGGTGGCGCCTGGGGCTGGGGACGAAGAGCACAAAGCCCGGCTTCTTCCTGCCCAGCACACACCCTCAGGAGCCCCGCGAAGGTGGGCGCTGCCAGCCACATGGGGTGCGCCGAGGGTGAGCAGTGGGGGCCTGGGCAGCCCCACACTGACGGAGCCCTGGCATCCCAGCAAAGCTGTACAAGACAGAGCGTGGTTTTTGGTGTTTTTTTTTTTTTTTTTTAATTTAAACGTATTTATTTTTAATTGGAGGACAGTTGCTGTGTTGGTTTCTGCCACGCATCAACATGACTCAGCTGTGGGCACACATGTCCCCTCCCCATCCCGCTCCCAGGCTGTCAGAGCACGGGATTCGAGCTCCCTGTGCCATAGAGCAAATTCCCGCTGGCTGTCTAATTTTACGTATAGTAATGTACACATTCAGCGCTTCTCTCTCGGCGGGCCCCACCGTCTCCTTCCGCGCTGTGCCCATAAGTCTGTTCTCCAAAGGACAGGGCACACTGCTGAGCGGACCCCAAACTGGGGGTGAGCGCACGGAGGGAGTCCTAGCACCCGAGCCTGGACTCTGGCTGCGGGCCACTGGGCCGAACTCACCCTTCAGACCCCGTCCGTGTGAGAGGGAACAGATCCGTTTGGGATGGCTGAAGCAAAGCGGTGGAGGTGGGGAATGACAGATGACCTACAGCCCGAATTCCCTAGAGAAGCCTGCAGCGTCTGGAGAACACGCAGAAGACACTGTCAGAGCCTCACGGACCGCGCGGTGGCCAGGGAACGGTGCATGTGTCCATCTCATTTTGGCCTGTTCATGACACCAAGGTCACCCCAGCACCTAAGGATGTGAAGGGGAGTGAAATGGAGGGCAGAGTGGAAAGAGGTAGTGGTCTTACAGCAGCGAGGACTCCCTGGTGGTCCAGGGTTAGCTTAGGTGTTGTGCTCACTGCCGAGACTGCAAGTTCAGTCCCTGGCTGGGGAACTAAGGTCCCCCAAGCCACGTGTCATGGCCAAAAAACAAACAAACAAACAAACCCATGTGCAATGTGCTCTGTAAGTGTTACAAAATGTGTGAACCCAGTTTTAAGGCCCCTCTCATGTAAGTGATGGGCCAGAAGCTTAAGTTCACACTAAAGATGGCTCCGACTTCGTCAAAGCCCTTCAAGCTGAACGAACCAGTTTGCCTGGGGCATCCCTCAGGACAGGGCCTGGGCCTGTCTTTTCCATCCAAAGGTGCCCCAAGCAGATGCTGGTGAATGCTTTACAGTAGACTCTGTGGGGAAAAAGCATGTATAATAATAGTTTATGCTTGTGTGTTCAGTCGCTCAGTTGTGTCTGACTCTTTGTGACCCCATGCACTGCAGGCTCCTCTGTCCATGGGATTCTCCAGGCTAGAAGACTGGAGAGGGTTGCCGTTTCCTCCTCCAGAGGGTCTTTCCAACCCAGGGATCAAACCCAGGTCTTTTGGATTTGCAGGTGGATTCTTTACCACTGCACCAGCTGGGAAGCCCAATAATAATTTATACTGATATTTTAATGTACAGAAAATTCACAAAATAAGTAGTTTTTTTAACTGCCTAATTTTAAAATATTTTTAACTTAAGTTAGAGAGAAGAAAGATAAATTAGAATTTGGCATTAACATATACACACTATAAAATAATCAACAGGACCTATTGTATAGCACAGGGAACTATACTCAATATTTTGTAATAACCTATCAGAGAAACGAATCTGAAAAGACATTAGATATGTACAAATCAATATAGACACTAGATATAGCTGAACAAGATCATTCTGTTTTTGAGATTGCACCCAAATACTGCACTTCAGACTCTTTTGTTGACTATGAGGGTTACTCCATTTCTTTTAAGGGATTCTTGCCCACAGCAGTAAACATAATGGTCATCTGAGTTAAGTTCTCCCGTTCGCATCCATTTGAGTTCACTGATCCCTAAGCTGTCCATGTTCACTCTTGCCATCTTCTGCTTGACGGTGTCCAACCCACCTTCATTTATAACACTTCAGGTTCCCGTGCAATATTGTTCTTTACAGCATCAGACCTGACTTTCACCACCAGACACATCCGCAACTGAGTCGGTCCTACTGTGGCTCAGCTGCTTCGTTCTTTCTCTTCTCTGACCTTTCCCAGTAGCATATTGGACATCTGACCTGGGGGTTCATCTTCTGGTGTCCGTATCTTTTGCCCTTTCATAGTGTCCCTGGGCTTCTTGCAGCAACAATACTGGAGGGGTCTGCCATTCCCACTCCCAGCAGACCACGTTTTGTCTGAACTCCTCACTATGACCCGTCGGTACTGGGTGGCCCTGCCTGGCACAGCTCACGGCTTCTCTGAGTTATACAAGCCCCTTCACCATGACAAGGCTGTGATCCACGAAGGCGGGAGAAACTAGAAATGTACGTATAACTGAACCCCTGTGCTCTGCATCTCAAACTAGCACAACACAGTGGATCAACTGTACTTACAAAAAATTAAAAAGAATGCGCCTTACTTCTATCTTTAAAAAAGTGAAATAGTGGTTTTGTTTCACAATGAGCTTGCAAACCTCCTGAAAATGTAGCAGTGGATGGCCCAGCTCCAGTGGGGGTGCCCCGGAGCTCAGCAGGGGGCCCAGCGCAGAAGACGCTCGGAGCGCGTGCTTGCCTGCCACCGGAAGCCTTCAGAACGGCTGTCTCTGCCGCTGAGGGCCTGGGCAGGTCACTTCCTCTCCTCTGCGTCTCCATCTCAGGCAAGAGGCTGTTAGTGCCTACTTCTGAGAGGTGCTGGGCGACTTAATTAAGGCTAAGGGCTTTGAAATCCACGGATGAAAGGCCCGGTGGGGGAGAGCTGTGTTAGTATTCCGCATACCAGCTTAAGAAGCGGATGTGATGATACCCACCTGGCACTTTTCATCTTCAAAGTGTCCCCCAGACATTAGCCAATTACACGTCACGGCTCCCTGCCCCGTCAGTGGGTGTCCCCTGGAAGGGGACCCCTCAGCGGGGAGGAGACCCCTTCTCCACCCCAGCCTCTGGGGAGCGGGGTCTGGGCCGGGGCCCAGCGCCCTCTGCAGCACCTCTGACCCACCCTGGGCCGGCCTGCAGCCACGGCTCCTCTTCCCCCACAGCCTGTGAAACCACCTTGCCTCTTTCATAGTGTGCAGATGCTGCCCGTCGAATGTCTTTAGTTCAAGGAGTCGTTCCCTCCACATCTGAGCACCTTGACGTCTGTGAGCATCTTAACGTGTTCATCCTTCAGTTGGAAGTGCTGTCCTCACTGGTGCAGAAAATAATAGTGTCACACAACCATCAGATGTCAGCCATTGTCGAAACATGCGTTTGCCGTTCATTCCAGAACTTACGGGCTTCCCTGGTGGCTCAGACAGCAAAGAATCCGCCTGCAATGCCGGATACCTGGCTTCAGTCCCTGGGTCGGGAAGATCCCCTGCAGAAGGGAATGGCAGCCCCCTCCAGAATGCTTGCCTGGAAATTCCCATGAACAGAAGATATAGTGAAGGACAGGGAAGCCTGGTGTCACAAAGAGTCAGACATGACTTAATGACTGAATAACTAGAACTTGTAGCTTTGTGAGTTATTTCCTGCTAATTATTTTTACTTAATTCTTACTTTAATTTTCTTTTATTCTTAGCTTTTAAGGTGCTGAAACTTTATTTCTCCAAAAATGTTTGCCTAGAACATTTAAGTGGAATAAATAGGATCACGTAATTTTCAATATTTATGAGATTCATAGGAATCCAATTTAAAAATAAAAGAATCAGGTTACAAGCATAAAATTTTAATTAGTGAAAATTTTTGGATTTTGCACAAAGACTGAAATTAGTACATTTTCTAAATTTCTTATATAGTCCTTATATAATTATTAATATCCAAATTCATACTTGAAAATATATAAATATAAGCACAGGTTCATAACTAAGTTACTTGTTTTGTAAATGACTAAAGTCTTTAAATTTGATTTCTGGCTAATTTTTTATAAAAATCTCTCTGTCCCCCATTCTCATTATAACAGGAATAGAGGGGCACGGTATTAGGTAGAAATGCAGATAATTGAAATAAAGAAACGGCAACAATAGTCCTATGTCTCAATTTTTTGTGCTATTTCACAGTACAGTGATTACAGAAATAGCACGCTTTGAACTTTCAGCTGCGTTATTAGCCTTTCCCCATTGCTCCCTGAGTCTGGATGGTCCAGAGAACCATAAACTTGGTCCGTAGCCTTTACCAGTTTCCATGTTATAAACACGCAGGGATCAGGGCCAATAGCTCATTACTGTATTCCTTTCTACACTTTTCTCCTTTCTTTATTAGAAACATTTCCTTCCTCTGACTATAAAAATGACTTATGTCCATGGTAGAAAAATCAGAAAACAGAGAAACCAGTATAATGTAAAATGCCAGCTGTCAATAATCCAATTTGATCATTACCATAATCACAATGATAGCAATAACTCTTATGCTTCTATATTACATAAGTAAGCCATGCGAAGAACTGACTCATGGGAAAAGACCCTGATGCTGGGAAAGATTGAAGGTGGGAGGAGAAGGGGACGACAGAGGATGAGATGGTTGGATGACACCACTGACCCGATGGACATGAGTCTGAGTAAACTCCGGCAGCTGGTGATGGACAGGGAGGCCTGGCGTGCTGCAGTCCATGGGGTCGCAAAGAGTTGAACATGACTGAGCGACAAAACAACAACAAAGTCATGTCCATTATAAAATATAGACAAAAAGAAGGAACTTATCTACAGGTAAATTCATCTTCTGATGAATTTTCTACTATTATATATTTGTCTTTATTTCTATCTGGATATAGGTGTATCTATGCTGACATTGGGCTTCTCTATGGCTCAGCAGGTAAAGAGAACAGGAAACGCAGGTTCGATCCCTGGGTTGGGAAGGTCCCCTGGAGATGGAAACGGCAACCCACTCCAGTATTCTTGCCTGGAGAATTCCAGGGACAGAGGAGCCTGGTGGGCTACAGTCCTTGGGGTCGCAAAGAATCAGACACGATTGAGCGACTAGGCACATACATGCTGCTATCTATATACACAGAAAACTGAAAACATAAGAGGGTGTATAATTTTTCCTGATTTTTAAGTTTAACTTGTGTGCATTATTTCCAGCAGTATTTCCAGGGCTAATCATCCCTACACTCTGTGACCTGGAAATTCCATCCTTAGGTACCTGCCCGTATTCCTTTGTTAGGGCTGCCGTAAAAAATACCACAGACTGGGTGGATGAAGCAACAAGTTTATTTTCTCCCAGGTCTGCGGGTTGGAAGTTCAAGGTCAGGGTTGGCTGACTTGTCTCTTCTGAGGCCTGCCAGGCCTTTCTCCTCAGCTCGTAGACGGCCAGCTTTCTCAGGTTACACCCTGAATAAGTGGTAAGGCCAGGACGGGAAGCCCAACGATCTGCTTGAAAGGCCGTATGCTCACCGCTCCTCTATATCGCTTCTCCTGCCAAGTAGGATAGCGGCCCCCGTGAAACAAGTTGAGATTCATTGCGTTTATCTAGCCGTCTTTCTGCTGTTGGACGCTTAGGTCAGTCCCTTTCTTAAGTATAAAGAAAGCAGCAGTGAATACTTTTGCATGTTCATCTTTTCCTTTCCTCAGTCTAGAGCCCAGAACACATACTACTGGGTCCAATGGTTTGAACATATTAAGAGCTCTTGCTCTAAATCGCTGATTTGTTCTCCTGATAGACCAAACTAGTTCATACACCTGCAATCAGTTGCTAACATTTCTCCATAATTTTAACGCGTCCCACTTTTTGGCCATCCAGAAAAGTCCTGGTCATCACCCTTTCTGTCAGTTGATTTGTGCTCTGAAAAAGTAAAATGGAAATTCTATCCATCTATCTATCATTGTTATGCAGTCGTTCAGTCACGTCCAACTCTTTGTGACCCCATGGACTGCAGCACGCCAGGCTTCCCTGTCCTTCACCATATCCCGAGTTTGTTCAGAGTCGTGTCCACCGAGTCGGTGATGCCATCCAACCGTCTCATCCTCCGTTGTCCCCTTCTCCTCCTGCCCTCAATCTTTGCCAGCATCAGGGTCTTTTCCAGTGAGTCAGTGTTGCCATCCAACCATCTCATCCTCCGTCGCCCCCTCCTCCTCTAAATGTAAATGTGCCTGTGCACACACAAGAGATGTCCTTCCAGAGAGGCCTTCTACCTCTGCTTCCAGTTCATCTTAGAATGAAAAGCCAGGAAATGACTTTTTGAACGATCAGCACCGAAATTCCCCGGCGTTGTAGTGGCTTCTTAGAACTTTAACAACTTGACTCCAAGGGAACAATGGCCCTTTAGTCACGAGAAGACTTGATGTCCAAGGGATCTGTAGGTATTTTAAGGCACATTCTTTCCTAGTTGTTCACCTTCATGCCTCTCTTTCGAGGTTATCTAGTCTCTTATTGGTTAGTGAGACCCGAGAAACCCTTTTTTTGCTCACAAGGAACTTGCTGATAATAATGCAATGGTAGCCGTTTGTACATGCTTTGGTTTAACACAAGTTAAACTTAAAAATCAGGAAACACACTCTGTGTTTTCAGTTTTGTGTGTACATAGATATTAACATATTTCTGCTTGGTCACTTGGCTGTGTCTGACTCTTTGCAACCCTTTGGACTGTAGCCTGCCAGGCTCCTCTGTCCATGGGATTGATCAGGCAAGAGTACTGAGTGGGTTGCCATTTCCCTCCTCCGGAGGATCTTCCCAACCCAGGGATTGAGCCCACATCTGTGTCTCCTGTAGGGCAGGTGGATTCTTTACCCGCTGAGCCATCAGCGAAGCCACAGTTGTGGCTGTATAGGGTTTCAAATCACACACAACAGATGCCTGACCCATTGATCCACTGAATTTAAGAAGTTACACATATATTAGCCTGTACTCCACAAAGTACCAAACAACGCTGCAGTGTTTTGTTCAGTCATGTATTTAAACACACAGTCAGTGGGCTGGGCTTCTCATCCTGCTTTGACAGCAAACAGGTCCCAGAAGATGCTGGAGCCCAAGTGAGGAGAGGAATGGCCTGACGTTTGAGTGGGGAACATCAAAATCCCCGAACACACCACTTTCACAGTAACAGATAATCGCCCTTTAAAATGCATTGTAAAAATAGCTGCATGCTGTCTTACCACCAGTTGCTTTGAATAAATAACACCTCTTTCTCTTTCCTAAGTTCCAAATAGAGAGAGCGAGACAGATAAGTCAGGGAGCTGGAGAACTGGAGAGAATCTGACGAAAGCTGGATTAGAAGGAGAGGCCAGGCTTGGGGGCCACAACCAGCTTGCTAATCGACCTTCCGGCACTAGACACCCCCACCCACTGCGAGACCCCCGCCTGCCTCGGCTAAGAGCCTCCTTGGGGCAGAGAAGGAAGCAAACGCATCGCCTCTGCCATCCTGGCGGAGGGGAACCTGGGTGCAGAGCTGAGCACCCCAGGTCGTTTGCCCACCTCTGTGGTCGGACCAGCGAGTCCTGCAGCCTCCAGGAGGCGCCTGAGAACGGGGGCCTGAAGCCAGGGGGACAGGCTCCTCTGACGGCCCAGGGTGTTCCGGACACGGTGTTCCAGAAAGAGCCGTGACTCTTGTGGTTTTTTTTTTTAATTAAAAAAACATTAAAAAAAATTTTTTTCCCACACTGAGTATGGAATTTTAGTCCCCCAACCAGGGTTCAAACCTTTGCCCCCTGCACTGGAAGCACAGACTCTTAACCACTGGACTGCCAGGGACATCCAAGGGTCTCATGTGGGTTATCAGCCTTGCCAAACACATCGGAGCTGCCTCGTTCATTGCACAGGTGATGTTTCTGCTGCTTGGAGCGACCTCTGAAAATACGAGTCACACTTTCTGATTTCCAAGGAGGTGTCTCTGTGTGTGTGTGTGTGCACACGCATGTACACATGTCCTGGCCACAGCTATTGCCAACTTTCAACCATTTATCTAAAATTTGTCTATTTACTTGTAAGAACCTTCACATCCTTAGGCCTCTGAATTCCAGTAAATTCCTTTCTCCTTTCAGGGCTCTTTTCCACAAAGAGAAGTTGGTGGTGGTGCTGCTGGCCGTGGTGGCCGGAGGGTCTTCCTTTATCATCTTACGGGAAGAACTCCCAGAGGATGAGATAAGCCTCGGAGGCTGGGCTGGGTCCCCACCCTCCCGGGACCCCACCCGAAGGCCGCCAGCATCACAAGCAGGATTCAGGCGTGCTCCTGAGTCACAGCTCGGACCATCAGGACTTCTCACGAAGAGCTGCAACAAGGAACAGGACGTCTGCCAGTGTCAAGGGTCGAGGGCAGGGACTGCAAAGCAAAGCAGCAAAGGATCAGAGAGTCAGTCTTTGCAGCTTTGTGGGCTACGTGGTCTCTGCCCCAGCAACTCAGTTCTGTTTCAGCAGCGGGCAGTGGGAAAGCAGCCACCGACGGTATGTAAACAAACATGCCTGGCTGCGTTCCAATAAAACTTTATTTACAAAAATAGCCTGCCAGCTGGCTCTGGCCCGTGGGCTGCAGTTGGCCCATTCTGGTTCAGGCAGTGGGTGACTCTTTTCCAAGCACAGCTGATGGAGACTATAACAGCCCCAGTGGCGAGGGGGTCCAGTCCCAGCTCTGCCGTTGACCAGCGGCTTCAGGGAAGTCACTGACCGTGCTGGGGCAGCTCGGCTTCCCTCCTGCGTCGGCGTCTGCAGGCGGGCACTCCAGGGCTGCGTCTGGCCCGCAGATGTGGGTTATTTGGCTCGCGTAGTATCCAAAACATTTTGAATTCGTTTCCAACATTTCAGATGGGGGAGATTTCAAATGGAAATCCAGATTTCTGGCTGCTCTTGAAATATCAGAAAATCTGGCACCCGGGGCGCACATGCTCTGTGACGGCCCTCACCCGGGGCTGCGAGCGGGGTCTGGCTCTGGGAGGGTGTGCGCCCTGGGGGAGGCAGTCCCTGTGGACCCGCTGCACCCTCCGCGGGCGTCATGGTCTGTGATGCCCCGAGGAGACCCCCGTGCCTTCGAGCTCAACAATCTAGAATTTGCTGATTTGCGCCACCGCGAGGCTGTCGCTACGCTGCCTGTGCCACCCCTGCCCCGACCCCCACCCCGTCTCTCCACCTTCCCCAAACTCCTCGGTCTCCGAGATCCACGCAGTGCCGGCCTAGACAAGCCTGTGCATCCCGGTTCTCCAGCTGCACCTCGGGCTCGAGGCTGCGGTGTGCACTCCATCAGTGCAGCAGAGTGACTCCTCGCCCCGCCAGGATCGCCCAGTCAGCCGGGTCCCCCTCCTCGGGGGTCGGCAGGGGGTGGATTTTTCTGATGAGGAGAGACACCTACCCTCCACCGATGACGCCTGCCTCGGTATGGGCTGCCCTGGCACATCACCAGGGCTGACCGATGAACAATAGCAACGGCTCTCCGTCCGTTCTGGGGACTGGAAGTCCAAGATGAGGGTCAGGCTCCGGGGAAGGCTCCCTGCCAGGATGCCGTCTGCACACATCAATATGGATCAGCCATAGTATACACATGTCCCCTCCCTCCGGACACTCGCTCCCTCCTCCCACCCCATCCCACCCCTCTAGGTTGTCACAGAGCCTCAGTTCGATCTCCCTGGTCATACAGCAAATCCCCACTGTTTACTAAGTTGGTGTATATGTCTCCATGCTGTTCTCTCCATGGGCCCACCCTCTCCTCCCTCAACAGCCAAGGCTAAGTTGGACTTGACTCTGTGTCATCCATGTTCAGTTCAGTCGCTCAGTCGTGTCTGACTCTTTGAGACCCCATGGACTGCAGCACACCAGGCCTCCCTGTCCATCACCAACTCCCGGAGTTTACCCAAACCCATGTCCATTGAGTTGGTGATACCATCCAACCATCTTATCCTCTGTTACCTCTTCTACTCCCATCTTCAATCCCTCCCAGCATCAAAGTCTTTTCAAATGAGTCAGCTTTTTGCACCAGGTGGCCAAAGTATTATAGTTTCAGGTTCAGCATCAGTCCTTCCAATGAACATTCAGGACTGATTTCCTTTAGGAAGGACTGCTTGGAACTCCTTGCAGTCCAAGGGACTCTCAAGAGTCTTCTCCAACACCACAGTTCAAAAGCATCAATTCTTCAGCGCTCTGCTAGTCCAACTCTACATCCATACATGATTACTGGAAAAACCATAGCCTTGACTAGACGGACCTTTGTTGGCAAAGTAATGTCTGCTTTTTAATATGTTATCTAGGTTGGTCATAGCTTTTCCTCCAAGGAGCAAGCGTCTTTTAATTTCATGGCTGCAGTCACCATCTACAGTGATTTTGGAGCCCCCCAAAATAAAGTCTCTCACTGTTTCCACTGTTTCCCCATCTATTTGCCATGTAGTGATGGGACCAGATGCCATGATCTCAGTTTTCTGAATGTTGAGTTTCAAGCCAACTTTTTCACTGTGTTAGGACTGTAGCCGTGTTGCCGTGTTAGGACTGTAACATCTCCCTCCTCAGTTCTGATGGGCAGACCCACCTCCACCTTTGTACTTTTTGCAAATCACTGCCTGAGAATCATTAACAACAAGTCTCATCCCTTCCCTGAATCCTAGGAACACTCTAGTGGAGAGCAGATGAGTGACCGGGTGTTCCCCAACCGTTTAATGCAATCTCAACCTTTAAAAATTAAGACTAGTTTAAAAACTTAAAACCAACAGGCTGCTCACGGGCATCCTCTACCAAATTGCAACCTGCCAGAGACCACCAGCAGTGCCTTAGCTTATTGTTCCCGGGCCTATATTTGAACTTCTTGTCAATGTGTCGTTGATTAGAAAGGGTGAGCTGGTCTTTTTCTAAATTCAGGCCTGGCAAATCGCTCACACAAAGCTGTGCAGAACTGCTGCAAACGGAGGCGGGACGTGGGCACATCTGCTCCAAGCATGTGTTTACTTGGTATTTACTTGTTTTCAGTTGCACAACAGTAAGTAAACTTCTAACGTGACATCCTGATAATATTGCACTATGGGCTTTTTATACCTATTCAAAGTTGAGACTGCTTCCTCTCTCGCGTCTGTATCTATGACAAAGAATGGAAGCCAAGGTTAGATCTTGTATGTACTTCAAATTGGAAATAAAATTCCAAAGAGTATTTGGGGATGCAGGGGGAAGGAGAGGGCAGGATGAAGTGAGAGAGGAGCACGGGCACACGCACTGCTGTGTGTGGAATAGTGGCCGGCAGGAGGCTGGCGTGACAGCCCGGGGCAGCCCGGCCCGGGGAGCCCAGCCCGGGGCAGCCCAGCCCGGGACAGCCCAGCCCGGGGCAGCCCAGCCCGGGGAGCCCAGCCCGGGGCAGCCCGGCCCAGGACAGCCCAGCCCGGGGCAGCCCAGCCTGGGGAGCCCAGCCCGGGGAGTTCAGCTCGGGGTTCCATGATGACCTGGAGAGTGGGATGTGGGGAGAGTTCAGGAAGGAGGAGATACGTGTGTACACAGAGCTGATTCACTTCATTGTACAGCAGAAACTAACACCACACTGTAAATCAATTACACTCCAATTAAAAAAAAGTATTCTGGTTAAAAGTGCTGATGCGTTTCAGCTTTGTCAAGTGCTTTTTCTGCATCTATTGAAAAGATTTGTATAAATTTTCCTTCATTCTATTAATAGAGTGAATTATAGTCATTAGTTTTCAAATGTTGAACTGCAATCCTGGACAAACCCGTCTTGGTCAACGTGCATCACACCTCTTATGCGTGTCTGGATTTTGTTTGCTAGTACTGGAAGAGGACTTCTTGTATCGACCTGTATGAGAAACAACTTTATAAAAAATTTTTTTAATAAAATCTCTGTCAAGTTTTGGCATTAAGGTTATGCTTGCCTCAAAAATGAGCTGGGAACTTTCTTCCTCCTCTAGTCTCTTGGATCAATTATATAATATTTGTGTCATTTCTTCCTTAAATAAATGAAAGCATTCAAGTAGAAACAAAGGAGTATTCTGAAATTGCAAGGGGAATTGAGTGAAAAAACAAATTTCTATCAACTTCTTCTCTGTGTAAACTTTTGTGTTACTGTAAAACCAAAACAAAACTATGGAAATCACTGGCACATTGGTGACTGAGGCCGCCTTATGAATGAATTGTCTTCTAGGTCACGGATAGGCAGACTCTCCCTGTGAGGCCAGGTCATAAATCTTCTTGGTTTTGCGGGACATACAGCTTCTGCCACGATTACTCAACTCTGCCATGCAGCACAAACGCAGCCACAGAAAATAAAAAGAAGAAGAAGCATGTTTCTGTGCTAACAAAGCTTTATTTGTGGGCCCTGACATTTGAATTTCATATACGGGATTGGTCAAAAAGTTCGTTCAAATTTTTCCATACGATGCTACAGAAAAACCCAGACACGTTTCCAAAATAGGATTTTCACGTGTCATTTGTTCTTCTTCTGGGTTTTTCCAACTGATTCAAAACGTAGAAATCAGTCTTAATTCATGAGCATGCCTGTAACTCTCAGTTTAATATTGTTTTCATCTACTGAAACAGCTGCATGATGGTAAATTCTAGGTGATGGAGAGGGTGTGATTGGAAAGGGCGGAGGTGTCTCGTTCTTGACCTGGGTGGTGGTTACGTGGGTGTCTATTCTGTCAATAGTCAATGAACTGTGCACTTATGTTCTTTGACCTTTCGAGTGTCCGTGTGTGATATTTTGCAATGGAAATGTTTGAAGGTGAATGACATATAAAGCAGCACACACAAAACGTGATCATTCTCATTGGTATAATGAGACCATTGCATAATGGTTGTATAATGTATAATAATCATGCTATTAATTTGACTGTATAAAATAATTAATACTAATTTTATTCAAATGGCACTTTTCTTTATTGGATACATTGAAGGTTAATGCAAGATTTTATTAGAGAAAAATGGCTGCATTGCTAAAAACATTTGACATCAGCTGCCTCCTCAGTGCTGTCTGCTGAAAGCCCGTGCAGCGATCGCAGGAAATGTTCTGTCTGCTGTCCCCGTGGGACTGAGGCTCCTGTATTGGACAGCATGGGTTTCGATTTCTTTTTGTACTTGTCCTTCCATTTTGCAATTTGTTATTTAAGCGTGTTTGTCTGGGTTCAAATCTCAGTTGCCATCGGGTTGCTGTGTGACCTTGGACAACTTACCAGACTCCTCCGTGCCTTAGCGTCTTCATTTGTAAAATGTAAACAACGATAGTACGTACCTTATACTGCAGTTGAGAGGATTCAACAAGAAAAGCAGATGCGCCAGCGCCACGCCCGGTCTGCACTGTGCACTCAGGGACTGTCCATGTGAACTGCTTCTGTCCGCCCAGCGTCGCTTGTGAGACCAGGGATCGAACCCAGGCCCCGGCACTGAAAGCCTCAAGTCCTAACCGCTGCACCACTGGGGAATTCCTGCCACTGTAATTTTGGACAACTTCATCTTCAGAGCGACCCTCTGAGGTTTACAAAACAGGAAGTCATGCCTCCCACAGCTCATAAACTGTGTGTGCGTGCTCAGTCGTGGATGACTGCGACCCATGGACTGGAGCCCACCCGCCGGGCTCCTCTGTCTGTGGGATTTCCCAGGCAAGCATGCTGGAGTGGGTTGCCATTTCCTCCTCCAGGGGATCTTCCCCACCCAGGGATAGAACTCGAGTCTGCTGCATTGGCAGGCAGATTCCTACCGCTGAACTTCCAGGGAGGCGTACAAGGAAAGAAAAAGCGAAAAGCTCACCTCCAGTTACAGGCAAGCCTTTACGAATGGACTTTGACCATGTCTGGCTTTCTAGAACTTTTCCCATGGCTGGCTTTCTCAGATGGGAAGGACACGGTCCCGAAGGCCACCCCAGAGCCGCACACGATGAGTTCCCCTTGGCCTGCAGCGGGTGGGGTTCAGATCCAGGGATAAAGGTCTTGGGGGGTCGAGAGGGATGTTTATGCCTCTGTCTGTCCTTACCGCCTTTGATCTGCCACCCTGAATGGACAGGGCCGCCCGCATTGTTTGTGGGAGGGACAGAGCTGGTGTTTTATCAGATTCCTACACACAGAATAGAAGGGTGGAGAGATGACAGGGCGGGTCTGGAATTCGGATGGGCTGGGTTGCTGGCCTTGTGGGAATGTGTCAGGTTGGAGCTTTGCTGGTGGGGGCTGGAAATGGGGTCTGGGGGCGGGCAGGGGTCTTGTGGACACTCCTGGGGACGGGAGGCTCAGCTGTGCGATTCAGCTCACCGGTAGCCTGGGCTTGGCCACGCGGGCTGCCTGGCTGGGCCGTCGGGTCTCTGCTGGGGGCCGGAGGGCCCGAGGAAAGATGAAAACGGCCCGCTCCCATCAACAAAGCCCAGGACGCCCTCCGCCCCCCAGCTGCTTCCACAAAGAGCTGGAGGAGCTCGGCGGGCAACTGCTGGTGGATTCCGCCCCGAGCGCGGCCCTGGCATATGGCATCACCCCAGCTGGGCGCTGACCCTCCCGCCCCGGCGCCTGGACCCCCGTGGCCTGTCATGGCAACAGCTGGGGGGCAGGGGCGTGAGGATCCAGCCTGGCCTGACGGGCGAGATGGATGGTCATGGACGACGTGCCAGAGGCCCCCTCCCCACTTCTGTCTGGGGCCGGCAGAGGGGCTGGGGTCAAGGCCTGGGGAAAAGCAGGAATTCTCACTGGAGGGGCTGGGAGCCGGGGATCTGGGGTACTGGGGGTGGGGGGCCGGTTCAAACTGCGCATGCCCCCAGCGGATGCTCCCCGCCCCACCGTGGAGCAGGCCAGCCAGAAACTGGCCACGGGGGAAGGGAATTTTACTGAAAATGTCTTGAAGGGAGGACTGATTAAAGTGACCCTTTTGGGCCCTGGAGGAGCCAGGCCCAGTGGCTGGGCGGTGGACTCCTCCCCTCCCTGACCCCTCCTCCCCTGGTGAGACGGAGGGACACAGACATTGTCAGGTGGCTTGCAGAGTCTGGGAGTGGTCCTCTCCCAGCTGGGAGATGAGGGGTGTGGACCTTGATGCCAGGCCCTGGGTGGGGGTCGCAGCTCTAGGCAGTGCCCCCGGAGTTAGTGGCCCCCAGCACCAGCCTGGGTTTGCCCAGGAAGAACCTGCCTTCTGCTGTCAGAACCTCTCCAGCTCATGACTGTCAAAACCCCATATATTCAGTGCCCAGCAGAGAGAAGACTGGGTTCCTTCTCTCGGTCACTTTTCGACTCAGAAGTACCAAGAGCCATTTTTGGTACCTATATCGGAAACCTGAAGGCTGCGCTTCTTAATAATAAGTAGATGGACCGTTTCCTGGAGTCGCTCCTGAGTTCACACTCCGATGGAAAGCCATGAGCTGATCTGCCCTGAGTCGTAGGACTTGGCTGAGCTGACACTCTTGGAGGCATCAGGTACTTCCACAGGCAGGGAGACTCATCTTTGCTCAGCTGCAACCCGGGTGTAGTGGCTGGGCGCCTTTCCAGACGCTGATCCATTTTGGATTCTTGTGTTTATACATGTGTATTTGTAATCGGGGCCTGCATGGAAGTAGGTCAACTTCTGATAAGCTGACCACCTCCAAATTAGAAGCCTCTGAAATTAGGACATCAGAACAGCCCTGCAACTAACTAAGGGGTCCCGCTGGAGAGAAGGTGCGGAGAGTCAGCAGGAGGCACAGGACGCTGTTGGATCTCCTGGACTGAGCGCCTTAAATGGAAATTATCAGATGGGTCTTTAAAACATGCACCCTTTGGTTTGATCAGCCCACTGCAGATAACCTTTATTAAACCTGATCTGAAATTACAGCCACGGCCAGTGCTTCTTTGATGCTGAGGCTGTTTCATTTCCTGTTTATACTATGATACACGTTGCACTCAGAGATAAAGCACTTCTAAAGGATATTAAGACATAAAAGTCCCTTGGCTATTTGCTGGCACTGTTTTGATGTTTTCTTGCTCCCTAGAAATTAGCATATCCTTTTCAAAGTCTTCCTCTGATGAGAGTAATCCTTTGCCACGACGTATCTGCTGAAAGTCGTCAGTGATGGTATATTGTGTAAAGAAATGACACACGAAAGGCATGATGCTGGGTTACTGATAATGAGGCAACCTGTGTAACGGCGGCCTGTGGCTTTTCTGAAACATATTCTGACACCCTACATACACTGGGCTTCTATTAATGAGGATTAGATCCTTCTGAGATTTTCCAGAAACTTGCACAGAACAACTTTTTGAAGAAAACACAAGTAGAGCAAAGTTGAACATTTGTACTCATTGTACCAAGCCATGTCCCATCGAGACATTTCATGGCCTTGGATGTAAAAAACGATCGTAGGCTTTCTGCGTTCCATCTTCAGACCTAAGAGTTAATAAGTACAGATGGATGTTAATGAGATGGGTGGAGATAATCTGGAAAAAGAGGTTTGGCCACATACCTAGAATTTTCTTTTCATTAAACAAGGGAAGAGAGAATGAGAGGAAGACAATTAGGAAGAAAGGAAGAGATGTAAGAAAGAAACAGGAAGACGAAGGAAGGTGAGAAAGAAAGATTCTTTCCAAGAGAGGCAGGAAGGAAAGAAACAGAGGGAGAAGGAAAAGAGGAAAGAAGGAAGGAAGGATTCTTAAAAGGAGAAACCATGGGGAAGTAAGAAGCAAAGATCTGGGAAAGAGGAAAGGAAGGGTAGGTGTAGGGAAGAGAAGAAAGAAAGAAAGACAAACGTGAAATAGAAGGGAGGAAAGGAAAACTAGAAGGCTGGCATAAAGAAGCCGGAAGAGCAGAAAAGGGGTGGGAGGAGGAGGAAAGAGAGCTCCGTCATCCAGACACCAGAGCGCTGTTCCGGGCAGCGAATCTGGCCAACTTAACTTCAATTCAGAGAATGTTTAGGAAAAACATTTTAAATTAACCTTATCTGAATCAATCAGCAGGCTTATCCTTAATCTAAAGTCAGTTATTCTGGGAGTTTAAACTGAAGGTCACTGAGCTACAGTCTCCGGGGTCATAGCCACCTTTGCTGCTGCTGCTGCTAAGTCACTTCAGTCGTGTCCGACTCTGTGCGACCCTATAGACGGCAGCCCACCAGGCTCCACCGTCCCTGGGATTCTCCAGGCAAGAACACTGGAGTGGGTTGACATCTCCTTCTCCGATGCATGAAAGCGAAAAGTGAAAGGGAAGTCGCCCAGTCGTGTCCGACTCTTAGCGACCCCATGGACTGCAGCCTACTAGGCTCCTCCGTCCATGGATTTTCCAGGCGAGAGTACTGGAGTGGGGTGCCAATGCCTTCTCCGATAGCCACCTTTAGGCAGAGCCGAATCCAGACTTTTGCCGACAAGGGCAGTCTTGAATTTTATCCTTTCCGTTAGGATTCCAAACCGAGGGATGCTTGTTCTCTCACAAATACTGCGTGTGGTTTCGTCGCTAAGCCATGTGCAACTCTTGCGACCTCATGGGCTGTAGCCTGCAAGGCTCCTCTGCCCATGGGCTTCACCAGGCAAGAACCCTGAAACATGTTAAAGAGCAAAACAGCATGTCGTCCTCTGGCCACAGTCACCTTTCTCAGATGGTTCTTCTCACTCTGAAGTGCCTGTCAGTTCATATCCAGCAAATATTGAAGGCCCCCACAGCAGGCACGTGTCCTTAGAAATCTGCACACTTTCAAAGATGCAGCGTCTCAAGAGCTCAGCTTTCTCTGGTCTGCTCCTCCGTGCACTGCACATGTGTTGGATTTGCAGTTTAAGAATCAAAAATCTTTTCTTAATTACAGGCATACTGTTCTGAGCAGTGGTTTAGAATATTTCTTTCTTGGACGTTTGAGTCCAACGTGGCTGTTAGAAGACCCCGGGGCAATGGAGGAGGCCAAGTGAAGGGGTGGCGATTGGCTCTGGGTACCACACCTCCAGATGCGGTCAGTTTCTGGACACCCAGGGACTATATGGGCACAAACTCACCTTTAAAAACGTAAGCCTAGGAAAAAATCAAAGAGAGATGGGGGTCAGGAAGGTGGGCGTCTTCTCATGCCCCCATTTTGCTGCTTCCCAGGAGGCTCTGTAGTAAAGAATCCACCTGCAAGGTGAGAGATGTGGGTTTGATTCCTGGGTCAGGAAGATCCCCTGGAGAAGGGCGTGGCAACCCACCCCAGTATTTTTGCCTGGAGAATCCCATGGACAGAGGAGCCTGGCGGGCTACAGTCCGTGGGGTCGCAAAGAGTCAGACACTACTTAGCAACCAAACGACAAGGGAGATGGGGATCCTCTCGTGCCCACCTCCACCACGTCAATGTCATCATTAAGCACCTCTGACACTTGTTCTAGAGGAAAGAACCAGGTATGCGTGGTCTCAAGTAACCCAGGGACAAAAGGTCTGACTCTTTGCTCAAATACAGAGCCTGAAACGTGTTCCGTAAGGAAGAGTCTTTGTCCTGCATGGACATTTCCAGAAGTGAGAAGCTGGGAATCTGGGTGCAGCCAAGGAATTAAAGGATTTGTTTACTCGTAGGGTTCAGTAGATCCTTGCTTTGGACCAGGAGAGTGCTAGCTGCTCAGTTGTGTCTGACTCTCTGTGACCCCATGGAGCATAGCCCGCCAGGCTCCTCTGTCCACGGAATTCCCCAGGCAAGAATACTGGAGTGGGGTGCCATTCCCTTCTCTAGGGGATCTTCCTGACCCAGGGATCGAATCTGGGTGTCTTGTATTGCAGGCAGACTCTTTACCGACTGAGCCACCAGGGTTTAACACAGAGGACGGAGTCTCCACACATTCTAGTTGCTGACTGACACCTCCAGGGCAAGAGACTCATATTCCGCTCCTCCCCACCAGCTCCAGGTCTCCCCACATGCCCACTTTCCAGCTTGGCAAGACTTGTTCACCCCGCAGGGATTTTTAATTAAGAATTCAAACTTCTCCACTCACATCCGTCCAGCAGCAGCAGTCCTCATCTGGAGAGGGGATCAGGGAGCAAGGTTGGCCCCATGACTACCGCAGGCGGCAGTGGTGCTCCTCCAGCTTTCTGTGATTTGTTTCGTTTCCGGTTTTGTTTTGATTTTCAGTACGTGGCCCCGCTGCACAAGTCTAGCAGACAGCTGTCGCCACCATGACTCACTGTGAGAGCTGAGCAGTTCCAGAAACGTCTGTACACGGCGTAGGGAGACAGCCACTGATCTTCTGTTTGGCTGTCTTGGCAACGTGAAATTGCTATAAAGTTTCTCAGTGCTCACTCTCAGCTTCTGTACTTACCTCCTCCGGAGAGTTAATAGTAGTTCGTAAATCGACATCAGCTTGGGGACCACACTCCAGGGGCCCTGGTCTGGGGCGGGCATCCCAGACCTTTTAATTATTACTTTATGTGTCACCAATTACTTGGTCACTTATAATAAAATGGATGTCTAATGGGCTTCCCAGGTGGCACAGTAGGTAAAGAACCCGCCTGCCAATGCAGGAGACACAAGAGAGGTGAGTTCAATCCTGGGTCAGGAAGATCCCCTGGAGGAGGAAATAGCAACCCACTCCAGTACTCTTGCCTGGAGAATCCCATGGACGGAGGAGCCTGGCAGGCTACATCCATGGGGTCGCACTTGTACACACACACACACACACACACACACACACACACACACACACTGTTGTTGATGGCGGAGGCAGCTGTAATGGTAGGGAACACAGCAGTTTCTCATCTTAGGCCTCATCTTATCAATGAATTTGTATGGATTCCAAGCCAGTCATGAAGCGTTAATATAACTACTGATGTATCGTTGAGAGTTGTGGCAATTGTGAATTATTACAATGCTTGTGGGCTGTGATTTTGATCAGTATAGTTTTTTTTTTCTTTTGCCTGTGAATAATATTTTTGATTAGAAAGAGGAGAAGGAATGAGAAAAAAAAGCATGAGCAAAAATGATGCTGTTTATATTAATGTCACATTGAAAACAAGTAAATTCTATGTGTAATTTTAAGCCAAAATGCTAAGTTTATCTTTGCTCATCTTTCAATAATAATTCTCGCCTTACTGAAATTATCTGTGGAGTAGGGATATGGGGGAGAAAAATCAAAACTCTTTTCAAAAAATATTTTATAGCCAGCAAAATTATGTTAGCTTACTTTGTTCATTTCCCCTTTTAATGTGACCGATTTTGGTATCTTTAACTTGACACTTTCTTTATTACAGACTTATAGGATGTTTTTGTGAATACCATGCCAGGCCCCCTACAAGCTGCCCTCTTTCTGTCTCCTTCCCCCCAGCATTATCACATGAAATTGCGTGTGAGGCTGAGAACACGAGCATCCCTCATAGCAGCGTGCTGTAAGCTGTGCCACGTCGTGTTTGGGGCAGGACGCAGCACTGGGTTTGTAGGGCAGTCCTTTTCCCAACTGTCTGGGGCCAACAGAAGACTGAACACAACTTCAGAGCTCCTGTTCCTCCTGGGCTGTGTCAGCCCGGCGGAGAGGCGGGGGCCACTGAACAGTCCTACTGCTGTTCAGAAAGGGGGCTTCCACGGGGACACAGGACAAGGCAGGAAGCTGGCTGGGCCCGGCAGCCACGTGCCATGGACCTTTTAGTGAGCCACATCCCGGAGGACATAACTGCAGTGAATTCTGCTCTGAATATCACTGATATCACAGGAGGCATGGGGGGAAGGCGTCCCAGCTGGACATTTGAATTTGAGCAAGTCAGTCCCTTCTCCACACACCTGTTCTGTCTTCCACATACACAACATTTTCGGGGGATGTTGGAAGAATATTAATGAGCTTAGGATCCATAAGCTGAGGGATGCTTGGAGGTGTGTACAAAGTGCACTTAGCGACCTTCTAGGCTTATCGCGTGGATGTGCTAATTAATGGACCAGGAGGCTTTGAAAATGGAAAACGTGACATTAGAATAATTGGCAAGTTCCTTCAGCCTCCTGCTTCAGCTTCCTCGTCTGCAGAGTGGGGATAATAACACACATCTCACTGGGGTGTCGGGGAGACCCATGCTGATGCTGTCCTGCCCTGTGCTTTCATATTCAGGAACGACGTTTACAATGTGGTGCAACTTAAAGTCAAGATGGACCTGCGGCCCAGACTTTTCACTGATGATGCCCTTCGTTGTGTAGATTAAAGCTTGGATGATCTCTGTGCTTTAACAGTGATGAAGGAGAAAGAGGAATGCTTTCCGGAAAACGTTTGAGTTTACACAAATTTACTACAATTGCCTGAGAATGCAAGTGTTTACTTTTAGCCTCTGGGAAGAGGAAAATCAGACGATGCGGACCAGAGTCACAGAGTGGAAGTGAAAGCGTCAGTCACTCAGTCATGTCCCAGTCTGGACGACCCCACGGACTGTAGCCTGCCCATCTCCTCCATCCACGGGATTCTCCAGGCAAGAATACCAGAGTGGGTAGCCATTCCCTTCTCCAAGGGATTTTCCTGACCCAGGAATCAAACCCTGGTCTCCTGCATTGCAAGCAGATTCTTTACTGTCTGAGCCACCAGGGAAGCCCTGAGTACATCCCACTAAACCCCTGGGGAGAATGTCCACCCAAGTATCAGCATCTTCAATGAGGGAGAAGATGGATTTCATTTTTCTCCATGAAGTTTGAAAGTTGAATATGTACATCAGATACAGGGGTCACTCACTCTGCAAACTCCTCCAAGACTTGGACACTTCTAGTTCACTGCTCTGCCATCCCCGGGGAGGACCCTGAGACCCTTGCAGGAGATCTCTGAGACAAGAACTATCGTTATGTGATACTGAGTTGTTACTTGCCTGTTCACTCTCGCTCTCTCAAGGGCGGGGTTTCTGGAGGCCATATGATGTGTGATGACACTATTGCTCTGAAGACTAACGGAATATGTGCTTGTGTACACTTGCGTTTTTATCTTCTCTGTTTTGATTTAAAATACTGCAAATATCAAGGAGTATAACTTCATAGGTGAAAGCTTTTTAGAGTGTTTAAAAGCCTAAACGTGGGTTCTGAGGCCAAAAGGTTCAGGACCACTGCCCTGTGGTGTGACCCTTGTCCTCGTGGACAGAAAGTGTTGCTCTGGTTCTGGTCATCATATCTGCCTTCCAGCCACCAAGAAGGAGAAAACTCCCTTCCTTCGAGAATGTTCCCAGCATCAGCACAAATCACTGCCAGTAGCTCATCAACTATACCTTGGCCAACTGCAAGGGAAGATGTAGTCTTTGGGCCACAAGCCCAGTTTAAAAGGTGGAGAGAGGATCTCATGCTTCAGGGGAAAAAAGGCTATTAGTAGCCTCTGCTACAGGTGAATGTACAGAAAGTGTTCCTGCTCTTGAGATGCGGACACACCACCTGCAGAGCATAGATGGCCTTCCTCCCACCCCTGACTGATGGTCCTGGAGACGCTCATGTATCTCAGAGCCCTACCCGCCCCCCCACACCTGGCTGCCCGGGTTGCTGTAATTTTCACTGACCCCTAAAACTTGGCTTAACCTGTGAGATGCTCTTCAAAGTTGAGCTTGAGGGGCCTCTGTCACTTAGGACACATTTGAGTCTCTCGAGCTCAGTAAGGGCACAAAAGGAACTGTTATTTTCCCAAAGGGGATCACAACGGAGGTTAGGGAGAAGGACCCAGGAGTGAACATCCTTTTATGTGATCAAGAACCTAGAAGAAAAAAAGCAGTGAGTTAAGTAGAGCCTGAACTGGTTAACTGGGGAGGACAGGGCTAAGGAGACAAAGAGGGAGGGCTGCCTTGGCCCAGATGGGCCAGATTGTTTTGCTTCCACTAAGTCTCTAACCTTCATCAATCGCCATCGTGCAAACTGCTGCTGTTCATCACAGACAGACTGTACGGAGAAGCAAAGGTTGTTCAGGTCAACCCGCGCTCCCGTGGGAACCAGCACTGAGTCTGGCCCTGCGCGTGGCGGGCCCACAGCATGCTCTTCACCCTGACTGTTCAGCAAACTGGAATGTCTGCTCCAGAAGCCACACGGGGCCACCAGGCTGTTTGATTCAGGTGACACAAAACTTCGTGTGTAGAATTCTCTTTCTCCTAATGGATCCCATTCAAAGCCTGTATTCCTTTGGCCTGGAAGAAGAACCCAGTTTCCCCCCACCCTTTTTTTTTTTTGCTTTTGCTAATATTATTTTTTGAGGTTCTCATAAAAAGTGGCTGAATGGACATGGTTCTTCGTGTTATTTAGCATACCTGCCAGCACATTCAGTTCAGTTCAGTTCAGTTCAGTTCAGTCGCTCAGTGGTGTCCGACTCTTTGCGACACGTTAGGGGCACTTAAAAGGCATGCATGGATTTGTTTGTTGTTGTTCAATCGTGTCTGACTCTCTGGAACCCCATGGACTGCAGCAATCTAGGCTCCTCTGTTCTCCACTCTCTCCTGGAGTTTGCTCAAACTCATGTCCATTGAGTTGGTGATGCCATCCAACCATCTCATCCTCTGCAGCCTCCTTGATGAGAATTTCGTATTTTGCAATTCCACCATTTTCCTCTTCTTTTTTTTTACCAAAAATGAGTCACCTTCTCTGTACCTCTGGGCCCATTTCTACTGAGAGACAATCTTCCAAGAATGATCCCTGGGGGATCCCAGAGCAGGGCGGGCTTTGTGGCTTTCTTCCCATCAACCCGTCCCAGTTGGTGGGTCCTCTGGGGTGATTTTGAGCCAGTTTGTTCTGTCGTTGTTTTGCTTTGCAAGACTGAAGCCTTAGCCTCCCCGCATTTGAGTGTGGGCTGTGTTGGGCTTGACATTATAGAAGCAAAAGCCTAAATGCTTTTAGAAAAATCCAAGCTCAAAGTCAGACACGCCGAGCAGCGGGTGCAGGCTGCAAGAAGCCAAAAGGAAGACAAAAGCAAGCGGTTTCCTTTCGGCTTTCTGAAGGAATGGCAATTACAGCATGTGTCCCCACCCTGCCCCTCACCCCAATCACAGCCGAACAGCTCAGACGTCTTGCTCAGGTAGCAAGATTTCCCACCACTAACCCACCCCCGACTGGAGTCTTCGAACCTCTTTCAGAAGTCTTCTTTCAACCCGGACCATTCAATCCTGCTTTTATTCCCCGGCTTTTATCCGTGTAACCATGGCAGTGCTCTCTGGAGAAGAGAGGAAAATCAATGGCTGACCTGCCTGCAAGCCACACTCAGTTAACCTGGCTTGAAAGGGAAGAGCCCCCTGCGTTCAGGCCCCCCTCAGCCACCGCTGACACTCCACTTCTCTCTGGAAGGAAAGATGCCAGGACTTTGCAGCACAGAGGGAAAGCCCTGGGACCCGCCGGATCAAATAGCCTTCCCAAGGGGCTTGGGTGCTTCGGGACACACACTCTCGGGACGACATAGGAAATGAGGTCAGGTCGATTTTCTGGGTGGCTGCAGCCTTAGGCTTGAGTGGCCAATGAGCTGCAAGGTTACTGGCTGGGCCTGACTAAGGAATCCAGGGCCGGTGGTCTCTGTAAAGCAAATGACCCCTCTTAGAGAGAGTGGTAGTGGGCAGTGTTAGTCACTCACTCGTGTCTGACTCTTTGCGACCCCATGACTGTAGCCCACCAGGCTCCGCTGTCCATGGGGTTTCCCAGGCAGGAATTCTGGAGTGGGTTGCCATTTCCTCCTCCAGGGGATCTTCCCAACCCAGGGATCGAACCTGGGTCACTGCATTGCAGGCGGATTTTTTACCGCCTGAGCCACCAGGGAAGCCCGTGAAGGATCTGTGTGCTATATTCAGCAGGCCTGAGTTCAGCATCCAGCTCTGTCAGTCTCTAAACGAGGAACTTCGGACCAGGAATCCAGCTTCATGAAGACTCAGTCTCCTCATCGGGGAAAGGGGCTAATAACAATCCTGATGTCACAGGTTTGCCGTCTTACCTGGAGGACTCAGAAAGCCTGGCCTGGCTCTGTCCACAGGGCTGGAGACCTGGGTGGGGGAGGCGAGTGGGGCGGGGGTGTGCATAGCCTTGGCAACCCCGCCTCTCCCCAGTCCCTGCACTGAGGTGTCTGATGGAAGGCCACAATTCTTTCCATCACTTCTTCCTTTTTACACTCAGCACGGGGAGCTCAGCCCAGTGCTCTGGGATGACCTGGAGGAGTGGGAGGAGCGGTGCGGGTGGGAGGAAGGCCCGAAACAGAAAGGAGATATATATATATAAATACACATATGGCTGATTCACACTGTTGTTTGGCAGAAACTATCACAGCATGGTAAAGGAATTATACCCCAATTAAAAAAAGAAAGAAAAATACCCCTGATGACCAAAAAAAAAAAAGCCTGCCAGACGTTTCTAAGAGGAGTCCTTACAAGCCCTCTTAAAGAGTTCTTGTCAAGCTGGCACAGAGTTCTAAACCCTGCACTGAGTTACAAGGCTGAGTGCCCATAGACCAATCTCTGCAGTCCCCCTCCCGCCCCCTCCCTTCCACTGACCCTGCAGCCAAAGCCCTCTCTTCCCATGCTCCAGTTCTATATCCACAGCCTCCGTGAAGTCACATCATTGTTCTGGGATGACAGTACTCCCCTCCATGAGAAACTCCTGAATGCCCCTGCTTCCAGGGAGCCCGCCTGGATTGATCCCTGCTTTTCTTCATCTACAGTTGGAATTCCCTTTGCCATCTGTCTGCTGCACACCAGCTTGGTTCTTTCTTTATGTTTTCCTCCCAGGAGTTGCTGCCTGTGTGTCTCAGATCGTGAACTCCTGGAGGGCAGAGCCTCAGCTCTGTAATTTTCTGGGTTCACCTTTGATGGTGGGGATAAGATGCTGTGGCCTCAAGGGGCGCGTGGCTTTTGATGAGTGAAAATGAAAAGCAGGGGTCTCCACGCCCACAGTTACTTCTGGTCAGGGGACCTGTCCTGACCCACCATCACAGCTGCTGTTTCTCCATCACTATCTCATTTCTCCCAAATCACGCACCTTGAAGCCCAGCTCCGCGAGCCCACCTGGCTCCTCAGCTGCTGATGTGCACCCCTTGCCAGAGTCAGCATCTGTCTCGGGTCCATTTTCACCGCCATTCGCCCTCAGCTCCACTGGCCAGACTGTACACAGGAGCACTCTCGCCCTGCCTCTCGGACTCTGAAGTTTCTGTCCACTCACCTGAGCCAAGAGGTGGACTGTCTGGCTAGGGAAGGTGGGGGTAATGATGCTATCAAAGGGGACCTTGCAGCAGACGGGATTTGACGTGACCCCGCCTCGTCGCCAAGGACCGAGATGATGTGGGGGGCCCCTCGCTTTGGTCTTAGCGTGGGAGGGGCCTCCTTCCACCCTTTGATCTGGGGCTTCGCTACCTCACACACTTTGGCTGATAAAATGTTAGGGAGCATGACACAAGCAGAGACTAAAAATGCACTCGTGTGGCCGATATTGCCCGCGGAGCCTCTGCTCTCAACGTGCGAAGAGTGACCTCTGGCTGACCCGGGCCCCATAATGGACACACGCTGAGCAGATCTGAGCCCAACGCATGGTGAGAAGCTGAGCCTCAGCTCGAAGGAGAGCATTCCCGGCCCGATTCGCCCCAGGCCACTCACACCCCAGATGCCCCAAGATGGCCAAACACGAATAAACAGTTCTTGGACTTCGCTTGTGGTGCAGGGGTTGGGAATCTGCCTCCCAACTGAAGACACAGGTTTAATCCCTGGTCCAGGAAAAACCCACATGCAGCGGGGTAAGTAAGCCCAGGCGCCGTGACTACTGAGCCTGCACCCTAGGCCCCGGGGTCACGACCGCTGAGCCTGCCCTCTAGAGCCGGAGTTCCACCACAAGAGAAGCCGCTGCAGTGAGACACCCACACACCACAACCAGAGAGCAGCCTCCACTCACCACAACCAGAGAAAGCCCACAGGCAGCAAGAAAGACCCAGGACCGCCAAAAATAAACAAACAATAAACTCTTCTTGCTTCAAGCCACTGAGTTTTGGGTGTCTTGCATCACTGTCGTGGTGGTAGCTGGCTGAGATGGATGGCAGACAGCTCACCCTTGTACATCAGCTCTGTTCAGTTGGTAGCAATTGAGGAGGTGCTCCACTGGGTGAAGAAGTGAGACCAGTCGGGACTCAGTGTGAGAGAATTCCAGGATCGATTAGTGATGTCTGCCACAGGAAGGGCCATATAGCTGCTATGGATCTAAAGGTTTCCTGATGACTCGCCCTGAGGCCTCCTGAAGACAGGGCAGAACACGGGACGTGCCGAAGGCACGCGGGGCAGGAACAGACAGCTCACATGCTGGCGTTGGCATATTCACCCTTCAGGCTGCCGTGTGTGCAGGACACCAGTAACACGTTCAGCTTCGTAGAAAAATGTGCCTCTCCTGTACAGATGCTGCCTCTGAGTTCCCAACTTCGTGAGCATTCATCCAAGAGGGAGAAAGGGTGTCTCTTCCTCAGGTAGACGGACCCCAGCCTGGGGTCCATGACAACACACACGCCGTTTGGGGACTGGATTCCAGCCTCCATTCGCTCTCTTGGATGAGCACTTTGGTACAGTGCACAAACCGTACCACTGTACACGGCCGGCTGATGGGCACAAATTGGGATGGAGATAAAAGAAAAAAGAGGAAATGAGATGAAAAGAGAGAAGAGTCTGCTCTAATGCCAGCCCTGCCTAACTCCTTTGCTTTGGGTTCAAATGAGTCATCTTAGTGCTATTTGACCTTGCGTTTCAGGCCTGAAGTGCTTGTATATTCTGAGTAGTTGGAAGACTGGCTTAATTGAAGTGGATCAGCCTACTAGCAGGCAGACGTGTTCTATTCCAGAACACAAAACTTCCAGCCCACTGAATCTCCAGTCTGGAAATGCTGGAAACTGCTAAGCTGACAACCAACTCCTTTAAATCTTTTGCTCACTCTTGCTTGCCAGGTACCTGGGAAAAGCAAACTTGTCATGTAAAAGGATCCTCTTCTGCAAGGTAACAGAAAACTCAAGTAAAGACTGACCCTGGGAATTAGATCGCTGGAGTTTGAAGAGCCAAATAAAAAGGAGTCGCATCTGGTTCCATTTTTCTTGTGAAATTATCTCACACTGACCAAGTAGGTCCTTTCCTGAGTATATAAATACAGAAGACATACACATGGTTGTTATCAAACAGTATTGTGCAAAATTAAATGGGCTACTTGATGGTGAAATGGAGAAGAATGGCAGGCATTTCAAACACATGAGTTTCTCTTTGTTGGGTCTGGAAGTGATCACTCATGAAGACAGCTACTTTATCTGCTCCATTGCGGAGCGTTCTAGAAGGGACTTCAGGTATTGGGTTAAAAACAGCGACATGGTCAAGCCCGAAACAGACCAGGGGTGCGCGGAGCCCTGACTGCCCAGTCCCTGGGGGACGGGCGCCCGCGTGAGTGACAGAGGCCACCCCCACCCTCTGTCCCATGCTGCTCCTTTGGACGGGGGCCCTAATGTGCTGACCATATGTGAACTTGGGGCCAAAGGAACAGACTGCCTGGGGATTTTCAATTATCTTTTGGTCTCAGAGACTCTCTGCATTGTTGCTACCTGGCTCCCATCCCCAGATGGTTCCAGGGAACGCACAGTAGATGAGAAGCAGAAACCAAGGAAAGATTCCCAGCCCTTGCTCTGGCTGGGCTGGAAATTGCTCCGCTTGGAGCCAGAGGAGGGAATGCACGAAGCGGGTGGGGCTGAGTGTCCCAGTCCCAGCCGGGCATTCTGCTGAGATGATCACAGTCCAGCAGCCGTTCCCAAAGCAATGAATGCCCCCCACCCCCACCACAGGAAGTTTCCCACAGGACGTATGCAAGCAAAAGGACGGCGGTGGGAGGTGGGTGGGGGTGGGGTGGAGTTGGGAGGAGGGCGGTGGGGGCGGGGGTGGAGTGAGACAATGATCTGTGAAGCCATAAAAGGTTACGAGGTTGGGAGAAAGCAAGAGCCCACAAAGCCGCTTTCCCTACTACTCCGCCATGGAATTTCCAGATGTTCTCATTTTTATAGGCTGACTTGGAGGGTCAGAAGCTTGCAGTAAATGGGGATCCATGAATGGCGTGTCGGTGGGTCAGAAGGGAAGCGTGCTGTGAACTGTCCCGGGGAGGAGAACTGGGTCCTTGTCCGGAATTCCATTCTCTTTCACTCTCCTGTTTCCAAGCTCACTGCCCTGGTGAGATCCAGCCCAGTTCTCCACATCATCCAAAACAGCCCCAGGGTCTCACCCTGGGACTCCAGGAGCCTTGGGTGAATGAAGATACAGGAGAAAACGTCACCAGCCTCTCAGAGTATGTGCAATCAGGGTTGGAATTCAGTTCTTCGAATTTTTGCATATACTTTTCTGGAACATTCAAGAGGACTGTGTGTAACAGGGAAAAACATTGGAGAGGTGGGTCTTTTCCTCCATTTCAAAGGATGAAGATGGCATCTAGGGTCCTCCTTTGACACAGAAGGCAAAACGCAGAAATGGGTCAGATAAGACCTGGGGAAACCAGAAGGTGGCCCACCGCCTTTAACTGGAAGGCAAGAGACAGGAAAAACCCCATCCGTTGGAGTTTAGACTGTTCTGAAAGGGTCTGGTGGGGCATCTAAAAGAAGGAATCTGCCTCGTGGGATGGAGGTTTCCATTTCCAGTGGTTGAGTGGCGGTGTGATAGGGGAAACAGTATGGATTTCTTTTTTGATTTAGTTTTATTTATTTGTTTTTCCCGTGCTGGGTCCTCGTTGCTGCATGCCAGCTTTCTCTAGTTGCGGTGAGGGGGGCCACTCTCCAGTCGTGATGGGGGTGCTGCCTGTTGCAGTGGCTTTTCTTGTTGCAGAGCATGGGCTTTAGGTGTGCGGTCTTCAGTACTCGCAGCTCGTGGGCTCTAGAACGTGGACTCAGTAGTGGTGGCACGTGGGATTTCTTGCTCTGCAGCATGTGGAATCTTCCCAGACCAAGCATCGAACCTGTGTCCCTTGCATTGGCAGATGGATTCTTAATCACTGGATCACCAGGGAAGTCCCACCATAGATTTCTTTAGGTAAAGAAATGTGAACTTCCTTTAAATAAATTAAATAGAACTGAGGAGTGTCACTCTTCTGGCAATCTGGCCCGGGTGGTTGGAAAGTCAGGGGTTGAGAACCTGTGGAGCATTGTGCAGTCAGCTGAACCCATGGCTTTTGGTCCCCAGTGGTCCACAGACAAGCATCACTCAGACTGGAAGTCTTATCCTTCATCCATCACTTAGCAAGTTTCCTTTCTAATGAGCCAAGAGCATGGACTGTCTCTACCTATACTTATCAAGTACACTCGACTTCCACTTTCTATTTTAGGGATAACCCTGAGATTCCTTGCATTCGCCTTTCATTTTCTTTGAAAGAAGAAATGGAGATGATAACCAAGGTCATGCTTTTCTGGGTGTGAATTAACGAGCTATTTGTCAAAAGCTCAAAGCCTCAAGCCCAAATCCCTATGCAGAGCTGTGGTCACGCCATAGACAAAAGGAAAAGAGGCAGAGAAGGATGGACGGACACAGGTGGGGTCTGCAGAGAGGCTGTGCTGCAGGGCGAGGAGCAGGCCATCTGCTTCGCTGCCCAGTGTCTGGCCCAGGTATCAGGCAGGCCGATGCCCTCGGACCCTCGGCAGTGGCTGCTGCCCTAGCCCTCCCTTCCCCAGGGCCTCTCTCCAGGACCTGAGTCCAGGGTGGGGTCCCCGCCTGCCCCAGTTTGACAAGCTTCCAACCTGCCCTGAGGACTTGAGGCTACTCCAAGGCTGAGAGAAAATAAAGGCTGGAAACCTTCAGCAAGAAAAGGGCCAGGTGATCCCACCTCGTTTCTACAGCCTCTTCTTGGCATGAATTAAAGAAACTCTCTCCTTGAAGCTGCGGGTGTCTAAGAAGAACTTTGATTTTTCTAAACATTTACAATTCTCTTTTATGCAGTCAGAAAATGGGCAAGGAGATCGAAAATGTAAATCTTTAAGCAAACGTGTGTGCCAGAGAGATGCCAGACCCTTTCAGAGGAGCAGGTTATCCTAAAAGGCAGCCAGAGACGGAAACAGAAGGCCGCACTGTCCAAACAGCCGGCCCCGCCCACCGGAAGGGGCGGGGCTTGTCCTGAGAGCCAATGGGAGGCTGGGTCTTGCTACGGCAAAAGAAGAGGACTTCCGGAAGGCGCTGCCAGGGTCCTTTGGTCCAGATCTCACAGCCCCTCAAGAGTTAGAATGGTAGGGAGAGCTCTATCTGCCTCTTCTCTCTCTCCTATCTTGAAACTGGTGTCCTTGATCGTATGGTCTTTCCTCTTGGGACATCATTATAATGAACTGAACCTTCTCTGGAATCTCTTAGGAAGACAGGCTCAGGGAAAACTGTGCTGATCAGCTTGGTTTTGTCTCTCTTTCCTCCTCCTTTAGTCCTGTCTTCATCCCTTTTAATGAAATACCTCATGCAAACAATAATCAAACAGAAAATATAATGAATATCAATGAAATATAAAACGCTAGTGATAAATTTAACAAGAGTCATGCAGAACTTAGAGGAATAAAGTGTTTACCTTCTACTGAAAAACCTAAGGAGGATGAGTAAATGGAGAGACATCCTTTGTTCTTGGATATGTGGGTGTAATATTGTGCTTAGTGGCTCAGTCGTGTCTGACTGTTTGCGACCTCATGGACTGTAGCCCACCAGGCTCCTCTTTCTGTGGGGATTCTCCAGGCAAGAATACAGAAGTTGGTTGCCATGCCCTCCTCCAGGGGATCGTCCCAACTCAGGAATTGAACTGGGGTCTCCTGCATTACAGGTGGATTCTTTACCAGCTGAGCTACAAGGGAAGCAAGAGACAATATTGTTAAGAGGTCCTTTATCCCTAGATTATTCTGAAAACTTAGCACTAAATAAAATCTCAATTATGAATGGAGAGAGTAGCATGGAAACATATACACTAACATATGTAAACTAGATAGCCAGTGGGAATTTGCTGTATGACTCAGGGAACTCAAACCAGGGCTCTTTGACAACCTAGAGCAGTGGGACGGGGTGGGAGGGAGGCTCAAGAGTGAAGGAACATATGTAAACTATGGCCGATCCATGTTGATGTATGGCAGAAACCAGCACAATATTGTAATTATCCTTAAGTTAAAAATAAAAATTTAAAAATCTCAGTGAGAGTTTTGGGTGCTTAATAAACCCTCTGAATCATGAGGAAGCATAGAAAGATGAGAATAGGAAATCCTTCAAAAGAAAAAATTATAGAAGGGTCAATAGCCCTCTCAGATAACACAGCATGCTATAAAATTAGTGACGTACACAGTGTCATACTAGGAAATAAAAGACAGATTAATGGAACAGACTAGAGGGTCCAAAATATACCAATGTAAATTTCAAAATTCAGACTCTGTTAAAGGGTATTTTCTAACGAGTGGAGTAAAATAATTTATTGAATGCTATTGGTGCAACTGGGTAGCCTTTTGGGGAAAAAAGTGCCATCTTTTCCCCAAATAAATTCCAGATGCTTTAAATGTAAAAAATAAAGCCTTAAAAGTACTAGAAGAACGCACGGGTGAATATTTGTAACTCTTTGGATGGAAACTTCTAGGCATGGCACAAATACTACAAACAATAAAGAGACAGATTGAAACATGTGACAACATAAAAATTAAAAACTTCTGTATGACAAACGCCATAAACAAAGTAAAAAGTAAAACACAAATAGGAAAAATCTTTAGGACACAAGTCAGAGGGTTAATATCCCCAATACAGGGGGGGAAAAAAACCTGCTTTCCTGGTGGCTCAGACAGTAAAGAATCTGCCTGCAATATGGGAGACCTGGGTTTGATCCTTGGGTCAGGAAGATCCCCTGGAGAAGGAACTGGCTACGCATGCCAATATCCTTGCCTAGAGATTTCCATGGACAGAGATGCCTGGTGGGCTACGGTCTATGGGGTCACAAAAAGTTGAACACTGAGTTGACTGAGTGACTAAAAATAAATAATTAAGAAACCAAAGGCTTCCCAGGTGACTCCGATGGTAAAGAATATGCCTGCAATGCAGGAGAGTCAGGTTCAACCCTTGGGTCGGGAAGGTTCCCTGGAGTAGGAAATGACAGCACACTCCAGTATTCTTGCTGGGAAAATCCCACGGACAGGGGCCTGGGGGACTTCAGTCCAGGGAGTCGCAGAAGAGTCAGACATGACTGAGTAACTGAACAGCAGCAGTGAGCCCCTTTGGGGTCCTTCTGCCACCTGGTAGGCCCGGGAGCCTCCAGTGGAGGTGACAGAGGCCCTCCGTCTCAAGGTGGACGAGCCCCTGCCACGAGGCCCGAGAGATTCTGTGGACGGAGAACCCGTCTGCCCCCTACCCCCAGCCCGGCACCCAGCACAGGCTCGCAATGCTAGGAATGAGCATGTGAACAAGGAATGCGTTTTTTAATCCACAAAGATTCTACTGTGTCATGTCGTATCCTTTCCTGGCTAACAGACTCTTTCCTGTTTAGCTATAAAGTATTGGGAGAAGGATCTGAGTGGCCCGGCATGGGTCAGTTGTTCACTTCTGGCCCAATAAGATGTAACAGGAATAGAGATGAATCATGATTGAAAGGGATTTGCCTTCATCACTTTGGAAAGGAGAGTTTGGAGAGAGAAATGTTCCTATTAAGAGAAGAGGCCGGACTTCTCTGGCAGCCCAGTGGTTAAGATTCAGTGCTCCCAATGCAGGGGGCACAGGTTCAATCCCTGTCAGGAACCTAAGATCCTGCCAAATGGGAGGAGGCCAAAAAGAGAGAGAGAGAGAGAGAGAGAGAGAGAGAAGAGCCATCCTCAGTCTTTAGTGAGAAATGCAGACAAATTTAGGAAAGGGGGACACTTTTAACCTGCCAGTGGAGTAAAGTAAGCCAGGCTGGTTACAATGGGAGTTCCAGTTATATAACCTATACTCAGGGTTTCTCCCTCCCCCTTCAACCTCCCCAAATCATGACAGTAAAAAACATCTCTGCTGCCAATTTTCCCTGGTTGGAGGCAGGGGGCTGGGGAGGGCAAAGCTGCCCACAGCTTAGAAACAGCTATCCTATCATTTCTGGCACAGTCAGGCTTAAGACTTAGTTTCCACATATACGCCTAGTCAGAAGACCACTTGCCCGCATTTTGGGTTCAGAAATTAAAGTCCTATTTGTAATGAATTTGTTAACTTTGCTTGTACATGAGCGCTATCAGCTCTTTGGTGTCCAATGTTTTCTTTTTCTCTGTTGCTTAAAAAATAAAGCCCTGTTTAGGGAAACAGACGGCCCCTGCTGCCTCTCTGTCTTCCCCACACCCACGCTAAGCCACCCTTCCCGACCCACACCCCTCCCCTGGGACCACGGGCAGGCTGGAAACTCTGTGACGATGCTTGAGGGAGGCCAAGGGCTTCCTTGGATCCCACATGTTCTCTTTCTCTAAACTGACTTTTCCTTTAGATGAAGGACAGCAACCAGCTTCAGCTTCTCCACGAACCCTCTTGCTATTGACCTTCGTTGAAAGACTAGCCATCCACCATTTCTTTGCCACTGCCTTAATTGGCAGGGCCTCCTGTCTGCACTATCTCTGGCGAGAGGGGCCCTCTGCCACTTGGAAAGATAAGAGGCAGTATGAGGAAACAGTCCCCCAGCACACCACAGCCTCCCAGGGCCACTTGCTGACTGGTAATTAGCTCTGTCGAGAGCTGCATGGCAGACGCAGAGAACTACAAAAGGCACCTTTGGGGAAGAAGCCTCTTCCTTGAAGGAGAGGCGAGGAACGGTTCTAAGAGGAGCCGCTCAAGTCGTACCTGTGGTCCTGCGTGATGGAACTGAAGACTGGCTGGAGGCAGGAAATAAGCAGCCACGTGTGTGCTCACACGCACTCACATGTTCATGCCCGGCCCAACTCATCTATGTTCTATATTAAAAGGCCTGCTGACCTCTGCAGTTTCCTCCCCCTCAAATTCAGAAGCGATGAATAGGATGCCTTCTGACTCGAAATGCAACAGGGAGCTTTGAAAAGAGGGAAAATTAGCAACATATGGGCTGAAGAACCCAAAAGGACCTGAAAGGAAAGGAAAAGCCTGAAAGAAATTTCAGACGTCACTGTGATCTGGGGGCCAGGGCTGGCTCCGTGGCCTTGTGTGGTTATGAAAGGCAGTCGGGGCCTCTGTGCCCACCCTGACTTGGCTCCCTGTCTGAGTCTTTTCTTCTTCTTCTCTTCCCCAGGCTCCACCAAACAGGAACGAACATTCTCCTGCTTGAAATGGTCTCCACTGAGTTCTTTGGACATTCTGACTGATGCTGCAAAGATCAAGGAGACCCATTTTTCTCAAGCACGTGCCTTTCTCCTCTTTTCTTCAACACAGAGCAACGCTAGTCCTTGATCTTGTCCTCAGACCTTTGCTGAAATGGAAAAGAATGCAGGCGATGCAGTAAAGCCTGTTCTGAGAGCCTGCTCTGCCCGGGGACATGGCCATTGCTCTCAATCTGTTGTGTTAGTCTGAGTTTTGTCCAGAGTTCGGCCAGAATCCAACTTCATCTAGCCTGGGCACAAAGATTCAGCTTCACAGAGCAAACCATAGGAACGGTGGAACTGGCCCCAAGGTCAACTGGACCTAGAAGTTTAAACCTCTTCAGGATATCCTCACTCTCGAACCTGGCCTCTTGCTTCTGTTTCCTTCCACACACTGGCCTCCTTCTACTGCACACCAGATTTCTCCAGACAGCACAGAAATGTCCTCCAGTTCCCTGGGTTCCTCGTGCACCAGCTTAGCAGGCCCAGTGGAAAGAGACGTGTAAACTCTCACCTGCTCTGCTGCTGCTGCTGCGTCGCTTCAGTCGTGTCCGACTCTGTGTGATCCCAGAGACGACAGCCCACCAGGCTCCCCCGTCCCTGGGATTCTCTAGGCAAGAACACTGGAGTGGGTTGCCATTTCCTTCTCCAATGCATGAAAGTGAAAAGTGAAAAGTGAAAGTGAAGTTGCTCAGTCATGTCCGACTCTTCGCGACCCCATGGACTGCAGCCCACCAGGCTCCTCCGTCCATGGGATTTGCCAGGCAAGAGTACTGGAGTGGGGTGCCATTGCCTTGTCTGCTCACCTGCTCAATCATATAAAAAGCTAGGGAAGGGCTCTGATTGGACAGCCACTTGGGTCACGAGTCGCTCCTGGACCAATCACTGGCAGCTGAGGAGATAGGGCTCTCTGATTGGTCAGTTCTGGCTACTAGGCTCTTCCCTCTGTCTGGGGTTAGGATGGACCATGAGAAGCATGTAGCAGGAGGCTGGGGGAGCAAGTATGTCCATTATGCTGGTCTTCAGTTCCCCAGTGTATAGTTTCCTGGGGCTGCTGTAATAAATGCACACAATCTGGGGGACTTGAAACAGCAGAAATTTATTCTCTCACAGTTCTGGGGGCCAGAAGTCCAAAATCAAGGTGTCAGTGGGGCCATGCTCCCTTCGGAGGTTTTAGAAAAGACTCCTTTTCTCACCTCTTCCGGCACGTGGTGGCTGTTGGCATTCCATGACTTGCAGCTCCTCACCCCCAACTCTGCTCAGTCTTTGCATGGCCTTTTGCCCCCCTCTTTGCATGCCCTTTTGCCCCCCTCTGTCTGTGTCTTCTCCTCTTCCAATAAGGACACCTGTTGTTGAATTTAGGGAGGCCTGGGTTCAATCCCTGGGTCAGGAAGATTCCCCTGGAGAAGGAAATGGCAACCCACTCCAGTATTCTTGCCTGGAGAATCTCATGGAGAGAGGAGCCTGGCAGGTACAGTCCATGGGGTCACAGAGTCAGACACGACTGAGCAACTAACACTTACTTACCTTGGATAATCCAGGACATTCTCAAGTCAAAATCCTTAACTTAACCATGTCTGCAAATATCTTTTTGCCAAGTAAGGTCACACTCACAGGTCCCTGGGGTCAAGACATGAACATACTCCTTGGAGAAGGGTGTTCACCATTCAACCTATGACCCCCAGTGAGAGAGCAGCCCCTGGGTGACCAAACCCTACCCAGGTGATAGGAAGGTTCTGCCTTCTTCCTGGGTGAGCAATCCAGGCCATCAGAGAACCAGGATGCAGAGCACAAGCCCAGAGCAGGCAGCGAGTCGGGGTAGAGAGGAGCTGGCCCAGTCCGAGAGGACAGAAGGACAGAGCTGCTTTCTCTTGAGAAGCGAATCTGGCTCCCATAGTGACTCTGGTTTCCTCTGAGGGCTTGCTCCTCCCCAACCATGGCTCCCCAGCACTTGACTAAGAGGTTGTCACTGAAGGTCAGAGGTCAACAGGGCCCTCCTGAGCCTGTGCCCACTGCTTGGCAGGCCTCTCTGGACTCCAGGTCCCTGACCCGGATGTTTGCCTTCCACATGGACTATAGACCTGGCTGCCTCCGAGCTGGCGTCACCCTTAAATTCCTCTCTTGCTCCAGCTCAGAGCTGCTACACCATCTGTGAGTATGTGTGTGTGAGATTTACTGATTTACTTGTGGATAAAATGGTGGCTCAGATAGTAAAGAGTGTACTGGGTTCAATCCCTGGGTCAGGAAGATTCCCTGGAGAAGGGAATGGCAGCCCACTCCAGTATTCTTGCCTGGAGAATCCCATGGACAGAGGAGCCTGGAAGGCTATATAGTCCATGGGGTCACTAAGAGTTGGACACAACTGAGCAGCTAACACTTTCACTTTCAAAATAACTAAAACTTTTCAAAAGCAACCTAATTGAGATGTAGTTCCTATACCATACAGTCCACGCACATAACAGCCTCCAATTTGGTGATTAGTGTATTCACAGAGTTGAACAACCATCACCATAGTAGTTAATTAGGGATCATTTTCATTACCTCTGAAAGGAATCTCCAAGCCTTGAACTGCTTCCTGCCTTCCACCCTCAGCTCCTGGCAATTGCGAACCTACTCTCTGTCTTTATCAAACACTACGTGGTTTTCTGCGTCTGGCTTCTTTCACTTAGGATCTGGATGTCAAGGCTCACCCCTGTTGTAGCATGCGTTGTTACTTCATTCTTTTTATTGCCAAATAATACTCCATTGTGTGGATATACCACACTTCTTTCATCCGTCCGTCAGTTGATACATGCAGGTTTTTTCATCTCTGGGCTCTTCTGAATAATGATGCTATCAACACTCATGGGACAGCTTTTGTGTGGACGTCTGTTTTCCGTTCCCTTAGCTGCATACCTAGCACTGGAATTGCTGGGTCATGTGCTCTCAAAAGCCTTTAAAACAAGATCAGAGCTGTGCAAGGCACTGATGGTGAAAACCTGAGCCGTCTCACGAGATGTTTATTTGCGGTCTGCAGATATTTTGTGACTGGGGGAAGGACGAGGAGGCGGAGACAAGGGAGCCGGAAAAAGGCTCGGAAGGACGTGTTCAAAGTGAACACAGAAAGCCTGGCTGCATCTCTGTCTTCCCACCATTCAGCTGACTTGGAGGAGGGCGGGATTTGGCTTTTTCATGTGCCCCCACCTCTGTTTCCACTCCCTGTGCTTTTCTTTTTCAATGCGGAGCTCTTTAAGGAAATATTAGAGGAGCCCAGAGCTGGGTGCCTGCAGAAGTCTCCTGGGGATGGTGCACGAGCCCGTGGCCTGGTTGAGGGTCACGCTTGGCCCTTGCTCTAGAAGTGAGCGTCTCGCATCTTGCTCCTTTAGAGCTCGGCCAAGGCTCATCGTCAGCCTCAGCGGCCCTGTGGCTGCCTGCTGGACCTCACACCAGAGACCAGAAAAGAGGGGGCACTGGCAGGACTCAAGACGATGTTTTGTTTCAGATTTTTCTTTGAGTCCACGGTTTGTTATTTTATGTTTTATATTTGGGGGGGTGTGTGCTTTCTTCCAGTTTTATTGAGATATCGTTGACATATTGTTGTTGTTAAGTGTGTCCATCTCTTCTGTGACCCCATGGACTGTAGCCTGCCAAGCTCCTCTGTCCATGGGATTCTCTAGGCAAGAATAACAGAGTGAGCTGCAATTTCCTTCTCCAGGGGATCTTCCCACCCAGGGACTGAACCCTTATCTCCTGCGTTAGCAAGCGGGTTCTTTACCACTGAGCCATCAGGGAAACCCCTATCGCTGACATACAATGACTGATACAACATTGTATCAATCAAAGGTGTACAGCACCATTATTAATTCATATAGAGCATGAAATGACTAACATAAATTTAGTGGTGAAAATCTGTCACCATATGGATAAAAGTAGAAGAGAAAAAAGTATATTCCTTCCTTGTAATGAGAATTCTTTGGATTTACTCTCTTAACAACTTTCCTATATATCTTTCTGACCCAGGGATCAAACCCTTGTCTCTTGTGTCTCCTGCATTGGCAGGAGGATTCTTTACCACTGGCCCTACCTGGGAAGCCCAGTATAACAGATAGTAGTGTTAATTAAGTTTTCAGCTCAGTTCAGTTCAGTCGCTCAGTCGTGTCCAACTCTTTGTGACCCCATGAATCGCAGCACGCCAGGCCTCCCTGTCCATCACCAACTCCCGGAGTTCACCCAAACTCACATCCATCAAGTCAGTGATGCCATCCAGCCATCTCATCCTCTGTCGTCCCCTTCTCCTCCTGCCCCCAATCCCTCCCAGCATCAGGGTCTTTTCCAATGAGTCAACCCTTCTCATGAGGTGGCCAAAGTACTGGAGTTTCAGCCTCAGCGTCAGTCTTTAGTTTTCTGTAAATAGGGGTCTTTTTTGCATCCCTTCTAACCCCAAAGCTCTGGCCACACTGTCCTTGGAGCAGACAGGATAAGCATCCTCACACAGTGTGACGACACCGAGGTCCACATTTGCCGTTCCTGATGACATGCAGGGCGTTCATGGAATGTGTGGTCATCAGACCCAGGCCACGGCGTTCTGCTTCATCAGCTCTAATTTGTAGTCATTTTACCAACCAACACCTTTTCTTTTCTCACTTTATTAGTTTTCCCAGACTGAACCCGTAATCAGAAGCGACGGGCTTTTCCTGCGCCCCTGTGTCCTTGGAGGACGCTCCCGTGTGTCTGTCTCCGCTCTCATCTCACGCTCCCCCCACACCCCTCAGTCTGCCTGTGCTGAGCTCTCCCGCTCCCTTCCTGCGGCTGCCCTCCTCAGAGGAAGCCGGTGGATGCCCTCCTCAGAGGAAGCTGGTGGATGCCCTCCTCAGAGGAAGCCGGTGGGTACAGGAGCCAGGCGAGGATGTGAGGCCCAGGACACAGGGGCCGCCTGGTCCGCTGGCGGGGAGGAGAGAAATTAGAGGGAAAAGGCTTTGGGTGCCCAGTGCCAGAGGGCCTGGGAGCAGGGGGCAGGCCTGGGGTGAGACGGAGCGGGCGGCCAGCCCACCCACCTCACCCAGTCTCAGTCACCCTCCCTGTGCAATCTGGGAACCATCTCTGGAGCTTGCTTCCCTCGTGAGGGGGTGGGCCGTGGGTAAACTGATGCCCTTTTTATCACGCATAGTGTGATGGGGCCTGTGAAATGCATTAGGACCGAAAACCTGGAGAAGAGATTCTGAGCTGGTAATAGAACAGAGACAGCCTCAGGACAGGAGGCAAGGGTCAGGAGTCCTCTCTCAGCCAGTGATTAATGATGGCCTTTGACAAACCTGTACGTCAGCTAATTTATCCATAAAGGAGAGATAAAAAATAGGTATCTGTGTGCATAGGTTGGTGGCAAACCACTCATGAAATAGCAGACAGGAAATGTAAAGAAAAGAATATTGGGTAACTCAGCCATGGTGGGATGGCTTGGAGGGGAGGGAAGAAGGGCAGGGCCCACCTTAGGGACTCACCTGGACACTCGCCTGCCCAAGAGGCCTGTCAGGAGATGACTCCATGGATTGTTGCTGAGGCTCAAGCAAACCAAAGGGGCCCATCGCCACCTCCTGACCCTCGGGCAGTGCTCTTTTGGATGGAGAATTCCACCGGGGGGTGGGGGGCGGAAGGCAGGATGGAGGTGAGGGGAAGGGAGTGACCTACCACGGGCCTTGTCTTCAGCCCCATCCAGGGAGGAGGTGGCACATTTATTCCAGAGTCATGATATCAGGAATGTTCTAAGAAATAAAAGGAGAAAACCAGGATACCCACTAGGCTCTCTTAGAAGGGTTTTACCATTTAAGAAAGAACGTGGCAGGTCAGGAGCACCACTGGCCACCAGGGCCATCTGGTCTACCGAGGAGCACGCCTGGCCCCCTGGGCACAGGGCCAAGGCATGGCGGGACGGAGCCCCTGGGGTTCCCATGACTCGGCGGCAGGCCCGGCCTCACAGACGGGCATTGTTCTCTACGCCCCTCTGTTGTCCTTTCCCAGGCGCCAGGCGGGTGGAAACTGGGGAGGCATGGGTTACCCAGAGATAAGTCTTTTTATGAGCTTCCTGGTTTAGCGGCAAGAGGAACTCAGCCTGCCGGCCGGGGGGCTGGGCCGTTGCTCCTGCCTGTTCCTCCTCTGGGTCAGAGGGGCGGTGGGGCACTGACACCCTCTGCAGGGGCTGTCGGGGTGCCTGGCCCAGGTGCCCGGCAGGTGTGGGGAGGAAGCTTGTGTTCGTCCTGCTGGAACCAGCCCCACTGTCCCAGCAAGCAAGTGCTTCAGAAAGCCCACGTCACTCGTGCCAGGGTCTGGACTAGCAGATCATTTCCCAAGACGCCTCTGGAAATGTCTCCTGACTCCTCCAGGGAGGAGAAGGGAATTCTTCTAAACACCAAGAAGATATCCGCATGTTTTGTCTAAATTCCAAATGGACAGGAGAGGCTTGGAGGTGAAGTCTTGAAACATTATTAATCAGGACCAAGGAACTTTGAAGGAGGCAGTTTGAAACTTTTGCCTATTCTGAGTAATTAGGAGCAGGCTGGAGAGACAGACAGACAGAGAGATTACAGCTCCCAGTGTCTTAGCTGTCCTTCCTGCGTAACTAGAAAAAGCTGTTTCTTGCAGCTCTGTTTGAGGGTGTGTTGTTGGATGTCTGAATGCTGTACTCTTGGAGACAGCCTTCACAGGATGCTCCTCTGACTCAGAAGTTAAGGGGACAAAGCTGACTCCCCAGGGGCAGAGACTCCAGGGAGGGAAGAGGGTGGAGGACCAGCAATAAGCAAACACAGCAACACACCCTAAAACCTGCAAATTTAGGAGATGCTGCAAAGTGTTCTGCAAGGACGAAAGTGAACAGAAGCGTTGGGGAGCGGCCGCAGGGTCTCCCCCGTCTCTCTGAGGAGGTGGCTCCTGTGGTGATGCCAGCAGCAGCTCGTCAACCTCTTCCGTCTTGGTTGGCCTGATGCCATATCTCGGCGCTGATCTTGAGCGCTGCCCTGACCCCGATGTGCTTCTCCTCTCATGTCCGCGGTCACACACTGACCTTCACACATGCAGCCAAGGGGGCAGACTCGGTCGCCCGCCCTCCGGGCACCGCCTCCTGTCGCCACCCTTCCCTGTGTCAGAACTAAGACTCCCTCAGGCCAGCCCCGCTCCACCCTGCCCTGCCGTCTGAGGAGCTCCCGAGCAGTGTGTTCACTACACAAGGTGTGTGACGTGAGCTGGGGATCTGGAAGGTGGAGGAGAGCAACCCCGGCTCGTGCTGGCCCTAAGCCTTCTTCTAGAAGCCGTGTGTTTCTCTGATTGTTGGCGAAGCTGATTTACATTTCAGATGTACAGAAAGTGAGCCAGTGATACACGTCTATTTCTCTGATTCTTTCCCCTTATCGTTTATTACAAGATACTGAATACAGGTCCCTGCTGCTTATCTACTTTATATATAGCAGCTCGTGTCTCCTAATCCCATACTCCTAATTTATTGTCCTTTCTTCCACCTTTGGTAATAACCATAAATTTGATTTCCACATTTGTGAGTCTAGTTGTTTTGTAAATAAATTCACTTGTATTATTTTTTCAGACTCCACATATAACTGATATTATAAAACATTTTGTCTTTCCGTCTGACTGATTTCACTAACTTAGTATGACAGTTGCTGCCTTTAGCATTATTCATTCTTTTCTATGGTGAATAATATTCCATTGTTTTTCTTCAACCATTCTAGATGTTATAGAGTTTATCAAAATTAAAATCTCTAGTCAGTGAAAAGAGAATGAAAAAACTAACCACAGATTAGGGGGAAATGTTTGCAAAAATATCTGATCTAGAAGTTATACATAAAAGATACAAAAAACCTCTTAAAACTTAGCCATAAGGAAATAAACAACCCAATTTGAAAATGGGCTAGAGAGCGGAACAGATGCCTCATGAAAGAAGACACACGGGAAGCTATTGTTTTAAGACATCCCTGCTATGAACTGCCTCTGCTTCTTGTGTTCCTCTAGAACACCGTAGAAGAAAATCTGTCCATTACTTGAGCATTCTAGTTTGCAAACCTTGCTACCTACTGTGTGACTGCATGCTAAGTTGCTTCAATGGCGTCCGACTCTTTGGGACCCCATGGACTGTGGCCCACCAGGCTCCTCTGTCCATGGGGTTCTCCAGGCAAGAAAACTGGAGTGGGTTGCCATTTCCTTCTCCAGGGGATCTTCCCGGCCCAGGAATTGAACCCGTGTCTCTTATGTCTCCTGCATTGCAGGCGGGTTCTTCACCACAAGTACCACCTGGAAAACCCCTGCTACCTACTTGCTGCGTACCTAAATATCCTCTAATACAGGAACTCTGAGATCTCAGTGATCTCAGTGGTTTACCCCTATACCCAACACACTGCCTGCCCGAGTCTCCTTGAGCCGGGAGGACACAGCCTCACTCCAGAAAGAAGACCATCCTCTTCCTCCCCCCACTTCCTGTCCTCCCCATCCCCCCACTTCCTCCTTCCTTCTCTCTTCTTTCGCAGAGTCTCCACTTCTGTATGCGTCCCCGATCAGTGTACTGATTGTTGCCAGTTTCTTTATTAACAAAATCCTACCGTGTTGTCCTCTGTGACTTGCATTTCTTTGTTCATTTTTTGTTTTTGAGATTTATTTGCATTCACGCCCTCCTCTGTGGTGCAGGCATTTTCTCCAACCAATAGCATATCTTGATAGGAATACACCGTGATTTGTCTCTCCTGCCGCCAAGAGACACTAAGCCTGTTTTTCATCTTTTGACTCTTGGGGAAAAATGCAACAACCATTCCTGGCCTTGTCTCCTGGGGCCCGAGTGGGAGTGACTCTCGGATATATACAGAGGCGTGGCATCACTGGCTCAGAGGGCTGGGACCAGACCCAACTTTGTTAGAGAAGACAGAACTCTATTCCACAGAGATTTCATCTGAGGAAACCTCTCTGTAGTTGGAGAAGCAGAACCCAGCTCTGGTAGGCTCATGTCCTCTGTAGTCTTACAAAGAAAGTCACTGGTTTCTTCAAAGTAATTCTGCAACTTTAATAAATAGGAATCCCTATAATAAGATGCCCTTGGGTGTATATAGAAGGAGCTCAGTTTACAGGTTGTATTTATTAATACAGGTATTTCTAGGAAAGACTAGAATACTCCATTGAGAATCAACTGTGATGCACTCAATTGCAATGTGTCAGAGATAACGTCGAGAAGTGAAGCACGAGTCTATGACCTGAAAAGAAAGTCAGGGGCTTCCCTGGTGGTCCGGTGTTAAGAATCTGCCTTGCTGGCTGTCCTTGGGTGGCCTACTCACTAAGCAAGAGCTGGGGCCCAGTTTGCAGATGGATGGGTCTACACATTGGATGGGCGCCCTGGCAGCTCAGTCAGCATGAATTTGCTCGAGGGGCCATCAGACCCCTCCAAAGTCCACTTTGGAGCCCAGCCGTGGGGGCCGTGGGGTATTGTTCCACAGGTGGGCGATGCTCTACCAGCCACCTGCCGGGACCTCCTCCTGAGCACAGGCCTTCCTCCTCCCCCACGTCCGCCTTCCTCCTGCAGATGGCCCATTCCATCGTTTATCCATAGCAGTAACACCTGAATCTACCATCGTGATTTTTATGTTTCTTGTTTTTGCTCGTCAGGATACAAATAGGCATGCCTAGATTCCTGCATACACACAGAAGAGAATCAAGGCCATTGTTTGTTCTGAGTGGGTTTTAGACGCAACATAAACCAGAGTGAGTCTCGGTGAAAGTGCTGTAGGAGACCCACGTGGGTGTCAAGTGCTCACGTGGGTGCTGCCATGATGGCTTTCTTCACGCGTGTCACCTGCCCAGCACATGTAGAAGATGCTCTTTCCCTGCTTCCATTTCCTGACGGATGCACCTAACAGTTAATTTGTGAAACACGGTCATTAGCGCTGCTTAATACATTTGCACAACCCACCGAGCGAGGAAGAAAGAATTATTTCCCTCTATGGAGGATGAAGAAACCGAAGCCCGGAGAGGTCGACAGACTTACCCAGAGTCACACAGCAGAGCCTTTGCTCCCCTCCCACACCACGTGGGCTGGGTCACCCCGTCTTTGATGTCCACCCGTGCACCTTCAGAGTCCACGTGTGGCCACCGCAGAGCTGCTCCCTGTCCAGGGTCTGCCTCTGCTCAAAGTGATGGGCAGAACTGGCACCCCACAGAGCGTGATGCCCCCCAGCCTTATCAGAGGCCTGACCCCAACAGTGTCCTCAAGGGGCTCAGTGCTACTTCCGGGAAAACCATTCGCATCCCAAGGGTGACATGATTGCAGCTTCCCCACCTTGTTCTGATTTCAGCTCTCTGCTCTGCTGCTGAAGGTAAATATCCTGAGAAAGCCCAGCTTCAACTGCACTGTCTCTGGGAATCTGTGTACCTTCAAGATAAGGTGAGTCTCCAATGGTTTCTGTGATACTAATTGTTGGTATTCACCCTCAAACACATCCCTGTGACCACCCCCCACCCCCCCCAGCTTCCTCCTGCACTGATTAAAATAAACCCCCTTGCTTAGGAAGCCACCAGCACTGTAGCGTTTAGAGGCATTTTTTTCCCCTAGAAAACCTAATTTTCAGACGGCGTGCCTCGCCCCAGCAGGCCTCCGTGTGGCTTAGACAAATAATGCAAAATCTCCAACAACCCCTGCCAAGAGCGTGCTTCTGCCACCGGCCTCCGTTTCATTTGCTTTGCTCGGCTTTGGTTTTCTTTTCCTTCTTCTTTTTTTTTTAATCCAACGAATCATTTTGGGGTGGTTTCTGCGTCCCCTCCCCCACCCCCCACCTTGAGTTGTACACGGATTCTAAACTGTGAGCGACTCCTGGCCTAACTACTTACGAAAAACACTAAAACTCCCCGCCGCTTTGATGTCTGCCGAACGACAAAGCGGGTGAGTGACTCCGGGCCTCTGTAATCCCCGGTTTGTCACTAAGTTCTGACACCCAGCGGCGCGGAGTGACAGCGCGGATCAATCACGCCCTGCGCGCGGTGGGGGCTTGCCTGCCCCCCGCAGAGTCGCTGCAGTTTAATTAGCTTTTTTCACACCACCGTCGTGTACATCTGCAGCTTCAGCAAGAAAAAGAGACGGGAGAGGGTTCACTGGAGACTGGGGGACCTTGGGGAAAAAAAGTTCAGATTGTGGGGGAAAAAACGTCCGCAAGAAGAAACATCAGAGACTCTGTAGTCTGGGCCTCAGACGCGATGGCTGAGATGCACAGTCTGGGGTACCCCGTGTTGTGAGAGGCGGACCCTAGAAACAGCTCCTCGAAGCTCTATAGGGAGGAGGTGTCTGATGCCGTTTACAGGGCTTTTTCTTCTTTGGGGGCTGGTCCATATCGTCCGTTTCTTCTCCAGCCCCTGCACCTCCCCGCCCCGTCCATCCTGCAGAGGCGCCTTGAGCCCTCACCCTCCCCAAGCCCGCCGAGATTCAAGAGGCCAGACCTTGACGGTGGCCGAGTTTTGCAAAACTTCGCATGAATTCTTCCGGTCGAGGGCTGACCCCGAGTGAAAAGCTTGTTCCTCTGTTCATTTTGTGGGCATGAATGATGCCAAGCCAAGGAGGAAGCCAGGAGGGAGGCCTAGGAGGTTGGGAGCAATTGCTGGGGACCCGGAGGGTGAGAGCCATCCAGGCCGGCATCAGACGCGGAGGGACACTTCTGTCTCGGCCCGGGAGGGAGGCGGACAGATGACCCCCAGCCGGTTCGCATCTGGTGGGGAGGTTCAGGAGGCCGTCTGCTCGCTGCAAAGCCCTCCGCCTGTGGAGGGGGCGGAGACCCCAGTGGCCTTCCGGGCTCAGGGCAAGGTGGATTAGGGGGTGGGCATTTTCCTCCCAGAGTGCTCTTTCCTTGCCCAGCAGGGTGTGGGGTGAGGTGGCTCGGGGTCCCTTGTCACCACCCAGCATCCTTTGTTCTGTGCTCCCCCAGGGAGGGGAGGGCGGGATGCATCTGAGTGGGCAGTGCCCGTCTACAGGGCTCCCCAGGAACCCCGTCCACACGTCTAAGGTGGGCTTTAGCAAAGCCTCCCCCACTTTCCCTGTTCCTGTTGGTAACTCCTCGCCCGCTCAGTGGACCGCAGCACCGCCAGGCTCTGAGAAGACCTTGGCTCAGCCTGCAGCATCTCCTGCTCCACGTCGGTCACAGGGTCAGTGCTTGAAAGAACAGAGCTTAGCAGGTTCCAGAAAGACAGAGGAGACATATTAACAAATGCAGATTGCCAAGGCAAAGAAGCCAGTCTGAAACTGCTGCCCACTGTATGATTCCAACTCCATGACGTTCTGGAAAACGCCAGACTATGGAAGCTTCCCTGGTGGCTCAGCGGTAGAAGAACCTGCCTGCCAATGCAGGAGACGTGGGTTTGATCCTTGGGTCAGGAAGATCTCCTGGAAAAGGGCATGGCAACCCACTGCAGTATTCTTGTCTGGAGAAACCCATGGACAGAGGAGCCTGGCGGGCTACAGTCCATGGGGTCGCAAAGAGTTGGACACGACTGAGCAACTTTCACTCACATAGACCCACACTTGACACACTCACTTTCTTTCTCTTTCTCTCACAGTCACACACACAGGGGCTCCCCAAACCCAGGTTTCCAGGAATAGCACAAATATGGTGTCAGGTGAGAGCCCAACTTTACAGAGTTGGTTTTTGTAAATTGTATGAAAAATATCAAGGTTAATCTTGTTCTAGTACTCTTGCCTGGAGAATCCCTTGGACAAAGGAGCCTGGTGGGCTACAGTCCACGGGGTCGCAAGAGTCAGATATGACTGAGCGACTGACACACACACACACATGCTGCAGCTGCTAAGTCGCTTCACTCGTGTCCGACTCTGTGCGACCCCATAAACGGCAGCCCATGCTCCCCTGTCCCTGGGATTCTCCAGGCAAGAACACTGGAGTGGGTGGCCATTTCCTTCTCCAATGCATGAAAGTGAAAAGTGAAAGTGAAGTCGCTCAGTCGTGTCTGACTCTGTGTCACCCCATGGACTGCAGCCCACCGGGACTCTCCATGGGATTTTCCAGGCGAGAGCACTGGAGTGGCTGCCATCGCCTCCTCCGAATCTTGGTCTATTTGTTTGTCCAGTTGACCCAGCACTGTGTGAGAATGGTATCCCTCGGCACTGCTTTGCGGTGCCACCCCGATGGGCAATCAGGTTTTCAGAGATGTGGGCATCTGTTTCTGGACTCTCTGTTGTTCATTTGCTCTGTTTGCCTACAATCTCACCATCACCACAGTGTCTTAATTATAGCGAATAATGTCTCCATGTTTGGTAGAGCAAGGGCTTTCTCTTTGTCATTCTTTTCTAAGGTAGTCTTGACTATTCATGGCTATTTGTATTTCAATATAAATTTGAGGATCATCTTGTCAATACACACACACACACACATAAAATATCTGTTGAGGTTTAGTTTGGGATTTCATTGAATCTAGAGCTTAATTTTGGGAGAATTGACATTTTTATAGTATTGACTCTTCAATATATGAATATAGCATCAGTCAGTTCAGTTGCTCAGTCGTGTCCAACTCTTTGTGACCCCATGGACTGCAACACGCCAGGCTTCCCTGTCCATCACCAACTCTTGGAGCTTGCTCAAACTCATGTCATTGAGTCAGTGATGCCATCCAACCATCTTATTCTCTGTCACCCTCTTCTCCTCCCACCTTCAATCTTTCCCAGCATCAGGGTCTTTTCCAATGAGTCAGTTCTTCACATCAGATGGCAAAAGTATTGGAGTTTCAGCTTCAGTCTCAGTCCTTCCAATGAATATTCAGGACTGATCTCCTTTAGGATTGACTGGTTTGATCTCTTTGCAGTCCAAGGAACTAGCATATTTCTCAATATATTAAGTCCTCTTCAATTTCCCTCAATAACCCTTTTGTAACTTTTTAAGTTGTCTTGAATACTTTTACTAGTTTTAGCTCTAACAAAATATTTAATGATTTTAAATTTTGTTGTAAGTGCAATTAAATTTTCTATTACATTTTTAATAAACTAAAATTTTTGTTTTTTAAATTATTAAGACTTTTATTTTCCAGTTGTTAGAAGTTCCAGTTGTTATAGAAATATAATTGATTTTGTATATTGATTTCATATATTCAAATATGTCCCCAATTCCCTGTATTATTTATTGATATTTTGTTGTTAATATTTTGTTAATAGTTTGTCAATATTTTTCAAGATTTCCTGCATACATACTTTTATTTACTGTTTGTACATATTCATGCTTATACCACTGTTTCTTTTCTAGTATTTTATTGTTTATTTGTTTATGGCTGCCCTGGGTCCAAGTTGCCAGGTCTTCCATCTTCACCGCAGCTTGTGGGATCCAGTTCCCTGAGCAGGGACGGACCCTGGGCCCCCTGCATTGGGAGCGCTGAGACTTCGTCAGGACCACCAGGGGAGTCCCCCCGTTACTTCTTTTTCTGGCCTGTTACAAGTTTTTCCAGTATAATGCTGAATAGGACGTTGGTACTACTTACTGATGTCTCTTTGCTGATCTCAGTTGGTGATTTTAATATTTCACTGTTAAGGATTATATTTGTGACAAGTTGTGAATTTTTTTTTTAATTTGACTTTCGTAAAATACCCCTTTTACCAGGTTAAGGAAGTTCTCTTCCATCCCTAGTTTATGAAGACTTTTATGTTGTTAACCATAAATGGTTACACGCAAGTGTGTGTCTGCTCAGTGGCTCAGTTGTGTCTGACTCTTTGTGGCCCCATGGACTGTAGCCCACCAGGCTCCTCTGTCCATGAGATTTCCCAGACAAGAACACTGGAGTTAGGTAGCCATCAAATAAATTTTCTGCATCTATTGAGACAATAGTAATTTTTTCCCATTTATTTTGCTAGTATTTAAATCACAGTGATTAATTTTCTAATATCAAATGAACCTAACCCTACTGGAATTAATTCAACCTGGTGTCATACGCTAGCTTTTTTTATATCTCAGCATTTGGCTTTCCAACCTTCTGTCCAGAATTTGCATCTTTATTCATTAGATACATAGACCTGTAATTTTCCTTTCAGGTTTTGGTGTCAAGGATATGCTGTCCTCATAAACTGAGTTGAAAAACATTATATTTTTCTCATTTACTGAAGGAATTTATGTAAAATTGATGTTATTCCTCCCTCAAATGTTTGAATGAGTTTGCTAGTGAAGCCTCCTCAACCCAGATCTTTCATTGTGAAAACTTCTAGATCACAGATTACTTTTTTAAAGTTAATTTAGGACTGTTAACGTTTTTCAGTTCTTCTAGTGTCTATTTTGGTAAGTTAAATTTTTCTAAAATCTTGTCCATTACATTTGAATTTATTGGCATAAAATTCTTTATAATAGCTCCTCTTGTTAAACATGCAGTGACGTCTTCCTTTAAATTTACTTTCTGATACTGCCCGATATTTGTCCCTTCTCTATTTTATTTGATAAACTTTACCAGGGAATTACTCTTAGATGGGAACGACAGAGAAGGAGATGGTTGGATGGCAACACCGACTCGATAGACATAAATTTGAGCAAGCTCTGGGAGATGGAGAAGGACAGGGAAGCCTGGTGTGCTGCAGTCCACGGGGACACGACTGAGCGACTGAACAACAACATTCTTTTAAAGAATCATCTTTGGCTTTATCGAGTCTGTTTTGTTTGGTTTCTACTTCCTTGTTGTTTAGACCCTAACTTGTGTCTGACCCTTTTGCGACCCCAGGGACTGAAGCTTGCCAGGCTCCTCTGTCCATGGGATTTCCCAGGCAAGAATACTGGAGTGGGTTGCCCTTTCCTTCTCCAGGGGATCTTCCCCACCCAGGGATTGAACCCGGGTCTTCTGCATTGGCAGGTGGGTTCTTTACCACTGAGCCATCAGGGAAGCCCTTCTGTTTCATTAATTTCTGAAAATAGCTTTATTTCTTGCTTTGTTCTACTTTGTGGGGGCTTATCTACTGTTCTTTTTTCTAACTTCTTAAGTTTGGTACTTAGATCACTGATTTTCAGGTATTTAGTTTCCAAATGTATGAAACTAAAGCTGTGTACTTTCCTTTAAGCACCACTTGAGCTGCATCACACAAATTTTGTTATATTTCATTATCATTCATTTTAAATACTTTTTTATTATTTCCATTGTGATTTATTCTTTTACTTGTGGGTTAGTAGCAATATATTTTGTTTAACTTATGAACACATGGGGATTTTCTACTTATTGTCTTGTTACTGATTTCTAGCTTAATTGCATTGTAGTCAGTGGATTTACTATGCATGATTTCAATAGTTTTAAACTTGTTTTATGGCCCAGCATATAGTCATTTTTAAATCCTTTTTTTCACAACTGCTTGAAAAGAATGTGCTTCAAGTTGTTGATTCTAACATTTCATATATATATCCATTAAGTCAAGTTTGCTACTCATGTTGCTCAAATCTATCATATTCTTTCTGATTATTTCTCTGTTTTATTTGAGACATATTAAAACCTCCCTCTCCAAAGGTAGGTGTTGCAAGAAGCATCAGGGGGCAGACACACAAACCATAATCACAGAAAACTAGTCAGTCTAATTACACAGACCACAGCCTTGTCTAACTCAATGAAACTAAGCCATGCCGTGTGGGGCCACCCAAGACGAGTGGGTCATGGTGGAGACGTCTGACAGAACGTGGTCCACTGGAGAAGGGAATGGCAAACCACTTCAGTATTCTTGTCTTGAGAACCCCATGAACAGTATGAGAAGGCAAAATGATAGGATACTGAAAGAGGAACTCCCCAAGTCAGTAGGTGCCCAATATGCTACTGGAGATCAGTGGAGAAATAACTCCAGAAAGAACGAAGGGATGGAGCCAAAGCAAAAAGAATACCCAATTGTGGAGGTGACTGGTGATAGAAGCAAGGTCCGAAGCTGTAAGGAGCAATATTGCATAGGAACCTGGAATGTCAGGTCCATGAATCAAGGCAAATTGGAAGTGGTCAAACAGGAGATGGCAAGAGTGAATGTCGACATTCTAGGAATCAGTGAACTGAAATGGACTGGAATGGGTGAATTTAACTCAGATGACCATTATATCTCCTACTGCGGGCAGGAATCCCTTAGAAGAAATGGAGTAGCCATCATGGTCAACAAAAGAGTCCAAAATGCAGTACTTGGATGCAATCTCAAAAACGACAGAATCATCTCTGTTCGTTTCCAAGGCAAACCATTCAACCTCACAGTAATCCAAGTCTATGCCCCAACCAGTAACGCTGAAGAAGCTGAAGTTGAATGGTTCTATGAAGACCTACAAGACCTTTTAGAACTAACACCCAAAAAAGATGTCCTTTTCATTATAGGGGACTGGAATGCAAAAGTAGGAAGTCAAGAAACACCTGGAATAACAGGTGAGTTTGGCCTTGGAATATGGAATGAAGCAGGGCAAAGACTAATAGAGTTTTGCCAAGAGAACGCACTGGTCATAGCAAACATCCTCTTCCAACAACACAAGAGAAGACTCTACACATGGACATCACCAGATTGTCAACACTGAAATCAGATTGATTATATTCTTTGCAGCCAAAGATGGAGAAGCTCTATACAGTCAGCAAAAACAAGACTGGGAGCTGACTGTGGCTCAGATCATGAACTCCTTATTGCCAAATTCAGATTAAATTGAAGCTTCTGCTGCTGCTGCTGCTGCTAAGTCACTTCAGTCATGTCCGACTCTGTGCGACCCCACAGACGGCAGCCCACCAGGATCCCCCATCCCTGGGATTCTCAAGGCAAGAACACTGGAGTGGGTTGCCATTTCCTTCTCCAATGCATGACACTGAAAAGTGAAAGTGAAGTCCCTCAGTCGTGTCCAACTCTAAACAATCCCATGGACTGTAGCCCACCAGGCTCCTCCATCCATGGAATTTTCCAGGCAAGAGTACTGGAGTGGGGTGCCATTGCCTTCTCCGTTAAATTGAAGAAAGTAGGGAAAACCACTAGACCATTCAGGTATGACCTAAATCAAATCCCTTATGATTATACAGTGGAAGAGAGAAATAGATTTAAGGGACTAGATCTGATAGATAGAGTGCCTGATGAACTATGGATGGAGGTTTGTGACATTGTACAGGAGACAGGGATCAAGACCATCCCCATGGAAAAGAAATGCAAAAAAGCAAAATGGCTGTCTGGGGAGGCCTTACAAATAGCTGTGAAAAGAAGAGAAGCGAAAAGCAAAGGAGAAAAGGAAAGATATAAGCATCTGAATGCAGAGTTCCAAAGAATAGCAAGGAGACATAAGAAAGCCTTCCTCAGTGATCAGTGCAAAGAAATAGAGGAAAACAACAGAATGGGAAAGACTAGAGATCTCTTCAAGAAAATTAGAGATACGAAGGGAACATTTCATGCAAATATGGGCTCATTAAAGGACAGAAATGGTATGGACCTAACAGAAGCAGAAGATATTAAGAAGAGGTGGCAAGAATACACAGAAGAACCGTACAAAAAAGATCTTCATGACCCAGATAATCACAATGGTGTGATCACTCACCTAGAGCCAGACATCCTGGAATGTGAAGTCAAGTGGGCCTTAGAAAGCATCACTACGAACAAAGCTCGTGGAGGTGATGGAATTCCAGTTGAGCTATTTCAAATCCTGGAAGATAATGCTGTGAAAGTGCTGCACTCAATATGCCAGCAAGTTTGGAAGACTCAGCAGTGGCCACAGGACTGGAAAAGCTCAGTTTTCATTCCAATCCCAAAGAAAGGCAATGCTAAAGAATGCTCAAACTACCGCACAATTGCACCCATCTCACACGCTAGTAAAGTAATGCTCAAAATTCTCCAAGCCAGGCTTCAGCAATACGTGAACCGTGAACTTCCAGATATTCAAGCTGGTTTTAGAAAAGGCAGAGGAACCAGAGATCAAATTGCCAACATTCGCTGGATCATGGAAAAAGCAAGAGAGTTCCAGAAAAACATCTATTTCTGTTTTATTGACTATGCCAAAAACTTTGACTGTGTGAATCACAATAAATTGTGGAAAATTCTGAAAGAGATGGGAATACCAGACCACCTGACCTGCCTCTTGAGAAACCTATATGCAGGTCAGGAAGCAACAGTTAGAACTGGACATGAAACAACAGACTGGTTCCAAATAGGAAAAGGAGTATGTCAAGGCTGTATATTGTCACCCTGCTTATTTAACTTCTATGCAGAGTACATCATGAGAAACGCTGGGCTGGAAGAAGCACAAGCTGGAATCAAGATTTCTGGGAGAAATATCAAGAACCTCAGATATGCAGATGGCACCACCCTTATGGCAGAAAGTGAAGAGGAACTAAAAAGCCTCTTGATGAAAGTGAAAGAGGAGAGTGAAAAAGTTGGCTTAAAGCTCAGCATTCAGAAAACGCAGATCATGGCATCTGGTCCCATCACTTCATGGGAAATAGATGGGGAAACAGTGGAAACAGTGTCAGACTTTATTTTTTGGGGCTCCAAAATCACTGCAGATGGTGATTGCAGCCATGAAATTAAAAGATGCTTACTCCTTGGAAGGAAACTTATGACCAACCTAGATAGCATATTCAAAAGCAGAGACATTACTTTGCCAACAAAGGTCCGTCTAGTCAAGGCTATGGTTTTTCCAGTGGTCATGTATGGATGTGAGCGTTGGACTGTGAAGAAAGCTGAGTGCCAAAGAATTGATGCTTTTGAACTGTGGTGTTGGAGAAGAGTCTTGAGAGTCCCTTGGACTGCAAGGAGATCCAGTCAGTCCATTCTAAAGGAGATCAGCCCTGGGATTTCTTTGGAAGGACTGATGCTAAAGCTGAAATTCCAATCTTTGGCCACCTCATTTGAAGAGCTGACTCACTGGAAAAGACCCTGATGCTGGGAGGGATTGGGAGCAGGAGGAGAAGGGGACGACAGAGGATGAGATGGCTGGATGGCATCACCGACTCAATGGACATAAGTTTGGGTGAACTCTGGGAGTTGGTGATGGACGGGGAGGCCTGGCATGCTGCAATTCATGGGGTCGCAAAGAGTTCGACACGACTGAGCGACTGAACCGAACTGAACTGAAAATATCCCTCTATGGCTATGAAATTATTCATTTTTTCTTACAGTTCTGAAAATTGTTGCTTTCTGTATTTTGAAGTTATCTGTGGCATGATACTTTAGAGTTCTTATACAATTTGGTTATGAATGGAAACTTTTAGTATTTTCAACAACTTTCTCTCTGGTGATGCTCTTTTCCCCTTAACACCCACCTTATTTTAATATAGTCATATGAGCTGTCTTTTTTATTTATTTATTTTTAATTGGAGGATAATTGCTTTACAATATTGTGTTGGTTTCTGCCATACAACATGAATCATCCATAGGTATACACATGTCCCCTCTCTCTTGAACCTCCCTTCCACCTCCCATAAATATTAATAAATATTAAATATCACATAAATATTAGTACAATAATAAAAATATTTTATTGAATTTCAGGAACTCAGTACTTTTAAATTTCAAACCTTTGCACACAAATCATCACTATATTTTCTAGAATAGTGGAGGTTAGGACTGGAAGATTGTCACTTGCCGTGAACTTCCTTTCCTTTTGTGTTTGGGTGGTTATCTTCTTCTGGAGAGCAGTCTCATTTTCATCCACAAGATGCCTGGGACCATCAGCAACATGGCCTCACCTCCATCCCGCTTCCATTGAGATGATTCTAGTGTGACGACAGCATCACTGTGTCTCTACCCGTGACGCCACTTTCTCTTTGCCTCCCTTCTGCCCATCACACTCAGAAGTTATCTTTCGAAGCTTAAAGGCAGCTTCCATGGGCTCCCGTGCAAGAAGGACTCCCTGTCAGCCCCCACGGGGTGCACACTCCTAACACTGCACTCATCGCCCTGGATTTTAGTCTTTGGTCCATGTGTCTATCTCTCCCAGCAGAGCAAGCGGTCTTTGCCTGCGGTCTTCTTATCATCTTGATATCTATCTCCAGCAGCCAGCGCACAGTAGGTGCTCAAGGAAACGCGCTCGACGCTGCATGAAGATGCAGAATCATCACCGTTTCCAAGAAAAGGAAACAAAGCTCAGAGAGCTGAGACAGCCCGCGCAGGTCGGCCCGGGTCAGCCGGGCTCAGAGCCAGGCCCCCCGACGCCCACGGCCAGCGCCGCCTCCACCGGCAGGGTGCGCGCTGCCCCTCGCGGAGGGCCGGCGCCCCCAGGACCACCCGGCCGGCCCTGCGCTGCGCTACCTGCCGCCACCGTGGCGGCTCTCCAGGGCCCCTCTCCCCCTGCCGTCCTCCCTCCAGTGAGGCTGACCCATCCGCATCCAGGGAAGCTTCCGGACTCCGCTGTGGTCGGAGCTGCCCACCGCCCTCTGCTCGGATGGCCATGGCCACGCTTACGGAGATAAGGCCTCCCTCCCTCCTGAGTGACGGCTGGGCTGGGCCGAGAGCGCCAGGGCGGACACCCGACGGCCCGAGGCGTTGCCCTCGGAGGGAAGATGCTACAGCCCCAAATGGTCTACTTTTCGCAGGACGTTTTTCTGGAAAGCCTCAGGTCCCGAAAGAGAGCCACTTAGTCAGAAAGAAGGCTTTTGTGGGGTGGTTTTTGTTGGGTTTTTTTGCGTTTCTTGTCTTTTTTAACCTTCTGCTTCTGACTCCGCCTGTCAGTGTCTCTCACTCACGCCTGGAGCTTTCTTTCAACACCCGTCATTCGTGGAGTCGGGGCTGCCCTCCCTGCTCTGACCGGTGGGAGAGCTGACCGCCCCCTCTAATGAGGACCCCCAGGCCCCGCTGCCCTCATTCTTGATACCTGGGGAGAGGATGAGCCGGCGAGCGGCAATTGGATCAGAAGGGCCCGCTGCTCAGACATCACAGCCGCGCTCAAAGAGCCAGGAAGTGGCAGAAAGAACAGACCCAGCACAGAAGTGCTCGCTGTCCGGGGGCGGGACCAGCTCCGCGAACAAGGTCAATGGGGAAAGGAAAAAAATTTTTTTTCAAAGGAATGGCCCAGGAAAAAAAAAGAAAAACCTCAAAAAAAGGGGCGAGGACTCAGAGTAGGGCCTGCCGCTTGGTTCCTGGCATATTTTCCTTGATACCTTCCCAGGAAGCACGATTTCTACCAGACTTCAATGCGCTGGAAAAGTGTGTGCAACCGGTGAGAAGGAGGCTCAGGCGCTGTGAGTCACCGTCCTCGGCTCCGTGTGTGTTTGCCTTCAACGCCGGCTTCCTGCGGGACCACATGAATGGGGCCTTTCTGGTTCTTTGGCCTCTGCTGGGGCGGGGCGGGCTGGAGGCGCCGGCCAGCCCGTTTCAAGGGAGCCGCGGAGAGCGTACCAGGCGGACCTGCGCTGCCTCGGACGTCGAAGAAAACCAGCGCGGGTTTAGCTAGTGCTAACCCCCAGGGCTTTGGGCAATTTCCTTAAGCACGCTGCGCCGCGGTGTCTTTACCTACAAAACCGGGATAAAATCAGCTCCTTTGCAGAAGTGTTCTGACGGTGATGACACTCAGCCTGCTCCTCAGAGGGGCTCCCGAAGTCGTTTTCACTCTTTTCCCCTGCGATTATTTAGCACTGATAATGGGAATGTTAAAATCGATCCTCTCAATTCTTGGGCCTCTGAGCTAACGGAACGGGCTCTTCTAAGTCTGCTTCCCAGGTTCTTCGTGGGATAGACAGCCTTGGGTCTCGGGTGTGCTGCTGAATTCTGCTTTCTCCCTGTGAGGATTGTCTGTGGCAAATATTTCAATCTGACTTCCTCTTTAAAGAAAGATTTTTTTTCTTGTTGCTGTTGTGTGTAACAAACTCAAAGTCTTTATTGAATTTGTTACAATATTGCTTCTGTTTCATGGGGTGTTTTTTGGTATGTGGGGTCTTAGGTCCCCGACCAGGGATCAAACCTGCAGCCCCTGCATCGGAAGGTGGAGACGTAACCAGTGAACCCCCAGGGAAGCCCCTCATCTGGCTTCCTCTTGACACCTAGAGAACTTCAGAACCATCCCTCTTCATTCATACTTTATATAATGCAACTCATCTGAACATCGTCCTAACAAAAATGCTTGCAAGACGGGGCTGCCCTGGCTTCCTGAGCATCTGCTGTGCGCCAGCCCTGGGCCAGCCCTTTCTACGCTTTCACTGTATTTAGGATTTAACCTTGCAGCAGCATTCCTGGTCTTTTTTCCCACCCACACCCTGCTCTTTTATTGAGGGTGTTTATTTCCTCCAAACACACCACCTAACTTACTTAATGTAGTTGTTGATTGTTCAGTGTCGGTTGTTCCCCCCCCGCCCCAGTCCCAATCAGAATGTAAGCTCACCACACACGGAACAGCCTTGTGGTTGCCAAGAGGGAGGGGGTGAGGAGAGAGGAGGGGCGGACTGAGAGTTTGGGATCAGCAGATGTGAGCTTTAATTTATAGGATGGAAGAGCAACAAGGTCCTGCTCTGTGGTACAGGGAACTATATATACATTCACTATCCTGGGATACACCATAAAGGGGAAGGATGCTTTTAAGAAAGAATGCAGTGCATGTATAACTGAATCACTTTGCTGTACAGCAGAGACTAACACAACACTGTGATCAACTGTGTGGTAGTGGTTTAGTCACTGAGCTGTGTCCAACTCATTGCAACCCCATGGGCTGTAGCCCGCCAGGCTCCTCTGTCCATGGGATTCTCCAGAGTGGGTTGCCATTTCCTCCTCCAGGGGATCTTTCCGGCCCAGGGATCGAACCCAGGTATCTAGCATTGCAGGCAGTTTCTTTGACATCCGAGCCACCAGGGAAGCCCTTATACTCTAATAAAAATGAATAAATATACTTCGTTGTACAGCAGAAACTAACACAATATTGTAACACAATTATACCCCAATCAAGCAATCAATAGATAAATAAAAGAATGTAAGTCCACGAGGGTGGGCTATTTTTTCAAAGGCAGCTTTAATTTTAGAATAGTGTTAGATTCACAGTGAAACTGCAAAGCTCGTACCAAAAGGCCCTGCACAACCACACCCAGTGTCTCCTACCGGCAACGTCTTACATAGCTACGTACTTTTACCACAACTAAGGAAACAGTGGTGCTTTGCTATTAACGAAACTGCAGATTTTATCCAGATTTCACTAATTTCTCCAAACATCTGGCCTCTGTTCCAGGGATCCATCCAGGGTCCCACGTTGCATTTAGCCACGAGGCATCCTTTCTCGGACTTTCCTGGGTCTCGGTGACCTTGACCGTTCTGGGGCGTGCTGGTCCCTCCGTGTGGGTTTACCTGACATTTCTCTCTTGGTGAGACAGGGGTGATGGGTTTTGGAAGGAAGACCATGGGCGTAAAGTGCGGTCATACCAAAGGCTGTACCATCAGCATGAGTTGGCACTGATGACGTTGACCTTGGGACCCTGGCCGGAGGAGAGTTTGCCAAGTGTTGCTACCATGCAGTTACCTTTTCTTCTCGGTCCTCATAATCTAGTCGTTGGAAGTAGGTCCCTAAACATAGCTGTTAAGGGTCACATATGTTCTCCCAAAAGTTCTGTGTTGAGGCCCTAACCTATAGTACTTCAGCATATAACTGTATTTGGAGATGAGGTCTTTAAAGAGTCGATTTAGTAAAAATCAGTTCCTCGGGGTGGGCCTTAATCTCATAAAACTGGTGTCCTTGCAAGCAGAGGACATTCGGACGTGACATACACGCACACAGAGAAAAGAGCAAGTGAAGACGCAGCCAGAAGGCAGGGAGAGAGGTCCCAGGAGAAACCAATCCTTGATCTTGGACTTCCAGCCTCCAGAGATGTGAGCTTCCCTCATAGCTCGGTCGGCAAAGAATCTGCCTGCAATGCAGGAGACCTGGGTTCGATCCCTGGGTCGGGAAGATCCCTGGGTCAGGAAGATCCCCTGGAGAAGGGAATGGCAACACACTCCAGTGTTCTTGCCTGAAAATCCCATGGGCAGAGGAGCCTGGCGGGCTATAGCCCCTGGAGTCGCAATAGTCGGACACGACTGGGTGCCTAAACCACCACCAGCATTGCTTAAGCCACTCGGGGCTTCCCAGGTGGCACCAGTGGTACAGAACCCACCTGCCAAGGCAGCAGACATACTGACGCAGTTCGATCCCGGGATCAGGAAGATCCCCTGGAGGAGAGCATGGCAACCCACTCCAGTGTTCTTACCTCAAGAATCCCATGGACAGAGGAGCCCGGCAGGCTACAGCCCACAGGGTTGCAGAGAGTCAGACACAGCTGAAGCACCTTAGCACACGTGCATGCAAGCCACTCAGTCTGTGGCATCCTGTCACAGGTTCCAGAAGGTTCCAGAAAATGAGTGTAACAGCCTCCACCCTCTGATGCACATGGAAGAGCCCTGTGCAAATTCCAAGAAAAGTTTTCAAGGGAGAGGATGTGCCTTTCCCTTTGTTTTTTCAGCTCTCTGCCGGCTGAGGATGGACGTGATGGCAGAGACTCAGCAGCCGTTTTAACCATGAAGTAAAACTACCTGTTGAGGATGGTGAACGATAAAACAAAGAGACCTGACTATCTTAAAGCACCCACTGGGGCTTGTACAGGAGAGAAATAAGCTATCTATCTCATTAACTCGCTGTTCCTGTGGGTTTTCTCTCCATGCAGCTGAGTCTAATGCTAAGTAATGTGAGCTATGAATGCAGAGTCCCCGTAACGAGGGAGCAACACATGTAGAAGGAACGAAAAGGAGATCAATGCGACTAGAGGGCAGAGTCGAGTCCATTCCTCTCCCATTTTATGGACAAAGCAACCGAGAGCCAGAAATTAGTCCGCTTGAGCTCAGACTAGAATCAAGCCGATGGACTTCCAACAACAGTCACCTCCACGCGCGCTGGAGCCGTCTGTGGTGCTATGCTCTCCGCCCGACAGTTGGCAGCGACTCACGCCCTCCCAACACCACGGGGCAGAAATAGCATCGCCCCCTCGGCAGAGGGGAACCTGGAGGCTTAGCCCAAAGCCACAGAGCCGACTGGTGATCGGGCAGGGAATTGGGGCCTGGGTCTGCCTGATTTCAAAGCCCCTTCTTTTCCTTCTCTCCCAAGTCCAGGGGAATTCTACTCTGCCGGTCCCCAGAATCAACCCAGATGTTTGTGTTTAGTGAGTCTCAGAAGGAAAAGGGGAGTTTGAAAGCTTATTATTCTCAATTTTGTTATTTGTCAATCCAAGTCTGGGGAGTCATGGTGGACAAGGGCAGTTGCTTCGGCTTTTGTTTTCTGGATTTCTTCCTTAAAAATAGTTGTGATGCTATGCATTTAGAGCCTACATGTTTCCAGCCTCTTGGGTCTAACAGGTACATCTTTGGGATAGAAGTGTGCATTAGTCAGGGTTCTCCAGAGAAATGGAACCAAGAGGGTGGATAGATAGATAGGTAGATAGAAAGATAGAATAGGTAGATAGAAGGCAGACAGATAAGACAGATAGATGGACAGAGAGACAGATGATAGATAGATAAGGAGACCCATAGATAGTTTGATTATTGTTGTTGTTCAGTCGCTCAGTTCTGTCTCTTTTGCAACCCCATGGACTGTAGCCCACCAGGCTCCTCTGTCCAGGGGATTTCCCAGGCAAGAGTACTAGAGTGGGTTGCCATTCCCTTCTCCAGGGGATCTTCCTGACCCAGGGATCGAACTTGGGTCTCTTGCATTGCAGGCAGATTCTTGACTGCTGAGCCACCAGGGAAGCCCAGATCAATAGATGGGGGTTTATGATAGAAATTAGCTCACACATTTGTGGAGGCCTACAAGTCCGACGGTCTGCCAGCTGCAAGCTGGAGAACCAGGAAAGCTAGTGGTGTGATGCAACCCACGTCCAAAGGTGCTGAGAACTGGGGCGGGGCCGACAGATGGTGCGATGTGAGCCTGAACGCCTGTGTCTGAGGGCAGAAGACGGCTGTCCCAGCTCAGTAAGAGAGAAGGAGAATTCGCCTTCCTCCTCCATTTGGTTCTATCGGGGACCTCAGTGGATTGGGTGACATCCACCCGCCTTGGTGAGGGGTTCAAATGCTCATCTCTTCTGGAAACGCCCTCACACACACAGCTAATGTTTTCCCAGGTCTCTGGGCATCTCCTAACACAGTCGAGTTGATACGTAAAATGAACCATCGCAAGGTGCATCGGGGAAGGGGAACTTTCATACAAAGTCAAGTCATGGATTTCCGTGCCTGAGATACACATCAGCAGCAGGCCAGCAGGGTGCGCCGCCGTGAGCAGGGGTGCCCAGCCCGGGGGAAATGCCGCGATGGTCAGGGTGACCGGGACTCCCCAGACAAGTCACTCCGAACACCGAGCAAGGTCGGGCTGACCGAGGTCTTAGGAGAGATGTCCAGGCAAGCTGTGTGCTCCCTCCCTGGAGCCGTCCATCTCTCATTCACTCAGTGCAGGGGGCATGGATGCCACACAGGGTGCCCACTGGGTGCCAGGGACAGGAAGCGGATAAGGGAGACGTCAAGGCAAACCACGGCATGACAGTGTGTGGTGGTCAGGGTGGGGAGGGCTGAGAATGCTCCCGAGAGTGGGGAGCGGAACCTTTCTTCAAAAAGCGAACTCTAAGAGGCAGAAACGTCTGGGCAGAGGGCCAGCCTGTGATGCGGCCACGGGGATGCGGGGCCTCAGGGGGCCTCGGGGTGCCGGCGGGCCCTTGCCCCATCCACCTGTGCCGGGCTAAGACTCTCACTGTGTCCGCCCCAGGTGGGCTGAGGAGGTCTCGGGAAGCGGCTCATCTTCCCAGAGTTGGTGCTTCCCATTCCCGGCCTGGGATCAAAGCGAGCCCACCCCCACCTCGCAGGAACACGTTGTTTATTTCCCAATTTCCTGACTGCCCACGTTCTCCTCCTTGCTCCTCGGGCCTCTCTCCCAACAGCCCCTTCTCCCCACTCCCGCTGGGTTGGGAGGGGAAGACGCTGACCTTCCAGCCCAGATGGTGACCCCTGGGCGGCTCCTGGCTCCTCAAGCTGGTGGGAGCCTGGCCAGGCCCGAAATCCCAATCCAGCCAGACCCGGCGGCCTCAGGAGGTCCCCACGGACCCGTGGGCGCTGGGGTCTCTTTGTTCTTCGAGCCCCCCTCCCCCAAGCTGGAGGAAGCCGTTCTAAGCCAGCTGTGCCCTCTTCCCTCCCTTAGGGAATTAAAAAACCTCATTTTTTTTCTAATCATGAGTGATGCACAAGAAACATGGACAATACAGAACATTTAAGAAGTAAACGGGTTCGATCCCTGGGTCAAGAAGATCCCTTGGAGGAGGGCATGGCCACCCACTCCAGTACTCTTGCTTGGAGAATCCCGTGGACAGAGCCCTGGTGGGCTACGGTCTATGGGGTTACAGAGTGGCTCAGCCGTGTCCTGCTCTTTGCGACCCCATGGACAGTAGCCTACCAGGCTCCACGGTCCATGGGATTTTCCAGGCAAGAATACTGGAGTGGGCTGCCATTTCCTTCTCCAGGGGATCTTCCCAACCCAGGGATGGAACCCGGGTCTCCTGCATTGCAGACAGACGCTTTACCGTCTGAGCCACCAGGGAAGCCCAGACAGAGTGACTTAACACACAAAAATTAAGGTGAAAATTACTGACGACGCCTCACCCAGAGGAGAATGCGCAGCATTTTATGCGTACTCTCTTCTTTCTCTCTCAATGTCTTTGCAGCGAAGTTGACATGGGAATGGGTTTTATTATTGATAAATGTACGCATACAGCTGTACAACACATATTCATAATATAAGTGATACTAAATATTACAAAATCTATTCGCTGGAACGTGCTTGCTGTTGGGTAAGCAGTTTTCCTTTTTCAGCTAACAGCGCATCACAACACAGCTGGTGTGAAGAGAGGGGCCACAGCAGAGATGCAGGTGCTGGTCTGAAGCCCAGGCTCCTGACCTCATCGAGAGCCCAGCTCGCTGCTTGCTCCGGGAGGTGCCTGTGAAGTGTCCCAGCGCAGCCTCAGATCTGCAGAAGGGAGCGCAGAGTGCTGTTGGGGGTTCTCTTCCTCCTCTGGCAACAGTGGGACTTCAGTCCATCTCCTTGCATCTCTAGAAGGCCGCTGATCCCTCGGGGTGTGTGGTTTGGCTCAGGCCTGCCCGGTAGGCTCAAGAGGCCCCCGCCTCCAGACCAAGCCTGTCTTGGGGAGGCAGCTGACCTTCTGTATTCCAGAAGTGGGGAGAGAGAGTTCTCGTAAGAACCCGTTGGGAGCACCACAGCTGTCTCCGGTGAAGCCCAGAGTGGCAGCGTGGTGGACGGAGCCGCGCTGACGGATGAGCGCGCACGGACCGCGGGAAGGAGGGCCTGCAGACCACGCTTCAGGCCCAGGCTGTAAGCCGCGCCCCCACAGGGGAGCAGCCGGGGCTCCAAGACCCGAGGTAGGGTTCTATCCAGCGGGCCTCAGTCCGCAGCACACAGGCCCTCCAGCGGGAGAGTCTGCCGCCATCAGCTCCATCACCAGCCTGCCCCGGGTGGGGGACACTGACTGGGCATTGCTGAGCCATGAGGGCTCCTGGATAAGGACAAAGCTGATCTGAGTAATGCCCTCCTCTGCGTCTCTCACTCAGCCTTTCTGAGGAGCTCAAAGGATGTGACTGGTCCAGCCATGGGCTGAGGGAAGTCTGTACCACTGGGCTGTGTTCAGGCGCAGCCTGGTGGGTGGCCGTTGGCAGCCTTCACCTGCCCTGTCCTGCCTGCTGCGCTTCAGAGACGAAATGCGAAAGGGATCTGGAAACTGGTCTTTACAGGCAGAGTGATAAAGCTCCAGTGTCCCCCAGGGATCCTGTTGGACCTGCATTTTGGCAAGATGTCATCGGAACCACAGATAAGAGTGAGCAACCTCAATGTCCGTCAACAGATGAATGGATGAAGAAGTTGTGGTACATATATACAAAGGAATAGTACTCAGCCATAAAAGGAGCAAATTTGAGTCAGTTCTAGCAAGGTGGATGAACCTCGAGCCTGTCATACAAAGTGAAGTAAGTCAGGAAGAGAAAAACAAATATTGCATATTAACACATATATATGGAATCTAGAAAAATGGCCCTGATGAACCTATTTGCAGGGCAGCAATAGAGACAGACATAGAGAACAGACTGTGGATGCAGCGGGGGAAGGAGAGCAAGGGGCGAACTGAGAGGGGAGCACTGAAGCATATACGTCACCACATGTAAAACAGACAGCTGTGGGAATTGGAAGCTGCTGCACAGCACAGGGAGCCCCACCAGTGACAAGAAGAGGGGTGGGGGGAGGGAGGTTAAACGGGGAGATGACATGTGTACACCTATGACTGAGTCACACTGATGTACGGCAGAAGCGAACACAACATTGTAAAGCAGTTATCCTCCAATTAAAAATATGTAAATTTAAAAAAACAGTGAGCGATGACATAGAAAGAATGTGGTGAATCCTGGAACCAACTTACCTTGGGGGAAAAAGTAGGGAACCGAATGAGTGTGTCAAGATCAAGTCTCAAGCTGTAGCGGCCTCTGTGTCTGGAGACCATTGCAGTCACTACCAAGACCATTTTTTAAGCCACTAAACGGGAGCAGCTGGTGAGTCTGAGGATAAAGATGATACTGAGGTTAAGCTTTCCACAGAGTATCCACCCAGAGCATGACCATCACCGCAACATCTTAGGTCAGGAAACCCCAGTCACGTTCCGATTCTGTTGTTTCCCAGCTATATGACCCTAGACAAGTCACTTCCTTCTTGTGAGAGTCAGTTCCCTAATTCATGCAACAAAGAGACTGAGCCAGTTCATTCCAAAGGGTTCTGGCTTAAGAATCCAAGTTGCCTTTGCTCTAGGACTTCTGGTTCAATCTCTAAAATATGGCACCACCGAGAAGAGACCAAGTATTTTCACGAACCTTGAACTTCAGTCCCCGCATCTTCCTACAGGACTGACATACCATCTTCAGTCAACAGTACCAGGATTTATCTTCCTGAGACTATGGCTCGTGACAGTTCTGACACTTCCACTTCTCCTGAATGCCTACTCTTCTTGCCTCCCCGACCACCTCAATGACCTTCTTTGACACACTATTCCCTGCCAGCTCTACCTGCCAGGAGTTCATTGTGTGGCAGGAGCTAGGAAGGCCCTCCAACCCCCCGGACTCTCTGCATCGCATCTCAAGTGTGCCTGTTCTGATTTGTTGTTGTTCAGTCGCTAAGTCGTGTCTGACTCTGAGACCCCATGGACCGTAGCCCACCAGGCTTCCCTGTTCTCCACTGTCTCCGGGAGTCTGCCCAAATTCATGTCCATTCAGTCAGTGATACTATCTAACCATCTCATCCACTTCTCCTCCTGTTCTCAGTCTTTCCCAGCATCAGGGTCTTTTCCAGTGAATTGGCTCTTTGCATCAGATGGTCAAAGTGTTGGAGCTTCAGCTTCAGCATCAGTCCTTCCGATGAATCAGTCCTGTTCTGATGAGTTCCCTCTACATCATCCCCAAGGTCTCCCACCCTCAGCTTTCCATCTTTAGGGATGGAGCTGTTGAGGGGGGGGGGTGTGGGGGCAATTTCCCTTCTGGACAGCCCTTCCCCTCCCCAGAGATGTGTTTGAAAGGTGTCTGCATGTTGACTTGAACGCTGGGTCCCTGCACCACTTCCCCCTTGGCATTAATCTACACACTAGGAAGAATGCTAATTCCCCCCACACACAACGAACCCCCTAAATGCTGGAACCCAGCGTTTGTGTATCTTCAGGGCATCCCTTCTCGAAGCAAAATAGCCCTAACACCTTCAGCTCTCCTTCGCTTGAAGAGTCTCCAGTACTCTCCCCGTGCCTGCTGATGCCCCCCAGTGTGCTCCAGGCTCCACACGTCCCTCCTCAAGTGTCTCCTGGAACCCAGGTCAGAGCTCCGGCTGCAGCTGGCTGAGCCGGGCGGGCTCCGCTGCAGTTGACGCGGGCTGAGGTTGCCTTTGCTTCTGGCAGCCCCATCGCCCCATCGTCCCACACTGATCTGCAAACAGCTGAAACTTGACAGCATGTTTTTCCTAACGTGTGCTCTTGTTAATCCCTTCTGTGTTTGTGTGGTTGATGTTTGCGAACCCAAGGATGCAATGGTCTATATGTCTGCCCACGAGCGCCTCTGTCCTGCTCTGCTGAGCTTCTTTAGAATCCCATGCCGGTCGTCCGACGGTCCCTCTGGCTTTGGATCAACAGCCATGCTTTCTGGATCTTGATCCAAGTCACTGATTAAACTTGCTGAGTAGAACGGGACCAATGATATAACCCTGTGCTACCGGAAACCTTTCCTGGGTTAGAGATCACACAGGGACAGTCCAGCTGCCGAACACAGCCTGTGGGATGTTTTGCTTGGCCTGCATGGTATTTTCTTTCTTGTTTTAACTTTGAATCAGTGGCCAACATCTGGGTTCCAGCTTCTCCTGAAAGACTGAGTGTATCTCAACACTGGGTCCACAGCCAGCTTCTCCTGAAAGACTGAATATAGCTCAACCCTGGGTCCAAAGTCCAACACGCTGACAACCGGCAGGCGTGACCAGAGCAGCTCTGGGTGGTTGCGTGTGTTGTGGACTGCACACCCCCCTGGAGGTGTGTGGAGGGCGCTCAGCCATCAGTGACCGGCTCTCCGTTCGTCTCTGTCCCCATCACTGTGTATCATCAAGCACCCTGCCAGCCCTACCCATCAATGACACCATCTGACTCCTGAAGGCGTTCAGGTAGCAGCCCTACCTCCCTGTTTCAGCTTGCTCTGAGAACGATTTGTCAACTAGTCATAAATCCACCTAAATGTACCGTCTCCCATGCTGTAGAGTCCCCCTCGGACTTTATGAGAGGTCTTGCCAAACACTGTACAAAACTCAGTTTTCAGGGTTTCCTGCATCTCCTTGGTTTGCCAGATTAAGACCGTGGAAGACGAACTTGAGATGAGCCTGACGCATGTGGTCCTGGGAACCTGGTCTAATTCTTCTGCCATCACCGCGTACCTTCCTAAGTGTGTACAAGCTGTCCTTTAAGACAGCGGCAGTGCTCTCCAGGACTTCACCAGGAGCCAGTCATCAGCCTGGGAGCAGGCCCACCCCCTCCTGTGGGCTCGGCGCGCACCAGCCCGTCGGCTCGGCGCGCACCGGCCCTGACCGCTCGGCGCACACGGGCCCTGACTGCTCGGCGCACCCTGGCCCCTTTGGTTTCAGCTGCTCCTGGGGCTGGCCGTGATGAACTTCATTGTCACAAACCCTCCTGTGATCCCCGGAGGAGAACCACTGTGGCCACGTGGGGTGAGAAATCCAGACAGAGAAGCGAGAGGAAGGCCTTCACTCCCTTTCCAGCGTAAGTAGTGGGCCATTAGATTGAAAACCTCAGGTCCGCCCCTTCGAACACGTTCCGGTTCTAATCATCACTTAAAGAAAGAAAAGCCCTTTTCCTGATGTCACAGGGACAGTGAGAGGCCCACCAACCATCTACCCTTTCCCTTTTCAAAAAATTATCATTAAAAAATTTTTCAGCCACGCCACTCAGCTTGTGGCATCTTATTTCCCCAGCCAAGGATTGAACCCAGGCCCCAGCAGTGAAAGCCCAGGACCACCAGGCTTCTGTGTGCTTATTCGCTCAGTCATGTCTGCCTGTTTGCAACCCTACAGACTGTAGCCAGCCAGGCTCCTTCATCCGTGGGGTTTCCCAAGGTAGAATACTGGAGGGGGTTGCCATTTCCTCCTGCAGGGGGTCTTCCCGAGCCAGAGATGGAACCCACGTCTCCTGCGTCTCCGACTTGGCAGGCGGGTTCTTTACCACTGAGCCACCCAGGCTGCCCCCCAGGCCATTTCTGCGCTTTCCCCTTTACTCTCCGGTTGTGTCTGGGAGGGGCTGCCCTGACAAATGCTGCATCTCCAGCCCCTCTGCCTCTGGGCGGTGCGGGGAGATGAAGGCTTTCCAGTGGGTGTGGAAGGCGGGACGCACAGCCCTTCTGGCCAAGGAGCTCAGGGTAAGTGCTCTTCCTCGGCCCGCCTTCCCCACCTCCACCAGCCCCTCGCCAAGGGCTCCGGGACCCTGGCCCAGGCTGCAGACCCATCAGTCTCTTGAGAAAGGAAAACAGACTGTCCCAGAAGAGGAGGGTACAACAAACACGCCTGTGCGGTTACGGCTGGAGGACGTTGAACCCGAGCGTGCTGAGTAAGAGAACATGCTTCTTTTCCGGGAGAGTCTAGGTGGAGAGGCCGGGCTCCCAGCGAAGCCCTCTTGTCCTCTTTATGAAGAAGAGCAGCTTCATCTCTGCAGAAAGAAGAGAGGAGGGGGGAGCACAGAGAGCCGCAGCCTCACTCCCTCAAAAAAGAAAGGAACCCAGATTTCAAAACACTCGGACTTATTTCTCTTTCCAAAGGCAACTTCAGAAATTGCCCACCCCTCTGTCACAGAAGGGAGCCGTTTGAAGCCACCCCCTCCACGAGCCTACCTGCTGACTATTCAGGAAGAGAGGGTATTGACATGACTCTTTAGAATATAAAGGCTTTGCAGTGTTTGGGTACAACCCTAGGACTATCTTGCACCCACACATGATTAAAAATTTAGATGGCTAACTCTGAAACAATCAAACGCGTTAGATGCTTCTTAATGAGCCTCTGTCTGAACGAAAGCGCTGCAAACTTCAGAACCGTGCTTCTGTGGAGATTCCGTTGCCTTTGATCCGGTAAAGTCACGGCGGGGTGGATTTCTTTCAAGTTTACTTTTCGGTATAGCGGTCCTCCCAAAATATTGGGAGATATCTTTCTTAGCAAGATGTGGGAGAAAACAATGGCGCTGTCTCTCATTATCTGCAATTTGACAGGAGTGCAGTTTATTAAGTTGAAAAGAGGCAGAGAATTTGTCTGAAGCCCCGAGACTCTGGTGGGGACTGCCTCCCCTCTGTACCGGTGGGAGTTGGCGACATTTTGAACCTGCTCACCATTAAACGCCTTCCTGATGGTGGAAAAGCCTTTAAAGGGAAAGCGGATGCATTTATGATGTAAATTTGTTATTTTGACAGTCTTTGAAATCTGTCATATTCACATCCAATTTAATGCCTCACACCAAAAAAAGTCCCTTTTCTTTTAAAACACTTTTAAGATTTTTCAAAGCCATTTTCATGTAGCAAACTATTGTTATACTTAATACCTCCTGAAAGTATTTTAGCCGAGGAACTTATAGGATTCTGTTTTAAGTCGTGTTGAGTTTTAAAACATGGCAGTCTTCAAATACACTTTGACCAGGATATCTCTTTTTGATTAGTTTAAAGCTGTTCTTGATTTCCAGGTACACGAGTATCCACCACATATGCATGGATGGGTTTAGGCAATTGTTTAGCATAACAAAAGTTGGCCTTTTGAGGAGTCACCTCTGTTGTTATAGACTTTGGGTGATGGAATCTTCTAGACCATTGACTACAGAGATCTCCTCCAGGCTACCTGAAGCATGGCTGAGGCCCTGGGGCAGTGGGTCTAAACCAGGGGCGTGTTTGCCCCCCAGAAAAAACGAAGCAACGCCCAGAGACATTTTGGTTGTCACGGTTGAAAGAGAGGTGCCATGGTGTCCTGAGGGATGGCCAGGGGTGGTGGTAAACATCTTAGGGCACACAGCCCAGCCCCGCCCCGCAAAGAGTTCCGTCCCCAGATGTCGATGGAGACGCGGCCGAGAAGCGCTGGGAGCAGGCAGTGAGGGTCTCTTCCCATGAACTAGGTGTCTCCATAGCGACCCGCTAAGCTATCGCTCGGCAAGCTCGCAAAGCGTGAGCACAACTGGGCTACGTTTGACAAGCAGAGGTCCTCACACCCCCCTCCACATCTCCTGAAACAGGTCCTCAGACCCCCTCCACACAGGTCCTCAGACCCCCTCCACATCTCCTGAAACAGGTCCTCAGACGCCCTCCACATCCTGAAACAGGTCCTCAGACGCCCTCCACATCCTGAAACAGGTCCTCAGACCCCCTCCACATCTCCTCAAACAGGTCCTCTGACCCCCTCCACATCTCCTCAAACAGGTCCTCTGACCCCCTCCACATCTCCTCAAACAGGTCCTCAGACCCCCTCCACATCCTGAAACAGGTCCTCAGACCCCCTCCACATCTCCTCAAACAGGTCCTCAGACCCCCTCCACATCTCCTCAAACAGGTCCTCTGACCCCCTCCACATCTCCTCAGACAGGTCGTCTGACCCCCTCCACATCTCCTCAAACAGGTCCTCAGACCCCCTCCACATCATGAAACAGGTCCTCAGACCCCCTCCACATCTCCTCAAACAAGTCCTCAGACCCCCTCCACGTCTCCTCAAACAGGTCCTCAGACCCCCTCCACGTCTCCTCAAACAGGTCCTCAGACCCCCTCCACGTCTCCTCAAACAGGTCCTCTGACCCCCTCCACATCTCCTCAAACAGGTCCTCTGACCCCCTCCACATCTCCTCAAACAGGTCCTCAGACCCCCTCCACATCCTGAAACAGGTCCTCAGACCCCCTCCACATCCTGAAACAGGTCCTCAGACCCCTCCACATCCTGAAACAGGTCCTCAGACCCCCTCCACATCTCCTCAAACAGGTCCTCAGACCCCCTCCACATCTCCTCAAACAGGTCCTCTGACCCCCTCCACATCTCCTGAAACAGGTCCTCAGACCCCCTCCACATCTCCTCAAACAGGTCCTCAGACCCCCTCCACATCCTGAAACAGGTCCTCAGACCCCCTCCACATCTCCTCAAACAGGTCCTCTGACCCCCTCCACATCTCCTCAAACAGGTCCTCAGACCCCCTCCACATCTCCTCAAACAGGTCCTCCAGGAGGGGAGTGGCGAGAATCTGCACAGGTCAGATTCTCCCCAGGTAATTCCGATGCCATCAACCCACAGTGAGCATCTGGGAGCCACCACACTGGACCAAAGGCATCTGTTCATTTTTAGAGCATCTCTGCCCGGCTCGGAGGGTAACGGCCACTTTGCAGACACCTGGAGTGAGCACGCCTACTGCTTTGCCAGATCATGACCTCTGACCACAGGGTGGCCGGCAGAGACGGGAGCCTGAGTTCAGCAAAGAGTGACACCGCCCAGTGAAACAGAGGCGTCCGACGATCTACCCCCAAGAAGCAGACGCGCGCTCCCCAAGCACAGCACTCGCTAGGACTAGTTGGGTGACACCGCTCAGTGAAACAGAGGCGTCCAACGATCTGCCCCCAAGAAGCAGACACGCGCTCCCCAAGCACAGCACTCGCTAGGACTAGTTGGGCAGACAGGCAATAAACAACTGGGTGAAGAAGTAAATAATTAAAATGTCCGCTAGTGGTGAACACTATGCAGAGAATTAAAATCAGGCGGTGGAGTGGATGGGCAGCTGTGTGAGCCTGCAGGGTTAGGAGGGTCTGCTTAGCTGAGATCTGAACAATAAACCAGCTGGTGGCACCCGGAGGTCTGGAGGCGGGGGCTGCTCATCCACACTTTGCCCCCGGTCCTGGCACAGACCTTAGCCCTGCATAGACAGTGCTATTTACCACTTTGGTGTTTTTAAGAGTCTGGTCATCACCTGCCTCGGAGAAGGTGATGGCGCCCCACTCCAGGACTCTTGCCTGGGAAATCCCATGGACTGAGGAGCCTGGTGGGCTGCAGTCCATGGGATCACGAAGAGTTGGACACAACTGAGCGACTTCACTTTCACTTTTCACTTTCATGTACTGGAGAAGGAAATGGCAACCCACTCCAGTGTTCTTGCCTGGAGAATCCCAGGGACAGAGGAGCCTGGTGGGCTGCCGTCTATAGGGTCGCACAGAGTTGGACACGACTGAAGCGACTTAGCAGCAGCAGCATAACCTGCCTAGGGCTTCCTAGCTGATGCTAGTGGTAAAGAACCCTCCTGCGAATGTGGGAGACGTAAGAGATGCGGGTTCCATCCCTGGGTGGGGAAGATCCCCTGGAGGAGGGCATGGCAACCCACTCCAGTGTTCTTGCCTGGAGAATCCCATGGACACAGGAGCCTGGAGGCTACAGTCCATAGCTTTGCAAAGAGTCGGACGCAACTTAGCATGCATGACACACATCACCTGTTTTAGAAGCCCCAGGTCTTCCTAAAAATCCAGCTCACCGAGTCCCACCTGTGCAAATAAGACTCCACGGCAATGCAGGGAACAAGCTCTTTGGATACACACATGCCCTACGAAGTTTAAGAATTGCCATGTAGAGGGAAATTGCTGTGAGAGCAAAGATCTTTGTGAACTGGGAGGTGGGTGCCCTCCCAGCCTGCCTGGGCACCCCTGGGTGAGATGGAGGTGGGTGCTGGGTGATTAGAGTTCTCTGTTCGTTTTTGATTGAATCCAAACCTCCTGTTTTTCAACTCAGCCTTCCACCCAAACAAACCTTCTCAGGCTGGTTAATCCCTATGACTGAGTGGATTTCAGCTGGATCCGCAATTCTTTATCAGTTGGCAAGACATTTTCATCTCATACGGAGGTCTTCCTGCAGTTCAACTTCAAAGTGGCAGAGCCCAGAAGTCTGGAGAGAAAGTTTCAGAGTGTTTACAGATGCCTTATCACCACCCGGGAAGGTGGGGGGGCCTTGGGCAAAGGAACGCATTTCTCCAAAGCAGTTCAGAACTGGCCTAATCTGCTGAAGCAATCAAACGGTGGCTTAAAAGATCTCTCCCACAAAGAGGGAAATTAAGTTTTCTGGCTTGTCAGTCACCCAGGATCGAGGTTGGGGGTTTCTGATTCATGGACTTGTCCTTCACGGGGTGCTAATTACGGCAAGAAGATGTGTGCAAGAAGATGTGTGAGGGTGTGCAAACACGTGTGCGGGTGTGTCACCTCTTGCTGTGTGTGTGTGTGCACACGCGTGCTCAGGTGTCTCCGACTCTGTGCCACCCCATAGACTGTAACCCACCAGGCTCCTCTGTCCATGGGATTCTCCAGGCAAGATCACTGGCGTGGGCTGCTATTCCCGTCTCCAGGGAATCTTCCTGACCCAGGGATCAAACCTGCGTCTCCTGCCTTGCAGGTGGATTCTTTACCGTCTGAGCTACCAGGGAAGCCGCATTATCTCGTGCACGGGTGTTTATATACATGAGTGGGTGTCCAGAGGATTAAGGGAATGAAGTGCCTTGCCTGCAACCACACTGGCAAAGGAAAATGCCCACTTTGGAAGCCATAATCTCTATTTCCGAGTTGAATTGGATGTGTGAAGGGCAGAGGATTGATTTTACCAAGTCACCCACTGATACTTTGATGGCCTGACACAGCCAAGGGACAGACCCATCCAAGGGACAGACACACATCCAAGGGACAGACACACACCCGAGGGACAGACACATTCCCCTTTCTTCTTTCTCACCTAGGAAGTTTCTGTTCTCCCAGATGTGTCTGCCTGGAGAAGGGAAACCAAGTGTCTCCAAGGCTGAGAAAGTCTGCCGGGAGTCCGGCCCATCCAGAGCTCGGAGGCACCAAGGACCCACTGGGACGCACGGTGTCTCCCCAGCCTCACCCCAGGCTGTGAGCGTGGCCCAGAAATGGAACCTTCCCCTTGGTGTCAGGGAGGCGCAGGCTGCTGGAACCAGGCCCAATGGACGTGGTCCTGCTTCGGAGCAGAGTCTGCTGTATAACGCAGCATCACAGCGTTGGGGAGAGAGAAGGGACCCCAAGCTCGGCTAAACCATGGGGCACTTCCTTTCAGAGAGCAGACTTAATCGGGTTTAAGTATAGGGTTGTTGGGGAGACAGTTACGGTCATCACTGGTTTTCCCACAGAAGGGGTGGCCTTCCTGTATCAGCCGCTCAGCTCCCGGGGTCCCTGGACAAGCCGGCCCCAGCTCCCCAGTTCCTGGGGCGTCCCCGTGCAGGCCATCTGGAGATGCTGCTAGCTGAGCCACAGAGCCCGTTACGGGGTCTCAGCGTGCTCGGCCTTCCTGGTCTCTTATAAGGGCTTTCATTTTTGAGTTGACTTATCTCTTTTTCCACGTTTTATGTGATCTTTATTTTTACCTTTTTAAAAAGTTTTGTTGAAGCTGGTTTACGATGCTGTGTTCACTTCTGTGCCGCAGAGCGACTCTGTCGTGTGTGTGTTTCCTGCTCCTTTCTTTGGCTGCGCTGGTCCTCCTTGCTGCCAGTGGCCCTTCTCGAGCCGGGGGCTCCTCTCCAGTTTCCGTGCGAGGGCCTCTCACTGCAGTGGCTCCTCTCGTTGTGGCGCTCAGGCTCCAGGGCGCGCGGGCTCAGGAGTTGTGAGGCGTGGCTTAGTTTGCCCTGCGGCACGCGGGATCTTCCCGGACCAGGGATCAAACTGGCGTCCCTCGCTTTGCACGGCAGGTTCTTACCCACTGGATCACCAGGGTCACACGTTCTTTTCCAGATTCTTTTCCATTACGGTTTATCATGGCATATTGACTGCAGCTCCCTGTAATATTTAGCAGAGACGTTGTTTATCCATCGAATATGCCTGAGTTTGCATCTGTTATCCCAAACTCCCGCCCCATCCCAACCCCGCCTCCCTTTGCAACTGCGTGGGTAGGCCTAGAGTTTATCATGCTAAGTGAAGCGCGTCAGAAAGTGAAGGACAGACACCACGCAGTGCCACTTACGCGTGGAACCCAAACAGTGACACAGCGCTGGGTGTCTGCCCCGTGGGCTGCAGACAGAGCCCAGTGGGCCACGGCCAAAACAGGAGGCGCTTCTTGGAGGGGGCGTCTCCTTGTCCAGAGTCTTGGTGGGTCAGGAGTAGCAGCAGGGGGCGAAGAGAAGGCTGAGAGCATTCCTGCTCCGGGTGTTTCTGAATGACAGGCTAGAGGTGGGCGCTCCCCAGGGTCTGCCAGAGCTCTGCACCCAAGCCCACCTTGACTGGGGTGCAGGGGAGATGGAGAGAGAGGCTGGGGGAGGGAGAAGGCCCTGCAGCTGAGTCAGTGGAAAGGGCCGACTTCCGATTCCACCCTCTGCATTGACCCTCCCTTCTGGGCTGAACTGCAAGCAAGAAGTCGGGCTGGGAGGGGAAGCTGGAGGCGCTTCCCCAGTGGATTAATAAAAACCTCCAGAAGAAAAACGTCTCAGAGCTCAAACACTTGCTGATCACCCAGATGGGACTTTTGTATCCACACCGATGCCAGAGGCAAATGCAGACCATGCCTAATTATCTGAAAACAATTCTTTCCGGAATCACTCCAAAATGCAGTCTCTTTTTTTAGCTTTTGGAGGTTGGGGGTGAGAGTCCTCAGAGGAGAGGGCGGAGGGAGAGGGCGGTGTTGAAAGCAAGAAAAAATCAGCCTTTTAAGATTCTTTTTCAAAGGGCACCCACTGTAATTAAAATTGCAAGGTGAACTCACTTAGATGTACAAGCGCTTTCGTTCTGCAAGGGTGAGACTATAATCTTTCCTCTTTCCCTGTCCTCTCATTATATATAAATATACATTTATACACACATACAAAAATTCTTCTGTATATAAATGTATATAAATATATATGCATTTTTCCTCCCCATTTCTGAACCATTTGAGAGGAGACGGCAGATAGCATACTTCTTTATCCTTTTTAGGGTACATTTCCCAAAAGCAAGGACATTGTCTTATGTAACTACAGTAAATCACCAAATTTAGGAAATTTCCATTCAAACCAGGCTTTTATCTAATCTACAATCCATGGCCCGTATTCTGATTTCATCAATCATCCCAATAATGTCCTTTCTTGTAAAGTAATTATCCTCCACTTAAAAATAAAATAAAATAATAATGTCCTTTCTGGCAATGTTTAACTTCTTATTCATGTGGACAGTCTCTCAGTTGTGTCCAACTCTTTGCAACCCGCTGAACTGTAGCCTGCCAGGCTCCTCTGTTCATGGAATTTCCGAGGCAAGAATACTGGGGTGGGTTGCCATTTTCTCCTTCAGGAGATCTTCCCGACCAGGGATCAAACCCGAGTTCCTGCGTCTCCTGCATGGGCAGACAGATCCTTTATTGTCTGAACCACCTGGGAAGCCCCAGATTCATCCAGAATCACAGGAAGCAAGAATGATTTTTCTGTCTTAATTGAACCCCATCAACATCCATTCTCTTTTGTTTATATTTTCTCTGGTGCAGTTCAGAAAGCATTCCAAACAGCATACCAAAAAAGGGGGCATACGTACAAAGTAAGAAAATACAAATTAAAAATACGCCATGAAGGAAATCAAACAGAAGGGAAGGAAAACCACAACCAGGAGCTAGATTACTTCAGAAGAGACATCGCGTGAAACCCTTCATGGCTGTTGCCAGAGACAAACATGCTTCCATCTTGAGCTTCCTGGTGGCCAAAGCAAAGAAAGAAACAAGATCAGCTGCAAAGGCAGCAGGGTGGTCCCAGCTGGGGGTTTCTGGCTCGTAAAGCAGATTTGTGTGGTTGGTGTCTCCCTCTGTGGTACCTCCTCTCTTCCAGCCTCTCCTCCAAGCCCATAACTCCCTGAGCTCCAGGACCTCAGTAAATCAGCATGATGCAGACTCGCTGGGCAGCTCTCCAGGTATTCTTGTTCTTTCATTCACAACACTGTGGTCCTTTGCCACTTCCTGTAAATTAGTTGAACTTGACAGTCATCGACATATACGCGAGTGTGCCTGGGATGATGACTTCTCTCCAGCTCCAGTAGAAGCTGTTGTAGGGCAGGGCTCGCATCCACTCTGTCCCCTAGAACCACCGAAAGCGCCTGACCGTGCTCCAGAGCTTTGGGGGATAAATGAGGGTCCCCAGAACTCGCCCTTCTGCCTCCACACCCAGGACCCGCTGCCTGGCGGTCTTTCCACCCCCATGAAGCCCATAAATCCTGAAGAAGCCAGATCAGTGTCTCTGCTTGAACGTGGAATTCGGGCTGTCAGAGGACAGCTGGGCGGCCTGCGGACATCCGATAGGACTTGCTGACAGATGGACGCTGGGCCTGGCCGAGCAGGGCCGCGTGGGCCGAGGTGGTAAGACGCCGCCCGCCCCTCTGTGCGCGGAGGAGAGCCATCCTGGCCGGGGGGTGGCAGGGCCGGCGCCAGCCTTCCCCATGAGCCGGGCATGCCTCCCGCAGAGCTCAGGCCCTCGGCAGGCGCCGTGTGGCTGGAGCCCCTCCAGAGGCCGGGCTCCCACGGGTGCCCCGTCTCCCACACTGGCCCCCAGGGACCCAGGGGCGCCCTGCGCCGGGCCCTCTGCGTCCCCCGCTCCCCACGCCCCGCCGCGCATGGGCGGCCCTAGCTCCCCAGGACTCAGCCAAAGCCGCCCTCACATCTTTTATTAATATTAATTCTGAAAAAGGTTTTTTCGGTGCTATTTACCATCTGCTTTTTCCCTTGGCTGAAAATAATTGGAGATGAAACGCCCGCCGCTCGGTCCCCCGCGTGGTCTCGGAAGGAACGCGGGGAAGAGACGAGACTCTTGTTTTCTCCTCCAGTGAGAGGAGCTGGGCTCGCCTCTCCGCCTGGGTCGGTCAAGGGCCCAGCGGCCCAGCCTTTCTCCTCGTCTCCTGGTCAGGGTCCTGGGAGGCTTGTTGGGGGGTGGGGGGTGGGGGGGAGGGGTTGGCTCTTGGATTTCCATCAGCCAAGTTCCCCTATGTTCCTGTTCTGACAACATCTGGCACATTTGATGTCCCACTGAAGTCTGCACCATCTGTAAATATAAATAGCCTGGTCTTGATTCCATTAGAGGCCCTTGAATGGAACAAACATATTTCGAACTGGCTCTGCCATGAGGCCGTGAGCTGCCAGGATTGGGCTCTCGCTTTGGAGAGCGGAAGGGGAGGCTGGTGGGGGCGGGGGGTGGTCCCTGCTTCCCATGGGGCCAGACCTTCAGGCTTCCGGGCTGGTGGGCTCCAAGCCCCCCAGAGCTGTCCTCAGTCGTGGAACCCAGAGTCACTGTTGAAGGGAACCTACAGGCAGGCTCACTTGGTTGAGGACAGGGCAGCCTGTGATGCGTCGAGTTCAGGGAGCAGGAGAGAAGCCAGTCTCTCTTGCCCCAGTGCTGCTTCTCAGGGTAGCTGTCCCAGGCTGCCCCCACCCCTGGGAAGCCCCCAGAGATGGGAAGCCTCCCGGGATCCTGCGCCCTGGTCAGCCAGGGCGCCGTGGGCACCTCGGTGACGTGAGCTCTCATCTTGCCAACCCCATCCAGCTCCTCTGCCCTCATCCCACCTGTGGTCACAAGTGGTGCTGAGTTCGCAGCAGGGGCCTCCCATCCCTCTGGGCGCTGGGCACGCCGCATCCCATAGACAGGAGGGATAAACAGCAAGGTCCCGCTCTACAGCGTGGAGAACAGTGTTGAGTAACGTGTGACAAGCCATAACGGGAAGGAATGTGGAAGAGACTGTGTGTGTGTGTGTGTGAACTGAAGCATTTTCCTTTGTCTGTTGTAAATCAGGGCTTCCCTGGTGGCTAAGAAGCAGCCTGCCAATGCAGGAGACAAGAGACTTGGGTTTGATTCTTGGATCAGGAAGATCCCCTGAAGAAGGAAATGACAACCCACTCCAGTATTCTTGCCTGGAAAGCCCCTGGACAGAGGAGCCTGGTGGGCCACAGTCCATGGGATTGCAAAGAGTCAGACACGACTGAGCCACGAAACCACCACCACATCGTAAATCAACTATACTTCAATTAAAAAATATATTCATAAAAAAAACCCCTGCAAATCCACACTAGGGTCAGAAAGGACTGTGTTTGCTGAGATGTGTGCTAAGTAACATTTCTGTGTGTTCTGTCTCCGCCCCGTGGTCCTGGGGTCACAGAAAGAGGCTTGAATCTCTTTCTCTCCGTCACAGTGGACGAGTTACTGGCTCCTCCAAGACACGGTTCCTCTTCTGAGATGGGAGAGTTTCTCGGTATGTTCATTTGCTCAGGTGGCTCACGGGGCACCGCAGGCCCTGGGGGCCATGGCGGGGGCGGTGGGGGGTGGGCGTTAAACAGCAGAAATGTATTTGCTCACAGTTCTGGAGGCTGGAAGTCCAAGATCAAGGTGTCGCCAGGGTTCTCCAAGGCCTCTCCCTGAGGCTTGCAGTTGGCCGCCTCGCCGGATCCTCCTGCGGCCGTCCCGCCACGTCTGTGTCCTCATCGCCTCTTCCCAGGAGGACACTGGCTGTGTTGGATGAGGACGCACCTCCTGACCTCCGCTGCCTTAGTGACCGTTTCAAAGGCCCCGTCTCGGGACCTTCCCGGTGGTCCAGTGGATAGGAGTCCGACTGCCAGGGCAGGAACAGAGGCTCAGACATAGAGAACAGGTTACAGACCCAGCAGGAGCAAGAGGGAATGGAACGAACTGAGAGAGAGTATTGAAATACACACCCTGGGGCGGGTAAAATCGATGGCTAGCGGGAAATTGCTGCATAACGCAGGAAGCTGGTGCTCTGTGACCACCCATGGGGTGGGAAGGCTTCCCTGGTGGCTCAGATGGTGGAGAATTCGCCTGCAATGCGGGAGACCTGGGTTTGATCCCTGGGTGGGGAAGATCCCCTGGGGGAGGGCATGGCAACCCCCTCCAGTATTCTTGCCTGGAGAATCCCATGGACAGAGGAGCCTGGTGGGCTGTAGTCCATGGGGTCACAAAGAGCTGGACACGACTGAGGGACTGAGCACACAGCACTGGGGTGAAAAGGAGATTCAAAAAGGAGAAGACACACGTATACCTACGGAAGGTTCATGTCGGTAAATGGTAGAATCCAACACAAGACTGCAAAGCAATTACTCTCCAGTTAAATATAAATAAGCTGAAAAGCAGAATCAGCCACCAATGCAGGGGACATGGTCCAGGAAGATCCCATGTTGTGGAGCATCTAAGCCCGTGCGCACCACAGCTACTGCTTGTAGGCTCCGGAGCCCGGAAGCGGTGACTACTGAGCCCTCAGCAACCAAGACCCAGCACAGCCAAAAATAGATTTGAAAAAATGTTTTAAATAAAAAAGCGCCCCTGTCTCTAAACACAGTCACAATCTGAGGTCCTGGGGGCTAGGACTGCAACATATGAACGTGGGGGAGGTGCACAGGTCCACCCGTGAGCCCCGGCGTTACACTGGGCGGGGGGCGCAGGGGTGCCACACTGCAGAAGACGCATTGTCAAAAACGAGTCTGGTGACAGCTCAGTGCCATCCGTCACCTAACCGGCTTTCCTCCTTAGCTGCCATCCACAAGCTTCACGCCATACAATGCCAGATGAGAGCGCTCCTGTAAAGGCTCCAGAAAGGACACTTACTGTTGGGAAACTGTCTGAAAGGTCATGAGACTGACTGAGCTCAGATCCCAGCCGGAGCTCAAGCAAGCTGTGTAGCTCCTGTGCCGGGCCTCGTCTGGGGCAGGGCTGGCGGAGGACGGCAGTCGTAATGACGTGAGGTCACAATTATGCGAAGCTCTGAGCAGAAAGCTCCGAGCGTCGTGGGAGCACGATCACCCGGGGCTCTCGGGATGACTTCCAGTAGGCCCCTGGGTGACGCTAAGGTGGGTTTTGTGCGTTGGGTGATTCAGACTCTCCCTGGCTTTTTCCAGGAGACCTGGTTCCAGTCCCTTTAACCTGCTGCACTGGCCCTTGTTTCCACTGCTTTGATCAGTTCTGTGGCTCCTGCCTGGACACCCTCCAGCCTCGCCAGACCCTTTCAGAAGGGTGACACAAGACTCACCTCAGAGGCCTAATGAGGGGCTGACTCACTTGGACCCTAGAAGGGGGACGACTCTCAGGCCCAGCACATCATGGCCCTTCCCTGCCTGTGGGATCCAGGCAGCCCTGAAGAAGGCAAGGCGCTCTATTGACAGCGACCAGATGCCCCAGAGTTTCCAGGATGGGCTTTCTGGAAATGTGTCATATTTCAAAGATTCTATTTGATGGTCCCCATAAACCTGTAACATGTCCCAGAAGCTCTGACTTCTCTGCTTCCACACTGCAGACCCCAGAGCGCCTCTTAGTAGGGGACGTGACGCTAAAGTGTCCGCCCAGCCCGGCGGGGGACAGAGGACTTCCTACTGCAGCGAGGTCACTGGAAACGTCGGCAACCCGAGGTTTCAAAGGCCGGTCCGTGTTGCAAACCGGGAGCCATTCCTCATGCCAGACGGCTCTGTTAGGCATTTGCCTTCAGAAACCACAGTCGCATGGACAGCAGCTGCCGCCAGGACTTTCCTCCTAACCCCGTGTCTGGCCCCAGTCCTTAGTCCAGAATCAAGCGCCTCGTAGGTGCCTACCTGGCAGTTGGAGCCTTCATCCTCAACATATGCTGGCTGATTTTAGCCCTAAATATTTCACCTTCTAATTGTACTATTGAATTTCATCCGGTTTTTGTAGGGTCGTGTTTTCAATTTGTCATGGTTGTTTTGAATTTTATTCTTGGCTTTGTGAGTGGGAGCCACCCCACCAAATTTAGCATCATGTGAGGCTCTGATGGGCACAAGCTCCATCCTTTTGTTTAAGTCATTAGTAAAGATAGGCCCGGCACTTAATCCCCAGAGGAGCCGCGTCCTTTCAAGTCGATGCCACAGCACTGATTACGCAATAAAGAGCGGCTTTTCTTTCTGGCCGCAGAACACGCGTTCATTGTAGAACATTTACAAAGCACAGATAAGCATAAGAAGGAAATGAAAATAACTAGTAATCCCACCGTGCAGGCACGAGTGCGGTCTTCTGCTGTGGGCCCTCCTCATTAAACAGATATATACATACGTTCATCAACATGGATTAAAGGACGTCCATTGAGCTTATCTGTGAACTTGATCGCATAGCATGATCAGAGAGCTAGTGACTATCCATACTCAACTACTCCACAGACGTCTCCAAATCAAGAGCATTTACACATAGCGTACACACACACACACACACACACACAGCAACCCAACCACTCGACCCTTGAACAACGTGGGTTTGAACTGCGTGGATCCACTTCTACAAGGATTCTATTTTCAATAGTAGATGTTACAGTTCTACATGACCCACGGTTGGTGGGATCTGAGGGTGGGAGGACTCTGGAGTGTGGAGGAGCCGTAGACAGAGCAGACACAGATAGGGAAGTGGAATTACAAACACTCAGATTTTCAGCTGCCTGGTGGGTCAGCACCCCCTCAAACCTGCCTTGTTCAAGAGTCAACTGCGGACTCCATGAATAACCTCCAGGAGACGGTCCAAGAAAACAAGGGTAGCTTTGTGCCTTCCTTTGAGAAATGATTTTCACTATACTGGCCTCTAGGAGATTCTCAAAGTGTGTAGACATAGTGAAGGCTCTGAGAAGTCCCATGGTTTTAAAAAAAAAAAAAAAAAACCCATGTAATTTTTTCTAACTCAGCATTTCCCAAATTTAATTAGCTAGAAACTCTGTTTCTAGAAGTACCTATTACTATTCCTTCAAAAACTATTTGTAGAAATGCTGTTATTGACTAAATCTTGATGTTAGGATGAAAAGTCATAACAATTTTTAAAAGCTCTTGACTTGAAGTCAGGAGACCAGACCCCAGCTTTGCCTTTCATGAGCTTATGACCTTGGACAAATTACTTTCGTCTGAGCCTCAGTTTAGCAAAGAGATTGGATTCCTCTGGTATGCCCAACTTGCCATGTTCTGCCCTGAAAGTGAAGATGACTGAAATTAAATCTGTCTGGGATAATGTGTTCTTTATGACGTCATCTGGCTTTTCCCTCCGCTCACTGAAACACACATCCTCACGTGGGTGACCTCACTGGTCCTTAGACCCTCCCGTGGCATGCAGTAGGAACTGAAGGGGTTAATGTGCTGCCCGTGAGCACTGACCAGCACGGAATTAGGGTCTGACCGAGGGCCCCTGCTCCTCACTAAGCCACCCCCTTGGGCCCCCACCCCAGATGGTTCTAGCATCTTCCCAGGAAAGGCCCAGCCTGTTCCTCCCTGGGAATCAGGGCTTACCTGCGCCTTTCCTTCTTTGGGGGTGCGCAGCCACCCACCACATCCCACCCCTGGGCACCTTGGTCCTCTGTGACACCGTAGGGTAGCAGTCCTGGCACGCACCAGCCCCTGGCAGACCCCTCGGTGCCTCCCCACAGGCCCTGCTGGTTTAGGTAACCCCAGCCCCAAGCTCCCAAGTGCTCTTTCCCGTCTCCAAGCGAGGCTTCCTTTACCATGGAGACTACATCTAATCCCTGCTGGTATCAGTTTCTGTACAACAGAAGGAGAAGGGTGCTTCCTATTCGCTGCCCTGTTTTCCCGGCTTCCTCTTCTCGTCTTTCATGGGAATGGGGGTAGGGGCAGTGGGTAAGTTCGCACCGGCCTCTGCAGCCTGCCTGTTCCATTTAATAAGAAAGGGCTGAGACTCACTGAGTGCTTACTGGGCTCTTATCTCAAGGACGCTGTGAGGTATCACGTCTTCAATTTACAGATAAACCCATGGAAACAGAGAGGTTGAGTCATTTGCCTAAAGCCGAGCAGCTTGTAGGAGTTTGAGCTAGGATGCAAAGCCGGACCACCCCTTCCTCCAGGGGTTGTGTGATTAATCCCTGTTACAGAGCCTCCCCCCACTTCCTTCCCCAGTGGCTCAACTGGTAAAGAACCCACCTGTCAATGCAAGAGATACAGGTTCATCCCTGGATCAGGACGATCCCCTGGAGGAGAAAATGGCAACCCACTCCAGTATTCTTGCCGGGAGAATCCCATTGACAGAGGAGCCCAGGGGGTTGCAAAGAGTTGGACATGAGTGAGCATGCAGAGACCACTGCCCTGCTCTGCACAAACCTGCACTCTCCCTGAGCCCTCCAACACACCACATGTGGTCTGGCCCTCCCAGGCTTCTCCAAGCCCCTAAAATGCCCAGTGCCGCCTCCTGCCAGGAAGACATGACCTGAGGAGCTGCCAGAGCATCCTGGGGGCCCAGTGCGCGAGGCTGAGAGGGCGGATGCTTGGGCTGAGGTTCCTGCAGAGTGAGCAGCGCTCACAGAGCCACCTACCGGCCGCTCGAGAACAGGCGCAGGCTGAGAGGGCTGGTGGGCACGGCCGCTGGGCAGGCGCTGTGTCTGCTGTGCCCCTTCTCAGGCCAGACTGGCCCCAGGGAAGGCCCAGGAGGACCCAGCTCTCCCCATCTCATCCTGCTCTGAGAACAAAGCCAAAGGAAAGGGGTGACTTTATGGCAAATCATCAGTGCTGGATGGTGAGAGCCTGCTCACTGCTCAGGCTGTTGGGAGGAAGAGGGCAGAGCCATTAGAGCCAAACCTACCACACAAACGGAGGGGCAGCAACCCCCTCGCAGGTGGGCCTACTGGACATGGAGCGCGCTGTTCAGAAGGACCGTCCTGCCTGGCAGCCCGTCTCCCTGAGTCAGGTTTACAGCCCCGTCTGCAGGGCCCGGCACCACGGGAGGCAGAGAAACGAGCCCCACCACCCTGCATAATTGCCATAATCCACCAGCGCAAATATTGATCTATAAGGCAGCCGGAGGAGAGATTCGCCACTTCCTAGGAAGCCACTAACCTAGGAGACAGCTGGGGAGACGGCGCCTCAGATGTTCTGCCAGAGAACAGGGGACTCCCCGCCCTGACCTTTCGCCTCTCAGAGGAGAGCTCCAGGGCTGGGCAAGTACCCATGGGCACATAGCACAGTGCCCACGGGTACCTGAGTCATGGCACACAGGCAGCAACGTGTGCACCCAGAGTACCTCCCAGGGTCTCTCCTGCCTGACCCCCACCTCCCGTTTGACTTGTTCTTCTTATTTTTAAGTTCTTTGTTTATTTTTGACAGCCCTGGGTCTCGATGTCTGTGCACAGACTTTCTCTAGTTGCAGTACGCACGTGGTATCTTCCTGGACCAGGGGTCGAACCCGTGCTCCCGACACTGGCAGGCGGGTTCTTAACCACTATCCCACCAGGAAAGTCCTGATTTGTCCTTCTGAATGGGGGCCTTATTCTCCAACCAGCATGTGTGAATCCTCAGATGTGTCTTGCACAGGGCTGGGGTTTTAGGAAATAGCGAGAGGCTTAGACATGATCCCCAGCATCTCCCATGGGAGAGAGAGAGCTCTCATTTTAAGATACTGGGACTAGTGATTCTCATGAGTATATTCCTAGAAGGCTTGTCCACAAACTTTACAAACTGTGCTTAAAGAGGGACTTCCCAGGTGGTGCTGGTGGTAACGAACATGCCTGCCAACGCAGGAGATGCAAGAGATGCTGGTTCAATCCCTGGGTCGGAAAGATCCCCTGGAGAAGGAAATGGTAACCCACTCCGTAATCCTTGCTGGAGAACCCCATAGACAGAGGAGCCTGGCGGGCTACAATCCACGGGGTCACAGAGAGTTGGACAGGACTGAAGCGATCTAAACTCAGGGAAATCCAAGGAGTAGTATAGTTACTAAAGAATACCAGATACCAGAACATCCTCAGGATAGTCAGACGACTGTTCCCAAGTGCTCAGTGCAGACATGGTCTGGTGACCACGGATGGTGTAAACACGGAAGGCTTCTCGGAGGAGGAGGGATTGGAAAGGGTCTTAAAGATGAATAGGCTTTGACAGAAGGGATGATGCCAAGGGCAGGGGACCTGAGAGGAAATAAACCCATTTGTTTGGAACAGGAAGGAAAGCCTGTGACAGTAAGTCCCAGCCCCCAAGGTGGATTGCAGCCAGCTTGCAACAGGCTGTGAGCACTCAGCTACGGGGTCTGGCTGTCCGGGGGATGGTGAGGCAGCCACAGAAGGTTCTTAAACGGGGGAGTAATAGGATCAGAGCAATGTACCTGGAAGACGGCAGGAGGAAAAGGGCTATGGGATCGGTGGAATGGGTCCGGAATGGCAGCACGGTAGAACCCGTGACGGGGGACCCGGGAATGCAGACGCTGGTCGGGGCCGGGGGTCCCTGCCTGCCCAGCAGGTGTGGAGGAGCAGGCCTGTTGGGCCCTTCTTCCCGGAGCTGGTGACAGCGTGAAGTTTCCAGCACAGGGTGTTTCTAAGTGGGGTGGACCTGACGTGTCCAGATGGGGACGAGGGCGGCAGGGGCAGGACAGAGGCAAGCCCAGCACGGTCACTGCTGACGCCCCTGGAGCCCCAGCAACAGAGGGTGTGGAGCTCAGTCGTATCCGACTCTTCAAGACCCTTTGGACCGTAGCCCACCAGGCTCCTCTGTCCGTGGGATTCTCCCTGCAAGAATACCAGATCAGGTTGCCATTTCCTTCTCCAGGAGATCTTCCCGACCCAGGGACTGAACCCCAGTCTCCTGCATTGGCAGGTGGCTTCTCCACCACTGAGCCATGGGGGAAAGACCCTGGAAAAGAGGGGGGACAGCTAACCTCACGCTTCTCAGCAGAAGCAGCATTGAAGACTCATAGGTCCCAGCAGGATGGGAGGGAGGCTCAAGAGCGAGCACAAGTATCCTTACAGCTGACTCCCATTGTTATGTGGCAGAAATCAACACAACACTGTAAAGCCATTACCTTCCGACTAAAAGCTACAAAAAGACTCATGGGTCATTTTAAGTTTTCTAGGGGTCACATTTTAAAAAAAGAAAGAGGAAATGGATGTTATATTTTAATTAGCCCCTTAGATCCAGAAGATTATCATGTTTGTGTGTAATCGATGCTGTAAAATTCTTACTGAGAACTTCGGCACTCTTTTTTTTGGTTTTTGCTTTGTACTCTTTGAAATCGCTTGTGAACGAGGGCACCTCAGTTTGGACCGATCCCACTCCAAGTGCCTGCGAGCACGTGTGCCAGTAGCTGCCACCTCGACCGCACTGAGTCAACCTCGAAAGCGCGGCTCTGCGAGTCCCAGGTACTTTTGTTCCCCAGGAAACTCCTGGTAACGTCTGGGGGCAGTTCTGTTGTATCTGAGGATAGAGACCAAAGACGTGCTAAACCTCCGTCAGGGCACCCAGCAGCCTCGCCCCAACAACAAAGAAAGATCCGGCCCAACCTGCTGACAGAGGCCGCGGGACCCTGGGAGCAAGTGGGCACTCAGGGCCAGGTTGTCAGGGCGATGCCACTGCAGACACTCCCGCTGGAGCTCGGGCCTCGCCTCAGACCGGGCAGGCTTCCAGGCGCCAGTGTCAGACCTTCCTGGGGCTTTGTGATATGGCATGGACTACACCCTGAGGCACTCAGATAAGCCAGATTGTATTTAGAATGATTATAGCCCTGCAATTACCCTCACCCACCCCACCCAAACCTCAGCATTGTGGTTGCCGGATTGGATTGCTTGGTTCCCGCTCAGGGCAACCGTGCGATGGACAACCGTGGGAACGGCCACCCCAGCAGTTGTGCAGTGTGCAACCTGTGCGACTGTACGTGGCAGCTCCACTCCCAGAAGCTGAGGGACCTTGTCTCATGGTGGTGGCAGCCTCTTCTTGCTTTCTTCTCGGCCATCCCCCTGTTTAGAAGCCGCAGAGTCGCAGAGCAACTGATGATGTAGTAAAAGACTCTCTCTTCCAATGTGGGAGCCGCAGCTAAGAATGGAAAGTACCACTGAATATCTGTCCAGGGTTCCTGCTCTTGCAACAAGGATGCTGCTTTTTTTAAAATAAAGACAACTTTCCCCCCTTTTCTCCTCCTCTCCTTTCCTGCAAATGTTTATTACAGGGCGAAGCTGTGAGCTCGTAGAGAGTTGGGGTGGGTCTCTGCGCAGGCTGAGGCAGAAGGCTCCCTGCTGGTTCCAACAGCATCTCTGCAGGAAATCAGGGTAAACTGTTCTCGGTAGAACCAGCTCAGGTGATGTCCACAGGTGGTGTGATTTTTTTTTTTTTTAATCCATCATTCAAAAACAAAGGCAGTCCTGAGTGAAGGCGGAGCCTGTGCCGCATTCCGACCACGACCACGCTCTGGGGCCAGGCTTCCTGGATCTGAGCACAGGCTTCTCTGCTGGCTCGCCGTGCTGTCTTAGACGAGTTACGCAGATTCTCCGTGTCTCGTCCCTGAGTGTAAGGCAGAATGATACTAAGACCCCCGCTAGAGGGTGGGTGTGGGAATTTCAGCATGTGACATTTAGAATCATGTTTACAACAGAGGAAGTTTTCAATAAATGTTAGCCTGCTGGGTAGGCAGATTTGTTTAAACTTTTTATTTTGCATTGGTAGTGTTCTTGCCTGGAGAATCCCAGGGACAGAGGAGCCTGGTGGGCTTCCGTCTATGGGGTCGCACAGAATCAGATGTGAATGACGCGACTTAGCAGCAGCAGCATACGCAATTAACAATGTTGAGATAGTTTCAGGTGGACAGTGAACTGACTTAGTCATACATACACATGTATCCATTCTCCCCCAAGCTCCCTTCCCACCCAGGCTGCCAGGTAACACTGAGCAGAATCCCCTGTGCTGTACAGGAGGTCCTTGCTGGTTATCCATGTTAAATATCGCCGTGTGTCCACGTCCATCCCAAACTCCCTAACTATCCCTTCCCTTCATCCTTTCCCCCGACCCACCAACCATAAGTTCCTTCTCTAAACTGTAAATTGTTTCTGTTTTGTCGATAGGCTCATTTTTATCCTTTCTTTTTACATTCTGCATATAAGGGATGTCATACAGTATGTCCTTCTCAAGACAGATTCCTTTTTACTCCAGAATTGCTCAGTCTTTGATTTGCTTCTGTGGCCTATGACTCTGGAAGCAGGGAGCCGGGTAAAAAGCAGGTTTTGGTGTTGCTGTTGTTTAGTCACTAAGTCGTGTCCGACTTTTTTTCAATCTCAAGGACTGTAGTCCGCCAAGCTCCTCTGTCCATGGGATTTCCCGGGCAAGAATCCTATTTGACCACTGTTTAGACTGCACCCTCTGGAAAACTGAGCACGAAGCCAAAGGAGAAGTGTTGACGCTTTAATGGCAAGGTTCCAGCCCAGGGCAGTGAGGATGGGGGAGGCAGGAAGGAGAGATGCGAAGCAGTGTCACAGGACGCAGCGCCCTGGGAACCACGTGGCCACAGGCTGCTCGGCAGGCGCGCTCACCTGATGTGAGGAGGCTGGAAAGCGAGGTCTGATGTGGAAGGGGAAAAGCCGTGCCCACCACAGGAAGGACTAGTTCCCTAGGGCCAGTGTCACAAAGTACCACAAACGGATGGCTGAAAATCCCAGAAATCCATTCTATCACTGTCCTGGAGGCCTGAAGTTCAAACGTGAGGTGTCGGCAGGGCCATGCTGGAGGGGAGGAGACGCCCTTGCTCATATCCTAACTTCTTGGGGTGGCAGGAAGACGGGAAGGCCCCTGGCCCGTATCTCATGACCCCATCTCTGCCTCCGTCTTCCTGGGCTTCTTCTCTGTGTGTTTCTGGGTCTCTTCTCGTAAGGACAGAGCCACACGGGACCCAGGGCCCTCCTGACCCAGCATGGCTGCATCTTGACAAATGACCTCATCAGCAACCTACTCCAAATAGGCTCCATTCCGTGCTTCTGGGAAGGACTCAAGTGTTGAGGGAACCCTGTTCCCCAGCCCGGAGAGGGGCAGCAGAAAGAAGACAGGGAAAGCCAGACCACAGAAAATGGCCAGGTCGCTCAGAGATCCAGAAGAGCAGAGACGGGCTGGAGAGATGAGGCTGGGGATCCAGGAGCCGCAGACCCTGGGCTTATCCTGAGCCAAGAGCAAGCCCTCCCACAGGTCTTTGCTCCACAGAGACCCTGGGCCCCACGGGGCGGGCAGTGTGAAGGGATCTGATTGAGCCGTGTGATACTGTGGTTTATAATCAGAAACGCACGTTCGGTCTTTGTCCTGCACCTGGCACAGAGCTCCTAAAACTCTCTCAATTTCCTAGTGGTGAGCGCAACCAAGGTGTCTTTCGCTGTGTTAATGAAATGACTTTGGACTTGCACCTGAGGGACGGGGGCTGGCTGCCGGGAGAGCCAGCAGGGTGCATGCCATGCTCCCACCCCCACCCCAGGAGGAGAGGGCTGGAGGGCTGATCAGTGATTCAGCCAATCCTGCCCAGGTGATGCAAATGCAGCCTGCTCCAGTATTCCTGCCTGGGAAACCCCACAGGCAGAGGAGTCTGGCAGGCTACAGTCCGTGGGGTCTCGAAGACTCGGACGTAACTTACTGACTGAGCAATCATGCCTAGGTAATGCAACCTCCATAAAAACCCCAAAGGGGCGGGTTTGAGGAGCTGGTTGGTGAACAGGTGGAGATGTGGGTAGGCTCTCGCTGAAGCGGGAACGAAAGCTCTCCCCATGCCCCGCACCCTGCGTCTCTTGCATCGGTCTGTTCCTACGTCATATCCTTCTACAATAGACCGGTGGTCTACTGAGTACATTGTCTCTCTGAGTCCTGCAAGTCTCTCTAGCAAATTAATTTAACCCAAGGAAGGGGTCGTTAGACCCTTGAACTGCAGCAGGTCGGTCAGACTCACCGGTGACAATTTGGACTTTTGAGTGGCGTCCGCAGGGCAGAGGTCTTCTCATAGGACAGAGCCCTTCACTTACGCTGTGTGACGCTGTTTCCAGGTGGACAGTTCAAGGCTGAGCTGGGCGGTAGGACTCCCAGCTGGCGTTGCAGAGGGTCGCACGGCAGTGAAGGTGGTGGGAAGCCCCTGGGAATTTTAATCGGTGTCAAAGTCTGGAGCAGGTTAAGCTGGGAAGACCTCAGGAAGGTTCTGAGCTGTGAGCTAGGTCTTGACCACCCCACGGATGGGAGGGACACCCCAGATGGGCCCAGAGGGCCCAGGGCCCCAAACAGTCTATACATTGGCTCCATACACATTTTCGATTCAGTTTGATGGACATGCCGTGGCAGGAAGGGAGCCATGCAGGGTGGACTCAGAGACCCAGGGCGTGGGGTCCCGTGGCCTGACCAGGCGGCGTGCCAGCTAGAAGGTGCTCGGCCCCAAGTGGGGCCCCTGACCCCAGACAGCCCCTGGGCACCCCCGACTCTTCACGGCAGCTTCTGCAGTGCTTCCTGGAGGTGGACTTTCTGAGACGAAGCGGCAGAGGACAGCGGCCCCTCGGCCCCTGGGAAGGCGGGGGTGGAAGCCTGGTCCCTGCCCTCCTCCGCCCCACCCTCCTCGACGCCCCCGTCACCACAGATGGGGGAGCAGCAGAGAGCGGTGCTGGAGGCTGCGGGGTCAGGAACTCTGGAAAGAAAGCCAGGCCTGAGCAGGCCCTGCTGACACGACTTCAGATGTGGGTGGCTGGAAGCTGCCGGGGAGTTTAAATTAAAAGAGTTTCTGAAGAAGCTTCTTCAAGGTCAGCGACAGAAGGTCCAGGCACATCTCCTGCCTCTTGCCAAGAATTCCGGAGGCCAGGACCCTCTTCTGGGAGCCGAGCTTGCAGAGTTTCCCAGGGAGCCCCCTGATGGGGGCAGATTCCATCTTTCCTCATTTTCCGCCTCTAGAGTCAGAAGCTGAGAGAGACCCCAGCGTAGGAGGGGATACGAGGCGGACAGGGATACGAGTTCCACGCCTCTGCCGATGAGCTGTGTGATCTTAGGCCACTGACTTGGCCTCTCTGAGCCTGTTTCTCCACCTATAAACGCAGACGTGAAGTGAGTTGAGGCGCAGAGTGCAGCTGGTGGACGTGCAAAGTCAAAAGATGGCTGACGGGGCGAGACTGCACACGTGAGCCGCTGCTAGCCAGGGCCGCCGGGCAGACTTCATGCATGAGTGTAACATACGTGCAGAGAGTTACTGCCTGCGGCCTCTGCCACGGACACTGAGGATTTGCAGTGAACAAACAAGGCCTTAAACACTCATGCTTGGCTGGAAGAAGACAGAAGCAAACGATCAGATCAGGAAATACAGTCGACCCTGAACAACCCAGGCTTGAACTGTGTGGGTCCACTAGCAAGCAGATACTTTTTCAGTAAGTACTCCAGTGTGATACAATTGCACTTGGTTGAATCCTCTAATATGGAACCTGGTTATAGTGGTTTGACTGTAAAGTTAAATACAGTGGCACCCCACACCCCGCATTGTTCAAGGGTCAAGAGTATTTACCACATCAGTTCATGATAAGCTGTCCAATGCGTTGGTGATGCCATCCAACCATCTCATCATCTGTCACCCTCTTTTCCTCCTGCCCTTCATCTTTCAGCATCAGGGTTTTTTCTGATGAGTCATTTCTCTGCACCAGGTGGCTAAAGTATTGGAACTTCAGCTTCAGCATCAGTCCTTCCAATGAATATTCAGGGTTGATTTCCTTTAGGAGTGACTGGTTGGATCTCCTTGCAGTCCAAGAGACTCTCAAGAGTCTTCTCCAGCACCACAATTTGAAAGCATCAGCTCTTCAGCGCTCAGCCATCTTTATGGTCCAGCTCTCACATTGGAACATGACTACTGGAAAAACCACAGCTTTACCGTATGGAGAGCATCAGCAACTCAATGGAAGGACTGATGCTGAAGCTGAAATTCCAATACTTGGGCCACCTTATGTGAAGATCTGACTCATTTAAAAAGACCCTGTTGCTGGGAAAGATTGAGGGCAGGAGGAGAAGGGGACGACAGAGGATGAGATGGCTGGATGGCATCACCGACTCAACGGACATGAGTCTGGGTGAACTCCGGGAGTTGGTGATGGACAGGGAGGCCTGGCATGCTACAGTCCATGGAGTCACAAAGAGTCAGACATGACTGAGAGACTGAACTGAACTGAACCAACTCAACGGACACGAGTTTGAGAAAACTCCAGGACATAGTGAAGGACAGGGAAAGCTGGCGTGCTGCAGTCCATGACATCGCAGAGTCGGACACGACTGAGCAGCTGAACAATGACAACAAGAGTGATAAGCGCTGAGAAGACCGCGGTCCACGGGGCAGAAGGGCAGGACCGGGGCACCAGGGAGGACCTGGGTGGAACTGGACTGATCGGGAGGGTTTTAAACAGGACGCCCGGACAGGCCTCAGGTCAGATGACCTTTGAAGAGGGAGCAGAATCAGGCCAGGCCCAAGTAGCTACAGCTGCAAAGGCCCTGAGCAGAGGCGGGGCGGCAGGGGCAGGGGACAGCGCAGCAGCCGAGACGCCCCGAGCAGAGCCGGCAGCGGGCAGAAGGGAGACCGGAAAGGACGAGACCCGCGTCAGGCAAGGCCTTGTCACAAAGACCTTGGGTTTTATCCACAGCGGGATGGGAGCCTCCTTATCAATCCTGTTTCTTCCATGTTCATCGGGCTCTTCCCTGGTGCCAGGCCTGGGGCTGAGCGCTGCTGTGCATACAATTAGTTCTTAGAGAACCCCGTGGGGTGTGGTCACGAGCCCCAAGTCATAGGTGACAAGGAGGCTTAGACGTGGGAAGCCCCAGTCATTGCCCAGGACTCAGCCAAGGAGTCCCTGACTCTACACCCTCCTTCTGTCTTGGATTATCTTTGCCACCAGGCCTCCAACTCTCTACCTCATTCCCTTTTTATCCAGAGAAGAGCGTCTTGCCAAGACCTGTGAGAAGACAAACACAGACGGAAGCGAGGCACCCACAGGTTCTCGAATGCCAGGCGCTTGGAGCAAGACAAGGAACAGACTCTCCTTCTGGAAGGAACCCACCCACCGACACTGACTTTAGAATTCTGGCTTCCAGGGCTGTAGAAAGAATAAATTCTTATTGTTTTCAGCCACCAGGTTGGAGATCATTTATCATGGTGGCCGTAAGTAGTGAACACAGGTGTGTGCAACATGATGGAACAAACCCTGAATTGAGAGCCAGATGACCTCAGTTTGAGCTCTCGCTCAACACCTCCCGGCCAGTCTTCACTCAGCTCCTTCATTTTCACCCTGGCCTCAGTATTTTCCTCTGTAGAATGGGTACGCGGACACAGGCTTCTAGCGTTGTAGTGGGAATGAAGTGAGAGCTAAGACCACTCAGGTTAGACCCAGCAGGCTGGACAGAGCTCCTAAATCGTGGAGGGGTCGGCCAGGGAGGGGAGGCAGTGAGCTGGACTCCCCGGTGCTCGGGCCGGGCCTGGAAGCAGCAGCTCCCAGGAGCTTGCTTCCAAGGGCTTCGGCAAGCTGTTGGCGACGTGGCTTCTCGCTGACGTCACCTCCTGCAGAGGGAGGGTCCAGGCAGAAGTAACCGTTTGCAGAATGAGTCAGGGAGCCCTGGCACTTGGATCTTCAGCCAATCCTTCCTGCCAGGAGCCTGGGTGTGTGTAGGGAAGGGAGTCCTGTGCCAAGGGGAGTCTTAGGGCTTCAAAGCCAAAGAAAAGGCAATTAAGTTTATGGTGGAATTAGCCAGGAAACCATAAACCTAGGACATTGCCCCTGTACAGAAGATCCTTTTAGCACCATCTCAGAACACACGGAACCGCCCGGGACCCGGTTCCAACAAAATTGCCTCTTAAAAATAAGTTCAGAGTCTAGACAGGGTCACCATGACCTCCTCGCCACCCCTGGGTCTTCATCTGTCATCACGTTGGGGGTTGTGCTCAGTGATAAACCAAGAAACTCTGAGTCCTGGACCCCCAAGCCTAACCAAACCCCACCCTGGATCTGGCTTCCATTAAGCCCTCCCAGTGGAGGAGCATGGGAAGGAAGCTTGGCGCCGGGCACAGCCCATCAGGGCCGCCAAGGGTGAGAGCAATTCGCCCCCACTAAGTACTGGCTCTCACGGCAGCTACGATTGGTGAGACCAAGTCAAGCATCCAATATGGGCTTCATTGTGATTGTGTTACTATATCACTCTGATGCTGTCGCCCCCCACTAAGTACTGGCTCTCACGGCAGCTACGATTGGTGAGACCAAGTCAAACATCCAATATGGGCTTCATTGTGATTGTGCTACTATATCACTCTGATGCTGGTGGTGGTGGTTTAGTCAGTAATTCTTATCTGAGTCTTTGTGACCCCATGGACTGTAGCCCACCAGGTTCCCCTGTCCATGGGATGTCCCAGGCAAAAACACTGGAGGGGGCTGCCATTTCCTTCTCCAGGGGATCTTCCCCACCCAGGGATTGAACCTAGGTCTCCTTCATTGTAGGCAGATTCTTTACCAACTGAGCCACCAGGGCTCATTAGAGACCATAATCACCATAAAGCCTAAAATATTTACTATCTGGCCCATTAAGAAGTCTGCAGACCCCTGGACCTATTTATCAGGGTTTATTTTGGTATAAATAGTCTGCTTAACCAGGAAGTAATTTTAAGACATTTGATTTAAAAGAAACAGACACCAGATGAACATTTAAATTATAGTGGGTACACACACACACACACACACACACGTACACATATGCACACATTTATACACGCACGCACACACACGCACATGTACACACACATACATATACACACACGCTGGGATATTATTCAGCTTTTGAAAAGAAGGAAATTCTGACACACGCTACAGCATGAACTTTGCGGACATTACACTAAATGAAAAAGTCAGTCACAAAAGGTCGTATACCGGGGACTTCCCTGGCAGTCCAGTGGTCAAGACTCTGTGCTTCCAGTGCAGGGGCTGAGGCCCACATGCTGCGAATCACGGCCAAAAAGTAGAAAATAAATAAACAAACAAAAGGGCACCGAAGGATTACTCCACTGAGGTGAGGTACTCCCTCCCGTTCACAGGGACAGATGTAGCACAGTGACTGTCAGGACCTGGGGGGGCGGCGAGTTGGTGCTTAATGGGGACAGAGTCTCAGTGTGGGAAGATGAGAAAGTTCTGGAGGTGGGCGACGGCCGTGGTTGCCCGACAAGGTGAGCGCACTTCACGCCACTGAACTTAAAAAGGGTTAAGACGGTCGATTTTATGTTGTGCGTATTTTATTACAATTGTTAAAAAAAGAGAGAGAGAAACAGGTGATGAAGTAGAAGGTAATTTTCCAGGAAGCTTTTTCTTTGGATAAATGGAACTTCTGGGCTTCCTCCATCCCCTGGGGTTCAGGACACACAGGAGGGCGGGAGCTGTCCCGGAGCTGCGGGTCCAGGCCTCGTGCCCGCCGCTCCAGGCCTCTGAGCAACGTTCTCTCTGGTCCAGGCGGGTCCAGGCGGGTCCCCTCAGCTCACGGGGCTGCAAAGGCGACTGAGCCCAGGCGGGCTTCTCAGGGGAGGGTGGCGCCCACACATCCCAGGAGGCAGCCTGCAGGACACAGTGGGTGGGGGGGTCCCTTGGGGGTGAGGTCGGCAGGGAGGAGAGACCATGCAGGTCCCGTGTCCACCCCAACCACAGGCTCCAAGACCTCCCGGGAACAGGAGACAAGATAACAGAGGTGGAAGTGGAAAGGCTTTCAGGAGTTGAAAGCAGGTGATGATGGCTGGCTGTGTCCTCTGCCCCTTAGGGGTCGCGTCTGTTTGGACACGTGCTGCAGCGGGGCAGCCTGGAGCAGAGCTCGGAGGGCCTCCAATCGGCCTGCTCCGAGACCTCCGGTTTTGTGGGGCTGATGAAGCGCTTGGCAGATCTGAGCCTGTTTTCCGGGGCGTAGGTGGGAAAAGGGTCAGCTCTGGGGGCGACCCCAATGAATCCAGGAAGGGCTGTGAAAATCCACACGTGCTCCTTGAAAATGGACCTGGAGTCACAGCCCCCAGCATCAGCCAAGTCTTCCCTGCCCAGCCAGCCCACAGCCGGGGGTGATGCCCCCTGAGTCTGCTCGCAGACGGCCTCTGCTCCGTCCAGCCCAAGGGGGCTCCTCCCAGGGTGGAGGTGAGTGAGGGCGTCAGACACCTGCTCTGGATGCCAGGGACACTCACTTCTGAGCAAACCTGCCTATCCAGGGCCCCCCGCCTGGTGGGCTGTTGAATGAAGCTTCAGAATCCCGCCGTCAGGCCAACGTCTAAGTCACACAGAGCTGGGTGGTGAAGCCTGGGGCAGCGCTGACTGTTGTGACAGGGTGATGGACAGGCAGAGTCGTGGGGTGCCCGCCACTGCTTTGTCAAGACAGAGCCTTCTGTGTGCAGAGAGGAGGAGGAATGGCAGAGCTCAGACTGTGGCCCAGAAGCAGGACCTTGTGAAGCACAAGACACCTCCTCCTGGCCACCCACAGGACTGCACCTGCCGCAGACCCAGCGGGGCTCCCTGACTGGGGGCGGCCAGGCCCCACCACTCTGAGCCAGAATCCCACCGCTCATCACCCTCTGGGGCAGCCCTAGAGAGAGCACCCTCAGCTGGATTCTTACAGGACTTGTTGTTGGATGATGTTGCTGTTCAGTTGCCAAGTTGCATCCGACTCTGCGACCCCAGGGCTGCAGCCCGCCAGGCTCCTCCGTCCTTCACAGTCTCCTGGAGTTCGTTCAAACTCCTGTCCACTGAGTCGGTGATGCCATCCAACCATCTCATCCTTTGTCACCCGCTCTCCTCCAGCCCTCAATCTTTCCCAGCATCAGGGTTTTTCCAGTGAGTCTGTGGGCAAAATCTAGACCTAGGAGTGTGGCTGTGATTAGCCTCGGGGGACAGGGTGCGTGGGGGCAAGGGCTGGAGGCAAGGGATGGTGACCGAGGCAGGAGGTCCACCATGATGCTCTTGTGTAGCATTGGCCAACACTTCAGTCTTCAGAAAACGCGTGTTGACCCTCAAGTAATTAAAACCTAGAAATGAAAACAATAACGCTTCCGTGGAGGTTTTTAAAATTAAATAAAGGGTGAGAGCAAAAGGTAAAACCAGGTAGGTGGCTCTGGGCCAAGTCTCAGCTGACTCTGGGACCAGGCGGCACATCCGCGAAAGGCCCGTCTCCCTCCCCCGCTTTCTGCATGCGGTGACATCGTCCAATGACACTTTGTTGAAAATATTAAAACCTAGAGGTCATGCCAAGCCCAGCTTGAAAGCAGGAAGACATTCTTTCGCCCAAGCGCAAGTGCATATTTGGAATTGTAAATGCAAATTCTTTGGAGACAGACGTGCCTTCCTGGCCGTGAGTACAGACAGAACATTTGAAAGCGGGTCTCACTTTAATTTTTGACAAGTGTTAGGAAGACATACCCCTCACAGCTTGAGAGAGACAGAGAATGAAAACCAGCCTGCGGGTCACGGGTGGGAGGGCGGGGGTGGGGAGAGGAGGAGTGGGCTTCCGGAAGGGACCGTGTGACTCAGTTTCCAAGTCCGCCAAGGGCTCTTTGGGGGTTAAGGGGGAGGTGGCGGGGATGTCTCGAGGGGAAGCCCAGGGACATCAAGGCAGCCAGTGCAGCGGGGCCGGCAGCCGGCCACCTGGCAAGTAATCTGGATGTTTCCAAGGGAGGCGAGGAGGCGGCAGAAGTGTGGGTCCCTCTCTGCTCAGCGCTCTTGACGTGTTCATGCTCAGTCCTGTCTGCCTCTCTGTGACCCCGGACTGCAGCCTGCCAGGTGCCTCTGTCCATGGGATTTCCCAGGCAAGAATACTGGATCAGGTTGCCATTTCCTTCTCCAGGGGATCTTCCCGACCCAGGGATCGAACCCTAGTCTCTTAGGTCTCCTGCACCGGCGGGCAGGTTCTTAACCGCTGAGTCACCTGGACCTGCAGTGTGCACATAAAGCGTGGCCTGTTGTGTCTGGCTTCTCTCCAGCAGCATAACGTTTTCAAAGTTCACGCATGTTCCCCCATGTATCAGTATTTCCTTCCTTTTCATGGCTGAAAAATATTCCCTTGTAGGAACAATTTGTTGTCATCAGTCGATGGGCACGTGGGCTCTTTCTGCCTCTTTGACCACTCTGAGTAATCCTGTTCTGAGCAGTCATGTACAAGCTTTTGTGTTGACACTTGTTTTCAGTTCTCCTGGGATGGACCTCAAAGTGGAGCTGCTGAGTCATAGGCTAACTCTAAATTTAACTTTTTGAGGAATTGCTGTTTTCCGAAATGGCTACACAATTTCAGATTCCCCTCGGCAATGTAGGGGATTTCCAATCTGTCCACACCTTTGCCAGCGTCTGTTGCTGACGTTTTGATCACAGCCGCCCTAGTGGGTGTGAGGTGATGCCTTACTGTGGTTTTTGACTTGCATTTCTCTAAAGGTTAATGATGTCAAGCTTATTTTATGCCTATTGCTTATTTGCACATCTTCTCTGGAGAATGTCTATTCAAATCCTTTGTGCATTTTAAAATAATTATTTCTTTTGGCTGAGCTGGGTCTTCGTTGCTTCATGCGGGCTACTCCCTCGTTGCAGCACACAAGCTTTGCATTGCGGTGGCTTCTTGTTTCAAAGCACCGGCTCTAGGGTGAACGGGCTTAGCTGCTCCGTGGTAAGTGGAGTCTTCCTGACCAGGGATCGAACCCATGTCCCCTGAATTGCCGGACAGATTCTTAACCACTGGACCACCAGAGAAGTCCCTGTGTCCACTTTTAAAATTAGGTTGCCTGTCTATGAGGCCTTTATGAGACACTAGATTTGCAAATATTTTCTCCCATTCTGTGAGTTGTCTTTTCACTTTCTTGATCATGTCCTTTGCAGCGCTTAATTTTGACGAAGTTCAATTTATCACTTTTCAGGAGGTTGCTTTCCCTTTGGCGTTATATCCAAAAAGCCATTGCCCGAGTCAAGGCCCTGAAGACTTACACCCAGGTTTTCTTCTAAAAGCTTTAGCCCTTACATTTAGGTCTTTGGCCGCGCTGAGGTAGTTTGCGTCTGTGGTATAAGGTAGGGATCCAACTTCATCATTTTTTGTGTGCATGTCCCATAGTTCCAGCACTGCTTGTTGAAAAGTATTCATTCTCCACTGAATTGTCTTGATGTATTTGTCTAAAATCAATCGATCGTAAGTATACGGATTTATTCCTAGGCTCCCGCTTCCTCTCAAAACCTTTTTATTGTACGTTGGAATACAGCCAATCAACAATGTTGTGACAGCTTCAGGTGGACAGCGAAGGACTCAGCCTTCGCTGAATGGACACACACGTGTCCACTCTCCCCCAAACTCCCCTCCCGTCCAGGCAGCCGCACACTGAGACGAGTTCCCTGTGCTGTACAGGAAGTCCTTGGTTTTCCACATTAAATATAGTGCTGTGGTCCTGTTCTGACTCTCAGTTCTATTCCGTGGACCCCTGGTCTGTCCTTTACTAGGACCACACAGTCCTGATGCCTGTAGCTCTCTGTATACATCTTCGATTTCCACAGCTGACTGTTTTGAAGTTGAAAAAGTACGAGTCTTCCAACTTGGGTCTTCCTTTTCAAGACTGTTTTGGCTATTGAACCACTAACCTCATGGCCACCTTCACCATGAAGGGTAAGGAAATCAAGACCCACCTCCTCAGCCCCAACCTCAAACCAAATCCTGTGCAGTTGCCTTGACAAAGCCCAGGCCAGCCAGACACACGTCCCCTTTCCAAACGGACAACGCGGCGCATTCGTGTTAGAGCACCATGGATCTTGCAGTCTCGTCACTCTTTCGATCATGAATCCTCCCAGGCTTTGCATTTATCTGCGTCTGAAAAAAAAAAAAAAAAGGAAAATACGATGCCAAAATCCAGGCCTCCTTGTCTCGTTTACATCTCGCATCTGTAGTGTGAGAGCGGCCCAGAAAGTCCACCTCCGCCCTCTCCCCCTCCCTTTCCCACTATGCCCCCCCACCACCCCCCCCCCCCCCCCCCAGCCGGGCTGAGTCAGTTTCTCCCGGGTCCGCCCCTGTGGTCTCCGGCCCAAGCTGCCCGCCACCCCCTGGGCAGCTCCTTGGCAGAGATTTGAAACGTTTCTATTGAAATGACATTTGAACAAACGCGGAGGGGTTCAGCTGTACTTCAATCAAATTCCGTCGGATCCAGTTGGGAGCCGGGTCCCTGTGGACACTGCTCGCGGAGTCCCCTCTGTTTTCTGATTTGAATTGCTTTGTTCTCCGTCCAGGAAGGGGGGAAGGGGGAGGATGCGTTTGGCCCAAAATGAAACATTTCCCTTTTAAGTCAAAAACTTGAACATGGCTTGAAGGAGAGAGTTTAAGCTCCATAATCCCCGGTCCTGAGCGAAGCTGTAACAAGCCTGCAATTTCCTTTTTGGAGGAGGGAGTCGGGGAAACAGCTCTTGGGCAGAGCCGCCCGGCGCCCCTGTGAGCCTGCCCGGAGCTGGCGTTTCCCTGCTCCCGGGGCCAGCGCTCAGAACCCTTTCCTCTCCCTGTGTGTGCAGACACGCTCTGAATTTCAGTTGTTGGAGGAGAACCCCAAGGCAGCTTTTCTGGGGCCCCCAGCTCTTTTCTTCCACTTTTCGTTTCTGGGTGGGTGCCCCAGACACCACCATCACCACGGCAGCTGCTCCGCGTCCTTTCCGGGCCCTGCTGCCCGACCCCACAGGCAAGTGATGACGTCATGGGGGGCGGAGTGGGTGTCGGGCTCTGGGTACCGAAAGTTTGAGTGTTCTCGTCCCAGACATGATAAAATCGGACCGTATAACCCTCTAAGTTATCATCCATTCTGAAAACCGTCTGAATCATCACGGAACAGCCTCAAAGGGATGTGAGCAAGTATCTAACTAGATTTTCTCATTTTTTTTTTTAATGCAAAAGAGGGCCCCAGCCTCCAGGCGCAGAAAAGTCTTGCTAATCTGATCATGACCTAGTGTTTCAAGTCATCTCCCTCCTTAGGCCTTGTGATAGTTGCTTTCTTATTTAATTTTCATTTTTTTATTGGTGTATGGTTGATTTGCAGTGTCGTGTTGGCTGCAGGTATACAGCGAAGTGATTCAGTTATACATATACAGGTATTTATTCCTTTTCAGACTCTTTCCCCACATAGATTATTACAGAATATTGAGTAGATTCAGTTATACATATACATGTATTTATTCCTTTTCAGACTCTTTCCCCACATAGACTATCACAGAACATTAAGTAGAGTCCCCTGCCCTATACAGTAGGTCCTTGTTGATCACCTGTTATAGTAGTGAGTTAAGTCGCTCAGTGGTGTCTGACTCTTTGTGACCTCATGCACTGTAGCCCATCAGGCTCCTCTGTCCATGGGATTTTCCAGGCAAGGATACTGGAGTGGGTTGCCATTTCCTTCTCCAACATATAGTAGTGTGTATCTGCTAACCCCAAACTCCTAATTTACCCCTTTCCCATCCGCCTTTCCCCTTTGGTAACTGTAAGTTTGTTTCCAAAGTCTGTGAGTCCGGGACTTCCTGGCTGTCCAGTGGTTACAACTTCACCATCTAATGCACAGGGTGCAGGTTTGATCCCTGCTCAGGGAGCTCCGATCCCACAAGTCTACAGCCAAAACACCAGGACATAAAGCAGAAGCAATATTGTAACAAATTCAATAAAGATTATTAAAAATGGTCCACACCAAATAAAAACACTTTTTAAGTCTGTGAATCTGTTTCGTAAATAAGTCCATTTGTATCATTTTTTTAGATTCCACGTGTTATACCGTCTTTGTCCTTCTCTGACTCACTTCTTTGTGTCCGTTATTTAAACTCTGTTGATATTTGTTTAATTAGTGGGTAAATATAGAGATGGATGGATGAATAGAGGAGTGGATGGAAGGAGATGCTATCAAACTTAAAGAGTTATTAAGTTCTTACTTTTTGGCTGTGCCGCGAGGCGTGTGGGATCTTAGTTCCCCGACCAGGGATCGAACCAGCACCCCCTGCGTCAGAAGTGCTGCATCCTAACCGCTGGGCCACTAGGGAAGTTTCAGGGCTGATAGGTGGCTTCTCGCTTTCCCAGGGCTCAGCAGCACAATAATAATGGTCAGAAGCGGATTCACAAACGCAGCAGAGCCAGTCCGCCCGAGTTCCAGTTGCTGTAGGTTCGATTCTTTAAGGCTCAAACTTGCTTCTGTTTCATGTGTTCCGGAGGAGGATGACAAGACAGAGTTTTCTTCTATGATTTGATGTCCTTGGAACTGTGAGTCTTTTTTCTTAGAGCATCTTTCAAACTTCTAATCCAGTTTCTTCATGCTAGTATTTATGTAGGAAGCTTACTACATTCATTGAACACTTTGTGTTACAAGGGCCAGAAACTCAACCCAACCCAGCTTGAGGCCAGAAGGGAGTTTACTGGTGCATGTAAACAAAATTCCAAAGATGGATTTGCCTCTGCCTAGACCAGTGGAAAATTCTGAAAGAGATGGGAATACCAGACCACCTGACCTGCCTCTTGAGAAATCCGTATGCAGGTCAGGAAGCAACAGTTAGAACTGGACATGGAAGAACAGACTGGGTCCAAAAAAGAAAAGGAGTTCGTCAAGGCTGTATATTGTCACCCTGCTTATTTAACTTCTATGCAGAGTCCATCATGAGAAACACTGGGCTGGAAGAAGCACAAGCTGGAATCAAGATTGCTGGGAGAAATATCAATAACCTCAGATATGCAGATGACACCACCCTTATGGCAGAAAGTGAAGAGGAACTAAAGAGCCTCTTGATGACAGTGAAAGAGGAGAGTGAAAAAGTTGGCTTCAAGCTCAACATTCCGAAAACAAAGATCATGGCATCTGGTCCCATCACTTCATGGGAAATAGATGGGGAAACAGTGGAAACAGTGGCTGACTTTATTTTGGGGGGCTCCAAAATCACTGCACATGCTGATTGCAGCCATGAAATTAAAAGATGCTTACTCCTTGGAAGGAAAGTTATGACCAACCTAGATAGCATATTGAGAAGCAGAGACATTACTTTGCCAACAAAGTCCGTCTAGTCAAGGCTATGGTTTTTCTAGTGGTCATGTATGGATGTGAGAGTTGGACTGTGAAGAAAGCTGAGCGCCGAAGAATTGATGCTTTTGAACTGTGGTGTTGGAGAAGAGTCTTGAGAGTCCCTTGGACTGCAAGGAGATCCAACCAGTCCATTCTGAAGGAGATCAGTCCTGGGTGTTCATTGGAAGGACTGATGCTAAAGCTGAACTCCAGTACTTTGGCCACCTCATGCAAAGAGTTGACTCATTGGAAAAGACCCTGATGCTGGGAGGAATTGGGGGCAGGAGGAGAAGGGGACGACAGAGGATGAGATGGCTGGATGTCATCACCGACTCGATGCACGTGAGTTTGAGTGAACTCCGGTAGATGGTGATGGACAGGGAGACCTGGCGTGCTGCGGTCCGTGGCATCGCAGAGAGTCAGACATGACTTAGCAACTAAATAACAACAACAGAGCTGAAACCAGGTCCGTAACAACATGATCAGAAATCTTTCTCTCTCTTGATCTCTCAGGCTCCCACAGTGGAACCTCAGAAAGATGCTGTACACCAAGTAGGTGAAAGTTGGCTCGGTCTTTAGAGCCAAAGACCACAGTGAAGAGTAGGGCTCGCCCAGTGGTTCCCACTACGTTCTCAGTTTCTCTGGTTTAGTGGAAGAGCTCTGCTCATCAGGAGTGCCCCACAGTGGCCATCTGATCAGAGTCTCTCATTGGAAAATGAGGCTTGTAGAGAAAGAGAGAGAGAGAAGTATGATAAATAGGGGGCAACCATTGAAAGACAACAGAGAGAAGACTGGAGATGCAGTGGATGACTTGAGACTTAGAAGCCTTAACGGGGCGTCATCAGGGACGCAGGAAGAGGAAATCTGACGCTGCTTTGTCAGCAGCATCAGGGACAAATGGCCAGGCAGTAACAGACACCTTCCGCTCCGAGGGCAGCCGCAGGACCACGCTTCTCAGTGGGATGACCTGCGTTGCTATGGAGACCACCTAGCTCTTGACCCACCCTACTGAAAAAGCCTGGCTGTTGAAATACCATAACTTTCATTATGATGAGAGGTTCTTGTTCCTTGTGGGCCGTGGCCGTGTGGCTGCTAAGATGTCTGCCATCTCTCTAGCTTCCCTGGGTCCTTTATCATAGACCGAGCTAACCACGGCAATCTGGACATGCCCCCGTTCCCCACAACTTCAACGCACCTGTCAGACCCTCCTCTCCACCTACATGTTCAGGTCTTCCCTCAAAAGAAAGTGTGATGTAGACATCTCAGGCATCAGTGAAAAGACTAGTGGGAACATGTGTTTTCAGTAAGGAAACATAAAAAAATCATACCATAGGGACTTTCCAGGGGCTAACACTCCACACTCCAATCCGGGGGCCTGGGTTCCATCCCTGGTCAGGGAACTAGATCCCACATGCCACAGCTAAGAGTCTGCACGCTGCAACTATAGCACGCACGGGCTGCAACGAAGAGTGGAGATCTTGTGTGTCAAAACTAAACCCAGGAGCAGTCAGATAAATAAATATTTTTTAAAGCGTGCAGTTAAAAAAAATCATACCACAGAGACCACGTGTACAATCACTCCAATAGAATCAGAATTATGCCACAAAGAATTATAGTAATTATTCTTTAAAATCTCTACAAAAGACTTGAACAGGACTTCACCACAAAAGGATATCCAAATGGCCAATAAACACACAAGGAGGCGTTCAGGTATTCGGCTTCAGTGAGGCAACAACACACCCCTGCACGCCCATCGAAGCAGAAAGCACCAGCTGCTGGCAAAGAGGCTGAGGACGGGAGTCTCTGAGACACTCGGAGCTCGGACGCAACCTGGTCCAGCCGCTTGGGAATGCTGTCTGGTGGAATCTACCAAAGCAGAGCACGCGTAGTCTCCGTGACCCAGCAATTCCACTCCTGGGGATCTGCCCCAGAGAAACACATTCACCAAACAACATGAAAAAAAAAAGTAGAAACAATCAAATGCCCATCAGCAGGAGAATGGCTAAGACCTTCTGTGTAGACTCGCATTTGATACATATAGTCATTCGGCGGATAAAGTAGCAGCCCACTCCAGTGTTCTTGCCTGGAGATTCCTGTGGGGAGAAGGGCCTGGCGGGCTACAGTTTCTGGGGTCGCCGAGTCGGACACGGCTGAGGTGACTGAGCACACACAGTGGGTGTTGTATGTCAGTGAGCTTGAAAAAAGATGAATCAACATCACAGGCAAATCTCATAAACATCCTTTATGATCCATTTATATAATGTTCAAAAGGTTCCATTCACAGAAAGTTTAAATCAGGCAAAACTAAGCTCAGGTGTTAGAAGTCAGGGGCATTATTATCTTTGTCGAGCAGAAGGAATCTGAAAGAGGGTACCCGGCGGGCTCCTGGGGGCCTTGAAACGCCTGTGAAAATCCATCAGGCTGCACCCTGGTTCGCTGTGTGAGCATCTCTATTTATGTCAGACTTCAGTGAGGACGTACCCTAGAAAAAGGTTCAAAAATTACACCAAGTGGATCAATGTTGGTGGGATTCATGTGCCTTTGTCTCTTAAAAACAGCTCAATTCTTTCAAAAACGGTTCTCCCATTGTTGCATCAGTATAATTCATCGTGGCAAGCCTTCCTTTCACACTGTACAGACAGCTGTGTCCCGGGCCCCACGCTGGCCCGCCCTTTGTACAGACTCGTCTGTTTACGGCGAGGCCAGCGCGGCTCAGCACCTGTGTTCTCTTGGAATCTGTAGCCCCAACCCAGATGCTCTGGCTAACTTCGCATTTCACAAGGAAAAAAACACTTTGTCTGGTAGACAATGGGGTGAGGCAGAAAGAGTCCAGGACTTGGAGTCAGATCTGTGCGGCGAGTGCCCTTCTGCAGCTGTAGGCAAGCTGCACCACCTCCTGAGCCTCCGGGTTCTGCTCTGAGGCCGTGGCCATGGAGGGTGTGAGCAAGGAAGGGGATGGAGGAAGGGAGTGGCACGTAGGCCGGCGCCCCGAGCCTCCTCGGCGAAGGTGAACTCTCGTTCTTGCTTTTGGAGGAGGACCTGAAGCACGTTTGTTTTTTTTTTCTAATTTCAGTATTAATGAGTGTTCTATCGCCAAACACGTGAAAAACCAGGAAAGCATCCAGAAGAAAATCGCTCAGAAGAAATCGCTCAGCAATAACCACTGATCATACTGCTCTCCTGTCCATAAGCCCTGGGTCCACGGCTTCAGGTGGGCAAGAAAGAGATGTTGATTTCCTGTAGTTCAGCTCCTCGTGAACCCGACCCCCCGCAGGCAGGAATTCACTGCCATCCGTTCAGTCCCCTCCTTTCCCCTGGATTAGCAGCCAAATTCTCACCACGGGTGGGGAAGAGAAGGGGAGGAACTGGGGGTTGGGCATCTGGTCTGTAGGTCTTGGCAGCCTTCAACATGTGCGCTGCCCCTCAGCAGGCCCTGCGAGGCCCCCAGTGCTGGGGAAAGGCCGGGTGGGCCACAGGGCAGGCTGGGGCCCGTCTCAGGTCCTCTCTACGTGGTACCCCGCTGGGGTCAGAGGGCTCTGAGCAATAGCCTCAGATGCTCTTGGTTCTCAGAACCTTTGGAGGAGCCTCCACACAGCTCCCAGCAGGTTCGGCCCAAGTGATGGGCCCAGCTCAGCATTTGATCTCGGGAACCCCCAGCCCCTCAGCCTCTCTCCCTTTCCCCTCCCCCTCCATCCCGCCCCCTCCTTAACCACAGAGGACCTTTTTTTCCTGAGGTGGAGCAGGGAGAGGAGGTGTGGAGTTTATCCATCCTGCCTCCTTATTTCCACTCTGAAGACTTTGTTATTTTCAAGCCCAAACCCTGACATCGCTCCTTCTCTTCCAAATCCCCTCCCCGAGGCAACGAGCACCAAACAGCCGAACTTTAATTCGGAGATAGTGGGCTCGGGGGAGGCTCAGCAAAGGAAATGCAGGTGCAGAACAGCCCTTGATGTTTAAGAGATACTGTCCACACACACGAGCTTGCACGCACGCACGCACGCACGCCTGCGGGATGCAACTTCGTGACCTCATTTTTCCACTTAATGGCACAGGGACCCATCCCTGCACCCTGATGGCGTTTCTATGAGCTGTGCCGTTGTTTGGGGTGCAGTCACTTATCTGACAGCCCCCAGTGTTGAGAAACACACGGCATGTCTTCCTTGACTTATTGGTTGACAGACCAACAAACTCTGAGTAAGCTGAAACCTCTTAAGTCAAAAACGCGTTTAATACACCTCTTCTACCAAACATCACGGCTTCTCGGGTGGCTCAGTGGCAAAGAATCCACCCGCCAATGCAGGAGACATGGGTTTGATACCTGGGTCGGGAAGAGCCCCAGGAAAAGGAAATGGGAGCCCACTCCGGTATGCTCGTCTGGGGAACCCTGTGGACAGAGAAGCCTAGCAGGCCACAGTCCAAGGGGCCACAAAGACTTGGACAGAGCTCAGCGACTAAACAACAGGAAGCATCACGGCTTAGCCCAGCCCACCTCAAACGTGCTCAGAACACCTCCGTTAGCCGGCAGTTGGGCACAATCATCTAACAACAAGCCTATGTTAGAGTGAAGCGTTGGATATCTCATGTGAATTATTGAACTAACCCTGGACTGAAAGGAGAGGCCAGGGTGACTGTCTAGGTCCCGGGTGGCCGTCGGTGCGTCGGCTCTTTACCCTCGTGACCCTCTGGCTGCCCAGGCAACACAGGGGCTGCCCGTGCCCAGCAGAAGGGGAGACCGGACCATGCGTCATGGGCCAGGAAGAAATCCAAGTTCCAGACTCGAAGCACAGTTTCTACTGAATGAGCGTCACTTCCGCACCAGCTTGCAGTGGAGGAATCTTAAGTTAAATCATTGTAAGTAGGCGACTGTTTGACCCTCCAAATGTTTATACCTGTATTTGACGTTGCCACACACTCCCCATGGGCATGCCACTCCCAGCTGTGGGTTCCAAGACAAGCGTCATCACTTCTCGAAGCCTCAGCATCTCGATTCATAAAACACTGGCACTACCTCACAGAATGGCCAGAAGAATCGAATTAGAGAGTAAATGAAAGATGTGATGTGTGTGTGTGTGTGTGTGTGTGTGTGTGTGTGTGTGTAAGACTCTTTGCAACCCCATGGACCGCATCCCACCAGGCTTCTAGGTCCATGGGGTTCTCCAGGCAAGGTTACTGGAGTGAGTTGCCATTACCTCCTCCAGCAGATCTTTCCGACCCAGGGATCTAACCTGGGAGTCCAGGAGTGGCCAGAGGGGTGGGCAGGCTGAAGGTAACTGAGATGAAGTTCAGAACGAGGCCAAGGTGAAAAGCGGACGTTGTGATCTCGTTCAAGTACGTTGTGCAACAAGGATGCCCACCAGATGAGCAGACCACCTGACGCGTGCACAGTCGGAAAAAGAATAATAACGCACCCAGCACTGCCTTTGGGTGGACCAGCCAATGCCTCTCTCTCCCTCTCCCTCTCCCTCTCCCTGACGGCTGAAGCACCCACTCTGTGCGGCCTTCTCTCAATCCACACTGGTAATACTGACAAGACTTTGATGTGCTCCTCATTCAACAGAATGTTGTTTAGTTCAAAGTGAAGAACAGAGGCAATTCTTTGCTTTTAAATTATTAGCTCCCTAAGTCTTCTGTAATGATATAGTTTGACTGAAGTGTGCAGTTTATTAACTACATAAAGACGACATTATCAGAGCCGAGAAAGGCCACTGCGAGTTCTGCCTTTCAGCCCAGCAGCAGGGGTTCTGGAGGCTTTGATCTCAATCAATGCTAAATGTCTTTGTGAGATAGAGCACGAGCTGAGATTATCTTTGGCATGGAGGCAGCATCAATTATTCAAGTCCTTTTCCTTATGAATTAAAGTGTTCTTCGACTTCCTACCCCACTTGTGGGTTGGGGGCTTTTTTTTTTTCTTTTATTGTTGTTTTTCTAATCAGGAAAGGCCTTTGGAATAAACCTCCAAGCGTTGGCTGATCATACTCCAACTGACCTTTGAAAATTCACGTCTCTTCCTCCTCCTCCCTAATTGCTCTCCCCACCCTCACTCGGAGCCTTGGTCCTCTCAGAGCTGACCTGAGGGACTGCAGAGAGAAGGGGGTGCATTGTTCCCATCTGGCGTCGTGCCAGAGTGGTCAGCAGAGGCCAGTGTAGTAGCCCCTTGACAAGAAGTGTTGGTTTGAAATTGGATGAAATGGAGGCGTCCCCGGGCTGTGAAAAGCCACCAGGGCTGACCTCAGCAGCTCACTGTGCCTCTCAAGGAAGAGGTCAGCTATCAAACTGCCTTTCTGATCAAGAGCAGCTCTTCTGAGAATGCCCACCCTCTAGGACAGAGGTTTTTCCATCTGCAGGCTGAGACCCAGGAGTGGGTCATCAAGTCAATGTAGCGGATCAGGTCCAGCAGAATTACAGAGAAAAGAAAAAAGACCAGAATGCATTTGATGTATTAGGGTAAGTACTGTTCTCTGAGACCCTGTTTCAGATCTGAGTGCCCTCGGTCACCATATATCATCAACGCCGCCCCTCCTTCACCAGAGAAAGCCAGAGACATTGGAGGTCACTTATTTGGGGGTGATTCCAGAAAGTTCCGTGAGGCCGTGGGGTAAGTGAGATAAGAACCGAGAAAACCTATGAGCTGTGTGTTGCTGACGAAGCTGCTGGGCCCCTGGGGCTGATCCCCCTGGGGAAGTTCTGAGTTGTCCCACCCAAAATGAGGGAAGCTCTTCACAATTTATTTATTTTTAATTGAAGGATAATTACTTTAAAATACTGTGTTGGTTTCTGCCACACATCCACACGAGTCAGCCATCGGTACACACATCCCCTCCTGCTTGAACCCCCTCCCTCCCCATCCGCCCTCCAGGTTGTCCCAGAGCACCAGGCTGAGCTCCCTGCCCTATACAGACGCTTCCCCCAGATGAGGGAACTTTAAACCAGTCTGTGAACCACAGCGGGATCACTGAGCACCCACTGATTTCTCAGTGTGGCACTTGGTACTGTGGGCCGTCAGGACCTGGAGGTACTGATGACCCGAAGGGAAGACAAAGCCAAGCAAAACACACCAGGTTAAGAGCATCAGGCGTGCATGCTGAGTCGCTCAGTCGTGCCTGCTCTGCGCGACCCCATGGACCGTGGCCCGCCAGGCTCCTCAGTCCATGGGATTCTCCAGGCCGGAACACTGGAGCGGGTTGCCAGGCCCTCTCCAGGGGGTCTTCCCGGTCGAACCTGTGTCTCCACGTCTCTTGCACTGCAGCTGGGCTCTTTACCAGTTGTGCCACCTGGAAGCCCCGGAAAGCGTCAGGCAGCCAGGGAAAGACCGAGTCGGGACGTGGGACCTGCCCCGCGTGGTGGGTAGGGCCGCAGGGCTCAGGTGCTCGGTCATTGTTCTAAATCCTTTCTAAATTCTAAACTTCATCCTAAATGTTTCTGTGAAGATGGCTGAGGAGTAGATGAACATGTAAGTGAGTGGTGTTTTTTAAAAATATACTTTTAAATTGTACCACAGTAGGTGAAATGGGGGCTCAGATATTCTGCTGAAGGCATATTCCTGGAAGTCAAGTGACCAACAGGTATCAAAAGCATTCAGATTTTTCCTCTCATTTTCAAGCAATACTTCTAGGAATTTTTTTTTTGTGTGGTAAGAAACACCTGTAAAAGTGAAAAACTAGAAATATCCCAAATATCCAACTAAGTGGGATTAGTTCAGTAAATATGCTATGTCCTTACAATTGAACATGATCTGATTATTTTAAATGATGTTGAGATGAAGATTGTTGAGAACAATATTTATTGTTCGTGACAAATTAAGTGAAAAAAGCCAGTATTAAACTGGGTGAAAGGTATACGGGAATTCCCTGCACTACTTTCCAACGTTTCTGTAAATCTAAAACTATTTTCAGATGTAACAGTTTGTCTAAACATCTTAAAAACCAGATATTTACAGCACTGTCTTATTTGAATTTGACATACACTCATGAAAGAATATATTTGAAGGTGATCACAGTGGGTATTCTTTATGGTAAGACTGGGGGCTTTTATTACCTTCTTTTTACTCACCTGTATTTTCTGCATTTTCTACAATGAACAGGTAGTGCTTTTGTAGTGCTTTTATTTTGTAAAACATTTTTTTGAAAACATTTTTAGAGACTTTTTAAAATGTGGACCATTTAAAAATCTTTTTATTGAATTTGTTACATTTTTGCTTCAGTTTCATGTTTTGGTTTTTTGGCTTTGAGGCATGTGGGATGTTAACACCCTGACCAGGAGTCAAAGCTGCAACTCCTGCTTTGGAAGACAAAGCCATGACCACTGGGCCACCAGGGAAGTCCCTGTACCACTTTTAATAAGAAAGATAAATAAAACTTATCTTAAATTTATCTTAAATGTTCTTTAAAGGGAGTTTATCAAAGAAGGAAAGAAAACAGGCTAATGGATAGAGGAGAATAGTGACGAGATGCTTTAACATTTTACTTTAGTCTTTATTCCAGTTCTAAAATAATGTATCCTTAACACGCAGAAATGAACATTGCCGAAGTGTACAAAAGGCGTCATCATCACACGTCAGCTTGCTTCTCAGAAACGACCGCTGGGCAGTGGGCCCTGGAGCAGCAGCGAGGCCCCACGGACCCCTGCGGCTGTTTCTGCAGCTCCTCTTCCGGGCTCAGCATGGTTGTGCTCCTAACCACCAGCACCTGTGACGTCCCTGAAGGGCTCCTCTCAGGTCCTGGAGCTGCTTCGCCCAAATGTGCAGAAAGGAAGAGGCAGGTGGGCAGACTGTACGTGAAGTCATAGAAAACGTGCCGAGGCGCAACATACACGCCAGATTCACGCCAGAGTCCCCTGCGGGCAGAGGCTGTGTCCCGAGAGCACATTCTGGCGTGGCTTCTTCCGCCTCCCCACCCGGCCTCCCCATCCCTGACCAGGCCCTCCCGGAAGCGCTCATCAGGTATGACCGGCACAGGCGTCTTCATCTCAGGGTCTGCTTTTAGGAAACACAGCAGTGTTGTTGCTGTTGACGCGCCAGCTCGTCTCCTTCCCTTTTTTCTCTGTTCACACAGCACACGCTGTACGGCTCAGACACACTGCATTTTTACAGAAGACGTGGCTCTGATTTCCCCAGAAGCCAGGGCTGAGACAGCCTGGATTGGTCACATGATTCACGGCATCTATGGGATTAAAAAAATGAATGTGAGCAAACTCTGTGAGATAGGGAAGGACAGGGAAGCCCGGCGTGCTGCCATCCATGGGGCCACAGAGTCAGGCAGGGCTGAGCGACAGCAGTAACCGGTCACACAGTGTGAGTCAGGTGGGTGAGGAGAAATGCTCAGTCCTCAGTTTGAGGACTGAGCCTTTTTTCTATGACTGTACAGAGTAATAATACCAGGGAATTTCAACTGTGTCTTAGGGAAAAGAAGAAAGGGTTGAAAGTCACCAGAAATGTGACTTAGGAGGCCAGATATGTAGAGTCAGCCTCCAGGACCAAAGGACACATTTTTGTTTTGTTTAATTTTATTCTTAGCTGGAGAATAATCACTTTCCAATACTGTGATGGTTTCTGCACACATCACCATGAATCAGCCTAGGCACACACGTGTTCCCCCTCCAAGCCTCCCCCACCTCCCTCCCCTCCCCACTCTCGAGGCCGTCACAGAGCCCCGGCTGCGGGCTCCTGTGTCAGACAGCAGATTTCCCCAGCTTTCTACTTTACACGTGCTATATGTGTGTTTCAAGCTACTCTCTCAGATCACCCCACCGTCTTTCTCCCCCACGGTCAGACACACAGACACAGAAGTAAGTGGGGGGGCTGAGGCATTTGCCCGAGAAGACATCAGCTCACAGCCACCCTGACACCGCCAGCCTGCACCCGTGGTCTCCAGCTGGCCCCCCACGCTCCTCCAGCTCCTCCTCACTCACTCCCCCAACCCCGGGCTCTGCTCCTGAACCTCCCTCCCATCTCCCCCTGCCCTGCCTGCCAATCTGCTCTCAAACACCAGGTCTTCAGCGCCCCTGTTGTGTCTAAGGATGCCCACAAGGGCTACCTGGCCCTTCCAGCTCCTCTGCTAGCGCCCCTCGGGAATCTTCAGACTCAGCGTCATGCATTATCTCCCCCACCTGCCTCCTCCTCTTGGTCTCCTGGCCCACTGGAGAGCAGCTGCGCTCTCTGATGCACCGGGCTCCCCATCTCAGCCGCCTTCGCCCCCAACGTCTTCTGGCCCCTTTCAACGTGCCCAGGCCTGTTTGACCTCTGGCTGTTCTGTCCCTTCAAACCCCCTTGCTGTCAGCCTCATGAGGTCTCCTTACCCCTCGAGCCCTATGGAGGTCTCACAAGCTCGCTGTGGCTCCATCATCCCAAACTCTGTCCCCAGACATATTCTTCCAAAGTGTGACTCTGATCAGACATGCTCAGGCTCTATGACCCCCTGTTGCCCATTGAGTTAAGCCCATCCTCCTGAGCGCAGCTCTGGGGTCAGCCTATGTCGCAGCACCACCTCCTCCTGGCCCTTTAGTGAACCGGACCCTTGGTCATTCCCAGACGCTGCCCCCTCTATCCTGCGGCCGCCCGCTTGTCCTTGTGGTCCTTCCAACTGGGATGCTCTCCTCCTCTTCCTCCCATCAACTGAGGCTCAACCTAGACTCACCTGTGAAAACCCCGAGGGCACCGATGGGGTGATTCTCCCTTCTCTGAAGTCTCTAGGCAGTCGAGCACATGCTGCTTTGCCTCATTTAAAAAAGTCTTTATTGGAGTAGAGTTGCTTTACAATGTCGTGTTTGTTTCTGCCATACAGCAAAGTGCATTGGCTGTACACGTATCCTCTCTTTTCTTGGATTTCCTTCCCACTGAGGTCACCACAGTGTTGAGGAGAGTCCCCTGTGCTATACAGCAGGCTCTCACTAGCTATCTGGTCTGTAGACAGCAGCGTACACCATTTTAACGCAGATTTCAGTGCCCTGGGCCTTCCCCGGGGGGTTAGACCGTAAAGAATCTGCCAGCAATGCAGGAGACCCAGGTTCAACCCCTGGGTCAGGAAGATCCCTGGAGAAGAGAATGGCAATCCACTCCAGTATCCTGCCTGGGAAATCCCATGGACAGAGGAGTCTGGTGGGCTACGGTCCGCGGGGTCGCAGAGTCTCGGACACGACTGAGCAGCTAACGCTTTCACTGTCTTTAGTGACCTGACTACCCAGCGAGTCCTTAAGGGTTTAAGCCACGTGACTCATTCTTGCATCTTCCCGCGCCAACCACACAGTAAGTCCTCATGACGGCTGTTCAACGAACCCTTAAATTACTCAGGTTGTTAGGACTAGCTGAGCCAGGCCACATCTGGAGATAAACCACGCTCTTCCTTGGCTCTGCTGCTAAATACACACAAACCTCCTCATTGGTGCTTCCCTCTCAAGCAGAGCAGTGCAGACGCGTCCCTCGTTACAGACCGTTCAACTGCTCTCTCTTCAGACTCAAATCTCTTGCCCGGAGGGTTTCAAGCCAACTCCCCCCGACCAGAATCACAGTGTCTGGGCTTAGCCGACTTCTGAGAGCCTCCTTCTTTGTCTCCCCGTTCCCAGCTGTCCACTGCTGGGACAATCCCCAGGCGCAGGAGCAAAGCAAAGCTTGACCCCAAGGCAGTGTCCCCTTGGAGCCAGCTCAAGAGCAAAAGAAACCCTGCCTTCCCCGAGATGAAAGCTCCCTGCAGCCGGATCACCCGTGGCCTAATGCCACGCTGCCATGGCAACATGAATTTTAAGCAGTCATCGGCAGAACCCGCTTCTTCGATTTCGGCAACCCTGGAGCCAGCCTCTCCTGGGTGGGTCTTCCCACCACAAGGGTCCCGGTGGACCCGAGGGGCCTGAATCATTCTCTGCAGTCAGGATGACCCGACCTGGCAGCTGACACGCTGAGACCTGATGGGTGTGATGCTTGGACCACATGCACGTCTCCAGTCAGACTTCACTCTCAGGGAGGGCGTGGGGGCGTCAGCAGCCTCAGGGCCGAACCCCCAGAGAAGGAGGGAAGCAGCTCCTCACTTCTCTGTTCTCCCCGAACCTGGACCTTTCTGTCTTCTGTGTCCACGCAAAGATGCCAAGAGCCCCGACTCTGCTAACTGCCCGGTGCATCAGCCCCCGTCCAGGTGCCTCTGCCTGGCCCAGCTTCCAGCCTCACCTGCCCAACGAGGGAGCTGATGAGCCGCTCAGGCTGAACAGGGAAAGACGCGTGTGGGTGCGCTCAGTCGTGTCCGACTCTTGTGACCCCATGGGCTGTAGCCCACCAGGCTCCTCTGTTCACGGGATTCTCCAGGCAAGAATCCTGGAGTGGGCTGCCACTTCCTTCTCCAGGGGATCTTCCCGACCCAGGATCGGACCTGTCTCTCACCTCTCCTGCTTGGCAGGTGGGTTCTTGATCGCCAGCGCCATCTGGGCAACCTGCAGGGACAGAGGAAGCGAGTTAATCAGTTTGCGTCCGGAAGTCGGGGGTGGACACGCAGAGATGACCTTCCACGCGAGGGATTCTCTTGGCCATGGTCCACAGGCTGAGGAGGGAGTTTTCTTCCTGCGGGAGTTTTTCTGCAGAGTCTCAACACTCACCAAAGCCACTAGAAATGGCCCAGCCCCCCGGTAGCCCCCAGGACGCAGCAGCCAGGAGACCCCCACAGGCCACCATCAGCCTGCAGCTCAGCGGCTCCGGAGGCTCTGAGCACAGGGGGAGGCCCGGTCCCTTTCGCTCCCCTCATCCGCCTCTCTGGCTTTCCAACCAGGAGAGGACCTTCCTCCTGGCCCGCTTCCTTCTCACTCCAGTCTCAAGTCCCCAGGAGGAAAAGCTGCCTCTCTGGGGATCCGTGAGCCTGGGACTCCCCCTTCTGGTGAAGCCTTGGGAGGGGACTGTCCCCAGAGTGCAGGGCAGGGCCTCTGAGGCCGAGGAGCCCGAGACCTGTGTCCCCTCGCCCCTACCCAGCTCGGCCTGTAGGCTCCTGAGGGCCCCGGCGCCCTTGGCTGGCACAAAGCATACCAGTCCCTTGACTGCCTCTCTTCCCTGGAGGCCACTCACCCTGGGCCTTCCCTGCCTTTGAACAGCATGTGGTGGAGACAGAAATTCCTTCCCGTGTGGACCACTGCCTTCCTTCCTCCTGGGGTTCTCTGTGACTGCACTTCCCCCTAGCGCGGGGCTTGCCCAGGCGGCACTAGTGGTAAAAAGCCCACCTGCCAACTCAGGAGACAGAAGAGGGCCCTGGAGGTGACCGTCCCTAGGGTCGCAAAGAGTCGGACGCAGCTGAAGCCACTTGGCACGCACACGTGCTCAGCTCAGGCAACCAGAGTCCATCATCCATCACCAGATGCCGGACGGGGTTCCCTGCAGGACCCCGGGCGCCCAGGGGCATGAGTGTGCGAGCCCGGTGCTGAGATTCTCCTCGTCTCCAGACACACTGGCTGCCAGGAGGACGTGGATTTGCCCCTCATCTCCTTTCAGACCAGCTTTGCAATGAAACACATCCAGCCGTGACCCTGTGGACTGCAGCCCGCCAGGCTCCTCTGTCCATGGGACTCTCCAGGCAGGAACACAGGACTGGGGTACTGTGCCCTCCTCCAGGGGATCTTTCCGACCCAGGGACCAAATACAAGTCTCTTGCATGGCAGGCAGATTCTTTACCGTCTGAGCCACCGGGGAAGGCCATTTCAATGGATTGGCCTGCTCACCTTCCAAGAAACGTGGCTGACTGCTCACTCTCTCGGAGAAAGTTTCCCTTCCCCTTCCTGAGGGACTCCTGTGAGCCCAAGAGAGGGGACTCTGTAGAATCTGAAATGAGATGCTATTTCAGAGCTGAAGCCTCTGAGTTTCCCTCAGGGCAGTAGATCCAGGTCTGGGGGACACAGCTACCCGCCCCCACTCGTCTCCTGATGTGTGCAGAGCGATGGCTCAGCCCCAGTGTTTGTGGGCTAAATAAAGTAAGTGTCTGAGGTTAAAAGTGAGAGGCTCTTGAATTCTGAGGATTAAAGGTGAAGAACATAATAAGTGGTTTGGCAAACCACTTACCTTTTTTTCTACGAGGACCTTCCAGGCATCTTTTTTTTAAGCTTTTTTTTTTTTAATGTGACCATTCTTATAGTCTTTATTGAATTTGTTACAGTATTGCTTCCGTTTTATGTTTTCGTTTTTGAGCTGCAAGGCCTGTGGGATCCTCGCTCCCTGACCAGGGATCGAACCTGAAGCCCCTGCATTGGGAGGGGAAGCCTTAAGCTCTGGTCCACCAGGGAAGGCCAGGCAACTTTTAAGAAATGTTTTATTCACCACGTAACCCTTAATTTCAACCCACTGCCCAGTTCAAGCATGATCCCAGTGGACCCTTTAGGGCAACACTTCAGGGCTTTGGGCAGAAACCAGCAGCGTCCAGCACACAAGCAGTGACCTGTGGCCTCTGTTCCGGCTTCCTCCACTGCGGCTGAGACTTCAGAGCCCGTCGTCCTGTCGAGGGGCGGGTGGGGGCAGTCCCACATTGTAGTTCACTTAGCAGCACCTTCCCTGGTGGCTCAGTTGGTAAAGAATCCGCCGGCAATGCAGGAGACCCCGGTTCGATCCCTGGGTCTGGAAGATCCGCTGGAGAAGGGAACAGCTACCCACTCCAGTATTCTGGCCTAGAGAATTCCACGGACTGTATAGTCAGTCCATGGGGTCGCAAAGAGTCGGACACGACTGAGCGACTTTCACTTTCACTTTGGTCTCTGCCTACTGGACTTCAGGAAACCCCCACCCCCACCCAGCACAGGCCCACCCCAGCCATGGCAACTGAAGATGTCTCCGGACACTGCTCAACGTCCCCTGTGACAAGTTGGGCCCTGGTTGAGAACCAGGGCTCTAGAGGAATTCCACCAAGTGAGATGTCCGGCTGGCTGCCCAGGGCCCTGCAGAGACTCACCGTGGGGGCGCTCTGTCCAGCATGCTGAGTTCACAACTGGAGAAGAGCTGGGAGCGAAGGGTGACCGGGGCGCAAACCTCTGGGAGCGGCCCCAGCGTGTCCACGCCACGGTCAGGCCGCCCATGGAGGCTCCCAGCCAACACCCTTACAGCGGGGTCCAAACGCACAGCCACGCTCAAAAGACACAGGCTCAAGGACACCCCGGCAAACTCGCCAAGACGGTCCTGGCACTGCTCCGCCATCCAGGGCCCCCGCCCCCCGCCTCCCCAAAGGTCGGCCCTGCGCTGCGGTCCGAGAGCCCCACCCCTTTCTCCAGCTATTCCCCTAGCAGTTCCCTGGTCCACCTCATCCCACCTTGCCCTCTGCTTCTGGGTGGATCTGAGCAAGCCTGGCACTCCAGGAGGATGTCTTTCCCAGCCCCCTCTTCCTGTGTGGTGGCCCAGCCCCAAGCTCCCCCTGAGGAGCTCAGTTGATGACGGCATCAAGCACAAACCAATTATACAAGCAGGGAGCTCTTGGAGGTGATTCAGTTCCCTTGGTGCGGAAAACCAAGACCTGAGTTTATCACATAAATAAGATCTCATAAAGGGCTTCCCAGGTGGCTGCTGCTGCTAAGTCTCTTCAGTCGTGTCCGACTCTGTGCAACCCCAGAGACGGCAGCCCACCAGGCTCCCCTGTTCCTGGAATTCTCCAGGCAAGAACCCTGGAGTGGGTTGCCATTTCCTTCTCCCAGGTGGCACCAGTGGTAAAGAACCCACCTGCCAATGCAGAAGATGCAGGAGATCCAGGGTTTGATCCCTGGATCAGGAAGATCCCCTGGAGGAGAGCATGGCAACCCACTCCAGAAGTCTTGCCTGGAGAATCCCCTGGACAGAGGAACCTGGGGGGCTACAGTCCATGGGGTTGCAAAAGAGTTGGACACGACTGGAGGGACTTAGCAGGCGAGAGCTCACAGATAGCTTATAAAACGAGATGTACGCTAGCATTCCGATCCAAAAACACTTAGACAAGGTAACCTTTTATTGGTTTTAAGGCAGCAAGTCAAGTCCTCTGGTCCACATGCCTTTCTTCTGATGACAAGAGGAAAGATGGGGGCAAGGGAAAGGCTGGCCACGGGGCACCCACCCGGAGCGCTCTTCTGCAGAGTCCACCCATCTTGTCCCTCCGGCCCCCACGTGTGATCTTCGTGCACTCTGGTCCCCGAGACAGCGGGTCCCGTGGCCCCATCCTGCAGAGTCTGTGGGAGCAACTTCCTGGCCCAAGGCCCCAGGCTCAGCCAGTGTGGCCCTCTGCGGGGCTCTCCCAGGGGCAGATGACCTCCTTTTCTGTGGCCTGGTCACCTCGTGCTCCGGGGCCCGGGTCCTCCGAGTCCATCAGACAGGCCCCGCTTCCCATGGGCACGTCCATCTTGATCTGGAAAAAGCTTCAGACACATGAGCAGAGCAGTGTGTGGAGACAGAAGGTCACCACACCCAGCTCACCCAACCCCCCGAGGAGGCACAGACCCAGGCGCCTTTCTGGAAGCTGTGTGTGCAGTGACCCGCTCGGGGCTGGGGGGGGTACCCCGTTCACTGGGTGTCGAGGGAGGCTCTGTTTTCCTGCTGAACGAAGGATAATTCAGGGAACGCTTTATTTCCCTTTTCAAGGGGCTTCAGTTTTTTCGGTTTTGATGAATTCCAGATATTCCTGTAGAACATACCGGGACCCAGGCCTCAGCCCCTTTAAACTGCCTTCTAATGAAGTGGTGGCCATGGAGCACAGAGGTTTTCAAAAGCCCCAAGACCGCTGTGGCCACAAACTAGAGCGTTCCCTCAGCAGAGCCCATCAGGAGGAATCAACGGACAAGTTCTTTCCCCCTGAATCCCCCCACCCCAGATGCACAGAGCACAGCCAAGGCTGGAGACTTGGGTATCCATGGCAACCTACAGCCTCAGCACGGAGCCGCCGTGTCCAAGACCACGCATGGCCAAAACGCAGGAGCATAGCAGAGGGTGGAGGGGTGCTCCGCGCTGTCTCCCTCAAGACCAAACAAAGGCGGGGCTGCCTTTGTGTTGCACTGTCCATAACTCTTCTTTGTGCCCAGGAGCCCGGAGCCCTCAAGTGCACCCCGGAGCCCCTGTTCTTCACCAGAGAGCTGCCTCGGGCAGGGGGCTCTCAGAGGTCCGTCTTGCTTTGCCGCCCATAGTGGGGATAACAGGGGCCAGCCCTGAATGGAGGCTGTACACTGTCAGCACCCTGTAGCCCCCCTGAGTGCTCCCCAGGGCAGATGTGTGCAGGAGCGGGTGGGGGAGGAGAGGGCCCCCAAGGCAGGGGAGGGGACCGGGGCCCAGCACCACCTGTGGGTCCCAGCACTGCCACTGAAATTTCCGGACCTTTTAAAAATGCAACAAACTCATTAGGCCAAGGTTTTAGTTGGGCAGGGTGAGTGGAAGAGGATTGTGTTGTTGTTTAGTTACTAAGTCATTTCTGACTCTTTGAGACTCCGTGGACTGTAGCCCACCAGGCCCCTCAGTCCATGGAATTCTCCAGGCTGGAATACTGGAGCAGGTAGCCATTCCCTCCTCCAGGGATCGAACCTGGGTCTCCTGCATTGCGGGTGGATTCTTTACCACTGAGCCACCAGAGAAGCCTGGAAGAGCATGTTAATAGAAAGGGGGAAAGATGGAAAAGAAAAACAATCCCATGGACTGTATAGTCCAAGGGGATGAAAAGAGTCGGACTCAGCTGAATTACTTAAACGTCACTTCACTTTCCTTTCCCCTAGAAAGACCGCAGAGGGCAGCGCTGAGTCTGGAAAGGGTCTGGAGGTCAAAGGTTTGTCCATGGGGTCTGCTTTCCAGAATCCTCCTCCTCACCCGGCACTCTCCACCCTCCATCTGCCCAGCCCCCAGGCCCTAGACCCCAGACCACAGAACCTGGGTCCTCACCAGACACCCGTGTGCACACATACACACAATCCTGTGTGCGCACACACACACACACACTCCTCATGTGCACACACACACACACAATCCCCATGTGCACACGCACACAATCTGTGCACACACACACACTCCCCATGTGCACACATAATCCCCGTGTGCACACACACAATCCCATGTGCACACACACACACTCCCCATGTGCACACATAATCCCCGTGCGCACACACACAATCCCATGTGCACACACACACTCCCCATGTGCACACACACACAATCCCATGTGCACACACACACAATCCCCATGTGCACACACAATCCCCGTGTGCACACATAATCCCCGTGTGCACACACAATCCCATGTGCACGCACACACTCCCCATGTTCACACACACACTCCCCATGTTCACACACACACAATCCCCGTGTGCACACATACACACAATCCTGTGTGCACATACACACACAATCCCGTGTGCACATACACACAATCCCCATGTGCACATACACACAATCCCCGTGTGCACACATGCACACAATCCCCGTGTACACACACATTCTCCATGTGTGCACACAGAATCCCCATGTGCACACACACACAATCTCGTGCACACACACACAATCCCCGTGTACACACAATCCCCATGTGCGTGCACACACTCCCCATGAGCACGCGTGCACACACACACACACACACTGCCCCCTCCATCCTTACTTGGCTGCTCTCCGGGGCCTCGGTCGTGATAGCTGCCGGCTGGCATCCCCCAGGGGCTGCACCTTGCCGTGGGACACAGCGGGACACTTTGGGGACAGCCGGGCGAAGACCGGGGAAGCCAAACAGCCTCGTCTCAGGAACCGCCCGAGGGACAGGCGCACACGCGCCTTGGGCTGGGCCCGGGGCCGGAGCTGATCCATGCAGGCCCCGCCGACCGCCCCTGACACATCGGTCTCCCGCCTCTGCTCGGACCCCGGGGAGCCCTCCAGGGCCACGCTGATGGGTGAGGGACAGACGGTGCTGCTGGGCCTCCGGATGAAGCGGCTGGGCGAGCGGAAGGGCCTTCCAGGGGAGCGGCAGCTTTGGGAGAAGGGGCTGGAGGGAGAGGGGGGCGCGCAGGTTCCGGTGTACACAGCCAGATGGGGGCTGGGAGCCAGCCGCTGGCCGGGCTGCAGAGAAGGAGAGAGACGGGGAGTGAGGGCACAGCTGGCCCCGCCGTGGGCTGCCCCCTCCAGGCTGGAGCCCAGGCCCGTCCAGTTGCCCCTGGGGACCGGGGAGGGGTGCCCCGAGCCCCCTGAGAGAATGGCACAGCCTCGAACAGGCTTCCCCAAGCCCTGGCCGCCTCCCCAGGGCACAGCTGGAGGCTCCTCCAGGCCTGGGAGCTGGCTGCGGGCTGGGGTTTCCCCTCGACCATCAACTCCACTCTCCAGGAGCACAGGCTCCACCCACCGAGCATCATCCTATCTCTGCCCTGCCTTGGTGCCACCTGTGGTCTGCAGGCACGTAAAACCCTTTCCACAGAGCACTGGAGGTGGGGCAAGGAGCCCTGGCTTGTGCGGACCCTTCCAGGCCTGAGACCTGCCGCCGCGTCCTGAGCCCCGACTCTCATCCACCGCCACCCTCTCCTGTGCCTCCCACGGGCACCGCAGCAGGGCCTGGGCCCCCGGGGGAGGAGGAGACTGGAAATACAGATAAGGCGGCTCCTTGAGGCAACCGCCCTGGGCGGCTTTGGCCCTGGGTCCCCGACCAGCGGGGCAGGAGCGGGGAACCGGGGCCGGTCAGCTGAAGGAGCCCGAGAGCTCCGTGCAAGTAGATGGGGGCGTCAGGATCCAAGTCCTGGGCAGGGAAGCTCGCTTGTCTCGCCTCTCCCCCGCCAGGTTTGTGTCCCCCAGGGCCTGCCGCCGCAGCCGTGCAGCACTTGGCAGCCCGGTGCGGTCCGGGCTGGGGGCTGGGCCGGTCCTGGGCTGTGCCCGGGAGAGGTGGACCAAATCTGCCTCCAAGAGACGACTGGCCTCAGGGAAGCACAAGCCCTCTGTGAAACCATCACAGCCCCACGGCCCAGAGGGGGCGTCGCCTGGGCCCGAAGGAAGGTGGCTGCGGGCCCCAGCCTGAAGAGGGAAGGGCGGGCGGGCAGACTCCCAGCAGCCCTCAGAAGAAAAGCAAGGCCTGGAGACCACCGGGGCTCAGCCCTTGGCGGGGGTGGGGGCCCCACCCTCTCCCACTTGCTCCCTGAAGCTCAAGCAAGATTCTGAAACAGCAGCTCGCAGCCACCGATGCTGATCCACTGCTCAGACAGGCCTACCAACCAGAGCCAAGGCCCTGACCCAGGGCCACCGGGTTACTATGCCTACTAATCACCATCGTGATTATTATTAACATGCTTGAGAAGCTCAGAAATTTGAGTTTCTGGGCTGCAAACTTGATGTGAATTATTGCAGGTACCTCCAGAGCAACTAACACTTACTATGCCCATTTTACAGATGAGAAAGCTAAGGCTTCCAGGAGCCAAGCCCAGGAACGCAGGGATGGTCAGCAGGCTTTGCAATTGGGCTCACTGGCTCCACATTTTACATGTGTGATGCCCAATGGATGCTTACAGGTCAGCATCACACGGGGTGTCCGTTATAAATGCAGACCCCAGACTCACTGGAGGGGAACCTGAGTTGGGGGGCAAAGCCTCACAAACACCGAGGGCACTGCTTTGCAAGTAAGCAAGAGCCAGGTCGTGTGAGAAGCTGAGCCCTGTGCTTCTGACAGTCTGCAGGGAATGGCCGTGATGGAGGGTTTGGGAGGTGACTGTCAGGTATGTGGCCCTGTAGGTTATGAAGACCTACTCTGTGCCAGTTCCCTGTGAATCTACAACTGCCCCGTTTTAGTGACCAGAATGTTGAGGACGGAGCGGGTTGGGACCATCCCCAGGCTCCCACTGCAAGCCGGTGACTACAGAATGTAGAACTTTAAGGTGGCCACTAAGACCTCAGGATGGGTGTGAGCTGTGAACGTGCTGGGCGGCCACCCCCATGATCATGCCGTGAGATATGGCATAGGTGACTCTGAATCGTTCTGGTGACACTGAGCTCTTCACCTGAACCCTTCAATCCTGAGTCTAGAAGCCAGAGACAGAAGTCAGAGGCTCGTGATAAAAATCCAACAAGCCGGGGTTCTCCATGGTTGGTTTTGAAGATGGAGAGTGGGGAGCAGGTGGCAAGGAGTTTGGGCGGCTTCTGGAAGCTGAGAGCAGCCAGCAAAAAATGGGGCCCTGGGTCCTGCAACAAGAGCTGGGATCCTTCCAACAACCTGGAAGCAGACTCTTCCTGAGCCCCCAGTGAGAACTCACACGGCCCGAGACACCTTGACGGTGTGCCCGGAAATCCTGCAAAGCCTCACCCAGCCAACCGCGAGCTCATAAATGGTGGCCGTTGGTGCGAACTTGCTACTCGGCGATTGTTAACTCTTACCGTGACCAAATGAGACTCTGACCCCAGGTCCGTGTAACCCTCAAAGCCCTTGCTTGCCTACTGATCCACATTGCCAGCCTGTTGCCTACAGGGTTTGGGCAGGACTTGGGGTGCTGAGCCAATACGCCAAACTGAGACCAGGCTTTGTTCAGAGAGACGGGGGGTGGGGCAGCAAGGTTCTCCTTCCTCCAGTTCACCGAGGACACCCGCACCTCAGGGCATCACCTTAAACCTCACTCATTAAGCCTGTGATCAATTCCTGTTATGACCCCACTTCACAGATTAAAACACTGAGGCCCACGGAGATGAGGCAGCCTGACCCAGGGGACTTGATGGCACGCACCCCCACCCGACTCCGGGCTCTCCCGCAGCCCACCCTCCTCCCCCAGCACCTGCTCCTCCCCGGGGTGAACGACAGGACAGGTAAAGAGGCAGCTCCCGTCCGGCTTCACTCACCTGTCCTGAGAAGGTCCTTCCTTCTGGGTGAGCAGCCCTGGACACAGCCCAACAGGCCCTGGACACTCGAGCAAGATGCCTCTTCCGCCCGCTTCCACCACGATCCCCGCTCGCCACAGCCCCGGCAGCCCAGGCCACACCCACCGCGGGCGTGAAATGGCAAAGCAGCGCGTGCAAGGCACATGGCAGAGAAATGATGCGACAGAGACACAGTGATGGCGAGCTCAGCTTCGCTTTGTGCTGTTTATTTTCCTAGGAGAACGCGATGGCGTGGAGCAGGCCGCTGACATGAGAGCACGAGCTCAGGCTTTCATGAAAGGCAAAGCAGATGGTACAGGGATGCCATTCACGTCCCGTCCAGAAGCCAGCTGGGAATTTGGAGGAGACCCTGCGGCCACTTCCTGGGAGCAGGCGGGAGGAGGGGGCCACCTTCCGGGGCTGCATGCTCTGCACCAGTCCCCCCTTCCCGCCCCCTCTCACTCTCCCCATCTCCGCTGTCCCCCAAAGCAAGTGAGCACACTCGACCCCACGGTGGAAAATCCACACGAGCCAACTCCCTGTTTCTTCTGTCCGTCATCTCCTCTGCCCACCCCAGCGTCAGCCTTCCCACCACAGCCTGATCAGTCACTGCCTGCTGCTGGTCAGCCCTCACCAAGGAACTGCGGACAGGCCACAGGACTGTGACGCCCTGCTCTCCTCCCCTCGGATATATCCTAGTGGTCCCTGGAGGGCCGGATTCTCAGCGAGGACAGAGGCAAGACGGTGTGGGTCAACAGGGCTTTAAATGCCCTAAATAATAAAGAATGGTAGGTCACTGTACTGGGCAACACGGACATGCAAGGGAGCATGCGCTTCAAGAGTGTGAAGCTGCTAGGGATGGCAGTGACAGGGAGGACGACGATGGTGACGCTGGTGGAGGGGATGCTGGTGGTGATGACTCTGGTGGAGGTGGTGAGAATGACAGTGAGGACAATAATAATAACAGTGGATGTGACGCCGCTCACAGCAGCCAGCATCTGCTGAGCACTCACGCCGGGCATTTCCCAAAGCACTCTACTCGACTCTCTAGCCCGTGTGTTTCCACTCAACGCTCACAACAAAAGCAGTCTCTTCTCTAAAAGCCAAGCTTCACACTGGAATTCTACAGAGACATCCCTGGCACTCTGTAGCACAACTTATCTTCTAGCATCAGATACACCCCATATGGGTAGAGAAACTCAGACTGTTTAAAATATGATAATAACAGAATCGAGAAGGTACCTAAGTACAGGGCATAATAAGGAGTATGATACTAATTTAAATGTAGCAACAATATTGTCCAGATAAATACTGTTTTTATATCATTGAGAGTCAAAGAGGCCCTGTGGGGCTAACAGGGATGGAGAGCAGAGACTAAGCCGGCAGGGGCGGGGCCCGTGGCTGGAGTCCAGAAGCAGACACGCTTCCAAAACCTCAAAACTGGGGAGGGACCTGTGGTTTCTTCCTTCGGAACATGAGAATTTCCCGGTGGACCCCTTGAGTCCCCAGGCCAGACAGTTCTCCATCCCCAGGTTCTCCCAGCACGTCGGTGTTGCGCACTGCCCAGCCTGGATGCGCTCGCACCCTCGTCAGCCCCGTGAGGGCAGAAGACATCTGTCCACGTTTGCAGCTGGGCCAGAGCCCCCACCACAGGCCCGCACACAAAGCAGGCGTTTAAAATCCATCGGTGGGTGTGGATTAAGAGGCACAAACTACTGGGTATAAAATAAGCCGGGTGCCAGGGCATAATGCACAGCACGGGGGCACGGCCAAGGCTTCACAATAACTTTAGACAAGAGTACAACCCATAAAAACACTGAATCACTATGCCGTACACACGAAGCCAACATAATATGTAACCTAACTCTACTCTAATAATAATAGAATCAAAGACGTGTGGAGTGTAACTGCTGCCATCCAGAAGACATTTGTCATCCGCCTTCCTTCAGATGGGGCTCACGTGTCCAATAAAGAACGATAACCTACTTTGTTGACAGGCCTACGCCTCTGCTTGGATTGTGGGGTCCTTGTGTATCTGACATGAGGTTTCCAGCAGCATCTGTGCCAGACCTACTACGTGTCTGACCTGGAGCACCCAGTACTCTGCTGGAGGACGAGAGTCGTGTGAAGCAGACATGTCTCACAAGTGAGGAATGGGCAGGTGAACAGTTGAGTCACAGATGAACAAGACACACTCCATGACCTGAAGGTTCAAGGTGCACCTCAACACGCCCACCAGCCACCCCCACTCTGCTGGGTGCACAAACTCAGCTCACACACGGTAACTACGAAGGGTGGCAAATACCTCCAGATCATGCTCCGCAAACTTTCCCGTTAAAGTAGGACAAACAGCAGGAGAGCCGGGGAGCCACGCTGTCCCAGGAGTCTGAGGGCAGAGCCTGAATCTGCCACAGCCAGGCATGAGATGGCTTTGATGTCTCAAATTTCATCTTAAAAATTCATGTACATCTTGCAGTCTAATTCATAATATATTCATGATTATTTTAATGTGAAATTTTAAAAATTATCTATCTTTCCTCCCATTCCAAATCTTCAAGTAAAACTGATGCCCCAGGCTGGGTATCCTCCTGGAATTCACTGAGTCTGGTCTAAGAAGCATGGATCTGGCCCCAGTGCCTCAGTTCACAAATCACAAAGCATAGAGGTGAAGAGACTTGCTGAAGACTACCTGGCTAGCAGGAGAATGAGGACCAAAGCCTAGGAGGCCTTCTCCAAACCCAAGGCTCTGCCCACTCATCCATCGACTTATCCCTCCATCCATCCATCCACCCACTCATCAATTCATCCATCCATCCATTCACATAATGCATTGATGCAGAACTAATTAGATCTAAAGCATTAGACTCCACATGGTGAGGTATTGTCCCCCACTCAGGTCAGTTTACAAAAGGTTCATCACCTGGAATTTCTCCTTGAGGTGCCCCTCCCATAGGAGACTCCAGCATTCTTCAAAGGAGAGAGGAACAAAGCGCGTCTAGTTGCTCTTTCAGAGTGTAAACTGGTCTCTGACTGGGAACAACAGAGAGTACCGCCCCGCCACAGGCTCACCTAATCTAAAGCTACAAAGAAGGGAAGCACCAACATCTAGAAAATAACCCGAAGAGAACTATCTTTGACTCTGACTCACTTTGAAAATGTCACAGACCTCCAACCATCCCTCCTTCTACTAATGAAGACATCAGCACCTTCATCCTTTGTCCAGAAAGATGCTCCGTGTTACCTGGACCCATCCTGAGGCCTCCAGCCTGAGTCCTTCATTCCTACAAGCTACTAATTTCCCCTGGCATCGTGTAACAGGGGGAGAGGAGGCAAAAACGAAGGAGAGTCCCGGCCAGCCTTCAAAACTCAGGACTGAGAACAGGCTCAACAGAACTGTGTCAGCAGAGCTGCTCTGGGCTGGTTTGACGAGGAACCTTGAAGCAGCCCCTTGCGGGGAGGGCGGGGGGCGGGTCTCCAACTGCTTTAGAGACAAAGTCTAACTTGGAGAGACTAGAGGAGGAGCTTCCTGAAGCCACTGGAAACAAACAGCAAACCTGCCTGAAAGAACTACGCGGAGGGGTGGGGAGGGCCCTTCCGAACGTCCTAAAGCCAGTGGCGGCTCAGGAGGCGGCTTTTCTCTCTGGCTCTCACCCCAAGTGCTCCGGAGGGAAGCAGGCAGATGTCACAGCTATGGAGTCAGGTGCCCAAGCCCCCGCCTTTGCCCACCTGAGGCCGCTGGCGAGCTGGAGGGGTAGGGGGAAGCCCAGGTCGGGGGTCTGAGGAATCAGCGTGAACCCGAGCGGCCCACCGCCCCACGAACGCAGAAAGGACTCCTCCAGCCCTGCCTCCCCCACCCCGGGAGGAAGCAAGTGTGGATTTATTTGGGAGGCGGCTCTTTTCTGAGTTGGCTCCTGCGGTCCAGCTTGCTCATGACCTGGGTGATGTCCACCGTGGTGGCCGCCTCCCGCGCCTTGGCTTCCTCTTCCAGCTGCCGGAGGATGACGGGGCTGGGGCTGGAGCGCAGGTGCCGCCGCATGAACGGGAGGCTCGAGCTGGAAGAGAGAAGGGGGTGGTCGGCGGAGCGCAGCACTGGACACCTGGCGGGGCGAGGCCGGCCTCTGGCGGCCCCTCATCCTCCCGGAGAACCTTAAGGGGGACCCTCGGAGGCCCCCCAGCCGCGGGAGGATGGGGCCTGAGTGAGCCCCAGCTGCCATCAGCTCTTAGAGGCCGCCAGAGGGCTTGGGCAGCGCCAAGCACAGACCACCCGCCACAGTGTCTGGAAACCAACGTGTCCCCTTAGCTTCCTAGAGGTTCTTCGGGAAAGAAAGGGACAAGGGGGCCTGGGTACTGGAAGCCCAAGGGCTCTCGCCCCCCAGGGAGAACTGGAGCATTTGTTTTCAAAAGTCAAGGTTCTGGTAAGGAAGAAAAGTGCTAGGCCATCGCAGAGCGAGGCCGGACCGGCAGAGGAAGGGGAAGGGGCTGGAGGACCAGGGATGCGCTGGCGGCAATGTGCGCATGCGCCGACCCGTCTGCCTCTTCCACCAACTCCACCCACGCATCGCCAAGACCGCACTGTCCACCATCACCTCGGGGCCAGGACACAGCTCCGGGTATGTGATGGAGGCGACCGTGAGCAGGCTTGGGGAAGCATTTCAGCCCCAAAGGGCGACTTCAGGCCTAGGAGCTCTCCAAATTTCGGGAGCATGTAATCCCTGGAACTTCCGTATCCGCCGGGGGAGGAACCACGCCCCCACCTGTGAGCCGTGCCTGAGGCTCGGTCTCCACCCCCAGCCCTGCCTGCTTGGAGCTCCACTTAACTTGCTCTGGAAAACTTCCGTTTCGTGCACTGTCTCACGCCTGACAGTCATGGGACACACTCACAGCCCCTGCCATCCCCGCACAGCTACCGGCCGGGCTTCCCGGGTCCCCAGGGTGCGCTTACTACCCAGAGCGCCGACAGCACCACCAGACCGCGGTCCTCGACCCTGAAGCCGAGCGCTGCACCCGCGGTCCAGCGCCACCCCAGACAAGAGCCCAGGCACCCCACAAGAGACCCCAGCTGATTTCTCAGGTCTGTGCCAACCTAAAAACATCTGGACAGAGGCACAAGACGCTCCCCTCCCTCCCCCACTGCTTTCTGGCAGGACGTCTGGAGCTATTGTGGCCGTTTCTTGTGGCTTAAAGAAGCTTTCCGATTCCCAGGGACACTGAACTCCCGTCCTTACCCACCACCAAGACCTCCTTTCTCTCCTTTTCATAGCAAGGCCGTTATCCTCAAAAATGAAATCAACTTGGGGTCTTTTAAAGCTCCTCTGATGAAGGCTCTGGTCCAACCACCCCCTCCTTTGGATTGACTGGAGACGCTGGAAAAGCGCCTGGCGTGGGGCTGAGCTGACAAATGGGAAGCATCTATGGGAGGCGGGGGTGGGGGTGGGGGGGGTGCGGGAAGGACAGGCCCTGGGGCTGGGGAAACTCTGCCAAAGTCCCAAATCTTTGTTCAAGCTGTTGTTTGGTTACTCTTCTGAATCTTAAATCCCTCTAGCGTTTTCTTTTTCGCCCCCAGAGAGTTCAAACTGCTCCTCAGGACGTTTTATCCTTTGCCCAAGGGCTGCCAGAGGGACATTCGCATCTCCAGTGAGGAAGGTGAGCATGGATAAAGGAACAGAGGGACTTGATGAAAAGCAGTCCCCTGTGGTCAGCAAGAATAGTTCCCCTGTTCGTTCCCCTGAAAGTCCAGCATTTTTCTTTGGGAGCAATCTGCCCCTGTCGCCACAGTCTTGAGCCATCACAAAGGATGTTACCAGGACGTAGCTAAATTAATTCCTAAACACCAGTTTGGAGTGGAGAAGTGTGCCAGTTAAAAGGCCAATGCAATGCTTCCATCTGTAATAAAGGTCATTATTCCATTTGATAATCAAAACTCTTTCAAACCAGCATTAGGAAAACAAAACTGACTGGCAGTAATGACCATGTGCGTCTCGCCAGCATGCTTTCAGAGCGTGATGAAGCCAATAAGGCGATCAGACCCTAAGAATGCCTCCCAGTCTCAATATTTTCATCCAGAAAATATCTTGATAATAGCCATTTGGCTGAAAAAGATCCTCCTTTCCCTGTAAACAAAACAGCAGGCCGTGAGCGATTTCAGCCCATTCTACTTGCCTTTTCCTCGTAGTTCCCTGGGGTTCAATCGCTTTGGCCAGCATCTCCTTATAGATTGGGGATTTTAAGTAGCGAGCGTAAGAGTCCTGGCAGGAATGAGAGAAAAATGAGAATTATAAGAAGGAAAGGGTCCAGTCAAAAGAATACACTTGCCTTTTTCCCAGCTTCCTCCCAGCAGCGAGACGGGAGTTGAAAGGATTTGTTTCCTTGTGCTCAAGGCATTCAGATCTGCATCGAAAGCCACGGTTCTCAAGTGTGGTCCCCAGGCCGGCGGCATCCATTTCACCTGATCACTTACAGTGCTGTGCTGACTCACTCAGTCGTATCTGACTCTTTGTGACCCCGTGGACTGTAACCCACCAGGCTCCTCTGTCCATGGGATTCTCCAAGCAAGAATACTAGAGTGGGTTGCCATTTCCTTCTCCAGGGGATCTTCTTGACCCAGGGATCAAACCTGGGTTTCCTGCACTGCAGGCAGGTTCTTTACCGTCTGAGCCACCAGGGAAGCCCGGATTCCTTTGTGTGGCTATTTCCTGGGACCCTGGGCAGGTTCAGAGAAGTCACTTCCTGAATGCTGCCTCACCCAAACCAACTGCAAACTTCAGTCCCAACAAATACAGGAGAAAGCCCAGAGCAACAACTGGGGGAATTTCTCAACAACCAATGGGGAACTGATTTTAATTTCTTGAAATGGTACCATTCTAAAGACTAAGCAGTGACAGCAAAAGTCATGAGAACTGTGGGCAGAAGACATAACGGACAGATGGCCAAACAGTCACAGGAAAAGATGCTCAACATCACTAATTATCAGAGCAATGCAAAGCAAAACCCCAATGCGGTGCCACTTCACACCAGTCAGAACGGCCACCATGAAGAAGTCTGCAAGCAAAAACCGCTGGAGAGGATGTGGAGAGAAGGGAACCCTCCCACACGCGCGGTGGGAATGGAAGTTGGTGCCATCACTATGTCAGAACAGCCCTTCAACTGCAGAGTGAGAAGACCTGAGAGGGCTTGAGCCTCAGCAGCTGCTCCTCCCTGGCCAGAGGGCTCGGGAGCACAGGGAGGGGCCAGCCCTGCTGCAGGTGGGAGACACAGCTGACAGATCTACACCCAACAGCAGCAAGGCCATGACCACACACGCCCCCTTCCCCCGCATCCGGGGACCCAGAGACTGGAGGACTTCCTGGCGCTCTCGGCCAACCCTGCCTACCTTCTTCATGAGCATGTAGATGTGGGTCTGCGCCGCGTCCAGCACATAACGGTGGGGGTGCTTCAGCCCCTTGACCGTGATGTCCATGGTCTTGCCGTCTATGTTTATCCACCGTCTCGCCCCGGGGGCCAGGAACAGCCTGAGACCGGGAGAAGAATGTTAGCCAAAGTAGCCAGACAGGGAGTTCCCCAGTGGCGGTCCAGTGGTGAAGACTCCCTACTTCTGCTGCTGCTGCTGCCGCTAAGTTGCTTCAGTTGTGTCCGACTCTGTGCGACCGCAAGACGGCAGGGGGTGTGAATTCCATCCCTGGTCAGGGAACTAAGATCCTACAGGCTGTGTAGTGCAGCCAAAACTAAATTTAAAATGAAAGTAGCCAAACCAAGTCAGTGAATGGAATCTTCCCAGCTGCTCGGGAGAGAGGGGCTGGCAGACATAACTCACCCCTCACCGACCCTGGGGTGAAAGGGGTCCTTTTCCAGAATACTCAAGCATCTGAATAGGTTGTCAAGCAGCATTTCCTAGAAGCAAGAAGACTTCCCTGCCAGCACTGGGAATGTGAAATATGCTTAACTTAGGAATTCCCAACCTCTTAGAGAGCAAACAGTGGGTGGGGTGACCCCCAGCTCCCCAGAGCAGGGGTGAGGCGTCCACACACGAGGTGCACTGACGGAACGACACGGGGCGTGCGGGGCCTCCGTCCAGTCTGACCTCGAGTGCAGGGCAGGGACCAGCCAGGTGGGGGGCCTCTGCACCCGCACGGCTCGTGCTTACTTGTAAATCTCCTCCGCCTTCTCCTTGACTTTGGACTGATCGCCGTACTTCAGGTCCTCACAGGCTTCCCAGAAGCCCAGGTTCTCCCCTGCGAGGGGCAGACGGTAGACACCGTGGACACCCAGACGGGAACCCGGATGGGAGGCGGAGGGAGGGAAAGAAGAGAAGCAGTCAGTGGGCATAGCTCCTGCCCTGGGCCGCGGGCGCGGGGGTGGAGGTGGGACCGCGGGCTCCTGGGTGCTCCGGCCAGGGCCCGGGAGAGGGCACGAGGCCAGGGAGCATGCCGACGGTGCCCCCTTGGTGCACAGAGACCCGCTTCTGAGAGCCTTGCAGCGCGTGTTGCCGCCAGAGCCCCTCACAGATGCTCTGCTGAAGCCGCGACCCTGAAGGACTGACCCTCCGGGAAGGCCTGGCCGCGGGGGACCAAACGCAGGGCCGCCTGAGCCAGAGACCCTGCCCCTCTGGGCCCAGAAGGAAAGCCGGGCGTCGCCCTCCTGTGTCCTTCCAGCTCGACGCCCTCCACCCGGTGCCCCCGAGCCCGGGAGTGTGACACCGGGTGCATCGCCCCAGGTGGCAGTGTCGCCTGAGAGAATACAGGAGGCACAGCAGCGGGAAGCAGGAGCCTGCGTGTGTGCGTGTGGGCACGGGTGTGCGTGTGTGCGGGGGGTGGGTCACGGAACACCACCACGTAGGGAAGTGTACCACCCCTTCCCTCTGCTCCGTTTCCTTGTTCCCTGGAAGCCTCCCGGGCATTTCAGACCAGAGAAGGCTGTAGGAGCCTAAGCAAGTTGACTCTGTCCCCTAATTCTATAGGATTAGAATTCTATAGAATTCTATAGAGTTATACCCTTCCTCTTTGGCATAAAATCCAGGGAGTCCTTAGGACCAAGACCACCCGCAGGAGCAGACAGGCCAGGATGCTCTTGAGTGACAGCCACTGGCTTTACATGAAGGGCCCTGGACACCACCTTGCCCACAGCAAAAGACAGTTCATTGCTTAGGAGTAAAATTAAATGCACAATTGTTCACAAAAGTCAAAAGGTGGAAACCACCCAAATGTTCGCCAGCACAAGAGCAAACACATGTGATGCGCGCGTGCAATGAGCGCCACTCAGCCCAGAGAGGGAGGGGATCCTGGCACAGGTCACAGCGGCGTGAACCCTGAAGGAAGTGGTGCCAAGTGAAACCAGCCAGACACAAAGGAACAAATACCGTACGATTCCATGTATTCGAGGCCCCCGAGCACTCAGGCCCAGAGGAAGCAGAACGGCTTCCAGGGGATGGGAGTTCGTGTTTAAAGGGGACATTTTCAGTTTGGAAAGATTATAAGGTTCTGGAGACGGATGGTGTGACAGTGTCACTGAACTCGACACTGAGAATGGTTACAATGGCAGCCTTATGGATATTTTACCAGTGTAAATAAATGAGCACACGGAAGTGTGTACGTGGATGTTCACAGCAGTACTACTCGTAACAGCCAAAAAGCGGAAACGACCCGAACGTCTACCACCTGAGGCTGGGTGCCTGCACAGAACGGAACACTGCTGTCGTTCAGTCGCTCAGTCGTGTCCAACTCCTTTGCAACCCCACGGACGGTAGCCCACCAGCCTCCTCTGTCCATGGGATTTTCCAGGCAAGAATACTAGATGGAGTTCATGGCCATTTCCTTCTTCAGGGGATCTTCTGACCCAGGGATCAAACCCACGTCTCCTGTATTGGCAGGCAGATTTTTGCTGCTGAGCCACCAAGGAAGCCCGAATGGAATACTATTCGGCCATTAAAAAGGATGAAGCATGATTACAGGCTCCAACACAGAACGACTTGCAAAATACTCTCCTGAGTGAAAGAAGACAGCGAGCCACATACCGTATGATTCCATGTATAGAAAATGTCCCAAACAGGCAAATCCATGAAAATGGAAAGAACATCAGTGGTTGCCCAGGACTGGGCAGGGGGCTGTGGGGGGAGAGGCAGACAGAGGAATAGGGAACGGCTCCCATGGGTTGGGGTTCCTTTTGGGGGGCGCTGACAACGTTCTAGAGTTAACACGGTGGTGCTGTTGTGCACGTCTGTGAGTCTAATACAGAGCGCTGACCTGCACACTGTGAAAGGGCAGGTGGATTATATGGTCCAAATTTACAACATGAGCAGCATGTCTCGATTTTTAAAATTTTCATGAAATGGACTGATTACTTGTTCTGCCTGTATCAGAAGCCGTGGCAATGTCATCCAGAGATCATCAATAGCGCTCTTTTTCAAAATAACAGCCAGGGAATCATAGAGACGAATTCTCACTGATGGGATAAACTCAGGCTGTGGTTCGTCAGGGGGCCACGAGATGGCGCCCAGCCCACTTCCTCACCCGGTGCTTCTGGCCTGAAGCAGCCCCCTCCCCATCTCTGGGTTTATTACATCCTGGCAATCAGGCTTAGTCAGAGAAAAGGCTTTTCCAGAATCCCTATTAGAACGTAAGTTGCCACATCAGGCAGGCAAACAGGCTCATGGCACGTCCCGGTGGGTAGTTTCAGATGCAACTCACAGGCCAGCGGGTCTCGGGGAGCAAGGGAGGGGCAGGGGTGCCCCGGGGCTGGGGACTTGGCGGGAAAGCCAGGATTTCAGGGCAGGCGGTGAAGCCCACGGAATGCTCCACTGGCGGGATGTGGCCCCAGTCTGGCCTCCGCTTTTCCCGGGTGCCTCCCTGCACGCCGTATCTGTGAGGTTGCAGGGCCCCCAAGGCCGGGACATGAAGCGCGGGCCTACCAGTGGCCCCCAGCCTTTCACTACCAGGGACCCACTTCACGGAAGACAGCTTTTTCATGGACTGGGGGCAGGAGGGGGAGGGACGGTTTCAGGACGATTCAAGGGTGCACTTTATGTCCATATGTCCCCGGCGGCTCAGATGGTAAAGGATCCACCTGCAATGCAGGAGACGTAGGTTCCACCTCTGGGCCAGGTAGATCCCCAGGAGAAAGAAATGGCAACCCACTCCAGTATTCTCGCCTGGAGAATTCCATGGACAGAGGAGCCTGGTGGGCTACAGTCCACGGGGTCGTGAAGAGTCGGACACGACTGAGTGACCAACACTTTCCCTTTGTGTCTATCGTTACTGTGTCAGCTCCACCTCAGGTCATCAGGCGTTAGACCCCCCAGCCCCCCCACTCCACTGAAGCTGCACCTTCTAAGGAAGCAGACTGGGAGCTGAGATGTGGTCCTTGATCAGGGCCACACGTTACAGTCACTCGGGGAGTTATCAAAACTTGAGAGAGTCCACCCCAAACCAATTGGAAAGGACGCACTGGGGATGGGGTCCAGGCGAGCTTAATCGGCAGCCAGGGCGCCCTGTGCTGAAGAAAGCCAGGCGCATGGCGGCAGCAGACTTGGGAGCTGGTGGCTGGGTGACCCTGGGGCTCAGGGTGAGCAGGTGCCAGCAGCCAAAGGGGACGGGGTGCTGGGGAGGAGAGTCACAGCTCACACAGCTTCCGTGAGCAAAGCGACCCCCCTACCAGGGAGCCCAAGAAGGGGCAAGTCTGGAAAGCTCCCACCAAGAGTTGGCCGGAGCAGAGCCCTGAACACACCTGCCAGCATCCTCCGGCCCCAGGCTAGATGTCCAGGAGTGTCTCCAAAAGCAAATGCTTCTATTAAGAAAAAAAATCAAAGACCCACCACTGAACTCCTTCCTGAGAAAGTGCTGGAAGCTCTGCCGACCCTTGGGGTCCCGGATCAGCTCGCTGAAGTTGAAGGCCCAGCGCTCCACCCGCATCTTGGTTGGGATGTCCACTCTGCAAGGACCACCGTGTGTAAGTGCCCCAGACACCTGGGCTGTGCCAGGTGGCGACCTGTGTGGGGCGAGGGGCTTCAGCCCCACTAACCTCCACGCGTTTCCTCCCCCATCCCTTGGCACAGACAAGCCAAGTAACCCCCTGCTCGGAAAATGCAGCCTCAGACACATCCCCTGGGACTGGGGTCGGGAGCTGGCGGCCCGGGCGGGGCTGTGGGGGGGACGCCCCGCTAACCCTCCAGGACAGAGGGACACGCACAGCCCCTCCAAGGCCTGCGGAGGCGAGGGCCAGCCGCCACGCCAGGCCCAAATTCAGGGGGGCCTCTCTTATCCAAACCAGGCCATCCTAAAGGAATCAACCCTGAATGTTCACTGGGAGGACTGATGCTGAAGCTCCAATACTTTGGCCACCTGATGCGAAGAACTTTCCCCTTGGATAAGACCCTGAAGCTGGGAAAGATTGAAGGCAGGAGGAGAAGGGGACAACAGAGGATGAGATGGTTGGATGGCATCACTGACTCGATGGATATGAGTTTGAACAAGCTCTGGGAGATGGAGGGCAGGGAAGCCTGGCGTGCTGCGTCCACGGGGTCTCAGAGTCGGACACGACTGAGCGACTGAACCCCAACAACAACTCTTATTCGATACACTGTGAGAGACACACAGGCTGAAGGAAACCATCCTCATAACCAGATGGCTCCAGAGTCCTGGGCCCTGCAGCTGACCCCCGCCTCCCACGGGCGCCCTCCTTGACCCATCAGCTGACCACAGGGCTACATGGAGGAGGGGAAAGGGCGCCCCCCCAGGCCTGCTCACCAGGTTGGGTCAGCCCGGGGTGCTCCACAGGCCTCAGGAGGCGGCGGCCGTGTCGCCGACCTGCCCGTGGTTTGCACCCACGCCCTGGCCCTGCCCCTCCTCCCCCTCCCCTTCTTTCTTTCTGTGTCAGCTTGGGTTTCTCGTCTGTAGTTCAGCCTTTGCCTCCTCTTCCAAACAGCAGAATTATGCAGCAACAACCCCTCAAATTTCACAAACAGCGAAGGAATGAGTGGTGTAATTCCTCAAGGCAGGTTAAGGGCTCTGCCTTCCCAGAACTTATTTTTACTCTAATTAGAAATCGAGAATGGAAAGCCATAGAGATGACTGTTTTCTTTTCAAAAACAATCTCTGTATTGTTAAAACAGAGTTACCCTTTGACCCAGCAGCTCCATTCCTAGGCACACACCCCAAGAAATGAAAAATATACGTCCACAGGAAGACGAGCGCATGAATGTTCACAGCAGCAGACTCACACGCGCTAGGAGGCAGAGACGACCTGAAGGTCTGCCAGCTGATGAGCGGGTGAGCAAGATGTGGTCCATCCATAGAATTATATTCTTCATCCATAATTTGAAATTGAGTACTAATATCTGCTTCAACATGGATAAACTTTGAAGGCATCATGCTAAGGGTAAAAAGCTAATCACAAAAGACCTCATATTGTACGATTCCATTTATATGAACACCCAGAAGAGGCAAACCTGGAGAGACAGGCAGTTTAGTGGCTGAGGAGGGCTGGAGGGGTTTAGCGGATGGGGACTTGGGGTGATAGCTAAAGGGTGTGTGCATTAGTCGCTCAGTCTTGTCTGACTCTCTGTGGCCCCATGGACGGTAGCCCGCCAGGCTCCTCTGACCATGGGATCCTCTAGGCAAGAAGACTGGAGTGGATTGCCATTTCCTTCTCAGGGGATCTTCCCAACCCAGAGATCAAACCTGGGTCTCCTGCATTGCAGGTGGAATCTAAAGGGTAGGGGGTTTCTTACTGGGGTGATATTTTAAAAATTGACCTGTGGCAGTTGCATGAGCCTAGGAGCATAGTCAAAATCACTGAAACATACACTTTAAGTGGTGAATTCTATGACGTGAAAATTGTAATGTGAAAAGTTCTTTCTAAAGAACACAGACATCTCGAATACGTACAGTTTGGCATTTAAATCCCAGAACTGGGTGTCGTCCGTTATCCACGGATTGCTGGGGAGGCAGCCTGACATGATGGCGTCATTGGATGAAAACTGCTCGCTATACTTAACGATCCTCAAAAGCAAAAATAAAAATAAAAAAAAGTGATTTCCTGGAAGTTCAACACCCCAGAGACCAAATAAGTCAACACTCAGGTCGGTTGACCGGCCTGACCTCCTTCAACTCTGTCCGTGTGGTTACATACTCATCACTGTCTTCTCAGAAAAACACTAACAACTCTCAGGATTGGCAGGTGCTTAACAAGATCTGTCCTATTCTCGTCGTGAAATGGAACGGCGTCTCCCAATCCGGCTCCTCTGTGACTTCTCTGTGCTTGGTTCATAGAACACGGCCTCTTCAGCCTTGATCGTGAGTCTTCACAGTGCAAAGCTGATTCTGCACGCATTCAAACAGGGGTCTCGGCACCATCTTGGAGGCATGAGGTCCGTGGAGACTCAGTGAGGCTCTGTCTCCACCCTGGGGCCCACCCTCTGTCAAAGATGCTGGCGTTTGGGAATTCAGACCCATTATTCAACACTGTGGTCTCCCCGAGACAAACACATGCAAGCGCTAATCCCTTCTAGCTGGGTTAGACCTCCTGAACCAACATGTGTCCTGGTGTCCGCTAGTTTGGGGAAAAAATCTGCCAGGTCCTCACCGTAAGGGTGGGCATATTGCATCCATAATATACACACGAGGTGCCCACCACGAAGGCTGCCCACCGCCACGAGGGACTGCGGAGCAGGACCCGTGCCCCAGGGACACGGCAGAGCCCCCCGTCCTCAGTCCCGGGTGGAACTCAAGGCCCCGGGCTCCACTTCTCACAAGACCTTCTTATTCCCACCAGACCTTCACCGTGGAACAGCGGGAAGAAAGGGGGAAAACAGGTGCCCACAGGTCCAGACACTAATGGTGTGGAAATTATGGTAATGAGGCTCCGAGACAGTGAGTCTAAAAGTATCCAACAGCCTTTGAGCCTCCTATAATGGACTGTCCATTTGGTTTCAAAACTGACTTTCTGGAACAGGTCAGAGTAGTAATGCCCTCTGGGAGACTGGATCAAGACAGCCTGAATGTTTGAGAAATCAAACATTAATTTCCAGTTTCTCCCAACTGGATTTTAATTAAAGGTTAACAACGGATGTTTATGAGTACCGCTGAACCATACCATCTAGGCCGTGAACGCTTCCCACTTTCCCATCCACAGACTGTCCAGCGCCTCACCCCTCTCTGATTATTCCTCACCCGACCCAGAGACCAACCCAACTTAATCCCCGTGAGACTGCTTTTGTCCCTTTAAGTCCTTGGGAATCTCAAGCCAACCACGACTTGTCAAGTCCTCCTTGAGGCAGAAGTTCTCCTGCCTGATGACCTGCTGTGCCAACCTCAGCAAGAGCAACAGGTTAGAGACCTACCCTCCAAGAGACACGGACGACTTCACCGTGGACCTCATCAAGGCCTGTCGGTAATACATGATCTGCAAAAGACACAGTGGTTAGACCGCCCCGCCCGGGCTGTCGTCAACACCAATGCCTACACGCGACTGAACCAGAAGCTGCTTCCCCATCAAAGCACCCCATCCCGCCCCCTCAAGCCGGCCCCCCAGGACCCCAGGGCTCAGGTCTGTAGCACACAGAGGACCCCAACTCCAAATGAGCAGCCTTAACTCATCGTGTGTTCATCTCAGAAAAGACACCACCTGGGAAAAATGAAAGTTCTAAACCGAGACAAAGGCTCAGCATTTCCCCAGACGCCTCTGACGCACAGAAGCAGATCTAACCTCACGGCCATCATGACCCAGGCCTCTGTCCTGGGCCCTGGATAGAAGATCTGCCCGGGCAGTTAGCCCGTCACCCCGGACAGACGCTGAGCTCCTCTGACTGTGAGCGGGATCCAGGGTGCGGGACCCACCCCACACCCCGCAGATCCCGCCTTTGGTGGGTGCTTCATGTCCCGCATAGCAGCTCACCCCAGGCACATCTTACAAGAGACGCTTTGGCGTCTGTGCCGTCCGTTACTTTGTAGACAACTGTCTGAACCCTACACCTGGTTTTCATTTCATCGCTGAGTGCAGAGCAGGAAGCCAAAGCACATATAATTTGTTAGAGGATTAAAAATCAAACTTCCCTGAAACTGGGAGGCTAATTACCTCTTTCCTGACAGAAACCACGGTCTGTTTCTGTAAAAACAAAGAAGCAAAACCATTAAACAGAAGTCATGAAATCATTAGAGTCCAAATATCCATTTGAAACATAAAAACCCTTCCCCAAGAGAACACTGCCCATTTTTTTTTTTTTTTACTTAAAAGACAGAATTTCCCCATTACTTGTTCCACCCTATTCTGTACAACTACTGGAGAATTATATCAGCTGGGAGGTTTGGTGACAGAAGGGGCTGCTTTGCCACTACTTCAGGACTGCTCCCAATCCACCACAGCGCCCACATAACATCCACTGGGGGAACTAGCCACTTGACCAGTACCCGATGTTTCAGGGAAAAGCCACGCCAGCAAAAATAAAGCACACGCTTCAAAGACTCGAGAGCAGCCTCCACTGCAAGCTGAGCCCCAGAGCGGAGCCCTAACACGGACGCTCTCACCTCGGGCTCCCTCCTCGGTCTGGACTTTCACAGCAGAGGAAGGGCGACTCGGAGAGGAGCCCCGTGTCTAGGATCCTGGAAGCTCCCGGAAACCACTCAGACCTGCCTCCTCCTGAACCTTCCTACCACCTGACACGCGCCCCTGGTACCATTTGTCTGCCCCATCCAACTCTGGGAGGCTGGGTACAGCTGGTGCTTCCCAAACCAGTTTTCCGAGGTTTGCTTGTGTCAAGGACCGCCTGGTGTGCCTCTTACGCGTCAAGCTGAGCACCATTCCTGGCGGCTAACACCCGTGCTGCTGAGTCCCACCGGGTTTGCGTCCCTGGGAAAGCCCAAGGACGACACGATCTCCTTTGGCCAGCTAGTGAGCTAAGTCCTGGGCCAGAGCCCAGTGACAAGGAAGGAAGGAGGGTCTGATCTGGAACGTCATATGTGAGTCTCCTTTCTACTTTGCGGCATTTTTTTAACTTTGCATCAGGAATTGTTTTTATGTGATTGCTTTTCTCAGGCGGGGGCGGGGGCGGGGGGGGGGCGGCGGGAAGCTAAGACAAGTGATCTCAGAAAGGCAACGTGCGACTTCCCTGGTGGTTCAGGGGTTAGGAATCCAGCTTCCAGTGCAGGGGACGTGGCTTCAAGCCCTGCTCGGGGAACTGAGATCCCACACCCCACAAGGCAACCGAGTACCCGCGCCACAGCTAGAGAGTCCGTGCGCTCCGGGGGCCACGTGCCAAACTGAGACCAGACACAGTCAAAGATGAAAAGTACATACTTTTAACCAAGGAAGGGAATGCTCAGGCACAGCTCTCTGATTTGACCCTCATCCCCACACATGCTTCCGCCTTCGTCGCACTCATCACAACCATAATTAGACACTGTTTGTGCACCTCTGTTTAATCTATGCAGCACCCATCAGGCGCTACTAGGAGCAGGAAGACCACGTTAATCTTCCGGAGCATAACCTGTGGCACAGAGCAGATGCTCGCTAAATACCAGACAAATGATGACCACTGTGTGCCTGGAGGCTGAAAAAAAAGGAGATGCATTTTAAGGTTAAGAGAATATTTTTCTCTTAAAAAACTGAGAACACTCTCCAAATGACCCAAACATTTTGGCAGTTACGCTAATTATCTGTTCCTATGTTCTCCTAACACAGGGCTGTGTGAGAAGACACACATTTCAGGTGGGAAAGGACCCCAGGGCCAGGGTGGATTTGCATTCAAATCTAATATAATCAGAGGCTTCAGTTCAAGTCATGCGGAAGTGGATTAAGAAGAGTATCTACTGGTTTATGCCTTCTGCTCAAAAGAGAAGCTGGACTTTTGTGTGAAAATAATCACCTAGCTATATACAAAGCTATTTACACCTCTCTGAGCCCTTAGAAAATTTAAGGGAGGGAGGTTTTATTATTCTAATTTCCGGCCGAGGAAACCAAGGCTCTGACATCTCCTGGTTGGTAACTGGCTGAACCAGGATCCAAACCCAGATGTGACCTTGGCAAGCGGAGAAGTGGGGCTTCCCTGGTGGTCTAGTGGCTAAGACTGTGCTTCCATTGCAGGGGGTTCGGGCTCCATCCCCGGTCAGAGAGCTAAGATCCCACAGGAAGCACAGTGCGGGCCAGAAAAAACAAGAATCATAGCAAGAAAGGCTCAAAAAAGGCTGTTCAAAAACAAAAATTCCGAGCAGTGATCCAGGAGAATTGGAAAATGGTGTGTTCTCTGCACCTGTTCCTCGCTTGCCCCGAGGCTGAGGCTAGTGCTGAATGGAATGCCCCTGTTTGGCCATGAGACACTACTTCGTATAAAGCAGATAAAGAATGAGGGCCTGCTGCACGGGACAGGGACCTCTGCTCAGCAGTCTGCAGTGGTAAAAGAATCCAGAAAAGAGGAGACATGTGTATATTTAACTGATTCACTTTGCTGTAAACCTGAGGCTAACACTGTAAATCAACTACACTCCAATAAAAATTAAAAACAAAAACAAACCAAGAAGCACGAAAGAACGCAAGAGCCCCAGTCCAAGAGGAAGCACACACCTGACTGACTCTTTAATTAACACTAACGACGATAAAACACTCCCAGCTGGAAGAGAAGTAGGACCTGGGACCTGACACAGCCCGGTGACCATAGTTAACGATGCTGTATTACATGCTTAGAAGCTGTTCAGAGCACAGATCTTAACTGTTACACCACAAAGTCAAGGGTGGAGGTGTGAACTCATTGGTGGAACTCACTTTGCCATATCTGTTCGCATCTAACCACCCACTATACCCCTGAAACCTGCACATGTAATAACGCCAATACCTCAGCAAGGCTGGAGCGTGGACACGCTGACGGTGGTAACGACTGCAACTGTGCTCGGGGTGCCCGGTGGGCAGGGTCTCAGACACCCTCCCTCGGTGCCCAGGCCCCAGGATGAGCCGCTGTCCCCGGCCCTGCACCCTGTGTGGACACGCAGCCCAGCCTGTCCACCGCCTCTGGGCCCCCGGGGGCCGTCCTCGCACAGCCCCGGCCACCAGCACTCCCACCTCTAGTCTACTCGGCATGGTCTCCGGCCTAATACTGCTGTTTCTGGGGCCACTATCTCGGTCTTCAGGGTGTTAAACTTTTTTATATTTTAATTCCCTTCTTGACTTCACTATCCTTTCAGGACGCTGGGCTTGCTGTGGGCTTTCTGGTTCCCCCAAACTACCAGCGATCTCCTGGGAATCGGACTGCAGTGGGTTCCTTGGGGTCTAAGAGCTTGTCCACCTCCACCCTGGATCACCCACATGGACTTCAGTGTTTATTTCTAACTTTAAATACTGATGTCCAGTGTGGGGTGGAGGGAGGTCCAAGAGGGAGGGGATACAGGTACCATGGTCACTTCGTTGTACAGCACAAATGCATCACTGTAAAGCCACTGCTTACATGCTAAGTCACTTCAGTCGTGTCTGACTCTTTGTGACACCATGGACTGTAGCCCACCAGGCTCCTCTGTCCGTGGGAAGCTCTGAGCAAGAATACTGGAATGGGTGGTCATTTCCTTCTCCAGGGGATCTTCCCGACCCAAGGGTAGAAACCACGTCTCCTATGTCTCCTGCATTAGCAGGCAGGTTCTTTACCATTAGCACTACCTGGGAAGCCCAACTATTAAATATATATATATATTTAATAATGATTTATATCTATATATATCATTTAATAATGATATATATATATATCATTTAATAATGATATATATATATATCATTTAATAATGATATATATATATCATTTAATAATGATATATATATATATCATTTTAAAAAAAACAACCCTCTGTCCATGGGACCTGCCTCCTCTAGGTTAACATACAGGGAGTCTCTCTCCTGTCTGGAGAGTGTGTATCTTGGCAGTAGGGAGAGGGTTCTGGACTTCTCTGAAAAGACAGAGAGAGAATTTGACGGGATGGGGGTCACTAAAAGAGTATCGACCTTCTGGGTCAGAGAGGTCAAAATCCCGGTCTGTCACCTCTCGGCTCCCTGACTCTGGATAAGTTACCCGGCAGCTGAAAGCCTCTGCCTTCTCATCCGTAAAGAGGGACATAAGCTGGAGTGACTGGCGTGGGGCGGGACCCTAAGCACTGGCTGCTGACGAGGGCTCAGATGCTTCTGCCAAGAACACGCAGGTACCGCTTTAGCCCCAGTCAGGAGGCAGATCAGGATGCCCAGGCAATACTGGGGACACAGTCATCTGCTGCTTACGTGAAATTTAAACTTAACTGGGAAAAATAAAATAAAATAAAATAAACTTAACTGGGCTTCAAAGCCTCACAAACCTATCAATATGATTATTACTATCAATACAGAAAAGGCCACGTGTGTGTGTGCTCAGTCGCTCAGTCGTGTCCAACTCTTTACAACTCTGTGGACTGTAGCCCACCAGGCTCCTCTGTCCGTGGGATTCTCCAGGCAAGAATACTGGAGTGGGTTGTCATTCCCTCCTTCAGGGGATCTTCCCAACCCAGGGATCAAATCCGCATCTCCTGCAAGTCTCCTGCATTGGCAAGTGGGTTCTTTACCTCTGAGCCACCAGGGAAGCAGAAAAGGTCATAAGAAATATTTAATCAAAGTTCAGTTATTCAAAAGTACTGGAGTGGGTTGCCATTTCCTTCTCCAGGGGATTGTTCCAATCCAGGGATTGAACCTGGGTCCCCGGCATTGCAGGCAGACTCTTTACCATCTGAGCCACCAGGAAATCCCTTAAAAAGTACACACACACATATTTCTAAGCAATTCTGAGAAAGCCGTCTCATGGTAAGACTAAAACACGTCTTGCACCCTGGAAGGCACGCACAAACCCCACTGTCTCCACAGCTAGTCCTCCTGGGGTGAAGTCACCTCTTTATCCCGCAGCCCAGGGAAGAAGACGCTGTTACAGGAGGAGCACCCCACTCAAGGAATCTTAGCATTCTCTGCATTCCCAGGATTCTGGCTTGGGATTTTTCCAGAGTTGCCCAAATAGGGACACGTCCAGAGCCTGTTTACACACAGCCCTGTGGCCCGCGTGCCAGCCCTGAGATCCAGACGCAGGCTGCAGGCGATGGTCCAGGGCAGGAGGGCTCAAGGTTGTGCCCTGGGGTGACGGGGGCAGAGGCTGGGCAAACCCGGGGAGGGAAGAGCAGCGACCCTGGGGTCAGGCGATCAGGCAGGTTTCTGTGCAGAAACAGGTGAGGGCCGGGCAAGCCGTGGAGTGAAACGTAAGGTGGGGAGGACCCCAGGGACGCCGGGAACACGGGCCGCGAGAGCAGAGGAAGAGTCAAACGCCGGAAACCGGAAATCCGAGAGCGGAAGCAGTTCTGGCAAAGCTGACCGGAAAAGAGAGGGGTGCGGTCAGCGGTCCAAGGAGACGAGTCCGAGGCTGTGAGCATCGGAAGGAGTCCTTGTCCCGATGAGGGCGGGACTGACCGCACAGCTTTCAGGGGACCAGGGACCTGGATAAGGTTCTAGATCAGCAGAACATCAAGGCAAGCGCGGGCCTGCTGAGCGTAGAGCTCGGGGCTTGAGCACAGACCCTGCCATGAAGGGGGCGCCGGGCGCAGGACCGCAGGGTGCGGCTGGGGATGGGGAGGCGGTACCCGGAGAGGCAGCGGCTACAGAACCGTGAGGACCCACACGCCCGCCGGCTGGCCCGGCCTGAGCAGACAGACGGCTCAGTCTCTCCGCAAAACGGAACTGGTGTGACCTCTCTCACCACGCTGCTGGGAGAAGAGAATAAACTCCAGCAAAGCCTCCAGAGGCCGCGCAGCGGACATCGGGACATGTCAACAAGGCCCCGAGGGGGCTCGGGCCCGTCAGCTCTCACCCGGCTTCACCAGCCCCGAGAGTGTCCGGGACGGGCAGCCCACCCCCAGCGCCTGTGTCCCCAGCTGTGAACACAGACGCCAGAGCTTCCGCGTCACGAGCCGCTTGCTGAGCCCGCATGGAGCCCCGGCCGCCCGCCGGTCGCACAGGAGCCAGAGGACGACAGCTGTCTGCCCCCAGGTGGCAGGGACACATGGGGTGAGGGGTGTTGCTCATGGAGGGCTCCTGGCCGGAGCCCCACAGGCCACAGCCCCTGACCGTGGAGCCATGTGTCTGCCCTTCCCCCTAAAGGCTGGAGCAGCCACCGGTGTGGACGGCGCTGTTCTCCGCAGCCGTCCACAGGGCCAGGCAGGGTGGTGGCGTTGCCGTGTACCTGCCTCTGCCACCAACGGTCAGGGCAGAAGGATGAGAAGAAAGGAGGATGAAGGGGGACACTTGGGGTGAGGGAGAGCGCCCCCCAGATAGGGCGGAGGGTCTCCAGGCCCCAGAGATTCCCTCTCTGGCAGCAAAGAGATGGTCATGACAACAGTGAGCACTGCTGTGGCCAGTGTGCGCACACGCCAATCCCACTCCAGACACTTGGCATAAATGACCTCACTCAGCCCCTGGAGGCACTCTCCTTACTCCCATTTTACAGACGAGGAAACTGAGGCTTTGAGCTCAAGAGCTTGCCTGAGCCACAGCTTGTCCGAGATGACACAACTGCAGAAGCAGGGAGCAGGGCCTCACCTTGATGTCAGAGCTCCCACCAGCCCTTGTCACAGAACCACCTGGAGACCCTGCTGGAGCCCAGGGGAGGGGCACGGCCCTGGCACCACTGCCTACAGCCAGGCTGGGGCTGGCCGCCACTCAGCTTGCTCCCCGTGGGGACAGGTGCCCTCTGAGATTAGGGCGCCCCACCTGCCGGGGTGGCAGGACCAAGAGGACCCGCTTCCCGGGCCACCCCGCTCCGGCCGGCTCCTCCCCGGGCTGGGCAGCCCCCGCGGCCACCAGCCTGAGGCACAGGGTCCCCCAGGGCCCCGGGCACCTGCCAAACCCGAGCCTCTGCCCTCTCTCCATGGTGTTTACAGTTTCCGGGTCATCTGCCTCTGTTTAAGGAAAAGAGGTCTTTCCAAGAATTTACAAACTGTCAGAAACGAGCCCTCTTCAAACCAGCACTGCGCAGAAATCCGACACCTCTGGACACCCAGCCCCCGGGACACGCTGCCCGCTCCCTGCACCCTGCGCTCGGGCCAGACAAGCAGGGACACTGGGTCCAGCTGCGGGAGAGGGCACACACACACCCGCCCTGGGCCCAGGCGGAGGGCTGGGGGCCCCAGGTCCAGGGGGAGGGCTGGTGAGGGCTGGGGGCGGGCCCGCGAGCAGAGTTACACGTCTTTGTTCTTCTTAAGGCACCAGGGCAGCCCGAGTGCAGACGGAGGAGGGGAGCTGGTGGGAGAGAAACAGAAAGACAGTGGGTACCCGGCTGTGACACCCACCGGCGCCCCCGGCCCACCGGCCACCCCTGCCCCCCGGCGCCCCCCACCCCCCCACCGCCCCCTATGCCCCTGCTGCTGGCACCGTGGCCGCAGCCTCCCCAGCCTCGGCTTGGGCTCCTGGAGGGGCGCATTGCCTGCCTTTGCCCAGAAAGGGGCCCTGAGGACCCTGCCTCAGCCAGAAGGGGCTGGCCACCCCCTGGGGAGTCACCCCACAGAGCACCCCCGTGATGCCGCTCACTCAGCATCTCAGCCATTCTGCCAAGGCCGGAGCCAGAGGGCCTGCCTCTGCCACATACACACACATACACACAATACACATACATACACACACACATACACACAGAGACATATACACACCACACACACGTACACACATAATACATACACACAATACACATACAGAGACACACATACATATATACACACAATACACAGAGACATACATACACACAATACACATGCATGCATACATGCATACAACACACAAGTACAAACAGACACACATACATATATACACACAGAGAGAGACACACATAACACACATACAGAGACACGTATACACACCACACGCACATATGCACACACAAATACACAAACATAACACATACACATGCACACACATGCACACAGACACATATACACACAGTACACAGAGACATACACTACACACAGACACACACACACCACACACACACACAGTGTGTATGTACGTGTGTGTACGTGTGTGTGTGTGTTGTATGTGTGTATGCATGTATGTATTGTGTGTGTGTGTCTGTGTGTATTGCGTGTATATATGTATGTGTCTCTGTACGTATGTGTCTCTGTATTATGCGTGTACATGTATGTGGTGTGTATGTGTCTCTGTGTGTATGTGAGTGTGTTGTGTGTGTGTGCATGCATGTATGTGTATTGTGTGTATGTGTGTGTGTGTGGCAGAGGCGGGCCCTCTGGCTCTGGCCTTGGCGGGAGGCTGAGATGCTGAGTGAGCGGCTTCACGGGGGTGCTCTGTGGGGTGACTCCCCAGGGGGTGGCCATACAATACACACGTACACATGTACACAAATACACATCCACACAATCCACACCCAACACACACACATGTACACATAACACACACGTGCACATACACGCACACATAGAGTCACACACATATACATGTATACACACACAATACATACAGACACATATACACATACGATGCAAACATATACACACATGCATGTATACATAAAACACACACATACAATATATACAGAGAGACATGCATATCCACATACCATACACACAGAAAGATACACACACGATACACAGGTACACACATGCACACATGCACACACACATATGCGGTGTGTGGCTGGTCAGGCTGAGTGGGGGCCTCCCCTCCACACCCCCTCCTCCAGGCCACACAGGTCCCAGAGCTGCCAGCATCCACAAAAAAGCAAATCTCCAGCCCTGTTCAGTATTTTCCTTGAGGATGCTGTATCCATGGCAACCAAGCCGCCAAGGCCTGGGCAATTACCTGTCATCTGACGCAGGGAATGTGGAAAAGGCCGCTGACGGTGCCAAACATGTATCAAGGGAGGGGGGCTCTGATTTAGGGGCAGGGAGCCCAGCGGAGTCCCCAGGGTGTCCTCTGTGTATGGACACCCTCCATGTGGACCCCACCCAAAACGTGTAGGCACTGGTGGGGGTCCCCACAGTCATGCGGAGCTCCGGGTCCCCGTGGGCTAAGAAAACAAGTCAGACTTCCTGCCAGCATTTCCAGGCACTGCCGAGGCTTACAGGTGATACACAGGGCTAACGAGGCCCCTGGCTGCTTGCTGCCAGATACAGCGGTGGACAGAAAGCAAGGGAGCCGTCCACAGCTAGTTTAAGTGGGGACAGGCTGGTTTACTGGGACCCGTGTTCTCAGCCTGGACAGTCTTGGTCCCCAAGACCACCAGATGATGTCTGGAGACACTTCTGATCGTCAGGACTGGGAGACATCAGGGAGATGCTTGGAGCTACAGATATCCAGTTGGGGAGGCCAGGGGTGCTTCAGATCACCCCACAAGGCACAGGATAGCCCCACAGAACTATCTGCCCCAAATAACTGTGCCATGCCTGGGAAACCCTAATCGGGGTGCCCTGTGTTTCAGCAGCTTCTGAACCACATTTCCTTAAATAAAAATCTATTATAGGAAACAGTTCATCATCAGCGGTGGCCTATTAAGGAAAGGGGTCCTTTAAAAAAAAAAAAAAAAAGCAAAGATCCCAGCCGACTGAGATGCAAAAGAAAGTGAAGGGACCAGGTCCTGTCATGTGGATTAAGGTTTGAACCCAAAGTTGACTCAGGGGTTGTGAGCCTGGGGCCTACTGTCTTTGAGGGGGAAGGGAACTGGTGGAAGCGGCGTGCAAAAGGCCTTTCTGTGCCTCTCTGGCTGACACGGGTTGATAAGTTTCATCAGATTTTCAAAGAGGGAAGTGATTCAGGAGTCTGAAAACCAACCATTAGATCCCATTGCCCTGGCCTGCCCTCACCCACTCTCCTGACCAGAACCCCTGCCGTGGTCTCCCCTCTCTGACACCACAGCGTGCACAGGCCTCCTCTCCCTGGCCGTCTCAGAGCAGAGGCTCCACTGCCCTACAGACACAGACAGACAACGGCACGCAGACACCTGCCCAGCCGAAGACCCCCCTGGCCCAGGCCCCGCCCAACGTACGCAGCAGACTGACCTGGTTTACCTGGTCTTCATTTGGGTTAGTCACTCGGTCCAGGCCGTAGTCCAGCACATTGTTCGCCCCTGGCTGAATGAGGAAAAACTCAGTGTAAGGACCGGGAGAGTCTCCAGTTTCTGATTACCTTTGGATTCTGGCCAAGCTGCCCATCGTGAGACCAAGCTGAGGATTGTGGCCCATCTGTGGGGAGCTACAGGGGTGTGTAAGGTTCCTCAGGTGGGGGCGTCTTCCACCACCATAGCATCCCCAGAGGAAGGGAGGGAGGGTGGATGGGTGGCTGGACGGGTGGGTGGGTGGCTGGACGGGTGGGTGGGTGGGTGGTGGTGGTGGTTGTTCAGTCACTAAGTCAGGTCGGACTCTCTTGCAGCATGGACTGCAGCACTCCAGGCCCCTGGAGTTTGCATCTGCATGTCCACTGAGTGACGCTGTCTAACCATCTCATCCTCAGCCACCCTCTTCTCCTTTTGCCTTCCATCTTTCCCATCATCAGGGTCTTTTCTAGTGAGTCGGCCTCTTTGTATCAGGTGGCCAAAACATTGGAGCTTCAGCATCAGTCCTTCCAATGAATATTCAGGGTTGATTTCCTTTAGGATGGACTGGTTTGATCTCCTTGCACTCCAAGGGACTGGGTGGATAGATGGATAAATAAATGGATGGGTGGGTGGGTGGATGAATGGGTGGGTGGATGGATGCATGGGTGGGTGGGTGGGTAGATGGATAAACACGCAGACTGGATCGGAGTTCATGGGATTGGCACAGGGGCCTTCCAACTGCTGCGCTCCACGGCTCACTGCTCTGGAGAGTCCGGGCTTCAGTCAAGCACCCAGAAGTTCTGATCCAGATTCTGCCATCTCCCAGCTGGGGGGAGGATCTTGGAAAAGACTTCTCTCTGTGCTGAGAACCAGAGATGACCCCTCCTGTCTGTCTGGTTCTTGTGAGGATTTAGCACGATGGAAGCTCACAACGGAGGGTCGCTGTCACCAGGCAAGGCCTCGGTTCACCCTAAGATCACGGTGGAGAGGCCTGGCCCAGAGCTGGTCTCGGCTCTGCCGCCTCCACCAGGCCGCCTCCCCGGCCAGTCCTGCTCCAGCTCTGAACTCCTTCGGGCCAGCAATTGAAGTCTTTCACTTCCTCTGTTTGGTGCAGGCAACGATCTGGGACCTCCCATCCCAGGGAGATGGAAAACAGTCTTACACTCTCTCTCACACACACACACATACATACACACTTGACCCACACTCTGATGCAGTTTCTGGGACCCCAGAGGCAGCTGGAATGGAGACCCCTCAGAGCTGACGTCAGGGCACAGGAAACAAGGGCAGCGGTGGCCGTCAGCAGAGGGGGAGCCGCGCAGCTGCGTGCAGCCCAGGGCGGACACTCTGGATGAGTGCTCCCGGAGACCATCTGACGGCCTGGGCTGCTGGCCTGTCACTTGGATCGCTCCATCCCCACCCAAGACAGACTTTAAAGTGGATGCTCCTCAGACAAGACACGGCCCTCATCCCTACACTCCAGGCCACCGAGAGGCTGAGAGTTTTAAAAAAAACTCAGGGAGCGGAGACTCAGGGACATCCTGGTCTCGTCCCCAACTCCCAGTTCAGTTCCGATGGAGAGAGGCAGCCAGGAGGGGGCCGGGGTGTGAGAGCGGCTTCATGTCTGCTCACGTCTGTTCACGTCTGCTCACGTCTGTTCACATCTGCTCACGTCTGCTCGTGTCTTTCACGTGTGCTCATGTCTGCTCACATCCGTTCACATCTGCTCGGGTCTGCTCATATCTTTCACGTGTGCTCACGTCTGCTCACATCTGCTCGTGTCTTTCACATGTGCTCATATCTGTTCACATCTGCTCACGTCTGTTCACGTCTGCTCGTGTCTTTCACGTGTGCTCGTGTCTGTTCACATCTGTTCATGTCTGCTCGCGTCTGTTCGCATGTGCTCACGCTGTTCACGTCTGTTCACATCTGCTCACATCTGTTCACATCTGCTCATGTCTGTTCACATGTGCTCATGCTGTTCATGTCTGCTCACGTTTGTTCATGTCTGCGTGTGTCTGTTCACGTCTGCTTGCATCTTTCACATGTGCTCACGTCTGCTCATGTCTGTTCACATGTGCTCGTGTCTGTTCACATCTGTTCCCGTGTGCTCAGGTCTGTTCACATGTGTTCACATCTGTTCCCATGTGCTCGCGTCTGTTCACATGTGTTCATATCTGTTCACGTCTGCTCACATCTGCTCACGTCTGTTCACATCTGCTCACGCCTGCTCTTTCACATCAGGCCGTGTTCTGAACACAGCTCCCCAGGGCCACCCATGAGGGGGCAGGTAACTCTGAGCAGCAATCACGTGATGCTCTCATGACTGAGGAGGTGACAAAGGCCTTGCACGCCCAGTGACACCACGTGACGCTGTCGTGGGAGGCGGAGGAGCTCTCCAGGAGAGCGGGGCGCCAGCTCCCACAGGGAGTCAGCACCAGCCCTGACTGTGCCTCCCACACGGCCGAGAGGTGACTAAGAACGTCCACGCAGGGAAGTCCCTGGTGCTCCCGTGGCCAAGACTCCGTGCTCCCAACGCACGGGCCGGCTTCAGTCCCCGGTCGGGGAACTGGATCCCACACCCCACAACCAAAGACCCCGCGTGCCGCAGCGAGGACCTGAGACGGCCAAAGAGAGGAAGAAGCTTTTTCTGAAGGAGAAAGAAATCGCACCATGAGGCCTAGCGCGGAGCCCAGGCCAGCATGGCGTCCACACCAACGCCTTCACAGAGGGAACGCCTACGGGCTGTCTGTTCTGAATCCAGAAAGAAAATGAGCGAAACGGCCAAACCCTGATGGCTTCAAGTTCAAAGAATCCGGAAGCTTGGACACCGTGGGGGACGCAGGTCACTCTGGTTCTGAGAACTTGGTTCCCGCAAGAGGAGGAGCTCGGTTCTGAATAGCTGACTTCTCCGAATCCCTTCGCCTGCAGCGACCGGGTCCGAAGCAGGCGTGAACAGACACCGCCTCTGCTGCGCTGGGGGCGAGGCCAGCCTTCCCGGGAATGAGTGACAGGGCACGTGGCCGGCACGGCTGGTCTCTCTCGGCCTCTTAGCGCCCTCGAGCCCCACGCTCAAAGCCCCAGGCTGAGCACACGCTCACCCCGTCCTCCCGCCCCCGCCAGCGGGACGCAGACGAGGAAGGGAGAGGCGGCGCGGGGACGCCGGGGCGTGGCCACCGCGAGCGACTCCCGTTCCGCAACACGGGGTTGCTTCTGCCGTGCGGCCTGGGCTCTAGTTCTTTCTTCTTCTTTTAATTTTTTGGCCGCACCATGCAACGCGTGGCATCTTAGTTCCCCGACAAGAGACTGCACCTAAGCCCCTGCACCGGGAGCAGAGTCTTAACCACTGGACCCCCAGAGAAGTACAGTTTTTTCTTCTCATATTCTTTTTCAAGGCATCGAGTCCCAGCCCTCACACAAGGCAGACTCATTCCGGTCCCTCCGTTAGGGAACTTCGCTCCATCCTGACACCAACGGACGGGCGGCGGGCAGACTCCATCCAGTCAGTCCATTTCTCTTCCAGCCAGAGGACCCTGGACGCGAGCCCACACTGAGCTCCTGCAGATTCAGTTCCAGCCCCAGACAGATGAGCCGCACGGGGGTGGGGAGTATGGTGGGGCGGGGAGTATGGTGGGGCGGGCAGCCGTGAGAGGAGGCGGGTGGGCCAGGAGGGGACTCACAGGGCACCTCTGCCGCATGGGGGTGGGGAGCATGGGTGGGGCGGGCAGGCGTGAGAGGAGGCGGGTGGGCCAGGAGGGCACTCACAGGGCACCTGTGCCGCACGGGGGTGGGGAGCATGGTGGGGCGGGCAGGTGTGAGAGGAGGCGGGTGGGCCAGGAGGGCACTCACAGGGCACCTGTGCACCAGCCAGTACGCCTTCTCCTGGCAGTCCAGCGCGCACCTGTCCACCTTGTTCCGCTCCTTCCCGGCCCTGAAAAGCCACAAGCCACGTTGGAGGCCAGGAAGATGCTGCATGCTTTGCTCACTGATGGCCCCCCTTCCTGATGGACCCCATTCCGGACCACTCTCCGGATCTGCCCAGATAAGCTGTACTTGCCATAATAATAATGACGATGATGAAAGTAGCGAACCCTAACACCACACTTACACACTGAGTACCCTGCTCAGAACTTCTACACATATTGACTCATCGAATCCTCCCGGTGAGCGAGCCTCACCTTGCAGCCCAGGGACTGAAGCAGAGAGAGGCTGAGCCCCCTGAGGGTCACGGGGCCACCAGGGGGCAGCGGCGGGAGCTGAACTGGGGACGGGTCCCAGAGTCCAGCTCCCCACAGGAGCACGGGCTGCAAGGCGATGTAGGCCCCATGACCAGCTGAGGGTCTGACCATCCCCACCCACGTCACCCCTGCAGAAGTACGGAGGACTTGCGGGGCTGACATCCACCCACCCGGCTTCTGAACTTTCCCTGCTCTGATAAACGAAATCATCAACATCTGAGGGAGGGCGTGGCAAGCAACTCCAGAGCCTGCATGGGGAGTCCCGGCTTCTCTCCAGCGTCACTTCCACTCTGCGGCTTCAGAGAATTTGTGCCAAGTCAGAGTTTTCCTGAGCCCCCAGCTGATTCCTGGGAAAGGTTACTTGTGTTCCTTCCCATCCCAGTCTCCCCCGCCATCACAGGTAGGAAACGAGGCTGTGCTCATTATCCCACCGTGGACCCGTCAGCGCTGTTTCCACGGCGACCTGAGCTCTGCTCGGGGAGGCTCGTTCTCCCAGGCAACGCAGGATGACGCACACACTCTCTCAAGACTCGGTTGGCGGGGTCGTGTGCCAGCTCACGTGTTTGAGTAACTTCAGGACACCCAGCAAGCAAGGTAGGCGGGGAGGGCCCTTCCCGTGGGGCGCTCTGCAACCTCCTCCGGAAGTTAACTATAAACACTGTCCCCTTGCCAACCTAAGTGGATCTTCTACTGGGTAAACGAGCCAGGCAGACAGGCCACAGATGGCCTGGGGCACTGGGGACTTTCCATAATGCTGGCAGCCCTGGAAATACAGTCAAGGGCTAATTTACTGCTGTGTCCTCTCTGGCTTTGCTTGTCTGCAACGGAGCTTATTGGAGGAGAGTCGTGAGGAATGGGCTTCAAGAGAACCCTGAGCGAGGAATTATCTTAGTTTGTCACTTTATGATCTTTAAAGCAAAAGTATCCCTTAATTGATCAATTCTGCACTCATTCCCACAGTCATTTGATGTTATATTTATTGATCTCCACTCTGATCCAAGCACTGGGAGAACCAGACTGTGGAGGTCTGAACGTTAGCAACTCTCCCCCAGAATTCATGTGCTGCAGCCCTAGCTCCCGGTGTGACAGTACCTGGAGGTAGGCTCTTTAAGAAGCACTTAAGAGTTTAGAAGCAGTTAGATGAGGTCATGTGGGTGGGGCCTTTAGGATAGGATTCGTGCCCTGGGTACAGAAGACACTGGACAGCCTCTCTCCTCTCCCCACCACCCTCCCCCAACAAAAAGGCTGCCAGCCATCTGCAAGCCGAGAAGAGAGGCACCATCAGAAACCAAACCCTGGCGGAACCGTGAACTCTGACTTCCCCGCCTCCAGGCCTGTGAGAAAATGAACGTCTGCTGTTTAAGTCACCGGCATGACACACAAACATGTGTCTTGCCCTTGAATAGCTTCTGGTCTAAATGTTACAGAAAGAGTCAAGCAATAAATACAAAATCACAAGTTTCGCTGTGTGCTCTAGGGACACATTCCGTATACTGCATGCAGGATCAGGGGTGGCCACTGTGGCGCTTTATAAATCTGTCTACGGTTCCCCCCGCTGTAAGGAGGGTCTGTGTCCTCCCCCTCAGAGACCAGGTGGGGTTTCCAGCTGTTTTGACCAACAGAGCACGTCAGGAAGACGGCCCTGTGCAGCTTCTGAGGCTGGGCCATCAAAGCGGGCAGCCGCCACCCTCCTTCCCTGTGGTATTTGCCCTCAGAGCTTCGGACCACCTGTAGGTGGTGAGATGCCTCATGCTGTGAGGAAGGCCAAGTGACCTCCTGGAGAGACCCCGAGGGGAGGAAGGGGTGAACGCCAAGCCCTCCCCCTCACGGTGGACAGGGGTCATAGAACCAGGCGTGCGTGCTCAGGCGCTCAGTGTCCAACTCTCTGTGACCCCATGGACTGTGGTCCACCAGGCTCCGCTGTCCATGGGGTTCTCCAGGCAAGAATACTGCGGTGGGTTGCCATGCCCTTCTCCAGGGGCCCTTCCCGACCCAGGGATCAAACCTGGGACTCCTGTACTCCAGGTGAATTCTTTACCGCTGAGCCACCTGGGAAGCCCTCAGAACTTCAGACAGATTTAAAAGCACCACAGGGGCCATCCTGGGTTCTGCACGAGAGTGCACAGGCCATGTCCTTAAAGTTCGTGACCCAACATGTCATTTTATATTTACTTCCTGACTACTTGTGTGACTGTTTCATGGCTGCAGCCACACGAGAGGCTCTGATCCACAACCTCCAACCAAGCCGTCCCCGACTCCAGAGCTGCGGAAACTTCCGTGAGCGGAAAACAACTGTTGCCATTCGGAGCATGAAGCTTCGGGGTGATCTGTGTGCAGTAATAACTGCTAATCAGAAAAGCTTCTTTGATTGGGACAGACAGACACACACTACCGTGTATGAACTAGGTAACTAATAAGAACCTACTGTATACACAGGGAACTCAATTCAGTACTCTGTACTGACCCACGTGAGAAAAGAATCTAAAAAGAGAGGGCGTGTGTGTATGTGTGACTGGTGACCCACTTTGCCAGACACCCAAAACCAACACAGCACTGCACTCCAACTGCTGCTGTTGTGTAGCCGCCCAGTCTCGTCTGACTCTGTGTGACCCCGTGGACTGTAGCCCACCAGGCTCCTCTGGCCATGGAATTTCCCAGGCAAGAATACTGGAGTGGGTTGCCATTTCCTTCTCTAACTACACTCTGATAACATTTTTTTTAAAAAGATAAACTTCTTTGAGCTCATGACACGTGAACTGAGGCGGCTCACCATCCGGCAGTGCTGAGCAGAGTACCCTCTCCCAGTCTGGATGCGACACCTCCAGCCTCACTCCTGCCACTCTCTGTGCCAGGTCCGCTTCAGGTGGGCACCCCCCCGCACCGTCCCCCCAACCCCGCTCCTCTCCCTCCCTGCCCCGCCACCGTCCTCCCACCCCGCCCCCTCCGGACACCCCTCTCCGCTGCCTCCAGCTCCCCGGACAATGCCTCTCCCTTCCCTACGCCTAGGCCTAGCCCGCTGTTTAACACACAGACACCTGATAAAAGCTCATTTTTTTTTAAAGAAACAAGGAAGGAGGGGAGGGCAGAGGGATACCAGAGGACCAGGGCGAGCGCCGACTTACCGGTACTGCTCTCTGGCCTGCATGATGACAAAGTCCCACTTGTAGTTAATTTTTTTGTTCAAGAAATTGTAGTTTTCCTAGAGGAGGAAGACAAAATGAGAACACTGAGCCTCAGGAGCTTTGCTGTGTGCAATGGGCAGGGAGCCCTAGTCAACCAGGAGACCTAGCCAAACGCCCCCTCCCCACCTGCTGTGCAAAGGCTTCATTCACAGGGTGATGCCGAATCCTCAACAAGCTTTCACAACAGAAGCCACAGGTGGGCTTGGATTTTTTTTTTAAATAAATGTATCCTAGTCTGATTACGAAGATGGGAGTTGTGTGGAGAAGAATGTGGAAACTTAACAGTCAACAGCAGAGCACCACAAACCCACAGAGCTACAACCTAACACCGTGTGTGATGCTGGCCCTTCTACAAACGTGTTTGGGGCTTCCCTGGTGGCTCAGACAGTAAAGAATCTGCAATGTGGCCTGGGTCGGGAAGATCCCCTGAAGAAGGGAACGGCAAGCCACTCCAGTATCTTGCCTGGAGAATTCAATGGACAGAGGAGCCTGGAGGGCTACAGTCCATGGAGTCGCAAAGAGTTGGATACAACTGAGCAACTAACACTCTCACTTTCAAAAAGTAAACACAGCAAGATTGTTGCCATCTGCCCAGAAACCTAGCCTTTTGAGGATTAGGGTGTGTTCTCTGAGAAATCTGACTTATTCTGCCCAAAACAAAAGCCTGCACTGCTGTTTTCCCATCTCACACTCAGGTTCAAATCTCTCCATCCTGGACCTAGAGGTAGTCATACTGAGTGATGTAAATCAGACAGAGAAGGAGAAATAGCGCATGGCACCCCTTATATGCAGAAGCTACAAAGAAATGATACAATGTGACTTGTTTACAAAACAGAAAGAGACTCGCAGACTTGGAGAAGGAGCTTATGGTTGCAGGTGGGGAGGACGCCGGGAAGGGCTGGTCAGGGAGTCTGGGATGGACCTGTGCACACGGCTCTATTTAAAGTGGATAAGCAAGGATCTCCTGTCCAGCACATGGAACTCTGCTCAGCATTGTGTGCCAGCCTGGACGGCAGAGGAGTTTGGGGGAGAATGGACACGTGTATGTGTGGCTGGGTCCCTTTGCAGTCCACCTGGCACTGTTACAAGAGCATTAATCTGCTATACTCCACCACAAAATAAAAAGTGTTTTTAAAAAAATCTGTCCCTCCTATAATGTGCATCATCACACATGTTAACTCCTCTTATTTGGGGACAGAAAGGAAAGCAGTCGCTACTGTGAGCCCAGGAGTTACTGAGACAAAGGCTTAAACTACAGCAGGAGAAACCGTAGCACAACATGGGGGAGACTACTCCAACCAGCTGCTTCCAAATATTAATATAAGGGCGGATGATGGATGGGCACAGGATGAGGGAGGGAGGGGTGATGAGCGCATGTGTGAATGGAGTAACGGGGGGACGGGGGAAGCAGCTCAAGACTGCACTGCACTCAATGACAAGGACCTATATGTGAAAGCGTCTCCATACCTTCTCGTATTCCTCTAAAATCCCTTTCTTCTTGATATTTCGCTTGGCCAGATAGATGGCTAGAAAAGAAAACGACACCGTTTTCCACCCTCATCGCTTGTCGAAACCCCCCTATGAGCTAGGCTGCCACGCTCAGCGTAGCAGACAGGACACTCCGGGACCCGCTCCCGCCCCCAGGAGCCACTCCTAACACAGACAAGGTCGTGACGGCCACAGACGCCGCCAAGACGCAGCGTGCAGCTGGGCAGCATGGGGAGCCCTCGCCAGGCCGGGGGCGGGCGCGGTTTACCGTAGTCGACGTCTTCAGCCGGCCACTGCTGGGTGGGCCAGAAGTACGGCGTCTGCGAGAGAAACCAGGCGGCCAGGCTGACACAGGCTGTGCGCCCCGGGCCCCCCGCCCCGTAGCCTGAAACATGCCTCCGCCTCTGCCACCGTTTCTAAAGCTCTGGGAGGATGTGAAGCTGACCGTTAAACCTCCAGATGACATCCTGCCCCACTGACCCCAGGTCAAGGCCGAGGCTCACCTGGAATCGATAGAGGCTGCTGTCGGGCTTCAGAGTGAGGTTCCTGGGGTCTTGCAGGGGATAAATGTAGCCATACTTGACAATGAAGTTGCCCAAGTTCTGGGCCTCTGGGGAGGAGCAGGTGAGACAAGGAAGTTAAGAGCAGGGGCCAAGAGCAGAAGCTCACCGCCCGCCCCCACACAGCACCCCAAACGCCAGGACGGGCACCCCCATCCTCACGGCACTTTCGCCAAGAAGTGGGAGCAGCGGTTCCTGACCTTCGCTGTGGACAAGTACCAGCTGGGGAGACGGTCCCAGAGTGTCCCCCAGCCTGGTCGCCCCAGAGACAACTCAGTGCGTCTGGAGGGGAGCCAGTGAACCCCAGGGCTGACAGGGGCCAGGTTTGGGGTGATAGATGGGGACTTCCTGGAGGAACACCGTTGAGTCTGGAGAAACCCAGGAGCAGGGAGAGTGTCTCTGACCAACAGACCCTTCTTCACCCCGTGAGAGGCAGGAAGGGGCGGTCGACTTCTGCCCCCAGTTCACAGCCGACTTCTGCCCCAAGCTGGACTCTGCCTGCCCCCAGGGTCCAGGCCCTCCGAGCTCCCCTGCACACTTCACAGGCATCATGTCCTTCCAGACCAAGTGTACGTGTGCATTACCCCCTCCAGGAAGTCCTTCTTGACTGACTCCTCCCCAGTTACTCCTGCGACCTAGTAGTAGCAGTCGTCATATTAGTCGCTTCAGTCATGTCTGACTCTTTGCAACCCCATGGACTAGCCCCCTAGCCCGCCAGGCTCCCCTGTCCATGGGATTCTTCCAGCCAAGAATGGAGTGGGTTGCCATTCCCTTCTTCAGGGGATCATCCTGACCCAGTAATCAAACTTGGGTCTCTCGCCTTGTAGGCAGATTCTTACCATCTGAGCCACCAGGGAAGCCTGTGACTTACACATCTCAGTATTTTGTACGAAAAAACAACTGTGTCCCCCCGGTTATCACCCCTTCCATGTTGAGTCTGGCTGTTTTACTCACAAAGGCTTCAACTCGCCAATTAAAAGGTCAGTTTCTCAGAGACACGGGTTGAGCCCCACCCAGCTGCACCCAGATACGCCCCAGGGTGATGCCCACAGCAGCCCTCAGTCGGGCTGAGGACAGAAGGTGCTCTCACCCAGTCCAGAGATCCACAGGCGCTGGCTGATCCACTGGAGGACGTCACTTCCTGCAAAGCAGAAGGGTCTGGCCAACGTCAGAGCCTCCCCAACACCCACCCACACGCTGCCACCCAACTGGCCGCCTCCCTGTCCAGCCGTGATCTCGTCCTGCTGCTCAGATCTTCCAGGGACCTCCCTGCACCCCACCCCCCAACTATGTCCAGTCCGAACCCCCAGCCCATGATTCAGGGCCGCCCACGATGTGAGTCCAGCCAGACTTCCACCCCATGTCCCCGCCACCCCCTCAGCCTTCACCTCTCAGAGGTACTGACTCTCTTTTCTTACTGATACAATAACGGGTGCCTGGACTGTCATCCATCAAGAGGGAAGTAAACAGACTAAGTCTTGACCATTGGAAAAAAAACAGCCCCAAAGCAAGCTGTCCATGGAGCTCTGGATGGAGCTCAGTCCTGGCAGTAATGAGAACCCGGATGGGAGGGGAAGGGGGTGCAAGGGGGTCGGGGTGCTGGGTCTCTGACGCCCCTACATTCCCCAGCAAAACTCTGATGGCCAGTGGTACATCCAAGCCTGGCCTTTCAGGTCATCATAAAGGCTTCTGTCAAAGCAGAAGGACGAGACACTTTCTTAGGAACACTCTGTAGTCTTGTTTACAACTTCAGACCGTGGAACGTGGGCTCTGCCTGCCCTTGAGCCCTGCACATCTGAGGGCTGGCCCCGGGGGCAACGCAGATGGGAGGCCAGCGAGCAAGAAGGCAGGGGAGGCAGACGGGGACAAGATCAGGGCACGGGGAGCCCCTCCCAAGGATTCACATTGATCCAAGGGCCAGGACAAGCTGAGCCCCACCAGCCAGCCGAGAGTGGACACGGGACCTCAAGGAAGCTGCGTGTCTCCTGCTCAGCCAGGTCCCCAGCCCCTCAGCAGGACATGCTCCTCGTCAGAGGCGGCAGCATCATCTCAGAACAAAGATGCACCCCAGCTCCGAAGCCATCGTGCAAATGCCAACCACCACTCTTTCTAGCAACCCCAGCCTGCTTCCCAAGGGCTGAGCTAGGTGCCCTGCCTGAGTGGAAACTGGCCCACGAAACACACCACAGGGGGGAGCCAGGGTCTAAACCCCACTGCCTGTGCCCTGGGGTGGGGGGCACAGCACGGCTGAGGGGGGACGGCCCGTACCCGCCCCTTCGTACACACGTCCTGGGCGCACACATGTCCAGCCACCCACGTCCACATGCCCACCATGACGGCTCCCGGGGGCCCCTGTCGCTCTCGCCTTTATTCAGCCCCTTGCTTATTCAAAAGCAGACTTCTTCACCTAAAATCCGACTTAAAATCCCAGGACTGGGTGTGTTATTAGACAGTCCACCCCACGTCTCTACACAGAGGTGTGCACACCAAGGAGTCCCCCCGCCCCCAGCTGGCAGAAGACGGGTTAGCGCTCCCCGCCAAGGAGCCGAGGACTTTCGCATCCACTTGGGCACTTCCTGAAATAGATCAGATGGGATTAGGGGCTCCCAGGGCATCTACCACATGATCTGTGCTGATCTCAGCTCGCACGTCAGCCCCGTCGTCCCCTAAGTCCCGGTCACCTGCCCTCCAAGGGGGCAGCAGCGCTGACCCAGTCTGCTTTGATCAGTGCCGATGCTACACGACAGGGGCTCCGACTGCAGTTGGGATTCACCCACGTAGGAGAAACGAGGGGGACCGTGGCTGAGTGGGCAGTGCCCCAAATCCGAGAACTGAGGGGGCCCCAGGTGCCAGGAAGGACAGTGTGTCTCACACACCTAGACAAGGGATGAGAGGCTGGACACTGGACTCGTGTGTGTGTGGAGGGGGAGAGTGTGTGTTTACTCTACCACTGCAGTGCAAAAGCAGCCACCAGTAATACATAAATGGGGACGTGGATCTGTTCCAATAAAACTTTATTCGCAAATACAGAACAAGGGCTGCTTCTGGCCCGTGGGCTCTAGTTTACCAACACCTGTGTGTGGTCTGTTCAAGCCAAGACCAAATGGCCAGACACCTTACCCGTCATGGCGTGAGGGATGCTGACGACCGTGACCTTCTGGTTCTGCACCCTGACCCCTGTGTCCGGGTCCTGCATGTCCTTCACAAGGGCCTCGATCTGCAAGACAGAACAGCCCGGCTCAGCTGAGTGGCACCGAGGGAGTAAAAGATGCCAAGAGGAACATGGGGCGCTTACAACCAGGAGCCCACTGCTGTCTCAGGCCACTGGGCCAGCCGAGAGGCTCACAGTAGAGGGGAGCGAGGAGACGCCCCAGGATGGGGGTGGAGGGGGTGCTTCTCTTGGACACGGGTGGGGACCGAGGGGCCTCGGGCTGCAGGAGGCACCACTTCTGCAGTCACACCTGCCCGTTAGCCTGGGACACACCTGCTCCTTCCAGGGCTGCCTGCTATTCAGACGTGAGAGCCCGGGGCCCCGTTTCCCACGTTAGCTCCCAGAAGAAAGTCCACATTTATCCCAAAACTTGTATGAGAGGAAACAGCAACATTTCATGGAGTCCAGGCGCCCAAGCATTGGAGAATAGAAACCCAAGGTATGAGTTAGAAACCTGAGTTTCTCCAGCAGAAAGTCAGGGGGTTTGATTCCTTCTCTTTGCATCAAAAAAAAAAAAAAAATCTAGTTACAAAAGGTTTGAAAATAACCTTCCGAGGAGGAATAATGAGAGTTATTTTAAAAACACAATGAGGGGAGTCAGATTTCTCCCTGGCAGGTGTCACAATTCTCAGAAAGGGGGGCTGGTGGGAGGGGGAGCAGCAAAGGGACCTCGAGAACATTTGGGGTTTGGGTCCACCGTCCTCAGATGTTCTCCAGGGAAGTCCCCCCGGGGTCTCTCCAGGGAGGAAACCACAGGACTCTGGCTGGTGGTCTCATCTCCAAGAGACTCTCTTATGGCACCACTCCTCAAATTCATAGGTTGAGGTCCTGTCCCCCAGGACCTCAGAATGTGACTGGATCAGCAGACAGGGTCTTTGCAAAGGTGACCAAGTTAAAAGGAGGTCATTAGGGCGGGCCTGGCTGGTGTCCACTGAAGAGACGAGGTAAGGACTCAGACACACACAGAGGGGCTTCCCTGGTGGCTCAGGCGGTAACGAATCCGCCTGCAATGCAGGAGATGCTCAAGAAACACAAGTTCAATCCCTGGGTCGGGAAGATCCCCTGGAGAAGGATCTTCTCAGAAGGAGAACAGCAACCCACTCCTGTATTCTTGCCTGGGAAACCCCAGGGGCAGAGGAGCCTGGTGGGCTACAGTCCACGGGGTTGCAAAGAGTCGGACGCGACCGAGCGACTGACACACACACACACACCGGCCGGGGGGACGGGGCGCCACGTGAGGACGCCAGCAGAGCACGGCCCCACGGGCCCCGCAGAGCCACCCGGAGACCACTGCGCACACCTCAGCCGGGGCGTGCACTCCGGGCCGCGCCTCTGCTGTCGTGGCCCAGCACAGCCATGCAGACCCGGCTTCCAGCTCTGCCTCCGGCAAGAAGGCCCCGTGCCCATCACAGATGGGGCCATCTGAGCCACACCCCAGGTCCTCAGCAGGTGAGAGGCCCCACCTTTCAGCTTCAACTGCTGCCAACTCCCCTCTGCTCCTCCCTATGCCTGGGAGCCCAGAGGCCAGAGGGGATGGCCACCCGCACCCCAGACATCAGCCCCGTTCAAGCCCCCCAGGCTCAGCCCCCCACGATCCCGGGGAGCAAGAAGTTGGAGGGGGACCCGGGCCTCGCCTGACCCCGGGTGACCCCAAGCTGGAGGCAGGATGGGGGCGTTGGAGGCCACGTGCTGGGCGTGACTGCAGGCGTGACAGGGAACTCCAGTGTCACCAGGAGCAGGAACGGCAGCCCACCTCCCACGCCCACGCCACTCCTGCAGGAGGGAGCTGTCATTCACAGGGCAAGATCACGAGCTGGAATTTTCCTCGGAGCCCGAGAAGGTTCCCCAGGGGACGATAATCATCAGCCCTTTTCTGCACAGACAACGGGCAAGTCAGCGGCACCTCGGAGTTGTCTGCCAACAGGGGACGAAGGAGCTCTCCCGCCAGGGGCCAGTAGACACTGGATCACGTCGCCTACGGCTCTCCAACCCCTGGGGGCACCACTCCCAGACAGGCCCCTCCCCAAAACCTGCTCTGCCCACCTGACAGACACCTGGGAGGCACCCCCAGGGCCCCGCCAGCTGCTGCGGGCTCTGCATTTGTTTCTGCCGAGTCTCCCACTCGCCCAGTGGACCTGGCCTCCGGGAAACGTGTAACCTCCGCCGACCCCCAGGCTTGGCCGCCTGTCTCTGCCTGCGCCTGGCAGGTCCCCCGCCTCCAGGGCGCCCTCCAGCGCTGCTGCTGCTGACATGCGGGGCCAGAGGCCCTGTGCGCCTGGGGGTCTAGCAGCACCTGCCTCCCCCCAGAGATGCCAGGAGCAGCCCCTTCCCCACAACGTCCCCAGATGTCATTCAATGTCCTGTGGCCTTTTCTCTTCACCGAACATTCAAATCACCTGGGAAGCTTCTTCTTTTTTTTTTTTCAGAAACACCGATGTTTGGGCTCCACAGATTTAACGACTTAATTACCTCCTAAGTAAATCAGAAACTCTAAGGCTGGTGATCTGATGGCCATAGTTTTGAAAGTGCCACCAGAGTAGAGAGGCCCTCCTCCCCTCTAACCAGAATCGTTTTTCTAACATGGGAACCAACGGGTTTTATTCCTCCCCAACTTTAAACTGTCGAGCAGCTCCTCACTGAACACAGAAAGCATCAAACCCCCAACCTCCGCAAGACGTGTGCGGACCCTGAGCCCTCCTTCACCACCAGCCCTTCCATCATCAACTTCTCGCCGCCCAAGCTAGTTCCCCACTCCCTGAGGGCTCCCCCACGTCCCCGCACGATCCCCACATCCAAGCCCTGGGTTTCCCTAAATGCCGTTCTTCAGCGTGTGTGTGCTCAGTGGTGCTCAACTCTTGGACCCCATGGACTGCAACCCGCCAGGCTCCTCTGTCCACGGGCTTTCCCAGGCAGGAACTGTGGAGTGGGTAGTCACGTCCTTCTCCAAGGGATCTTCCTGACCCAGGGATGGAACCCTGGTTTCCTTCATTCATAGGGGGATTCTTGACTACTGCACCACCTGGGGATCCAGATAGCACCACCGACTCAACGGACTTGAGTTTGAGCAAACTTCAGGAGACGGTGAAGGACAGAGGAGCCTGGCATGCTGCAGACCATGGGGTCGCAAGGAGTCAGACACGACTAGGCCACTGACTAAACAACTCTCTAACGTATGCTCTTCCCCAGGGAGACGACGCTGCACCTCTGCACCTCACACCTCTACACCTGGCAGACGCACAGCTTACTGAACTAAGTGGACCAGGGGTGACCAGTGGCCCAGCGTAGCCCAAACTGCCCAGCTTTTAACACTGCAAGACAGATCAGGGCAGTTTTGACAACAATAGCTTGCTGAGCTCCAAGGGTTCAGGGCAGCTCTTACCGTCACAAAGGATTCAGCTAATTCTCCTCAGGATAAGCCTAAGACAGAGGACACTTCACTGCAGATGGGAGCGGGTGCGGGCGAGTGATCCAGGACAGAAGCCTCTGCCAACCTCCTCCAATACCATTTATCTAAGAGCCCAGAACAAAATAAGCCACTTCATCCCCAAATATATCACCCCACAAGATGCGCTCCACCTGGCACAAGTCCCCAGGATGGACACCCAGTGCCTGGCCACCTGGTTTGAGAAAGCCCTTGCAACAGGAGGGTCCTGACTTCTGCGGCCGGCCTAGAGAGCCGAGAGCCACGAATACACGCACTTGAAGGAGCAACCCAGGGATGCTGGAAGCAGGGTGTCTCTCTAGCTTACAAATCACACCATTTCTGTATGTACACATTAACCACACACACAAACACACACACACTTTAAATACTGCCGCTTTGAATCAGAAAACTGTAAACATGTTCATTTACTCTCTGGGCGCCTTCCAACAACGTCTGGAGACTGTCTCAGAAATGACCCAGCCGCGCCTCCTCTCCCGAGTAACAGGTTGTTTTCAGCCTCCAGCTGATCACCGCCCCGCTGCAGACTCTCCACTATAAACAGGTTACAAGGAAACCTAACCAATACAGACTAAGACACACAGACACACACACACAGACACACACAGACACACACACACACACACACACACACGACACACACACACACACACACACACACACACACACACACACACACACACACACACACACACACGGCAAACCGTCACTCAATAACATCAAGGAGCGATAACCGACCACCGGGCCGCCCCCAGCCCAGCCCACGTCCCCACCGGCACTTCCCCGAGGTGGTCCCCGCGCTCCTCCCGGGCCCGGCGGATGGCACCGCGCTCACCTTCCGCAGAAACGCCATCCTCGGCCTGTACTGCTGGCCTTGGTGTCGGATGGTCATCCTGGCTCCTGGGACTCAGAACCGGAACGCACGGGACGGAAGGGGAAGCCCCCGGAGAGCGCGCCCGCGGCCCTGAGCCCGAGAGGAGCTAGGCTGCCCGCCTCGCCCTCGACCCGCGCCCCCGGGAGCCCGAATCCGCGCCGGCCAATCAGCGAGCCGCGCCCGCCCGGGCGAGCGCTGCGCTGGCGGCCACCTGGCGCCAGGGGGCGGTGTCGGGCCGGCGGGCCGGGGGCGCCGCAGGTGAGGTGCGCCCGGGGCGCCAGGATGCTCTGTGGTCCAGGGCGCCGGGATGCTCTGTGGTCCGGGGCGAGCCCTTAGGCAGGATGGGACTTCGCTGGGAGGTAAAACAAGGGGCGGGTGGCGGGGTGGGGGGCGGAGGGCGGAGGGCGGCGAGGAGGAAGAGGGAGAAGGGGGGCGTAAGAGGTATTAGTATTAGGTGTAAAACAAGGATGTATGCACAGCACGGGGAATATAGCCAATATTTTATAGAAACTACCATTGGAGTGTAATCTTTAAAATTGTGTCACTATACTGCAACCTGTAACTTATATAACATTGTTCAGCAACTACACATCAATTTTAAAAAATTTTTTTTAATTTTAAAAAAGGGAAAAATTACTTTATGGGAAAAGGCATTTTCACGACTTCAAATAGGCTTTGCTTTTTAGACAGCGCTGGGTTTCAGGGAAGCGTGAACCTCCTGGCTAGCCCCTGCTGTGCCCCTCCCCGGATGGGTGACTCTTTTCCAGCAGCCTTACGGAGTGAGAACTGACATACATTAGTGCAGGAATTTAAAGTGAGCAACCTGATGGGCTTCAGTGTATGTATCCACCCAGGAAACTACACCCACAGTCAAGTCAGGGAGCACGTTACCCCCCAAAATCTCCTTGTGGCCTTTGTCCCTCTCGCTGACACCCCCTACCCACCCCCACCCCGCTTTTCTGACACTTCGATTAGTGGGAGAGGTGGATTTGATCAAGTTACATAATCTCTCTGAGTCTCTGTTTTCTCAGGAGTAATAAGAAAGAGTCGGGCTCAATGAACTCAGAATTACTCTCCAGTCTTGAAGTCTCGAGACTCTAACATGTGAAGGAAAATACACAGCTCGATCAGCCCGAAGGCTGACAGGGTGGGATTTAGCATCCCTACAAATCGAGGCCCTGCTGCCCTCAGACCAGCCAGCCCAAGGCTCCACGTGGCTGAAGATTGGATGCCATCGTGGACATGCCCCAACCATTCCTGCCACATGGGACGGGGGGTGGGGCAAGAGGGAGCCCCACTCCTGACGCTCAGATGCCACCCCTGACTGTGGGGTCGCTCAGGCTCCACAGGCCTGGGCCCCAGCCGCCACCTCTGTCATCAAAGAAGAGCCCAGAGGGCCATGGAAAGCAAGGGTCTTCCTTAGGGCTTTCCAGAGCAAGGGATTTTCCAAGTTTCTGCGCCTTCTGCTCTCTCTTGGATTCCCCGGGAATGGCAGTGTCTGGAAGCGTACAGGAAGACAGCTGATACGGGAGATGCCTGCAGGTAAAAACATGATCCCTGCAAGACTTGTCTTCTAACATCCAGAGCTGCCATGTCTCCCATATGCTGGTTTTGAGGATCAGCTCCACCCACGCTCTTTGCTCCCATATGTGGATCTAATACTGCCTTCTCTCTCACTCTCTCTGCTCTTTCTGGGTAGGTGGACGGATGGATGGATAGATGGATGGATGGATGGACGGAAAGACAGACTAGTTAGATAGAACATTGATGGCACAGACGGATGGTTGGATGAATGGATAGATAGATGATTTCTGGTTATATCAACACAACCTTGGAAAAGCCACTTCTTTTTCAGAAAAGCCACTGTCCCTTTTCCTCTTTATGTTTGGAACACATAAATCCTCCTGGGTTCAAAATTCAAGTCACTTCACAGGTTACCAAATTTGGTGTTTTGTAAAAAGTACACATATTTAGTGGAGGAGAGAGTGGCCACTAATGAGTATTGAGTTTCCTCTCGGGGCTGATGACAATGTCCTGGAACTAGACAGAAGTTAATAGTCGCACCACCTTGTGAGTAGACAAAATGACTGAACGGTGTGCTTTAAAAGGGTGAAGTTTATAGTATGTGAGTTACATCTCAATTTTTAAAGTGCAAGGTCAGAGAAAGTTTTCCCCAGGTCCTGCTCTTATAAGGCCCCCTCCCTTCCTTAAAAATCATCAGTGGCTCCATCAGCTCCCTGAAAAGGCTCATCCTCCCTCAGTCTGGCCTGATCTGAATTGTCAGCTGTAGTTTCACTGCCCCTCAACATGGAGTCTCTCCCTCTCACCAGCCCTGAATTTTACTTTTTCTCCAGCACGTGGTGGGTTTTCTCCCCTCCAAATCTTCTCCCCTGTCGCATGTTCTGCTCACGTCTCCCTCCACCCTCCTCCCTCAGCACGGAGTAGGTGCCACCCATGTGGCACTTTTTCCTTGCAGATCTGGGGGAGATAACTGCTGCACACCTTACACCCCCTCATATTCTGAGTTTCACCGAGGACACGGTCAGCCTGCAGCTTGTGAGCGGCGGGTTCAGGGCTTTGGTTCTGGCAGGAGGCAGATCTGATTGTGGCATCGCCGATTCCCGTGGTATCAATACCCTACTGTTGTGCCATCAGTGACCACAGGGCTACTGGATGGGAGGTGAAGGTCCTTTGTATTTGCTGGATTCATTTTGCAGCACCGAAGCTTGCTAAGAACTAGCAAAATCTGAATTAGGGCACCATTGCATAAAGATTTGGTGAAATCTTTCACCAAAGATTTGAAAAACTTTCTAGCAACTAGAATATTCCATAAACTACATAGGTTATTTCATGGACCAGGGAACCAGGAGTCACGGGAATATTCACAGCTTAAGTGGCCATGGTACTGGATGTTGTGAATGAGATCTACACTCAGCGCTTGCGTCTGTTCTGACTCTAAGAATTACTGAGTCTCAGACCATGTGGCTCCACGTGAGTCTTGTTCAACAGAGAAACAGATGGTGATATCACTCACCCAGCATCACCACTGGAGGCTGGGCAATCATCCGTGAGAAAGGGTTTTCTGGGGACTTCCCTGGTGGCTCAGTGGTAAAAAAGAAAAAAAAAAAAATTCCACCTGCCAATGCAGGAAACACGGGTTTGATCCCTGATCCAGGAAGAGCCCACATGCTGTGGAGCCACTGAGCCCGTGCTCCACAATTACTGATTGAGCCCGCGCTCCACAAGAGAAGTCACCGCAGCGAGAAGCCTGCACCCTGCAACCAGAAAGCAGCCCCGGTTCTCTGCAACTAGAGACAAGCCTGCACAGCAACGAAGACCCAGCACAGCCCAAAACAAATACAAATAAAGAAAACTAATTTTTTTTTAAAAGGGGTTTTCTGGCTGCCCGGATCCATCTCGTCCGTGCCTAAGGAGGCTCACTCTCCACTCTGCATCATGTGTGTGAACGTTTGCACCTGATTATTGGGCTCACAGGGCAATATCTGATATCTTGAGGGTAGATTTGATTTCTTTGAAGGCAGTGGTCATTTTCCCTGCCAGTCCCCAAGAGAAGAAATGGGTTCTAAGGCAGAAAAAAAGCAGCAGTCGTTCAGAAAGCCAGGCTTGGGTACCAGTAGATTGCTGATCACCAGCACCTGCCCTCCATACGAGAGCAAGTCCAGAGCACGAAGAAATGGAGTCTGCAGTCTCCAGGGATCGTGGCGTTTTCGGTAAGAAAGTGGCCCCAGTTTCATGAGGTTGTCACCATCTCCCCGCTGTCCCTCCTCTAGGATTCACTACACTTTCACTCGTTGGTCCAGTGCTCTCCGCTCTGTGTCAGGGAGTATTCAGTTTTGTTCGACAGACTTGACCGAGCACCATTTCTGGGGTGGGAACCGTGTCAAGCGCATGGTATAATGGTGAGTAAGACACGGTCCTGGCTTCCCAGGGGGCTCAGTGGTAAAGAACCTGCCTGCCAAGTAGGAGACGAGGGTTCGATCCCTAGGTCAGGAAGATCCCCTGGAGAAGGAAATGGCAACCCACTCCAGGATTCTTGCCTGGGAAAAAAAATCCAACGGACAGAGGAGCCTGGTGGGCTACCAGCCATGGGGTCGGGAAGAGATGGGTACGACTGAGCATGCACGGAAGACATGGTTCTGTCTTGAGGGTGTCTCCCGTAGGTAAAAAAAGACGAAAAATAAACTTCTGGGGCAATGCAGTGGATGATGTGGGATCGTGGGAGGCAAAAACGAAAAGGAAAAAACAGAAAGCTGAAGAGAGCACGCTGAGATGAACTCATCATGGCCTGTACTAACAGGCCTTAGTACACCTGCCCTATCCCCTAAGTGTGTGGTACAGTCTCGGAGTAGATGCCTGTTATGAATGCCCCCAGTGTGGTAAAGCAATCATACTCCAATAAAACAAAATACCCCCAGTGAACAAATGGGTAAACAGAGTGGAAAATGGGGGGTAAACTAGGAGGTTGGGAGTAACATGCACACACCACTACATATAAAACGGATAACCAGCAAGGACCTGCTGTACCGCACAGGGGACTCTGCTCAGTGTTCTGTGGCCACCTGGTCAGGAGGGGAGTTTGGGGAAGAATGGACGCATGTACGTGTACGGCTGAGTCCCTTTGCTGCCTGAAACTATCACAACACTGTTAAGTGGCTATACTCCAATTCAAAATAAAAGCAACACAATAGATGACCACAGGCCTACCGTATAGTACAGGGAACTCTAACACTGCAACGGCCTACCTGGGGAAGGACTCCGAGGAAGAGTGGGTATGTGCATGTGTTTAGCTGATTCACATTGATGTACACCTGAGATGAACACAACATTGCACACCAACTGTACTACAATTTAAAACAAGGTTTTTCTTAAAAAACGAGTAGAGGACAAATAATAAGCTGAGGTTCTTAGTACCCCTATGAGGTAGCACCCAGGACTGGGACCTGGGCAGCCCAGCCTCTGACCTCAAACCTCGCCCCCTTGACGTGCTGGGGCGCTCCCACCCGGCACGCCTGGGTCCTGCGCCCACCTCAGACGACTGAGAGCTAGCTGGTTTCCACAGAAAAATCATCACTTTAAAACTGCAACAAACAAAACTGGGTGTTGGGCGAGCAAACCCAACAGACGTTCGTGGGAGGATCACTTCAGAAACGCAGGTTTTCCTCTCCCCTCCACTTCTCTGATTGTCTGCCCAGGATGAATCCTCCACAGATGTTGGATGTTTGTGTTGGATGCTGTGAAGTTTTTTAAACCTAGACGATTCTACTTTTCCTAGCTTCTGTATTTGTATAGTTTCTGTTCTCTTCTTGGACCAGAAAATCCAAGTAAGAGGGTGCTAACAGGAGCCTCTGAACCCAGGCGAACCAGTGGGCCCGAGGGGAAGAGAAGGAAGGTCTGTCTGTGGGCCCCGCAGACCCAGGGCGCCGGAGGGCCGAACCCGGAGGGACACAGGAGCCGCGGGTCCAGCGGCCAGGCCGGGCTTCAGGCCCAAAACTTACTTCAAGGGTGAGACCGCTTTAAAAAAAAAACAAGTCAAGTGTGAGCGAATGGGCGCCAGACTTCACTTCGATAGAGCCCCTATGGCCGCGCTGTGAGAAACGGGGCCCTGGCGCGTTCCCGCAGCTCCACATTTAACGTCGTGATGAGGGCAATTCCCGACTCTTGCCAGCTGCGCCGCCAGGCGCGCACAGGTGCCAAAGGGCAGGGAAGGGCCCCACGCAGAGCCCCGCGCCGCGTCCGCTTCCGCCGCCCGCCGCGCCCGGACCACAGAGACGGGGGTACCGCCCCACCCCTAGAGAGGAAGGGCAGGCCCCGCCGGCGGGCTTCCGGCGGCGGCCACTTCCGGCGGCAGCCACTTCCGGCCCGGCCCCTCCCTGCGCCTGCCCGAGCCTGGGGGGCGCGCGCCAGTGAGGGTGGGTCTGCCCCCCAGCTCCCGCGGCCCTTCCCGAGGGCCTGGCTCGGGGTCGGCCCGTCGACCCCCAGCGCTGTGGACTTGTCTCCTCGTTTCAGCCCCTCGAGGCGACTGGTTTGTGGACAAGAAGGGTGAAAACCCGACCTAAAAGGACGCGAGCTAGGGCTCGTCGTGCTGTGTCGGACCGGCCGCGCGTGTAAAACGCATCAAGTAACAGACACACGCGTGCAGGTGTCGGGGGAAGGCCCTGCCGGCGCCCCGGAAGGGCCCCCCGCTCGGCGCGGGCTGGCGCTCAGAACCGAGCCCCCGCCCGGAAGTGGGCCTGGCGGGGAGACCCGTTCGGAACCCAGCTTCTTCCTCCTCCGGGTAGCGGCTGGCCGCCGGCACCGCTGACCGCCCGGGCTGAGTGCCCTCAGCTGTGAGGAGCGTGGGCGTAGCCATCCTGGCCTCCTGTGTGAGGCCTCCTCCTGCAGTCTTATCGTCCTGTCCTCCTGTGAGACCCTGCCCTACTCTGACCCTGTCCTGTGTGGGACCCTGTCCTACTGTGTGGGACCCTGACCTACTGGAGACCCTGCCCTGTATGTGACCCTGTCCTCCTGTGAGACCCTGCCCTACTCTGACCCTGTCCTGTATGTGACCCTGACCTATTGTGTGACCCTGATCTACTGTGAGACCCTGTCCTACTCTGACCCTGTCCTGTGTGGGACCCTGCCCTGTATGTGACCCTGACCTCCTGTGTGACCCTGCTCTCCTCTGACCCTGCCCTGTGTGTGACCCTGACCTCCTGTGTGACCCTGCCCTGTGTGTGACCCTGACCTCCTGTGTGACCCTGCCCTCCTCTGACCCTGCCCTGTGTGTGACCCTAACGTACTGTGTGACCCTGTCCTACTGTGAGACGCTGTCCTCCTGTGTCATCCTGGCCTCCTGTATGTGACCCTGTCCGCCTGTGAGACCCTGCCCTCCTCTGACCCTGTCCTGTGTGTGACCCTTACCTACTGTGAGACCCTGTCCTCCTGTGAGACCCTGTCCTCCTGTGAGACCCTGCCCTACTTTGACCCTGTCCTGTATGTGACCCTGTCCTGTGTGTGTGACCCTGAACTACTGTGAGACCCTGTCCTCCTGTGAGACCCTGCCCTACTCTGATCCTGCCCTGTGTGTGACCCTGTCCTACTGTGTCATCCTGGCCTCCTGTATGTGACCCTGCCCTCCTCTGACCCTGTCCTGTGTGTGACCCTGACCTACTGTGTGACCCTGTCCTCCTGTGAGACCCTGCCCGACTCTGACCTTGTCCTGTATGTGACCCTGCCCTGTGTGTGACCCTGACCTACTGTGTGACACTGTCCTGTGTGTGACCCTGTCCTACTGTGAGACCCTGTCCTCCTGTGAGACCCTGCCCTACTCTGACCCTGTCCTGTATGTGACCCTGACCTACTGTGTGACCCTGATCTACTGTGAGACCCTGTCCTACTCTGACCCTGTCCTGTGTGGGACCCTGCCCTGTATGTGATCCTGACCTCCTGTGTGACCCTGCCCTCCTCTGACCCTGTCCTGTGTGTGACCCTGACCTACTGTGAGACCCTGTCCTACTCTGACCCTGCCCTGTGTGTGACCCTGACGTACTGTGTGACCCTGTCCTACTGTGAGACCCTGTCCTGTGTGGGACCCTGTCCTCCTGTGTCATCCTGGCCTCCTGTATGTGACCCTGTCCGCCTGTGAGACCCTGCCCGACTCTGACCTTGTCCTGTATGTGACCCTGCCTTGTGTGTGACCCTGACCTACTGTGAGACCCTGCCCTCCTCTGACCCTGTCCTAGTGTGAGGCCCTGCCCTCCTCTGACCCTGTCCTGTGTGTGACCCTGACCTACTGTGTGACACTGTCCCGTATGTGACCCTGTCCTGTGTGTGACCCTGACCTACTGTGTGACACTGTCCTGTATGTGACCCTGTCCTGTGTGTGACCCTGTCCTACTGTGAGACCCTGCCCTACTCTGACCCTGCCCTGTGTGTGACCCTGTCCTACTGTGTCATCCTGGCCTCCTGTATGTGACCCTGTCCTCCTGTGAGACCCTGCCCTCCTCTGACCCTGTCCTGTGTGTGACCCTGACCTACTGTGTGACCCTGACCTACTGTGTGACCCTGTCCTACTGTGAGACCCTGCGCTACTGTGAGACCCTACCCTACTCTGACCCTGCCCTGTGTGTGACCCTGTCCTACTGTGTCATCCTGGCCTCCTGTATGTGACCCTGTCCTCCTGTGAGACCCTGCCCTCCTCTGACCCTGTCCTGTGTGTGACCCTGACCTACTGTGTGACCCTGTCCTGTGTGTGACCCTGTCCTGTGTGTGACCCTGACCTACTGTGTGACCCTGACCTACTGTGTGACACTGTCCTGTGTGTGACCCTATCCTACTGTGAGACCCTGCCCTACTGTGAGACCCTACCCTACTCTGACCCTGCCCTGTGTGTGACCCTGTCCTACTGTGTCATCCTGGCCTCCTGTATGGGACCCTGTCCTACTGTGTGACCCTGTCCTGTATGTGCCCCTCTCCTGTATGTGACCCTGCCCTACTGTGAGACCCTGTCCTCCTATGAGACCCTGTCCTACTCTGACCCTGTCCTGTGTGACCCTGGCCTCCTGTATGGGACCCTGTCGTGCTGCGTGTGACTACTGTGGCATGCATTCTTCAGTGAACCAGATTCACCTTCTCTGACACTGTCAGGCTGCATTGGGGAATATTTCACATAAAGAAGCTTTCACACAGTGTGTTCCTGAGGGGACAATAAAAGATGGACAAGTAAGTTTGGGATCTGAGCTCCAGTCTCTTGCCACAGTTACTGATAGAATATTAAACTGTTCTGAGAAGCTCTGCAGTAATGGAGCTCAGCTGACTTTGTTTAGCTGAGTGGTTTTCAAGCATTTGACCTCAGAGACTTCGGGGTAACACCCTGTTAATAGCCACCTCTCTCCCCACCACCAACTGGTGTTTTTTTCCCAGAACACACTTTTGGGGACACTGACATAAATCATTCACCTGAGTACAGACCTGTGCAAGAGTCACTCTCACTTCTCAAACGACATTTTGAAACCCCTGTTTTGAAAATCATCTGACTGGATTTCCGTAGGATGGTTTCAGTTTTACAGACGATTGAGAAATCAGTCCATAAATAATGAAGTACTACGAGCCGTTAACATTTGGAGAAGGAAGTGGACCCTCCTTGCCCTTCCTCCTACATATATCATGAATAGATACCGTCTCAACATCATTGAGCCAGTGTTATCAATGAATTATTTATAAAATATAGAAACAATTACATGGAAAAAATACAAATTGTTCCAAGTGGAAATTCAACAATTCAGGGCTTCTTAATGACAAACCTCGGAAATTTGTTCAAGGACCTACTTTAGTAAAACATGATTAACATTTCCTCTGATAAATAGAAGGTTGCTAAGAAACACTCAAGAACTGTTGTATGTGTGCATGAAGTAACTTTCACTGGAAACTTGCCCTAACATTATAGAATAAAATTGGGTACAAGGAACCTCTTCAGCTTTATTCACGATGATGTAGATACTGAAATAACAACAGAATCAATGAGGCAGTTTTGGCCCAAACCTCTATCAAGGGGAGCTTTGAAGTGACTTACTATTAATAGTATGTTACTAAACTTGCACTTTCAAGCAAGACCTGTCAAAGGACGACAGTAACAAGACATGACTGTGTCCTTGTTCCTTTGTCTGCCCCTCCATCTTGTACGGCCAGAAACCTACACAGTTCCCACAGAGATAACCTGGCTCCAGAGGACACACCCATGCCAACCAAACTCTAAAGGAACTACTTAAATGGTTCCCTTTAAAAAGTTCTAGTCAGAGACTTCCCAGGTGGTCCAGTGGCTAAGACTCTGCACTCCCAATGCAGGGGCCTGATCCTGTGTGACACTCCTGATCAGGGAGCTAGATCCCACATGCCTCCACTAGAGAGTTCCTATGCAAACTAGAAGATTCCGCATGCCACAACTAAGACCTGGAAATAAACAAAAAAATATAAAAAAGTTATCAATCCGAAGCGCAAAAAAAAAATTATACATATATATGACTGACGCCTAGGATCTCAGAGCCATCTTGATCTTTTCTTAAACAGAAACTGTCCACCAACAACAGAAACCCGCCTAGACTTTAAAGCTCTCCACAGGGGCTGCTGCTGCGGCCTTTCTCCGGGCCCCCCATCACCTTTGTGCCCTGTGCCATCCCTCCTGAAGACCCCTTCCACAACATACAGACAGGCAGACACACAGAGATGACCAGACCACAGCTTCCCAGCTGTAACAAGATGTCATCATTGGCCTGTCTGACCCCTCAGGCAGCCCTGGCGCTACCACTCCCAGATTCCGGCTCACCGAGGTGTGACCGCAAATGTTGCAAGGAATCCAGACAGTCACCAAAAGTATCAGAAGGGATGGCTTCAACATCCCGCCCACCCCCCACTGCTCACAATGCTTCTCACATTAGGTGGCTGACACTCTCCACAGAGATCTCAGCCAGGGGGAGCTCCCACCAACAGGAGAGGGCTCCCTACAGACAAGACGCATCCCCTGGGTCTTCATTCTGCCTCTCCTGGGCCCAGCAGAGCCCGATGTAGCATGCTTGGGTCTCACATTCAAGGCACGCTTCTCCGCGGTGCTCCCCGGCTCCTGGAGTAGAACCGGAAGCCCCTTCCCAGCAGACACTGCATCATGTTCCTACCGTTGTAAGGAGACTGTTGTGTCACACCGACAGTTCTTCCAGTGTTGGTCCTCACTCGCCTCAGTCGCCTTCCCTGTAAAACGCGGACACTAGTCACACCTATCTTTATAGTGTCCGGTGGGCAGTCTGATGCGCAGAAGTGGCCGTAAGGGCTGGGGGCCCGATCCAGGGAAAGAAAGGAGCGCAATGCCAGGTGCATTCCTATGCAGGTTCCCCCGTGGGTCACTGGAAGCTTCTCGGAGCAAGTGTGGCGTGTAGACATCCTCAGGACAGCCGGGCCCGTGTACTCCAACATGGACCAAGAGGCGGCGTGGAAGCTTAGATCACTGAGGTTACTAAGACCACAAAGGACTCCCCCCACCCCACCAGGCCCGCCCCCAGCCCAGCCCAGCCCACGTCCCCGCCGGCACTTCCCCGAGGTGGTCCCCGCGCCCCTCCCGGGCCCGGCGGATGGCACTGCGCTCACCTTCCGCAGAAACGCCATCCTCGGCCTGCACTGCTGGCCTTTGTGTCGGATAGTCATCCTGGCCCCTGGGACTCAGAACCGGGACGCACGGGACGGAAGGGGAAGCCCCCGGAGAGCGCGCCCGCGGTCCCGAGCCCAGGCGGAGCGAGGCTGCCCGCCGCGCCCCCGACCCGCGCCCCCGGGAGCCCGAATCCGCGCTGGCCAATCAGCGCGCCGCGCCCGCCCGGGCGAGCGCTGCGCTGGCGCCCACCTGGCGCTAGGGGGCGGTGTCGGGCTGGCGGGCCGGGGCGCCGCAGGTGAGGTGCGCCCGGGGCGCCAGGATGCTCTGTGGTCCAGGGCGCCCGCATGCTCTGTGGTCCAGGGCGAGCTCGGACCGAGCACCAAGGCCCAGGGGCGTGAACAGTGCGCCCCGGCACTTGGATCCCTAGCTGGGCTGCCATCAGCTCCCTGCATGGCCTTAGCAAGCTGCTTGAACTTTCTGAGCGTCTGTCTCCTCATCTCGCTGGAGAAAAGTGAGTGGATGGAAAGTGACACCTGTCTGTGTGTCGGGCTCTGCGAGGACAGAATGAATAACCCGATGAACCGGCAGTGGAGTGTGGTTAGCTGGGAGGAATGCAGCTCCCCTGCCAGGTGGACTGGCTCTGAACCCCAAGATGGCCACTCGCTGTGCTCAAGCCAGTTATGTAACCTTTCTCTGCTTCATTCTCCCCATCTCAGTGGTGCCATTGCTGCTCCCTCCTTGTGAGTTTTTCTTTGGGAAGGGGAATTTTGGTTTTGGTTTTAGGATACCTGAGCTGATACATATGAAAAGCATTTAGCAAATATCATATGTGGAATCTAAAAGAGTGATACTAATAACCTGATTTACTAAACAGAGACCGACTCATAGACATAGAAAACAAAGATGGTTACCAAAAGGGAAAGGGGGGGGAGGGATAAAATGAGGAATGTGGAATTAACATACACACACTGTGTGTGTGTGTGTGTGTGCACGCGCGCGCGCATATGCTATGTCTGACTCTTGCGACTCCATAGACTGTCGCCCCCCCAGGCTCCTTTGTCCATGGGATTCTTCAGGCAAGAATACTGAAGTGGGTTGCCATTTTCTCCTCCAGGGGATCTTCCCAACTCAGGGATCAAACCTTCATCTCCTGCATTGCTGATGGATTTTTTACTGCTGAGCCACCAGGAAGTCCACACTCATTGTTCAGTCACTAAGTCATGTCCAACTCTTTGTAACCCCATGGACCACAGCACACCAGGCTCCTCTGTCCTCTGCTGTCTCCAGGAGTTTGCTCAAATTCATGTCCTTTGAGTCAGTGATGCTATCCAACCATCTCATCTTCTGCCGCCCCTTCTCCTGCCCTCAATCTTTCCCAGCATCAAGGTCTGTTCCAAAGAGCCAACTCTTCACATCAGGTGACTAAATTATTGGAGCTTCAGCTTCAGCATCAGTCCTTCCAATGCAATATTCAGGGTTGAGTTCCTTTAGGATTGACTGGTTTGATCTCCTTGCCGTCCAAGGGATTCTCATGAGCCTTCTCCAACACCACAGTTCAAAGGCATCAGTTCTTTGGCATTCAACCTTTTCTATGGTTCAACTCTCACATCCATACATGACTACTGGAAAAACCATAGCTTTGACTATATGAACCTTTGTTGGCAAAGTAATGACTGCTTTTTAATACACTGTCTTGGTTTGTCATAGCTTTTCTTCCAAGGAGCAAGTGTCTTTTAATTTCATGGCTTCAGTCACCATCCACAGTGACTTTGGAGCCCAAGAAAATTAAATCTGACATTGTTTCCATTGTTTCGCCGTCTATTTGCCATGAAGTGATGGGACCGGATGCCATGATCTTCATTTTTGAATGTTGAGTTTTAAGCCAGGTTTTTCACTCTCCTCTTTCACCTACTTCAAGAGGCTCTTTTGTTCCTGTTCACTTTCTGCCATAAGGGTGGTGTCATCTGTGTATCTGAGGTTGTTGATATTTCTCCCGGCAATCTTGATTCCAGCTTCTGCTTCATCCAGCCCAGCATTTCACGTGATGTACTCTGAATAGAAGTTAAATAAGCAGAGTGACAACATACAGCCTTGACGTACTCCTTTCCCAATTTTGAACCAGCCCATCGTTCCATGTCCGGTTCTCACTGTTGCTTCTGGACCTGCAAACTGGTTTCTCAGGAAGCAGGTCAGGTGGTCTGGTACTCCCATCTCTTTAAGAATTTCCCACAGTTTGTTGTGATCCACACAAAGGCTTTAGCATAGTCAATGAAGCAGAAATAGATGTTTTGCTGGAATTCCCTTGCTGTTTCTATGATCCAGTGGATGTTGGCAATTTGATCTCTGGTTCCTCTGCCTTTTCTAAATCCAGGTTGTGTATCTGGAAGTTCTCAGTGCATGTACTGTTGAAGCCTAGCTGGAAGAATTTTTGAGCATTACCTTGCTAGGATGTGAAATGAGCACAATTGTGCAGTAGTTTGAATTCTTTGGCATTGCCTTTCTCTGGGATTGGAATGAAAACTGATCTTTTTCAGTCCTGTGGCCGTTGCTGAGTTTTCCAAATCTGGTGGCGTATTGAGTACAATACTTTAAGAATATCATCTTTTAGGATTTGAAATAGCTCAGCTGGAATTCTATCCCCCCACTAGCTTTGTTTGTAGTAATGCTTCCTAAGGCCCACCTGACTTCACACTCCAGGATGTCTGGCTCTAGGTGAGTGACCACACCATCGTGGTTATCCTAGGTCACACTACTACATATAAATAAAATAGATGATCAACAAGAACCTACTGTATACAGCAGAGAGTATTAATGAGGGCTTCCCAAGTGGCGCAAGAGCAAATAATCTGCCTGCCAATGCAGGAGATACGAGAGATGCAAGTTCGATTCCTGGGTCAGGAAGATCTTCTGGAGCAGGAAAGGGCAACCCACTCCAGTATTCTCGCCTGGAAAACTCCTTGACAGAGGAGCCTGGCTGGCTACAGTTCCTGGGGTCACAAACAGAGGCTATACTCAATAATCTATAATAACCCAAATGGGAAATAATCTGAAAAAGAATGGACATATATATGTATAACTGAATCACTTTGCTGTATACCTGAAACTAACACAATACTGTAAATCAACTATACTCCCATATAAAATTTTAAAATGTTTTAAAAACACTTAGAACCGTGACTGACAAGTGGTGAATGTCAGATAAACCACAGTTTCTCGTGTTTTGGGGGACTGTTGAAAACCACCGTCTCTAGTGGCTCCATTACACCCATCGTCTGAGTCCTGTATCTTTCCAGAATAACGTGAGGACTCTTGGAGCAGTCAGTGGAGGTGAGAGAATAGCATCTGAAGTCAGATTATGTGGGGTCACATCTCCACACTGCTACTTACAACCAACGAACTGTGTGAGTCTGGGAAAGTTACTTAACCCCTCTGTGAAATGGGAATGGCACAGTGACTGCCTACGTGATAGACAGCATGCAAACCAACAGATGCCAGTTGTGACTGTTACTTAGTGTCATTAAAGATAGTATAATAGAAAGAGCACAAAATGAATAAAAGCAGTCTCATCTGACAGCCACTTCCCTCCCCTGATCCTCAATTTCTTCATCTGTAAAGGGGCGACTGGAGCTCCCAGTCTCCGACAGGGTGAGCCCTCCCAGCTCCAGCAACATGGTTCCGTGAAAAATGGGGACTTGCCTAGAACTGGGCAGCTGAGGGCGGCGGGTGACGCTGTGGCAGAGAGGGGACGTGGGCAGCTGCCATCAGAGGAGCAGTCAACAAACTGGGCTTTAGATAATCGGGTTCCCATCCCAGCAGAAGAGCGGAGTTCTGCCAAGCTGCTCTGACATCTCAGCTCCAGGCTGAAGTGCTGGAATAGGGCTGGTTGACTCATCGGGAGATGACTTGGCCGAAAGCCAGCAGATGTGACGTCAGCCCGGCCAGGCGGCGGCCACGGAGCATAACAGATGGCGGGAAAGCCCCGCTTCAGCCAGGCTCCCAGACTCACGGGGATGGGGAGAGCAGAACGGTTTCAGAATCTCATAATTGGCAAACCTGTTTCCCCACTCTTTTGTTTGTTACCTTAGGCTTTCTGTTTTCTCAATTAGGTTAGATGGTGACTTGTCTATTAGGAGATTGTGTGTGTGTGTAGTTTCCTTGAGAATCAGATTTTATTAAAAAGATAGAATGTTAAGATCATCTGGTCACTGGATATTTCTGCTGTTTAAATTGCTGAACATCTGTGAGAGGGCTCTGTCGACCAGGAGAGAACCGTAGGTGCGTAGAGTGGCCAGCTGAGTCACTGTGAGTGGCCTGTCAGCCTGAAGACGCTCACGGTCCTCTGGCACTCTCTAAGGCGACCTTGCTCGGATGATAAATTGAATGGCCACCCTCATCACCCCACAGTTTACTACCCTAACAAGGATCTCATCAAGCGTCCTCATTTCCCAGATGAAGGGGACGAGGTAGGGTGGGAAGAAGGAACGTAATTAGGACTCAGGATACTTAGATGCTGATTGCAAACCTACGGCTGACCCACTGGGTACATCAGGCAAGACTCATCACCTCAGGGAATCCCAGTCCCCGGTCAGAGTTGTTCAGCACTCCCCAGAGTCCTCTCTTCAACCTTCTCAAACTTTAATGCACATAGCAGTCCCCCAGGGATCTTGTAAAAATGCAGATTCTGACTCAACAGGTTGGGGTGAGACTGTGTGCTAACCACTAGACCCCCAGGGAACGCCTTCCTTGCCTGGATTTCTAATTTATAGCTTACCATTTTATGTTGAGGCTTCCCTGGTGGCTCAGATGGTGAAAAATCCACCTGCAATGCGAGAGAGCTGGATTGGATCGCTGGTTTGGGAAGATCCCTTAGAGGAGGGCACGGCAACTCACTCCAGTATTCTTGCCTGGAGAATCCCCATGGACAGAGGAGCCTGGAAGGCTACAGTCCAGTCCAGGGGGTCAAAAAGAGTTGGACACAACTGAACGACTAAGCACACACACACGTTTTATATTAAGCATCTCCTGTATGCCTCACTGATCGAACTGTGAAAAGAGGCATAAAGTGAAAATGAAAGTCGCTCAGTCCTGTCCAACTCTTTGCAGCTGACCCCATGAACTGTAGCCTGCCAGGATCCTCTGTCCATGGAATTCTCCAGGCCAGAATACTGGGGTGGGTAGCCTTTCCTTTTTCCAGGAGATCTTCCCAACCTAGAGATCAAACCCAGGTCTCCTGCATTGCAGGAGGATTGTTTACCGTCTGAGCCACCAGGGAAGCCTGAAAAGAGGCATGGTATAAATGAATCAAGAGTTTGGATGAATACTAGATTAAGTGGAAAGTGAAAGTGAAAGTGAAGTTGCTCAGTCGTGTCCGACTCTTTGTGACCCCGTAGACTGTAGCCTACCAGGCTTCTCTGTCCATGGGATTCTCCAGGCAAGAATACTGGAGTGCGTTACCATTTCCTTCTCCAGGGGATCTTCCCAACCCAGGGATCGAACCCGGGTCTTCCGCATTGGAGGCAGACACTTTAACCTCTGAGCCACCAAGGAAGCCCCAAAGATTAAGTGGACTCATGTCCAAATGACCACAGTCCCAGCTCCTCCTTAGTCCCCACTTGTATGTCACAGGATTCACCCAATGGCATCCTATTAAAAATCATAATGACCTAGCTGACAACACTGACGACATAATGCTTATGTTTTCAAAGATGCCAAATAAAATAATGGCCAATACATTACGAAATAACATTTGCCTCCAAAAATTCTTGCCAGTCTGAGCTTCCACCAGTGTGCTTTCAAATGCCCACGTTGAATCAGCATCTCTGGGCAAATCTACAGTATGAGGGTTTCCAGCGGGTACCAAAAGTCATTACAGGAACAAAGCACGTGAATTTCTTTTCGAAAAAAATCTGACTTGACCCCAAACTACTGTCAAGACAGTGTCTATTCTGTCTCTCTAACAAACACCACAAAAGAAATCTCCTTCCAAGTTTAGTTCCCTGAAGACAGAAATCACAACGTATCCTTTTTCTTGATCAAAAAGAGATGTGCGCCCAGACATTTCCCACCCTGAGCAGCAGAACAAATCTGGCATCAGGCTCTTTTGCAGGAACTGGAATGAATGTTCAATTTTTCGTGTTTTTTTCTCCCAGAGATTTCATTCTCTGGGTTTTGGTCTTTTGGTCAGCCACAAGAAGTCCTTTTTGGAATGACTTGGGATAGAAATAAATTGTATTTGAGTAGCGAATGGGAGTTGGCTTGATGAATTGGACAAGGTGGGGGGAGAAAGGAAAAACTGTGCAGTCGAAATGGTCTTCAGGATAAGTGACTATATTCATCCAAATGTTTGTTGAACCTACATTGTTTTATTTTAGTCCAAGATGCATGAGAGAAGGAGAACAGTGTGGTGAAAATACATTGGAGTTTGATGAAAATTTGCTTTCCTTGCGAGGCAATTGATTAGATCACGCCTGTCTATCGAAAGGGATCAGCTCAGTTCAGAAGTAACAGCACATCCTATTTCTCAACCTGAGCTGCACCTCCATGGCTTCCAGGTGAGGTGGGTGAGTGAGTGAGTCAGGGATGGAGGAAGCGGGTAGGAACATGGGAATGTGGCTTCAGGAATTCCACGTAGAATGATCTGAGCCAAGTGGGACCTCCTAGTCGCCTCCAGGATGCCCCTCTATGATAAGGAATGATTCCCCTCCATCTTCTAAGGAGAAGCGCTCCTGCAGTGGGTCCGGGGCACACACTTCCCAGAAACAGCTGCTAGAAATGATCCAAGGCAAACAGGACCCCGTTGTCCTGTCCCCTGTTCCCCAGAAGACATCACACTCTGCCTTCCTTAATCAGGAGTCCGGTGGACTCTGAGAAAATTGACGTCTTTGATTTTACAAGTCTCCTTGTTCCCCTGTAAATATATGCTCACTACTGAAAATATAGAAATAGAAGCGAATTTTTGAACTTCGCATGTAATCTAGGAAAAGAAGTTTGAGTGAGTTTGAAGTGGGATGGAGGAGGGAAAGGGGTGGACTGGAGCTCCTGGATTTAATACAGGGAAGGCCCTTTTTTAAAGGTTTTTTTTTTTTTTTTAATGTGGACTATTTTAAAGTCTTTATTGAGTGTGTTACAATATTACTTTGGTTTTAAGTTTGGTTTGTTTGGCCTTGAGGCCTGTGGGATCCTAGCTCCCCCAACAGGGATCAAACCCACACCGTCTTTGTTGGAGGGCAAAGTCTTAACCACTGGACCGCCAGGGAAGTCCCAAGTGTGTTTTAAAGAGTTAGTCTTCAGGTCACATGGATGCCCTCCCCACCCGCTCCGTGTTCAAGAGAGAACCTGGACACCGCAGGAGGCCTGGCCCAGAACTAGGAAGGGGTGGAGAAGAGATTCCAACCCAGCAGGCCAGGTCCGAAGTCCAGAGGAACCGCCGCGGGGCTCCGCGACTCCCGAGTGAAGCGCTTGTGGAATAAAGACCGGAGGCTTGTGGAATAAAGACAGGAGGCGCGGGGAGCTGAAGGCCGCTCCCACCCCGACCTCCCACCCCGACTCTGCCCTCTGCTCCCTCCGTCCTGGGGCGGAGGTGACTCATCCCACGGGCAAGCCCTTTCCCCCCAGCCGGGGCTTCCCACAGCCAGCATCTCTCCAGCGCTGCCCGCCCTGAGAAGCCCTGCCCTGGGCCAGCCGGGAGATCCCGTCTCCTTCCGGCTTCCGCAGGCCCGCTGGACCCTCAGACTAGGCTCAGGTCTCCAGCCTCGCCCTTATGAGAGAAAAGCACTGTCTCCATGTCCTTTTAACTGTGATGCTCCCTAGTCAGGGACTTTCCAAGGTTCCTGCCCTGCTTCCTTCCGGCTCTGGTCTTCCTGGGAAGAGCCCCTCTGGAGGGCTCAGGAAGCTGACCGACGGCAGGAAGTGAAGACACCTGCGAGGGCCCATTTCACGGCCACCGCCAGTTTCACTTTCTTTATTTAGACGGGGAACTTCGGTCCTCCCGCTCCCCCACCCCCGCCCTCCCCTCCCTCCTCTCTGCCCCGCACCCCCGCCCTCTCCCCGCCCCCCTCTCTCCCCAGTAACGTGAGCAGCACCTTGACCTTGGGGGCAGCAGTCCTATCCTCCTGCCTCCTCGCTCCTTGGGTAGCCAGCTTTTCTGGGACCAAAGCCAAGGCTGCCCTGCAGACACCAAGCATTTTGTTTTTAATACAAACTCAGAGAATTTATCTTCCGCAGGGACTGCCCGCATACTTCCTGCAAAGACCTTCTGTGGCTCCCTACTGCCTCCCGGGAGAGGACGCGCCCCCCGCCTGACACCCCAAGGCCACGGGGACCTGAGCCCATTTTCCAGCCAGTGCTGCCCCCTCACCCTCCCGAACCGCCCTCCTCGGTCAGCGCAGGGAGCGGCTTTGGTTCATGTTGGACCTCCGGTCGGCTCTGGCCTCTCCCGGCCCGGGTCTGACCGTGGCGGCCCCGAAGCGCCCCCCTCACCCGAGCGCTTCCTTCCTCCTCTGGGCTGGCCCGCGCCCGCGTGTGACACAGATCCCAGGGGCCCGGGTCCCCACTGCACTGTGGGCGTCCCTGGGGGAGCGCGGGGCCGACACAACTTCCTGGCACCCCCTTCCGGCCCCTGCATCGCACACTCTCCACCCCCATGGGACCCCCTTTCTAAATGAACTGCCCTCTGCCCAAGAACTCCAAGCAGCAGCCCCCGCAGGGCCTCCCACTGCGCACCCCGCCCAGGCTGGAAGCCCCGCTCCCCTGGGGCTCCCCCACCCCCGCCGCTCCGCTTCCTCCTACTGCCAGGTGTCTCCCCCGCGGGCAGTCTCTCGTCTGAAGTGAGTGACTTCAGAGCCCGCAGTGCTGTGCCCCCCTTCCCAGCTTCACAGCCCCCGGGGACCCTGCTGCCCCCGCGTCAGCCGCCCACCCCCAGCCGCACGGGACCCTGTCCTCACCCAGCAACGCGCGCCCTTCGGAGTCTGGAGTCCGGCTCGGGCCTGCGAGCCGGCTTCGCCCCTCCGCTCTCCCCCGCCCCCGCGCCCCCTGACGCCTCCCCCTGGCTCTCCCCCCCACCCCCAGCTCCCCCCCCCCGGCTCTCCCCCGCCCCCTGACGCCCCCCGCCAGCTCTCCCCCCTCCCCCGCTGCCCCCTAACGCCCCCCAGCTCTCCCCCCAACCCCGCTGCCCCCTAACGCCCCCCAGCTCTCCCCCCCACCCCGCCCCCTAACGCCCCCCAACGCCCCCCAGCTCTCCCCCCGCACCCCGCCCCCTAACGCCCCCCAGCTCTCCCCCCCTCCCCCGCTGCCCCCTAACGCCCCCCAGCTCTCCCCCCCCACCCCGCCCCCTAACGCCCGGCCCTGCCAGTCCCCTTGGGTCCTCGGCCCCCAGGGGCCGCGCTTCCCGCCCGGTTCGCTGGACTCCAGGTCAGCCGGCAAGCCCACTTCTCCAGGGCCTCCTGGGCCCCCGGTGCTCAGCCTGGCCCTCCAGTCCCCCTGGGCCAGCGGAGGTGCCCCGTGGGAGAGAATAAGAGACCCGGGAGGAAAACCGGCTGTGGCATCTCGTCAGCACGACTGCAGGTCACCGTCTCATCTGGGTCCTGAAGCTACTCATCACCCCGTGACCTTGGCGGGTCCTGCGGCTCTTCCACACCCCTGAGCAGACCTCACCCCTCTGATTCTCTGTAGGAAGCATGGCACCCTTAACCTTTAACCCGCATCCCTGCCCTGGTGCATCCTCACTGGCTCCTGCCAGAGGGTAAAGCTGTCCGGCTAGAGGCCTCCGCCTCCCTGTGTGGGCTCCAGCCTGCTTCCCACCATGTCCACCTTGGCCCTGCTCCACCCTGTCTGTCTCTGACTCTGTCTCTGTCTCCTCCCTTGGCTAAGGGCCTTGCCAAGAGTAGCCTGGTGAGGCCAGGGCCAGAGTCCAGTTGTGTCCCCCCAAAAGATGGACCCAAGTTCTGACGCCTCTTATACGTGAAAATGTGACTTGAGAGACAAAATCGAATTAAAACGAGGTCAGGTAGACGCTATTCCAGTATGACTGGTGTCTTTACAAGAAGGGGAAATCTGGACACAAGGAAGATGACGTGAAGACCCAGAGAAAGAAATGGCCGTGGGAGCGGAGCGGTGTGTGTGCAGGCACGGCGCCTCCAGGAGTGTGGCCACCGCAGACACTGGGCAAGCAAAGGAGGCTCCTGGTCTCTAGCTGGCCACCCCGGGAGTTCGGGCTTGTGGCCCCTGGGCGGCGGGAGTGCATTTCTGTTGCTGCGGGTCACCCAGTGCTGGTGCTGTGTGCCCAGAGCCCTGGGGGCTCAGACAGCTGGGGAGGCCTCGCCAGACCTGCAGGCAGAGGCTCCGGGGCTCTGCTGGGTTCTTGTGTTCCCAAGGGTGCCTCACGGCTCCCAGGAGAGAAGTCGGCTGGGCTTCCCTTCCCCTTCTGTCTTTCCAGAAGCTCCTGGAACAGACGCAAAGCACCTCTCTCTGTGCCTCCTGGCACCCTGCTTCCAGAGGCCGGCAGGTTAACGCTGACAGCCCTGAGCTCCGGCCAGCCCTCCCCGCCCCCACCCCAGCCTTGGGGTATATAGTCCATCCTCGTCCTTGCCGACCTCCTGCCCCAGGGAAGTCGGGAAGGCGCACTTGTAAAGTGATGGCTGAGCAGGTCCCCATTGGAGGGCCCCTAAAGGACATGCAGGACCTGGCTCAGGCCAGGCTCCCTGCAGCGGCCCCAGGTCACCAGGATCCAGTTTGTCAGGAGACACACCCCGTCTTTTCCCCCAAGCTCCCCTCTCCTGGACCCCCAGGCCCCCAGGCAGGACTGGGAAGGAGCAGACGTTGAGATGAGCAGTTGAGCTTTCCAGTGACCTGGCTCTCAGAGCGTCTCGGAGCCAGCGTCTGCCAGGTAGATGGAAGGTGCTCCCCACGTCCCCCGGGCCACAGTGGGAGAGAAGGGCCCGGATGGGCAGGACTGAAGCGTGGAGCATCAGGGAACACGAGCGGCTACAGGTCACACCCAGGCACAGGCTATGCAGGGCCCTTGTCTCTCTTGGTTACTTGAAGAGACAACTCCATGCCAGCGCAAGCAAGGCCAGGGGAGGTCAAGGCAACACCAGGAAGTGGACTCTAATAGCTTCCTTATATCAGGGTAGGAAGCTCGAATTGATAAGGAAGTTGGAATCAAGCGCCCCAGCTGGAAGGGGCCTCCGAAAAGGAAACGTTGGGTTAGGAGATAGTCTGTTTCCACCGCGCTCCAGCCGGGCCTGCAGCTTACACTGACCGCATCCTCGGGCAGCCCAGCCTAGAAAGAAACCCACATCTGCTGCCCAGCCAGCACCCGGGGGAAGTGCCCATGAGTCCAGAGGTGCTTGACGTGCCCGGGGTGAGGCCACGCTGCATATGCGGCCCTGACGACGGACCCGCCACACCGGGCAGGGCTCGACCATCACTTAGGGTCACCTTTGTGCCCTGCGCGGGGCTACCTGCTCAGCTCCTCCAGCGAGGTCTACTCATCAAGACAATTACAAGGAAAAAATGCTTGTGAATCAGTGTGGGGTCCCCATGTGCCCCCCATGTGAAGTCGAATGAGTTGCAGCCCCCAGGGTGCCCCGCGCTGCTGGGTGGGATGGCCGGAGTCAGGCATTTCCAGATTTCAATCAGCATCACCCCTTGAGTGCGACCTTGATGAGCGCCCCTGATGGCTCAGAGTTTCAGTCTACCCATCCAGGAAATGGGAACAGGGCTCACCCAACACAGAGCGAGAGCTCCCGGACAACAAACTTCCAGCAGCATCATCTCGTTACTCCGCTGTCGTTCCGGGCCTCCTGATCTTTCCCCGAATGTTATTCCCCAGCCCAGAATGCTCACCTTCCCTTCCCCACCTTCCCCTTCTTTTCTTTCAAAATAACTCAAATACCATCCACCTGATTTCCAAGACCCCACCTGAGTTCCCAGGCTGGTGGACTTGCTCGAACACATCAGCTGTCCCTGTTCCTGACAGCGCTGTGATGGCTGGTTGACCAGTTGGCCTCATCCACTTCGCCCTCCCTGCAATGGCCCTCCTTTCTAAGTCCACAACACAAGGCACAGTGCCCGGCCCACACAGACGCTCCCCACACGTCCAGGCCAGGCAGTGCTGGGCTGGTACCACAGGCCATAGGTTGGTCCCTCCCTGTACGGCAGCCACCACGGGCTGGCTTTTGACCTGGACGGTCTGCAGAAGGAGACGGGTCACAGTGACTCAGGCGGCTGGAGGATTAGCGGAGCTGGGGCAAGGGGGAGGCCCGCTGGTGGGTGCGGCAGCTCTCCCTTCCCGCAGAGTCTGCCCCCTCCAACCCAGCAAAGCCCGAAGTCCTGTTAGAAGCTGTGCCTGTCCCCGGGAAGGTATGAAGGGGATTGAAAAGCCAGCCAGGGAGCCATCAGAGACTTGACTTTCCCTCCAACTTCTGATGTCTCCAGCCTGGACCTAGCACCTCCAGGAGTTCGCTAGAATTAAGGAGTGTCCTTCACAATCTCAGAGACTCTGGGCAAAGTCTAGGGTCACTGTGTGATTCAGAGGGTGGAGTATATGTCATAAATTACACGTTTGTTTTAAAACACACACACGCGCATGTGCGCACACACATGTCTCCTGGGCCTGCGTTCAGCCCTTCCTCAGGAGAGGAGCTTTCTGACACAGAAGCACCCTGGCTCCTTAAGCCCTTCAGGGTCGACCCAGTCTCCCAGACGGGCAGCCCCCACGCCTCCCAGCACCTCTGCCTCTGTCCTTGCCCTCACTAAAGAGCCAGCCTGGCGGGCTACAGTCCGTGGGGTCGCAAAAGAGTCGGACAGGACTTAGCGACTAAACAACAACAACACGGTTTGTATTTTTTTAACCTTCATATTTATGTAACAAAATCACTAACCACTTTCAGTCCCCCGATGCACAGCGGCAGATGCTACATTATGTGCCACCTATGTGGGGCCAGGCAGGCACTCTGCCAGGTGCTTAGTTACCACCAAACTGAACCCTGTCAGCAGCCCAGTGACGTGTCGGCAGAATTAGCTCCACTTTTCAGATGACAGAAACGAAGCTCTGGTGTCCACTGGCTAAGACTCCTCGCTCCCAACGCAGGGGCCTGGTTCCATCCCTGGTCAGTGAACCAGGGTCCACACGCCGTGACCAAGACCCAAGGCAGCCAATAAATAAATAATTTTTAAAGAAAAAGAAATGAAGCTGAGGGAGTTTGTGTGTGTGTGTGTGTGTGTGTTTTTCAGGATTCACATGGTAGATGCTGGGAAAGATTGAGGGCAGGAGGAGAAGGGGGCGACAGAGGATGAGATGATTGGACGGCATCACCCACTCAGTGGACATGAGTTTGAGCAAACTCTGGGAGATGGTGAAGGACAGGGGAGCCTGGTGTGCTGCAGCCCATGGGGTCGCAGAGAGCTGGACACGACTGGGTGACTGAACAACAAGAACAACACGGTAGACGTGTGGGGCAGCAGCTCGGATTGGACCCCACTCGTGCCCAGCTCTCCCTGCCGCTCTCGGAGACCCCAGCCCGAGCCTGACAGGGGTGGGCAGCGGCTGAGAGGGGTGGCAGCTCAAGTTCTGGTTCCTCTCGGCCCGCGGGCATCAGGAGCGTCCTGCCTGCCCCATGGGGGCAGCCACTTGATGGATAGCAGCGAGTGATGGCGCGTCCCAGGCGCCCTGTGGCAGGCACACCCTCCGGCTAGCTCAGGTCACCTGAGAGCCCCTCGTGAGTGGTGTCTGGCCGTGCCAAGTTAGCGGAGTGTCCTGCAGCGTCTGGACCCTGGTTCTGAGTGGTGGGGCAGAGCCACAAAAGTCTCTGGTCACCGCACACACGCCCCTCCAGTCCTGCAGGGCTGCAGATCCAGCTGGCAGCCGTCAGAAATGCAGGGACACGGCTGGGAGCAGGCAGATGGTGACTACTCATTTAAATAACACACATTCAGTGAGTCTTTACCATATGACATGGGATTCCCAGTGGGCTCAGTGGTGCGGAATCCGCCTGCCAATGCAAGAGACGAAGGTCTGATCCCTGGGTTGGGAATAAACCCTGGAGAAGGAAATGGCAACCCCCTCCAGTATTCCTGAGTGGAGAACCCCCATGGACAGAGGAGCCTGGCGGGTACAGTTAGGGTTTGCAGAGAGTCACGCGTAGCTGAGCTCAGCACACGAGCACGCACCATGTGCCATGCTGGATGTCGAGGGCACCAGTGAGCTGGCTGTGGTCCTGGCCTCGGACCCGTATTCCGGGGCAGTGGGGGAGGCGGGGGGAAGTTACCGCCTGCTGTGAACCATGATCTGCGGGGTGTGGGGGGCGGGAGAATGCCTGGGGACCTCAGAGGCTGGGAACTTTGATCAGCCTGGGGGGTGAGGGAGGGACGAGGGGAAGGAAATAATGAGACAGGGTGGGGAGGTGGGGTGGGAGATGAGAGTAGGGGTGGAGGTCCTGGAAGGAAAGGAGTGAGATAGAGGGCGAGGGCCTGGGAAATACAGCAGGGAGAACCCTGGGTGTTCTAGACCATCAGGGGCCAAATGCGAAAAATGGCCAGCACTGCACTGGGATGGCATGAAATTCACCAGGAGCAGTGTCTCCCTAAGAAAACGCTTTTATCCCGGGTGACTTCCCAGGCTGTCCAGTGCTTAGGGCTCCGAGCTTCCACTGCAGGGAGCACAGGTTCCAGCTCCTGTCGGGGAACCAAGATCTCACGTTGTTCGATGTGGCCAAAAGGTAAAAATCACCACCACCACCATCATCAAACTCCCATTTTACAGACAGGAAAAGCGAGGCACGCTATGTTCAGGGAGTTCTCCCCAGGGTCCCACACCCTTGCTCCTTTCCTTCTCTGGGAAAGGAAATGACCAGCAGACAATTTGATCTGGCTCACACGGCTAAACCAGAGAAGCAGGTGACCTCAACTCATTGCTTAAAGGACTTTTCCCATCACCAGCTGTGTACCAGAAAGGGCAAACGAGTGCACAGCTGCTGGCACACAGGGAAGCGCTTCCTCCTGCTCTTACCCCCTCCTCATCCTCTCGTGTGCGGTGGGGGCCCGGCCAACCCTCCCAGGGCCAGGAGAAAGGCAGTAACCACAGCGAGAGACAAGGAAGGCCTTCGTGGCTCAGCTGCCAGACCTCTGCCTCTGTGACTCTGACTCAGCAGCTGGTGTCTTTCCCTGAGTCCTGCCGGGAGCCAGCCTGTTCTTTCCCTTAGTGGCTGACACAGGAGTTTGGAGACGGACCGTTGATGGCATTATTCGCCCCTGGGGAGCCAGGCTGCCATGGCCTGACAAAGGCCCCTGGGACCGCTTCTCGGCACCCCTGGGTGAGCCCTAACCACATGACGGTCAGCGCCCAGGTGGGTACAGAGGCCAAGGCCAGTTTTGGCGTGCCATGCTACACCTGGCTGCCACCGAGTCAGGAGCACGGTTTATGGAAGCAGCAGGCCCGGGCCTGCCAGTCTATGTTCTGAGGGAAAGAAAACTGGATTGGGAGCAGAGGGTGTGCAGACACAGGACTCAGCTGAGACCCCGCACATGTCAACTTCTCCAGAGAAACAGAACCTACGTTCAGTTCAGTTCAGTAGCTCAGTCGTGTTCGACTCTTTGCGACCCCATGAACCGCAGCACGCCAGGCCTCCCTGTTCATCACCAACTCCCAGAGTTCACCCAAACTCATGTCCATCAAGTCAGTGATGCCATCCAACCATCTCATCCTCTGTTGTCCCCTTCTCCTCCTGCCCCCAATCCCTCCCAGCATCAGAGTCTTTTCCAATGAGTCAACTCTTCACATGAGGTGGCCAAAGTATTGGAGTCTCAGCTTTAGCATCCATCCTTCCAATGAACACCCAGAACTGATCTCCTTTAGGATGGACTGGTTGGATCTCCTTGAAGTCCAAGGGACTCTCAAGAGTCTTCTCCAACACCACAGTTCAAAAGCATCAATTCTTCAGTGCTCAGCTTTCTTCACAGTCCAACTCTCACATCCATACATGACCACTGGAAAAACCATAGGCTTGACTAGATGGACCTTTGCTGGCAAAGTAATGGCTCTGCTTTTGAATATGCTATCTAGATTGGTCATAACTTTCCTTCCAAGGAGTAAGCGTCTTTTAATTTCATGGCTGCAATCACCATCTGCAGTGATTTTGGAGCCCCAAAAAATAAAGTCTGACACTGCTTCCACTGTTTCCCCATCTATTTCCCATGAAGTGATGGGACCAGATGCCATGATCTTAGTTTTCTGAATGTTGAGCTTTAAGCCAACTTTTTCACTCTCCTCTTTCACTTTCATCAAGAGGCTTTTTAGTTCCTCTTCACTTTCTGCCATAAGGGTGGTGTCATCTGCATATCTGAGGTTATTGACATTTCTCCCGGCAATCTTGATTCCAGCTTGTGCTTCTCCCAGCCCAGCGTTTCTCATGAAGTACTCTGCGTATAAGTTAAATAAGCAGGGTGATAGTATACAGCCTTGACATACTCCTTTTCCTATTTGGAACCAGTCTATTGTTCCATGTCCAGTTTTAACTGTTGCTTCCTGACCCGCATATAGGTTTCTCAAGAGGCAGGTCAGGTGGTCTGGTATTCCCATCTCTTTCAGAATTTTCCACAGTTTATTGTGATCCACACAGTCAAAGGCTTTGGCATAGTCAATAAAGCAGAAATAGATCTTTTTCTGAAACTCTCTTCCTTTTCCTATGATCCAGCGGATGTTGGCAATTTGATCTCTGGTTCCTCTGCCTTTTCTAAAACCAGCTTGAATATCTGGGAGTTCACGGTTCACATATTGCTGAAGCCTGGCTTGGGGAATTTTGAGCATTACTTTACTAGCGTGTGAGATGAGTGCAACTGTGCGGTCATTTGAGCATTCTTTGGCATTGCCTTTCTTTGGGATTGGAATGAAAACTGACCTTTTCCAGTCCTGTGGCCACTGCTGAGTTTTCCAAATTTGCTGGCATATTGAGTGCAGCACTTTCACAGCATCATCTTTCAGGATTTGAAATATCTCAACTGGAATTCCATCACCTCCACTAGCTTTGTTCGTAGTGATGCTTTCTAAGGCCCACTTGACTTCACATTCCAGGATGTCTGGCTCTAGGTCAGTGATCACACCATCGTGATTATCTTGATCGTGAAGATCTTTTTTGTACAGTTCTTCTGTGTATTCTTGCCACCTCTTCTTAATATCTTCTGCTTCTGTTAGGTCCATACCATTTCTGTCATTTATCGGGCCCATCTTTGCATGAACCTGCATTAGAGAACCTTTACTGGTATTGGCAAGGCGCAAGCCATTCACAGGCAGCACAACATAAAAAGCCGACCTCACCTTCAGAAGTGTAAGGGAAGAGGAGGCATGGTGAGCAAGATGTTCTGAGCTTCCCAGAAAGAATCTCAGATTTCCAAGCAAAGCCTCGCATTTAGGGTCACATTAATAGACTGCCCACAAACGCGCCCGGCGCACTGAGCAAGCGAGGTATGAGGGTTTCTCCGAGGACGGGTGTGTGTCTTTGAGAGGCAGGCTTCTGACTCCAGAGAAGCCGAGAGGTCACGACTGCCCAACAGCAGCTCACGAATCTTCCTCGGAGGCTGAGAAAAACACAGCCAGTAATTAAAGTCATGTTTTCCTTCAATAACACCAGCAACAAGATCCACCACGAAGGCAATTCCACATGCCAGGTTTCATACAAAACTTTCCACATGAGAGGTTTATCCTGGTAAGGGCACCGTTGTGTTTCGTAACAAAGAAAGTTGCCTTTTCATAGCAGACTCACATGAAGGGACCATCTGGGGTTTCAGCCGCCGCGTAAATATGGCTGTAAAGCCGGCCTCCTCCTTTCTTGTTTCTACCTCAGTCACCCAGAACATTTTACAAACCAGAGTCTGAGCTCCGGTGCAGAACATCTGACTGAGCCAGGATCAGCCTGCGAGCTGTGAACTTTGAGGTGGCATGTAGCCCAAAAGGGGCTGGAAAAACAGACCGAGTAACCAACCAACAAATAAACAAACTTAGCTACTTGTTCCTTAAATGCGATCTTCGTACACCTGGGCACCAGGGAACTACCTCTTCCTGGTGACTCAGAAAGAGCCCTGGATTTAGAGTCAAAAGGAGGTGGTTCTGGTTCTGCCTCTGCCCCCGGACAGTCGGAGGGAGGCTGCGAGTCCTCAGGCCTCTCTCCACCCGGCTTCCTCCTGCTCAGGGAGTGAGCTTAACACTGGGTGCTCCGTCAGCCTATTGTGAACAGAGAATGACATAAAGTAGGTCAAAGTGCTTTGGGGCGTTTAAAACAGCACACACACACAGCTCAGAAGATCTGTATTCTGGGAAGACTAGGGAATTCCCTTCCTTTCCTCGCACAGAAAGGAAGACACGAAAAACCCACGCCTGTTTTATCTGAAAGAAAGCAGCAGAATACACCTATTATAATAACACTGGTGATGAGACTCAAGAGTCGAGAGAAAACCTTGGGTGTGTTGCCATCTTTATTAGAAAATTAACCCACTGTTTCCCCATCCAGTATTGTGACTGATTTTTACATAAACACATCTAAATGGGTGTTGTCCCATCCTGAAGAGTGAGTAGTCACCTTGGCAGGCCAAGCACTTATTTAAATTATGTTTCCCATCGTTCCAAAATCTTTTTTTTTTTAAACTCCTTTTTTGGAATCGTTCCAAGTGCCTCTGGCACATTCTTTCGAACATGTCTGAGGGTGACACATTTTTGTCCTCTGTGAAGAACACTGATTTTTGTAAACAGCCCAGAGTTATTTGTCAGAGTCTGGCAAACGAGCTAAGCAGTGCCACTATTTTAAAAAGTGTTAGCTGCTCAGTCGTGTCTGACTCTTTCCAACCCCATGGATTGTAGCCGGCCAGGCTCCTCTGTCCACGGGATTTCCCAGGCAAGAACACTGGACTGGGTTGTCATTTTCTTCTCCAGGGGATCTTCTGGACCCAGGGATCAAACTGGGGTCTCCAGAATTGCAGGCAGATTCTTTACTAACTGAGCCACGAGGGAAGACCACACTTTTTAGAAAACTGTGACTCTAAGATAGGAAACCTGTCTTTCTTTCAGTTCCAACAGAAAGTTACAAATAGGTGGACTGCCCTGGAGGTTCAGCGGTTAGGACTCGGCGCTTCCACCACAGGGAGCATGGGTCCCACCCCAGGCCGGGGAACTAAGACCCCACAAGCCGCGGAGCGGCCAAGGAGGAAAAAAAAAAAGAACAGATAGTAGATTACAGGAATGGACAGTATTGCTAGACAGGGCCTGATCCTTCATACAGTGACGACGGAGAGCAGAAAAGTCGTGTGGAAATGTGTTTCTACGCTGTCAGTCACACCGTGATTATTTATCTAGCAAGACTGTTTGCCACTGGACTTTGAGTTTCCAGTAAGAAGAGAGCCACACGACAACTAATTAACCGCTTACCCGTGCAATCTTTTTATCACAGCTCCTCCTCGGGGTATCTGAACCCTCATCTGCACTTGGCTTAACCAGCTAATACAGATGCTTCCGATGGATTCACATCTGTGTCTATCGGAAATACAGTAGCCAGCAGATCCAATTCCAACCAACAGACTCTATATTCCCTTAAAAACTTTAGATTCTATTTTCAGTTATGAAACAATTTGTCTGAAAATTATAATATTCACTAATATCATTATAATGTGACTTGAAACAATAGTTAGAGCAGATTTGCTTCTGGTGCAAATAATTTTAATTGTTCGAGTTACTTTAAACATAACCAGAGAATTCCCTGGCTATCCAGTGGTTAGGACTCAGCTCTTTCACTGCCAAGGGCCTGAGTTCAATCCCTGCTCAGAGAACTAAGACTCCCACAAGCTGCATGGCCAAAAAAGAAAAAAAAAACTCATAATCACAGTTTCATTCACTGAACATTGTATACTGTGGGCCTTCAATGGTAAATGACTCCGGTGAGTTTTGTTTTATGGAAGCTACTGTTTTCCCTACCTCATTTTATTGTGGTGAAATTTACATAACATTAAATTCATCACTTGACCATTTTAAAGTGTATGATTTGGGGCATTTAGTAAATTCCAAGGGGCTTCCCTGATGGCTCAGTGGGTGAAGAATCCGCCTGCAGTGCAAGAGACGTGGTTTCTACCCTGGGATGGGGAAGAACTCGTGGAAAAGGAAATGGCAACCCACTCCAGCATTCTTGCCTGGAGAATCCCATGGACAGAGGAGCCTGGTGGGCTACAGTCCATGGGCAAAGAGTCAGAAATGACTGAGCACGCCCTATGCATGTAGGATGTATATAATATACATATATTCGAAAATTCTGTGAATGAACCATCACCGCTATCTCATTCTTAAACATCTTCATCACCCCAAAAGGAAAGCCTATACTCATGAAGCAATCACTCCCTGTTCTTTCTGCCTACTGCTGGCAAGTACTAATCTGCTGTTTCTATGGATTTGTCTATTCTGGACATTTCTTATAAACGGAGCCTTACACCGTGTGGACTTTTATGACCAGCTTTTCCACACAGCATAACATTTGCAGGGCTTATCCACGTTGTAGCACGTGTCAGCACTTCATTCCTTTTAATGCCTGAATAATTGAACTGCACAGATATACCACACTGTTCATCCATCCATCGATGGATATGAGTTGTTCACCCCTTTGGGCTATTCTGAATAGTGCTGCCATGAACACAGGAGTACAGTTTTTCCTTTGAACACCTGTTTTCAATTCTTTGCAGGTATATACCTAGGAATGAAATTGCTGGGTCATATGGCAATCCTAAGTATAACTTTCTGAGGAACCATCAAACCTCTAGCTCCTTTTTTTTTTTTTTAGATTTTTTTTTTAAATGTGTACCATTTCTTTTAAAGTCTTTGTTACAATAATGTTTCTGATTCATGCTTTGGTTTTTTGGCCAAGAGGCATGTGGGATCCTAGCTCCCCGACCAGGGATTGAACCTGCGTGCACTGCAGTGGGAGGTGAAGTCTTGACCAACAGACTGCCAGAGAAGTCCCTCCAGCTCATTTTAAAAAATAATTCATTTATTTATTTAATTTTAATTGCCCTTGGGTCTTCATTGCGGTGCACGGGCTTTTCTCTACCCTGCATTTCTCACTGCGGCGGCTTCTCACTGCAGAGCACAGGCGCTAGGAGCCCGTGTGCCCACTAGTTGTAGCACACGGGGCTCAGTTGCTCTGCAGCACGTGGGCTCTTCCAGACCCCGGACCAGGAACCGAACCCTGTGGCCCCTGCATCAGCAGGACTCTTATCTACTATACCACCAGCTCATTTTAACGCTCACACTTTCAAGGTGGCTTGACAACCAGACAGAAGCTACTAGACAACTGCAGCCTGACCCCAGGCAGGGCCCAAAGAGGTCTTTTTTCTGAAGCACTGAGGCCAGCAGCGGGGTTTGATATGAGTCAACCTTGTTCAACGCAAGGTTACACGCAGGGCTCTGGACACCTTCCTCTGCTGGTCTACATGTCACAGCATGAACTGGCAGGGCGGGAAAGCCTTCCTGCCTGAAGAGGGATCCTTGGTGCTTCAGTTATGTTGTGAGCACTCCCGGAAAAGGAAGAAAAAGATGCCAGCTATCTAATTGATAGGCTTCCCTCTTCCTGTCTTTGTGGCATTCAGATTAGCATGTGGAGTCCAAGCAGACATGCTGCTTGGGGGCCAGCGCTATATACCCTGTCCTAGGCAGAGGTCTGTCCTTTCAAGGGTGGAGAACCAAGCTTCCCAAACAGTAGCTGAAGCTGCAAAAAGCTCTTCCAACCTGGGTGGACTTTTACTATCTATTTTGCCTAGAGGCACCGCCTAGTGATACCGGAGGCGAACCTACCCTACGGTGTATAGGGCAGCTTGTCCACACGATGGGCTTGGCCAGGACAACAGGAGATAATCCTACCACAGGTATTGCTTACTGCAGCCAATTTACTGAGTCATGGGGCTCCTCAGCCATTAACCCAATCCGGCCAGCAAACTGATTAGCACTTATTTTTTTGTTTAGACGTGTTTTTGAGCCTCTCGGGGCACTGACCTCTTTGCCTGACACACACAAGCTTCTGAGCCCCGGAAGCCCCAGGCAAGGCTCTTGGGAGGAGCTGCACTGCCATACAGACCAGCCCAGAGGGCTTTTTCCACTTGAAACTAGAGCGCTCAGAGAGAAGTTGGCTTCCGGGGTCCTTGTGAGGCGTCCCTCTGCCAGCCCAGGTGTCACGTGTGGCCCCGCAGCCCTGCAGGTGTCCCGGCCCGAGTCTTGGCCGGTCACATCCTCTGCAATCCGGCAGGAAACCTAACCTCCGCCGGCTCCTGTCCTCGGTCTGTCTGCTTATCTGCTTCCTCTGGGGAACAGCCGCGTCGGTGTCCGGTGCGGGGGGGATTTTCGGAGTGACCTCACACGTGCAGACGTCGGCTTCAGCCTGCGTGCGGACCGCGTCCGGGAGGCATCCACAGCCCGTCTCGGTGCCTCCCCGGCCCGTCCTCCCCAAGCAGCATCTTGGCAGGGTCTAGGGTGGGGCTGGGGGGTGGGTCACGCCGGTTCCCGTTCCGGGCTCGGGAGGGCGGGGTGTCAAGGGACCCACTGGAAGAAAATGCATCGAAACCGCAAACGCCCGCTCTCTGTTTGAACAACTTTGGAGCCAAAGGCTTCGGCGGCCGGCGGCGGGGAGTGGGGGTGGGGAGTGGGAGCGGCGGGAGCCGCTGGGAGCCCAAAGAGCAGAGCCTGGGGCCGCTCTTTGAGCCCCTGGACCCCCGAAAGTAGCCGCGCGGCCCAGAGGTGGGTTCGGCTTCTTCCAGGGAAGCAGGAGGCGCAGCCGCGGAGCGGGCCACGTGACCGCCGGGCCCCACCCGCGCGCCCCGCCCCGCGCGCGCCCGGCGCAGCTCGCGGGCTCGCGAGAGAACGCGAGTCTCCGGGCGCGGCGTGCGCGCGCGTCCCCGCGAGGCGGCGTGCGCGCGCACGCCCCGGGGCCGCCGCCCCGCCGGGCCCGCCCTCCCGCCCTCCCTCAGCGGCGTGCCCGGCCCGCCCTGCCCGGCCCGCCCTGCGAGTCAGACCGCCGGCTCCCGCCCTCCGCCGGCGCGCCCGGGCCGCCGCGGCGCCCCCCGCCCTCGAGCCGCCGAGCCGGAGCTGGAGCCGCGCGCCGAGCGGGCGGAGGAGCCGTAGGGCCCCGCCGAGGCGGCAAGATGGCGGACTTCCTGCCGTCGCGGTCCGTGCTGTCCGTGTGCTTCCCGGGCTGCGTGCTGACGAGCGGCGAGGCCGAGCAGCAGCGCAAGTCCAAGGAGATCGACAAGTGTCTGTCGCGGGAGAAGACCTACGTGAAGCGCCTGGTGAAGATCCTGCTGCTGGGCGCGGGCGAGAGCGGCAAGTCCACCTTCCTCAAGCAGATGCGCATCATCCACGGGCAGGATTTCGACCAGCGCGCGCGCGAGGAGTTCCGCCCCACCATCTACAGCAACGTGATCAAAGGTGGGGTGCCGGGGGAGCGGGGGGCCCGGGGCCGGGGAGGTCGGAGGGCCGGGGGATCTGGGGTCGGGAGGCGCCGGGGCCAGGGGCCGGGGCGGCGGCGCCGGGCACCGCCCTCCTCTCCGGAGCCCCCGGCCGGGCGCGCGGGAAGGGGGCGCGGCCGGGGGAGAGGATGGCGGGGGGCGGCCCCGGGCCCGCCACCCCGCCGCTGGCCTCGGCCCCCGCCGGAGGGAAGCGCCCCGGGGTGCAGGCTGGCCTCTTCCCCGGACGCACCAGCCCACCCCGCGCCCGTGCTCTGCTCGCCCAGCCTCGCGCCCCGGGTGGCTGGTGGCCCAGTCACATGGGGTCGGGGCTACTCCCAGCTCCGGGGCCGCGGAGCTCCGGAACCCTGTGCCCGAGACTCTGGTCAAGGGCGAAGGGTGACAGGCTCCTGGCCCTTTGGGGGCAAGGATGTGAAACTCGAGGGTGTCCCGTTTGCTGTGCTGCCGTCAGGAAAGCGCACCATGCCGTCGGTCTAAAAAAGTTTTAGCATCAGTGGTTTTTCGCTCCAGTGTCACGGTCGGGCAGGATGTGTGCCTGTCATCACGGAGCACCTTGCACCCTCCTTCTGCTTCTGACTGCGGTGGGGGAGAGTCTGCTGCTGAAACGGAGTTGTATGTGGGTACAGCGGGTCTAGGGCCGGAGACCGTGCAGGCTGAGTCAGTGAATCAGTGTCGGCTTGGGGCATCGGTTCTGCTGCTCTTGTGGGTGTTTTTAAAACTCGAGTTGATCTTTGTTCTCAAGTGAAAAACGCACAGGAATTTTAGTTCTGGGCTTTCAGACAAATCGGGGGGGGGGTTACTTTTGCCATTTGAGCTATAATTAGCACTCCTTTTAGTGTCCAGCTGTTTTCTACTTTATAAAAGGCATTTTGGCAGAATTGAGATACAGAGCCTGGTTCTTCAGGTGCCTGAGGGTGCTCTCTGGCATCTGGGTAGCAGTTTATCTAGGGGTTGGTAATACATGTCAAGCCTTTACAAGCAGCATTTTTTTTAAGGGGGGATTTTGTTGAGGAAGTACTTAAGTTACTCTTTCGAGTCACTTTTTTTTTTCCCTCTCAGGATTGAGTGTAGGAAAACTGCTTGGGGTGCGGGGAATGGAGAAGGGGGGCTTTGTAGGGGTAACGGCGAGGGAGGGGCAGGATAGCAGGAGCTCACAGACCACAGCCAGCCCTAGGGTTTCTGGAGTAAGCGGTAAAAAGAGGTTAAATTTATCCTTTCTTCATGTTGAGTACAAAATTAATCTAAGGTCTCTCTCAAGGCCCAAGACTCTGCAGTCAGCCCTTAACCAAAGGTACCTTTGTATCTGATGCAGCTGATTGTAAGAGGTTCTGTTAATGAGTAGACCAGCTGTTGACTGATAGCTAGGTAGATACTTGGCTCTTGTTTAACACCTGGTTTCTCTTGTACACTGGCTCCTAAGTGTGACCTACTTCGAGCGTTGATAAGATGAAGTCACTAGCCATCTGCATTTTCTGAGTTGACGTGATCAGAAAATTGACAGCCAAACGGTTTTTCAGTTATCTAAACAAATGACCTAATAGTCACGTGACTGTTAGCAGGGCCTAAAGGTAACAGTGAGGTGTTAGAAATAATGGGTTTGAAATAATCTCTGTGAGTTGAAATCTCTGCTTCCACCGCTTTTTTGCAGTTGGTCTTCCTCCTTTTAGGGAAGTCTCACGCCACCCTGAGCCTCACCCGGATTGGAAGCTTGGGAGGGGAGAAGTGTCTGAGCTCTGAGGTCCTGGAGGCCGTGGGTTGGGCTGGGCAGGGTGCTCAGGGACCGGGAGAACGCGGGGCGCTGAGTCTCTTCTTGGCGTCTCATAAAAGTCTCTCTGAGAGACTCAGAGCCTTGTTTGCAGATCTTCAGAGCCTGGACATCAGGTTATGCAGTGGAGTTTCTTCTTCCTTTGCTGGTTTTGGTTGTCTTGTGACTCCCTTCTGCCCAGGAATTATTAATTAGAACATGTTAAAACCCTACAAAAGAAGCACTTGTGTTAATTGTGTTTGCTTTTCAAGGTTCTAATTTTATGACTGAACAACTGGGAGTTTAAATTTTTCTTTTTACACTCTGAGAAGTTACTTCTGTTTGTTTTGATGTTGATCTCCATTTTTTGGAGGTGCTGGGCCTAGAGTACTCAAGAAGTTTAAGGAAAGAATATGAGAATCGAATCTCTGAGAATATTTAATGACTCCCATCACACTTTTTTTTTTTAAACAAAGGTATGAGGGTGCTGGTAGATGCCCGAGAGAAACTCCACATTCCTTGGGGGGATAACTCAAACCAGCTCAATGGAGACAAGCTGATGGCATTTGATACCCGGACGCCCCTGACCGCCCAGGGAATCGTGGAAACGCAAGTTTTCTTACAGTACCTTCCTGCTATAAGAGCATTATGGGCAGACAGTGGCATACAGAATGCCTACGACCGGCGTCGAGAGTTTCAGCTGGTAAGAGATTTGTTTTTTATGTTGTGATTTTAACGGCATTTATTAACATCTGATTGTAACACATCTTTTTCTCTGCCTTCCACAGTATGATGTATGTATCCACAATTTTAGCCTCAGAAATGTGGATAGTTTTCTAGATGAGCTTTATAAACTAACCAAGGTAAAAATAAGGCAAACCCCCAGTGGGTTTGATGAAGCTGTTATATTGAGTAATTAGTTGGTCATTTTTCTTTTTCGAGGGTAAGATCATAATGAGCTTCTCAGGCACTTTCATCCATTTTTTTCTCCTTTTAAAAGTAATTTCATCTCAGTTATAGCAACAATATTGATCTTTCTAAAAACTGACCTTTTATTTTTGAATTAAGAATTCAGTAACTTAATTGTTCAAGTGTGCTCTTTAGCCTTTAGAGGTATTTATTTCGCAATTCATCAGTATAGGTTAAAATCCTTAATGTTTAACAGTCATTGCACTTTTTGTATATTTGCATGCTATGCTTTTTAAAAGCTTCTAAGCACATTTTACAAAATGTTCCTCCTTAAAATAATATGATGTTTTTTGTACTTTTCTTTTCCATGGGAAACACTTAGAATTTATTTTGCATTTGTTATTTCTACTTTGTCTTACACAAGACTAAAAGTTTGTAGCTATTACACAGCATTGAAGAAAGGGTGGAAAATAAGGTTCTGATCTAGGTTAAAGATAAAAAAATAATAATCGAAATAAATTACAAAGCACTTGATAAAAAAAATCTGATTGTGAATGTGTTGATTGTATCTGGCGTTTTATTTGCCAAAGACCAGAAAGATCCCAGGAATGATAGCCATCTCTCCTGTATGCAGTTTGGAGGGAGTTCAGATGTAAAGTAAGTTTTACTGTAACGTGATCAAAATAAAGTGACAGTTAAAAGTAAAACTGCTTAGAAACTTGTTTGGTGGTGTCACGGTGTTAAGCCAGTTCACATATCTGGGTGTGGCTGCAGAGTGACACGCAGCCAGCAGTCCTTGCTATTACAGTTTGTACTCAGCGGCAGCCTTGGCTACCAGAAGTTCTCGAGAAGTCTTCGTGCCGGCTTCTGATACAGCTGAGACCTGAGTCTCCACTTTGTCTGAGTGGTGGCCTTCGTGTGAGTCACGCAGTGCTTGATGGTGCGCCGTCTGGTTCAGTTCTCTTTGTTGTGTGTATTTTGCTTGTTAACTTAATGCATTAATAAGCGGCAGAGGTGGTCCTACATCCTTGTTAAAGCTGAGTAGCTGGAAGCATTATATGTTGAAAATTATGAATTTGACTTGACGAGTAGCCTCCATTCAGTGCTCAGACTTGGGGTTAATTTTTGTCTTTCACACACCCCTCTTCAACTTCTCTTACTTTTCCTGCTGTTGTTAAGTGCGGATTATTCTCCTTTCTTCTAAATTCGTTTTCTCAACAAGCCGCACATTTTACTATGCACTGTGTCAGGAGCTTGTTCACCTTGCAGGTCAGGGAAGAAACGTCCGTGTGTAATAGCACACCGCATGTTGGTTCAGGGAGTGACCAGCCTGGTGTCCTGCACAGGCCTCTGTGGGTAAGCTCCGCAAGTCCATTTAGGTGAAGATGGCCCTCCCTGACACTTCTTGGTTTTGAACGTTCCCGTCTTACACTCTTGTGGTCATCACTGTTGAGAAGATATTCCTGAGAATTTATTTGCCATTAAGAACAGACTGTTAAACCGCTCAGGCTGAGGACCTGCAGATTGTTGGCTTGAGCCAGCTGATGCTTTCAGAGCAGAGACAGCCTCCGGGACAAGAAGAGGCAAGTTCACGATAAGAAGGAGAGGCGCAAGGAACAGGGAGAGGTCTGGTTTTAAGCTCCTCGGGACAGGGGTCCTTCCTGCCTGCCCTGCATTGTTAATGGTGCCTGGAACAGCTGCTCGGTACTGAGTCATAGCGTAGAATTAATGGCTCCCATACTTTGGGATGCTCCGTGGTGCCTGTCACGTGGCTGACACTGGGAAGTCACCTTGCTTCCTTAAAATTCCCCCCGAGTCCTCTCCGTTCCTTCTCTCGTCTGCACACATAAAGCCCGAGTCCTGTTTTTTCTGGAGGTCTCTTGCCTCCTCCACTCTGCCCCTCCTCCCCACTGGCTGGTGTCTCCTCCCTGGACCTCAGTAACCTTGTCCAGACCTGGCCGGGTTTGCCGGGAAGCTCTGCTCAGCTCCACTGCTTCCGAAACACAGAGCCACTTCTTCCGTGAGCCTGGACGCTGAGGGGCTCGCCCCACGAGCCGGTGATGCCGGTGCCCCATGGCTGCACCTGCTCAGACCCTGCACACTGAGGGCTTCTGCCCACGGCCGCCCTCAGCAGGCCCGCTGCCCGGCTCCTTCACACCCGTACCGTTCATCCGGGCTCCCCTTCACAGAACAGGGTGGACGCAACTCCCTGCAGGCCTGGGCCCTCTCCACGGGTTCAGCTGGAACCCGAAGAACAGAGCGGTTTCCGCAATGACCCCCTCCTCACCTGGGGAGCCTGGGAGGGCGCCTGGTCAGTGCAGTGTCTGTGGCAGGCCCACGCGAGGGTGAGGGGTGGCTTGTCTGGCGTCGAGCACCCCTGTGAGCAGCCTCGCCTGGTCCTCCCACTGGACCCGAGGCGGCCTGGCCTGCCTGCCGGTGACCCGCCTGGGCCGCCCTCCCTCTGGGGTAGGGTCTCCACTGGGCTGCCTTCTGTTTGGGCTCGCGCTTTCACCGCCACAGGGTCTGACACTTACTTGTTTCCTTGTTTTGTTAGGTGATCTGAATTACGATGCTCTCCTTTTCTGGGAAGCACGGGTGTCTCTGTGCCGTCGTGTTAGTCGTCAGTTGTGTCACCTCTGCGACCCCGTGCACTGCGCCTGCCAGGCTTCTCTGTCCGTGGGGTCTGTGTGTGCTAGTTGGTTATTTTCCGGGAGATGGGAAGTTCTTGTATCATGGAATCGATTTTTCTTTTTTGTTGTGTTTAACCGTGTAGTTTCTTGAATCTTGCATAGGAAAAGTAAACATCAGGGGAAATGAGAGGATTTAGCAGCTAAAATAATGAAAATAAGCCTTTTTGTTTTCAACTACCGCTTGATTATTAAGCTTATTAATGCAAATTTAAATGCAAAAAAATGGGGGCAATTTCTAAGCTCTTGACCACTTTTTTGCTAAAGAGGAATGACTGCCCTTGAATCAGTTTTTGGGCCAAGGGTAGCGTAGTGATATCATAGCGTAGGTTTTTAGTTTTTAGCAGGCTGTTTGTTTGTTAGTAATAACTTCGGGTGCAAACATGAATGTTTTCTTTCTCTAGCTTCCAAAGGCAAACATTTCCTTTTCTGGTTCGTATCATTGTGAGTGAGCTAAATAAATGCCTTACTGTGGAAAAGAAAACTCTGAAGGTTCACGTCGCTACGACTTACATTGTCTTTTTCTCCTTCCTCTGAACTTGCACACTGACGACAGTGCGTCCTGAGAGGGGGTCTCTTAGCGTCTCAGTTAAATGTCTGTAACCCTCTGCCTGGGGCATGCCTTTGCCATAGCCTGCCACTGCGCTGGAGAGATACCCTCTCTAGAAAAACAAGGTGACCGTAGCTAGGGAATTTGCTGAGATGGCTCCAGAGATGGGAGTCAGAGGTTGGAGATACGTGTGAGAACTAACAGCATGGCCAGGAGTCATTGGAGTGTGTAATATACAGTTGCTTATTCAGGAGCCTAAGCAAAATGTACAGACCTCCTTACACAGGACAAGAGAGTGTGTGGCCCTGTGGGGCGCACTCCTGGGCCTCTGCACACACTCTGCCGTCGTCAGCATTAATGCAGCTTCCTGTGATGGCCGGTCTTGGCTTTGCAACTCCCGCAACTGAAACTGCCTCCTGTGTCGTGTGGTGCCTTGAGTTTGACGTGGTTTTCTCTCGCTCCAGGGGTGCAGCTGGTGCTTGAGGACGGCTTCACCTCTCCAGGCTGATGAGCTCGTCTTTCTTAGGACTGAGCTTCCTGCAGTCTGGGTGACAGTAACTGTTTAGCCTCAGGCGGGGGCCTGTGAGGCGCGGAGAGCTCGGTAAAGTAGGCACTTCCTTCAGGCTGGGACGGTGGCTTCTCGTTGGCGCTGCAGGTGGGTTCCAGGTGCTGAGGGGAGAGAGGCCTTCGTTTGCTCCGGAGCCCTGAGGAGGGCTTGCTTGAAAGGGAGACACGCTAGTTTCAGTTGTGAACTGGTCCAGTTTCTTTATGAAATGAATTCAATGAAAGACTCTGACTTCAAGTTGCTAAAAATATGGTAGGCTTAGGGTGAACTATTTCAGTCTGTATTACAAGGATTGTATGTAACATTAGAATTTGTAGAGATTTTTTAAATTTAGGTCTCTGTAGAATTTGTGTTTATTTTTTTGGTGAACTTAAACAGGTGTCAGAATGGTTACATTTTATCTAAGCTTTGGAAACCCAGACTTGTCTGCTGTTTACCTTGAAAGCAGAGAAGCTGGTGTGGCACATGCTTATAGTGTTAGTGTGACTTAGTGAGACTGTGTGTGTGTGACAGACATAGGGATCCCTGGTGGCTCAGCTGGTAAAGAATCTGCCCACCATGCAGGAGACCCCCGTTCGGTCCCTGGATTGGGAAGATCCCCCTGGAGAATCCTTCCTGTCTGAAGAATTCCGTGGGCAGAGGAGCCTGGCGGGCTGCAGTCCACGGGGTCTCAGAGTCACACTACGTGTAAGACGCGCACACGCATCCTGGGTGTGTCTCCTGATGTCACATGAAGGTGACGTGCTCGTCTTTAGGTCATGTTACTTTAGGCAGAACCTTGACTTGCTGTGGGGGTGTGAGCTCTGGTGCTGAAGAGCGACGGTAGTGTCCTGTGCTGCTGTGTGTGGTGCCTGCTACCGCTCTTCCTGACTGGAGTGCAGCCTCACTCGGGAGAAGGGCTGGGGGCGCGCCTGTAAGCAAAGAAAGCGGCCCCAGGACTACCGCTCTTCCTGACTGGAGTGCAGCCTCACTCGGGAGAAGGGCTGGGAGCTGCCTGTAAGCAAAGCGAAGCGGCCCCGGGACCCCGTGCGCCGCGTGGTCCTGCTTCACCTTTGACAGAGAGGCGGCCCGACCGCCGGGCCCCGTCTGGCCCTGTTGGCCCATGGCAGGCACTGGTCTCTCTGGAAAACTCAAGTGCTGCTGATTAATTACATGACGTTTTAATTCCTTATGTTTTGCAAAAATTGCCTTGTGCTTTTCAAAGTACATTAATTATTTCTATCACGTGCCTTGTCACTGAATCCTTAAGTGAAAGAACACATGCAGTGTGGGCTCTGGTCCTGGTCTCACAGATGAACAGACTCGGAGGCAGCAGCGCGGTTGTGCCTTCCGATCCCAGGGGTGGTCATGGTGACAGGGTGGGCCTGGAGCTCAGTCTGCGCCTCCTGTCCAGGGGCCACCCAGGCCTCGGGCGCTCTCTGCTCTCGGCCCGGCCTCCCAGCGCCCTGCCCTCGGTCAGCACTCCCCAGGGGCGTCCTGGCGCCTTGCTTTGAGCACATGTTCTCTTAGAGATGGGTGGCACTGCGCTCATAGGCACAGGGCTGCTTTTATGTTCTGAGCTCTCCTAACACTCTGTGCCACTCCTCTGCTCCTTTATTACCTTATGTTTGATGGTGGTGGCGGTAATCCCAGATGTACTGGTAAACTTACTAACTTAGAGATGCACAGTTTATCCCATCTAGTGAGCATCATGGTAAAGGCTGCTGGAACGTTCTCCGCCTTGAAAGCTAGCTTTGGTGATCCTCACCTGACATTTCATCAGTGAACATGGTTTTAATGTACCCTGAAGAGTAGGGCTATTCCAGTTGACCTATTCCAAATCCTGAAAGATGATGCTGTGAAAGTGCTGCCCTCAATATGCCAGCAAATTTTGGAAAACTCAGCAGTGGCCACAGGACTGGAAAAGGTCAGTTTTCATTCCAATCCCAAAGAAAGGCAATGCCAAAGAATGCTCAAACTACGCACAATTGCACTCATCTCACATGCTAGTAAAGTAATGCTCAAAATTCTCCAAGCCAGGCTTCAGCAATACGTGAACCGTGAACTCCCAGATATTCAAGCTGGTTTTAGAAAAGGCAGAGGAACCAGAGATCAAATTGCCGACATCCACTGGATCATGGAAAAAGGAAGAGAGTTTCAGAAAAAGATCTATTTCTGCTTTATTGACTATGCCAAAGCCTTTGACTGTGTGGATCACAATAAACTGTGGAAAATTCTGAAAGAGATGGGAATACCAGACCACCTGACCTGCCTCTGGAGAAACCTATATGCAGGTCAGGAAGCAATTGTTAGAACTGGACATGGAACAATAGACTGGTTCCAAATAGGAAAAAGAGTACATCAAGGCTGTATATTGTCACCCTGCTTATTTAACTTCTACGCAGAATACATCATGAGAAACGCTGGGCTGGAAGAAGCACAAGCTGGAATCAAGATTGCTGGGAGAAATATCAATAACCTCAGATACGCAAATGACACCACCCTTATGGCAGAAAGTGAAGAGGAACTCAAAAGCCTCTTGATGAAAGTGAAAGAGGAGAGTGAAAAAGTTGGCTTAGAGCTCAACATTCAGAAAACTAAGATCATGGCATGTGGTCCCATCACTTCATGGGAAATAGATGGGGAAACAGTGGAAGCAGTGTCAGACCTTATTTTTGGGGGCTCCAAAATCACTGCAGATGGTGATTGCAGCCATGAAATTAAAAGACGCTTACTCCTTGGAAGGAAGGTTATGACCAACCTAGATAGCGTATTCAAAAGCAGAGCCATTACTTTGCCAGCAAAGGTCCATCTAGTCAAGGCTGTGGTTTTTCCAGTGGTCATATATGGATGTGAGAGTTGGACTGTGAAGAAAGCTGAGCACCGAAGAATTGATGCTTTTGAACTGTGGTGTTGGAGAAGACTCTTGAGAGTCCCTTGGACTGCAAGGAGATCCAACCAGTCTATCCTAAAGGAGATCAGTCCTGGGTGTTCATTGGAAGGACTGATGCTGAAGCTGAAACTCCAGTATTTTGGCCACCTCATGCGAAGAGTTGACTCATTGGAAAAGTCTGTAATACTGGGAGGGATTGGGGGCAGGAGGAGAAGGGAACAACAGAGGATGAGATGGCTGGATGGCATCACTGACTCGATGGACATGAGTTTGGGTGAACTCTGGGAGTTGGTGATGGACGGGGAGGCCTGGCGAGCTGCGATTCACGGGGTCGCAAAGAGTCGACTGAGACACGACTGAGCGACTGCACTGAAGAGTAGAAGTCCAGTGACAGCCAGTTATCTGAGAGGTAGGCATACATTTTTCTAGGAAAGGGACATTTGGAACTTAGCATGTGTCTTGCACAGTTGCTCGGAGCTGTTCCTGGGGCTGGCGGATGTTGGGGCGTTTTTTTTCTGTTATGTTGTGAACCGCTTTGCCACGTTTCTCATGTAGTTGCCACAGACTGCATTCTGCTTATGAGCATTCCAGATTCAGATTACAGTTTGTTGCAAATTTTTCTTCCAATTATAAAGTACCTATTTCTGGAAATTAGTAGTGATTTTTTGTTTCATGGTCTTTTCCTAGCCGTGTGATACAATTCTTCAGTCTGTGTTGTGAACATTTTTTTTTTAAACAAGATGCCTTTTTTGAAGAGGTTTTGTTACATCCACATTATTAGAATGAGCTGATACGGATCAAGGAAATAGTTTTGTTTTGAAACTGGACTTTAGTGGCCTTGGCTAGATTTGCCAGTCCCTTTCAGTGATGGTAGTTGTTTTTCTTAATCTTTCCAATTTAATTTCTCTTCTTTTGGCAAAATGAATAAAAAAGATTTTGAAATCAGTGCAGTGGGTTAACTTTTCAATCCACGGCTCGGAATCCTTCAGTAGAACTACTCTTGTCACGTTTGTTTTGGTTTTGGTCTAAGTCCTAAGACTTACACACTTGGTTTTGGTGTGTGGAACTTTACTTTGTATCTTCCAAACAGATTAGAAAGTCGCGGGTCTGACTTGACTGACTTGTTTTGCATAGTAAAGCGTCTCTACGGGTACTTCACAGTGTGGTGTGGCTTCCTGCTGTGCCGCGGGGCGCAGTGGACCTGAAGGCCACACAAGCTGGTGTCCCGGCTCCGCCTCCTGCGTGAGCCCCGCAAGGCCCCCAGCCTCTCTGACTTCCTCTTCCTTCCACTGTGAAGTAGGTACGATTCTGAGACTGTTATGAGTTGCAGGGATTCCATGAGCTCAGATCACCCACGTAAATAAAGCCTGTGGCCCAGTGCCCGACACCTGCTGATCACGTTACCATCTTAGCTGTTAACAGCCCTGCCACATCCACAGACTGTGAGTCGTTTTCTACAGTATGAAGCACTGTCAGCTTCGGTTTGACTCTCAGAGCTTGATTTCCAGTGTGAAAACCCTGCGTTCTAACCAGTGCAGAAGAGTGCTTCATTCTCATCAGACCCCGTGGTCTCTGGCGGAGGCAGCACCATGGAGGGGGTGAGGCTTTCATTGCCATGTTGCTTCTTGTTTCCTTTGCAGCGTCACTGCACTTGATTTTCAGATCGAGAACTCGCGATGTGGCTCTTGACATTTGCACACACGCGTGCTTGGTCGCTTCAGCCGTGTCTGACTGTTTCCACCCCCCATGGACTGTAGCCGTGGATTCCCAGGCAAGGATACTGGAGTGGGTTGCCGTTCCCTTCTCCAGGGCATCTTCCCAACCCAGGGATCGAACCTGGGTCTCCTGCATTGCATGAGATGTATAGCCGGAATTGTTTGTTTGGAGAATGTGCTCCTTGAACGGTTCAGGTGTGTGGTCTGAACTGGCCAGAGTGTGAGCTGCCCGCCCTGCGCTTCTCCAGCACCGCCCCCACCCCCAGTGTGCACATGGACCCGCTTTCCCTTTCTGCCATCCCTGGCAGAGATGTGTCAGCATTCACGTTAAGGAGGGTGTTTGGGGTTTTCCAACCTAGAAAAGTTCGTTATATTCATAAAACACAGAATCTTTATTTTTTTTTCTTTAAGGTTTCATGTCACTTTCTGAGAGATTTTAGAACTCCTGACCGTTTTGTTAAAAAAGATACCAACTAGAAATATTAATAGAGTAATGGAGCAAAATAAACTCCAGATTTGCAAACAGAACTCTCACGTTGTCAGCCCTGCCCCCCCCAGATGGCCTGGTGTCACAGGTTCTTCCACCCGGGCAGCGGCGTCAGCCTCTTCGTGGGGTGTGTGTCTTCTCTTTTCTAGAAAATTCAGCAAGAGGTGCTGGGCAGTGAGTACTGTCGCAGGCTGAGAGGCTTTCACTTTCCCTTTCAGTATCCTGGTTACCACTTTTTATCCCCAAGTGATCTTTTCAAGATTATTTTCCTGTTACGTGGGATGAACCGCCTCAGTAGAAACCGTGTAGCGAGACTGCACTCTGGTGTCGTGTGGTGTGCGTTGAGGCTTCTTGCCGTGAACTGCTGCTGCTGCTGCTAAGTCACTTCAGTCATGTCTGACTCTGTGCGACCCCAGAGATGGCAGCCCACTGGGCTCCCCTGTCCCTGGGATTCTCCAGGCAAGAACACTGGAGTGGGTTGCTGTGAAGTGCAATGGTTCGCATTTACTGACGTTAAGTAAAGGGAACCTCGGGGCAGCGCTGGCCATGCGCGGTGGTGCCAGCTTCTCCAGTGTCTGGGGAGCGGCTCACGAGCAGTGCCCGGCCGGCGGACCCCACAGGTGAGAGGAGGCGCACGCCGCACCAGGCGGGCACGGAGCTCCTCAGGGGTGAGGTGGCCTCTCAGTTCATTTTCTGTTCATTTTTTTAAACCTTAATAGTTGGATGCTTTATATTTACAAAGCTGCAAATACTATATATTCTCATTGAAATATTTTCATAAAAGGAATGTGATTGGGCTTGTAGAGTTAAAATTCTGCATTGCAAATGGTGTGCCGTTTTCAGATGATACTAACTTGTTTGTCACATCTGCAGTAAAACTGTCTTTGTTAGCTGCAGCTTCAAAAGCGATGGGGACACTGAACTGTTGTCGTATACATTATATACGTTTCAACCCTACGCTAGCGTAAGGAGCATTACACTTAATGTTTTTCTTAACTTTTAAATTGTTATGATCAAATATTGCAATCAATTTTAAGATTCGTGTTACAATCTAGTAAGAAGCCAAGGCCCCCACCTCTTTTATTTTGCACATTTGACCTTAATGTAAGATAGCTTTCTTTTGAAAAAGGAGCTTTATAAAAAAAAAAAAAAATTCATCCTGTAGAACTTCACTCTTTGTATAGGAATATACATGAACATAGCCATTTGATATTTTTATGTGTAACTGTTTTATACTCTCTGCAAATGTGACTGTTTAGGCATTACTTTTAGAGTATCCGTTTTTCATCATGATAATCTGAATTCTTTTCACATGTGAGAACTGGAGAGCAAGTGTGAGAGGATGAGAAGGCTTATGTAGCACTTTTCAGGAGATGAGTTAAACCTTAAACCGTGTCAGCTGCCAGCTTTCAGCAGCTGTTCAAGGACATAGTCCTGGCCACCCACCAACCAGTCAGGCACTTTTTAGCAGGCTGAGTACTTGCTAGTGAACCGAATGAAAGTAATCTTTGTTTGCATCAATCTTAGATGCTATTCGGAAGAACCCACATTAAAAAGCAAAGAAGTAAATAGCCACACATGTGATAAATGCTGTGGAGGAAAAGGAAAGCGACGAGAGAGCAGGAGGCTGGTCAGAAGAGGTGAGGGTGAGGTTGAGACCCCAGGGATGGAAAATTGAGCCCGACAGGCAGGAGGAGGACCATGTGTGCAGGGCCTGGGGGGTGGGCACCGGGGGAAGGAGCAGCCAGCCAACATGCGTCTGAAGCCTGTGCGCTGTCCCGGAGGCTGGCACTGCTTACCTGTAAGCATGGCTCACGATCCAGCGGTGGAGTGTGGTGCCTGTCAGCTCCCCTTCCTCACCAGGCGTGTGTGGAACAGCTGCCACGCCGTGTCCTGGGATGGGCAGGCCCTGGGGACCGGGAACCAGCTGCTGGCCCGCCATCACAGAGCTCGGGGTCCAGTGAGGGGCAGCCAGACCCCCCGCAGTGCTGCTGGCCATCCAGTGAACGGCATCGAGCACTGATCTGTAGCCTCCCTGCCACGAGTGTGCGGAATCGGCGCGTTTGCTGGCTGGAAGGACCCAGGCGCACAGGCCCTTTGAGGGTAAGGTCACGGCTAGTTTGGGTGAGCGGGGTCGTGGTGGGATCCTGACTGCGGTGCCCCCTGCCTCCCTTAAGAGCACAGCTAACTGAGCGGTGACTGTGGGCGCTGGGAGCTGTGGCCACACCCAACAGGGTGTGAGGCAGGCCGGCTGCCTGCGTCCGCACCTGGCCTGCCTGACTGGAGCTGGGGGTGGCTCCCTACTGCTCAGGCCGGCTTGTCTGCTGCCCCGAGTGTGGGGCACTGGATTGAACAGCAAACTGGGAGTGGAGTGACCCGGGTTTTTCTCTCACCTGCCGTGCGCTCCTAGGCGTAGAAAGACTTGGTTAGTTAGTGTTGACTGTTGCGTGTGTTGGGCCTGCGGATTGCAAGGGGCAGCGCCACCCACCGGTGCAGAGGCCCCGGGGCCACAGCACGCCCGCCTGTGGGCTCCTCCGTTCAGACGGCGGGGGATTGAAACTTGATTTGGGAAGTTATGTCTTATGTTGGAAAACTGCATATTCTTTTTGTTTTGTTTTTCTCAGCAGTCAAGGACGTTCTTTCTGAACTCACAACAGTCCTTTGTATGCTATTGGGGTTGTATATGATTGGTCCTTTTCCAAAAAGTATTTAATTTTGAGGACTTTTTCAGGGTTCAGAACTCTTAAGCGTCTTAGTCTTGTCATTATCTGAAAATAAGGTGGTTGGTTTTTGTTTTTATTTTATTTTCTGAGGGAATTACTTGTAATAGGCTCCAGAATCCAAAATAGCTTTTTTTTTTTTTTCCAATTTAGACTTTAAAGCACGTCTGTGCCCACCGTAGGCACCGTCCGGTCAGCCGCTGAGTCTGTCTGTGTTGGTTCGTTGCTGTTTCCTTCCAGTGTCTGGATATAGTGTTGCCTGTTGAGTTAGACTCTCCTATAGTTTCTGTACAGAATTTCATATTCTCTTCATTTAATGTTGTACCATTAGCGTTTGCTGGAAGGAGGTGATTTTCTCAGAGGCCCAGTACGGTGTTCCTCTAGAAAGTGGATGTGGATTTCTGACGTGCAGGGCCAGCTCCTTCCAGCACCCACATGGGAGTGTCTTATGAAGAGTGGTGGTGGTGACGGGTCGTCCTGTCATGACGCTGCTCTGGTGAGAGGGTGGCACACGACGTCCGAGCTCGCCCACCTCTCAGGACTGCCTCCTGCCACACACTGAAAATGTGCGTTTGATTTTTCAGGGAGGAAGGTTTTATAACGAAATACTGTCTGCCACTCTGAAGCCTGCATTTTAAAGAAGGGGCTATAATTCTTTTATAGGCTTTTGAAAATAATTGATACTTTAGAAGTGAAGTTGCTCAGTCGTGTGTGACTCTTTGCAGTCCTTTGGGCATTACCCGCCAGGCTCCTCCGTCCATGGGATTCTCCAGGCAGGAACATTGGAGTGGGTGCCATTCCCTTCTCCAGGGGATCTTCCCGACCCAGGGATCGAACCCAGGTCTCCTGCATTGCAGGCAGACACTTTACCCTCTGAGCCACCAGGTAAGCCCCAGTTGACACTTTAAGATAACAAAACTGAACACCATGTAAGTGTAAGACATGTGCATTTATAAGTATTTATTAAACATACAGCCATACTCTCTTTTTCTGTCTCTCCAGGATGAAGCATTTTAATAAAGTCCTTCATTTTTTGGTAACATCTATAGTAGAATTATTAAAGTGCATTTACACTTTGTGTTACATGTAAATTGGAGTTTGGTGGGACTACAGCAATACTGTTAGAAAACTAAGATCATTAGCTTGAAGTCATTTGGGTGATAAGTCTAATTAGAAAACCTGATATTAAAAGATTGTATTTGTGAGCAGTGGCAAGAAAGTGTTTATAAAATAAAGTGCAACTTCTTCCCCAAAGTCTTGTTACTAGTATTGTGCACTACTTTGTTTTTCTAGCTTATATGCAAGAGAAGTCTTAAAGCTGTTTAGAGGTATTCTTTCCAAAATTCTGCTTAGGCTGTTATAACCTAACTTAGTCTGGAGAGGTATTTAATTTGAAAAAAATGCTTTCAAAAAATGTTTGGGTGCTTTTTAATGTGACTAATTTTGGCTCTTTTGAGTTTTGAGTGGTGCACATAGAAGATGCTAATGAGATATTTGCAAGCGCATTCAGCTGGACTCCACTTAATTTAGACCTATCCACTGAGCAAGGGAAGCGTCCTTATGTTTCTTTGAATGTGAATAAACACGGTCTTTCTCCCTGTGAACCATGCGCCAGGCGTGAGTGGTGGCAATCTGAAGGATGCTTTGGCGGTGAAGGTGAGGCAGCCGCCCGCCCTTACTAAACTCGTGCTGTGCGTCACTGCAGTGCCCGGCGATGTTTTCTCCAGAAAAAAATGAATAAAGTCATTAAAAAAAAAAAAAGAGTCAGTCATCTTGAAGATAAGGAGCAGTAAAATGGGTCCTTTGTGGAGACCAGGCAGAAGGAGCGCATCTGGAAGGGCAGGTGAAGGAAAGAAGTGAGCTGCGGCGGGGCGGGAGCCGGGCATAGGAGCGTACTGCGCCCGCCGGCGCGGGGAGTTCACCAGCCTCATCACCGCATCTTTCTTTGAAGTAAAAACTACGGGGGAGACAGACCTGGGGCCCATCCAGCAAGAAGTATTGCCTCCTGTCTTTATTACCAGCCGCATCTTTAGAGTGGAATGAGAAGTCGCGATTCACTAACCAGGTTTAACCTCAAACATTTCCATTTTGTTCCTTGTTTATATTTGGCAATTGATTCTTGCTGTAAACCTTACATATAAGTAAATGCCAGATGGAAAGGCTTATATTACACAGAGTCTCTTCATAGACGGTTTAAAGTCTCCTCTAAAGTCTATTTAGATGTGGCTTCACCAGGATATTTGCAGGGCTGAAATTACCAGTGTATACAAATATGAATTACTGATTTAAAAAACAACCTTCTAGGCACTTTTAAAGGCAAGTTAATAAGTTTCCTATTGAATAGATGTTCTTTAAACAAAGATATGGTGAAGCCTACCTAAATGAGTATTCGGGAAACGTGTCCACCTGGCTTAGTTTGAGGATTGTAAGACGGGTGGAAAGTAAAGGCACATTATAGGGGTACAAAAAAAAAAACCGTCCGATGACAGTCGAGGCACCGCCACCTGGCAGGCCAGCTCACAGCTGTGATCAGTGTAAGGAGTCAAGAGGTTTGTCATTTTCTCTCTCACCTCTTGATTCTGTTTCATCTTTGAAATACTCCAGACTTGTGGGTGGAAGGGCTTAACATGCATGGAGCTGTGAGAGCCGCTGCGCCGCTGGACTTGGCTGTTTGGGACACAGACCTCTGTTTTGTAGTTCACTGCTCTTCAGGACGTGTGCACTGGTCACGGTGCTTGCCTAGTGGCAGCTCCTCTGCGTAAAGAAAAGCTGGATGTCAGCTCGCGTGATATCATTGTTTTCAGAATCACGTGTTTGTTTAGATCTCAGAGGAAAGCTGTCACTGCTTAATTATCCTGATGATACAGATTTTCTTTGAATTTTAGTATTTCTTGTACTACCATATTTATTCTTAAAAAACTATTAACCTATTATTAGGCTTTGCTGGTGACTCAGTGGTAAACAATCCACCTCCCAAAGCAGGAGACAAAGGTTTGATCCCTGGGTCAGGAAGATCCCCTGAAGAAGGAAATGGCAACCCACTGCAGTATTCTTCCCTGGGAAGTTGCATGAACAGAGGAGCCTGGCGGTCTACAGCCCATGGGGTTGCAAAGAGTCACACACGACTCGGTGACTAAACAGCAACAGCAGTCTTGTAACTAGAAGGGCTTCCACACATAGAAATGGGGTGCTTCAGTTAAGAAGCACTTAGGGAGAAGGCAGTGGCACCCCACTCCAGTCCTCTTGCCTGGAAAATCCCATGGACGGAGGAGCCTGGTAGGCTGTAGTCCACGGGGTCGCTAAGAGTTGGACACGACTGAGCAACTTCCCTTTCATTTTTCACTTTCATTCATTGGAGAAGGAAATGGCAACCCACTCCAGTACTCTTGCCTGGAGAATCCCAAGGACGGGGGAGCCTGGTGGGCTTCCGTCTCTGGGGTAACACAGAGTCGGACACGACTGAAGCGACTTAGCAGCAGCAGTAGCAGTATGTTTTTCTAATTGACTTTTATTCACAGTGAATTTTCTGCCATTTATTAGAGATACCTAATCAGCCTGCAGTTAAGTTCTAGGCATTTTACAAGATTAAGCATTTTAGTAACAAGCTAAAATCCGCTGCAGTACTTACAGTTCACATTTGATTGAATTTTATCAGCTCTTTTCTTTCTAAAGTGTAGTTTTTACCTGTTCACCCGGTAAAAAGATAGATTGCTCTTAAACAGTTTGCATTGGTTTATTTACCTGTCATGCAAAGTTCAGGTGTCTGTTGCAGAAGCAAATTAGTTTTATAACAAATTGAGGTTTTCGGTTCCTTAGGGCCCTGCTGCCCTATACATATACATAGCAGTTCTGATAGTTGTTCTCATCTGTGCTTTTTTAGCTGCTTACTCGGTTACAGCTGTAGCATCAGTTTCACTGACTTCTAACCACGGGAGGCTCCGGGAGCTCACCTTTGAAGGCTGTGGGCTATGTGGGACATTTGAAAATGGGCTCTGGGGGTACGGAGAGGAAAGCGGCCGGAGCTGCAGTAACACAGGAAGTAAAGCGCCTCTGAGTCACCACGCCAGTCTTCAAAAAGAGAAAACTCTACTCGCAGGCTTAATTCTGCTCTTCAGGTCACAGTTCAGATACGTCAAAGGAAGGCCCGATGCTTTTCTTGTGAAACCTAGTTCAACTCAAGTAAATGTTGCTTGAAATCTACTTTGGTCATAAGATAAAGCTAAATAAGTTTCTAATACAGATTCTTAATATTCTTCGTGTTTTTACAAAGCTTTTTAAAAACCCTAGCTGGTTTGGTCTGCTGCTGCTGCTAAGTCACTTCAGTCGTGTCCGACTCTGTGCGACCCCATAGACGGCAGCCCACCAGGCTCCCCCGTCCCTGGGATTCTCCAGGCAAGAACACTGGAGTGGGTTGCCATTTCCTTCTCCAAGGCATGAAAGTGAAAAGTGAAAGTGAAGTCGCTCAGTCGTGTCTGACTCCTAGCAACCGCATGGACTGCAGCCCACCAGGCTCCTCCGTCCATGGGATTTTCCAGGCAAGAGTACTGGAGTGGGTTGCCATTGCCTTCTCCGTGGTTTGGTATAATCAATATCAAAAGATAAAATTAATATGAGGGACTTCCTGGTGGTCCAGTAGTTAAAACTGCGCTCCCAGTGCAGGGGCCTGTGTTTGATCCCTGGTCGGGGAATTAGATCCCAGAGGCTGCGTTTAAGATCCAGCATAGCCAAATAAATAAATAAAAATAATTTTTTTAAAAAGATAATATGAAATCCAATTTTGAGTAAAAGATTCAGTATGTCCAGACCTGAACTGATGCTGGGATTGGCTCTTCAGAATCACTTCTTGTGGGACTTGTTAAAATTTTGATTTGGTGGAACTGTGCTAGGCCTAGGGAATCTCTGTTTTTAAGGAGCACCCTCTTCAAAAATTCCTGTCACAGGCTCAATGGTATGATATTTTAGCCTTCACATGCCAAAGGACAAAATCAAGGGCATTTTGTAGGTATTTGTGTTAACGAGAGAATTCAAACTTCCACAGCCTTTTTATTGAATAAATCATAATAGTAAGTTGCACACTGTGTTTCTTAGTGCAGGTTTACTGATGGGCGTTAGATCTTCTGGAAGGGGACAGCGAGTTGCTCACGGGAGGCCTCCGCTGTCACCAGAATCAGGGGCGGATGTGCACCGTTCATGCTGATCTGGAGCGAGGCGGCGCATCCCACCCTGGGGAGAGTCTGCCTGTCATGGACGGTGGTCCTAACAGGAGAGACCTGGGAGAGTTCTGTTGGGTCCTCTCCGTGTTTGCCTCTGGGCCTTTACATTGCAGCTTTGCCGTCACCATAGCTGAGTGGATTTTGAAGTATGGATGCAATTTTTTTTTTTAAACACTTGCATTTTGGTCTGAAAGATGTTGCTAGAACTGTGTTTTATTTTAGAAATACCTGCTGCATGTTTGCATGAAATGGAGGCCCACTGTTTTAACTTGACAGCAGAGAACGTGTTTTAAGTGGTTGGACATTGCTTGTAATTCCAGGAATGCTGATTGTCAGTGATTTTTGCGTGCATGTGCATGCCCAGTCATGTCTGACTCTTTACGACCCCATGGACTGTAGCCTGCCAGGCTCCTCTGTCCATGGGATTTTCCAGGCAAGAGTACTGGAGTGGGTTGCCATTTTCTTCTCCAAGGGATCTTCCCCACCCAGGGACTGAACCCGCATCTCCTGCATTGGTGGGTGGATTCTTTACCCCTGAGCCCCCTGGGAAGCCCCTACATAATGTATTTTGCCTTTAGGTTTGGATTGAACTTACTGGAAAGTGTAGTCAAGTCTTCCCCAAAGTTGATTTTGAAAAGCCGTTCAGTGTTCTGCTTTAGTGGTTGAAGGTGGGTTCTTGTTGCAGAAAAATTTGGTTTCATCCATTAGTTCAAAAATCTCAGTGAAAATTTACGTCTGCTGAGACATGGGACTGGTGTAATAGGGCAGGCAGGTCAGCACACTCAGCTTTTCTTGCTGACCTAGCCCGTGGGCATGGTGACAGTCCCATTCGTGAGAGCGGATTAAATCTTTCGTTAACAGCGCTGGTTTTGTAAGACAGTGTAGACATCAGGTGTTTCCTGCAGAGTCCGTGCTGGTGAAGAGTCGGGGCGGGGGGGGGGTGGGTTTAGTCGCTCAGTCGTCTCTGACTGTTGTGACCCCGTGGACTGCAGCCCTCTGGGCCCCTCTGTCCTTGGGATTCTCCAGACAACATTGGAGTTCCATTCCTTTCTCCAGGGGAATCTTCCCGAAGAATCTGTGGTGTGACCGTTTGCACAGTCTGCAGTGGCCTTTTCTGCGCCACACCCTTTGCCACTGGCTGTCATGCCGCGCTGCGCCCTCGCCTGCAGCTCCTCAGCGCAGACGGCTCGCTCAGGCCCCGTCGTCAGTCGGTTCCCGCTTGGCGCTGCCCCCTTGAGGAAACGACCGCTGAGCGGTGCGGGCAGTCCTCAATTGGCTCGCAAGCCCCAGCTACCGGAGGCTCGTCAGCCCTCAGCTGCAGCCCCCTTTCCATTTCTGCCTCTTGTGAAGGAGTCCTGTGAGGAGCTGTTGCGCATAAAACGCTCACCCTCCCGCCTCGCTCTTGCGTGCTGTGGCCTTCTGTTCCGAGAGCTCGGTCTGGCACCGCAGTGCTCAGCGCAGTCCGCCCGGGGTGCACGCTGGGCCCTCGCCCACTTGGTCTCTGCCCGCGAAGGCGGTCTTTCTGACACGTGCCCGCTGTCCGGGGCGAAGCTGAGACCGCTCCTCACACAGGCTTGGCTCTGTAAAGCTGGCACGAAGTGTGGTTGATAGAACTAGAATCCAGGTCAGAGGCATGCGGAGCCAGCTGGTCTCACCTGTCAGTCCATCTGCCTCTTGGGGGACGTCGTCAGGCCCGGCTTCGTCAGCCCGGAGCCGCCGTGTGAGGAGGCTGCGGCCCGGCCGCCCTGCCCCGTGGGGGCCGAGCCCGGACGCGCGCAGGGCGAGAAGTGGGCAGGCCGGCCACGGCAGCCTGGGAACTTACCTCCGGACTTAAGAGAAAAGAGTTACGGGGTGACCTCAAACATCTTAAATTTAAAAAGTCGTAAGTGTGAAATGGCTTTCCTCTGGAAGTTTATTAAGAATTCTCTTCAGTAATATAACACATACTGAGGAGAGTTATAATGGCGCCTTGAGTCATGACCAAAAAGAGTGAGTCCTGAGCCCATGGTGTTGCTTGCCCAGGACCTGAAGTTACTTCTGTGTTAGCTGGGGGACTGAGCAGCACGGCGTGAATGGTGAGCCACAGCAGAAGCGCCCGCCTCGGGGCTCACAGGCGCGTAGTAAAGGAAAGGAGACCATCACTGTCGATCAGCTGCACAAACTGAAGTTGTTGCTGGGCCCCCCTCTGGGGATTATCCGTCGAACCAGGGGCCTTCCTCATTTACCGTTAGATTGAGGCTCAGAGAAGTTCAGGGGCTTGCCAGATGGCTCAGCGTTGAGGAGAGGCCTCGAATCAAAGTTAACGTTAGACAGGAGAGAACTTGCGATCACCTCTGAAGTGGTTAGGGCAAAGGCCTGCGGGAGGCTGGCCCCGGCTCGCCACAGTTCATCCCCGACCCTGGGGGAGTCGAGGGCCCGCCGGCCGTGCTGAGCGAGGCGTTGGGGTTGCACTTGCACTCGGGGCCCTCAGCTCAGACACGTTCCTGAGAACAGGGGTGCCGCTGTTCATTTATGTGTCCTTCGTGGTTGAGTTGCAAGCAACACACATTTTATATATATTTTAAGAAATATTTGTTTATTTAGCTGTTCCGGATCTTAGTTGTAGCATTTGAACTTCGGTTGCAGCATGAGGGATCTAGTTCCCTGACCAGGGATCGAACCGGAGTCCCTGCAGAGGGAGCTCGGAGTCTCAGCCATTGGACCACCATCGAGGTCCTTTTTTATCTTTTATCTTTTTTTTTTTTGATGTTGTGAAAATACAGATTTCTCTCTGTCGTTCCCCCAGTGGAGGTCTTTAAAGCTCCTGTAAGGAATTTCCCGAGTTACTAAATTCAGAAGAGTGTTCACCCTTCTACAGCACGTGTGTTCACACCGCATATGTGTGTTTAACCTGTATTGTCTCAGGGCAGGTTTCGGGGGAAGCTTCACCCCTTAGCAGTCAGCGGCCTCCATTATCACCACACCACGTGCAGTGAAAGATCACCGAGGTTATTCAGATTATCATTCCTCCTTTCAGTCTTCTAACTAATGGAGGCTCAGTCATATCACCTGTGATATAAAAGATAGGTTAACATCACTTTTTTTGACTGAGTTATTTTAAACCAAAACATGTTTTTCATAGGAATAACATTTTAAAGCATTTCTTGTCCTTGAATAGATACTGGCCAAATGTTAGGGGAGAAGGCAAAGGGCACCTTATTTACGACTTAAAATATTAGCAATAATCCACACACTGAAATGTGTGAAAATGAATTAAAACATTTTTACTTAGATTTTGTACAGTGTCAAGCGCACAAAGGACTTTGTAGATGATACTGATGAAACTTACTGCAGTAGAAGTTGAAACTTGTTAACGGAGCACATGCGTGTTTGTATAGTATCATCATGTGATTTTGGTGAGGTTATGAATTCCTAATAAACAAAGGCACATTCTGAAACCACCCCCCCCCCCTTAGGGAATGCAGTTAAATCAGGAAGCTTCAGTGAAATTTAAAATATTTCTTTGTATTTGTATAATAATACCAAGAGGAGACCAAATGGGGATGATTTTCCTGTTTTGAGAAGAGAATATAGTCACTCAGAACTGCCAAATTACCTTGTCCATATTTTAAATAACGAAAACCAAAACCTGTGTACTGCAGAGCTGTTCTTACCATGAAGCCCCGAGTCCACGTTTATGAATGGCATTAGAGTTTTCTGGGTTACAGATAGACACTGTGTGCTGTGTAATCTCCGTCTTGTTTTGCAGCAAAACACTTCAGTAGTTTCGCCCAGTAGGAGAAGTCGAGGCTGCAGAGTCCCTCGCGGCAGCTAGGTCGGCTCTGATGCCGGGGGAGTGCTGGGCCAAGCTCACGGGGAGCTTGTGGTCCTTCGCTTTGCAATCGTCTACCTCAGTTTAGCAGTTAAGTGTTAGTCATGCCCGACTTTCTTTGACTGTAGCCCACCAGGCTCCTCTGTCATGGGATTCTCCAGACAAGAATACCGGAGTGGGTAGCCATTTTCTGCTCCAAGGGATCTTCCCGACTCAGGATTGAACCTGGGTCTCCCGCATTGCAGTTCTCCAGGTGTGGTCCCTGGGCCACAGGGATCCCAGAAAGCCTTTAAAAGGAGGCTTCATGTTCTGCACTCTTTGTGGTGTCCCTGGGACGTCCTCTCCCATCGCCGGGCGGACGCTCGCCAACAGCCCAGAGCGGCATGGCTGCCGATGCTGGAGCCTCCGTGCAAGGTGAGCCCCAGACACGCTACTCAGCGTCCTCAGCTGGAAACACGCACCAGTGAACCAGTGAAGTCGCTCAGTCGTGTCCGACTCTCTCTGCGACCCCCTGGACTATAGCCTGCCAGGCTCCTCTGTCCACAGAATTCTCCAGGCAAGAACACTGGAGTGAGTTGCCATTTCCTTCTCCAGGGGATCCTCCCGACCCAGGGATCGAACCCAGGTCTCCCGCATTGCAGGCAGATGCTTTCCTGTCTGAGCCTCCAGGGAAGCCCCAAGGAAAGCACGCACCAGGCTCCCCTAAGACTGTGCTTGATCGAGCAGTAAAGACTGTTTTGGATCTCCATGGGAAGAGCTCTGGACGCAGCAGGCTCCTGCACAGACCAGTCTCTGGGAAGTGCCTTGGTGACTGGCAGTGTTGTGTTCGAATTCACTGTATTTTTCATGGAACACCATTTTTCCTTGAAACAGACAACCAGCTTACTCACACTTGGGCATTTGATGGGCTTTTTTTTTTTTAAGAAAATGAATGAAATTATTAGCCCACCAATTTGAGGAAAATAAATTTGTTGCCATTGATAAAACTTGAGCTTTCAGCTAAAAATCAGAATTTAGGAAAGCTTGCGTCTGCTTGCCACTGTGAGCTTGTCGACTTCCCGAGCCATAAGGCTTCTTATGAGATGGTCATGATGACAATGAATATGATTTTCTCCATATTATGTCTTGTACACTTGATTGCCCACTATATTCCAGGTCTTGATGCTACAAAATTGTTGGGGAGTAAAAGAGCCATTCAGAGTACGAAGTAGACTTTTAGTAAGCTGTCATTTGTCAAATCCTGGTGTAGAAACAAAAATATCTACAATTGCAGAGGCTATTAAGATACTCCGTTTCCAGTGGGCATTCTGTAGGAGGCCGGACCTGCTTAACTGGCTCCAGCTGAAGTCCTCTTTGGTGACAGGGCGGGTGTAGAAGCAGTTGAGTGTCTCACTGTCTTTACTAAGTTCGCGTGAATGAGTTTATTATTGGTATTTTTAAATGAATTAATGAGTAAAATATTTGTTAAGCTGCCTCCTTTTACTTTCTAACATGGTATTATAGCTGTAATCCACTTAAAGTCTCTTTGGGGTCCTGAAGAATCTTTTTTATTTATTTATTTTTTTATTTTTTTGGTCCTGAAGAATCTTAAGTGTATAAAGGGAATCCAGAGACTAAAATTTTGGGATCTGCAGCTTTAAGGCCTCATGACTCAGAGTGTGACCCCAGAAGTCACCTGATTGTAGAAACTCCCTACAGAGAAGACCTTATGGTGACTCTTCTGCATCAGGGAGGCACTGCCTTCTGGAGCCAGACCTGGGGAGCAGCTTCCAGCAGATGAGTGCTGGGGTGCAGAGATCCAGCGGGGTGAGCCCACAGCCTTCTCTGCGTGGGTGCTCCCCGCTCACCTGTTTGTCTGCTGTTCAAGGATTTCCTTGAGGAAGGTGTTCCCATACGCTTGAGGTCTCCGAAACTGCCTGAAATCTAGGCGCAGTGTGGGCCCCGAGAGTGTAGGCATTGGGGCTCGGGGGCGTCCGTTTGGGCTCGCCTGTCCCCTCAGCGGTCCCTGCCTCATCCATGCTTTGCTCCTGTCTCAGAAGACGACCAACTTGAGATAGGAGGATACAGACAGAAGCCATCCCACCGGGACTGTGGTTGTATGTTTATCTCGAAAGCAGTCTGCACCTTTTCATCAGGTCTTCCCTGTGGACTTGCAGCTGTGTGGAAATGCCTGCATGGAACCCTCTTTGAGGGGGTGGTCGAGGGGGACGCTCGTGCAGAGACTGAGAGGCTCCCAGGCTCCGGCGGAGGCGGATGTTTTACACGTTTTTAGCGGGGTCGGCTGCTCCGTCTGAAGGCGGTGACTAAGCAGAGCATGTTTGGGTTAAGTGCACAACCAGACAGTCTAACATAAACTGTGCAGCAAAGTCTTCCATGCCTCAGCGCTAATAACGATTTATCTTCTTCTTGTTTTCAGGGTGAATCTGTAAAGTATTTCCTGGATAACTTGGATAAACTCGGAGAACCAGTAAGTTTTCAGGCAGTGTTTACGTTTATTGTCGTTAGAAAGCAGTAGCCAGGGTGAAGAAATGTGGAGAAATTATGTACTGAGCCATTTCCTTTTTCCTCATGGCTGTATTCGGATTGTTCCCGCTTCATTTTTCCCTCTCTCTCCTCTCCTGACCGCTGCCATTTCCACGAGGAATGCCCTGCCCACTGTTTCATGAAAGTACAGCTCTTTGCAGAAAGAAGTTCATGCTTGAAAGAAGACAGCACATGAGCATGTCCACGCGCGGTCTCTGCTTTTCTGTAAGCGGAGGCTGAACAGAGCGCTCGCTGAGTTCAGAACTTTCCGACAAACAGTGTTTTCCAGTTCAGGACCCCCATTTGCAGGGTTGGAGGATAGGAGGCTGGATTCTGGAGGCTGTGACGCGGGCAGAGTCACCCTCACCACGGGAGCTGCCGGCTGGACTGTCCGGCGGTGCATCCCCCGTGACCCCAAGCAGCAGAGGCTGGCGCTGGCCGCTCTCCACACGGGGCTCAGGCAGAGGCCTCCCTGGAGGAGGCATCAGGCTGCTGGGAAGGCCCCTGAGGGCCGCTGCCCTGGCGCTGCGCCAGTCCTGACCCTCCCTGTTTAACCCTGAACATAAAACAGAAGGAGAGCAGAATGAGCCCTGCTGTGAGCAGGAAGCAGCCCCTGTGCCAGGCCTTGTGGAGAAGGACCTCCTTGTGCTCTTGCTGGACGCGCTTTGCATTTCCCCTTGTCTGTTGCTTGGTGGCACTTGTCCCCCTGCACTCAGGATGTGTCTCCCCAGACGCAGGTGTCCTCGGGGCGGTCTCTGTGTAGGCCCCTGTGTTTGTCTGTTTTGTCCACTCCATCCACATCAGTGAGACTGTGTGTGAAGACCTACCTCACTGTCACCCTTCCATCAGGTTAGATTGTAGTCAGCCTTAAAGAAAAGTTAAGTACCAGCCAAGTGGAGAGCAGCTTTGGTGGATAGACGCAGTTTTTAAGAGTTATTTCATGTTTTCCAACTGACCTGTTCTTCTGAGCTCGCCTTTCCGTGTAGGCTTCCTTGAGCACACCACTCATGGTCCCTCCTGTTTTAAGACTCCACTGCTTGTGTTACAGTTGTTGATTCCTGTGAGGTTGGCTGGTCTTCCCCCCTCTTTCCCTGAAGGCAGGGACCATGTGACTTGGCTCTGAAGAGCTGAGTTCTTGCTGCTTAGCAACAGGGCCCGGCGCCTCTTCGACACTCAGCAAATGCCCTGCAGCCCGCCAGGCTCCCCTGCCCCCCACCGTCTCCCGGAGTTTGCTCAGATTCACGTGCAGACCAGTTAATGGCACACTCTACTTTCTCATTATTCCTGAATCACTGCAGTATTTCCTCTTTTCCAGGAGTACATTCCGTCCCAGCAAGACATCCTGCTCGCCAGGAGGCCCACCAAGGGCATCCACGAGTACGACTTTGAAATCAAGAACGTGCCTTTCAAGATGGTCGACGTGGGCGGCCAGCGGTCTGAGCGGAAGCGCTGGTTCGAGTGCTTCGACAGCGTGACGTCCATACTGTTCCTCGTCTCCTCCAGCGAGTTCGACCAGGTGCTCATGGAGGACCGCCTGACCAACCGCCTGACCGAGTCGCTGAACATTTTTGAAACCATCGTCAATAACCGGGTTTTCAGCAATGTCTCCATAATTCTGTTCTTGAACAAGACAGATTTGCTTGAGGAGAAAGTGCAAATTGTGAGCATCAAAGACTATTTCTTAGAGTTTGAAGGGGACCCCCACTGCTTAAGAGACGTCCAGAAATTCCTGGTGGAGTGCTTCCGCAGCAAGCGCCGGGACCAGCAGCAGAAGCCCCTATACCACCACTTCACCACCGCCATCAACACGGAGAACATCCGCCTGGTGTTCCGCGACGTCAAGGACACCATCCTGCACGACAACCTCAAGCAGCTGATGCTCCAGTGACGCCCACAGGGCCTGCCGCCTCCCGCCTTCCTGTGTTCTGTTTGTTTTATTTTTAAAATAGAAGTTTACAGCAGGAATTAGAACAGTCTTGATTCTGGGTTTAACTCCTTGGAAATCTCAGTCCTCCTCCTGCGACTCCAGCCCCTGGCGGAGGGCCGCCCATGACCGACGCCCACGGGCTCAGCTCCGGCCTCCCTGGATGGGCCCTCCTCCCGCCAGGCCTCAGATGCGCTGTCCTCCTGGCTTTGACCCTTCCACTTCTCAAACAGTGCTCCTGTGGTGCCAAGCGTGGCAGGTGCCCTGAGCGCCGCAGGGCGGGGCGGAGTGCGCGCAGGCCCTGGACCGCGCGGGGCACCTCGGTCGCCGCACGCGGTAGCCGCGCCTGTGGCCAGCCTCGGTGGACTGTTGGAGAAGGAGGGCCGTCGGGGGAAGTTTGCTCTGAGGGGTGGCCGTCCGTAGAATTCCCCGGCTTTGGCCTTCACATTCTTCTGATTGCTCGTGTCCCCAGCAGCTGTTCTGAGTTTCTGTGGCTCCTGAAGGCAGTGCTCGGCAAGTGTCTTAGTTCACGTACGGTGTCTCATCTGGCGCTGGTGGACGCTCCCGTGTGGTTCCGTGTGCACAGGTGCAGGCCGTTCCCAGGGTTTTGATCAGAAGCCAAAAGAGTGGAGTGCAGGCTGCCTTTCCCATACTTAGATATGTCATCCAGGTGCCATGCAGGAAACCCTGGCCATAGTAGCAGCTAGAATGTGCAACCTCGTAACAGAACTTTCTCAATAAACACAGCCCTTCCCAAGGATGTTTTGTTTTACTCTCAAGACTTTGAGACCCCGTCTCAGACGCAGTAGGGCCCACAGTGGGAATCCCTGTCGCACCATCATGGACGTGGTTCTTTCACGCTCCTGCCTGTTCTGTCGGCTCCAGATGGCAGCATTTATGGGGGTTTTTGGGTTTTTCAGAGCTTGCCAAGGGCAACGTTTTTCTGTCAGACTATCCGGAAAGCCATTGTTTGAGGTTCTCGTTCCTTCTCGGTGTGTCTCTAAGAGGCTGTACGTGTTGGCAGCACTGTTGTTCGTGGGATTCCAGCTCTCCTGAGGTGCATTTCCAAGGATTCTCCCAAGAATGAGGAGTCGTGTTCCAGTTCCTGCTGAAAGATGGTTACATGTGACCTCCCCCACCACGCCCCAAATTAAGGCGCACCCCCCAAGGAGCTTTGCCATTAACAGATGCATCCTCTGTGAGCGCCTCAGAATGGCTGGTTTTCGGCATTGAGAGGCCCGCCCTGTAGGTTACGTGTGGTGTGGCAGTCGGGTAGAGGAACAGTGTACAAGGTGACAGTTCAGAGAGTCTGATGGTTTTCCTCCCTTTCCTGAAAATTGTGATTGACTGTGATACCTGCCCCTTCACTGTACAGCTGACTGTTCTCAGGTATTTTATAGGCAAGCAGTCCTTGAACAACTGGTCGGAATTCTGGATCCCCCAGCCTGCCCCGGTCGGGCTCTGGGTCTGTGTCGTGGTCGGCTTAGGATAGGACTCTGCCAGGTCCTGACCAGGGTTTGACAGGCACCTGACTTTGCTCGCACTTGAAGCTTCTCCATCGTTCCCCCCACAGCTGCCCGTGTGTCCGTGTCCTGGTGATCCTCTGCTGCTGACGTGAGCCCCGCCCTGTGACAGGCGTCCGTGGAGGGGGGCTCGCGCGTGTCTGAGAGTTCTGTGTCCAGTGCTTCTCACCAAACACAAGTGTGTTGTTTAACCCGCAGAGTGAACCATTTCAGGGCATAGCGCGTGCACGCTGCACAGAGACGTTGGTGGAGGTCTGTGCATCGGTTTAGCAGGAGTGGTGGTTCACTCACTCCAGTGAGGGCTAAAGTCAGTTCCCGGTGTGTGCAGTGAGGAGGGATGGTCTCAATCAGGTCCTCGTTCAGATCTCTGATATGAGCCACAAACACTGCCCGACAAAGCAGAAGTCCCCATTGTGACCACCACAGTCAAATGTTAAAGCGCCAAAGAGATGGGGTACTATTCTGAGCATTTGAGATTCCTTTCCTGATGTGTGTGAAGTCTCAGAGTCAACTTTCTTTTCAAGTAAAACCTCGAGTACATTTTGAGGTAGTAAATTACTCATACAGACTTGCCGGTTCAATCTGAAGGCTTTAGTTCACGTGTTTTATATACTGTATATTTAAACCATGTGAAAGAGTCCTATACCTATATCATGAAAACCAGATCCTTTTAAAATACCACTGTGTGAAGGGGAGGTGGAAATTAGGGACAGAACTGCAAGGGTGCTCGTAGTTTTCCCCGTGCCTGTTCCCCTACCCCAGTCTCTAAAAATGTAATTTGAATTTAAAATTCTTCAGTGTATTTAATTTTCTAAGTCTTCATGGTTACAATTTGGAGTAAAATGTGCCTAATTCTCCATTACATTCTGTTCTTGGGTCTGAATGTCTTCTTGTTTAATTCTTAAGAAATGTCACACAAGTGTCTTCATTGACCTTGAAGAACCTTACAGTATACAGAGTTGCCTTATAAAGCAAAGAACACCTCAAATTTTTGCCTTTTTTTTTTCTTAAATAGGGAAGCGTTGTCAGATATTTTTCTGAAGATCCAAATAATTTAAAGGCATGCCTCTACCACTTAAATATTATTTTTAACAACCCACATCATTGCTTGCTGCCAAGTGCTGTATTAAACTGGAATCTTTAGTTGTGTTGTCTAGAATGGGCACTTGATAGCTGGGGCACAAGAGCAACCAAAGAAGGCGTCACGGAAGCCGCACCGCGTGTCTGTCACACGGCAAAGGTCCTGGTTAGGCTTTGGTGAGGTTGCCGAGGGGAGTCCTTGTTCAGTGGTTGGTATAAAGCAGGAAGAAGTCGGATTCCCCCAACCCCAGGAGTGATTAGAAGTGTTGATTTACATATACAGAAATCATGGGTTCCATAATTGTTTGTAAGCAGAAATGAGTACATCTTAACTTCCAGCATCTGCCCAAATACTTGGATTTATGCTTTTGGTAGGATGTTATTTTCAGCATTAGTACATACATCCGGTTATGCCTTATTTATATGAAGAATAAAGTTACCAAGTCATGTTCTGCAATGTTCTGAAATTCAAATCACTGTGTGAGAAACCCTCAAATTGGTGCTTTCATTATATAATGAGACATTGCGGCAAAGCCCCAAACCAAGCCATCTGAAACAAGATTTTCTCCATTGCAGTCTGTAGAAGTGTTACTTCTGTGTGTATTGAGAAGGCTGCGTATCAGTGTTAACTCTCCATTTCCTGTTTGAACCCATGAAATCATGCCTGTAAATCTCAGTCACACATTTGTAATAATCTCCCTAATAAACCTAGAGAAAGCCACTCTGTTACCTTTTCATTTCTTTTAATGAAAGAAAGTTTTAATTGAGGGATCAAGAGCACAGATTCTGCATATCTTTTTTTTTTTTTTTCCAGTTGAAAATCTGACTTTATCTTTCACATCATTTCAACATGCAGAGTTACATTACTCACAGGTGATGTGTCCATAGGTCTGTGCTGCTCGACGAAAAGTGCTGCTTTTTGCCTTCCTTCGTTCTCGTGATAGGATCCAGATTGGCTTTTCAGTGTAGTAAACACGAGGAAGGGAGGGAGTGTGTGAGTGTGTCTCCACGTTCCAGATAAACATTAAACATTCCCATTATTTTATGGTACGAGGTTAGGGCTTCATAAATTTATAGAGAGTAAAAAGTGAAGTGAAATGAAGTCGCTCAGTCGTGTCCGACTCTTTGCGACCCCATGGACTGTAGCCCACCAGGCTCCTCAGTCCATGGGATTTTCCAGGCAAGAGGACTGGAGTGGGGTGCCATTTCCTTCTCCAGGGGATCTTCCCGACCCAGGGATCGAACCCAGGCCTCCCCACATTGTAGGTAAATGCTTTACTGTCTGAGCTACCAGGGAAGCCCAGTAGAGAGTAAAGTCAAGTCTAAACCTGGACACTTGTAAACAAGTTGAACTTCGTGGATTTTTCAGATGCCATCAACTTGCTACTAGCCTTAGCAGATAGTGATTGTTAACATGGCTTGCAGTACACCACTGGCATTCTTAGGTCTGTACTTGAATGTATAGTTAGCATATAAAGAACTCATCCTCGCAGCGTCTAGGTCTAAGCATCTGGTTTCCAATGGCAGGGCTTACATGCAACAAAAAATGTTGGTGGTAGGGCAATGATTTCTGGGTTGGTCAGAGATTTTGTGACCTTTCCAAAATGGCATCACCTTTGATAGTGATGAACGTTTCCAGATGGATGGAAGCAGGGCCCCAGGAGGCAGTGCGCTGTCAGGCCATGAATCTCCTGATAGAAGGATGCGCCTTGCTCAGCCTCTGGTCTGGGCTTGTCTCTGGAAATCCTGTTTGTAGTGCTTCTTGCCACAGTTACGTGGTGTGTTCCTCCTCAGTCATGCCTGTTTAGGGGCTGGTTCCTGGAAAGGACCTGTAACGATGCAGTGGACTATACCGTTTACTCTTTCTTTACCTCTAACTTGAAAGTAGAATTGCGAAATGTTGAAATGGCTTTCTCTGCTACTCCAGCGTGGTGGAACTCATTTACCACAGAAGCCTTATCAAAAAGTCTTATTTTGTAACAACCTGGTAGATACTGTACCTAACAACATGATTTGTATTAGCTCTGTATCAAAGTATTTGCGGCTTCAGATTTTTTAACATCTATCTTTTTATAACTCTGAGAACGAGCACATTATCTGGTAATTGTTGTACATTTTTTTTTTCTGTCAGTGCTTTAGGATTGGCAATAAATTATTTCTACAGGAGGTCTGCAAGTGGAAAGAATGATTTGATTTGATAAAATGAATTGCTGGTCATCAAGGCTTTTTACTTTTGTACATATTTTGCAAAATTTTTTGCCTCTTGCTATTAATATTTGCTTTGTAAAAATTACTGACGTTTAATAAACATTTATAAACTGTCCCATACTATGATGTTATTTAAACTAACTCTTTGATTAATGTCAAGAGCAAAGCAGAGACTTAAAGTCCCAGTGGCTGGAACCTCAGAAATCTCTCTTTCGGCAGATCTCTGACGATACTTTGACTTAAGTTAGTCTATAAACGTTTCCTCACTGAAGAAGGGATGTGGACTTCAAGGAAGTTCCCAAACACCCGTTTTGATGCAGCAGCCAGAAGCGGGAAACGCCACCTTTTCTCTCTGCTGCTCCTGAAATCACTGAGGTCGAGCACCCGTGTCTGGGTTCACGCTTTGTCCACCTGCCAGTCTAACACGGTTGCGTCTTCTGTAGCTGAAATGGCGTTTTAAGAGCAAACTAACATGATAGCACTCCTTTTATTGCTTCAAGGAACTTTATGATTTACCGAAAAATTGCAAAAATAGCAGTTTCCTAAAACTCCACACTGGGAGATAGTTTCCCCAGGTAGCATCTTGAACTGCCCTTGAACTGCCCTTGAACTGTCCTTGAACTGTCCATCTCTCACATTACGCTCATGTCCCATCCTAGTGCATGTGTTAAAATTAATGAACCAGTGTCGACACTTTATTCTTAACTAAACCTGTTCTTCGTTCCCATCTTGGTTTTTCCCTGCTGCCCCTTTCTATTCCAAGTCCTTCCAGCCAGGACACCATCTTAGGATGACGTGCCCTGTCTGTCTGGGTTCCTCTGGGCCGTCACAGCCTTGCAGACCCCCCTCATCTGGTGGCCTCGGCGGTTTGAGGAGGGGTGCTGGCCGCTGTTTGGTTGGCAGTCCCTGTCGGGAGCAGCCTGGTGTCCTCCTCGTGACTGGACGGGGCTCTGTGTCCGGGACCTCACGTGAAGTAGCACTCGTTCAGTGACGTCAGTCGTCCTTTCCCTTTGCAACTTCAGCTCAATTAGAAGTCGTTCGATGACTCTCCATCTGTGTACACCTTTCCTTAACTGCTGCTGCGGGATTTTTCTTCCCTGGAGCAGAGTGAAGGGGCTTTTCCTACCATAGGGATTCCAAATCAGGTGTGAACAAGCGTTCATGGTGATGGCTGTAATCCAGGGCTGGTTGGTTCCAGGTGTTTCTGGCAAAATAAAAATTGTGCCCAAGAACTCAACATTTACTGTGAGATTTCCCTGTTAACCGCAAGAAAAGTTGAGAAAAATCTGGAGGTACTTCCAAATCTACAAATACCTACCAATCTGTAGACAGCAAACAGGCTTTCTTTGTGAGACTTAAGATCTTTTAAAATCGAAACTAAACTCACTTGTGCATTTGAATTGCCCACAGCAAACCAAGAGGTCTTTAAAAAAAAAAAAATCCCACAACCTTCTTATTCTGTTGTTGGAACAAGAGAATGTTCATTTGTCAACGGACGGCTAAAAACCTGTTGTCCAGGAAAGTGCTGGGCACCGTTGACATAGCTGATTGGCAGTCACGTTGCCCTGGCAAACTGGCCCGCTCCATTGCCCAGAATGTGGGTTTTTGAAAGAGAAAAGAGACTTCTGTCCCTTGAGAATGCAGGAAACTCGCAGTTCATAGGTTAAACCAGAAGTTTGTTTGGGTGACAGGAAATTTGGCAAGCCCTGCAAAAAACAAAAAGACTCGGGCACTGTTTTAAAAGCCATACTATGTAACTTTCCCTCGGGAGCAAGTGGGGCCCCTGGCAGACAGAACTGCAGCTGGAGCAAGGAGGGACACAAACACTGCCACGACCTCCCGAGCGTCCTTGTCTTCACGCCCACCAGGACGACGAGGCTCCCGCGGGGCTCCGTCCGAGGGCACCGCGGGGCAGAGGCCCCAAGGAGGCAGGAGGGAGTTCCCGCCAGGATGAGCGACCATGAGCTGTGTTGCTTGGTCTTCTCCCCATGAAGTTACATGAAGACAAGCAGAGAAGCCTCTCTAAGAGTCGATCGTTCTTTTGTCAGCTGACTTCACGGCCACTTTAGATTTGGGCTGGACTTCCCTCCCGTCAAACGTGGGAGAAGGGAGAGAGCAAACTCCTAAGATGCCAACACTGTCGACCTCGGGAGAAGAGCAGTGTGCGTGCTCTCTTTTCTGTTCTCCGTGGAAAATCCCAGTTCTTGTCAGCTTTGCGAGAATTCACTCGCCGGTTTCATTTGACGCCAGACTGAGTCCACTGAAACTTGATCTTGAGAAAGAGACCATCGCAGCCACCAGGCTCCGCAGACAGGAAAGCGCGTGGTGTCCAGGCCATCCGTGCGTTTCTGTAGCGGGTTGTAGTTCTGGGGGACAATGCTATGAGTCAGTGTCAGAGGGTGAGGGTCTTCTCGGGTGCTCCAGCAGGGACGATGCCACGCTGCCAACGCGGGGGGCGCGGGTTCCGTCTGCTCGGGTCACTAGAGCCCACGTGCCACCATGAAGACCCTGCACACCACAACTAAGACCTGGCACAGGCAAATGTATATATTTTTGAAAAAGGGGACATTCCAAACCCAGGGTGGCTGCCCGGCTTTACGGCACTAATAACCCTCAGTGTGACACAGGTGCCCTAGACAGCGCCCCTTTCTTCATTTATCCACATTTTATTCTTGGCTGTGCTGGGTCTTTGCTGCTGCGCAGGCTTCTCTCTAGTTGTGAGTGAGGACCACTCTCTGGCTCTGGAGCGCAGGCTCAAAGATAAGCCTGTGGTGGTGCACTGGCTTAGTGCCTCCATGACGGACGACATCTTCCCAGATCAGAGATCAAGCCCGTGTCTCCTGCTTGGGCAGGCAAGTTCTCTACCTCTGAGCCACCAGGGAAGCCCCAGGCACAGCCCTTTCTAAAGCACGGGAAACAAAACTTTGTTCAAACCTCCGCCCAACATTCAAGGCATCAACCTCCCCCTCAAGCCAGCCTGCCCCTCCTGCTTCCTTCACTCCAGCTGAACCACGCGTCCTTTACCGCAACACCTCTCCTCTGGTTCTCTCTGCCACGGGCAAAATCCTGCTAAGGGCTTCCCTAGTGGCTCAGCGGTTAAGAATTCGCCAGGCCTTGCAGGAGACGTGGGTTCCACCCCTAGGTCGAATTTATGCTCTGGAACTGTGATGCTGGAGAAGACTCTTGAGAGTCCCTTGGGCTGCAAGGAGAGCCAACCAGTCCATCCTAAAGGAAATCCACCCTGAATATTCATTGGAAGGACTGCTGCTGAAGCTGAAGCTCCAATACTTTGGCCACCTGATGCAAAGAACTGACTCACTAGAAAAGCCCCTGATGCTGGGGAAGATTGAGGGCAGGAAGAAAAGGGGGACAACAGAGGATGAGGTGGTTGGACGGCATCACCGACTCAATGGACAAGAATTTGAGCAACCTCTGGGACACAGTCAGTGAAAGACAGAGGAGCCTGGCGTGCTGCAGTCCATGGTGTCACAAAGAGTTGGACATGACTTAGCGACTGAACAACAACAAATCTCACCCACCCTTGAGGCTGCGAGAGAGGGAGATGGCAGGATGGCTTCCATCCCAGGCTGCAGCTGTCTCTCAGGGCAGTTCCTGTGGAGCCGCTGACGTCCACACTGAGAGAACCCAACGTTAGTACATGCATGCTTTCGCTGTGCGCCCGTCTGACGTGTCTGACTCCCCAAGAGGCACAACACGGGGTCCCCTTAGAAGACTCGCTGTCCCGTTGGGACGGAGACTGAGGGGAGCCAGCCTGAGGGGTGAAGAGAGCTCAGCCCGCCCTTGGGGACAAGCGGCCTGCGGGTAGACAGCCACCAACTCAGAGTGGCCTGGTTAGACTGATTATTGGGGAAACAAGGAGCTGGAGCTCCAGGGCTCCCATGTTTTTTACTACTTTCAGATTCTTGAAAGCCTTCCAGAATATTACAACCTGCAACAAAAATAGTTCATAGTGTAATACAGGATTATAGTCTATAATACAAAATTCCTATGATAAGGTCTTCAAGTTTTCCTGGAAAAAAAAAAAAAAAAGGATTTTATGGGGAAAATTATAACTACATGTCTCTGAAGACTCTAGGGTAACCCAACAGATTTTTGGAAAATGTACCCCTCCCCGCCCCTGCCACCAGCGTGCTGGTATTTTTTCCTGCCCTCTTTCCTCGTGGAGAATGTCCTTGTAATAAGCCATAGATGTTCCAGTGTGTTGTCTTTCTGAGGTGTTGAAAGTTAGGTTCTGATGTCCTCAAAAACTCACTGGAGCTTTCAGATATATGAAAGTCAGATTCATTCATTTTCTGGTCATTATCTCAGTTCAACCTGCAATAACAAGTCCTCTAGCAGGAACTGAAGTTCGTGCAGCCACTGTGGAAGGCAGGATGGGGGTTCCTCATAAAACTGAAAATGATTCAGCCAGCCTGCTCCTGGGCCTATATCTGGAGAAAACGATGATTCAAAAAGATACATGTATCCCAATATTCATAACAGCACTACTTACCATCGCCAGGACACGGAAACAACCAAAAGATGCATCGACAGAGGAAAGGATAAGAAGTATGGCACGTGGACACAGTGGAGTATTACTCCGCCATAAAAGAGAACGAAATGATGCCATTTGCGGCAACATGAGTGGAGCTGGAGATTATCATAATAAGTGAACGAAGTCAAAGACAAGGATCACGATATCACTTATATGTGGAATCTAGAATATTACACAGATGACCCCACCTAGGAAATGAACAGACTCACAGACATAGAGACCAGACTTGTGGTGGCCAAGGGGGAGGGGCTGGGGGGCCTGGGGAAGTGCTGGAACGGGATATTAGGGTTAGCAGATGTAAGCTTCTGTATTTATCAACACAATGGATAGTCTACAAGGTCCTAGTGTATAGCATAGGAAAGTATATTCAATATCCTATGTTAAACCATAGTGGAAAAGAATATTTTTAATATTTTTGCATGCATGCTAAGTCCTTTCAGTCATATCTGACTCTTTGTAACCCCACGGACTGTAGCCCACCAGGCTCCTCTGTCCATGGGATTTCCCAGGCGAGAATACTGGAGTGGATTGCCATTTCCTCCTCCAGGGGATCTTCCCGACCCAGGGATTGAACCCAGGTCTCCAGCATTGCAGGCAGATTGTTTACCACTGAGCCACCAGGGAAGCCTGTGATAAGAATGCAGGAGCTCCTGAGAATCTTCTGTTTAACACCTCTTTGTAAAACTTTGTTTATTGTTGTTCCAGTCACTAAGTCGTGTCCAGCTCTTTGCAGTCCCATGGACTGCAGCCCTGTAGGCTCTCTTGTCCTTCATTATCTCCTGGAGTTTGCTCAAACTCTTGTCCATCGAGTCAGTGATGCCATCCAACCATCTCATCCTCTGTCGCCCCCTTCTCCTCCTGCCCTCAAACTTTCCCAGGATCAGGGTCTTTTCCAGTAATTTGGCTTTTCACATCAGGTGGCCAAAGTACTGGAGCTTCAACATCAGTCCTTCCAGTGAATATTATATTCTCCATAGAAGACCAAAAACTTTTGGTTTAAAAAACATCACCCCAATTTTACTACTCTACACAACCACTAAAAATAAATTTAGTATTTCTGTCTAGTCCATTTTCTGTATATATGATTCATAACATGTCATTAGCTTAAGTCCCAGTGATAATTAAATAGCCGTATATTTCACTCTGTGCCTGCCTGTATCTTTCTACTTTGACTTCTTGCCAAAGCTAGTGGGGCGAACTGTTCTTACAGTAGCAACTATAGGACTTCCCTAGTGGCCAGTGGTTAGGAACCCTCCTGCGAATGCGGGGAACTCGGGCTCTCTCTCTGGTCCGGGAAGATCCCATATGTCTCGGAGCAGCTAAGCCCGTGCACCACAGTGACTGACCCGGCACTCTGGAGCCCGGGAACCACAGCTGTCGAGCCCACATGCCGCGGCTCCTGAAGCCCGGCCGCCTGGGGCCTGCGCTGCACACGGAGAGGCCGCCCCGTGAGAGGCCTGTGCACACACCCAGAGAGCAGCTCCGAGAGCCCGTGTGCAGCAGTGAGGCCCAGAGCAGACGAAACAACTTAAATAAGTAATACAATTATTTAAAAAATAGCAACAACGATGATTAAATTTGTGTTCACATGCCTGCTTTGTGTTCAACTTTCTGCAAATCAGATGACTTCTGAGTCCGGGCATTTGCTTCTGAAACCATCCTATGTTCTCATAAATCCACCATTTCTATGGTCTTTCAGGTTTCCTGAGCGCTCAACCTCAGATTCTTTGTGGTACCGTTGAGCAGAACTCTTTAGAACTGACCCTGCATTCCATGGTATCGCTGGTATTGTGAAAACATTCTCGCTTTCCGTACGCTATCTCTAGATCTGATAGTAAATAATTTTTCACCCATTTAACAATGAAAAATAATGACTTTTTAAATTTACTTATAATTGAAGGGTAATTGCTTTACTGAATTTTGTTGTTTTCTGCCAGTGTCAACATGAATCAGCCATAGGTATACATATATTTATACCTGTGCATATACATTTTATCCCAACGTCGTAAAATTAAATCTCAGCATCGTTTCATCGCTCTTCTATTGATTTGGGGGCTTGTGGTGGTGGGCTTCATGTGTCCAGCAGCACAGGTTTGTGTCCAAGGAGGTCCTCATGGTTGTTTACAGAAACCAGCTCTAAACTGAGAGGAGAGCTCAGAAGGGTGCTTAGTTACCAAACTTAGGTTTTTATTCACTGGCAACCTGATACTTGTCTTTGGCACAGTAACCAAGATCTTTGTAGCAATGCCCAAATAAGAATTTGAGCTCTCAATAAGCACATGAAAAGATGCTCAAAATCACTTAACCGCCAGGGAAATGCAAATCAAAACCACAAATGAGAAGCACTTCACACTTACTAGGATGGCTAGAATTTTTAAAAAAGGACCTTAACAAGTGTTGGTGAGATGGAGGGGAATCAGAACCTTCATTCACTGCTGGTGAGATTGTTTGCCTTTAGAATACAGTCAGGGCCTCAAAATGTTAAACACAGAGTCATCATAGTTGCTCAGTCGTGTCCAACTCTGCGACCCTAAGGACTGTGGCCCGCCAGGGTCCTCTTCCATGGGATTTCCCAGGTAAGAAAACTGAAGTGTGTTGCCATATCCTCTTGTAGGGATCTTCCCTACCGAGGGATTGAACTCATATATTTCTTGCATATCCTGCATTGGCGGGTGGATTCTTTACCAGTGAGCCACCTGGGAAGACAGAGTTATCATATCACCCAGCAATTCCCTCCCTAGGTATTTACCCCAAAGAAGTGTGAACACATCCATACAAAAATGTGTACATGAACAGTCAGAGCAGCTTTGTTTATATTAGAGAAAAAATGAGAACCCCAACGTCCAACCACTGACATGTGGATAAAATGGGAAATATCCATACAGTAGAATATTATTCAGTAAAATGAATAAAGTATTGACATGCATTACAACATTGATGAACCTTGAAAACACGATGTTAAGAAGCTGGATGTATCTTTATAATCACATTATATGATTTCATAAATATGAAATATCCCAAACAGGCAAATCTATAGATACAGAACACATGTTAGTGGTGGCCTGGGGCTGTGGGGATGGGAGATGGGGTGTCAGTCTCTTTGGGGTCTGATGGTCTTGTTCTCAAATTAGGGTTTCCTATCAGTCCAGTGGTTAGGACTCTACTCTTTCACTGCTATGCACCCAGGGCGCAATCCCTGGTCAGGGAACTAAGATCCCACATGGCCAAAAAAAAAATTTTAAGTCTTAGTTCAGCTATACATCATTTAAAAAACAGATTAAAAAGTAATAAAATAGATTAACGCATGGCACAGAGAAAAAAATCAGGTCTAGATCATAGATACGGTTGCCTGTGAATTGACTAAAAACTGTTGAATTGTGTCTTTAAATCTGTGAATTTTATAGTACGTTAATTATATACACGGTAAGACTGTTTTTGCAGGAAAGAATCTGACCATTCACACACACACAAAGACTGAAAATAGACACCAAAATGTTTTTTTTGGAGGGATGGTAATCACAAGACACCTTGTCTCCTCCACACTTTCTAACTTTTCTACAGAGACAAGCAGGACGAAGACATTCTAGGCGGAGGGTACAGCAGGCGCACAGGCCCTGAGGCCTGGGCTCACCCGGGAGGAGGGGGCGGGCTGTGCGGGTGAGAACGGAGCAGCAAGACCTCTCTCCCAGAGACAGAGGGAGACACAGAACAAAGGGCAAAGTCGGAATCTTTCAGGTGGGGCAATGAACTTTCTATCCAAGAACCGTGGCCCAGTTCATCCGTAACTTTGCAGAGAAGGCCCCAGCGCTGGTTAAGTCTGCAGCTACTTACTCAAAGCCTCAGTCGGCTGCATTTGGGGACAAAATGCTGAAAAAGATGATCCATACTGCTCAATAGAAACAGTGACAGACTTTATCTTTTGGGGCTCCAAAATTACTGCAGAGGGTGACTGCAGCCATGAAATTAAAAGACGCTTGTTCCTTGGAAGAAAAGTTATGACCAACCTGGACAGCATACTAAAAAGCAGAGACATTACTTTGCCAACAAAGGTCCGTCTAGTCAAGGCTATGGTTTTTCCAGTAGTCATGTATGGATGTGAGAGTTGGACTAAAAGAAAGCTGAGAGCCGAAGAATTGATGCTTTTGAACTGCAGTGTTGGAGAAGACTCCTGAGAGTCCCTTGGACAGCAAGGAGACCCAACCAGTCCATCCTAAAGGAAATCCACCCTGAATATTCATTGGAAGGACTAATGCTGAAGCTGAAACTCCAATACTTTGGCCACCTGACGCGAAGAACTGACTCACTGGCAAAGACCCTGATCCTGGGAAAGATTGAGGGCAGGAGGAGAAGGGGACGACAGAGAATGAGATGGTTGGATGGCATCACTGACTCAATGGACCGGAGTTTGAGTAAGCTCCGGGAGTTGGTGATGGAGGGAGGCCTGGCGTGCTACAGTTCATGGGGTCGCAAAGAGCCAGACATGACTGAGCGACTGAACTGAATAGTGTTCAAGCCGCTAGCTTCAATCAGCTCCCAGTTAAGGCAGCTCTGCTGGGTGGTTTGGTGACCACTGAGCTGTGGATGTGGTTTCATGGTGGTGAGATCATAGCCAAGTGTGGCATCATTGGTTGTGATGTTTGAAGACCAATATGTAACATGTGATAATGTTTGCTTTCTTATTCGGATGTTCTTGGACCATGTGTGAGGAGCCTGGTATTTGAATAAAATAAGACAACAGGTCAAAAAATACACAGCATTTAAAAGAATAGCACAACGAGGGGCTTCCCTTTATGCTATTCTTTATTTTTTTAAGTTTTTTTCATCAGATCAGATCAGTCGCTCAGTCGTGTCCGACTCTTTGCGACCCCATGAATCACAGCACGCCAGGCCTCCCTGTTCATCACCAACTCCCGGAGTTCACCAAGACTCACGTCCATCGAGTCAGTGATGCCATCCAGCCATCTCATCCTCTGTCGTCCCCTTCTCCTCCTGCCCCCAATCCCTCCCAGCATCAGAGTCTTTTCCAAGGAGTCAACTCTTCGCATGACGTGGCCAAAGTACTGGAGTTTCAGCTTTAGCATCATTCCTTCCAAAGAAATCCCAGGGCTGATCTCCTTCAGAATGGACTGGTTGGATCTCCTTGCAGTCCAAGGGACTCTCAGGAGTCTTCTCCAACACTGCAGTTCAAAAGCATCAATTCTTCGGCACTCAGCCTTCTTCACAGTCCAACTCTCACATCCATACATGACCACAGGGAAAACCATAGCCTTGACTAGATGGACCTTTGTTGGCAAAGTAATGTCTCTGCTTTTGAATATGCTATCTAGGTTGGTCATAACTTTCCTTCCAAGGAGTAAGCGTCTTTTAATTTCATGGCTGCAATCACCACCTGCAGTGATTTTGGAGCCCAGAAAAATAAAGTCTGACACTGTTTCTACTGTTTCCCCATCTATTTCCCATGAAGTGATGGGACCAGATGCCATGATCTTCGTTTTCTGAATGTTGAGCTTTAAGCCAACGTTTTCACTCTCCACTTTCACTTTCATCAAGAGGCTTTTGAGTTCCTCTTCACTTTCTGCCATAAGGGTGGTATCATCTGCATATCTGAGGTTATTGATATTTCTCCCGGCAATTTTGATTCCAGCTTGTGTTTCTTCCAGTCCAGTGTTTCTCATGATGTACTCTGCATATAAGTTAAATAAACAGGGTGACAATATACAGCCTTGATGAACTCCTTTTCTTATTCGGAACCAGTCTATTGTTCTATGTCCAGTTCTAACTGTTGCTTCCTGACCTGCATACAAATTTCTCAAGAGTCAGGTCAGGTGGTCTGGTATTCCCATCTCTTGAAGAATTTTCCACAGTTTATTGTGATCCACACAGTCAAAGGCTTTGGCATAGTCAATAAAGATTTTTTCATAATTTTATTTATTCATCAATTTTTGGCTGTGCTGAGTTTTTGTTGCTGAAGGGGCTCCTCTCGAGTTGTGGTGCGCAGGCTTCTCATCGTGGCGCTTCTCGCTGTGGAGCCTGGGCTCCTGGCCGAGTGGGCTCCGGTGGTTTGCAGGCACGGGCTCTAGTGCACAGGCTTATTGCCCCTTGGCCTGTGGGATCTTCCCGGACCAGGGTTCAAACCCATGTCTCCCGCACTGGCAGGTGGGTTCTTTACCACTGAGACACCAAGGAAGCCCCTCGTTGTGCTATTCTTTTAAATGCTGTGTACGTTTGTAAATTGTTCATAGCAGAAGTTAGCAAAAAAATAAATCGTAGTCTTGTGTGCGTAGTGTTGTAAGTGTAAAAACCACCTCAAAGCCGAGCTGGAGGCGTTTGGGGTGGAGTTCCGCCGACCCCCTGACATCAAGACGCTTTCAGCCCCGGTCCGATCCTCACGTGGCCAGGTTACCCTGTGTCCCCAAGGGGGCTGCACTTTTCCCCACCAGGCTCTGTGCGCATTGTTTCTTTAATGGTCTCTCTGTTCAATAACACGAGAGGCGCACACGGCCAAGGCCAGCACAGGACAGGCGCGCTAAATGCTTTCCACCCAAGTTTCGACTGAATGATTTTCTGGGGACTCCGCTGCTGCTTCTTTCCTCTGTTTTATAAGATTCTCTAAGGGCTGAGGACAGGGTGCTTCTGCCGTTGATCAACAAGAACATGGGCTTTGAAGCTTTAAGAAAAACATGGATTCAAACCCAGGCTCCTCTGCCGCGTGACTTTAGGCAGATGCCTTGCCTTTCTGGGCGCTGGGCGCCTCACCACGGACATTGTACAGCACGTTGGTTTGTACACCGTCAAGGCAGAAACGGCCCCGGGGCCAGAGGTAGAAACTGAAGGGAGCTATTGGGTCAGCCAAAATGTTTGGGTTTTTTGCAAGATATATTGGAAGAACGCAAACGAAACTTTTGGCCAACCAAAAGTAATATTACAATTGTTATCTTTTTTCTTTTTTATTTCATCTTTTTAATGTTATTCTTTTCACTCACTTGCATTTCTTTGTCTTCCCTGTACCTTGTGGCCTCCTTTCTGTTTCCTTTGTTTTTCACCTCAACAGGTTCCCCCCAGAGAAATCAGAAAGCAACGTGTGAAATTCTCAGTCTGTAATCCCACCTTTGTCACCCAAGGCCATAGTGATTTCACGACCCCATCGTGGATACTGGGGGGAGGGAGTAGGCGGGGAAGGGAGAGCGTCATTGGCCACGGTCACCCTCCTAAGAATGGGATCCCTAAGCACAGTCCAAGAATCCAACCTTTTCTTTTTTTGTATTTTAACATTTAGTCATGAAAACAAATGATCCTCCAGCTTTATTGAGGTAGACTGACAAATAAAATGGTATGAAACCAATCTGTTTTGATTTTAGGCATCCAAATAGAACTCTTGGTAACACAGGATCAGTGCCAAGGCTGAACTACAGACCCAAAGAAACAATATCGACTTGCCCTCAATTATTTTAGGAAAAAGAGGCCTACCTTTTCTTCCCCAGATGGTGGGGAGCAGGGTCGCGTACATGTTCACCATTGTTCCAGGTCTTTGAAGACAGTCTTTGGTAACAGTTAGGGGCTGTGCCTAGACAGGGGCTCTGCCTAGACAGGGGCTCAAGTGAAGAGACTTTAGATGAAATGGTGCTAACAGGACACACACCTCAGCCCCTGTGGCCCGCCGAGCTCACAGGTGTAAACCCGGGTCATGTCCATGACCAACAACCAACAGAGCTCAGCTCTCGTCTGATTTTACTACAGAAAAGCACAAAATAGGTGTTTTTTTTTCCAAGTTAGCATTGTGTTCAGGCAGATACTGAACTTTCCTCCATGGGCGAAGGGTTTAACATTCATTTTTCGAGCATTTTTCATTCAGGAACATTGATACAGAAAAAAACGGGGTCCCAGGTTGCCCCATCTCATTCTGGCTCTTAGAGTGTGAAAAAGAGGAACCCGAGGAGGTCTCCGTCTGAAACTGGTTCTGTGAGGGGCCCTCTCGGGACCTGTCTCGGTAGAGAGGGCCCTCTTGCAAATCTGACTTGCCCAGGTGGACTCATTCGCAGGGGTGACAGGCAGCAAAATTAGTTCAGGAAGGCGTTTAAGAACATCACCTCCAAGGGGGAGGGCCTGGAGACGGATGGAGGGGGCGGTGAGCGTTAGTAGATGCAGACTGTTGTACACAGGATGGGCAAAGAGCAAGGTCCTCCGGTACAGCACAGGGAACCACAGTAATGTCCTGCGATAAACCAGAATGGAAAAGAATATGAAAAAGAATGTGTGTATGTGTGTAACTGCGTCACTTCGCTGGACAGCAGAAATTAACACAACATTGTCAATCAGCTGTATGTCAATAAAATAAAATTGAAAAAAGAATATCACCTCAAAAAAGAATTAAAGATGTCGACATCTCGACGCAAAGATGCAAAACAACAACTGGGGCAGACACTGTTACCTGTGTAAGTGTGCCTCGGCTGTGTGTCTGGTGTTCTACACAGGGCGTGGGGCTGGGAGGGGCCCTCAGATCCGCCAGCAGGAATGAGAGTTGCTAGGCTGCCTTAAGGATGCAAGGCAGCTCTGCAATGAGACAGGTCTGTCTCTCATCAATCTTCTCTGCCTTCTCCAGCTCGCTCCGGTGAGCTGCCCTGCTGAATTCGACAGCTCGCCTCATGGGAGGGCACCCTGGTGGGCCACCAGTCAGCCAATGGAGGGACCTGTTTTGGCAAGTGTCTCCCCCCACCACCCACCCAAACCGTGGTCTGCAAAGTGCCCTGTCCTGCTTGCCTTGTACCTCCCGGTGGGGGTGAGCATCACACCTCACATGTGCAGGATGCATGTGTCCAGAGAGTGCATCTGACTTCAGATCCTAGCTCTGGAGCCTGGTCTTGGGACTGCCTTGGATGGCAAGGTCTCATAACCAAGCCAGTATCTCTTTTCATTTTTAAGCTGCTCAGTTGTTTCTAAAATAGACCTGAGGTGCTGGATTGGAACATCTTGAATCCACTCTAACACTGGGGACCAGCTTTAAGGCAGTGAACAAACCACTCCCTCTTAGGGTCCCTGTTTGCTCCCCTGGGACAGAGCAGGTCCCAGGAGACAGACGCTCAAGGTCCCAAGATGGGACGAATGTCCTCTGAGTGCAGTTGTTCTACGTAGTGGCTTCATGACTTGGGCACTGAAAGAAGGCGCCACTCCCATTACCAGGACCTGGAAGCCTGCCCTGTGCTCAGTCGCTCAGTCATGTCCGACTCTTTGTGACCCCCTGGACTGTAGCCCGCCGGGCTCCTCTGTCTGTGGGATTCTCCAGGCAAGGATACTGGAGTGGGCTGCCATTTCCTTCTCTGGAGGATCTTCCTGTACCACGGATTGAACCCACCCCTCCTACACTGGCAAGTTTGAAGGATTAGGACTTGGGTATCTCTTTATTCTCTTGGGCCCGAAAATCACTGCAGATGGTGACTGCAGCCATAAAATTAAAAGAATGCTTGCTGCTTGGAAGAAAAGGTATGACCAACCTAGACAGCATATTAAAAAACAGAGATATTTCTTGGCTGACAAAGTCTGTGTAGTCAAAGCTATGGTTTTTCCAGTAGTCATGTATGGATGTGAGAGTTGGACTACAAAGAAAGCTGAGAGTGGAAGAACTGATGCTTTTGAACTGTGGTGTTGGAGAAGACTCTTGAGAGTCCCTTGGACAGCAAGGACACCCAACCAGTCCATCCTAAAGGAAATCCGTCCTGAATATTCATTGGAAGGACTGATGCTGAAGCTGAAACTTCAATACTTTGGCCACCTGATGCGAAGAACTGACTGACTGGAAAAGACCCTGATGCTGAAGCTTTGGGAGTCTGTGCAGTCCCTGGGGTCTTAAAGAGTCTGACATGATAGAGGGACTGACTGAACTCATGTCTGTGGGGCGGGGGAAGCACCGAGGATGTTCTCGTTGACCGTGATCTTCTACTTCCACTGCCCACTTGGAGACACATCCTCATCCCCTTCAAAGTTCCCTAACGGCGAACACGTCAGCTTTCCCACCCAGGGCAGCCCCGTCCTCCTCTCTGACTTCTGGTTTCTGTTGACAGCTGCATCATTTTCTCCGTGAGCCTCCCCAGGGCTGTCTTTGATCCTCCTGGCTTCTACCTTCCTGACACCACCCTATCGCTCTCCACATGAGTCACCAGGCCTCAGAGCCACCAGGTCCCCGAGCAGAAGGAACCTCTCCCCTTCGATTCAGACACAGCTGAGCCCTGCAGAGAGGTGGCTGCTGGCCCGTGTCACCTGGCGCTGGGATGCACAGGCTGGACCAGAGCCTGTGGGCCCGGACACCCCTCCTACCACCGCCCCTCCTGGCCAGGTTCTTCCTGAACACAGTCCCCCCTCCTTTCGCTCTGGCCCCACCACCGCCTGCTCAGGGCCTGGTCCCTCATGTCCCCTTTGGTCGGTCCCCTCAGCAGCCGTTTCACCACCTATTCACCGGTGTCCCTCCACTCACCCCTGTGGAAACAGCGTCAGTGCCTCCCCTTGACCCGGAAGTGAACTCCTCCCCTTGACCCGGAAGTGAACTCCTCTTCAACAAAGTGCTCTGAGCCTGTCTCTGGTGTGAGCTGCAGTGGGTCAACGTCTGGTCCCTCCGTGGCCTCAACCCGGCCGGGTCCTTTCTCAACCTGCCCTCCTGCCCAAGGGACGGCACCTCCACGGCCAGGAGGCCTGCCCTCCTGTTTGTGCACCTTCAGGGGCCTCCCCGGATGCAGAGAACCCTGCCCCTCCCAACCCCGCGGAGTGAGCTCTGCCTGCAGAGGCCCCCGCGCGTGCCCTGAATTTAGGCCTCTTCTTGGCGGGGTCCCTCCGGCCACTCTCCCTCCTGCTCACTGTCCTGGGGGCACTGAAGGGGCCCCAGGAGCTGCCTTTGCTGCCCAAGGGGGTGACTTCCCGCCTCCATGCCGCCGCCCACCGCCCCGTCTCCTTTAGCTCTTGCTGCCTCATGGAAGGTGGCAGAGACTCAGTGACCTCCTCCCCCACGCCCCCTCCCCACCCCCCGCCTCCAGTGAACACAGCCCCCGAGTCACTGTGTCTGGGGAGGCACAGCTGTAGTTGAACGAGGTCAGGGCGGGTCCCTCAGCCTAGGGTGCTCTGAGAAGCTCCCCTGGGGGCCTGTCACCCCCCAGCCCGGAGCCCAGGAACCCGGGACACAGGGAACGCCTGCTTGGTTCCCAACAGGATATGCTCCGTTAAGTGGTTTAAACTCCGTTCTCCTTTCTTCTGACCCTGAGAAACTTGACCAGCTGGACGGCACAGATTCCTGGCATATTTTGTGGGGAGGGCGGTGTACCTTTCCCGAGAGCATGGGGTTTCATGACCTGTCGTTGGATCTGAAGCGTCAGTGCTGAAAATAGCGGCGATGCTATTTGCTCACAGATCTGGGTCGGGAATTTAAACAAGACCACGAGGTGCCTGGTCTCTGTCTCAGGGGACAGCCGAGGTGCTGTCCCTGCCCCCGGATCAGGTGACTCAGAAGTCAGAGGCAGGGTGGTGGCCGATGGCCTGGCATGGGGCAAACGTCTGGCTGGGTGCTCAGCTCTCCACGGGGTCCAGGGCATCCTTTGCCCTGTGGCCTCTCCATCAGGATTCAGGGCACACGTTTGTGGTGGCTCTGGTCTCCCAAGAGGGCAAAAGCAGGATCCACCGAGCTTCCTTAAGGCGTCGGCTGAGAGCTGGTACAGGGTACCCCCCCTCCCCCGTCCCTTCCTGTTGCTTGAAGCAGAGGGAGTCAAGTGGAGGGAAGGGCTTGGGTACAGAAGGCACGGTCCACTGCAGAGCTGTGCTGGCCACTGTCAGGCGCTCTGCACGCCTTGCCTTTCCAGGTGGTCGATTCTTCAGTGGGTGGAGGGCTGGGCCCCCCTCAGCACCCTTCCTGTGGGCTCCTGGCTCCCAGACCAGCTTCCCCTCCAGCCGCCTTATCCAGAAGGGATGAAGGGAACCGCAGGTGCCCTGGGCCCTCCAAGCGGGCCTGTTACCCCCCAACTCCTCCCTCACCGAGAACTTTCCTTTGGGTCAGTTGGAGGGGAATGTAGAGACACAGGCCACACTCTCATTTTACAGATGAGAAAACTGAGTCTAATCTGGGTTTTTAGTCTGATAAGAAATGAGCGAATTAGGTTTGAGAGCCCAGGACTCTCTCTTTTTTTTTTTAATTGAAAAATTAGGAAATAGGGCAAGAATAGAGATGCAGACGGAGAGAATGGACTTGTGGCCATGGGGGGGAAGGGGAAGACGGGATGAACTGACAGGGAAGCCTCAACACATATACACGACTGTGTGCAGAACAGATAGCTAGTGGAAGCTGCTGTATGGCACAGGGAGCTCAGCTCCGGGCTCTGTGATGACCCAGAGGGCTGGAATGGGGGGCAGGGACAGGTCCAAGAGGGACGGGTACAGGTATACTTTTAACGGCTTCATGTTGTGCAGCAGAAACCAACACCATTGTAAAGCAATTATACTCCAATAAAAAATTAAATCTGCCAAAAAGAAAAATCGGGAAACATTTTCTTTTCAAAAATTCATTCCCTGGCCGGTTTCTCTGGATGCATCTAACCTGTCAAGCGAGTGATACCTGTGTGGTCTTCCACAGCCACCTTCGCCCAGACGTAGCTGGACCAGACCTGGTTTTCTCTCACAGCGTTCACTGGACCCCAGGAGTGAGTTCATCAGGGGCACCAACTGTGTGCAAACAGAACTACTCTCAGTGGGATGAATCATCTGCTCGGAGGTCGAGCTGGTCCCCGCCGCCCTCTCGAGTGAACATTTGGGAACAGTTCCATGTTTGATAAGCATGCACACAGACGGTGGGGTGACTCTGGGTTCTTCCCTAGGCCTGTTTTCCATTTGTGCATTTCTTGATCTCACCCCTTTTTCCAGACTCACTTCCCCTTCTTTGCCTCTTCAGGTCATCTCTCTTCTGCCCAGAGGAAGCCACCGAGGACACGTCACTCTTTCCCCTGAGTTTGCATGCGTTCAGGTCACTCCTTCCACCTCGTGACACTGCGGGGCAGCCAGAGGTCGCCCCGGCAAGGAGTCCTTCTTCATCTGGCCCCACCCGGCCAGTGCCATCCCCACCGCTCTGGTCGCGGGAGGCTTGGCAGACCTCCTCAGGGCTCTGTGCTCTGCTCTGGCTTGGGTGGATAGATGTACTGTAGGGCTTCCCGGGTGACTCACTCACCTTCCAGCGCAGGAGATGTGGGTTGGATCCCTGGGTGGGGAAGATCCTCTGGAGAAGGAAAGAGCAACCCACTCCAGTATTCTTGCCTGGAGAATCCCATGGACAGAGGAGCCTGGCAGGCTACAGTCCATGGGGTCTCACAGAGTCAGACACTGTAGTCACACAGTATAGTCTACACTGCAAGCCCCCTGGAGATGGAGACTGTGAGTGCCCAGCCTCTTCTCTCCCGGAGCCACCCAGCGCCGCGCCGCGCAGAGGGAGATGTTCTCTGTGTGGATATGTGTTCTTGTGCATAAAGAGTGACCGTGCTTACCTTCCCAGAACTGCGTCTGTGTTACAAAAGCATTCCCAAGGGCACCACCCACTCCAAGAATTTGGAAATAGGGAAATAAAATTTTTGTGTTTTATTTTTAATGTTTTAAATTTTTATTTCCTGCTGGGGGGTATCGTTGATTTACCAGGTTGTGTTGATTTCAGGTGGACAGCCAAGTGATTCCGTTTTACACACACATAGATCCACTCTTCTTCAGACTCTTCTTCCGTACAGGTTATTGCAGACTATTGAGCAGAGTTCCCTGCGCTATTGAGTAGATCCTTATTGATTATCTGTTATACATACAGTGGTATGTCTGTGCTAACCCCACACCCCAATTTACCCCTCTTCCCCACATTTCCCCCTGGGCAGCCACGAGCTTGTTTTCCAAGTCTGTGAATCTGTTTCTGTTTTGTAAATAAATCTTTTTAGATTCCACATACAAGTGATAATATATGATATTTGTTTGTCTGTCTGACTTGCTTCCGTTAGTATGGCCAACTCTAGGTCCATCCATGTGGCTGCAAATGGCAGTATTTCATTCTTTTTATGACTGAGTAAAATTCCATTGTAGATAGAGACCACAACTTCTTTATCCACTCATCTGTCGATCGACATTTTGGTTGTTTCCACATTTTGGCTATTGTAAGTAGTGTTGCTATGAACATCGGGGTGCATGTATCTTTTTGAATTATGGTTTTCTTCAAAGACATGCCCAGGAGTGGGATTGCCTACAGTCATATCGCCCTGAATATGCCCAATCTCCTTGATCTTGGAAGCTACGCAGGGTCAGGCCTGGTTAGTCCTTGGAAGGGGTGAAATAAGATTTCTCATGGACACAGAGTTGCCAGATACAGCAAAGAAAAGAGGATGCCCAGTTTATTAGAATTTCAGATCAACAACAGATACTGTTTTGCTCTAAGTATGTTCCATATAATATTTGGGACATACACGTGAGAAATCATTCACTGTTGACCTGAAATGTAAATGTAACTAAGAACCCTGTCTTGTATCTGGCAGCCCTGCCTGGAGAGTTAAAGTATGACACTAACATGCAGATTAGAGCAAAGTCAAGGTCACCGTAGGGAGTCAGCGTGGGTCCTTCAGCAAGACCTGGCTGTGACTGGAGACTGTAAAAAGAGCACATTGACATAAACACTTCAAACCTTCTCTTGTAACACATCTTAGGAACATGCTGGTCAGAAAGGGGATTGGTCAGTGATGGGAAGTGCAGAGTCAAAGTGACAAGCTTCGGTCACTCCAAGTTTGTCCAAGAAAATCCACTTGGAGGTCAGGAGCAGCTCCCATCCCTCGCGTCTCTGGGGGGCAGGGGTCATGGAGGTCACCTGACAGATCCCCCTGGCTTTCTTCTTTTCTGAGCAGAAGTGTTGTGATTCGTGCCTCCGGGGAGCGAATGTGCTGAACCGGGCGCTACCCTCCGAGGGTGGCACTAAGTGACCCTTGGGTTTCTTCCTCCCCGTCCTCTCTGTGAACTTGACCCTGATCCATCCTCCACGTGCCGCGTCAGCTCAGTGGAGCAGCCAATGGCAGCACCCTCGTCCTCAAGGTCCAGTCAGCAGCACTGAAGGCGTGCTCCCTCTGTGCTGTGTAACCCGCGCCCGAGGTCTCCCTCCAGCCTCAGTAAAGCTGCTCAGTCATATGTGACTCTGCGATCCCATGGACTGCAGCCCACCAGGCTCTTCCATCCATGGAATTTTCCAGGCAAAGGTACTGGAGTGGATTGCCATTTCATTCTCCAGGGGATCTTCCCAACCTGGGGATCGAACCCAGGTCTCCCGCATTGCAGGCAGACGCTTTACCGTCTGAGCTACCAGAGAAGCCTCAGCCTCAGAGACAAGGAAACAGAGAGCTTTCATAGTCCTCATAAGGGGTGTGGCTAGGACTCAAGCCTGTGGATTCTTCCTATGGAAACTGACTATTAACATTTCCGCCAACATCTTTTTAAAACAATTTAAAAATTGTAATACTGATTTTTAAAGCCCTTTCCATTTACAATATCACAAAATAACTGGCTGGATTCCTCTGTTGTACAACACATCCCTGGAGCCTGTCTCACACCCAGCAGGTTGCACCCCATGCTCCCCGTTACCTTGCTCCTCCCGACCCCACCCGTCACCCCTAGTTTGTTTAGATCTGTGACTCTGCCTTTTTTGTGCCAAAAGTCTTTTAAAACACATGTACACCCCTGTTTTTATATAAGTTTGTTGTTTAGTCACTCTTGTCTGACTCTTTGCGACCCCATGGACTGTAGCCCACCAGGCTACAGTCCCTCTGTCCATAGGATTCTCCAGGCAAGAATACTGGAGTGGGTTGCTATTTCCTTCTCCAAGGGATCTTCCCAACTCAGGGATCGAACCGGCATCTTGTGTATTGGCAAGTGGATTCTTTACCACTGAGCCACCTGGGAAACCCTTTTATATAAATAGGCTCAAGTTACACACACACACACACACACATGCGCACACACACCGTTTTGAAACTTTAAAAGAAAATCCAGCCGGATCTTGGGGTTGTCCTTCTCTGTCTGTTCTCCTAATGGCCCGGCCACAGAATCCGGAAGAGAAAAGCCTTCTATGTGATCCAACACCTTGACAATTCAGAAAACAAACTCAGGAAGACTCCAGAGAGGAAATCCAAATATTCAGGAGGCAGAAATATTTGCCCTTGAAAGGAAGGAACGCCATCACGCCCTCTCCCACCCAGGCCTGACCATGGAAGGCTGTTCCCTTCGAGGCCCCTTTACAGAGTCCTCCCCATGAAGTCGACTTTTGTCCTGTGTGTGTCTTACAAGTGGACGGAAGTCATGTGAGTTGCCGTTTGTGATGACTGACTCAGGTGACCAGGCCCGATCCTGAATCAATAGAGCTGTGTATTTAAGAGTGGAGACTCCAGGCAGGAGCAAACGCCAGAGAGGCAAGTTCAGGGGAGTCAGAGCGGGGAGACGCCGGAGGGCTACGTTCACCACCTGCAGTTTCCAAAGCCCATTACTGTCGGGACTGTACACTCACCCTCCCGGATGAAAAGGATTTCAGGTCACCGCTGTCTTCTCATGAGGGACCTTGGCCTTGAGCCTTAACACCCAGTGACTCACGTCAACAGGCTGTGTGTCAGACAGTTTCCACAATTAGAATCTGTGACCCATGCATCCGCCCACGAGGCCGCATCACAAGGGCTTGTCGTGAGCGTGGGTTTTTTAGCAAAAACTGACCTGTTGAAATGTCAGGGCTTTGGGCTTTGGGGTTTTGTGGGACTGTTCTTGCTGGAGTCAACTTCTTTAGATTCTATACAGTTGATTGAAAGGGGTTTTCTCCAAGTCTTTTAAAATATATTTATACATATATATATGGCTCCCCAGGTGGTGCAGTGGTAAGGAATCCTCCTGCCAATGCAGGAGACGCAAGAGACAGAGGTTCGTTCCCTGGGTGGAGAAGATCCCCTGAGTAGGAAATGGCAATTTGCTCCAGTGTTCTCGCCTGGAAAACTCCACGGACAGAGGAGCCTGGCAGGCTACAGTCTATGGGGTCGCAAAGAGTCTCAGACACGACTGAGTGCAGGACAGCAGCATCATTTTATTTATTTCCTTATCTTTGACTGTGCCGGGCCTCGGTTGCTGTGTGGGCTTTCTCTAGTTGTGGCAAGTGGGGGCTCCTCTCCAGCTGGGGCGTGTGGGCTTCTCACTGCTGTGGCTTCTCCTGTTACTGAACGCAGGCTCTAGGGGGCAGGGGCTTGTGGGGTGTTCCCAGACCAGGGATCAAACCTGGGTCTCCTGCATTGGCCAGCAGATTCTTTACCATTGAGCCACCAGGGAAGTCCCTTTCCGAGTCCTCCTTCACCTCCTCAGCAGCCCTCTGGAGCAGAGGTTCTTATGGTCCCATTTTCAGGGATGCAGAGCATCTCCCCTGAGATGCGCGGTAGGGTGGCGGGGAGTGTCTCACCTGAAGCCAAGTTTCCTGATACGGACTCCAGGTTCTCTCTCCTGTGGTCTGGGCCTCCAGGGTACTATGAACGAGGTCGGTTGCATCCTCATGGTCAGTTCAGAGTTCCTGCCGGACACAGCCAAGGTCGCGGTCCTGACCTCATTCTCCACGGCCCCAGTGCCTGCAGGGCTGACCGGAGCCAGTGCAGCCTAGAGAGAAGGTGACCCAGAAAAGCCAGGAGGGAACTTCAGAGGCAGAGGCAGCTCCGTGGTGTCAGATGCGGGACGATAGGCCGACAAACGAACCTGCTTTGTTGTGACTTTGTGCTTTGGGGACGTTTTGTCCCCTCGACCCAGACTGCCTGCAAGGCCCAGGCCTGCTCCTCCAGGACTCAGCCCAAAACATCACCCCCCACCATGGAAATATCATTTCTGACTAAAATATTATAGTCTCATGATGTTTTAGAAAGCCACATACAATAACAAGTTTTTAAATTTGTTTTTATACACACGTGTAAAATGGATAAGTAAATTTCATACTTAACACTAGTAATGTACTTATTTTTGTTCTCATAGATTATATGCATAAAACATGCCAATCTGTATATAGACATGTCAGACATCAAAATGCTATTGTGTATTACCTACAGGTTTTGTATCTCTCATTTTCACTTACTTTATAATGGATATATCTGATATTAAAAGTATGGATTTACATAAAATATTTCTGAAAATGAATAGCTTAAAATATAAAACTAGGAAATGCACCTTGCAAAAAAAAATGTAAACGGTACAAAAATATATTAAAATAGATAGCACAGACAGCCTTCCTTCTGGAGAGTCATTATTAACATTCTGGCAAATACTTTTACACATGTATACACCTATGTTTTTATATGAAAAAAACTCAAGTGATATATATGGTTTTGAAAACTTAAAAAAAATTTGGCCGGATCTTGGCAACATCTTTCCATGTGGATAGCGTGAGATCAATCTTTTTAAAGACTACATATTCTCCTGTGAGATTATAACTTGCTTTACTTGGCTGAAACAGTAATGATGAACGCTTATTTTTCAGGGTTTTCAAATGATAAATGATGCTGTGAAGAACATCCTTGGAGGCAGAGAATTCTCTCTGGAAAAAGAAAGACATGGATTGACAAGTCTGTCTGTACAAGTTCTCTTTGAAAATGCACAGCATGAAAAAGTCTGCATGTTCAGCCAGTGTTCCCAGGTTACTTCCGGGCGGGATCAGGACCCATTCTGCTCCTTTGCCTACTTTGCCGTCCCTTCCACGTTTCTATCAGAAGCACGTCTCACTGGTGTCTACTGTTACTCGGACTCCAGGAGAAATGCGTTTTTATGCCCAACAAGAAATGAGTGTTTTCTAACCACTCAGGTGCCACCCTGACGATTCGCTCTTTCCTGTTTGCTTCAGCCACCCTCTGCCCTCCAACAGCGTCTCCACACCCGTCCTCCCCTGTCCCTAAGTTAACCCAGCTGCCCCGGGTTTCAGGGGGTGAGGGTGCTGTGTGGCGTGGAGACCGAGCAGGGCTTGAGGTCCAGGTGGCCCCCCGAGATGGCGCCTCCATGAACACAGGCTGGTATCCCCTCGGCAGGAGCGGACTGGATTCCAGCTCCTGCGAGAAGCCGTGAAGACCACACCCGGGCAGAGAGGCTCCGCCTGCTCAGGTGCGTCTGAACCGCGCCCCCGCCCCGCGGCCCGTGTTTCTCCCCCTCAGGGAGGCGACCGTGATGACCTGGCCAGAGAGAAGCTGGCGGCTTCTGGGCGGCCGCCCCCGCCCCCAGGACGTCCGAGGACACAGCGGTGTCTTCGGCGTTTCCACCGAGGTCACTGGTCTAGTGGGTTGCTGGCTGTTTCGTCTGTGCTGAGACACTTCCTCTTTCATTTGCGTCTCATCCACACCCACCCCCAGCTCCCCAGCCGCCCGCCCGCCTTCCTGGAGACTGAAAAAGGGGAACGTGAGAGAAAACCGTGACTTTCAGATGCAGCTCCAGCGCAGAGAGAGTGCCAGTGATTTCAGGAGGTGGGGGGGGGGGGGCGGGCGAGGTGGGGGCGCGGTTCATGACGCCCTCCAGGGGCCCCAGGTCACGCCTCCTCACTCAGGTCCCCAGCTCCCACCCAAGGGGTCCTAGATGCCACCCACAGGCGATCCTGGGGACCTGACCCCTGTGTTTCAGGAGTGACATTCTTAAAGTCAAAGCCACAGTCTGCTGTTCCTCATTTCACTGGGTTTGTTCATTTGCAAGACAGAGACACACACACGTGTGTCTGTATACATGTGCAGGCGCACACACACACATGCAGATTGTGGCGGCTTTGGGAAACAGTCTGAGGCTCAGAAAATAACTTGCCTGACAAGACATCAAAGAGCTGCAGAAAGAGGCCGTGGCACCCAAGGCCAGGGTGGCGGGCTTCTCTGCAGTGTGCAGCGGGCTCATGATAAGCATCAGTTTGCTCCAGTCAGTTGAATCAGAACTGTAAGTTTGTTTGTTCCGGGAAACAGTAACTGAAGTCACAAATCATAAATAATGAAAGCTAGAAAAATCCCCTTTTAAACTAATGGACTCAAAGATGTCTTGCTTTTCATTTCTGCTAATGGCTTTGCTGCCTTGGCACCGCCTGAGCTGGTCCACTGCAGGCAAACTGAGCCTCGGATGGGTCCAGAAAGTGATTTCTAAGCTGGGTGTTTGGGACACAGGATGTGTTTCCCTAGCAACTGTCCTTCCCAGCGTGCCTGGGTTCTCAGCTTAACTGCACACATGGTCCAACCCCTACTGAACCTGCGCTCTGGGTCTTGGAGCACAGGTTGTCTGAATTGCAAGAGGGAGAAAAGAAGTCAGCTCCTCCCTCCCCGTGGAGCCCTGGCTCTGAGCACACTGGAAACACAAGTTAACTTTCTTTTCTGTCTTCCCTTCCAGTAATCAGGTAGAGATGTGAGAGCTGGACCATAATTAGGCTGAGGGTGGAAGAATTGATGCTTTTGAACTGTGGTGTTGGAGAAGACTCTTGAGAGTCCCTTGGACTGCAAGGAGATCCAACCAGTCAGTCCTAAAGGAAATCAACCCTGAATATTCATTGGAAGGACTGATGCTGAAGCTGAAACTTCAGTACTTTGGCCACCGGATGTGAAGAGCGACTGATTAGAAAAGACTGATGCTGGGAAAGATTGAGGGCAGGAGAAGGGGACGACAGAGGATGAGACGGTTGGATGGCATCATTGACTCAATGGACATGAGTTTGAGCAAGTTCCGGGAGGTGGTGATGGACAGAGGAGCCTGGTGTGCTGCAGTCCATGGGGTCACAAAGAGTCGGACACGACTGAGCGACTGAACACCACCACCTCCATTGAGGCATCCAGGTCCCAGTGCCCTAGACCCCTGGATCACAGCACCCTCCCTGATCTGCCTTATCTGCTCTGGGCTGCTTTCCTGCTGAGGGACTCTGCAACCTCAAACTACCCACCTTTCCCCACCTCCTGACCCGACTTCCATTTCCTCAGTGATTGATAATCAGAGGAGACCTGGAAGAAAAGCAAACTGAGCAGGGAATGCTTACTAGCAGCTGAATGACTGAGACTCTCTAAACCCCTCACTGTGTTCTCGTGTTAAAATGAGCTGGTTGTGAGAGCCATCGTGGGCAGTAAGGCAGAGGAGTGAAAACTTGGGGTTAAGGATTCAGAACCTTTACGTTGATGGGCCTCTCGTAAATGACTGACGCTGGCAGTCAGTTAGGAAATGACCCTTCCTTGGGAAAAACACGGTTGTCACGGGTTCAGACACTGGGGGATCTCCCCTCAGTGAATCAGCTGGTTCTCTGCCAGTTCACATCCGTGAAACCTCAGTGAATAAGCCACTTTTATGCACACAGAACCTTCAACCAGCTTTTTGTGCCTTACGATAACATGTTAACACACAGCCAAGGATCACAAGCTGTTTGTGGAACATTCGAACATGAAAGCAAAAGACCCGAGTACAGGAAACAGCAGAACAAAACTTCAAAAGTAGTGTAGTTAATATCTGTAGAGAGATAAGAGGCGACCTTTTACCCCTGAAGTGAGAGAAGGTGCAAAATAAACAATAAGAACAAGAAAAGGCTTTGGGCTCTTGAAGAGTAGAATGTCTGAAAATAAATATTCAAAAGAAAGGACAGTTGATGAGAACTTCAGAAAATTGTACAGAAAGATAGATGGGAAAATAGGAAAGAAAAGAAAATTAGGGGATCCATCCTGAAATCCCCATATCCAGGGCGGGGAAAAAAACTGGAGGGAAGAAAATTATAAAGAAATAATACAAGAACATCTCAGGATGGAAGGATAAGCATCTAAAGGTTGAAGGGCCCAGACCTCCCTGCTGGTCCAGTGGTTAGGAATCTACCTGCCACTGCAGGGGACATGGGTTCCATCCCTGGTCAGGGAAAATCCCACACGCCATGGGGCAACTAAGCTGCTGTACCCCAACTACAGAGCCCTCACGCCTAGAGCCTGTGCCTTGCGACAGAGAAGCCATTGCCATGAGTAGCCTGCGCCCTCAAAACTAGAGAGTAGCCCCCACTTGCGGCAACTAGAGAAAACCTTAGTGGTGTCTGACTCTGTGTGATCCCAGGGACTGTAGCCCACCAGGCTCCTCTGTCCATGGGCTTCTCCAGGTAGGAATACTGGAGAGCAGCCATTCACTTCACAGGAAAGCCTGCATGCAGCAGCCCACAGGCAGCGCAGCACACCCCCCGCCCCCCCGCCCCCCACCAAGAAAAAAGATACACAAGGTATTTTTTAAAAAAGAAGACTGAAGGGCCCAATGAGTGAGCCACAAAATGAAGACGGGGCAAACCTCTCAGACTAGGACACATCTTTAAAAACTTAAAAACTTGAGTTCTTCAGCACGCCAAGGATAAAGAGAAAACCGTAAGACGTTCCTCAAAAAAGCAGGTATTATTAATAACATACCAAGGATGAGGAGTCAAAGTGACATTACTGGAATCAAAAAGAAATTGAAGAGTTATTACAGTTCTGAGAGAAACTGATTTCAGCCTAAAATTGCACACCAATCCAGGGAAATACCTCAGTCAGGTATGAGGGTAAAATAAAAACATTTCAGATCTGCAGGATTTCCAAATATATACCTCTATGTGGAAAATTCTGAAAGAGATGGGAATACCAAACTACCTGACCTGCCTCTTGAGAAACCTATATGCAGGTCAGGAAGCAACAGTTAGGACTGGACATGGAATAACAGACTGGTTCCAAATAGGAAAAGGAGTGCGTCAAGGCTGTATACTGTCACCCTGCTTATTTAACTTATATGCAGAGTACCTCATGAGAAACGCTGGGCTGGAGGAAGCACAAGCTGGAATCAAGATGGCTGGGAGAAATATCAAAATATACAGATGACATCACCCTTATGGCAGAAAGTGAGGAGGAACTCAAAAGCCTCTTGATGAAAGTGAAAGAGAGTGAAAAGTTGGCTGAAAGCTCAACATTCAGAAAATGAAGATCATGGCATCTGGTCCCATCACTTCATGGGAAATAGATGGGGAAACAGTGGAAACAGTGTCAGACTTTATTTTTCTGGGCTCCAAAAGCACTGCAGGTGGTGACTGCAGCCATGAAATTAAAAGATGTTTACTCCTTGGAAGGAAAGTTATGACCAACCTAGACAGCATATTAAAAAGCAGAGACATTACTTTGCCAACAAAGGTCCGTCTAGTCAAGGCTATGGTTTTTCCTGTGGTCATGTATGGATGTGAGAGTTGGACTGTGAAGAAAGCTGAGCGCCGAAGAATTGATGGTTTTGAACTGTGGTGTTGGAGAAGACTCTTGAGAGTCCCTTGGACTGCAAGGAGATCCAACCAGTCCATTCTAAAGATCAGTCCTGGGTGTTCATTGGAAGGAATGATGCTAAAGCTGAAACTCCAGTACTTTGGCCACCTCATGCGAAGAGTTGACTCACTGGAAAAGATTCTGATGCTGGGAGGGATTGGGGGCAGGAGGACAAGGGAACGACAGAGGATGAGATGGCTGGATGGCATCACCGACTTGATGGACGTGAGTGTGAGTGAACTCCAGGAGTTGGTGATGAACAGGAAGACCTGGCATTCTGCAATTCATGAGGTCGCAAAGAGTCGGACATGACTGAGCGACTGGACTGAACTGAACTTTTATTCCAAAACCCTGCTGGGGGCAATGCCACTGCATTTCTTTATCCTTCTAATTTTGTTACAAATTTTCTTTTTGAACAAGGATGACTGGCACACAGACTCATTTCTAATCAGGAGAACCTCTTCCAAGAGGTTACTTGGCAGTGGCAGGACAGGGGCTTGGAATGAAAACCTGAATGTAGAGGCATTTTTGAGTGAATGCTGGGGCGGGGGAGGAGGTGAAAGTGAAGTGAAAGTCACTCAGTCATGTCCCACTCTTCGAGACCCCATGGGTTAGTCCATGGAATTCTCCAGGCCAGAATACTGGAGTGGGTAGCCTTTCCCTTCTCCAGGGGATCTTTCCAACCCAGGGATCATACCCAGGTCTCCCACATTGCGTGGATTCTTTACCAGCTGAGCCCTAAGGGAAGCCCAAGAATACTGGAGTGGGTAGCCCAGCCCTTCTCCAGCAGATCTTCCCGACCCAGGATCCAGGAATCGAACCGGGGTCTCCTGCATCGCAGGCGGATTCTTTACCAGGGAAGCTGAGCCACCAGGCAAGGTGGGGAGGGAAAAGGGGCAGCAGGGATATCTGGGGTTAGGTGCCGGGAGTCGGGCGCCCCTTTAGGACAGGTATGAAAAAAGGTATGGGGAAACGGTTATAAAGGGTTAGGTGTTCCCCGGGCTTCAGGTAGCTGCCAGGACAGAGGGGCTGCGAGCGCACGAACTGGAGGGAGAGTGAAGGGAGCCGGTCAGAGAGGAGGGAGGAGGAGGCCGACAGGAGACCCCCACGTCGAAGGGGAAGGGCCGTGCGAATGGGCAGCACTGGGCTGGGCCGGGGAGCCTGCACTTTGACCCCGCGCCTTTTCAGCCTGCCCAAGCCCTCGGGATCGGAGCTGCCCCTTCCGTCCTGCACTCTGAGGCTGCGGGGCTCAAGTCCCACCAAGGGGCGCGTCCCGGGGAAGAGAAGCCCCGCCCGGGTCGCGTGCCCTGGACGCCGCCTCCACGCCCAGGCCGCGCGTCCACCCGCGGACTCGCTCCCGCGCCGGGGACTCGTCTCGCCTGGGGCGCCGCTCGCACCCACAGCCAACCCGGCACGCGCACAAACAGCTGACCCCGCGGCGCAGGCGTGGCCGGACAGCGGCGCCCCCGGACGGCAGCGCGGAAAGGGGAGCGTGGGGCGGATCTCGGCGCCTGGTCGCCCCCTCGCGACCGCGCTTCGCTCGACGGCGTAGGGGCAGCAGCGGCCACTAGTACTCGGGCTCCTTGCCTGCGGGACGGCCTCGCGCTGGGCGTGGCGGGCGCGGAGGGGCGGGGCGACGGAGCGTGCGTGCTACGGCATTGCGTGCGGGGAGCGTGTGGGCGTGGCGGGGAGCGTGTGGGCGTGGCGGGGCGCGCAAAGGGGCGGGGCGACGGAGCGTGCGTGCTACGGCGTGGCGTGGCGGAGCGGGGAGCGCGGGGGCGTGGCAGTGCGCGAAGGGGCGGGGCACGGCGCAGGGCGCGAAGCGCACGCGCTTTGGGCCGCCGCCGGGGTCGGGAGGCGTTGACGCCTTGCGTGGTGAGGATGACGGGAGGGTACGGGGGGCCGGGCCGCCTGCTGGTGGAGGCGGGGGACAGTCGCGTTCGAGGGGCGGGGGAGGGTGTGAGAGGAGCCGCCGCCGCGGCGGACGCGGGGGCGTCTCGGGGGAGCCGGGCCCGGCCGGGCATCCGGAGGCGGCCTCTGACCCCTGATGCCGCCGTTTTCCCCTCAGGGTAGTGGCTCCCGCGCAGGCGCAGACGGGCCGGCCCGCTAAGGCGGGGCCGCGGCGGGAGCCGCCCCGCGGGTGAAGGTGGGCCGACCGGACGGGACTGGGCCCCACAGCAGCGGTGAGGACCCGTCTCAGCTCCCAGGCGAGCCCAGCCAAGAGAGAGCTTCGTTCTGGAGGTGGCCCTGGACCCCGGAGTTCAGCCCTCAACGGGGACACCCATTCGCTAAAAATCTCCCCCCGCACCCCCATCGTTAAACTGCAGAAAACCCGGTTAGGCAGCGCGGCGGGCTCCGCACACTGACGTCCCGTTTCTCTCCTTCCCTCACCCAGACCCCTCGGGGAGCAGCTGTGAGCCGGTCACGCGGAGGGATGACCTATCTAGGCGGGGACGCCGTGTGAGCGGAAGAGATCTGTCAGCGTGAGTCTGGCTCCTGGTCGGTCCCCTGACGGCTTCCCCAGGGTGACACCACCTCAGTGGCCGAGATCCGTTATCAGCCTGCAGCCAAGTTACAGAAACGCAGGACTTAACATGAGTTGCACTTCCCTTTGGTCGGGAACGTCTTTGAGTCACGTGGGAGAGGATGTGTTTCATGTGGCTCTCATGTGTCAGCTCCTAATATCATTATTACCCAAAGGGCGAGGAAATAGGGAACTGGGTCGTGTCTTAGGGTGACCACGAACGTTTATAGTGGGAGCAGGTTCCCTAAGAGGTGGAGGAATGAATCTCATGATTGTCTTTACACTCTTTCAGATACTCTCCCCAAGAAATTGACTTTTTTTTTTTTTTTTAATTTGGCTGCCGTTGGGTTCTAGGTGCATCCCACAATATCTTCCTTGCGACCTGTGAGGTCTTTCACTGGGCCTCATAGACTCTCTAGTTGTGGCTCACAGGCTTAGTTGCCGCGAGGCATGTGGGATCTTAGGCTTGACTCTGTATGGAACCTGCATCTCCTGCGTTGCAGGTCAGATTCTTAACCACTGGACCACCAGGGAAGTCCCCCTAAGAAACTGATTAGAAACGGTGGAAGCGGGCAGTCCTCTGGTGATGACGCCCAGGCGTTAGCAATCAGTCATTTCATTCTAGGAGAAATAAGTGATGTCTGTAAAGACCCCAGTTTGGATATGCATGGTCTGTGTGACCACGTGTGTCCTTCTGGCAGATGCAAACGGTAGGGCACTCTGAACACACCCTGAAGACGGCCCTCATCTCAAAGAACCCAGAGCTTGTGAAGCAGTATGAGCAGTTGGACCCCGGGGAGCAGCGCCTGCTGAACGAGGCCTTCCGGCCCCGCAGCGATCTCTTTGGACCCATTACTTTGCATTCTCCATCGGACTGGATAATCTCCCATCCTGAGGCTCCGCAAGACTTTGAACAGTTTTTCAGTAATCTTCACAGAAAGAGCCCTTCTCCGGGGAAGCAGACTATTTACATACAGTGCATTGGTGCGTCTTGCCAGTATGCTGGGTTTGGTTTGGTTTTGTGATGGTGCTGTTGCCGTGGACAGTTTGCCTTGTCCGTCTCATTCAAGTGGGCAGTTTTTATAATCATTTTTGACATTCGTTCCCACAGTGGAAGTTTGGTAACCAAACTGCCTTGAAAGAGAAGGTTTTGTTTTGTTCAAAAAATTTTATTTATTGACTGTGCTGGTTCTTCGTAGCTGCACATTTGACTTCTCTAGCTGGGGCAAGCAGGGCCTGCTTTGTAGTTGCAGTGCATGGGTTTCTCATTGTGGTGCCCTGTTGGAGAACGCAGGCCTAGGGCGTGCGAGCCTTGGTAGTTGCAACACATGGGCTCAGTAGTCTCTGCTCCTGAGCTATCGAGCACAGGCTCAGTGGTTGTGGCACCTGGGCTTAGTTGCTCCCAGGCCTGGGGGATCTTCCCAGACCAGGGATCCAGCCTGTGTCTCCTGCGTTGGCAGGCAGGTTCCTTACCATTGAGCCACCAGGGAGTCAGGTTTTCTTTCTAATCTGTGTTCACCTTAGTGAACGGTAACTGTGTATTGAAAATCTAGAGTTTGTTTGTTCCTAATTCCACATTTCTAACTGTAGACTGAGGTAAAGACTGTTCTGATCATCTCAAAATCTCTCTTTAAATTTTCTTCTGTATCTGTCATAGGATTGCTGGGAAACACCAGAAGTATCAGTGAAGAATATTTGAAATGGCTCAAGGGCTACTGTGAAGCCTTCTTCTACGGGTTGACAGTCAAACTCCTAGAGCCGATTCCTGTCTCTGCAACCAGATGTTCCTTTAGAATCAACGATAGCACACTGAACCTTCAGATTCATGCAGGTGAACGGGGCAGCCTTACAGCTTGAATTGAGTAAAGTATGTAGGTATATGTACACACACACACACACAAATATATCTTAAACATAATTTTTTTTTTAATAGGGCAGATCCTGACGTTCTTAAAAAAGAAGAAACCCGAAGATGCCTTTTGTGTTGTGGGAGTAACGATGATCGATCTTTACCCAAGAGAATCCTGGAATTTTGTCTTTGGACAGGCTTCTTTGACAGAGGGTATTCCTTTTTGACATTGTTGGTAGAAACTTGCTCAGCTTGAGACTCTTTGTGAAGATTTTGAAAGAGAGAAAAAATTCCAACCAATACAGTTTTTTCCCCTTCCAATTACAGTTTAGATGTGAAGGCCTTGTAGTGTTTCTGGCGCAGCATCCTGCCGTGGTGGAAAGGACGCTCTGGATAGGCCCTGATGGTCTGGGTCCGTTCCCCTGCCCCCAGCTTGGCCGCTCACTGCCAGCACCACCTTGGAGCTAATAACACCTGTTTGTGCTGTTTTGAGATCATTTACATAAAATTGCTGATCCATAGAAAGTGTGTAGTTATGGCTGGCACATATGTAGACATTCAGTGCAACAGATGGCAAATGGAGATAGTTCAGTGACAAGGTGAATCAAATAAGGATATTTGAACTGTTATTAATGGAAGCAGAAATGGCGCTAATTGTTTTTCAGCTCTTTCCGTAGTTGTCATTAGATGAGGTCGCTGTGCACTGATTTATAAGTGTGCGCTTCACATCCTGTGTCTCAGAACAGACGTTTTGTTATTTATGGTCAGTTTCAGTCTTTGACTTGAAATAAGCTTAACTGTGACTCACAGGGAACCCTGCCTTTTAACACTGGGGAGGAAAAGGCTCTATAAGGAAGTCATATATTTGCCTATTTGGGTTTTTTTTCTTTTTTTTTTTGCCTTCTCTCCACTTCTCCCACCCTTCCATTTCTGCTCTTGTTTTTCTGCCTACATCCCTCAGGATCTAAGACAGGTTCGAAGGGGAGAAGTCCACTGAGCTGAGGGGCATGGTTGCCCACTGTCGTTCTGGGGGCAGGAACAGATAGCAGGGGCTGGGCTGTGCAAGCTCAGGGTTCACAGACGGACTGTCAGTCTGGAGTGTGTGAGCCCCAGGGTGGCAGGGTAGGGAGCTCTCGCTACCAAGGGCTTCTCCCTGTCAGATCCCCCTCTTCCCCATTTGTCAGATCTGGGGCCCAGGATGCTGTGGGGCCTCTTTTTCTGCCCTTCCTTCATTCTCGTTCTCCATTTGTAGTCTTTATAGTCCCTCAGCCCTACACCCATTAAGGCACGGGGCTTCCCAGTTGACCCTAGCGGTGAAGAATCCGCCTGCCAGTGCAGGACACACAAGAGATGCAGGTTAGATCCCTGGGTCGGGAAGATCCCCTGGAGGAAGAAATGGCTACCCACTCCAGCTTTCTTGCCTGAACAATCCCATGGACAGAGGAGCCTGGCAGGCTGCAGTCTGCGGGGCTGCAAAGAGCTGGACACGGCTGAGCAGCTGAGCACGAGCGAGTGCCCACCCACATCTGCCTGCCCCCCCGCTGTGACCCCCTAGTGCTCTCTGAGAGGCCTGGGTCAGTGCTGTCCTGCTGATGTTTTTTGTACGAGCCTTCTATCAGAAAAAAAAGAGTGAACCAAAAAGTTGTGTGAGACAAATCCTTTATTATTAACCTGAGAGAAACAGAATCATTAAACATTTTTAAACAATTTTTATCTAGATATTGTTAACCAATTTATCTTATGCATTTGAGGAGGTCAGGAAGCATTCTCCCCAAGTGTTTCTGCTGCTTTTTTGTTCCCCAATAAGTTTCTTAAATTTTGCATGACGTGAGAGAAGATGTAATGAGGGAGCAGGGTTGCTGAGCCCTGCGGTGAGGGGGTCTCCTTACTGCAGGTGACTTTGTTCTCGGCAGGTTTATAAAGATCGGTGTTTTAAAATTGAGATATTTAATTACTAAAGGAAATAATGCATTTGTAGGATTACTAGAAAAAAAATTTTCTTGCTCAAGGTATTATGGGCTTCCCTGGTGGCTCAGTTGGTTAAGAATCTGCCTGCAATGCAGGAGACCTGGGTTCGATCCCTAGGTTGGGAAGATCCCCTGGAGAGGGAGCGGCTACCCACTCCAGTATTCTGGCCTAGAGAATTCCATGGACTGTCCATGGGGTCACAAAGAGTCGGACAGGACTGAGCAACTTATACTTTCAAAGGTATTGTAGTGAAATGTGCCAACTTTTGTTTGGTCAAAGGACGTCACTTGGGAGTGAGTAGGTTTAGTTTTTTTTTAACTTCTAGAACGCCCTTTTCTCTATATTTCAAATATGGAGGTGCGGTGAGGCGCATTCTTTTTGGATCAAATTTAGGTTTGACAAACTTACTATGAATTTATTTCCTTAACAAAAAAGTTCTGTATTACTTTCAAACTAGCAACTGAAAGAGAAGCCTGCATGAAAGAGACCATGTAGACCAGCTGGACTGTAAAGCGGTCAGCCCCTGTAGAGTGAGCTGTGTGTGTCTGTTCTCCGAGTACGGAGATGGCCGAAACTAGCTGAAGTGTCGCAGGAAGTCAGTTACAGGCGTGTTTGTTCTGGTCACTGGTGCCAGCCATAGAGAGAGCCGTGCTGTTTACAGATGGGAGGACGGGGGAGGTTCTTCAGTCTGAAAGTGGGGTCCAAGTGTGGTCTTCAAGGTACTGGGGGGCAGCAGCGGGCAGAGGGAAGAGGGAAGGACAGGCGCCTTAGGGGTGTGCCTGCCCGGAGACCCGTTTCCCGCAGTTTTCCAGAGAGAGCGAGAGCGCCCGTGGTCCTGAACCCTGCTGCTCCTTTTGGAATACTTGATTGGGGTGATTTAAGAAAAAAATTTTTTTTTTTGGCTGCCCCACGAGGCTTGCAGGATCTTAGTTCCTCAAGCAGGGATTGAACCCTGGTGGTTAGCAGTGAAAGTGCAGAGTCTAAACCACTGGACTGCCACGGAATTCCTGAGAAAATATTTTATGGGGAAAAAGAAAACAAACTCTGTGGAACTTTCTTTTTCTGAAGAATTGGACCTCAAGACCTCTGAGTTGTACAGAGCAGAGCAGGTTGGACAGCAGAAGGCTCTCAGGAACCTGGGGCAGAAGTCCCCTTGTTGGGCAGACCTCCCTGAGCCCAGGGGGCTGTGGGCATGCCCTGGCCAGGTGCCCAAGCAGGCCCTTAACTGGTAGTTCCCCCAGAGGAGGGAACCTTCATCTCACCATGTGCTGGCTTGTCGTCTTCCCCCAGGTGTGGGAATATTCAGCTTTGCCAGGTACGGCACGGACTTCTACAGCTCACACTACAAAGGCAAGCTGAAGAAGCTGGAGAGGAAGTCTTCTAGTGACTACTCGGTGTTCAATGACTATTACCTTCCTGAGGCCACCAGTGTGCTGCTGCTCCGCTCGTGTAAGGTGGGTGGCTCACGTGATGTGTCAGCAGTGGCTTGTAAGAGATCGGAGTCCTTTGACATTATATACCCCCAGTCCTGAAGGTCACTATATCAGTGACTTGGTGGTGTTTATACACTTTTAGTGGATATCGCTTGACTGAAATTATCCATAAAAACAATGTAAATGGGGATACTCTCACACCGACGTGCACAGCGTCTGGGCCTGCCTTTTGTCCTGTAACACACAGCCTTGGCTGTGCCCGCCTCCTTACTGTTAGCTTGATTCCCGAGTTCATGGTCATCGAGTCAGGCTGCCCCATCGCCAGTCCCCCAAGCCTGCAGGACCCCGCACCCTGGTTTCCCTTCCTGGAGAACAGGCGTCCCTCGGGCCTCTGCTGGCTCCTTCCCCGAGACTTCCCTCCCTGGGGCTCGGGCTCACCTCCTGCAGCCGATGGTCACGCTGCCTGTCCTGACACCTGCCCCGCCCTGCTCTGGAAATCCTGTCTCCTTGTGTCTGTCTGCTTCATGGCTGGAGACACCGGCTTCTCCGCATTCACCAGGGCTGTGAGTTGGGGTCGAGAACACCACCTGATGGAACGATGGTTTCTAAGTAGAGCTGGCCCGTAAGCGGCATGGCTTTTAGCCGTGAGGGTCCCCTCACACAGGTGTCTCTCTGACTCCGTAAGCACCACTACCCGGCATGGCCCGGGGAACCGAGGGTGCAGAGGCTGGCTGGGAAGCTGGAGCAGAGTCTTGACTGTGCGGGTGTGGGGTGGGGCTCAGCTGTGCCTTCCCTGCTTTGACCGCTTGTCATCATGCAGATGGAGCCCCTCCCCTCCCCTGCTGCCCTGGCATCTGGGGGAAGGGCTGCAGAGCTGAGTTTCAGCGGGTCCCCCGTCTAGAACAGTGGTCTCCACCAGGGCGAGTGTGCCACCCAGGGCATGTTGGACAAGTCTGCAGACTTCTGGTGGTCACCGTCGGGGAGGGGCTGCTGCTAGCATCCAGGGGGTAGAGGCGGGGAGGCTAGCGCATAGGACCACCCCCTGACCCCCGGCCCCGCCAAGGTGTGATCTGTGGTGTCCGCGGCGGGGAGGTGGAGAACCTGCCGGGGAAGCAGTGGAGCACACAGAGGAGGGTGGGAGACATGGGCAGGTGAGGGGCCAGCGAGCGGGCCCCCTCGATGAGCGGCGCGGAGCGGGCTCCTGTGGATCTGCTTCTGGAGGAGCTCGCCTTGCTGCTGCTGACTCAGGCGCCTCCGTGTGGCTGTCTTGCAGACTCTGACCCACGAGATCGGACACATCTTTGGCCTCCGGCACTGCCAGTGGCTCGCCTGCCTGATGCAAGGCTCCAACCACCTGGAGGAAGCCGACCGGCGCCCGCTGGACCTCTGCCCCATCTGCTTACGCAAGCTGCAGAGTGCCGTCGGCTTCCGGCTCAGAGACCGGTACAAAGTAAGTGGGGAAGTGGTTACTTAAGGAGCAAGTGACCATTTGCTATTAGGCCCTTCTCTGGAGGTGATTTATCAGAGGAAGTTAGAGCAGAGGTAAGCAGGATGCTGTGGTTTAAAAAAAAATGCAAAGAAAATCTTAACAGCTTTGACTTGCCTTACGCTTGGACCCCAATGAGACCTGGTGAAGAGGTTTCTGCATTTGCTGTTTAGGGCCAGAGCGCTTGCCTTTGCAGAACAGAGTAAAACGCCGAAGAGCAAAGTTCATGTTTAAAAACTAGACTATGTGGAGGTGGTTTATCTGTCCAAATGTGGGGCTGCGGTGTGACACTCGTTAGGAGGGACGGGTGGTATTGAGGAGGCAGGAGTGTCCCTATGACCACAGGTGCCCACAAACACGTCAGCGTGTGCGGCATCCCTGCGTGGGTATGGCCACCCACACAGGGGACGCAGTCCCTGTCTGCACGTGTGTGTGCACGTGTGCATGCCTGCCAGCCCAGTGTGCACACTTAACTTCAGGTGTGTACACGTCCCCATGCACACCGCAGTGCCTCGTGGAACCCTTGGCAAGCTGAGAAAAGAAGAAAATCGTCCTCCCACCTTCAAACACCCGTGTCATCCTTCTCGTCTCCTGTCCCATGCGTCCTGTGACTGTCCCGTGTGCTCACAGCGGGCATGGCTCTGGTGCACACTCTTTGATGAGCGTGGTCTCTCCTCCACGACCAACTCTTATCGGGTGGAACATCTCCGTGGGTGGCATCAGTCACCCATGCAGATCACATGATTTGGGAGATCCGGTTTTTCTCGTGCCTGAGTCTGTTCTGCTGTGATTTGTTCAAAGATGCGTCTCTTCTCTGATTTTGCAGGCACTGGTCAGGTGGATTGATGCCGAGTCCACTGACACTCCTAGAGTTACTCCAAAACACAGTCGTGAGGAGCTGGTGACTTTGCCAAAACCTGTGGAAGCCTTTAAAGAGTGGAAGGAGTGGGTCACAAGATGCTTGGCTGTTCTCCAGAAATAAGGACCTTCAGTAGGAGTAATTCAAATAAACACGTGCACATCATGCTTTTGTTTGGCTGGAGTACTTCATTGGAATAAACGGATTCTGTGTTGTTTCTGGGCAGTGGAGTGGAGGTTTTTTTTTTTTTTTAACAGCACCTGAACTTTGAACTATGGCTCATTTAGAATAAAACTCAAAACTCTCTTCTCTCTTAGTCTGGTCTGCGGGAGCAAGCACATCATTTCCATTCTTCAAATATGTTTATGTCTCATGAGAGGCTAGGACCAGCAGAAATTAGTCAGTAAACAGATCCTATGAAAATAGCCATCTCTGACCTAAGAAAGGATTTCCAAGGAACATCATTTCTGGGGGTTGATTTCTGGCTCAGTTTTTAGAAAGAGGTGTCCCTGTCTGCTGACCCGGCCACATCACCCTCCATTGACATTCCTTCTGCTTTTCTGCAATCTCGTCCAGCCTTGGGCCCGCTATGCCTATTTTTTTCCTTTGCTGATGGTTAGCTGATCCCTGAAAGAAGCAACAGCTCACTTCAGTTTTTAGCAGCTGGACATGGGAGCTCCTCCCAGGAGTATTGCCAGGCAGCATTGCCGGTGCCCGTCCTGCCCCGCTGTTGGTGCTTGTGGGGACGCTGGTGTTCACAGCTTTCACAGACGGAGTCCTTTGCCAGGGGTGCAGATATCTTGCAGATAACGTGTCACAATTGTTAGCCAGTCCGAGCTCATACTGCTTGCTAGCACGACAGGCTAGCAAATTGAGAGATGAGTTTTGGGGGCAAGGAATAGTGACTTCAGAATGCCAGCCAGACCAAGAAGGTGGTGGACGCGTTCCCGGCAGAGTTAGAAATCAGGCTGCTTTTGTACTAAAAGGGAAGGGGGTGTGGGTGGTTGTTGCAACTTCTTGGTGTCTGAATCCTTTGCTCTGGTAGCTGTCCACTTAAGTCACGTCACCACCTTCTTACAAACCTCCAACACAACAGATGTTACTTTCTGTTCTGCAGCTTTTCCTCTGTATATGAATAGAAAAGTGTTACACCTTTAAAGGTCAGAGCCTTGAAAACCGGCTCTGCTGTGTATTTCGGGCCACAGGCCCGCACTTGGGGGCATGTGGGATCTGAGCTCCCTCACCAGGGCTGGAGCCTGCGCCCTCTGCAGGGAAGTGTGGTCTCAACCACTGGACTGCTGAGAGGTCCCCAGCATTCTTAGCAGCAACAGCAGCAGAGCACAGAGGTTAAAGGAAAGGAAACCGTTCCGACGTGGACTCAGATTTGCTCTCCCCTTTTACATAATGGTGCTTGCGGTTGTGTGTGTGGCACTGTTTCTTACAGCCTAGAGCAGGAGTTGGGTTTATTCCTGCAGTCATCTCCCACTCCTTTGTGTTAATGTTTACGTGAGTGAGGGGCAGCGTGGGCCCAGTTACCTGTGCATCTGCCAGAAATGCCCACATCAGGCTGGGAACATGGGCTGGACGTCCACGTGGGGAGCAGGTTAAAAACTTGAGACCAGACGGAGTGCTGGATCCAGGAAATCTAGAAGCTAGAGCAGATCGCGTGACCTGCATGCTGGCAGGTGGAGTTCCCACTTCTCGTTTAAGCTGGAGGGTGAAACTAAAGGTAATTCGTATGTTCTCCCCTTCACGCCTGAATCCTAGCATTGTTACTTATGCAGCACGATTTAAAGCACATTTTAGAACCAAATCAATGGCTTCGCCTCCAGTCTCCCGCTCGGTGAACCTATAGTCATTTAGAAAATGGTGGTTTGTCATTAAAACTAATCGGAGGGCAGAGACCAGGTCTTCTAAGAAACACTGCAAAGGGGATCCAGGCAGCATGGACTCTGATGGAGGATTAACTTCTTCCGGAGTTAATGCTTTAGGTCTTCTCCATTCCCTTCAGTTTCCTTTCACTGCCCTGCAGGGTGAGCAGTGTTAGTCCAGTAGGTCAGCTTTAGCCGCAAACCTAAAAGGACTCGGATTCGACTAAATGTGTAAGGGGGCGGGGCTTCAGTTGTTCGTGAAGACGTGTCTGTCTGCACTGATTGCACCGTGAGACCAGCAACAAGGTCTGTTACAGGTCTGCTCCCTCCCTCGCAAGCTGCAGTTTTGGCGTCTACTCTGCGATCGTCACTTGGGTGTTGTGTGTAATGCATTGCATTTACTTTTGGGACACTTAGGGTTAAGTTAAACAATATTATTTGTTTCTTGCAGTTAAAGTTAAAACACTAGGGATAAATGTAGTTTTTAAAAATGATTCTCAATGACAAAAACCTATGCAGTTTTTGCTCTGCAAACGCTGAGCCAACAAGATATCTGAGAGGAAAAAAAGAGTAACTTTCCACCGTGTGGACACCATTCTAGAAAACAGTCCGAAGCGTTCCCGGCGGCGCCAGGGACTTGGCAGGGTCCCTCGGGTCACGGAAGGGGCGGGGTTCACGTTCAGGCCTCGGGGACTCCGCGCGGAGGCCGAGCGCCGTCCCGACCCCGGCCGCGCCCCCGAGATGCCCGCGCCGCGAGCGCGCGCTCCCGCACCCCGGTCCCGCGCCGCCCCCCGCGGCCCTCGCCTCCCCGCCCCGCGCAGGAAGCGCCCGGCAGCTTCCGCCCAGGGCGCCCGGCCCGTCGCCGCGGCGGGACCGGACCCGACCCAGCGGGACGGCGCGCAGCCGCGAGTGCGTCCGCGCGGGCTCGGCCGGCCGAGGCCAGGCCTCTGTGCGTCAGCCCCCGCTCTTCGGTGCCCGTGGGTGCTCGGAGCGGCCCCGGCCCCTGCGCCGTTCCTGGAGCCCGTGGGCGCGCGCGGACGGAGGCGGTGACATTCTCGCGACGGCGTGGCTCCGGTCCTCAGTTCATCCCGCGTTACCAACAGGTGACCCGCGCGAGCTGCCTGAGGGAGTGTACGTTCCGTGTGTGTTGGGGGGAGGGGGAGAACTGAGGCGGGTCTCGTGCAGGTTTGATGTTGTACGCACGATGTTGTCTGTCGTCGCGGTGCCGTGCGCTGCTCTTCGGGGCAGCTTCTCTCCTACCTGCGACTTTGGACCTTGAACCGCGTCGCTCCTGCTGCCCGCGCCCAGCCCTGATAACCACCGTTCTACTCCCTGAGTTTAGCAGCTCTGCTCTCTTCGGTCCCAGACGGATGTGATGTCCCACAGTGCTTGTCTTTCTCCGTCTGACTTACGTCACTTTACATCATATTCTCAGACTAAGGCTTCAAATGCCGTGTGTATTTTGCTGGGACGGTGCGTCTGGGTTCCCAGTGGCCGCATGTCCAGCGCTGGGCAGGCCCGATGGCTCCTGGCTGCTGTGTTGGACAGTGCTGTGCTCAGCTACGACCGGTTTCCGGTCTGCGTGGGAAGGTGTCCCTTTGAAGCTGAGTAACAGGAGAGTGAGGCTTTGGGAAGGAAACGCGGGGTCTTCAGTGTGTGCAGTGTTCACATAGGCTGAAAGCTGGGGGGCCCTGTGAAGGCTTCTGGAGTCCCCGTGAATGTGCTTTGGGGACCTGCTGTGATTCTCTGAAACAGATGGGTTTTTTTAACTCTCTCTTTCCATTGCCAAGGCCTCCTGCGTCCTTTTCACTTTTGGAAAGCGAAGTTGCAAAGTGTTGATAATGTGGAAACAAGCTCAGGCTTGTGTGAACTTGTGTGTAGTTATACCAACAGCCGAGATGACCCCAGAACTCCCTCACTTCCAAGCTCTGCTTTGTCTTCACTATGCTGCGTGACCTCATAAGAAGGACAGCACCACAAGCCGGAGACTGAACTGGTTTTTTTTTTCAGATTGTTTATAGAAGAGGTTGTAAGATTAAACTTTCTTTCAACCTCTTTTCAAGTGGGACCATCTGGGGCTGCTCAAAGTCAGAGAAATCCCAGTGCTTTGCTTTAACACCAAAATGAGAGAGACTCAATACATAGAAAATTACTTGCTCCCAGTTGAACCACACGGGAAAGGAAGCATCCTTGAGGGAACTCCCTGGCTGTCCAGTGGTTAGGACTCCAGCCTTTCACTGTGGAGGGCCCGGGTTCAGTCCCTGGTCTAGAAACTAGGATCCTGCCTGGTGTGGCAAAAAAAAAAAAAAAAGCGATAGAGAGACGTCATGAAAGAAAAGGCCTCCTGGAAAATAGCTTGCGCCGTGTCACATCATTTCAGTTGTGTCTGACGCTTTGCGAGTCCCTGGACTGTCGCCCACCAGGCTCCTTTGTCCACGGGATTGATTCTCCGGGCGAGAATACTGGAGTGGGTTGCCATGCCCTCTTCTAGGGGATCTTCTTGACCCAGGGATGGAACCCATGTCTCTTATGTCTTCTGCATTGGCAGGCGGGTTCTTTACCACTAGCGCCACCTGGGAAGCCCCAGGAGAATGGCTTAAGTCCAGCAGGCTACAGTCCATGGGAGTGCAGAGTCAGACACAGCTGCGGTGACTTGGCAAATGCGTGTGTCTGGAGGATCCCAGGGCCGGGGGGCCGGGTGGGCTGCCGTCTATGGGGTCGCACAGAGTCGGACACGACTGAAGCGACTTAGCAGCAGTAGCAGCAGCATGCATGCACAGAGTAAACTCCGCACCAGCGTATGTTCACATTCACAGCCCTCCAAGCATCCGTCTCTCTGCAGGATGACTGGTTCCAGAACCAACCTCCTGCCCCGCCCCACAATACCAAAATCCATGGATGCTCACATCCCTTGTGTAAAATGGTGTAGTATTTGTGTATTTCCTATGCGCACGCTCCCGGATACCTTAGTCACCCTTAGATTACGTATAATACCTAATACAATATAAATAGTTGTAAATACAGCGTAAATGCTATGTAAGTAGTTGCCAGGTGTGTGGGAAATTCAAGTTTTGCTTTTTGGAACTTTCTAGAGTGTTTCTTTCTTCCCCCAAATATTTTTGCCGTTTGGTTGGTTAGTTGGCTCCTCAGCTTGGAACCAGCATATACAGAAGACTGATGGTGCCCTCGTGGTGCTTTCTTTCACTGTTTAGTCTCCGGTGGACTCATATTTTCTTCCTCAGAGTGGACCTGCCCATAGTAGGGCCTTACCGGGAGCCCTTTGAGGCTCATCTTTGAAAAAGTCAATGAAAACCGAGAAACCCACTAATTCATCCATTCAGCTGTATGTTTTGAGCATCACCTACTATGTGCCAGACCCTACTCAAAGCCTTGGGAATATATCAGTGAATAAAAAGTGCTACCTTGATTGGGCTTCCCTGATAGCTCAGTTGGTAAAGAATCCACCTGCAATGAGGAGACCTCAGTTCGATTTCTGGGTCGGGAAGATCCCCTGGAGGACGGAGAGGCTACCCACTCCAGTATTCTGGCCTGCAGAATTCCATGGACTGGATAGTCCATGGGGTTGCAAAGAGTTGGCCACGACTGAGTGACTTTCACTTTCACCTTGATTGGGGGTGGGGTGGGAGAGGCTCGGGAGGGAGGGGGTGTATGTGTAGCTGTCCTCCAGTTTAAAAGATCACACCTCCCTTAACGATAAAGAACGAGTAGACGAGTCCTGATGTGGATCCGAGGGGTAGAAACAAGCGCTGTGTCTTTAGTGCTCAGGTGTGCCTCCCGGGGGGATGACATCTGGGCAGGGGCGGGGGGACAGACGGAAGGGTCGGGTCGTGCGCACATGTAAGGGACGAGTGGACCAGGCAAAGGGAGCCACACTCACTGAGGCCTGAGATTTCAAGGAGCAATAACAAAGCCAGTGCTGCCAGCGTGGCAGAACCCAGGCAGAAAATTGTAGCCCCAGGCAGGGCATGGGGAGCCCACATTAAGGATTTGTGGGTTGTGAATGGGATCAGGTATGCCTTGTGCTTTCAAAGGATTGTTGCAAGGCCTCTCTATGGAAAAGGGAGGCCAGGGCGGTCAGGGGTGGAGGTGGGCACACCAGCTAGGAGGTGACCAGTCCTTCAGCTTGGATCACACTGACTGTGGGCTGCTGGCGGACGTGGCAGAGACAGTCTGGCTATGGATATAGTTAGAAAGCAGAGTCAATAGGATCTGTGAAGGAAGGAGCAGGTCTGGGGAGGAGGACCAGGGGCTTTGCTGAGGGCAGGTTAAGCTGGCTGCGGCACGGTCTGGAGGTCAACGCTGGAGAGGGAGTCCCCGGACTTCCCTGGCAGTCCAGGGGTTAAGACTCCATGCTTCCAGGGCAGGGGCCAGGGTTCCATCCTGGGTCAGGGAACTAAGATCCCCCGTGGCTGCACCATGGTCAAGAAATAAAAATAAACGATTATTATTATTTTTTTAAAAAAGGGAGTCCGCACATAGAGAGTAACATCTGGGTCAGATTCTAGTGGGTAAGTTGCTAGTCTCGTTCGTGTGTCTGTCGTCGTCTTGAGTTGCTGCAAAGGTAGATAAATATTAATAATGTAAATTCATGGCCACAATTTGTATTTTTCCCAGTAATCTCAGGTGAGCTGTATTTTATTTCAAGCTTTTTATTTTATACTGGAGCAGCCAATGAACAATGCTGTGATGGTTTCAGGTGGACAGAGAAGGGACTCAGCCATGCATGCCTGTGTACCTATCTTAAAAGCCTTTATAGATAGTGTTCTGGAGTATCAGTTTTCCTATTCCGTTTCCCCTATAGGAGATCCGCAGTCACTGTGGTCACTGTGATTTGGCTGTGAGACTTTTTCTTACATGAAAACTGAAATTTTTTAAGTTCCTGACCTTGACACTTCTTGTTTTGCACCATCAGGCAGTCATGACAGGTGCTGAACACCAGAGGGCGCTAGTTTCCTTATTTATGCAGCAGTCTGCCGTCCACCTGTTGGACTGGACTCATATTAAAGATACATCTGCAAACCGGGACAGGTTCTTTTTTCCCAACGGATGTATACTCATGGGAGAGACCTTATCGCATGTTTGGTCTGTAGGTCGGGAAGATCCCCTGGAGAAGGAAGTGCAACCCACCCCAGTATTTTTGCCTGGAGAATCCCATGGACAGAGGAGCCTGGTGGGCTACAATCCATGGGGTCGCAAAGAGTCGGACACGACTGAGCATTAGCATGTACCATGTTGGAATTGTCTTTATATGGTGGTTTTAATTAATGCTCGTAACCATCTAGAATTTTAAGGGCAACGACTTCTAAACTAGGTATGCTCATGAGCCCCCGTATCTGACACGACTTCTGACATGACTTAGAGCCTGAACTGAACATATCTGGGAGCTTTTAAAAATAAGGATTTATGATCATTTCTGATTTAGAATATTTGAGGAGTACAGAAGTCTAGGTGTAATAAATATCTCTAGGTGGCCTGAATGGATGGCTGGACCATGAGAACTTTGAGTTAGAATCCATTTTCTGTTTTATCAACAGGTATTAAGCTAAAGGAAGGGGAGATAAATGCACAAAGCTGGGAATTCCCTGGTGGTTTTTTAAAAAGCATAAATGCTACATTTACATAATTGATAACCTTGTTTAAAAGCCTGGAAACACTGATTCAGAGATGCATTTGTCTTAAAAGAGCACATGATCTTAACTCATTTTTACAACTGGATTAATTTTATTTGGGGGAAGGAAATACTCTATATTTGTAGTGAAATTATCTAGTCAGCAAGGTGGAAGCCAGCCCGCCCTAATCACAGGAAATGAAGCTTGATGGCGGGCTGGCGGCTGTTTGGTCTCTCCTGTCTCTGGCGCCTGTGGCCTGAGGGTCACTTTGGCCACGAGGACCTTTCCCCATTGGTCAGGACTGTTGTTGTTCGGTCACTGTGTCGTGTCCGACTCTGCGACTCCAGGGACTGCAGTGCACCAGGCCTTCCTGTCCTTCACCGTCTCCTGGAGTTTGCTCAAACTCATGTCCATGCCATCCAACCACCTCATCCTCTGTCGTCCCCTTCTCCTCCGGCCTTCAGTCTTTCCCACATCAGGGTCTTTTCGAATGAGTCATCTTTTCACATCAGGTGGCCAAAGTATTGGAGCTTTAGCTTCAGCATCAGTCCTTCCAATGAATATTCAAGGTTGATTTCCTTTAGGATGGACTGGTTGGATCTCCTTGCAGTCCAAGGGACTCTCAAGAGTCTTCGCCAACACAATTCAAAAGCATCAATTCTTTGGTGCTCAGCCCTTTTTATGGCCCAACTCTCACATCCATATATTGACTACTGGAAAAATCATAGCGTGACTATATAGACCTTTGCTGGCAAAGTGATGTTTCTACTATTTAATATGCTGTCTAGGTTCGTCACAGCTTTTCTTCCAGGGAGCAAGCATCTTTTAACTTCCTGGCTGCAGTCACAAAATGCAGTGATTTTTGGTGTCCAATAAGGTAAAATCTGTCACTGTTTCCGCATTTCCCCATCAGGACTGTCGGTATACAGCCTGCCGCTGGTGGTACCTCCATGATAGTGTCACAGATGCTGTGGAGCGGCCCACAGGCCACATACAACCCACTGCCGATTTTCCTTGACAGCCTTCGAACTAAGCATGGTTTTTGTATTTTTATGTCATCAAAAAAAAAAAAAAAACCAAAACAGTATTTCATAGTGTGTGGAAAGTTTATGGAATTCAAATTTCAGTATCCATGAATTGAAACGTCTTTAAGAATTTGTTTAATTGGAGGATGATTACTTACTAATATCGTGGTGTTTCGCCACACATGGACACGGACCTGCCATGGGTGCGCATGTCCCCGCCTCCTGACCCCTCCCACCTCCGTCCCCACCCTTCTCTTTGGGTTTCCCAGAGCACGGGCTTTGAGCGCCCTGCTTCATGCGTCGAACTTGCACTGGTATCTGTTTTACATATGGTAATAAACATGTTTCAGTTGCCATTCTCTCACATCGTCCCACTCTCGCCTTCTCCCCCAGAGTCCAAAAGTCTGTTCCTTATGTCTATTTTGCTGCTTTGCATATAGGATCATTGTTACTGATTTTCTAAATTCCATGTATTTGCGTTAATATACTGTATTGGCGTTTCTCTGACTTCACTGTGTAACAGGCTCCAGATTCATCTACCTCATTAGAACTGACTCAGATGCGTTCCTTTTTTATAGCCGAGTAATATTCCACTGTGTACATGTACCACGACTTCCTTATCGTCTGCCCATCTGGGTTGCTTCCACGTCCTAGTTATTGTAAACAGTGCTGTGATGAACACTGGGGTCCACGTGAGGCGGCCGTGCTCATTCATTCACATTGTGTCTGTTGCTCCTCTTGCCCTGCAGAGGCAGAGCTGAACAGCTGTGACTGAGCCTGTGGGGCCCGCAAAGCCTTCAGTAGTTCCTGCCTGGAATTTAACAAACGGTTTCCATGGACCGCTACGTGCAGAGGTCATGCTGTTTCCTGACAGACTAGGCTGGTTCTTAGGCCTGTGCTGTCACTATATATGGTTAGTCTAATCTATTTACAGTTACTACTTCTTTTAAAACATTTATCTGGTTGCACTGGTTCTTAGTTGGGGCATGCAGAATCTTTAGTTCCAACATTCCAATTCTCCGTTGCAGCCTGTGGGATCGAGTTCCCTGACCAGGGATCCAGCCTGGGCCCCTGCACTGGGAGCTCGGAGTCGTAGCCACTGGACCCCCAGGGAAGTCCTGTTTTCACCTGTTGCTTTCGATGGGCTTAGCTCTCATTATGTGGTCACTGGATCACTTCATTCATTCATCGTTCGTTTACGAAATAATCCCATTCAACAAACACATCTTAGAACTGTTAACGTGTCTCTAGTACAGTTAAAAGATTTTGTAGAAAAGCTTCGGAAAATGTTATTTTAAACGGATCCTCCCTGAGCTTTTAAAACCTTTGCTGGACGCAACGATGCATGCTGAGACGTCAGTGAAAAACAAACCACTCCCTCTAAATAAAAAAGCCATACATTTATTGCAAATCTAGAAGTACCAGAATGTCACAGAATACAGAACAAATCAGCAATCCTGTTCTCATTTTCTTCCAAACATTTAAAAACCTCGATTACTGACATACTGAAATTGGCATACATTTTTTTTTTCCCATGCATTTAACAGAATGGACGTCTTGAGCAGATCGCTCTGAAACCAGTTATAAATATTAAATTGTATCGAACATTCATAGTAAAAACGTAGTAAAGTGCTGAAGTCATGGAGCCTGCAAACGTGCCACAAGCTGCGAGTCCCTCTGGGCAGTGGCATGCGCCCCGCCTGCCCCGTCCCAGCTGTGCCTGCCTCTGACGGACACTCGGTGGTTGCCCCTCCCCGCCCTCCGCAGCGTCTGCAGACTGCCCTGTTTCTCTGGCTGACCCAGCGCCGCACAAAACGCAGCAGGCGCTCAGCTATGCCACTGTCGTGTCCGTGCAGAGAAACGCTCGAGCTTGTGTGTACCTGGAACCAAACTAGGCTTGTTGTAGTTTTTCCCCCTGAGTTGTCAAAAATTAACAGTAAAATGAGTAGAGATGGAGCAGCGGCTCTGACCGTCACCTGCAGATGAGATCCGGACACGTGAGTCCGTAGCCCACCTGTTCCCCTCATAACCTGCCCTTTACAGAAAAAAAAATACTATCCGTGTCGTGTGATGCCAAAAGGAACAGTGACCGGCTTGCCCGGTGACCCTGCGACGCAGGGCGATCAAGGTTCCTAGAACGCAACTCATGACGGCGAATTGAATGTCTGCTGCCCCTTGTGAAATACAGAAACGCTTCAACAGTGAGATGGTAAAAAGAAATCAAATGCTTCAACAATTCAATGAGATATAATTCTGATCAAAGAAGATCCTCAAGTATTCTTAGGCGATAAATCATTTAAAAAAGCTAAGGCGATTTGCTGTTCATCCCCCTGCCCCCTTTCAACCACACACATTGCCATTAAACTGAAGAATCCTTACAACTTGGCCTTTTAGAGAGTAACTTTACAAGTTAAGAGGCATGTCAAGGATTGCAGAAGGGAGGTAAAAATTCTGCTTATGTCTCAGACTTTCTTTTGATTACTTTATTCATTCTAGAATAACTTAATAATAAATAGTGGTTTAAATTAAAGACACTACAATCACATTTTTCTGAATAATTAAAAAGCAATAGGAAATTCATTTCTGAATGCCATGCTGTGTGGTCTGTATTGAAATACTGGTAAATGACTGGCCGCACAAGGAAGTGGTCATCTTCACATTTCTGAAGTTCAAGTTAACGTATATTTTTAAGAATCTCCATTTACTGGCCAAAGGTTTGGTCTTAAATTGTACTTTGTTTCCATGGATTATCTGGAAAATTCAGAGGCCCTAATGTGTTCATGGAAACCTCAGAATTTTTCAAAGGTTTTTAAACAATTTGTTCATAGTTCTGAAAATGAGGAATTTTTTCAATGATGTAAGTTGTGTTTTTTTTGAGTGGCTGATTTCATTTCAGTGGCCTGGGCCAGATGTCATTTTCTACGATAGCGGCTTATCAAACGTGAGAGCTCTTCAAACCACTTTGCCAATTCATGTCCCTATTTTAAAACCGGAATGTGGCCCAGAGTCCTCCTGTGTGTCTTTGTGTTGCTGCTGAACCCAGCCAGGCTGATGCACAGAAAGGCGCTCCACTGCTTTTGTTTTGGCATAAAAAACAAGCAAAAAAGAAAACTTATAAGAAGAAAACAAGACGGATGTTGGTAGTGGTTCTCACATACATTCCCTTTGAAGTGCAGTCGGAAGGCGGGCGGGTGGTCCGCTGCTCTGCCGCCCGGGCCCCCCGCCCCACGCCCTCCCCGGCCCTGGGGCGCCGCAGTGACGGACGCGGGTGTCAGACGGGCTCCGTTCTTGCAGGAGCTCTGTGCTCGGTCTTCCCCAGGTCCATCTCCAGAAAGTCTTCGGGGATGTCCTGCAACACTTTTTTCCCTCGGGGACCCCCGGCCTTGCCCTCCCGGGCTCGGGGCCGGCAGCACAGTCCCTGCTTGCAGGGTCTCACAAGGGCGAGGCACACGGCGGCCACCAGCATCCCGGCCGCACAGGAGTAGAAGGCTCTGCTGTAGATCCTGCTCTGGTCCACCAGCAGACCTGCGGGGGCAGCAGATGTTAGCCACGCAGACCCCCGCCCCGCCCCAGGCTCCCCCAAACTCGGTCACCTCGCGGGCTCTCTGCCTTCCTGGTTCTGTCTGACTGTTTTAAGGGAAAAAGAGCTTGGAAGGTAGGAGTGTTTTCTAGACGGGAGAGGAGACAGACACCCCCATCCAGCACCTGAGAGACTTCTGTCACTTGCTATGTTCTCTGTGGGCAGGTCTGTCCTGGTCAAGAATGTAAAACATGGGGTCAGGGAGATGCTCATCTCCTTGGAAAGAAAGCTGACATCCTCTCCTGAGAGGAAGGAGCTCTGTGAACTTCACCCTGGTCCACCTCAGGGCACTGGGTAAGATGTGTAATCACAGTAACCCCAAGGACTTATTTCCCATCCAAGATATAAAACGGGGCTTCCCAGGTGGCGCTAGTGGTAAAGAACCCGCCTGCCAATGCAGGAGATGTCAGAGACCTGGGGTTTGATCCCTGGGTTGGGAAGATCCCCTGGAGGAGGAAATGACAACCCACTCCAGTATTCTTGCCTGGAGAGCCCCATGGACAAAGAGGAGCCTGGCGGGCTACAGTCCATGGGGTTGCGAAGAGTCAGACACGACTGAGAGACTTGGCACACCAGAAATGAAACATACACATCCTTCCTGAAGGAAATGTTCCCAAGTGACCAGCGGGGTCTCCGCAGAGTGCTGCCCTGGGTTCAGTTCCCTAAAAGCCATCCCCCGAAGGGACGCTGGCTTACAGAAGCCCCTCAGTCCTGTCTTCCAAAAAGTCAGAGTGTGAGGAGGTCAAAAATCCCTGTGTCCCCCGCCGAGCATCTCACAAGGCAACCCGGTAGCAAACGCCCAGGCGGCTCGGGCTGCAGACCCCAGTCCCTCCTGACCCGGGCGCCGATCCCGCCTCGGGCTGGGGGCTGACACACCCCAGGGTTCACGTCCTCACAGGAAGTCAAGAGCAGTGGCTCAGATACTGATCATCCTGACACCTCTAAAATGCTCTGCAAGTATCAAGATCAATAGATGCTGCTTTTCATTCGACTTGAGTAGGAAGCTGGCACGATTCGTAACAGGACGGTAGCCTTGAATGTGGACTCTCAGCTGTGACACAGGGGCAGACTCAGACGGACCCGTGGTAGGGAGGAGGAGGGGCTGGGGGCGGGGCAGCCCGGGATTCAGCAGGTGCAGACGCGCACTGACACGAGGTCCTGCTGCAGGGCACGGGGGCTGCAGTCAGAGCCCCGGGGTTAAACCACCATGGAAAAGAAAGGGGAAGCTTAGCCCACAAGGGTACTCCTTTCTGTATGCAGCTTACCTGCAAGGGGGGGTCCGGCCAGCCCCGAGATGCTCTGGAAGAAGACATAGACCCCGGCCGCCGACGACATCTTCTGGATGCCCACGACGTCGTCCTCGGCGAGCAGCGGGATGTGGGTGCCCGCCACGGTCCCGATCATGGCCCCCGAGAAGACGCTGCAGGCCATGAGGCCCCAGAAGCCCGCAGCGAAGGTGAAGGTGAACAGGGACAGAGTCAGCAGGATGACACAGATGAGCTCGATGTAGACCTTGCGGATGGGCTCCCGGTTGAGGACCAGCCCTGCCCCGATGCGGCCGAACACCTCGGCCACGGCCATGGCGCACAGCAGCAGGGCCGCGCGGTCGCGGTCCAGGCCAAGGCTGAGCCCCAGCGGGATGATGTACAGGGACGGGGCGAAGAAGCCCAGCGTCACGAAGAGCCCAAAGAGCGTGTAGCAGATGAAGCTCCTCTCCGTCAGCACGGAGAAGTCCAGCAGCGGGGCGCCGGGCTGGCCCCGGGCCTGCAGCTCGGCCGCGGGCTCCACCATGGCCGGGTGGCCAGGCACGTTCTTCGGTGAGGTAGTTAGCTCTACTCCTGAGTCGATGGAGTCGATGGAGGTGCGGGTTTTCTCGTTCTCCAGCATGTACTGCGCTTCCTTCCGGTGCTCGGGGGCGGGGGTCTTGGGGGTCCCTGGCGCGCCGACGATGACGATGGGTCTGAGCAGTGCGCCACAGACCACGAGGTTGAGTTGCAGGAGCCCCACGAACAGCATGCTGTACCTCCAGCCCACTGTCTCCTTCAGGGCTGTGATGGCTGCGGAGGGCAGGGGCGAAGCAGAAAGAAAACCCAGGGTCAGAGGGACGCGGCCGGGGGAGAGCAGAGCAAAGACAGCCGTGCTGGGGGCCCGACGGAACAGTGGTGCCTCAGCTGGGACTCCTGCGGTGGCTCGGGGCAAAGATTCCGCCTGCCAGTGCAGGGGGCCCGGGCTAGAGCCCTGCTCCAGGACGATCCCACACGCCCAGGAATGACTGAAGGCCGTGCAACACGACTGCTGAGCCCACGAGCTGCAACTCATTGAGGCTGAGCGCCTCGGGGCCCGCGCTCGGCAACCAGAAGCCACTGCAGGGAGCAGCCCTCACTCGACACAACTGGAGAAAAGCCAGTGGGGCCGTGAAGACCCAGCACAGCAAAAAAGAAAGCTGACCTGACATGCATTATCCCTGGGGGCCTTTAGGACTTGAGGAGGAGAAAGATGTATCAGGACAAGATGGAACAAACACTTTCAGCCCAGGCTTGCAGGGAGCTTCGGGGGTGCCTTCCTCTAAGCAGAGGCACAAGAAGTGAACGAAGCTTGTGACCCGCATCAGGGTGCACGGACAGCGACCTGCCGGCCAGCCCCAGCCCCAGCCCAGCGTGGGTCATTGACCTCGACTGGAACACAGCTGGGAGCATTCTTCAGCGGCGTCTGAGCTGCTCCTGTGCCGTCACTGCAGAGGTGAGCGGATCTGACAAGGACTTGTGTCCGGGAAGCCTGAAATACTGACTCTCTGGCCTTTTCCAAACTGAACTTCTACCCTGTGAGCTGGATGCTTCTCCAGCCACTCCTCTGGCTCTCAACAGTAGCAGACGAGGGAGAGAACCAACTAAGAATCCGAAAGCTCACAGGATTATCCTGGAATTAACACAGTTACTGCGTGACCGCGGTATAGGCTTGTCAGTAGCTGTGTTGATGCTGTCCTCCGCTTTCTAGCCTGTGGGATGCCCTAACTACCTTCCTGCCAGCCTAGAGGCGTCCTGGAGGCCAGGGCGGGACCCTGGCATGGGGAGGCGGGGTCGGCCGAAGGAGGCTTCAAGCTCCCCAGTGACGCGAGAATAAACAGGCCCGACAAGATTCCAAGTATCTTTGTCATCATCCCAGGAAGGTGAAATGACGTTCCTGAGAATTTCGTTTCACTCGAGTCTCACTCCGTGAGAGCTGACAGTCAGGTTTAAGAGATGCGGTAACCTGGTTAGTAAAAGATGGGCCTGGTGAGACAGCCCCGTCTTCTGGGCCCGGGGCTCCGTTTACTTCTTCAGCACTTCTTTGCTCCCGCCTCTATTTCCCCCGTTAAAATGGAAAACTCAGAATTGTGAGCTCTTTCGGGCTTGGGTATTTCCAAGTGCGTTTGACCCTCTTCTGGCAACAACTGGTCTCCTTTTCTCCCTCTCACCTTCCTTGGTGCCTACTGGCCAGGTGCCAGGGATGAGCTAGGGAGTAAAGCCGGACCCAGATGAAGTTTCCACCTTCAGGGGGTTCGCAGGCCACTGACTGTCCCTCAAGGTTTTATTCTGAAACATTTCAAACCAACAGAAAAGTGCAAAGACTGACACCCATATGCCTGCCATCACCGAAATTCAACAGTGAACAGTTTTCTGTCTGCATATTTATAGCCAAGCATACATTGATTCTTCTGAACTATTTGGGAAGCTTCAGACATGACGCGTCACCCTGAAACGCCGCATCTCCTTTGAACTCCACTGCCGTTCACTGACACACTCACTGAAGAAGGCAGGTTCCTTTGAACTCCACTGCCGTTCACTGACACACTCACTGAAGGAGGCAGGTAAGAGCTGAGTCCAGCTCTCCAAGGTGACTTCTCTCCATTGGTTAGTGAGAGTCATGAGTGCACAGTCTAGACAGGGAAATAAGCCAGGGATGAAAGTCTCCCCGTGAGATCATCCACATAGCTCATGAGCCTGACTTTACCAGCACAATTTAAATCTGTACAGAATATGGCTCTTTTGACCAATGAGAGAAAGAGAATAGTATAAGCAGTCCCCGGATCTATTTAGGAATGGATGGTTCAAGCTTCCTCGCTGAATATATGCTGTGTACCTTTCTATGGGGTTGCAAGGAGTTGGACACAACAGGGCGACCGAGCACACACACGCATGCACACACACACCCCACTTCCTATTTATGTGAACTTGGATGAGTATTAAAATGTTTGAACTCCTACAATGGGGGTAAAGGAGGATAGATCCCGAAAAGCTGCCGGACTGGAGGACACTTAGCCTGTCCTTCTGAGAGAAGACACTTAGCCTGTCCTTCTGCACCATCTAGAGCACCATAAAGGGCCAGCTCACACGAACACGCACGCTCTGGTCGTCCGCTTACCTGGTGCAAAAGCAAACATGGCGAAGCATTCTCCCGTAGAAGCGACCGCCGTGACCACGGAGCGTCTCCTGTCGAAGTACTGTGACAGGATGGTGACCGTCGGCAGAAAGCTGAAGCAGAACCCCAGGCCTGTGACGGACACCAGCGAGACAGTGAGAACCACGCGCCGGCTGACGCCCGAAGGGTGCGTTCAGAGAGCTGGGGTTCGGGCGCTTATTTTAGAAACAATTACATTCAGGGAGCCCAGAAATTCATTCTGGAGCAAAGCAGGTTTCATCAGAGGTCTGGAAAAACTGTAAGAGCTGTTTTGGGAAGCTTGTTGTAGGAAAAAAAAAAAAAGGGAACATAAAAATCTGTTTCGTGGAATTTTTTTTTCCTACTTTTCTGCAGTTTTTCCCCCAGATTTATATAATTCACAGTGCACAGAACCCTTATCAAATATAGTTTTTACATAAGACTTCTATTTGGAAATAAATGAGGTTTTGTATGTGCAGAAATATATGGGAAAAAGTCTGCAAATCTTCACTATGTACACATATATATAGTATAGTTATATATAATCTGAGTAATGTACGGACTCCATTGAAAGGGAAAAAATTTCTGCGTATACATGCATGTCTTTAGTTATATAGAGAGAATTATGTGTGTGTGTGTGTTCAGTCACTCAGTCCAACTCTTTTTGACCCCTTGAACTGTAGCCTGCCAGGCGCCTCTGTCCGTGGGATTTCCCAGGCAAGAATACTGGAGCAGGTTGCCATTTCCTTCTCCAGGGGATCTTCCGGACCCAGGGATCAAACCTGTGTGTCCGGCGTCTCCTGCATTGCAGGCAGATTGTTTACCACTGAGCCACTGGGGAAGCCCGTGTGTGTGTGTGTGTGTGTGTGTGTGTGTGTGTGTGTGTGTATAGGGATAATTATATATAATCTGTGAGTAATGTGTGGACTCCTCTGAAAGGGAAAAAGTTTTCCAAATATATATACATATGTATGTGTGTATTTAGTTATGTATATAGTTATATACAGAATTACACATATACAGAGTTTTATATATACATAGTTATAGAGAGTTATATAGAGAACGTTATATATAGTTTTATACATATAGTTATGATATATATATACAGTTATATATATATATATATATAAAATCTGTGACTCATGTACAGACTCCTTTGAAAGGAGAAAAGTTTCCTCAGACCCCTCGGTCCAGCGCCGGCCCCTCCCCTACAGCTCAGACTTCTCACAACCAGACTTGGGAAGCGCTGGTTAAAGACATTCAAACCTTATTTTGTGAAAAGGACGTCTTGTGCCTGCAAACTCTTGTGAAAGAGAAGTTCTCTTTCTCATCGGTAAATATTAAAACATCAGACACAAAGTCCTGGGTGTTGAGAAGAGGAGGCATCCGGCCCAGTTCAGAGGCACAGATGTGGGCCAGCCCTCATTTTAAAGAGAAAAGTGAACAGGGGGGAGAGACGCGCGATGGGTCCGGGTCCCTCCTTCCCCACGGCTCATTCTCGACACCGAGTCTCCGGGGAAGGTACGAGCCCGGGAGAGACGCTCACCAGAGACGATGCCGATGGCGATGTACATGTGGTAGACCTTCTGCGAGAAGGCAGCCGTCACCATGCCCGCGCTGACCAGCAGGCCGCCCAGCATCACCACCAGGCGGTGTCCGAACCGGCTGCTCAGGACGGTGGAGAGCGGGGCTGCAGAGGAGAGCGGGCGGGTCTCAGCCCCCAGGGCGTCAGCCTCAGCCTCAGCCTCCCCCGGAGTCTGTCTTTTTACCTTGTTACCGAAGTGTAGTTGACTTGCAACAAAGTGATTCAGTTACATAAATGCTTTAAAATTTTCTCTCCACTGTTGTTTTTGGCTGCACTACAGTTGGTGGGATCTTAGTTCCCTGATCAGGGATTGAACCCGGGCCCTCGGCAGGGAAGACGGAGTCCTAACACTGGACCACAGGGAGTTCACCCCACTAAGGTTTATCACGAGCCCCTGAATACAGGTCTCTGTGCTGTACAGGAGGCCCTGGGTCTTCATCGGTCCCGCACACGCTGGTTTGCACCAGCTGACCCCGCACGGCCTCCTTCCCGCCTTGGCAACCACAAGTCTGTTCTCGTGCCTTAAGTCTGTCTTAAGATCCCATCCTCTAAAATCTCTTTTGGGGGCTCCTCCAAGAGAAAGCCAGAGTCACAGTCTAAAACTTACATCCGTCTTCTTAGATGACGACTCTGACCCAGCAGGAGCCCCTGTGAAACTGGAGATGCATTACATTCATGTTCTTCTGTGATAAACACGGGATTTCCAATGACTCTGTGTTACTTTTTCTGTTTCTATGCTCATTGCTTTGGATTCTTTTGAACAAGACTCCATTTAGGGTCAAATTCCACTTGACTTTTTTGCAAATGGTATGAAAGTATGGTGGGTTGTGTTATGCAAAGCAGAAGCAGGCGAGCCATGGGACAGATGATTCAAAGTGGCTGATGCATTACGGTCGGCATAGCTTCTATGCACTCTGTGCCCCAGGACATTAAAGTCTGGCAAGTAAGTTTCCTAGTTATATGTTACTTAGGCTACCACTGCTACCCCCTCCACGCGCCCCCCCCCCCCCGGGAGTACGAGGAGATAAGGGGACCCTCCAGACTTGGAGGAGAAAGAATGATGTGGCACGTGCTGGACAGAAAGAGCAAAACCACCAAAAAAGGACTCGATGGTGTTGAGGTTGGGCCGTATATCTCTCTCAATGCTGGTAGAGCATCAGCTCATACGTTAATACAGTGAAGAATGAAATCACCAGGGCCATTTTTAGGCAGTGTGCAGACTCAGGCATTAGTGACCAGGATGAAAGCATTCTGTGTAAGTCCATCTGCTCAAAGCTCTGGTTTTTCCAGGAGTCATGTACAAATGTGAGAGCTGGACCATAAAGAAGGCTGAGCGCTAAGGAACTCATGCTTTCAGCTTTCCAATTACGGTTCTGGAGAAGACTTTTGAGAGTCCCTTGGACAATGAGGAGATCAAAGCAGTCAATCCTAAAGGAAATCAACCCTGAATATTCATTGGAAGGACTGAAACTGAAGCTTCAATATTTTGGCCACCTGAAGAGCCAACTCATCGGAAAAGACCCCGATGCTGGGAAAGATTGAAGGCAGGAGGAGAAGGGGGCGACAAAGGATGAGATGGTTGGATGGAATCATCAACTCAATGGATATGAGTTTGAGCAAGCTCCGGGAGATGGTGAAGGACAGAGGAGCCCAGCATGCTGCAGTCCATGGGGTCGCAAAGAGTTGGATATGACTTAGTGACTGAACAATAGCAACAACATAACAGCATTTAGAACAATTATCTTCTGGGACTTCCCCGGCAGTTCAGAGGCTAAGAAACTGCACTCCCAACTTGGGGGGCCCAGGTTTGATCCCTGGTCAGGGAACTGGAACCCACATGCTGCAACTAAGACCCAGCACAGCCGAGCAAATAAGTTAGTGAATTAATTAAAGTTAAAGAAAGAACAGTTGTCTGTGTTACAATAGTATTAGCTGGGTATTTCTGTTGACTATATTATCTTTGGTTAGAAAAGGACTGAAAGTTCAACTCTGCAATTTTCTTACTTCGGTTACCAAATGTAAAATTTTGGTTCTAGTTCATGTAAGTTATCTTTCCAAGAAAGTAAACAGGCCGCCAACTAAGAAAGTATCTTAATCTTCACACCGGAACTAGGAGTGCGTCCATGAAACATGTAGGAGACAGAATCAGGACCAAGGGGATAAAGTCTGACTTCAGCAGAGAACAGTGGAGCTGCCTCTTTCAGGCACTGCAGGGCAGAAACCTGAGTATACTCAGGCAAGCCTGGGCTTCCCCGGGGCTCAGATGGCAGAGAGTCCGCCTGCAGTGCAGGGGACCTGGGTTGGATCCCTGGGTTGGGAAGATCCCCTGGAGAAAGGAATGGCAACCCGCTCCAGTATTCTTGCCTGGAGAATCCCATGGACAGAGGAGCCTGGCGGGTTGTCCATGGGGTCACAGAGAGTCAGATAGAGTGAATGACAGTTCAGAAAACTTTAGAGGTGACGGCTCCATGGCAGGATGCGAACCTAAAGTTAGGGAAGTTGAATGCAGCTCCGTTAACTGTCGGGGGTAAGTTCAACGGCCCTGCTTGCTCAGGAAAGCCTGCTGTAGCCCCGACAGATGGATGAAGCATCGTGAGACCTCACCGCTGTGTCGTGTTGCTAGTGAAAGTGAGTGTGGTAAGAATTACACTACAGTGTATTGTAACTGATGCTGCTGGATTTGGGAGTCCAGACGGGAACTCCTTTAGGGAAGGAGGTGTTTGGAATTCACAACGTCCCCTCTGGACAACATGTATACTTTTTCATGCTCTCCTTTCATGCATTCCATCTCTCTTCTGCCTGTAGCCACACCTGCCGTTTCCACCTGTTTCCTAAGCACGTTTTTACGAGACCAGGGCCCGGGATGCCGAAGACTTTGTGACATTTCTTCTCTAGGAAATGACTAGCTTCCCCGTGAGCCGGAGTTTACCGCTGTCCTCAGGGTACTCTGCGGGATCCTAAGAGCATGCACGGGAGGCCTTTAACACGTGTGCTCTGAGCTGACGGTAGTCAGGTCTGGCAAACAGACGATCTTCCTCAGCCTCTCTTACCTCATTAGGCAAACTGCCAAGACACACATGCTTATCTGGCGTTGAAGCTGAAAGATGTACTAACCTGTGAATGTTAAGACGAACACACAAATGGAGATGATCCACGAGATCCTGCTGTTGGACTCATTGAAACTGTCCATTAAGTCATTGAAGAAGACGCCAAACGACTTGATGATGCCGTAGGTGAAGACTTCAACGAAGAAAAAGAAACCGCGACCACCCAGCCCCACCCACCGTCAGGCACTTGAGTGTAAACATTGGCTCTGCAACAAAGCTGTGATTTCTTATGGGACATTCTTAATCTGAAAGAAAAAATTAAAACAAAATTAGACCAGCAGTGGCCTGAGGGTAGATGATTCTAATACTGGACATCACGGATAAGAGCTACTTACTACAGTTCTTAGGTCAATGAACATTTAAATCATGTGCAGTTAGGATAACGTCTTTGAATAGTAATAGTATCTACCCATCTATTTATATCTGTCCATTTATCTATATATCTGTCATCTATCATCATCTGTCTCTCTCATCTACCTATCCATCCATCCTTCTATCTAGCGAGCTGTCACATCATCTGTCTCTCTCATCTACCTATACATCCATCCTTCTATCTAGCTAGCTATCACATCATCTGTCTCTCTCATCTACCTATCCATCCATCCTTCTATCTAGCTCGCTGTCACATCATCTGTCTCTCTCATCTACCTATCCATCCATCGTTCTATCTAGCTAGCTATCACATCATCTGTCTCTCTCATCTACCTATCCATCCATCCTTCTATCTAGCGAGCTATCACATCATCTGTCTCTCTCATCTACCTATCCATCCATCCTTCTATCTAGCTCGCTGTCACATCATCTGTCTCTCTCATCTACCTATCCATCCATCCTTCTATCTAGCGAGCTATCACATCATCTGTCTCTCTCATCTACCTATCCATCCATCCTTCTATCTAGCGAGCTGTCACCTAACGAACTATCGTTGTGTTGTATATGGAGCGCCTGGGGAAGTCAGGTTTCCAAGCTATGGCAGTTAATGGCAAAACCTAACCAAACAAACATAAAGAACGCGGGCAGGATATTTAGAGGCACTTTGGAGGATGAAGAAAGGCATCCATGCTGACCGTGAACCTGAAGACAAGTTAGGTGACCATAACTGGTCACTGAACTGACCAGAAGACACGTGGATCAGAAAGGATGCCCAGGAAGAGGCACACAGGCCACCCTCCAGGGCCAAGTGCGGGAGACACCTTGCGTCTGCCTGGGGCAGCGGGTCCTTCAGAGCCGCCTGCTTCCCACCCGATCCGGGTCTGGGGTCACGTGCGGATGCACTTGCAGGACCGGAATGGGGCAGATGAAAATGTGGGCACTTGTCTGCTGGGAGCCGGCTCAGCACGACTGAGCCCCTCACAGCGCGTCACCCCGTGGTGTCTGAGGGCTGCACTTCCTCCACACAGGACCAGCACTCTGGGATATAAGGTCCAAGTCAGGGCCCACCAAGTCAGGGGTCTGGGCAGCTCGGGCACGTAAGCCAGCTACCCCCGGCTTCACTGTGCTTTTCCATTCAACTCGCAACAAACATCAGGACAGACAGTACCATCACTAAGGGGACACACTCCAGTCAATCCTGGAGGCAGGGACGCTTAAGTCCCTGCAGTTCTGCAGCGGACCGATGGCCATAAACGTGGGCTTTTTCAAACCTCTGCAGTTGCACACACTTTCCAAGTCATGTGTGTTTTTAGCCCAACTAAACTCGTTGACAAGAGTCAATGAGTCTGTGGTCTCTGAGCTCTTAATGGCAACCCACCAGTCAATTCGAAAGGAAATCAACCCTGAATATTCACCGCAAGGACTGATGCTGAAGCTCCGATACTCTGACCACCTGATACGAAGATCTGACTCACTGGAAGAGACCCTGATGCTGGGAAAGACTGAGGGCAGGAGGAGAGGGGATGACAGAGGATGAGATGCTTGGATGGCATCACTGATGCAATGGATGTGAATTTCCGCAAACTCCAGGAGACAGTGAAGGACAGGGAAGCCTGGTGTGCTGCAGTCCATGGGATTGCAGAGATTCTGACACGACTTAAGGGGCTGAATGACGACACCTTGAATTTAAGGATCCTCTGCAACTATGCGGCTGTATCCCAGTGGACGTTCAGAGCGTACGGGTAACCTAGCCCTGAGCTGCAGTGTGCATGTGCTAAGGCAGGTTTTACTGCTAACGGAGGGTGAAGGACAAGTAACAGGACAAACTTCCACCGGCTAGTAACTTGTCAGTTTCTGATACAGGGTCCAGTATTCAGAATTTGCTCTAAGAATCTTACAAAGCAACAAATCTGACCTCATTTCATCTTGTTCAGCCTACTGATAGCACGTCAAACCCTACTTTGAAAGGACTATATACGCATTTTTACCCTCTTACTGTTAGCTATTTGGTTGCATAAAATAGGGCACACGACGCTTTAAGAAGCTTATGCTCCCGGCAGCAAAGGCCTCTGTTCTGATGAGTCCGCGTGTCATGCCTGAGAGTGGAGGGGGAAGATGGGACGCAGAGAACTCAGCGGCTCGGGGTGGAGGCCGACGGTCACAGACCAGCTGGCCTGTCACGTTCCCAGCGTGGAAGGCAGCCGCTACCACAGGCAACCCGGAGCCCTCCAGCAGCGGAGGCGTTCCAGGCCTCCTCCTTCCTTAGACTTTCTGAGGCCACCCCCAGGATGAGGCGGCTGGGGCAGAGGCGCGCCAAGAGTAGTGGGCTTACGACTGAGAAGGAAAAAGAAACTGTATTGGGCTGACCAGAAAGTTCGTTCGGGTCTCTCTGTAGGCTGGTAAGGGAAACGTGACCAAGTTTCTTGGCCAACCCGACCCGCGCCAGTGTTGGCTTTGGCACCGTGGTCACCCCTGGGAGGGAAGAAGGGAGTGTCGGGGGCCCACAGCCCAGGTCACCCTCCCTTCTTGTTCCCCGACTCGGCCATTCCTTTGAGCTCCACCTCGGAAGCCCAAGACTCCTTCACTGGTGTCTTAACTGGCTCCACGTGTCTGGTATGATTAATCTTGCTGAAATGCTGCACCGTCATGACATTTTTCTGCTCGGACTTTTTCAGCGCTTTCCTCTTTCTGAAGGACAGAATCCATGGGACCAGCTTGACGTTCCATGTCCTTCCTAGCTGGACACCCAGCCTGACCTGCTGTCCGCGGACCTCTGCAGCCTTACCCGCCTGTTCTAGGACTCCACTAGCCAGGCCACCCTGGACCCCTCCAGGCCTCAGTGCCTCCAGCCCCCTTGCCTGTGGCGTGCCCCCTCCCCAGGCTGGAGGCCCCCTCCGTATGGCTGGCGCCCACAGGTGTGGCTCCATTGCGTCCTCCTCCTCCGTGAGGCTTCCTCTGATCCGCTCAACCTCAGGGGTCTCTTCCTGGGACAAGCATCCTTGAAAAACAGGGGGCTGTCTACTTGTATGCACTTGTCTTATTTGCTCAGTTAAGTTATAAGCTCATGGAAAACAAGCTGGGGCCTGGGTCCCTACAGACCCCTCGGGTACCTCGCACACAGGACGTACCTGCCAGGCGCCTGGGCCTACAGCCGGGGGCGCGGGGCGGCGACAGCACAGAGGTGGCCTCCACCTCCACGGCGTCAGCGTGTGTTGATGATAATGATAAAAACCCTTAAGGCTGAAATCCCATCACATCTTAAAACCATTCAGCCGTGTCCTTCCGGAACTCAGCACATTTCCGGCCAGCAGTGGCGGCTAAGTCCAAGGCCACATGGGCACGATCTGACCCAGAAGGGGGCCCTGGAAATCCGAGCATTTTAATAGCGGGCTCAGGCCAACCTGAACAAAAACACATTGGGCTGACATTGATAAAGGCCCCAGGGGGACAAAAGGAATCTCTAGCCTGCTGCAGGACGGAGGCATGATCTTTGGCTGGGTGGTACTTAGCAGAGCACGGCTTCCCTGGAGGCTCAGCTGGTAGAGAAACCGCCTGCAGTGAGGGAAACCTGGGTTCAAACCCTGGGTGGAGAGCATGGCAACCACTCCAGTATTCTCGCCTGGAGAATCCGATGCACAGAGGGGCCTGGCGGGCTGCAGTCCAGGGGGTAGCAAAGAGCCGGACATGACTGAGCGGCTACTGCATTCACTAGAGGAGCAGGAGTGGCCTGCAGTCTCTGCACAAAGCTGAGGCCGCCTCCTCTCAGCAGGCCCTGGGTGAGGCCGGAGCTCAGTCCTGCTCACTGGCCTGTCTCTCTCTCTCACCCCCTTGCTGTGTGGCCTGGAGAAAGCTGCTGCGCCTCTGTGGGCCTGACCACCTCACTAGTCAAATGAGGAGGTTGGCCCTGGGACTCCTTAGAGCTCCACCCAGCTCTGGCAGCTGATCTTTAGTGCCCAATCACCTGAGTCATCGGGTTGAACCTGGTGGCCCAGGGTGCCCGGGGAGCTGGGAGGGAGGCATGAGTGCCAGGTGATGCCCGCGGGCGCGGGTGGACAGGTGGCGACGCCGGCGAGGTCTGCACCGGGCCGGCAGGCTACAGGATGGCGGCCACTGCTTCCCTCCTGTTTCCTCTCTGAGCCCTCCTGGGTGTTCGATGCCTCTGTGTTTTTTCTTCCCAAACTTTGCTTTATATCCAGGCTCCTCCCCTGAAGCCAGATGCAACTGTAACTGTCACCTGCATTCTTAGGGTTGGGGAGGTCATTATTACTGGATCACCCTAAAGGGAAGATGACCCTCCAGGACCCAGAGCCCCCAGTGTTACTCCTGTATCGCGCTAGCGCACCCTGTGCTCTGGTGTAGCGAGCGCTGGAGAGCGTGACACAGAATGGTAACAGAGCAGCCCGGACGCTGTAACACACAGTGGGGCCGCCCTGCACACAGCGGCTGCTGTCCCCAGCCCCAGCCCTGGGCAGTGTGCTCGACACATAGCATGTGCTGGATAGAAGTTCACTGAACGCGGTATGTGTCCTGGGGTGCTCCTGAAGCAGCGCATGGCTCTAGCCCCCCAAAGCCCTGCTGGCAGAATAAACCTTCCCTGGACTCTGCTGCTATGCACTCAGCAGGCCGGCCGGCTTAACGAACGGGTCAGCCTCTACAAACAAAGCCAGAAACCAAGGCCTGCGGCTTAAAAGGCTCTAAGAATTCCAGAACATGGAGATATCTGTTTGCTTTTACGGGTACATGCATTTCTCTGATGGGAAGGGATACTCTTTGACTGTGTGGGGATACAGTCACGCGACTCCGTGGCCTGGGGAGAATCACTCTGCTCCTTGATCTTCAGTCTCAAGAGGTGAACAGGGTCCTTAAACTAGACGGGGATGATCTTCGCTCTCGTCCTGCCCTAGAACCTCCACTCTTGATGGCCTCTGACCCCGACTGACCCTACGTGACCCTTTCATCTTTCTCAATTTGCTTCTAAGCCCTCTGACCCAAGGCCCACAGGTCTGCCTTTGTGAGGCTCGTGTGCATTTGTTGACTTTGTATTTACCATTAACTGGGGAAATGACTTCATCTCTTAAGTTTCACCCTCTAAAAGCAGGGTGAGGTGCGGCTACTCTGGAGGGTAAGATGCTCAGACTCCAAACTGGGGTTCCTGGCAGCCATCCCACCCTCACCCTAACGTTCGTCCAGAGGAAAAGGATGAACAAAACGCGCTGGGCCGTTTGGAGTGATTTCCTATGAGTATTTGGTCATCTAATCTTAAATAAATGACTGTTCTGCCAAGGCTTGGAAAGCTGCTAGAGCTGGGAATCTCTCTGAGATTTGATTTCCTGAGAAAAGCTTTGCCCTGGAGGCATAAAGAATGCAAAATATTGGACTGGGATGGACCATCAGGGTGCTCGTCCAGGGTCAGAGCAGAGCGAAGTCCAAAACGAAGGCTCTGGCGGGCAGAGGTGCTGCTGGTGTAAGCGCAGCCTCCCGCCTCCCTGGCCACTGCCTCCCTCCAACCTTCTTAAAGGCGTAGCCTGGAGAGCAGTTTTCGACAAGTTGTTTCCGGCCCTAGCAGTCAGAACTCGTCTGTCTTAAGGTGAAGTTCACCTCCATAATCTATTAAAAAAAAAAAAAAAACCCCAAGCCTAACCTGGACAGCCACCCCGACCGCTCTGAATCATTGGCTAAACTGGTTCACCCCTTTTATAAGACAGTGACGCGGACAGCGAGCCCCTAATTTAAATGTCCTCCTCAGGAGTTCCAGCAAGGAAAGTCCTTTTTGGGAAACCACAGAAGGAAAACTCAGGGTTAGCGGTTCTCATGAAGAGAGGAGAGCGTTTCCACTTGGCTGCATTGTTTATTTACATACTGGAACTCTATCTTGGACAGGCTCCCCTTAATTATGAGAGAAATATTTCTATATCCACCAGGCAGGGTAACTGTTCCCCTCCCCACCACCAGATGCTGAGACTGGAGCTTGGACCCGGGAAGAACCCTCCCTTACAGATCTCTGCACAGCACTTGGGACTATTTTTTGCCAACAAGACCCTGCACCTAATCCACTTACTATGATTTGCAAAATGATGAGATTACAGAGAAATCCCATTCCCAGGGCAGAAACCGTCTCCGTGCAGAAAGAGCTGCCCAGGGGTGTCTAAACCGTGCATACAAACCCAGCTCCCAGGTGGACCAGTCTTCACCGCTCGTTCTGCCCCACTGGGCTCCGGGGAAGTCTTTTTCTGAGACTGACGCACTCCCCCCGCCCTTGCGTTTGCTGACAAGTTACCGTGCCACCTAACACGCTTCTATCACCTGTCTGCTAGGGGAGCGTGGGGCTCTAGTTTAAAAAAGAAGGCAGCAAAGAAAACCAGAAGGAAGTAACCCATTTCCTCCGCTAGACCATCCTCCCTGGCCACGGCTCCGCTCCGCTCCGCTCCCCGGGCGCTTCCCCGTGGTGGGCAGCCCCGGGGACCTTGGAAGTTGAGCGCGACCAGCCGTCCGCAGACAGCCCTGCCGGTCAGGGCAGGCGAGCGGCTGTCGGGGCCCAAGCCTGCCTCCCGGTTGGCCGCCCCGGCGCGTGCGGCGGGTGGGGGGAGGCCGGGACCCCGTCTTTCCCCGGAGCTGCCTCCGGGGCCGCCCTGCGCGCGCGCCAGCCTGGGGACAGTACCTCTGACATTTCGCTCCCATGACGCGCGGACAACTTCATGCGGAAAATGCGTGCGGCGGGGCTCAGCGCGGCGCCCCCCGCTGCCGACAGCCCGGAGACCCTCGCCGGAACCGGGGAGGGGGCACCCAAAGGCCAGACCTGCCTTTAGGTGTCTTCCGGACCCCCTGTTCCGGGGCCGCCGACAGGCAACTCTCGGCTGCCTACACCGGCGACAGCGCGCCATCCCGGGGCCCCCAGCGTTACCAACTGTCAGAGAGGATTCCGGGAGCACGGTGTCCAAAACGCTCGGCTTCTCGGTGGTTTCCTCCCCCTCCTTCCAACGCCCCCCCCCCCACCACACTAGCCCCCCGAAAGCTCCGAACACAGGTTTTCACAAAACCACCCACAGCCCACCATCAAACTTTTAAACACGTAAAATGATAAAAACCAACTCACCAAGTTAGGACGGAGGAGAATAAACCCCAAAGGCTCTCAATTAAGGCGGAGGCCGGGCCACCCCCTCCTTATAAGCAGTTCGGGAACACGAGAAAGGATTAACCCCTGAGGCGTGGGCCCCAGCCTATGGCAAGTTGGTTCCGGCGGGCGAGCCCCGGGCGCCCGGCCCCCCGCCCGCCCCCGCGCCTCGGGCCACCGGGCCGCGCCCCCCGCCCCCCGCCCCGCCGCCCGCGCCCGAGCCCGAGCCGAGCCGTGCGTGCGGCCGCCCGCGCCCCGGCCCCGCGCCGCTGCCTATCGCTTATCCTATACCGGCTGCAGCCGGTCTCCGCCGGCCTCGGGGGCGCGCCGCCGACCATGTGCTGCGAGCGCGGAGCGCCGCCAAGGAGGGGGCCGGCCTGGCGTGCGCGCGCCGGCCCACGTGGACGAGGCCGTGTCGGGCGCGCGCCCGCCCGGAGCCGGGGCCGGGGGTCACGGAAGGTAACGGCCTGGCCGTTCCGATCAGCCGCGGGGTCCCGCAGGGCCGCCCCCGCCCCGGCCGCCGGCGTCCTGGACACGCCGCCCCCCGCCCCTCCTAGCCCCGCGCATCCCTGCGCGCCAAGCCTGGCCGGACCCGGGCGCTGGCCGCGCAGAAAGCCGGGACCTCCGGCCGGGCGCGCGGATTCCGCGGGCCACCTCCCTGCCCGCAGGTCCCCGGCGCGCCCCCTGCGCGGCCCTGCCCGCGCCCGCAGGGCTCAGGCTCGCGGCTCCGCGCCCGCCGCGGGCAGAACAGGTTCCTTCCAGGTTGGGTGTGAGCCGCGCGCGCGGCGCCGGGGACCCCGAGTTCTTCCTCCCGCGCCCACTTCCCCAGGTTTCGTCAACTCGCGCATCCCCGCGGTTCCTCTTGGCGGGGGCGACGGGGGCCTCAGGGGCCCCGGGGAGCTCGCGGCCCGGCTGCACGGGAGCCTCGCTTCACCCCCTTTGCTGCAGCGGCGACAGCATCGCGTGGCGCTCCGGGGATGTGAGCGAGCGGCCGGGCTGAGTCAGCATCCCCGGCCCGGGGCGCGCGCGTCCTCCCCTCCGGGCGGGAGGCGGCGTCCTCGCAGGTGCGCGGCCGCCTAACTCCCGGGGGGCTCCGCGGGGACGTGGAGGGGGTGCGCGCCCCCGTCCGGGGGCCCCGACCCCAGGGTCACAGTGCATTCAGCACACGATGCTCGGGAAACGTCAGTTACGAGCTCAGTTACGAGTGGCCGGGACAAAGCAGTGTGTTTCGGAGCCGCGGGGCCCCAGGCTGGCCCGCCTGGCGTCCACCTCGCGTCCGCGGGGCCTCGTGGAGACCTGCTGGGAAGCAGAGGCCTCCTTCCCCGCACCCGCCGGCCGCTCCCTTGTCTGGGTTCGGAGAACGTGCTCCTTATGTCTGCAACTCGGGAGACCCGAATTTGGCGGTGCGTGTACGGAGGGTCGCCGCCGGGCGGAGTCGGCGGTCCGAGTCCTAATACCCATCTCTGCAGTCACTGCCTGTCTTCTCTGGTGGTTCGGGTCCGGGTCCCGCGGGTCAGGGGCGGGCTATGAGGACGCAGGGCTCCCTTGGGACTCGGACAGTGCGCTGGGGACCGCGGGTGCGCTTTGCAGCCTTGCAGAGGCAGCCTGATTCCTGGAGCGTCAATTTCTAAATCTATGGAGTAGAGGCAGTGGTGGTATTCCCAGAATCGGAGGGCGTGATTGGTGATGTCGGTAAAGTACGGATCCCAGAGACTGCCTTATGGTAAGCCCTCAGTCGCTGTAACCGCTTCTCATCACTGCTACTTCTGACTTATCAGGTCCAGCCGCCTTATTGGGTCCAACCGCCTGGGGATCCTTTTTGAGTTGTTCTTCTCAGACTTCAATGTAATGATATTTAGACTCTGATTTTAACCACCAGCATGCAAGCACTTAGTGCTGAATCAGGAGTGCCTGGAAACATAATCCTTGAAACTTAGGATGTTACAGTGCGTCAGGGCACAGCCCTGTCGGAGTGTGGAAATGCCACATTCAACATGACACAGCACACACTGTACTGAGACCTGCTTAGGAGCCTAAGGGAGCAAGCAGTCCATTAATGTAGCTGAGTGGACTGCTGGCAAGTCACAGAAGATCTCGGTCCTTCAGCTTCCTGGTTTTAAAAATTAGATAAACAGGGCAGAAAGTCCTGGGGGGCGAATGAACCTTTGGGGAAATCACATCTGAGTCTTGGACCAAATGAAATGACTAGCTTTTGGAGGAGCATAAGTATAATAATAATAATATTTTATTGATATTAATTGTATCTGTTAGTGGCAAAAGGAGAAGAGGATGATAGAGGGTGAGGTGGTTGGATAGTGTTGCCGCCTCATTGGACGCGAATTTGAGCAAACTCTGGGAGATGGTGAAGGACAGAGGAGCCTGGCGTGCTGGAGTCCGTGAGGTCACAAGGAGTTGGACACGACTTAGTGACAGAAGACCGCCACCAATTAGTCATTTTTTGTTTCACTTTTGCTTTGTTCCCTGTATTAGGTGCCATTTGCGTGGTCTGATTTTATGCCCATCTGTCTGTGCGCTCAGTCGTGTTGGGCTCTTTGTGACACTATGGACTGCAGCCTGCCAGGCTCTGACTATTGGAGTGGTTTGTTGTGCCCTCCTCCAGGGGATCTTCCCGACCCAGGGATGGAACCAGAGTCTGTTGAGTCTCCTGCACGGGCAATCTAATACTTTACCACTAGCGCCCCCCGGGAAGCCCGTCAGCAGCCTTCTACAGTTGACACGTATCCCCATTTTACAGATGAGAAAGGTTGAGGCACAGAGCACAAGAGGGATTCTGCCCAGGTGCAGATACGCTGGCTTTCTTGCAACGAAAGCCCATCAGGTATGACATTTGCCACCTGTGTTTGGATAGCAGCGGGGTGTCTGGGAACCCAGCCTCTATCCGGTGTTGCCAGCCACAAACCTGTGACCTTTGCCCATCCTGGTTAGCGGCTGGTTTCACCTTGTTCCCTGGATCCTAGTGAGACCAAGGGTGGACATTTTTTCCCTCTTCTCCAGGGAAAGCACTGCATTACCATGCAAATCAATTACCCCACCAACTGCCCCCCAAACAAAACTAACCCTCTTTAGTGCTAGACCTGAACAAAAGGACCTTTGGAATCTGGAGTACAGAACCAGAAAAATCAGGAAATTAAATTCCGAGTTCAGCGCCCCCTTCGCCCCTCCTGTTGTGTCTGTCGTAACCCGGCGGCAGCAGAGCCCTGGGCTTCACTTGCTGGGGCCGAGGCTATCTAGAGGCTCTTAGCCCGTCCCGCAGCACCTCTGGAAGCGGGCTGGCTCCAGAGAGCGGTCCACAGGGCTCTTTTCTACCCTCTGGCTTTGGCTCATTTGCACGAGAACAGATTCCTTTGTGCGCACTTGGCCTGCCTGGTCCCAGCCAAAGGCCGAGTCCTTCTAGTCTTCACGTTGGGTTGCTAGGCAGATATGACCCTGGCTTGCAAATAAGCTCTCTGCATTTACCAGCCCGTGAGAACCTCAACTTGGGGTAAGTAGACTGAAAGGAATCTTGTCTGGAGCTCAGGGAGGCACAGGCCTGCTTTAAGGGCTGGGTCTTCAGAGCAGCCACTGAAGAGGGGACTCTGGAGGGGGCTTGTGGGGAGACCTTGATGGCCCGCCTGCCGCCCTGTCTCCCCCGTTCCTGTCTCTGCCTCAGGCACCCATGATCCAACCACGTGTGTCCCATGGACGCAATTGTCTTTTTTTTAGACTTTTACAATTTTATTTTAAAAAACATTTATTTCTTACTTATTTGGTTGTGTTGGGTCTTAGTTGCAGTGCGTGGACTTCTCTCTGGTTGTGGCCTGTGGGCTTAGCTGCCTGGCTGCACGCGGGATCTCAGCTCCCCAACCAGGGGTTGGACCCATGTCCCTTGTGTTGCAAGGCAGGTTCTTAACCACTGGACCACCTGGGAAATCCCTTGACGGACACAAATTCTTCCTTTAAAACTTTTAGTATCTGCTTCTGCAGGCAGCAGAGAATGTAACTGATTTTAACCTCTAGAAATCTTAATTTTTCAGGTGGAGGTACTGGGTTTATCTTGAGGTTTATAGGAGTCCCCCAACCCAGACCCATCTGATGGTTTGAAGGAAGGCAGCGACCTTCAAGTGACCAACCTAGACAGCATATTAACAAGCAGAGACATTACTTTGTTGACAAAGGTCCATATAGTCAAAGCTATGGTCTTTCCAGTAGTCATATATGGATGTGAGAGTTGAAAGATAAAGAAAGCTGAGCACCAAAGAATTAATGCTTTTGCATTGTGGTGCTGGAGAAGACTCGAGAGTCCCTTGGACTGCAAGGAGATCCAACCAGTCCATCCTAAAGGAAATCAGTCCTGAATATTCATTGGAAGGACTGATGCTAAAGCTGAAGCTCAAATACTTTGGCCACCTGATGCAAAGAACTGACTCACTGGAGGGAAAGATTGAAGGCAGGAGGAGAAGGGGACAACAGAGGATGAGATGCTTGGGTGGCATCACCGACTCAGACATGAGTTTGAGTAAGCTTCGGGAGTTGGTGATGGACAGGGAAACCTGGCGTGCTGCAGTCCATGGGGTCGAAAAGAGTTGGACACAACTGAGCAACTGAACTGAGTGACCTTCAAACAGAAATGCATGTTTTGTGAAAAATCTGAAGATTTGCCAAGGGGAAAACATGTTCCTAGGTGCAGATTTGGGGGGATTGCTTTTCCGAACATCAGCTCTTTTCTAAGTTGATTTGTGTGAGAGCCCACTGCGGCGCAGTGCCGTGTTTCTTTATTCCTGTGCAGTGGGCCTTCTCTCACTTAACCAGAGCCAAGGTCTCACCAGGGTGCGCTGCCCCAGCTGTAAACACCTCTTGGGGGAAGATCAAAATGTTCCGTCAGGGAAGACTCCTCTCTGCAAGTCAGTATGGCCCACCCGCCAAGTGCATCTTGTTAAAGACGTATTTCCAAGAATGTTATCTTGTGCTTAATGATAGCCTGTTAAAATTTATAATATATGTTGCTTGATTATAAATGACTTACAGTAATAACGACAGTGGCTTAATCTAGAAGGGATTTGTTTTTTTTTTTTTACACTTGGAGCAAAGCATTAAACAAATTTAAATTTATATACAAAGTCTGGCTTCCCTGGTGAAGAACTCGCCTGTCAATGCAGGAGACCTAAGAGATGAGGGTTTGAGTCTTGGGTCGGGAAGATCCCCCGGAGAAGGGGATGGCAACCCAGGCCAGTATTCTTGCCTGAAGAGTCCTATGGACAGAGGAGCCTGGGAGCCTGTAGTCCCTGGGGTCGCCAAGAGTTGGACACGACTGAAGGGGACTTGGCACAAGCAGCACAAAACAGGACAAGGTAGTTAACTACTTTCGAACATAAAGGTCAAGTGTATTGCGATAAAATGGAAATGCAGTTTTGAAAAAAACAAGAGTGAAATGAAAGAAAATTTCCAACCTGATGAGAACCAAGTGATTTTTAAGTGAATAGTGGTGGGAATTCCCTGGCAGTCCAGTGGTTAGGACTGGGCGCTTTCACTGCTGGGGCCGGGTTCAATCCCTGGTCAGGGAAATAAGATCCCACAAGCCACGTGACATGGCCGTAAATAAATAGGTAGATAAAAACGTGAAACGGTGGTTTTCACATTGCTCTGGTGTTTCTGTGATACTGGATACATGACAGGAGTGTTTAATAGTTCAGATAATACTATTAAATACAGTTGAAATGAGATCTTTTGTGCCTATTTAGAGCTGTGATGAAGCATTGAAGGTGCCTTAGAACTATGAGGGTTTTAGGGGCTGAATGTCTGTGCTCTTCCCCTTTCAGGCCCGCCCTCTGGTCCCCACCCCAGGCGATAGTGCCTGGAAATGGAGCCTTTGAGAGGAATTGGCATTAGATTAGATCATACGGTGGGGCCCATACGATGGAATTAGTGGCTTTATAGGAAGCGAGGGGCTTCCCTGGTGGTCCAGTGGTTAAAACTCCATGCTTCCAATGCAGGAGATACGGGTTTAATCCGTGGTCTGAGAACTAAGATCCCACACGCTGAGGGGAATGGCCAAAAAAAGAGGGTTAGAGAAGTCAGAGCGCACACTGAGAAAAGGCCATGGGGAGCTGTGGCGAGGAGACGAGCCGGGAGGACGGCCCTTCCGGGGCTGGGAGCGCCCTGACCGCAGCCCTCCCACTCCCGGGGCTGTGAGGAGACACGTTTCTCATGTACGCCACCTGCGCTTCCCAAGTGTCTCATGGGTAAGGATCCCGCCTTCCACTGCCCGAGACATGGGTCCAGTCGGGAAGACCCCCTGGAAGAGGAAACGGCAAGCCACTCCAGTATTCTTGCCCGGAGAATCCCATGGACCCAGGAGGCTGGTGGGCGACAGTGCACGCGGTCACAAGGAGTTGGACACCACTGAGCTTGCACGTGCGCACGCAGTCTGTGCTATTTTGCTAGGGCAGCTTGAGTTAACGCAGAAGGGGTTTATTGTTTACCCCCAAACATTTTTTGAATTTGTTTTGTGTTTTTGGGCCACACCACACCCTTTGTGGGATCTTCGTTTCCTGACCAAGGATGGAACCCAGGCCCCCAGCAGTGAAAGCGCTGAGTCCTCACCACTGGACCGCCGGGGAAATCCCCTTCCACATTCTTTCAGAGGGTGCTCCATCAGAAACATCTTCAGGCCAATGAATAAGGAGCACATTAATACAAGGACAAGAAAGATGGGATTTCCCGCCCTCATGGATGAGCTCTCCCCGGAGAAGACAACGCCGCGTCCCTGGAGTGGGCTGTGAGAAGCACTGGCAGGGGGCTGTGGACCTGGGAGGTTCGACCCAGGGGTCTCCGCCTCTCTGGCACCTGGGACCAGCTTCATGGAAGACAGTTTTTCCACTGACCCGGGGAGGAGGGATGCTTTGGGGATGATTCGGGTGATTAAACTTATTGTGCACTTTATTTCTGTTACTATTACAGCGGCTCCATCTCAGATCATCAGGCACCAGATCGCAGAGGTTGGGGACCCCTGCTATAAGTGTTGCCATGTGTGTGGACGTGGACTCCAGGGCCTGGCTTGGAATCCTGGGTCTGCCCCCACAGCAGTGTCCCCTTGGGTGGATGACCTGACCCCTCTGTACCTCACTCTGCTTATCCATGGACAGGGAATGATGTGGGCATGCGTGCTCAGTTGCTCCAGTCATGTCTGACTCTGTGACCCCATGGACTGTGCAGCCCACCAGGCTCTTCTGTCCATGGGATTTCCTGGGCAAGAAGACTGGAGTGGGTTGCCATTTCTTTCTCCAGGGGATCTTCCTGACCCAGGGACTGAACCTGGGTCTCTTGCGTTGCAGGTGGATTCTTTACCGTCTGAGCCACCAGGGAAGCTTGGGAATAATAATACGGATAGTACTAATAATGATGGTACCTGCCGCAGCGGGTAGCTGCGTGAGGAACTCAGTGCCGTGTTGCTAGGGTAACTGACTCGGCGTGTGATGGCGGGCGGTCCAGCGCTGTGCTTGAGAGGCTCTCCTGGCTGGGGGCTGAGGAGGCTGGAGCTTGGGGAGCCTGAAACACGTGGCAGAGACCCTGCAAGGACTTCAGGGCGGAGGTGGGGAGGGAGAGAGAAGAGGATGAGAGGCAGGTGCGGGGGGGCGGAGAGTGGACAGGCGGTCGCCTCCCCGCCGGGCACTGGGCCTCTGGGGTCTGAGTTGTCTCAGGCTTGGTTGCCATGCTGGGTGGTGTTGATGTATCCCTGGGTGCGGGTCCATGCTGAGTTTTAACTTGGTTGTCAACACGATGTTTCTCTGAACAAAGTGGTTTCAATCACATCACTTTCAGGATCAAATGCTTGTCATATTAGACTCTGTGACTCAGTGGCGAGTCATGCAATCTCCCTGGAGTTGTTGGAAGGCGCTGGGTGCAGGACCACCCCATCAACTCAGGCTTCTTTTGGATAACCGTTGAAGTTCTCAAGTCTGGGGAATGAAAACCTGCTCCTCTGCTCTGTTCTTGCCTAAAAGGAGATGCTGGCTTTCCCCGTCTCGTCTAAACACGCAGTCTGTCTTGCTGCTCCCGGGAGCAATGCAGGGTTAAGCTGTTGTTTTAACCCTGTCGGAGCAGCGCATCCACGCATTTCCAGATGACTGGCATGCGTGCCTGCTCAGTCACTTCTGTATGTCCGACTCTTTGCCACTCCATGGACTGTAGCCCACCAGGCTGCTCTGTCCCTGGGACTCTCCAGGCAAGAACACTGGGGTGGGTTTCCATTTCCTTCTCCAGGGGATTGTCCTGACCCAGGGATCAAACCTCCGTCTCCTGCATTGGCAGGGGGACTCTGGGCAGTGAGCCAGCAGGGGTGCCGTCCGAAGTTCAGTTCGATGCTGGGTCGGGGTCCAGGGCGGGGCGGGAGCAGGGAACCCACTGCTCCTCCTTCAGCGCAGCCTCTGCCCATCACCCACTCGCACTGGCAAACACAGTAGGTTCCCAGGCCACAAAACCACAGCTCAGAGGATGTGGCCCGCCCTCTCAAAGTGTTTACTCGTTAGTTCAGCAGGGAGGACACATGTGGTCATCACCTTAGGCGGCGCTGCAGCAAGGGCGCTCGTGCAAGTGAGAGTCTGCAGGCCGGGGAAGGTCGGCTGGGTTTAGGGAAGTGCTGAGGTGGAGCTGAGCTTTCAGGGGGCTTGGTCGGAGCTCAGTTTAGACAGAGGCACTCTGGCAAACACAGATTGAATCCACGCTGGGCTGGGGGACCGGCCTGGGCAGTGCCCTCGTGTGGTTCACATCTTAGAGCCGGGCCCTCCTTCGGGAGCGCCTGGCTCTGCGTCGGTGACAGCTAGTCCTTCTGGATGTTTCTGACATTAAAATGTTCAGTTCAGTCACTCAGTCGTGTCTGACTCTTTGCGACCCCATGAACCGCAGCACGCCAGGCCTCCCTGTCCATCACCAACTCCCAGAGTCCACTCACACCCATGTCCATCGAGTCGGTGATGCCATCCAACCATCTCATCCTCTGTTATCCCCTTCTCCTCTGCCCTCAGTCTTTCCCAGCATCAGGGTCTTTTCCAATGAGTCAGCTCTTCGCATGAGGTGGCCAAAGTATTGGAGTTTCAGCTTCAGCATCAGTCCTTCCAATGAACACCCAGGGCTGATCTCCTTTAGATGGACTGGTTGGATCTCCTTGCAGTCCAAGGGACTCTCAAGAGTCTTTTCCAACACCACAGTTCAAAAGCATCAATTCTTCGGTGCTCAGCTTTCTTCACAGTCCAACTCTCATATCCATACATGACCATTAGAAAAACCATAGCCTTAACTAGACAGACCTTTGTTGGCAAAGTAATGTCTCTGCTTTTGAATATGCTATCTAGGTTGGTCATAACTTTCCTTCCAAGGAGTAAGCATCTTAATTTCATGGCTGCAATCACCATATGTAGTGATTTTGGAGCCCAAAAAAATAAACTCAGCCACTGTTTCCCCATCTATTTCCCATGAAGTGATGGGACCGGATACCATGATCTTCATTTTCTGAATGTTGAGCTTTAAGCCAACTTTTTCACTCTCCACTTTCACTTTCATCAAGAGGCTCTTTAGTTCCTCTTCATTTTCTGTCATAAGGGTGGTGGCATCTGCATATCTGAGGTTATTGATATTTCTCCCGGCAATCTTGATTCCAGCTTGTGTTTCCTCCAGCCCAGTGTTTCTCATGACGTACTCTGCATATAAGTTAAATAAGCAGGATGACAGTATACAGCCTTGAGGTACTCCTTTTCCCACTTAAAAAAATTTTTTTATGGGAGTATAGTTGATTCACAGTGTTGTGTTAGTTTCAGGCATACAGCACAGTGAATCAGGTCATTATACACGGACATGTATCTGCTCTTTTTTAGATTCTCTTCCCACATAGGTCATTACAGAGCACTGCATTTCCTGTGCTCTACAGTAGGTCCTTGTAGATGATCTATTTTATACGTGAAAGTCGCTCAGTTGTGTCCGACTCTGCGACCCCATGAACTACACAGTGCATGGAATTCTCCAGGCCAGAATACTGGAGTGGGCGGCCTATCCGTTCTCCAGCAGATCTTCCCGACCCAGGGATCAAACCGGTGTCTCCTGCATTGCAGGCGGATTCTTTACCAGCTGAGCCACCAGGGACGCCCGTCTTATGTGCAGCAGTATGTACATGTCAGTCCCATCTCCTCACCCCTGGTAACCGTGGGCTGGTTTTGTTCTGCTTCGGTTTCACAGTCGAGTTCGTTTGTTCCCTTGATGAAGTCCACTCGGTTTGGCCATGTCGGGGCCTCACTGCTGCGCCGGTTTCTCTGTTGCAGCTAGCAGCAGGCTCTCGGTGTGGAGCTCAGGCACTCGGGCACGGGGGCTTGGGTCGACCTGGCTCCTAGGCTCAGCTCCTGCACAGCACGGGGGATCTTCCCAGACCGGGGATCAAACCCGGGTCCCCTGCACTGGCAGGCAGATTCCTGACCACGGAACCACCCGGGAAGCCCCATGTGTTCCTTTTTTTTTTTCTTATCCCTTATATAAATGATATCATGTGACATTTGTCCTTCCCTGTCTGACTTCACTCACTGTGATGCTCTCTAGGTGCATCCGTGTTGCTGCAAATGGCATTATGTAATTCCCACTTTCCATTGGCATCAGCAGAGAGTCAGTTCCCCTCACATGCCCTCTGCGTCTTGACTTCACTTCGCGCTGCTCTGCTGTCCAGAGCCGCATGCGTTGGTCGGCCGCCTGCTCCTGAGGCCACGCTGGCTGTCGCCAGAGGCTGCCGGGGGCAGAGGGACCCTCTAGGGTTTCCCAGAATAGACCTGAGAGCCGTAGGACTGTGTGACCAGAACTGCGGTTCAGAGCTTTGAAAATGCCAATCAGCGCGACTGCTTTCCCTGTGTCCTTTACCTTTTCTGGGTTCAGAATCCAGCAGCGGAGTCAGGACAAGGACTCGGCCGGCAGCTGCAGGCATTCTGGATTTCACCATCTGTACTCACAATCGGTTTGCTTAACAGGCGTTGAGGTAACGCCTCGGGTTTGCACGGTGCTTTTTTCAGAATGTTCTCATGTCTGTTATCTCTTTATCCTCAACACAGTTGGGGAGGGCAGAATTACGGCCCACGTCTCTGAGCAGCCCTTGTGTCAGGCTGTTTCATGCTCACCATTGGGTTTGGGGTGCAGGGACTTTTCTGTGGTCCTGTTTTTCAGGCAAGTGGGGAAACTGGAGTCCAGAGAGATTCAGCAACTTATCCAAAGTCACACGGCAAAGGAATGACTCTTCTGGAGCCTGGACACATGTTCTGCAAAGTCAGTCAATGTCAACACATCCCCAGAGTCAGTTCTACAAAAGGCAGATTTGCCAAGTAACTACTTCACTGAAATGAACTTTTTTTTTTGCAGGGGGTGGGGCGGGGACGAGCGGCAGGACCACGCAGTTTGCGATCTCAGTTGCCCAATCAGGGATGAAACCCCGGCCCGTGGCAGTGAGCTCCAGGAGATGGTGCAGGGCAGAGGAGCTGGCGTGCTGCAGTCCACGGGGCCTCAGAGAGTCAGGCAGGAGTGGGGACTGAACAGCGACAGATGGCAGTGAAGGCGGGTCCTTAGCCCTGGGCCGCCAGGGGAGTCCCTGAGCTGAGCATTTATTTTTTCCCCTAAGTTTTGGGCTTATCCTTCCTTCTGCCCCGGCTTCAGCCTCAGAGCTTCTCAGATAAAACAGCTGGAGTCTCTGGGTGGGCGGGGGCTGCCACAGTGAACCCCGTGGACCGGGTGACTGAGAAAACAGAGCCTGTCTCTCTCACTTCTGGAGGCTGGGGGTCTAAGAGCGAGGTGCTGGCTGACTTGGCTCTTGTGGAGGGTTCTGGCCATCACACCTTCTTGCTGTGTCTCCATCTGTGAGAGCGAGAGCAAGTTCTCTCCTGACTCTTCCTGCAAGAGCATGAATCCCATCAGGAGGGCTGTGCCCTGTGACCTCATCTAACCTGCCTTGTCTCCCAAAGGCAATTCTGCAAGTTTGTCCTAACGAGGGGAAAGGCGCCAAGACGTGAATTTATCTACCTGACTGCATAAGGTCTTAGTTGCGAAACATGGGCTCTTTTTTTTTAATTTTATTGGCAGCAGGTGGGATCTAGTTCCCCGACCAGGGATTGAACCCGGGCCTCCTGCATGGCGGGCTCAGAACCTTAGCCCCTGGACTCCCAGGGAAGTCCCACCAATAGAAGAACTTTGAAAGGACACAAACATTCAGTCCATAATGAAACCTCACATGTTTCATTGCAGAGGTGCAGCAGATTCGGGGAGAAAATAAATCTACAAAAATAGACAGCCATGGTGGTGGTTGTTCAGTCGCTCGGTCGTGTCCGACTCTTTGTGACCCCATGAACCGCAGCACACCAGGCTTCCCTGTCCATCACCAACTCCCAGAGCTTGCCCAAACTCGTGTCCATCGAGTCGGTGATGCCATCCAACCATCTCATCCTCTGTCGTCCCCTTCTCCTCCTGACTTCAGTCTTTCCCAGCATCAGGGTCTTTTCTAGTAGCATTTAAGAGAAAGTTTTCCCTCTTCTCATGCAAAAATCACACAGGAAAAAAATGAAATTCTGATACATACTCCCTTGATGTCTTACTGGGGGAAACAGAAGTATAAGGGCGGCCTGTGCCTCCCTCCTGCCAAAAAATAAACCTCACCTGAGGGGTTCCCTGGTGGCCCCTTGGTTGAGACTCTGCACTTCCAGACTCGGGGATTCAGGTTCTAACCCTGGTCAGGGAGCTAAGATCCCACAGGGCCCGTGGTGCAGCCAATAAATTAATAAAATATTAACAAGAAATAGAATAAGAAAATAAGTTGAAAACTCACCTGAATCTAGTCTCACTTGTAGATCTACAGATTAACAGAACAGAGTTCCAGGAAACATTTTAAGTGACACCATGGAGGTGAAATCAGCCAGATCCAAAAGTTGAGAAATTTTACAGGACAACCAACCAAATTTATTACAAATCCGTTGTAGGGAAGAGAGAGGAGGAGCATATACACGAGAAGGGACACGTGAGTGCAGCACAGTGCAGAACGGACTCTGTTGGATCACGATTAGAACAAACTGTTCATGCCAAGTCACTTTAGTGTTGACTCTGTGTGACCCCATGGACTGCAGCCCACCAGGCTCCTCTGTCCATGGAATTCTCCAGGCAAGAACACTGGAGTGGGTTGCTATTTCCTTCTCCAGGAGATCTTCCCGACCCAGGGCTCGAACCAAAGGGTCCTGTGGCTCCTGCATCGCAGGCGGATTCTTTACCGCTGAGCCACTGGGGGAGTCCAGAACAAACTGTAGGAAAACCCAGAACCAATGGTGAGACTGAGGACATTGCAGCGTTCCCTGGGTTTTCGATGGTGAACACAAATCACTGCATTACGTTTAAAGGGGGCTTCACTGAGAACTGTAAGTATATGTAAAAACAGTTCTTATAATCTAGAGAAGCATAGAGAAATGATTGTCGATGAGATTACATGATATCTGAGATTTGTTTGCGAATACTGCAGTGTAAGTGGAGAATGAGGGAGGGGGCCTGGGAGAGGAGACGGATGAAGCGGGGCGCCCTTGTGCTGATGGCTGTTGAGTTTAGATGTTGGGCGGGTATGTGTGAGTTTCTCAACTTTTGTATGTTTGACAAGTTCCATTACGAAAAGTTTGATAAGTAATAGATAAACACTGCTTTGTAAAAAGTCCTTAAACATTTGGCAAAGAGGCCTCAAGGGAGTGGATTTCAGGTAATTGACTGTAAGCCCTTTGCTTCTCTTTTTTTAACAAAATATTTTTTTTAAAGTTTATTTTTAATTAGGGGCTGATTGCTTTACAGTATTTTGCTGGTCTCTGCCGTGCATCAGCATGAATCAGCCCTCCGTGTATTTATGTCCCCTCCCTCCTGATGAAAGTCCTTTTCATTGGATCCCACCCCTCATGGTTTTTCTTCCCAGTGGAGGACAGAGTTTTAGGGAAAGGATGTTGTTCAGAGGTCTATCTACTCTCTGTTTTTCTGACCTATGTTCAAGGACCCAGCTATAATTTCTGCGGCCTGCCAAGTGTTCAGAGGTGTGACCTCAGGTCACCTCTGCTCTCCCAGACTGGCTCCTGCCTCGTGGTCTCCTGCTGGGCCGATCCCAGCAGGTGGTTCCAGCCGAACGCCAGGCAGGGTGTCATCTGTCCCCTGGCATTGCTGGGGCCACAGAAGCTGATGTTCCCAGCCACAGGGTCTGGCTGGACATCTTCAAGCTTAAATTTAAAAAAATACTTCTACTTATTTATTTGGCTGCACTGGGGCTGGGGATCTTCAATCTTAGTTGTGGCATTTGAGATCTTAATTCCCCAACTAGGGATTGAACCTGTGCCCTGTGCTTTGGGAGCGTGGAGTCTTACCACTGGAAAGTCCCTTAGTTTTTTTTTTCAATCTTCTAAGTGGAATTACTCTCCCAGTTTGGATGGACAGGGAGGCCTGGCGTGCTGCGATTCATGGGGTTGCAAAGAGTTGGACACGACTGAGTGACTGAACTGAACTGAACTGAATTCAAAGATTTCCTTTGTTCTGGTTAGAAGATGAATGAGTCGTGGGGATGAGGCGGATGACACATGACTGTAGGGAACCCTGCCCTGTGGAATATTTGCAAGTTGTTAGGAGAGAAGACTCTCAAAGTTCTCATTACAAGGAAAAAAACCATTTGTTTTTCTTCTCTCTTTTCTTACTTGTATCTATAAGAGATATTGTGGTCATCATTTCACAGAACACGTTTGTCCAGTCCTTACGCTGCCCGCCTTAGACTTCCACAGGGGTGCGTTGTCAGTGATATCTCAGTAAAACAAGAAAAATACAGAACAGAAAACGAAGCTTTTCCTTTGCATCCTCTGTTGAACTGAGACCGCAGCCCCGCCCCCTCAAACACTCCTTTTTTTTTTTCCTCTTAATTTTGGCTGCACTGGGTCTCTGCTTGCAGCGTTCCCCATCAGGGATCCAACCGAGTCCCACTGGCCCACCAGGGCAGCCCCCCCGCCCCCGCCCACCACAGACACTCCTAGGGAGTCGTGGGCCGGCCCCAGAGTGACCGTGTTGGGGTCTCAGGACCAAGGAGGAGCCCTGAGGAGGTTCATCATGCTCAGCGGTAAGGAACCGTTTGACGCCGGCCGCCAAGTCAGCTGCATCTTCCCGGCTCTGGGCTTGGCGGAGGGCGAGGCAAAACTGAAGGCAGTGCTCTTGCCAGGGCTTGCGGGCGGGTGCCTGGGCGGGCACGTCCCCGCCGCTAGTGCTGCACCCTGGGCCCCTGGCAGCCTCACCTGGCGGCCAGTCCCACCTGGACTCACCCGGGCTGGCACGCGGCTCCTCAGCCCGTCTTCCCCCGCCGCACCGCGTCCCCAGCCAGGCAGCCCGGGGGACCCTGTTCCGACCCCACGCTGGCGCAGGAGAGGCCGTCTCACCCTCGCCCTCCTCGTCCTGCTGTTTGCGTGGGGCTCACCCGCCCCCGCCTTATGCTCTCTCTGGCAGAACCTTCCAGAACCGCGAGTCTTGCGCGCTACTCTCCCGGGGCCGCTGGAAGGGTCCGCTCCTCAGTGGGGCCGCCCTTGACCTTCCGTAACCCACAGCCGCTTGCCTGCCCACTCCTGGTCCCCTCCGGGTTCGTTCTCTCCCTGACTCGCCCCCTGGGATCTTCCCACCCTCTCCCCCGCCCACAGCACGGGGGTGCCAGGCGGGCAGTGGGTTCCATGTTTCATTCACTGCTGAAGCACAGCTCCCGGATCGAGACTGTCCCTCGTTCCACGTCCCCCGATGGGTGATGTCGGATCATTTTGGACACACGTGGGCAGCTGGTGCCCCGGGAGCTCCCGCGTGACTCGCAGCTGCAGCCTGCGCCCCCTCCGCCCGCGTTCCGACCTGCCGGACGAAACCACAGAGCTCTGCAACCAGAGATCACACCCCCCGGGCCTTTGTCTTTCTTGGCCTCAGCTCATCCGAAGCTTTGTCTTTGGAAAACCAACAGAGCCCTCTGCCAGATAGGGCCGCCGGCTGTCTTGTTGTTTCAGCTGTTTGCGAGGCCCTCTCGTGGCCGCTTGGCCGGGGCCCCTCGGGGAGCCAGGCTCAGGTGACGGGCCTCCCGCCGGCGTGTGGACTGAAAGCTCGTCTTCAGGTGGCCTCCTCCGCCGGCTCTCAGCGCTCCCGGCCACAGACTGCATCGTTCCCTTGTCATGAGCACCTTTCCCCATCAGCCCGCCGGGAACCAAAGAGCACCAGGCCTTAGCAGGTCCAGTGCCCTGCTTCCCCGGGGCTCGCGGAGAAGAGCACAGGCCCTCGCAAAACGGATCAGCAGCTAGAGTTCCCTCTCCTGCAGCCTGAGGACACAGGCAGGGTTCTTGCTCTCCCCAGCAAGATCTATCCCAGATGGCCTTTTTTTTTTTTGGCCCTGCCGTGAGGCTTTCGGGATCTTAGTTCCCTGACCAGGGATCTTACCTGTACCTCTGTGTTGGGAGGGCAGACTCTAAACCACTGGACCATCAGGGAGTTCTGCTTGGATGGAACAGATGGGCCTTCCTTGCAGCGGTTTGTTGAGTAGGGTGGTCGGGTAACTTCCAACTCAGTGGAAGGAGGGGTGAAGGCTTTATTTGCCAGAGACCCCCTTTCTTTTTTTGCCTTTTTTTGGCCACACCGAGCAGCACGTGGGATCTTCGCTCTTTGACCAGGGACTGAACTCGGGCCCCCTGTGTTGAAAGTGTCAAGTCTTAACTGCTGGGCCACCAGGGAAGTCTCGCCCCCTGTCTTCCTGAGCCCCCAGGAGTGTTCCTTGCCTGTGACCACACCCCCTTCTGAGCTGGGAAATGTGATATATAAGGAAAATTGGGGAAGGTGACCTCAGCTAAGACTCTGAGCTCAAAGTCTCAGCCTGAATATTTATTTTTACATTTTTATGTCTTATTATTATTTTTCGGCCTTGCCATGCACATTGTGGGGCTTCCCTGGTGGCTCAGATGGTAAAGAGTCTGATTGCAATGCAGGAGACCTGGGTTCCAGCCCTGGGTCAGGAGAAGGGTATGGCAACCCACTCCAGTGTCCTTGCCTGGAGAATCCCATGGACGGAGGAGCCTGGTGGGCTACAGTTCATGGGGTCACAGAGAGTCAGACACGACTGAGCGACCAACACACATGCAGCCTGTAGGGTCTTCGCGCTCACCGACCAGGGTGGAACCCGTGCTCCCTGCATTGGAAGCACAGAGTCCCAAGCACTGGGCCACCAGAGAGGTCCCTCAGCTTGGATATTTAAAAAAGCACGAACAACCCAGCTTTACTGAGGTACAACTGGCAAATGAAAACCGTATTACTTGCCTGTTGTTCAGTCACCGAGTCATGTCCGACGCTCTGCTACCCCGTGGACTGCAGCACACCAGGCTTCTCCGTCCCTCACCACCTCCTGGAGTTTGTCCAAGTCCGTGTCCATCGTCATGAACTGTATTTGTTGTCTGTATTGTTTTGATATATACATACATTATAAAATGACGACCGTAGTCAAGCTAATCAACACATCCGTCATCTCATACGGTCACCTTTAAAACTGTTTTGGTGGTAGAGACACTGAAGGTCTGCTGTTAGTGAATCTGAAGTTTGCGGTGCAGTTTCGTGAACTCTGCTCGGTGTGCTGCACATTAGACGCTCAGAAGTGGTTGATTGCATATAACTGAAGGTTTGTACTTTGACAAGCTCCCTTCCCCCGCCCCCGGCCCCTGGCAGCCACCACCCCCTCTGCTCTGTGTGTTCTGCTTTGTTAGATTCCCCATAGAAGTGAGATCACTATGTGAGATCAGGAGATACTTGTCTTTCTGTGCCTGGCTCTTTTCATTTCGCAGAATATCCTCCAGGTTCATCCAGGTTGCTATAAATGCAGAAGAATTTCCTTCTTAGGGTCCACTCATTCCATTATGTGTGTGTGTGTGATACAGACGGCACATTTTCTCTACCTGTTCACCCGTCACTGGATACTCGGGCTGTTGTGAATAATGCTGTAGTAAAGGTGGGTGTGGGCTTCCCTGGTGGCTCAGAGGTTAAAGTGTCTGCCTGCAATGTGGGAGACCCAGGTTCGATCCCTGGGTCGGGAAGATCCCCTGGAGAAGGAAATGGCAACCCACTCCAGTACTCTTGCCTGGAGAATCCCATGGAGGGAGGAGCCTGGTAGGCTACAGTCCATGGGGTTGCAAAGAGTCGAACATGACTGAGCGACTTCACTTCACCATGTTCACTTCAAAGGCGGGTGTGCAGGTATTTCTTCAAGATCTTAATCTCATCTTCTCTGGATATACCCTGAGAAGTGGGATTGTGGGATTGTCTGGTCGTTCTATTTTTAATGTTCTGAGGAGCCTCCATACTGTTTTCCATAATGTCAGCCTGGATCTTAATCAAGGTTCGTGGCTTGGAGTCCGTTCTTTGAAAGTCTGACTTGCTTTTTCCCTTTAGTTAAAAACAATAAGTGGGGGAAAGTATTAAATGTCTCCCTGGAGGCGTGGGTGTGGAGGAGAAGGATGGTGTACTGGCTAAATTAGCTTATTTCCATTCTATAAAAATTGTAAGGACTAATGACCCTTTTTGAAAAACCTCAGAGGAATGTTTTATCATAGAATTCTTAAGAAAGACAATCTGTTTACTTCTGTTCCCACCTTAATTTTAACTTCCTTCTTCAGTGGTTTTCCCCCACTCCCTGGGAGGTTTCGTGTTGGGTCATTCTGAAATGGATTATGGATGAAGAACTGGAGCGCTCTAGGGTTCCAAGCTAAGTGACTTTAAGAAGAAAAGCTTCCTCTGACTGTTGCTCATGGTCCGAAGCCAGTACCGTGAGACAAGTCAACAAGTGTTTGTAGGGCGCTCCCTGTGCAGAGGCTTTTTCTTCTAGAAAGGGAGAAGTCTTTGGGGCCTCAAGGTCAACAAAGACCAGTTGAATCTAATTGAGTTTGAAATATTAACTTTCCTTTTGGAAAAAGGAGGAATTTGCATTTCTGAACAATTGATTCATTGCCCTCCAGATGACCATGATTGTTGACTTGGAATTCCTTTTATTTTGATGAAGTGCATATCTGCCTCTCCTGAGTTTATCTGGATCTTCCAGAACTTACATACCTCCAGCCACTCCCATCCAGCCGGTTGGCCGTTGGGTTGGCTGGCTGGATCTGTGGGCTGTTCATTCCTTCCTCAAAGGCAGGGATACAGATGGCATCTCTCAAAACCCCAGCCCTAGTGTGTGCTGTGCTGAGTTGCTTCAGTTGTATCTGACTGTCTGTGACCCCATGGACTGTAGCCCGCCAGGCTCCTCTGTCTATGGGGATTCTCCAGGCAAGAACACTGGCGTGGGTTGCCCCACCCTCCTCCAGGGGACCTTCCCGACCCAGGGATAGAACCCACTCTTTTACGCCTCCTGCGCTGGCAGGCGGGTTCTTTACCGCCAGCGCCACCTGGGAAGTCCCAGCCCTAGTAGCATCTTTATATATTATAATTTGGTTCTCCTTTAATAGCTTGGGTGTTCCATAGAGACTTTTAAAATCTGATCCAGAATTTCAAGTCTATGTGTCCTTACCAACCTAGTCAATTTAGGGCTTTTAGGTGAACTAGGGGTAATATGGTTTTATTCTGTGTTTCCATTTGCAGCCTGCAGTTGAAAGCATAACCTTCCATTTCTGTCTTTCAAAACTCAACCTGATTCATTGCTTTTGTGTTTTTCCATGGAAGCTGAATCATCTCTAGTTATGCTAATCACCTCCAGTTAGGTTTATTTTCTTTTAGGACCAGAATCTTAATTTTTTGTTTGTTTGTTAGTGGCTTCCCTGGTGGCTCAGATGGTAAAGAATCCGCTTGCAGTGCAGGAGACCTGGGTCGGGAAGATCCCCTGGAGGAGGGCATGGCAACCCACTCCAGTATTCTTGCCTGGAGAATCCCATGGACAGAGGAGCCTGGTGGGCTACAGTTCGTGGGGTAGCAAAGAATGGGACACGACTGAGTGACTAACATGCTTCCCTTTTTGTCTTGAATTCTTTGGTTTCTTGTGTGTTGTGACTGTGCTGGGTCTTTTGCTGCGGGTGGGCTTTTTCTAGCTGTGGGGAGCGGGGCTGCTCTCTCGCTGCGGAGTGTTGCTTCTTCCTGCAGTTCCTTCTCTTGCTGTGGAGCAGGGGCTGTAGGCTCACGGGCTTCCGTAGTTCAGCACGTGGCTCAGCGGTTGTGGCTCATGGGCACGGCTCACGGTTGTGCCCCACGTCATGTGGGATCTTCGCCGACCAGGGATCGAACCCGTGTCCCCTGCATTGGCAGCTGGATTCTTAACCACTGGACCACCAGGGAAGTCCTTGATTTTTTTTTTTTTTCCCTTAATTATCTTGCTACTCAAAATGTGATCCAAAGACTACATTAGAAATATAGTTTCCAGGTACCAGCCTCACCTAATGAACCTGCATTTTAATAAACTCTCCAGTTGATTTGTATGTGCATCAAAATGTGAGAAGCACTGGTTGATTTAAGATTTTCTTTTTACAGATTACATTGTCAATATGTAAAGGGACACATTTCCATTAAGTGCTTTTTGGACATTTTTTCCTAACATTATGAAACATTTCAAATGTACAGCAAAGTGGAAAGGGTCCTACAGTAAGCTCCCTGGACTGTCCACCCAGATTCCACCATTAACTTAGTTATTTTCCTTTCCTTTCCCTCCAGTTACTTTCTATCAAGAACTTCGTACAGAGGGGCTTCCCTGGCAGGCCAGTGGTTCAGACTCTGAGCGCCTGCTGTAGGGGCCTGGGTCTCCCTGGTCTGGGTGCTGCAATCCTGCATGCTGCACAGCGCAACCAAAAAAAAAAAAAAAAAAAACCATACTGCTCTTTTATTTGGGAATTCCAAATAAATGCCAGTAAATTCCACGTGGTCAGGACTCGGTGCTGGACGCGGTCAGGTGCTCCATCCCTGGTAGGAGAACTACGGTGCAGCCGAAAAACCAAAACAGCAACAAAAACCCCAAACACACAAAACTCGAACAGCACGACTGTTAGAGAGAAGCATGTCTTGGTAGTAAGGGCCTCACCCCTTCTTCTAGAATCCTTGATGGGTTTGACACGTTTGCACTTGGTTTCTCGTGAGTCAGAGAAACACGATGGGGTGGGAGTCGGGGAGCACTGGTGTTTCACAGAGTGGGGTGCTGGTTCTTGCCCCCCGATCTGGAACACGGGGCCCCAGAATATTCCCCCCTATATGGTGAGCGGGTTCAGACATCATCCCTAATGTTGATTCCAGCCCTGTAATCATCAGTCTATTGCAAATATTATTAGCATCACTAATTCTCAGGTGGAGAAACTGATGAACCCGTTCAATACTCAAATAAGAAGGAAAACATGTGTTGGCATGGGAAAGTGATTATTTCCTAAGCTACTGAGTAAAACACAGCTGCACTGGCAGTTTTAACTCTGTTTTCTTGTCAATTTCTGTTCTTTCAGGAAACCTTACAGACACACGAAGCCTTCCACCATCTGGAACTCAGAAACTCGACTGGGGAGGACTGTGGCTTCTGGACTGTCCAGGTGTTTCACAGATGTGAGCACTTGTCCCACACTTGCCAGCTGGAGCCCCGAACAGCTGCACGGCCTGTGCTCCGGCTCACACAGCCCTGAACCGAGGGGTCGTTTTCCAAGTGGCCGAGAGCAGCTGCTGACACAGCGGTCTGATGGCCACACACTGCCCGCCGCCTCCCGGAGCTGGGCTGGAGAAGGCCTCGTTTGGGGCTGGAGCCTCCTGACTCTTGAATTTTCTCCTGACTCTTGCTCCTGACTCTTGCTCGTTTCTGCAGCCCCCAACATCCCTGTAGGCATCCCCATCACTCCCCGTGTCTTCCCGGCAAACTCCCCCACCGCCTCACTCCACAGGCTTGGAATCCTCCCCGATCACCATGGCCTGGCTTTCCCTAAAGGTCTGGTTGGTGGGGCTGAGTTTCCTGGGATGTCTTTATCCTCTTGTGGATTTTAGCTTCAGTGGGGAGACAAGAGGCCAGAAACCGAATTTCGTGATCATTTTGGCGGATGACATGGGGTGGGGTGACCTGGGAGCCAACTGGGCGGGCACGAAGGACACTGCCAACCTGGACAGGATGGCTGCAGAAGGAACGAGGTGAGTGCTGGGGTGCCAGGCTGGGCCTCTTTGGATGTCCTACCCTGACTCTCTGGGGGAAGGGGGCTGTGTAAAAGCACTTAGAGAGCAATTGCTGGGTCCATGTTGATTTAATTAATTGATTGATGAATTGGTTTTTCAGCCAGTACAGCAGCATGAAGAAATCCATCCATCCATCCATCCACGCCTTCATCCATCCATCCTTTCATCTATCCATCCCTTCATCCATCCATCCATTCATCTATCCATCCATCCATTGCTTCATCTATCCATCCATCCCTCCATCCATCCATCTGTCCATCTATCTATTAATCTATCCATCCATCCATCACTTCATCTGTCCATCCATCCATCCATCCATCCATCCATCTATCCATTCATCCATCCATCTATTCTTTCATCTATCCACCCCTTCATCCATCCATCCATCTATCCACCCATCCATTCATCTATCCATTCATCTACCCCTTAATTCATCCATCCATCCATTGCTTCATCTGTCCATCCATCCATCCCTTCATCCATCTATCCATCCATCTATTCATCTATCCATCCATCCTTCCCTTCATCTATCCATCCATCCTTTCATCCATCCATCCATCTGTCCATCTATCCATTCATCCATCCATCCCTTTCATCTATCCATCCCTTCATCCATCTATCCATCTATCCATCCATCCATCCATCTATCCATTCATCTATCCAACCATCTATCGCTTCATCTGTCCATCCATCCATCCCTTCATCTGTCCATCCATCCATCCCTTCATCCATCCATCCATCTCTTCATCCATCCGTCCATCCATCTATCCATTCATCCATCCATTCCTTCATCCATCTATGCATACATCTATCCAATAACACTTTTTTTTTTTTTTTTTTGGCTGTGCTCCTCAACTTGTTGTGATCTTAGTTCCCTGACCAGAGATCAAACTCAGGGCCCTAGCAGCGAGAACACTGAGCCCTAACCGCTCAGGGAATTCTGATAACACTAACTTTGTGTGTGTGTATATTAGGAAGTGGAAACACAAAGGTGAACAAGATAAAGATCCTTGCCCTTAAGGTCTCTTAGTGGAGACAGGTTGAAAGGAAAGTACAGATTACAATCTAGTCCAGGAGCTTGCATCAGGAGTTTCTGGAGTCTGTGGGGGAGGGTGTGGACCCCAGCCTGGAAGTTTAAGGGAGAAGGTGACCTTTGGAGAGTGGCTGAAAGTCAGTGGGGCACACAAAGGTCAAAGGACTTAACTGTGAGCTGACAGGATTTATGGCCCATTTATGGCGCACTGAACTCTGAAGGCGGCAGAGAGGAAGAGGGGTGTGTATCTGAACCAGTCCAATTGTTTATAAATTTTTTGCTCCAGTGCAGCTTTTCCTCTCTTTGAAAGTGAGACTGAGAAAAAGTGTCAGGCTTCCAGACTTTGGGTTTTCCTTATTGGGTGGATGTTGCTCTGACTGGCCAGATCCCATCTGTCAAGGTTAAATTCCTCTGGTGGGGAATCACCCCCGCCGGCTTGTTGGGACAGCACACGGGCTTCTCTGGAGTTTCACCCACGAGCATCCTCACGCTTAGAGCTTTCCCCTGAGATAGGGACCCTGCGGTCCCTGCATCTGATGTCGCTCACTCTCATCCATCCGCCTCCCCTTGGCCAAGAGGAAGTTTCTAGAAACGTCTCCCTGTTTCCAACCTTTCAAAGGCGTTTGGTAACCCTAAGGATAAAATCTGAACTCAAAGGAGCAGCGAACAAGCCCAGCCCATCCCCTGCCCTGACCCTCCACAGGGCCCCTCCTGCCCTGGGCCTCGCAGCGCCCCTCCTGTCTGGACCAGCTGTGGTACCCTCTGTGCCCTCAGCTGTTTTCTCCCTCTGTTTAATCCTCATCTGTGTAATTAGTTGTTTCGTTGTTGTTCAGTTGCTCGTCTTGTCCAACTCTTTTTTAAATATAACTTTTATTTTGTATTAGAGTATGGTTGATTTACAATGCGATAGTTTCAGGTAAATAGCAAAGTGATTCAGTTATACATGCACGTATATCCATTCTTTTCCAGATTCTTTTCCCATACAGGTTACTACAGAGTATTGAGCAGAATTCCCTGTGCTGTACAGTAGGTCCTTGTTGGTTATCCATTTTATAGATAATGATTAGTTTTTGATACACTTTCCACTTGTTTGTTGTTATTCAGTCCCTAAGTTGTGTCCGACTCTGCGACCCCATGAACTGCAGCACACCAGGCTTCCCAGTCCTTTACTATCTCCTGGAGTTTGCTCAAACTCATGTCCATTGAGTCGCAGATGCCATCCAACCATCTCGTCCTCTGTCGTCCCCCTCTCCTCCTGCCTTCAGTCTTTCCCCGCACCAGAGTCTTTTCCAGTGAGTTGGCTCTTCACATCAGGCGGCCAGAGTATCTGAGCTTCAGTTTCAGCATCTGTCCTTCCAATGAATATTAGGGGTTGATCTCCTTTGGGATTGGCTGGTTGGATCTCCTTGCAGTCCAAGGGACTCTCAAGAGTCTTGTCCAGCCCCACAGTTCTTCAGTGCTCAGCCTTCTGCATGGTCCAACTTTATGGTTCAGTCCACTTTCCTCTACTGTTTAACCAGTCTCCACTCACCACCTGGTTCCCGGTTCCCGGTGAGGCCCTCGGGATGCTCACTTGGCTGTCTCCGGTGCGCCCTGTCATCACCTCTGCTGCTCTTCATGGCAACTGCCTAACCAGCTGACCACCTGTGTTGGGTTCAAAACACCAGCCCCAAATTCACGTCTGCCCAGAGCCTCAGAATGTGACCAAATTTGGAAATAGGGTCTTTGCGGATGTCATTAGTTAAGGATCTCTGTGATGTCTTACTTGATTTAGAGTGGCCCTCAACCCAACCACTGCTGTCCTTACAGGAAGAGGAAAGGATGCAGAAGAGAAGGTGAAATGAAGATGGAGGCAGAGGATGGAGTGATCCACCCACAAGGGTTGCCAGGCAACCATCAGAAACCAGGGGGGAGGCCTGGGATGGGCTCTGCTGATGAAGCTGCAGAGGGAATCGACCCTGCGCCACCTCGATTTCAGGCTTCTTGCCTCCCACACTGAATCAGTTTCTGTAATTGCAGGCCCCCTGGTCTGTGGTCATCTGTTGCAGCAGCCACAGGAGACTGTACAGCGCCCTTCTAGCTCTGGGCGTCAGGAGGAGAAAGGCCTCGTCTGTCCTCCTACGCTTGTACTGCTGCACCGAGCCTGGCGCCTAGGAGACAGTTCCTAAATATTTGTTCATCAATAATTGGGCTTCAGGAGTTCCAGGTGCTTTGGAATGTCACCCCAGATTTTTCATGTCAGATTTTTTTCTTTTTCTCCCCGGGGAGAGAGTTAATCCCTAGCATTGACCAGAGCCTCAACGGGAACTGGGTTGCCTAATGCTCAAGGACTTCTGCTTTCCATGTCGAGTGGGTTTGTGGAGAAGTATGTGGCCCCTTGTTTAAACTGAGATTTGTGAGGCCCTGGGCTCTGCTCGCGAGCCGTCCCCACCTGCGTGCTCAGCCCCAGCGGAAAGGGCCTCTCGGGGACCAAAGGCCCGTGCGCCTGGGGGCTCTCCTCCCTTCCTCCTGGTGTCGCAGCCCCGTGGCAGGGCCCTCGGACCGGTGTCGACAGCTTTTCACTCTGCACTTTGTTGACAGGAAAGCGCGCTTCCTGTGAGGCCAGGGCTGATTCACTGCGGGCTTTTCCCTGCCTGCCTGCTCGCCGCTGGTGGGGAACCGTGACTCTCAGAAAGAACACTTATTGCCAAACAGGGGCCAAGGGGGACTTGAGAAACTCTCTCTTCTGTTATCTCCCTTTCTTTCGTGTGCTCGTTTCCTAGGATTGTGGCAACCAGTTACTTTTAGACGAGGTGGCTTCCATGAGAAAGGGTGAAATATCAGGGCTCCCTGGAGGGTCAGTGGTTAAGACCCCTCACTCCCACTGCACGGGGCTAGAGTTTGATCCCGGTCATGGAACCAAGATGCCACAGGCCGAGGGGCGTGGCCAGAAGTAAAGGAACACGTGAAAGGGTGAGATGATGGCATCTCACCGGGCAACGGGGATGGACTCAGACACGATCATACCAGTGAAGTGAGGCAGAGAGAGACAGATGCCACGTGATATCACTTACCCGTGGGATCTGAAAAAACGGTACTGTGAGCTTGTTTACAGAACAGAAACAGATTCACAGATGTAGAAAACAGATTTAGGGTCGCCAAAGGGGAAAGGTGAGGAGGGATGAACTAGGAGTTTGGGACTGGCAGATACACAGCATTGCATGTAAAACAGGTAAATGAGAAGGACCCGCCGTGCAGCACAGAGGATCGCGTTTAGAATCTTGTAATAACCTATAATGGGGAAGAATCTGAAAAAGAGTACCTAAAAGGAAGGGAAGGAATGGAGTTTGGGCACGTAAGCTAGGATATGTAGAATGGATAAACAATAGGACCTGACTGTGGACACACGGAGCCACCTTCAATATCCTGTGTGACAGACCGCAGTGGAAAAGAACACGAAAAGAATCAGTGTGTGTAACTGAGTCGCTTTGTTGACAGCAGAAATTAACAGAACGTTGTAAATCAACTACACGTCAGTAAAATTTACCAAAAAAGATATATATATATAAAATGGTGGCTCAGCTGGTAAAGAATCCGCCTGCAATGCAGGAGACCTGGGTTCGATCCCTGGGTTGGGAAGATCCCCTGGAGAAGGGCATGGCTGCCCACCCCAGGATTCTTGCCTGGAGAATCCCCATGGACAGAGGAGCCTGGCGGGCTACAGTCCCTGGGGTCTCAAAGAGTCAGACATGGCTAAGTGACTAAGTGCACAGCACGCAATGTAAATGTATGGACTTCGCTGGTGGCTCAGTGGTGAAGAATCTGCATGCCAATGCAGGAGACTCGGGTTCAGTCCCTGGATAGGGAAGATCCCCTGGTGAAAGGAATGGCCACCTACTCGAGCATTCTTGCCTGGGAAGTCCCATGGACAGAGGAGCCTGGTGGGCTACAGTTCATGGGGTCGCAAGGAATCAGACAGAACTTAGCGACTGAACAGCAGCAACAATTGGAGACACGCTCGCTGTGGTTTTTGTTGTTAGAAACAGTACACGTTTGAATTGTCCATATGAACTGGCTCCTCTGCATGTCGAGAAGTCCAAGAGAGAACTGTGGAGGAGAGCGGACCCGGGGCAGTCCCCAGGGAATCCGTGGACCGTGCATGCCGGACCAGCACCTGCCGTAACAGTCAGTAACCCGTCCCGAGTGCTGCCAGGCCCCCGGCATTGCCCCCTTCGGCTCTTGCCACCACCCGAGGCTGCACTTCTTCCACAGGTGAGGGACTCAAGGTCACATAACTGGCACAGAGTTAGTGAGTGGCGGAATCAACATCCTCCCGTCGAGAGCCTTCTCGTTAAGGGCTGGGTGGGAGAGGGGAGTTTGCCAAGAGTGTCCTTCAAGGCCTGGGCCGGCGTTGCCAGGAAGAGGGAAGGCAGCTGTTGAAGGGGGTGGGGATTGGAATCTCAGTAGTTTTCCTCCGTTTGAAGCTGGCAAAGGATTTGTGTGCTGCGCAGGTGGAAGGGGCGGCTGAGAGATGTGGTTTAGTCGTCAACCATTGTTTTCTGGCTTGGTTTTCTTTTTGGCCTCACTTTGAGGCTTGGACTCTTAGTTCCCCAGCCAAGGATGGAACTCCTCCGGTGCGAGCCTGGAGTCCTAACCACTTGACTACCTGGGAGGCCCCCATTCACTTCTTTTTCAATCTGACTATGGTCCGTACAGTTCCCCTGCTTCCCTGATTAGCAGCTATTTGAATCTGACCTTCAGAGCTTAGGGGCTTCCCTGGTAGCTCAGACGGTAAAGAATCTGCCTGCAATGCAGGAGACCCGGGTTCAATCCCCGTGTTGGGACGATCCCCTGGAGAAGGGAATGGGTACCCACTCCAGCTTCTTCCCTGGAGAATCCCATGGACAGAGGAGCCTGGTGAGCTGTCGTCCATGGGGTCGCAAAGAGTCGGATACGACTGGGGGACTAACAGGGACATGTTCGGAACTCAGGGAAGGTCATAGGGGCTGAGTGAAGCCTATTTTCTACTAACAAGAAATGGCGGACGTGGAAAGGCTTTCGTGCCTGGGAGGCCCCACAGGGCCCTGCTCGGTTTCGTAATTCACCTACAAGACTGCTATTTCCTGGTGCACAGGCAGTGATTAGCTGTTTCTGTCCATAGCCAAATATCATTTTCGTGGTCGTCCGTCGCCATGCGAGGTACGGCATGATCAGTGACTGTATTCACACTGTACATTTCATTCCCACGACGCATTTGTGTTGAAACTGGGAGTATGTCCCTGTTAGTCTTCCTCACCTACTTCCCTCACTCCTTCTCCCCTCGGGCAACAGCATGTTTGTTCTCTATTTTGTTGTCTCGGTTCATTTGCTTTCTGTTTTGCAATCCACATATAAGTGAAATCACACAGCAGTGGTCTTTTTCTGTCTGACTTACTTCACCAAGCATAATATCCATCCGTGTAGCTGAGGATGGTACGCGTTCATGCTTTTTTGCCGCTGTGTAGTAGTCCTCTGTGTGCACATACCGCATCTTCTTTGGTCTATCAGGGGACACTCGGGTTGCTTCCCTGTCCTGATGGTTGTAAATAATGCTGCAATGAGCTAGGGGTTTAGGTGACAGTACCTCTTAAATATGTTTGCTTCGAGTTAAGTTAACTCGTAATCTATTAACTATGCACAGTTGAGTTCTCTTCTTCCCTGTTTTGTGCCTTCTCTGCCCTTAATTTAATTTTGAGGCAAGTCCCTGCTGCTCTGAGAGTTCTAGGCAGTGACTAAGAATCTGAGATCAGCGGTCACCCCTGCAAGGTCAGAGGCCCCCAGGAGCTTGGGGCTGTTTCTAAAAACGGCCCTGGTGAGGAATGAATTGAGCTGTCAGTTTGAAACAGGAGAGAAGGGGGCAGGGCACGACGTTTCAAAGAACGACACAGCCCGACACAGCCCGAGGACAGGACATCAGCTGATCAGAACCAAATGGGCCCAAGATGGCAGACCAGTTGGCTTCCGCTAGCTCTTGTGCCTCAGTATATACTCACTGTAACGCAAGTGAGCTGAATGACACACCCACAGGCGCCATGATAGTTACAAAGCTAACCACAAAAGGTCAGCAAGTGGGTGGTGGCCCAGTTCCTGGAAATCCCCACCCCTTCCCCAAAATAGCTGGCATGTTCCTCCTACTGATTAGCCTGTGAAATTACCCACCTCTATAAATACGACAACCCCCATCCCCTGGAGCCATACTCACCTTCTCCAGGGCCCTCACTCTGTCTGTGGGGTGTGTTTCTCTCTAAATACTCCCACTTCTTACCTATCACTTTGTCTCTCACTGAATTCTTCCTGCCATGAGACATCAAGAACCTGAACTTCGTTAATTCTGAGCCCAGGTGTGTTCAAGTCCCAAGCTGGGTCCTGGCCAGTGGGTTCAAGTTTCAGTCTGAGGTACACGGTTTCAAGTTCAGTCCAAAGCCAGGTGTGACTTCTCTTTCCAGCACTGACTTTTTGCAAAAATGCACATGCTCTGCCACCTCTCAGGGCTTTCTCAGCCATTCTGCTGCTTTGGGGATTTTGTAGGACGTGGAGAGGTTCTGAAAACTGCAGGAGAGTGGTCTGATAGACGCCCGAGAGCGAGGGCAGGAAGAACTTTGTGAAGGAGACTTATATCAGCCAGAGAAAGACCCTCCCCTACCAGGGCATCCCCTTCCAGCCTTCTCCACTCTGCCCCTGACCTTATAACTCGGTAATCCAGGTTCTGGGTGGAGGACCCTCCTCAGGGAGAAATCCTCTCCTCCTGTGCACTTCACCTTTAACTCTGAGCTGTTTGCCCTGGGACGTCCCATTCTGTCTTCTCTTTGTAAATCCTCAGCATTGCGGGACAGGGGAGGTTACCTCTTTGTCCTTGAGGCAGTGCGTCAAACAGGCATAAACAACATGTGATGCCTACCTGGCCACTGGGACAACGTGAAGACTGGTTTTATCCTTGTGTAGCAGCGGGGACATGCAGGAACACGCGGATCTTGGTGACAGCCAGTCTCAGAGAAGAGGAACTGAACTGTTCACCAGCCAGCACAGTGGCTACCATTCCGTTCTGCTTTTAAGTCTCCCAGCTGTAGCCGTTCAACAATGAATCTCTACTGAGGACCCATCATGAGTCACACTGGGAGGCTCCGGCCAGCTCTGCCCTTAAGACAGTTTTACAGTCTGGTGGAAAATCGAGACAGGAAAGGCAGCCTTTAGGATGCAGAAGGAAGAACAGGGACTCCAGAAGCATCTCCCACCCCTGAGGCTCTTATCACCTGAGTTGGATGTAATCGGCTTGACATTCTGGGGGAACAGAATTAGCATATCACTGCAGATGGTGATTGCAGCCATGAAATTAAAAGACGCTTACTCTTTGGAACGAAAGTTATGACCAACTTAGATAGCTATTCAAAAGCAGAGACATTACTTTGCCAACAAAGGTCCTTCTAGTCAAGGCTATGGTTTTTCCTGTGATCATGTATGGATGTGAGAGTTGGACTGTGAAGAAGGCTGAGTGCCTAAGAATCGATGCTTTTGAACTGTGGTGTTAGAGAAGACTCTTGAGAGTCCCTTGGACTGCAAGGAGATCCAACCAGTCCATTCTGAAGGAGATCAGCCCTGGGATTTCTTTGGAAGGAATGATGCTAAAGCTGAAACTCCAGTACTTTGGCCACCTCACGTGAAGACCTGACTCATTGGAAAAGACTCTGATGCTGGGAGGGATTGGGGGCAGGAGGAGAAGGGGACGACAGAGGATGACATGGTTGGATGGCATCACTGACTCTATGGACATGAGTCTGAGTGAACTCCGGGAGTTAGTGATGGACAGGGAGGCCTGGCGTGCTGCGATTCATGGGGTCGCAAAGAGTCGGACACGACTGAGCGACTGAACTGAACTGAATACATCTCACAGGCACAAATGAGAGAGGTCACGCTGGGCTTCCCATCTTTCGAACAATAAGGCCCAGGGTGAGAAGCGCATGAAGGATACAGCTGTGGGACCACAGGAAACAAAGGCCGCTTCTCCAGAGGGGAGCTGGGAGGGACTCCCTGGAGCTTATTGGTTAGGACTGTAAAGATGAGTAGGAATTAGCTAGCAAGGGGAGAAAAGAAGTTGGAGGTGGCGGGAGAAGCACGAGCGGAGATCTGGCATTGAAAGATGCCCCTTCTCTCTACGAATATCCAAACAGGCCCTCCCCTGCCCCGGCCCCAGAGCCACTGTCCTCGGTGCTGAGGATCCATCCAGATGATGCGCAGCCCGCGCTCTGCTGGTCTGGCTGGCAATTTCATGGTTGAGGACGGCTGTATAGTGAGTGTGAAGGTTGGATGGAGGACCTGTGGATGGAGCAGCTGCTGCAGGGCCCCCCTTCAGATGTTTGAGGGCTCTGAGAACTGAAGTAACCCACGATGTTTGGGATGGACCATTCCAGCTCACCGGCGTGGCACACACTGGTGGCTGGGAGGGCAGGGGCTGTGCCTCCAGGATGGCTCAACCTGTGGTGGTGGCGGCTGGCAGAAGTGCCCATCTAGGAAGCCCTGAGATGCTTGTGTGCCCATCTTTTTTTTTTTTTTTTAATTTTTGAAGCTTCAGAAGTTATTTCTATCAACTGTAGAAATGTATGTTTTGCTGTTATCTGACAACTGCAATCCCAAAGAAAGGCAATCAAAGAATGCTCAAACTGCCACACAGTTGCACTCATCTCACATGCTAGTAAAGTAATGCTCAAAATTCTCTAAGCAAGGCTTCAGCAATACGTGAACCGTGAACTTCCAGATGTTCAAGCTGGTTTTAGAAAAGGCAGAGGAACCAGAGATCAAATTCCCAACATCCGCTGGATCATCAAAAAAGCAAGAGAGTTCCAGAAAAACATCTATTTGTGCTTTATTGACTATGCCAAAGCCTTTGACTGTGTGGATCACAATAAACTGTGGAAAATTCTGAAAGAGATGGGAATACCAGACCACCTGACCTGCCTCTTGAGAAATCTGTATGCAGGTCAGGAAGCAACAGTTAGAACTGGACATGGAACAACAGACTGGTTCCAAATAGGAAAAGGAGTATGTCAAGGCTGTATATTGTCACCCTGCTTATTTAACTTATATCCAGAGTACATCATGAGAAACGCTCTGCTGGAGGAAGCCCAAGCTGGAATCAAGATTGCCGGGAGAAATATCAATAACCTCAGATATGCAGATGCCACCACCCTTATGGTAGAAAGTGAAGAACTAAAGAGCCTCTTAATGAAAGTGAAAGTGGAAAGTGAAAAAGTTGGCTTAAAGCTCAACATTCAGAAAACGAAGATCATGGCATCCGGTCCCACCACTTCATGGGAAATAGATGGGGAAACAGTGGAAACAGTGTCAGACTTTATTTTTCTGGGCTCCAAAATCACTGCAGATGGTGACTGCAGCCATGAAATTAAAAGATGCTTACTCCTTGGAAGGAAAATTATGATCAACCTAGATAGCATATTCAAAAGCAGAGACATTACTTTGCCAACAAAGATCCATCTAGTCAAGGCTATGGTTTTTCCTGTGGTCATGTATGGATGTGAGAGTTGGACTATGAAGAAGGCTGAGCACCGAAGAATTGATGTTTTTGAACTGTGGTGTTGGAGAAGACTCTTGAGAGTCCCTTGGACTGCAAGGAGATCCAACCAGTCCATCTAAAAAAGATCAGTCCTGGATGTTCATTGGAAGGACTGATGTTGAAACTGAAACTCCAATACTTTGGCCACCTGATGGGAAGAACTGACTCATTGGAAAAGACCCTGATGCTGGGAGTGATTGGGGGCAGGAGGAGAAGGGGACAACAGAGGATGAGATGGCTGGATGGCATCACTGACTCAATGGACATGGGTTTGGGTAAACTCCGGGAGTTGATGCTGGACAGGGAAGCCTGGCGTGCTGCAGTCAATGGGGTCGCAAAGAGTCAGACACGACTGAGCGACTGAACTGAACAACTGCAAAACATACATCTTTCTCAAACGTACATGGAGCAGCTGCCAAGATGGGTCACGTTCAGGCCATAAGTTGTGGGCCCATCTTGTTGTCAAGTACCTGGTGGGTGAGTGTGGAAGGGAAATGGGAGACTTGCCAAGGATCATACCAAGCTCAGCTGCCAGGGACATGTTTTTGGAAAAGAATAAGAGTAGGAGTGATGGATGGATGGGTGAGTTAATGGATGGATGAGTGGATGGATGGAGGGGTGGAGGGGTGGATGGATGGAGGGGTGGATGGATGGATGGATGGAGGGGTGGATGGATGGAGGGGTGGATAATGGATGCATGGAGGGGTGGATGGATGGAGGGGTGGAGGGGTGGATGGATGGAGGGGTGGATAATGGATGCATGGAGGGGTGGATGGATGGAGGGTGGATGGAGGGGTGGATGGATGGAGGGTGGATGGATGGATGATGGAGGGGTGGATGGATGGAGGGGAATGGATGCATGGAGGGGTGGGATGGATGGAGGGGGTGGATAATGGATGCAATGGAGGGGTGATGGGTTGGAGGGGTGGAGGGGGTGGATGGATGGAGGGTGGATAATGGATGCATGAGGGGTGGATGGATGGATGGATGGAGGGGTGGATGGATGGAGGGGTGGATAATGGATGCATGGAGGGGTGGATGGATGGATGGATGGAGGGGTGGATGGATGGAGGGGTGGATAATGGATGCATGGAGGGTGGAGGGGTGGATGGATGGAGGGGGGGATAATGGATGCATGGATGGATGGATGGATGGATGGAGGGGTGGATAATGGATGCATGGAGGGGTGAATGGATGGAGGGGTAGATGAGTGGATGAGTCAGCAGAACACACCAAGTGGGCTATTTGCTGCCACATTTCCTTTTAGTTTTTTTTTTGGACTGCATGCCTTGTGGGATCTTAGTTCTCCAACCAGGGATCGAACCCGTGCCCCTGAAATAGAAGCACAAAGCCCCAATCTCCGGATCGCCAAGGAAGTCTCTGCTTATAGTTCAAAGGGCCTGCCTATGGTTGCTCAGTGGTCCCACTTAGCATCCTTCTCACTAAACAGCAGCAACGTGGCGGCTGAGCTGACCGAGTCAGTGGACGTCCTGCTCCTGCCTTCTCCCAGGTCCCCCGCCCACCTCTGTCCCTCTGCACGCAGAGGCCAGTCTGCACGCAGATGGTCGTTAAAGCTCGTTTCCACCTCCACACCTTTAAATTATGAATGGAGCCCAGAGAGCTTTTATTCCAGTCACACAGCCATTTAGAGAGTTTAAAGAGCAGGGCTCGTCCTCTATTTAAAATTCCTTATAAATGAAGGCTGGACACGGTTCACTTAGAGATGTTATATCTCTCCGGGGATTTCAAGGCTGCGTTTCCTGTGCTCACGTTCCCCGATTCTAATACGAGTAATTGATGCAATGGTGAGTTGCTTTGGTTTCTGTCTGGCCGTGTCTTAATTTGCGTTGATTTTCCTGTTCATGGGCTGCTGTAACGTCTGGCTCTGTATTCCTGGCTTCGCTTTACAATGTCGATTCAGGCTTTAATTAGGACCCCTGTTGGTGAACTGGCCCAAGCCTGCCCAGAAAGATTTGGGAAAAAAACAAAGGAAGCTTTCCAAAGAGCAAGACCATTTTATTGCTTATTAATGAGTCCCTGCCAAACGGAGACAGAGGCTGGGAGGGGGAAGGCGACCTGGAGGTCAGTGCGTCGGGCTGCGTGGGGTGTCGGCAGGTATTTTTTTGTGCAGGGGGAGGTGCGGCCAGGGCTTTCCAAAGACTTGGAAATAAAGGAGATGAGGTTGCTGAGAGTTAAGCTATGAACTTTAACTCTCAGCGGGAAAGGAATTGAACCCTAAAAGCACCCGCTTAAGCGATTATGTGGAAAATGGATAACGTGCTTTTTCCGATCAAATGACCTGGGTCTCTCTCTTCAAGTTTTGTTCATTTTGCTGGGGCAGCACCATCACTCCAAGGCAGTCTGCTTGGGGCTGGAGTGACCCCTCGAAGCCCCGTCCTAACAGAACCTACAATCCAGGGAGGAACTCAGAGTTCCTTTTTTAAAAATAAATATTCACTTACTTATTTATGTGGCTGCTCTGGGTCTTAGTTGCAGCATGGGGCCAAGATGTTCTCGTTCTGGCACGTGGGATCTAGTGAACCCTTGTGGGAGCGTCCCTGGTGGCGCTTGTGGTAAAGAATCCACCTGCCAATGCAGGGACACAGGTTCGATCCCTGGGTCAGGAAGATCCCCTGGAGGAGGAAATGGCAACCCACTCCAGTGTTCTTTCCTGGAGAATCCCATGGACAGAAGAGCCTGGCGGGCTACAGTCCATGGGGTCACAGAGAGTCAGACAGGACTGAGTGGGGAATGAAGAAATGTGGGGTCTAGTCTCCTGATCAGAGATGGAACCCGGCACCCTGCATGGAAGCTCAGAGCCTTGGCCCCTGGATCACCAGGGAAGTCCCGCAGAGCGACATCCTTCCAGAGGAATGTGCTGCAGTGTTTCCAAGAGGATGGTATGAGCGTATTCAAGGAGAGACCACTCTCAGCACAGGTGGTAGGTAAAACCAGGCAGGCAGAGTGGCATCCACCCAGGACAAGTGTTTTGGGCACTGCCTGGGTGTATCAGTCAGTCGGGGCTGCTGTAGCAAATGCAACCGAATGGGCGGCTTAAACAACAGACATTTATTTCCCACGGTTCCAGAAGCCGGGAAGTCCAAGGCCCAGGTGCCGGCCGGGTCAGGCTCTGGGGAGGCCCCTCTTCCAGGCTGGCAGACGGCCGCCTCCTGACTGTGTCTTCACTCAGAGCAGAGGAACAACTCTTCCTTATCTTGTGCACTTGGTCGCTCAGTCACGTCCAACTCTTTGCAACCCTGTGGACTGTAGCCCACCAGTCTCCCTGTCCATGGGATTCTCCAGGCAAGAATACTGGAGTGGTTGCCTTTTCCTTCTCCAGGGGATCTTCCCAACCCAGGATCGAACCTGGGTCTCCCTCACCGCAGGCAGATTCTTTACCAGCTGAGCCACAAGGGAAGCCCCCTCATGACCTCACCTAAAGGGAATTACCTCTACAAGGCCCCGCCTCCAGATACAATGACTCTGGGGGAAGGGCTTCCACATGCCTGTTTTTGGAGGACACAAACATTTGGTGCGAGCACCTGGCAAGAAGTATGGTGGTCACTGCCGCCCTGGGGCATTCCAGACGCCCTGGCAAAGGCCAGCTCACAATGGGGAAGAGTCCCCTAAGTTTCCCAACTGTTTCCTGTTTAGTTGCTAAGTTGTGTCGTACTCTGTGGCTCCATGGACTGTAGCCCACCAGGGCTGTCCATGGGGATTCTCCAGGCAAGAATACTGGAGTGGGTTGCCATTTCCTTCTCCAGGGGATCTTCCCGACCCAGGGATTGAACCCATGTCTCCTGCATTGGCAGGCGGGTTCTCTACCACTAAGCTGCCTGGGTAGCCTAGGTTTAGTGACCAAGGACCCTTGCTGTGGCCCACATGAGCTCTCTGTGCTCCTTAGCTCCACACCCCTCAAGGGAACTCTGGACTGTGGTTTCCCGTGTTCAGAGAGAAGACACACCGATCCTGCTGACACTGGTTCCTCTGTCTGCCCTTGGACATTGGCTGGGAAATGGGCATCCGGGGGTCGCTCACGTAGGGGGTGTGACTGTGAGTTGGGCTGGCAGGGTGAGTAGCAGCGGGCATGAGTCCCAGACCAGTGCCTGGTGTCTGAGTGATTTTAGGGCCGTCCCTTCTGTGGACCAGCCCAGCTGCTGGGCTCCTTCTGGGTGGAAAGGGACGTGGGAAGAATGTGGAATTTGGGGTGTGGACAGGCCTGGGTGCAAATTCTAGCTCTGTCCTTTCCCAGGTGTAGGGATCTCCAGTCTTTATTTTTTTTTTTAATTTAAAAAATTTATTCATTTTTAATTGGAGGATAATTGCTTTACAATGTTGTGTTGGTTTCTGCCAAATGTCAACGTGAATCAGCCATCGTTTATGCATATGCCCTCCCTCTGGAGCCTCCCTCCCACATCCAACCCTGTTTATTATTTTTCTTTTTAATGTTTATTTTTATTTATGTGTTTATTTGACTATGCTGGGTCTTGGTTGCGTTGTGGGATCTTGGTTCCCTGACTGGGGATCGAACCCCCTGCACTCTGAGTGCAGAGTCTTAGAAGCCTTTGTTCCTCGTTTTATCCAATCAGGACCACCAGGGAGTTCTGGGTCCACAGTCTTTGATATGAAACAGGGATTAGACAGAGCAAGACACATCTGTGTTCATGCCAGCTGCATAGTCTTTGGAAAGTTACCTAGGCTCTCTGCTTTACCCTCCTTATCTGTAAAATGGAATTCTGGTGATTTGAAATGGTGCGTGTAATATGATTAGGGTAGCAGCCACTTGATAAATGGTAGCTATGTGTTTTGTGTTGTTTTTGGCATGTGTGATCTTACTTCCCCGACCAGGGACTGAACGCGAGCCCCCTGCATTGGAAGCTTGGAGTCTTAACCACTGGGCCACCAGGGAAGTCCCAATGGAGGCTCTTTCTCGTATCATAAGACAAACATACATCAAGTCAGTGCATTATTTATTTTTTAAAATTGGGCTTCCCTGGTGGCTCAGACGATAAAGAATCTTCCTGCAATGCAGGAGATCTGGGCTTGATTCCTGGGTGGGGAAGACCCGCTGGAGAAGGGAATAACTGGCTACCCACTCCACTATTCTTGCCTGGAAAATTCCATGGACAGAGGAGCCTGGTGGGTTATGGTCCATGGGGTTGCACAGAGTCGAATGCGACTGAGAGACGAACGCTGGTTGAAGAGCCGGACACGACTTAGCGCGCGCACACACACACACACACACGTGGAACCTAAAATATGGCACAAACGGCCCTATCTGAAAAAACAGCAACAGACTCAGACGTAGAGAACAGGCTGGATATTTACACTCTAGTCTCAGCTTACATGTCACAGTTTTGAGGAGCACTTGCTAGAATTACCCACCTCCGAGTCGGAACCATGTGCAGCCTAGGGGCAGTGACCGACCTTCTGCTGTTACACGCTGTTCTGCAGGGCCCTCTCCCGGGTCATCGCCGTGTGACAGCGGGACTCCCGCAGCCCCAGCACAGAAGGGGCGCCGCTGCGGCTCGTGAACCCGACTCTGAAGAGGCCCCGTCTTTGGTTTGGCCTTCTGGGCCATTTAAGCCAATGTTTCAGGCTCTGGGTTACAGTGGGTGGTCAGCCCCTTGCCCTTCTGGGATTAGATCACTGTAGCTTGAGACTCAGGGGGAAGAAAGAACTATTCCTCTCTCTCTGAGTCAGAAAATTCCAGGTTTGGGGGGCTTCGCCAGTGGCTCAGTGGTAAAGAATCCACCTGCCAATTCAGGAGACACGGGTTTGATCCCTGGTCCAGGAAGATCCCACATGCCGCGGAGCAACTCACCCCATTCGCCCCAACCACTGAGCATGAGCTCTCCAGCCCGGGAGCAAAATTACTGAAGCTCATGCGCCCTAGACCCGTGGGCAGGTGGCGATGCTCTGAGAGAAGCTGGTGTCGGGAGTCTGTGCTCCACAAGAGAAGCCACTCCATGAGAAGTCCTCCCACCACAGCTAGAGAAAAAGCTGGTCCTGCAATGAAGACCCAGCAGTGCCCAAAGTAAATAAATAAAATATATATAAAGAGAATACTATATCTGAACAAAATATATTAAGAAAAAGAATTTGGAAAAAAAGGGAAAAGAGAAGAAGATTCCAGGTTTGGGTTCTGAATTGCCATGCTTGGGTCATGGGTCGTGGGTCCGACTGTTAGGGAGGGGTCTGTGCTGCTCTGCTGGGCCCAGGTCTGGGTGGGTGGGTGTGGGGGCAGGGAGCAGGTGTCCACGACCCCAGGGAACCCCCGTTAGCAAGTGCCTAGGTGCCGTCAGACCAGGGTCTGCATTTAGGCGCGAGGCAGCTTCCCAAGCCCAGAAGTCAAAGTCAAGATCATCCTTCTGGGGAATAAGAGCCTCTGTGGCAAGGGCTTCCCTGGTGGCTCAGTGTGAAGAACCTGCCCACCAGCTCAGGAGATGCGGGTTCGATCCCTGGGTCGGGAAGATCCCCTGGAGAAGGGAGTGGCAACCCACTCCAGTGTTCTTGCCTGGAGAATTCCATGGATGGTGGAGCCGGGTGTCCTTGAGGTCCCAGAGAGTGGCACACGACCGAGCGACTCTCACCGGCTTTTGTGATATGGTAGGCTCTGAAGGTTAGGTCGGAAGCCAGGAGGGTGGGAAGCGAGTCCGGGTGTGCAGGCTGAGCTCCAGCCGAGGGAGGTGTCTGCGGTGGAGGGGAGGCAGAGGCGGGGCTGAGAGGTGCCCCGGGACCCCGTCCTGTTGGGTGAACTTTGAGGATCTGTAGTGTGCCGTGTGTGTTGCCGGGAGCAGCGGTAACCAAGCCCCGCAAACCGAGTGGCCTAAAACACCGGAAATGCCTTGTCTCGCGGTTCAGGAGGCTGGACGCTGGGGTGAAGGAGCTGGCGGGGCCTCGCCCCCTGAAGATCCAGAGGATGCCCCTCCTCGCCTCCCCGCCTCCCGGCGGCCGCGGGCGTCCCGAGCAGGTGGCGGCCCAGCCACGACCCGCGGGCAGGTGGCGATGCTCTGAGAGAAGCTGGTGCCTGGGAACCGCTGGGAGCCCAGCGATCAAGGGAGGGCAGGGAGGCAACTTCCAACCACAAGGGACGGAAGGTCAGGAGGGAGGTGCTGGCTGGGTGTGAAGGCAGAGCCGGGGCCCCAGGCCCCCCGGGGGCACAGGGCCGCCATACCCGGCACACAGACCCCATGGTGTGGGAGCCCCTGCCCTCGTTCCGTCAGGTGGAGGCGTCGCTCGCCTGCTTGAAGAGTGTGGCTGCAGGCCCAGGCCAGTGCTTCCAGACGGCGTGGCTGGGGCCTCATGGGCACGTCTGTGCCCCCGGGGGCTGCTGTCCCTTCTTTGCTGTGTGCCCCCATGAAACGTGGTGTCCGGGAACCCCCCCATCTTCCGGGGCTGAGGCCTGGTCTGTCTAGCAAGACTCACCGTGTTCACGAAAGCAGAGAGGGCGGGGACATCGCCCACTCTGCACGCACCAGGTGCTGCCCACCGTGTGCCAGGCTGGGGGCCCAAGGGGGAGGGCCGCTGTCCCGCCATCTCTGCCCGGGTGCTGACCTGCTGAGTCATAGGCCGTCCCCAAGTTAGCGGCTCACAACAGCCACCTGATCGTGGCTCGTGATGCCGGGGGTCAGACGCTCAAGCATCTCTTGAGTGGGCAGTTCTTTTTCGCCTTGTGTTGACTGAGGCCACCCTGGGGAGATTCAGCGGGCAGACGGCTGGGCTGGGAGGTCCAGGCGGCCTCGCTCAAATGAGTGGTGTTTAGACACTGATGACCTCAGCTGGGGTCGTGGACTGCAGCAGCTATGACGGCCCGTCCATCCAGGCAGTCTCGGGGTACTTAATTTCTCAAATGGCAGACAACATTTTCATCACCTGATCAGTACAGAACTTGGTTTTACGTGTGTTTCATCTCATTTAATATATGCGTCAAAGTCACTCAGTCGTATCTGACTCTTTTTGACCCCATGGACTGTAGCCCACCAGGCTTCTCTGTCCATGGGATTCTCCAGGCAAGAATACTGGAGTGGGTTACCATGCCTTCCTTCAGGGGTTCTTCCCAACCCAGGGATTGAACCCAGGTCTCGGGTACTGCAGGCAGATTCTTTACTATCTGAGCCACCAGGGGGCTTCCTTGGTGGCTCAGCTTCCATGGTTACTCAGATGGTGAAGAATCTGCCTGCAGTGCAGGAGACCCGGGTTTGATCCCTGGGTCAGGAAGATCCCCTGATAAAGGGCAGGGCAACCCACTCCAGTATTCTTGCCTGGAGAATTCCATGGACAGAGGAGCCTGACTCTTTCTTCATAGAGGCTGTAGTCCATGAGATTCCAAAGAGTCAGATATGATTGGGTGACTTATTTAATATATATATATGTATATTTGATTCATCGACATTGAACTGAAGGTCAACAGCACCATACTTATTGCTGAATGAAGCTTGTCTGACACATGTATTTTCTCCATAAGGCCCATCACAGCCTTCTCAAGCTTAGACACGCTGGCCAGACCTTGAGTATTGTGCTTGGGATTGTTTTAAGCAGTAAAATCATCAACATAAAGAAAACAGTTGCAAAAACCATGGCACTGAATTGCCTGTGACAAGGAGGACACTTGCTTGGCGTGTGAGAGCCATGAGTATTGATTTTAGGGTTACAGGTACTTTGAGTAGGCGAATTCAAAATATACAATCTACAAATAAAGGGGATATGTAGTCCATTCGATATGTTGGATTAAATCTATTTGAATTAGCTATGTGACCTTGGATTAATCGCGTTATCTCTGTGGGCTTCATTTCCTTTTTCGGGGAGGTCACGTTGCAAGGCTTGTAGAGTCTTAGTTCCCAAACCAGGGATGGAACCCATGTTGCTTGCAATGGAAGTAAGGAAGCTTAACCACTGGGCCACCAGGAAAAGACCAGTGGGCTTCATTTTCTTTGTTGTTGTTCAACTGTTAAGTCGTGTCCCACTCTCTGTGACCCCATGGACTGCAGCACACCAGGCTCCTTTGTCCTCTGCTGTCTCCTGGAGCTTGCTCAAATTCATGTCCATTGAGTTGCTGATGCCATCCAACCATCTCTCTTTCCCAGCATGAGGGTCTTTTCCAAGGGGTCAGCTTTTTACATCAGGTGGCCAAAGTATTGGAGTTTCAGCTTCAGCATCAGTCCTTCCAATGAATACCCAGGACTGATCTCCTTTAGGATGGACTGGTTGGATCTCCTTGCAGTCCAAGGGACTCTCAAGAGTCTTCTCCAACACCACAGTTTGAAAGCATCAGTTCTTCAGAGCTCAGCTTTCTTTATAGTCCAACTCTCACATCCATACATGACCACTGGAAAAACCATAGCTTTGACTAAATGGACCTTTGTTGGCAAAGTGATGTCTCTGCTTTTTAATACGCTCTGTAGGTTTGTCGTTTTCTTACCTGCCCCACATCTGATATCTGGGCGCTCCTCTCCAGCACCGGGGCCCTGGGAACTGAGTGGGAGGTGACTGCTGTGGCTCTCTGTGTCTGGACACCCCCATCACTCTCCTCTCCCCCAGGTTTGTGGATTTCCACGCGGCGGCCTCCACCTGCTCGCCCTCCCGGGCGGCCCTGCTCACTGGCCGGCTGGGCCTCCGCAACGGGGTCACTCACAACTTCGCAGTCACGTCCGTGGGGGGCCTTCCACTCAACGAGACCACCTTGGCCGAAGTGCTGCGGGGGGCTGGCTACGTCACGGGGATGATTGGTAAGATGGCCTCCGCCTCCTGGACCCCCGTGCCCTGCGCTCACTGTGGGGGCTGCTTCCTGCACGTCTGCAGAGCCTTCTCTTCTGCTTGAGTCTGCTCATGTGTTCGTTTCTTGCCGTGGAAGCTAGAAATGCGTTCAGCTCTCAGTATCAATAGCTGAAAAGACCTAACGGTAGACTGGGGCTTCCCGGGTGGTGCCAGTGGTAAAACCCCCCCCGTCAGTGCAGGAGACCCAGGAGATGCAGGTTGATCCCTGGTCGGGAGGAGGAGAGGGGAACCCGTTCCAGTGTTCTTGCCTGGAGAATCGCATGCACAGAGGAGCCTGGTGGGCCATAGGCCACGGGGTTGCAAAGAGTTGGACACGAGGTAGCGGCTGAGCCAACAGTGAACTAAACCAGGTACAGAGCTAGTGCCTCTCGCCCCCTCAGCAGCGGCCAGGACGACCCAGCATCCCAGGGGCATCCTCAGCCCACCTGCGCTTTTTTTAAATTGGAGGACAATTGCTTTACAATGCTGTGGCGGTCTCTACTGTACATGGGCTCGAGTCAGTCACAATTACACATATACCCCTTCCCTCTTGAGCCTCCCCGCCCCCTCATCCCGCCCCTCGAGGTCATCACAGCACCCAGGGGAGCTCCTGAGCTGCACAGTGGCTTCCCACTGGCTCTCTGTTACACTCGGTCGGGTATGTGTCCATTCTGGCTTCTCAGTGGTTCCTCGCCTCCTTCTCCTCCTCTGTCCACCAGTCTGCTCTCCACCTCGGTGTCTCCATTTCTTCTCTCTAAATAGGAACCTCGAGCCTGTCTTACAGAGTGAAGTCAGAAAAATAAATGTCCTTTGTTAACGCCTGTGCTTTTTCTCCTAACTCTCCAAGAGCGGGTCCCTCAGGATTCCCACCGCCCTCCCCGCCTCCGCACAGTGATGTGGCAACGAGGGTCCCGTGGGGATGTCATTGGGGCCTGCAGGAAGCAGGCGTTTCTGTGTGTCTGCTCGACCCCCGCTCTGGGTCAAGGAGCCTGACATATGCTTCAGACCATCAGACTAGAGTGGGGGTCTTCATTGTCTGTGAGGATGAGCCCCCGTCCGCAGGAGGCGGGACCGTTAAGGTCCCAACCTGCTCTCCTTTCAGCCCCTTGTCTCCAAGCCTGGAGGCACAGTTCCCGATGAGGCTCTCAGTGTGGGCTGAGCATCCTCGTGAGCCGGTCCTTGCATCCGCGGGACTCCCAGCCGGGGGAGGGGCTCTGGTCCCTGGGCTCTCTGACCCTAAGAGGGGGTTGGGGGTGGGTGGGTTCTTCTCAAGCTGGATTGGATCTCACTTGCCCCTCCCTCTTCAAGCCTTTCAACCCCAAGAAGGCAACTGATCACAGATCAACTATTCACCCCTCACCATACCTTCTTTTATTTTTTTCTGGGACAAAATACCAAAGCATATCTCTTTGTTGAGACTGTGACTTTACCAGAAGCACACTTACAGGGGAAATTAAAAGCCTGCTGAAGGAATATGGAGTCCACTGACACCACTCTCTCCTTGCTTATAATCTTTTTACTTTCTTTTTTTTTTTTAATGTATTTGGCTGTATTGGGTCTTAGTTGCAGCATGCAAGATCTTTAGTTGTGGCATGCAGACTCTTAACTGTGGCCTATGAGGTCTTAGTTCCCTGACCAGGGATCGACCTGGAGCCCCCTGCACTGGGAGCTTGGAGTCTTAGCCACTGGGCCACCAGGGAAGCCCATTTGCTTCTAACCTTGATCTGTGTTAATGGGTTTTTCCCTAGGTGTGTACCTACCACTCGGTCCTACTTTTCTGCCTTTCCTATTATTTCACATTTCCTGGTGGTATAATTTTACATATTTATTATCATTTTAGAAAGAATTTTAAAATTGTACTATATTTTTATATTTCCACATCATACTGAATCTAAGTAGTCCATCTAATGTTTAATTCACTTCCCTTAATTTCTTATTGCATATTTTTCCCCAAACGTATAGACCAGTTGCAAGAAGGGCCTCCTCCAGCCCCCGCCCCCCCACTCCCCCCCGCCCATACACTTTGTGCAGATGGAGCAGGTCTTTATTTGGGCTGCATGCATTCGTCTAAAGAAGATGGGTCGGAAGCGTGTCATGGAGGCCACGTGAGAGCAAGTACTGGCCAGACTCCTGCGGTTGCCTGTTCATTTCCGCCCTTCATGCTGCTTCACACTCTGCCGTTTCGGCCACCGCACCACACCTTCGCTTCGCCCCCTCACCGCCTGGGTTCCTCAGAGCAGGGCGGGCAGGGCAGCGCGTCCCGGGCTTGCCACGCGTCCCCCGTGAGCCCGCTCACAGGGCGGGGAGCCGCCGTGCAGTGCGGCTGAGTTTTGCAATCTGCCGGCCACAGGGCCGCGGGGGGCAGTCCCTGGCCCCTCGCTCAGCCCCTGCAGGCGGCTGCTGCTGGCCAGAGGGGGAGACGATGACACCAGGTGCGAGCAGCAGCTCTGGGGCCACGTGGGTGGTGCGCCTGCTCCCCGGTCCCTGGCAAGGTCCCCAGCGCCAGGGGGCAGAGCGGCCTGTAATGGGGGGGTGCCGTGGGCTCTCCACCCTCACTGCGGGCAGAAGCTCAGCCTTCTCACTCCTCTGGGCTCCTGGTAACCTGTCTTCCCCTTCCCTGGGCATCTCCTGTGAGTCCTGAGTCATCCTGGCTCACTCTCTGTCTCCCTGGGGACCCCTTCTCCACCCCCGAGAGCCAGGCTGGGCGTTGGCACAGCGTGTACAGCCTCTCTGCATGTCCTCAGGGCAGGGCATGGACACCTGAGCGTGTGCTCAGCGCCCCGGTGGGGTGGGCCCTCAGGGACTCCTCTGAGAGCCTCTCTCTCTTGTCTTCCTGCAGGGAAGTGGCATCTTGGGCACCATGGCTCTCACCACCCCAACTTCCGTGGTAAGGATTCCCCGGGGGACTGGTTACCTGGGAAACAGAGGTGTCTGTGTGAAGAGAGTCATCCTGGGCGGCCTCTCTCCTGAGTCAGGACACCCTCGCTCACAGGGTTGCTTGGGGGGGTCTGGGGTACCCGGGGCTGCCTCTCCTCTCACATGCCTCTCGCCTGGCCCCTGTCCTGGCCCCCCTCTTGTCTCCCCTCGGGACCCTCTCATCGCAAGGCCATCAGCATTTTCCTTGACCCAGTTCTCCCGTGTCGGGGAATACTGGCCCCCGCGAGGTCCCGTGTGGTACGAGGTCAAATTGTCTGAGGGCTTTGCTGAAGCAGGGACTGGGGGGGTTGGGTAGGGAAGGGGTGGGATGAGTGGAGGGGTCTCAGAAAAAAGTCAACACAGGGTTTTCAGGTCTCACTTTGACCCTCACGTCCTCCCCCGTCCCAGGTCCAATCCTGCCAGCCCTCGGCATCCAGCTGAGACGCCAGCTATTTTGAGAAGCATTTTGAGCTTCCCGTCTCAACCCCAGCCCCCCCACCCCCAGCATCCTGGGGTGCCTTCCTCCTCTGATCTCTCTTGCTGGCTTCCTGGGAAGCCAGCTCTTCAAGCTAAATCTCTATTTCTTATCTCCCCTTCAGATGGGAAGTTTCTTGAGGGCAGAATGTCTTCTTTTATCCCTCAAAGTGTTGTGAGGTAGTAGATTTGCCCCAGATATTTCCTGCTGTGTCCAGGACAGCACTGGGCATGGTAGGCGTCCAGGAATTCTCCCCGCTTCCTTCCCTTTCGGGTTAACTCTAATCACAAGATGTTTTGCAAATCTAGTCTTGCGGCCGGGAGCCAGCAACGTGTTTTCCTTGCATACTTACCAAGGGATATTCATCAAATCCTCTTTTAATTACACACTCATAACACTGCAGAATTAAATCACGGAAAATTAAATTTCTGTCCTGGGTGTAAGAATGCAGGCCCCCGGTCTAATCGGTGCTTCTGTTCCAGGCTTTGACTACTACTTTGGGGTCCCGTACAGCCACGACATGGGCTGCACTGACACGCCTGGCTACAACCACCCCCCTTGCCCGGCGTGTCCCCGGGGCGATAGACCATCCAGGTAATTCTGGCCAAGGTGTTGGCTCTGGGCATCAGAGCAAGGGGAAGTGGTCCATCCGGACCCGGGGGTGTGGTCCACCTGGAGGAGATGAGAGAGGCCAAGGAGGACCGGTAACCGCAGCAAAGAAAGGTCGCGTACCTTTAGTGCAAATTTTAAATGCATTATGTGCATGGCGGGCAAGAACGCTTTCTGTGGAGATGAGGGGACAGCACTTTTTTAGTTGGATTTTTCCAGTTTCCTCTGACTGTTGAGCTCAGTGAGGGGAGGGGGTGCTACCAGGTCTCACAGGATGGCCTCCCTCCTCCTGTCCTGGACCACGCACCTGTCCCACCAGGGGACATGAGGAGGGAGACGGAGGAAAATTCCGCAGGGCTCCTGGCGCGCCCCACCCCCGCCAGCAACAAGCCGGTGTCCCAGCGTTGGAATGCCACGCAGGCACTCAACAGGATGCTTTCAGAACGTATTCAGTGAAATGGGGAAGTGCTCACAATAGAATAGTAAGTGAAAAAAGCAGGAAACAAATCATCAACACGGATCTGAACTACGTCTGTATTTACACCTCTAATAGCCCCAAAGGAAATACGCCAGAATGGCAACCACGGTTCATTCACTCCGGTTGTGCCATTAAGAAGTTTTCATTTTTTTTTCCTCTCTCATATTTTTCCAATACTCTGTAATGAGCACGCAATACGTTTCCTATCAGAAAAAGGCGATATACCGTAACCAGGTGATAAAGCCGGGTGCTCTGCTTGTTCAGAGCGTGCTCTGCGGTTATTTGCGAGGTTTGCAGGTGTCTGAGCCACTTGGGGCAAGTGAGTCTCAGGTGGCTTATTAATAACGCAGTAGTTAGTGTAATAATGGCCATTTATTGAGACACTGTTACATTCTAAGCTCCCTGCGCGCTGATCTGTGGTCTGTGTGACCATGGACCGAGGCACGTGTTTCTCCTGATTGTCCAGGGAATGGCGCTAACGTGGTGGCCCAGGTCACGGTGGAGCCATGACGGGGAGCTGGAGAGTCCACCTGGGCCTCTCTGAGTTGGGAGGGCGGGGCCCATGGGAAAGCCGAGGCTGCTGATTGGCTTTGGGCCTCTCTGAGTTGGGAGGGCAGGGCCCATGGGGAAAGTCGAGGCTGCTGATTGGCTTTGGGACTCTGCTTGAGTGTCTCAGGTTGTTTAGACCTCAGTTTCTCTCCCAGCAAAACAGGAATAATAACATCCTAGCTCAAAAAGTCGTTGGGAGCCTCATACAGCGACCAGGCTTGCCCAAGAAGTGCACACTTTTGCTTGAAGGGAGTGGACAGAGGTATTTTATCGGTTTTACACTCTGAGGAAGTGGGAGGCTGGAAAAACCATCTGGGCCAGGCTGCTCGGTGTTTTGTGTTTATGGGCATCGCCGCATCAGTGCGTTTTGTCCAACTCCATGACTACCTGGGTCGTGGGAATGAGTGTTCCACCATCTGTGGTTTCCACACAGGAACCTTGAGCGGGACTGCTACTCTGACGTGGCCCTTCCTCTGTACGAAAACCTCAACATCGTGGAGCAGCCCGTGAACTTGAGCGCCCTTGCACAGAAGTACGCCGAGAAGGCTACCCAGTTCATCCAGCAGGCGAGGTGAGGAGCCCTGCATCCACCCCCATGTCTCCTGTGCCCAGGGGGGCTCAGAGCCGTGGCAGAGTCCCATTGCCCAACAGAGATGCGCGTGTGTCTCCTGGAAGAGATGCTCCTTGGAAAAGACCCTGACGGTCAGAAAGACTGAGGGCAGGAGGAGAAGAGGGCAACAGAGGATGAGACGGTTGGATGGCATCACTGACTCAGTGGACATGAGTTTGAGCAATCTCCAAGAGTTGGTGAAGGACAGGGGAAGCCTGGCGTGCTGCAGTCCATGGGGTCACAAAGAGTTGGACACAACTGAGCGACTGAACAACAACAAATAAAGCTGGAAAACAGCCTGTCCTGGGGTCTCCTGGGTTACCTGACCAGGCCTGGGTTACCAGGGCCGTAGGTGCGGGTCCCTTCCCAGGGTCCCGCTCAGATCACGCCCTCGTCAGTGTCACGTGCCCTCGCTGTGGCGCGTCACCCCTCAAGGCCAGGGCCCATTTACTGCCTTCTATGCATTCAGAGCGTTTGTTGGGCTCATTAGTTGGCAGGGCACGTTCGCTGCTGTCACAAACTTACCCCCCACTTATTGGCTGAAACAACAGCAGTTTATTCTCCTATAGATCTGGAGACCAGACGTCTGAAATGCGTCTTATGGGGGCTCAAGTCCAGGTGTTGGCAGGACTGTTTCCTTCTTAAGTCTCCAGGGAAAATCGTTTCTTTTTCTTTTATTAAAAAATATTCATTTATTTTTTTTGGCTGTGCTGGGCTTAGCTGCAGAACGTGGGATCTAGCTCCCTGACCAGGGATTGAACCTGGGCCCCCTGCATTGGGAGGGTGGAGTGTTAGCCCCTGGACCACCTAGGAAGTCCCGAGAATCATTTCTCGTGTCTCCCAGCTTCTGGCAGCTGTTGACATTTCTTGGCTCTGGTTGCATCGTTCTGTCTGTTTTTTTTGGCCACACCAGGGGGCTTGGAGGATCTTAGTTCCCCCACTAGGGATGGAACCCAGACCCTGGGCAGTGGAAGTGTGGCGTGCTGACCACTGGGCCAGCAGGGAATTCCTGGCCCCTTCCTTCTGGTCTCTGTTTCTATGGTCTTCTTCCCCTCTCCTCTTCTGTGGTCAAGGACCCCCCGCTGCCTCCATCTTAGGAGGACATTTGTGATTATGTTTAGGGTCTACTGGGCTTCTCTGGTGGCTTAGACAGTAAAAAATCTGCCTGCAATGAAGAGACCTGGGTTTGATCTCCGCTTCGACAAGATCCCCTGGAGAAGAGAAAGGCTGCCCACTCCAGTATTCTTGCCTGGAGAATCCCCATGGACAGAGGAGCCTGGCGGGCCACAGTCCATAGAGTTGCAAACAGTCAGACATGACTGAAGTGACTAACACTTTCACACTTAGGGTCTACTAAGACAGTCCAAGAAAAGCCTCTGATCTCAAGACCCTTAGCTTCATTGCATCTACAAAGTGCCCTTGGTTGTACAAAGTAACAGAGATTCTAGGACTTAGACCCTGGATATCTTTGGGGGCCGGTATTCAATGGGTCTGTTTCGCTTGATCACACCAGCTGCTTGGGACCCAGATTTTGAGAGCAGCACCTTAGGGTTTAGAGATGCATCTTCCGAGTTTTTCAGGCCTTTCTGAGAAACATTGTTTCCCTGGTCTGCTTGTTTTTGTATTTTTCAGACAGTTGGTATGAAGAGGGAAAAGCCCCGTCTCCCACCCGGGCGCTGGGTTGGTTTCACGGTGCCCTGGGGCGGGTGGCCAGTCCGTGGCTGGTGGGGCTCGTCTCCCGCTGCACTTGCAGGGGGGCCTCGGTGCTCCTGGGGGGTTCGGGGAAGTGGCGCTGGCTGAGGGCTGACGGATGCCCTGAAGAGGGCGCGGTGCTGTTCAAACCAGTTAACTGACCAGTTGAAACACAAGCACATCAGCAAACAAACTCTTTGTGGCAGGAAAGAGGCGAAGCATTTGTGAGTTTATGAATTCGCTATTGAGTGAGAAGTCACATGAATCCTGTTGGCTTTTAACTTGGAGGATAATCCTCAGGCACCTGGTCTCTGTAGGACTCGACCTGCCAGGTCGCCTGTGGCTTCTGAAGAGTCAGCACACACGAGGCCCCATCTGCGTTCCTTTCTCCTCCGTGACCCCAACCCACCTGGACTTGTTTGTCAAAACCACTGGGGGGGGCGGTCACTGGACTGTGGCTTGCTGCCCGCGCTCAGCAAGGGCCTCACCCCAGGACTTTGAACGTTTTTCCTTGGGTCTTTACTTGAATTTAGATTCCTGACCTAGCAGGAATGCTGAAGGCTGATTCTTTCTTCTTGTTGTTTTTAAATGAAAGCATCGTTAATGTACAGTGTTGTGTTAATTTTTACTGTGTAGCAAAGTGACCCCATTATACATCCCTTTTTATATTCTTTTCCATTCTAGTTTATCACACGATGTGGACTACAGGTCCCTATCATCATATGGAACTTACAGTCAGAGCTAATCGGTAGCACCTTCTTGTTATGATGATTTGTATCTGCTAATCCCCAAAGCCCAGGCCCCCTCCTCCACCCCAGCCCCACCAGCCTTGGCCACAGCACGTCTGATGTCTGTTCTCTGTGGACCCGTCTCTGTTTCTTAGATAAGCTCATGTGGGTCATACTTTAGATTCCACATGGAAGTGATGTTCTTTGTTGTTCAGAAGCTACGTCACGTCTAACTCTTTGGGACCCCGTGGACTGTAGCCCGCCAGGCTCCTCTGTCCATGGGATTCTCCAGGCAAGAGTACTGGAGTGGGCTGCCATTTCCTTCTCTGGGGGATCTTAAAGGCTCCCGTTTATTCAGTGCTTACTCTGGGCAGTGAATAGTCACAGCTCTGCCGGGGAGGCTTGGCACTCCCCACTGAGCTGACGACCGAGGTTAAGTGAACGGCCCAGGGTCATCCGTACACCTCTAGAAACTTTTCGTCTTCCCAAACTGAAACCCTGTCCCCATTACACACCAGCCCCCCGTCTTCCCTTCCCCGCAGCCCCCGACAGCCACCATCCTGCTTCCTGTCTGTCTGAAGCTGACCACTCCGGGTGCCTCCTGTGAGTGGAACCTGGCCATGCTTGTCCTTGGGCGATGGCTCATTTCACACAGCGTAATGTCTGCAAGGCTCATCCCTTGCATGTGAGACACTGCATTCTTTTATTTCATTTTCATGAGTCGAAATAGCCACACATGGTGTGGCTATGGCATTGGACAGCGAAACTATAGAAATGTAGCAAGGAAGTTGCTGATTTTTTTTTAATTTATTTTTTTCAGAGCATAATTGCTTTACAATATTGTATCCGTTTCTTCTGTACAGCAAAGTGAATCGGCTATACCTACACATATATCCTCTCCTTTTGGGATTTCCTTCCCGTGTAGGTCACCGCAGAATGTCAAGTAGAGTTCCCTGGGCTATACAGCAGGTTCTTGTTAGTTGTCTTTTTTTTTTTTTTAAGTATTTATCTCTTGTTAATCACTCAATTGTGTCCGACTCTTTGCGACCCCATGAACTATAGCTTGCCAGGCTCCTCTGTCCATGGAATTATCCAGGCAAGAATATTGGAGTAGGTTGCTATTTCTTTCTCCAGGGGATCTTCCCAACCCAGGGATCGAACCCATTTCTCTTATGTCTCCTGCATTGACAGGTGGGTTCTTTACCTCTAGGGCCACCTGGGAAGTCATCTGTTTTATACATAGCGTGAGAAAGAAACTGTTGATTAAAGTGGGGAGAGGAGGTCCACATCCTGTTCTTCAGAGAGCTGAGTCCACCCAGTCCCAACTGGGGGCCCCAGGAGTGGGGATGCGGGGGTCTCCAGGTTTGAGGCAGAGCTGCGCCTGATGGGACTCAGAGAACGTGACGTGGTGGGGGGTGTGACCCGAGGTGAGCCGGGAAAGCTCAGGCCTGTTTGAAAGTTAAGTGCCAGGTTCAGTTCAGTTCAGTTGTTCAGTCGTGTCCGAGTCTTTGCGACGCCATGAACCGCGGCACGCCAGGCCTCCCTGTCCATCACCAACTCTCAGAGTTTACTGAAACTCATGTCCATCGCGTCAGTGATGCCATCCAACTGTCGCATCCTCTGTCATCCCCTTCTCTTCCCACCTTCAATCTCTCCCAGCATCAGGGTCTTTTCCAGTGAGTCAGTTCTTTGCATCAGATGGCCAAAATATTGGAGTTTCAGCTTTAGCATCAGTCCTTCCAACGAACACCCAGGACTGATCTCCTTCAGAATGGACTGGTTGGATCTCCTTGCAGTCCAAGGGACTCTCAGGAGTCTTCTCCAACACCACAGTTCAAAAGCATCAATTCTTCGGTGCTCAGCCTCCTTTATGGTCCAACCAGTGGCAGAACACCCAGGCCTCTGTCCCTCTGACAAGCTGCCTGAGGCCTCCCCGCCCCTCGCCGTGTCCTCTGAAAGCCCATCCCTCCACAGGCTCCCCTGTGGGAAGGGCTCCCCGAGGGTCCCTGCTGCTGCCCTTGACCCTGCCCCCCCCGGAATGCACGTGAGGGTGGGCAGGAAGCAGAGACCCCGAGAATCCTGCAGGATCAGCAGAGGGGCGGCCAGACACCAGGCCTCCAGCAGGACCGTGGTCTGGATGTTCCTGGCTGTGTCCTTGGAATTCCCTGTGGTCACCTTGACTCATCCGTTCACCCCCGAGAAAGCCCCGAGGCTAGGAATGGACACGGTGGCCCGGATGCCCTGACAGAGCAGATAAAGCCTGAAAGCATGTGTGTGTTGGGCGTTCTCATGAGCAGCTCCCGGCCGGGTCTGAGTCTGAACCCGGATGCGGTCGCCTACGAACCTCAGGTCTGTCTCTCAGTCGCCCTAAGCCCCTGACACTTGACCTGAAAAAGGGAACTTGGGCGTTCTCACGAGGGTGAGTCAGTTTTGCAGTAAGTGTTAAAGGGCGGTTAGGATGCTGACAGTGACTCGCAGACTTTAACCCGCTAACCCGGTCACTTGCACGTTGTCTTTGTAGGCTGTAGACAGATGTGCGCTTCCTGGGCCGCGGGGGTTCCAGGGTCTCCGCTGGGCCCCGGGGCCCTTCTGGGGGCTCATGGTCCGGCTCTCTCGTTTCAGCACCAGCGGGAGACCCTTCCTGCTGTACGTGGGCCTGGCCCACATGCATGTGCCCCTGGCCGGGACGCCGCCATCAGCAGGACCCAGGGGTCAAAGGCTGTACAGCGCAGGCCTGCGGGAGATGGACCACCTCGTGGGCCGGATCAAGGACACAGTTGACCTCGTGGCGAAAAACAACACGTTCCTCTGGTTTACAGGTGAATAGAAAACCACAGCCAGCCTCCCTCGGGTCTAATGGGTAACCCTGTGCGCGCCCCCAGAGGAGCAGCGTCTCAGCGAGTGACCCTCTGCGCCGCGGCAGAGGGCTTGCCCTGAGCGTGGGGCCCCGCTGGTGTTCACGGGCCTGTGTGTGTGGGTCCCCGAGGCCACACCCACGGACAGGCTTGCACGGAGAGCTCGGCTCCCCTGTGGCCCCTTGGGTGCTGGTCAGCGTCACCTGGGTACTGCTCCTAATTGTTAACAAGTGACTTTGACGTCATGAGCCTGTGTTCCCCCGGGCAGTCCTTGGAACCCCGCTTCACCGCCCTCCCCAGCCCAGAAGTTACCACCGGGCACAGCTCATATCTCCTGGCTGATCAGAGCTGCATGGTGGGCTGTTTCAAGGACCCACTCAGGAACAGTGGGTCAGGGGTCCCTGTCTGGTGCGAGGGTTGTTTGAACCTCTGTGTTGGGAAAGTTCCCTTAGCCCCTCTGAGCCCCTCTGTCCTCCGTGGCAGGGTCGAGCTACCAGTCGAGCCTCTTCCACCGCAGGTTGGAGGGTCAGGAGGTGACGTGTGGGAGGCACTGGGTCATCACAGGTGCTCAGGAGGGAGTTTCTGGGGACTTCCCTGGTGGCCCAGTGGTCAGGACTGCACACTCCCAATGTAGGGGCACAGGTTCGATCCCTGGTCAGGGAACTAAGACCCCACAGGCTGTGTGGCCAAAACAGAAACAGCAAACAGTTGCTGAGTTGAAGACGCTGGTTAGGGGGCTGCTGAGTCCATAGCCAGAGGCCAGAGCTCCAGCGTGGTGCGAGCTCGGGCAGGGACAGCCTACGTCTCTGCGGGCCGTGGGAGGCAGACACCCTCCCCCCAAAGGGTGGCCCCCCCAAGGGTGGCGGTCACACTTGTTTTCACAAGTCCTTTTCTCCAGTCGGTGCCAGGACAGGGGTGTGGGGCCACAGCGGGCAGTGTCCTGCAGCCCATTGACTCGGTGTTGCCTTTCTTGGTTTCTAGGGGACAATGGCCCGTGGGCTCAGAAGTGTGAGCTGGCCGGGAGTGTGGGGCCCTTCACCGGATCGTGGCAGGCTTGTCGAGGTATGGTCTCCGCTGGGGGTGGGGACGGGAGACACAGCCTCTGGGAGGACCGATTTCTCTCCCAGCCTTGGGGCATCTTTGTGACACAGGAATAGATTACTCACAGCCACCAGCTCCCAGAAAAGAAACAGTTGGGGCGGAGACAGTTGGTGTGCGTTCGGTCATCCCTTCCTTTCCTCCAGGGTGTCAGCCCTGCCCCCAGAGGCCAGGCTGAGGACCGTCCAGCAAACACGCTTGCCTTTGCCTTCGTCCTGGCGACCTTGCTCTTTATCCTTGCTTTCTTTTCTTTTCTTTTTTTTTTTTTGCTTTCTTTTTTTTTTTTTGCTTTCTTTTCTTTCCTTGTTTATAGTAATCCCTTCATCCATCCAACCATTACTTCACCAAGAAATGGTTAGTGCACAATTATGCCAGGCTTCCGTATGTATCGTCTCTAAACCTTCATGAGAGGCAGGTAGTAATAACTCCATTTACAGCTGAAGAAAGAGGCTCAGAGAGGCTAAGAAACTTGCCTGGAGTCACACAACTGGGGAGGACAGAGCCAGGCTTGCTACCAAGTTGAGGATGCTGATACGCACTGCCTCTCTTTATTTACCATCCTTCACTCTCAGCTCAGCACCCATCTGCTCCAGGATGGTCTCCCCAGAGGGACCTCACCCTCTGAAAGGACCTCACCCTCTGAAAGGCAGTCCTGCGGGGGATAATTCGACAGTACGGATGAAAGGCTTAAACAACGTGCATGACTGCTGGTGCTTTAATTCCTCCTTAAAGAATTTGTTTTCAAGAAATAGTTAGCCAAGTGCGCAACAATGTATGTAAAAGAACGCTCTTTGCTGTAGATTAAAAACAACAAACAAACACGTAACCCAAGTGTCCAGCAAGACAGGAGCGCTCCAAGAAATTACGGTGCATGCCTCTAAGGAAACATGCAGAACCTCTGACAATGGTGCCTATGACTCACCTGGAAACAGTTACACAAAACAGTTTCTAGTGAATAATTCAGGTCACAGAACCACATGTAAAGTATGATCTTATTGTATCATACTAAGTATACGTGGTCTCAGAAAAGCCTTGACAGGGCAACAAAAGTGAGCCAGTGGTCACCTCTGGGTGGTTGAGGAAGGGTTTTTAAAAAATCGTTTTATGTGTTTGCTTATTTTTGTCTGTGCTGGGTCTCCGCTGCTGAGCAGGCTTTCTCTAGCTGTAGTGCGTGACCTTCTCACAACTGGCTTCTCTTGTTGCAGAGCGTGGGCTCCAAGTCACGAGGGCTCCAGAGCACAGGCTGGGTAGTTGGGGCGCACGGGCTCCGTTGCTCCAAGGCCTGTGGGATCTTCCCGGACCAGGGATCGAACCCATGTCTCCTGCATTGGCAGGCAGATTCTTTACCACCGAGCCACCTGGGAAGGCCAAGGAAGGGTTTAAGTGTAGTTTTCCCTACCTTCATTTGGCCAATGAATTGGTATTATTTTATAATACCAAATATAATATTTATTAATATTAATATATTATTTATAATGAATATACTTTATAAAATTAAAAACTATAAAATTTTAGAAAGCACCTGTGTCCAAGAGGTTCAGAGGTGGGCTTGGCAAGATTATCCTCTGGGGCTGGGTTCACCCTGTCATCCTATTGGCTGGCTGGCCTGACCTGTGGCCCCCAGCTGTCTCCAGGTCAGAGGACACAAACCCCCTTTCACATTAGTCTGGCAGGAAGTTTATAGCTACCTAGAAGCTGGAACATCCCTGTGTCCCATGGCCAGTGGTGAGAAGGAAGGGCTTTAATCTGGCGTCCGTGGCTCAGATCCCTTGAGAACTTTACAGGTGAGTGGCTGCTGAACCCTGACCATGCCTCCTGTCTGGACATGTGTGATGGGAGTCAGGAGGACTGGGTGCCGCCTCCTCCAGACCTGTTCAGTGACCAGGTGACTTCATGCATGAGTCACGTTGGCCCTGCCTGTTCAAGAGTGCTGTAATTGAGTCCCGGTTCCTGGACAGCTGGACCAGGAAGAGATGCCACACCCAGACTGGTGGAAATGGGTCCGGTAGCTGCAGCCATGGTGTGTGGGTTAGTCGCTCCATCGTGTCCGACTCTGCGACCCCATGGACTGCAGCCCGCCAGGCTCCTCTGTCCATGGGATTCTCCAGGCAAGAATACTGGAGTGGGTTGCTGTTTCCTTCTCCAGCAGGTCTTCCTGACCCGGGGTTTGAACCCAGGCCTCCTACGCTGCAGGCAGATTCTTTAATCTGCAGCCATCACCTAGGGAAATACAGTGCCAGCCGGGAGTGGCAGTTCCTCTTCTCTGCACCTGCCCTCAGGCCAGGTTCCGTCCTCAGTACTCAGTTAGAGGGGCCTGGGATCACTTTTACTCTCCAGGGTGAAAATTCTGAAGGCATGGAGGCCAAGATTGAGGGGACACAACTGTTCAGGAGGGGGCCCCTCTCTGGGGAGCTTTCTGTTCCCTCAGAAGGTGACCTCTGACCTCCTATCTGAGGACCTGTCTCATCTTGTCTCTTAGGAGGCAGCTTTAAACTAGTGAACCAGGCTTGCAAATACGTTGTAGGGAAGAGAGAGGAGGAACTTACAAATGCAAAGAGAAGAGACGCGTGAGTGCAGTGCAGTGCGGAACGGACTCCGAGTCATCATTGGAACCAACCGTGAGAGCTAAGTCACTTCAGTCATGTGGCCTCCTCGCGACCCCACGGGCTGTAGCCCACCAGGCCCCTCTGTCCATGGGATTCTCCAGGCAAGAGCACTGGAGTGCATTGCCATGTGTTCCTGCAGGGGATCTTCCCCACGCAGGAATCAAACCCGAGTCTCCTGCATTGGCTGGCAAGTTCTTGACCACTGAGCCGCCAGGGAGTGTCCACCCGTCCGTGAATGGATGGGGAAGACGTGGTGTGTATGGATATGTACATTGCCCGGCGCTTGAGTGTGCGGTGGGGCTGGGAGCCTCTGCTTTTCTTGGGGGGTCACGCCGGCGCCCCTGGCCGTGGGCTGAGATCTGCCCCGACCTCGACCTCCACATCGGCTCCCCGCCACCCTGGCGGCAGCTGTCTCCCTCCCCTCTGCCCGGGACACTGCGGGGGGCTCCGGGGGGCCAGGCAGGGCCCAGAGGAGGGGGTGTGGCCGGGGTCCCGCTGGGCAGATCTTCAGGCAGGTGCGTGGTCAGTGGGGGCCTGTGTGTCCTGCTGGGAGCAGGCCTCGCCCGAGAGTCGATGAAACCGAGAAGACAGTCCATGTTTTCACAACGGAGCGGGACAGACAGTACCCGGAGCACCGCCCTGTTCCCCCCGCCGCCAGCCCGGGGCGGCTGGCCACGCGCTGGTGCCCCCTCCCCATCCTCCCTTCCTCTCCTGGCCCGGGCGGCGCTCAGCTGATGGGATGAGGCAGCGTCTCCTGGAGCGGCGTTTCGTCCCGTGCTGGGCGAGGACGCTCCGCGGGGCTTGGCCGGCACCCTGCGGGGGTGAGAGCCTGGGCCCAGGGCAGGGGCACCGCTGGGCGGCCTGGCCTTCCCCCAGGCGGAGGGGCCCGGGCTGCGGGCGGCCACTGAGTCCCCCCACACCCTCCCCGCGTCGCAGCAGCGGCCCTTCCCCGCTCCAGACCTATTTCCTCTTCGGGACAGAACAAGCACCTTGTTTGTCCCCTAACGGACGGCTCCTCTGTCTGGAGAATCTTCCCTGCTTTATGTGAAGAGCAGAGCTGTTCCTTCCTCCCCTGGTGATGAGGAAACATGCTGCTGAGTTTGGCATCCTTGCCTTCTGGGAGACCTTGGTGTAAGGTGATGCTACCCGGCAGTTACGTAACCTTTCCCACTGGGAAGCCGGCTCTGCGGCCCAGCTGTCTGTCCGGGTGGGGGTGCGAGGGGGAGCGGACAGGGGTTGGGGGGGCAGACGGGTGGGGGGAGCAGACAGGGGTCAGAGGGGGTGCAGGGGGTTGGACAGGGGTCGGGGGGGGCGGATGGGGTCAGAGCGGGGCAGACGGGGTTAGAGGGGGCCGACAGGGGTCAGACAGGTTGTTGGGGGCAGTCAGGGGACAGAGGGGTTGCAGGGGGGGCGGACAGGGGTCAGAGAGGGTGCGGGGGGGCGGACAGGGGTCAGAGGTGGTGTAGGGGGGCGGACAGGGGTCAGAGGAGTGCGGGGTGGGGAGGATGCTGGCAGCCGGCCTGCTGGGGGCAGGGTCCTCGATGGGACCAGAGGGAGTCAAGTGATGTCCCTTTTCCGGCCACCGGCCACCAGGCTCGGAGCACCCCCACCCCGCTCACGGCCACCCAGGCCAGCTGGAGTCCTTGGCCTCACTAGAGGCCTGGCTTCCATGTGTTTCTAGAAAACTAGAGTGTGAGCTCTGGGCATCCTTGGCAAAGGCACATATTTATATTTAGAAACGAAGGCTGCTTCTTTAGAAGGTTATAGAATGTGGACTCCTCAGAACAGGCGCGTTCTTCTGCCCCGAGACACTCGTATAATGGCTTGAGGGGCCAAGCAGGTAGTTCAAATGAACACATGCTTGTTTTTGTCTGTTGTGGACAGGACTAGGGATTCGGTCAGTGGGACAGAGGGCTCTTGTCTAATGACATTCAGATTCAGTTTAAAAACAAAGTCTGCTTCGCGCCAAAGCACAGTGTCAGAGGCCTGCGTTCAGCGCACGGGCTGCCAGGCGCGGCGTCTGCCCATTCCTGTCTGTAGGGGATTTTTTTGTGCCTTTGTTTTGTTTGGGTTTTTTCGGGACCGCATTTGTTGGGCACTCCTGTGGCAGGCACCGTGCCCGAGGGCCTTGCTCAGAACTTTATATACATTGTCTGACGTCAACTTTCCAGCGTCCCATGAGACCAGTACAGTCGCTTTCCCCCTTCAAAACTGAGGAGGAGGAGACAGAGGGACGTTAAGATTTCCGCCTGGACGTCCCTGGTGGTCCAGCGGTTAAGACTCTGCACTTGCGATGCAGGGGCCGTGGGTTCAATCCCTGGTGGGAGAACTCAGATCCCGCGTGCTGCCTGAGGTCTCACAACGAGAAGGCCTTCTCCTGTTTACCTTACTGCTTTTTCTGAGCCTCTGGTCCCAGAGACTGCTGTCAGAGTGACCTGGAATGACAGCCCCACCCGAGACTTACAAAACCAGCATCTCCAGGGGTCCTTTGGCAGCTCCATGTGCTGAGAGGCTTGCCAGCCTCTGTGAGCAGCCCCGCCCTTCTGACTCAGGGGGCCGTGGCGTTTGGGAGGGACCCTTTCTGGGAAGTGCCCGTGTGTCTGAACATGGACCGTGGTGGGGCTTCCTCCACGCATCTCAGAACGGCCTCTCCTTGCACAGCCAGGGAGGAAGAAGTAAGCACACTCATGAATCATGCTTCTGTTTATATTTTGGTTGCTGAGGCTAAATATTTATTGCTTTAAGTAAGAGGTTCTGCCTTAATTAGAGTCATAACCAACCACAAGTGCCTCGAAATGCATTCTCATGGCTGTCAGACGTGGTTTCTCAGCAGAAAGCCAAATTCAACGGATGCTTTGGCTCTGCCAGTGCGACTGGTCCAAGTGTGAAGGTTGCTGTCCACAAACAAAGAGCTTTTGAAATTAGAAACTGCACATTTTACTTTATGGGCTGGACTCAACTGTTGCTCTTACTCACTGTAACGGAGAGGGGAGAAGGTCGCATTTGTTCTCTGGGGCGCAAAGGCACAAAGGCCAGATGAAACCTGTCATTAGACACACGCTGGGTAGTTTCGAGACACATCGTGTCCCCTTTCTTACTGCCCTGGAACTGACGCGCTCTACGTGAACTCACCAGGAGAGCTTTACAGGGCTTTCCTGGTGTCTGGACCCCAGCTCAGGTCAATTAACTCACAATTTCTGGGAAATGGACCTTTGCATGAGTATTTCTCCAAAGCTCCCCTAGTGACTCGAGTCTGCATACAGGGATGGGAACCACAGTCCTAGAAGGTCCTAGGAGCTCTTAATGACGGAGGGTGCCGGCCGTGTAGTCAGCCTTGGACTCAAATCCCGACTTGACTGTTTCCTTGCTGTGTGACCTTGGGCAAATTATTTAACCTCTCTGAGCTTCGACTTCTGCCTCTGAACAATGAAGAGTCACAGTGCTCAGCTCAGAAAGTTACCCTGAGGGTTAAGGGAGACCGTTCAGGGAAGTCCGCAACTCTGTGCTTCGGGGAGGCTCAGTTAAGTGGAGGAATTACTGTTCCTAGTGTATATGTCCCAAGTCGCTTCCGTCATCTGCAACTCTGCGACCCCATGGACTGTAGCCCGCCAGGCTCCTCTGTCCATGGGATTCTCCAGGCAAGAACACTGGAGTGGGTTGCCAGGCCCTCCTCCAGGGGACCTTCCCAACCGAGGGACCGAACCCGCGTCTCTTGCGTCTCCTGCCTTGGCAGTGACTTCTTTACCACTAGCACCACTATGAGTGTGTTAAGCGCAGGATGAGGGCCCATTAGCAGGAGCAGGAGTTGCTGAAGAGTATCAGGGGACCAGGGCCGGCTACTGTGGATTTCCCTGTTTGCTGGTGCAGATAAAGCACAGCACACACCGGCAGGTGTTTCTGATCATCAGAGGCTTGGCTACCAGGCATCAGCCCCGGGGACCCACCGACAATGCCAGTCGGACCTTTCAAAGTCGGCCCACTGCTAGCAGTGCTGACAAGACGCTGGACACTGGAATCCGGAGCAAGAAGATGGGGTGTGTACACATATATATTTATACTTGCTTGCCTGTGCTCTGGACTCTTGAGATAAGTTCCTTTCAAGGACGAGGCTTGTGGGCATGGCTGGAATATATCAGTGTGTCTTTCTGGTAAAGCCAGAAGCTGGGGCACAGACAGGTATCAGCGGGCTAGTCTTCAAAACATAGATGGGGGTTTGTCCGCCACCCCCCGGCAAGTGTCCACACCAAGAGGCTCCTCCCAGCCAGCCTTCTCCTCTCTTGTACTGACTCCTAATCTTTGCAGGTGGCTGTCCGCTCTGTTGATGTGTACACGTTTTAGAACTGGCCGGATCCCTCCTCACCTCTCCAGCTTTCAACTCTCTGCTGAAATAAGGCAAACACATCGACATATTTTTCTCTGAAAAAGAAGGAGGGAAGTTAATCATCTGAAAAAGAAGAATACAGAAGATTATGACACATGAGCAGAACCCCTAGTAGCGAGGGCCGATTAGCAGATTCACTAATTACAGGCCAGTGTGTGTGTGTGTGTGTGTGTGTGTGTGGTGTGTGCTGTCGTGTCTGACTCTTTGCTGCCCCATGGACTGTAGCCAGGCTCCTCTGTCCATGGGATTCTCCAGGCAAGAACACTGGAGAGGGTTGCCGTGCCCTCCTCCCAGGGATCTTCCCAACCCAGGGGCCGAAACCATGTCTCTTGCATCTCTTGCATTGGCAGACGTGTTCTTTACCACTAGTTCTACTTGGGAGGCCCAGGGGCCTGGGTACCCTTCTGGAAATATCTTGGAGGCAGAGATGCAACTCTGGTGCTGACTCTGGTGCCCACAGTCCCATCAGAGTGCAAATCCCCATCTTGGGCCTTCTGGTTGACCTGCAGAACCATTGACTGGTTTCTTGGAATTGAAGCCTTCACTTTTCCTTAGCATCTGGCCTCAGAGGCTAAGCAAGTTCATCGGGATACTGTGTTCCATGGACTTGCAAATAAATGGACTCCATATTCTCACCCACCTATTTCTCAAGCGTCCCTAGAAACGCCCCTCATGGGTGGGGGGGCGAATGTGTGCAGGGCTTGCGCGCGTGCGATGCTCCCACCCTCTCTTGGCCCAGAGCAGAGGCATAAGTCATGCATTCCACAGCCACGTGGGAGTGTGATTTATGCCCCAGCAGCGCCGGATTCTCTGCTGCATGTGTGTGAATAATGGCAGGGGGCTCTGGGCCCCTCTGGACAGCAGGACTCTGGATGGCGGCCAGATGCTTGAGACACCCCAGGCCAGGCCACAGAGTTTCTCACCCAGCCCACTTGGTTCTGAGAGCCCCACACCCCTACACAGGAACCGTCCACACGGACGTGAGTTGGTGCGTGTTTTGTTTCTTACTTCAACACTTGGGGGGACTCCAGAGCTGGTTATGAGAAAATTCCAAGAATGCTGGGCACTTCCGGTGTTGGGAGCTGGCCCGGGACTTCAAAGGTTGCCTTCGCTGCGGGGTGGCCGCTGCAGAGCGCCGGCAGCCTGGGCTTCTCCCCCCACCCCTGTTCACGGCAGCCAAACATAAGGCCGTCGCATGACCGCGGCCTGTGTGAGGCACACACAGCCTTCGCCTTGGAAGGCCTCTGACACGCTAACCGTGTGGAATTCCTGGCTCAGCTGGGCTGAAGTCGGGGCATGTGTGGGAGTGGTGGGGATGGTCATGGCTAATTCAACGCGACGTGTATTCAGGATGTTTCCATAAGGCATGACCTCATCCCTTCCAGCCCGCTGGTCACCGTTACACTGCTGGTCACTTTTGACTCGGTAGTTACGAAAAGAATTCCTTTAATTACCCCGTGGAAATTCGTAGATTACACATAGATTGTTCTTACCTCCCCGAAAGAGGTAAGAGGTCAGAGTTATTATGAATGCTGTCTCCACAACATTGGAACAGCTCAATCATTCAAAAATAAAGGCAGACAAAAGGGGGGAGAAAAGTGAGGCAAAGGGAAAATACAACAAAATCTATGCCAGGTCAGTTGTTGGCATCAGACAGATCAAATAGCTGGGGGTAGTTTCTGCCTCTAGTCAAATAATTTTATTTCCCATCCTCAACATGACCTGTTGGAGAAGGAAATGGCAACCCACTCCAGTGTTCTTGCCTGGAGAATCCCAGGGACGGGGGAACCTGGTGGGCTGCCGTCTATGGGGTCACACAGAGTCGGACATGACTGAAGCAACTTAGCAGCAACAACAGGACCTGTAGGAAGACACATTCCTTCACGCGTTTGTTTGACAGGTATTTGTTGAGCTTCTACTGTGTCTCACCTGTGTTCCCTGGTGGCTCAGAAGTTAAAGCGTCTGCCTCCAAAGCGGGAGACCCGAGTTCAATCCCTGGGTCGGGCAGATCCCCTGGAGAAGGAAATGGTAACCCACTCCAGTACTCTTGCCTGGAGAATCGCATGGACGGAGAAGCCTGGTGGGCTACAGTCCACGGGGTCGCAAAGAGTCGGACACGACCGAGTGACTTCACTTTCTTTGACTTTACTGTGTCTCAGGCGCACGGGATGTTTGCCGGGTCGTGCTGTGCAGGTGCTCAGGAAGCCAGGCAGTAAAGAAGCCAGGCAAGCTGATGGTCATACGTGGAATGAGGGAATTAGGTGACGTGATTCCGTAACGAGGGACAGAGGCAGCGATTTACACCTTTATCCAGTAAAATAAAAGCACGTATTGAAGGAGATTGGACTTCCCAGGTGGCTCAGCGAGTAAAGGATCTGCCTGCCAATGCAGGAGACGTGGGTTTGATCCCTGGGTCGGGAAGGTCCCCTGGAGAAGGAAATGGCCACCCACTCCGGTGTTCTCACCTGGAGAATCCCGTGCACCAAGTAGCTTGGCGGGCTACAGTTCATGGGGTTGCAAGAGTCAGACACAACTAAGCGACTGAACATACACACATATTGAAAGAGATTAACTAGGTGAATAAAAATGGCTGATTACCAAGGGAAGTCGGGCCTTTGCTGGGAACTATTGGGAGCTCTCAGAGCATCCCCGTCAGGAAGGACTGCTCTTCCCAGAGAACCGACTGCCTCCGTGTCTCGCAGGGGGAAGTCCCGCCAAGCAGACCACCTGGGAAGGAGGGCACCGCGTCCCGGCCCTGGCTTACTGGCCCGGCAGGGTCCCCGTCAACGTCACCAGCGCAGCTCTGCTGAGGTATGACCGCCCCCCCCCCCCCCCCCAGTTCCTTGAGATGCAAGAAGGCGTGTGCTTGGGTGGCTGGCGACCTCCCCCTCGCCGACCCCGGGCAGGCATCCACAGGGCCTTCCCAGACTCAGACTGCAGCTGCGCGGAGCTGCGTGCAGGCCAGCCTGTGAGCTCCTTAAAGCACAGAGGGCTCTTCAGGCCCTCCTCCGGGGAGACCGTCTCTGGGAAGAGGGCGCCAGGCGGGCTGCATGGCCGTCAGCACTGGCGGCAGTGGCGTCTGCAGCAGCGTCATCACCACTTTCCTTGGGCTAAGCTCCCCTGGTGGCTCAGATGGGAGGGAATCTGCGTGCAATGCGGGAGATCTGGGTTCGATCCCTGGGTCAGGAAGATCCTCTGGAGAAGGAAATGGCAACCCACTCCAGGCTTCTTGCCTAGAGAATCCCATGGACAGAGGAGCCTGGCGGGCTAAGGTCCATGGGGTCGCAAATAGTCGGACGTGACTGAAATGACTTAGCATGTACTCATGCCAGCTGGTGGTAGGGAACGGGGGAGAACAGATCACTGAACCCGGATGATTCCCCCCTTGGGGGTAGGGCAGGTGTCTGAGGGGGGTCATTCAGATGGATAGCCCTGAGAAAGGGGTCTAGGCATTCACGTGCCCTGGAGGGGAGAGAGAGGGAAGGAGGGTCCCCCTGGCTGGGGAGGAAAGGCTGAATCCTTGGCTCAGGACCTTCTTCCTGCCTCTGCCTAAGAAGCTCCAAAAAGAAGTGCCCCTTTCTTCGTAGGACAACTGTCAGCGTGATCACATGTCAGATCACGCCGATCTCCTTATCGAGGCTGACCCAGAGGCCATGTCCTGGCACAGAGCTCGGCCGTGGTGAGCGTCCTGAACGCAACGCCACGCGGCCCTGACTCCTAACTAGGGGGGCGTCCTCCTCATGGTGTGCCCCATGGGCAGGGGTGCCAGGTGCTTGCTTACGTGCTCAGAGGCTTTGTTCTGGTTAAAGACTAATTTTCTAGTTCCAGAGGTCCTTCGCCGTCAACCAGTTGGGTTCTGGACTAGAAAATGCAGCCCAGAGGAGGAGCGCACATCTCACTGGTGTCCTTTGGGGCGGGGCAGGGGGCGGGGGGGGGCAGGGCTTGAAGCCAGGGGTCGGAAGGGTAACCAGCCGTGATGCCAGAGCAGCGGGTGGCCAGGCCCTGTCCCTGGGCCCCCAGGAGCCCATGGTCAGCCCAGTACCATTGGGGAGGGTGCTGCCCAGCAGGTGTGACAAGCAACTCGGGCTGGAGTTTGTGACGTCAGGTTGGCCGGGAAGCGGGCCAGGCAGGCTGCTTTTCCTGGGCCTGACTCGCTGCAGTCAGGCCAGGGCTTCACGGGCTGGGCTGGACGTGCACAGGAAACTCAGCCACCCCGCGGGTGACGTCACCAGGAGCCAAGCAGGCTGTTGTCGGTTGAGAATGGCGTCTGTGCCTACCGTCGGTCACCGTGCCGCGATGGAGCGGCATCCCTGTGCTCATTAGTTCAGGCTTCAGAGGTGACAGCTGACTCAGGGGCTCGCTGGTGAGTGTCCCAAGGAAGCCTGTCTTGGGGACCTCCCTGGCGGTCCAGTGGTTAAGCCTTTGCCTTCTAATGCAGGCGGCGCAGGTTCGATCCCTGGTCAGGGAGCTAGGATCCCCCGCGCCCAAAACCATAGCATAAAATTCTTCAATGAAGATGGATTGTTGTGTCCAGTATGGATCAGGCATGGCTCCAGGGACCGGATGTTGGAACAGGCTCATCAGACCGATGGAGAAGGAAATGGCAACCCACTCCAGTATTTTTGCCTGGAGAATCCCAGGGACAGAGGTCCTGGTGGGCTGCAGTCTGTGGCATCGCACAGAGTCAGACACAACTGATGCGACTTAGCAGCAGCAGCAGACTGAAAGCTCCTGCTGTTTTGGAGCCGATGTCCCTTCGGGAGTGCAGGGCTTGGCAGCACATGCCGAAAGGGCCCTGTGGTTTGACCCTAAAGCCCTGAAGCAGGGTATCTCGACCTTGGCGCTGTTGACATTTGGGGCCGGACTGTTCTCTATGGTGGAGGGTGTCCCAGGCGTTTGAGGATGTCTCTAGATGCCAACGGCTGCCCCAGCCCCAGCTGTGATGACCGGGACGTCCCGAGGCAGCTCCATGAGCCCCTGGGAGGACAGGCTCATGCCGGTTGAGTCCGAGCTCTCGTGCAATGCCCTGGGTTGTGTGCAGAAAGGGGTGGGTCTGCTCGCACCTGAGCTGGGAGCCACCTCTCCTCTGTCCGGAACCAAGGACCACTCTCGTGGGGACTCCTGGGCCAAGTCCACAGCGACGATTGGGGCAGGAAGGACGTGAAATAACCTCATGTGAAAAACAGCTAAGGGTCTGTTTTGCCAGGAGAGTGGATAGTCCCTCGGGTGAGGGGGGTGCGGCTCTATCCCCAGATCGGAAAGGCAGGCTGCTGTGTGCAGGGGCCACAGCTGTCTCCAGGCAGTGGGTCCAGAAGGATCCACAGCAGGCAGTGCCCTTCAGGGGGTCCCATGGGCTAGGTGCCACGCTCCCCCGCAAGGCCCAGCCACGCCTCCCCTTTCAAGACCCCGTCCCTGTTGCTGTGTCTGGCAGCGGGCTCCGGGGGAATGGGTGGTCCTGACGACCTCACTCCGGGCTGCGTTCTGCTTGGTCATCGACGTGCGCGCTTTGGTGTTGGGTTTTCCTGGCGCTCTGGTCATGCTCTGCTCCCTGGAAGGTGCTGATGGAGCTGCTGGTCTCCCAGGGGGACCTGGGGGTGCTAGGGGAGCTGCAGCCTCTCCAGCCTCCCCCACGGGACTGGGCCAGGAATGGGGGCACCTAGATTCCCCCGGGGGTAACGCGAGTGAACCCCACGCGGGACGGATGGCAACTAAGAGAGGCTGAAGAGCATGCTCCCCATGCCCTGGGCTGGTTCCCGCTTCTCCACAGTTCAGAGGGGTTCTGCCGGCCCCTCCCTCGCTCTAGACCCAGAGTCAGGCCTGTGCACCCCAACCGACCCACCAGAGCCCCCCACTTCTCACTGCCTGCCTGCAGATCACACCTGCCCCGAGGTCACGTCCTCACTTCTAGGAAGCAGCCTCCCCCATCCCCTCCCTCACCCCCTCCCCACCCCCTACTCTGGACTGGCTTCTGGACTGCTCCGTACTCCACGAGGGCTTGCTGCCCTTCCTGCCTCTGCACGTGTGTGGGGTGCCAGCTCCTGGAAGGAGCATCGCGGGAGATAAGGCGTTGGCCCCGTGGACTCTGGAAGCCAAAGGGAGAGCAGAGACTCTTCCCAGTCAAGGGGGAGGGTCTGCTGTGGGCGGAGCCCTGGGCCAGAGGAGGCGAGGATGTTTGCTGGGAGGATGGCCTGCCAGGTCCCTTCTGAGACCCCTTCCTGGGGGGTGAGGCTCCCCGCAAGACCCTGGGCTGGGGAAGCCGGAGCGCATCCTCTCCCAGGGACGTCCAGCCTCATGTGGCCAGGCCCTTGGGTCTCCATCGAGTCCCTCTGACTCTTGGTGGGCCTGGCCCTCAGAGTCACAGCACTGCTCCTGCTGGAACTTTTTTTTTCTGACCAGAATGCAGGAGGGAGATGTGCCTCGGTATGGAGGCAAATGGTAGCATGTGACTTCAGAGAAACTCAGACTAGGCACACCGGCCGTCGTGGCCGCCTTCGGGTGGAGGGGCTGTGGGCATGGTGCTCCTTCACGTCGCTGGGCGTTACCTTTTCTCCTGCCCTCAGCACAGACCAGGGCTTCCCAGGTGGCCCACGCGATAAAGAAGCCGCCTGCTGATGCAGGAGATGCAGGAGACGTGGGTTCAATTCCTGAGTCGGGAAGATCTTCTGGAGGAAGAAATGGTGACCCGCTCCAGTATTCTTGCCTGCGAAATCCCACGGACAGAGGAGCCTGGCGGGCTACAGTCCATGGGGTCGAAAAGAGTCCAACACGAATGAGCACCTCCCCCCGGCCCCCAAACATGGACTAGTTTGTAAAAGGAATAAAAGGGCTTAATGAAAGGGGCTGGGATGTGTCACCCATGACCGTGTTCTAAACACAAGCGAGCTATCTGCAACATGGAGACCCCGGGAGGGAAATGAAGTGAGTACTCCCCTGCAGATGCTGGTCACACACTGCTCCCGCTCGGTGGGCGGTGGTGGCCTCGGTGGTGACAGGTAGAGCCTCTTAGTTCTCTTTTTATTTATTTTTAAAAATGAATTTTTATTGCAGTCTAATGTTGTGTCAGTTTCTGCCGTACAGCAAAGTGACTGGTATACATGCACATCAGTTCAGTTCAGTTCCGCCGCTCAGTCGTGTCCGACTCTTTGCGACCCCGTGGACTGCAGCAACTGGGCCTCCCTGTCCATCACCAACTCCTGGAGTTTACTCAAACTCACGCCCATTGAGTCGGTGATGCCACCCAGCCACCTCGTCCTCTGTCACATGGAGCCCCTCTTTAGAGGCTTTTCCCGTCTGGGCTGTTAAAGAGTATGGAGTAGAGTTCCCTGCTCTGCACTTGCTGTTTAGTCGCTCGGTCGTGTCCGGCTCTTTACGACCCCATGGACTGTAGCCGCCAGGCTCCTCTGTCCATGGGACTCTCCAGGCAAGAAGACTGGAGCGGGTTGCCACTTCCTCCTCCAGGGGATCTTCCTGACCCAGGGACTGAACCCTGGGCAGAGGATGGCCCGTACTGGGGGCCGTCCAGGTGGGTCTGGCCCCAGGATGACCAGGCAGAGGGCCTGGGGACACTGGGGCTGACTCTGCCTGGTCTTCCCGCAGCGTGCTGGACATCTTCCCCACCGTGCTGGCCCTGGCAGGGGCCCCCCTGCCCCAAGGCCGACGCTTTGACGGTCTGGACGTCTCGCAGGTGCTGTTCGGCCGGGCGCAGACGGGACACAGGGTAAGTAGAGGAGGTGCGTGTCCTCTCGGGCTCGTCCGGAGGCTGGCCTGCCGCCCCCAGCGGGGTCTGCCTGCTTCTGTGCAGACAGACCTGTCCTCAGAAGATGCCCGCCAGTGGCCGCTGGAGGTCCAGCGTGTCAGACCCCGGGGAGGGGGACTCCTTTGACAGGAACCTCTTCCCACTCCCTGCTCTGCTTCCTGAGTCAGTCCAGCTCATCACCCAGATTTCTAGGTAGCAGTTTGGCCTAGGGCAGGTGTCCGTGGGTACATATTCCCTGTAACAAATGATTTTTTTTCTCACCATCATTTAATTTTCTGACATGACGTAGGCAGAAGGCACAGGTTTTAGCTGGATGGGATGTGTGAGCAGCGTCTGCGTTGTGCATCCTGGGCTCCCTGCCTCCCCCCTCCACTGACCCCGCCAGAACGAAAGCTCCCTGAGGGCAGGAATCTCATCAGGGAATTCTCAGTGCGCTTAACACAGCGTCTGGCACCCAGCCAGCGTGCAATAAATGAGAATTGAGTGAATGACTGGATGGATGAATGAGTGAGCGGATGCATGGATGATGTCCTGGGGGTCGGGGCCCCTGACCTCTCCCGGCTCCTGGCGTGCTCAGCGCACACAGCCCTTCAGCCCCCAGGCCCCTCTCTGGTGTTCCCGGAAGCATTTGGTGGCTGTCTCTCTCTCTGTTTTACTTTTGCCAAAAGGAAGAGGAAGTGGGAGGAGGGAAGGAGGCGGGTGGGATCCGGGCCTGGCTTCCCAGTTAGGACCTGCACATCAAAGCGTCTATTTCTGGCCTCCCCAGAGTCACAGGGAAGTGAGTCGAGTGTCCTGGGGCAGTTCCTGAAGGTGCCCCGCCCCTCTCCGGTGCACTGGTCAGAGTGGGCCCTGGGCTCCTCCCTGGAGGCCCAGGCTGGCCCCTGGGGCAGAACAGCTCCTCCCAGCCAGTCTGATCCCCGCCACTGCCCCCCACTTCCCGAGCTGCAGACCCTGCCAGGCCCAACCCTGCTCCCCGCCCCCACCCAGGACAGCTACGCTGGAAGGTGGCTTCTGCCCCTGGGCTGGGAGCTGGCGGTACGTGGCCCTGGGGGGTTGTCCACTGCGTCAGCGGAGAGATGCTCCTGAGTGTCCAGGAGGGTGACTGAGGTCACCAGGAAACTTTGACGCTGGCTCCTCAACACGGTCCCAGCGCCCGTGGGAGCCGGCTCCTGGGCGCGGAACTTCCGTCTGCAGCCGGCGGAGACCTGCTTTCTCAGGCTGCCTCTTTCCGCAAACTCACGGGGGCCCCTCTTCAGGGCTGCGTGGTGACTGACCTGGGCCCCAGGGACCCGGCAGGACGGCCCGATAAAAGCCACAGCTCCGTTTGGGGTTTTGTGGGGACGTGTGATGGGTGGGGACCCAGCTGGAGTGGGGCTGACGGCACCCCGTGACCCGAGGGAAACAGCCACGCCTTACCGCTCACCAGGAGCTCTGTGGGAACTTTTAGGGTGTGTTTCCCGTGGGCCCGGCCCCACCAAGGACTAGACTCCTGCACTGTTAGTAAAGACACCTGAGAGGTCAGCATAGCTTGCTGCTTCCCTGGATTTGGCCTTGGGCTTTTCCGAGTGTGTGCTAAGTCACTTCAGTCATGTCTGACTCTTTGCTGTCCCGTGGACTGTAGCCTGCCAGGTTTCTCTGTCCATGGGATTCTCCAGACAAGAACAGTAGAGTGGGCTGCCATGCCCTCCTCCAGGGGATCGAGCCCGAGTCTCTTTTATTTCCTGGGGTGGCAGGAGGGTTCTCACCATGAGCCCCACCTTGGTCTTTCCTAGTTGGCCCCCAGAGAAACGATTGTAAATCCTCTCGAAGTTGCTGATGGAAGACCAGGAGGGAAACATAGGAGTGATTATAAAGACGTGCGTACATATACATGTGTGTTTACACACACACATGCACGTGTGTATTTTTCCGTATTCAGTAATCACTTACTGAGTATCACGTGCAAGGCACTGCGCCAGACATTCTGGGACATCCAGTGGCACATGACAGCCTTAAAGGTTAGATTTAAACGTTTCCACCTGTTTGGAACATTCCTTAACATGCAGAATATATTCATTCACTCCCACAGTATACACATGTATGTTTTAATAAACACAATTGTGTTCACCCTCAGCTATATTGTGGGCTTACAAGGTTCTGGTATGGGTTGGTTTAGAAAACCATTCCAGTTTCAAGAAGCTCGAAGGAACCCCTAGATTGTCATCTCAAAACTATGCGAAACGCCTCAGCCGTTGGGTGCTTCTGTTTTGCAAACGGGTAATGGCAACGGCAAGTTAGTGAGCTGAAGCAACGTGGGGCTGTGTGCACCCTGGCCCCGCCCCTTGGGCCCTGCGATGAGAGCAGATGCTGGGCTGTGGGTTTTCCGGCGGAGCGGTCTCACCGCCCACCTCGCGGACAGCCAGGGCCGTCTTGTCTGTGATGTTCAAAACCATGGCTGCTGACTCTATGCTGTGCGTTCCTGCGCACCCTGCAGTCCGGGGGTTGGGGGGGTCTGTGTCCAGGCACCGAGGGCAGCCACAGCAGGGAAGGGGAGCGGGGAGTTGGGGAGCAGGGAGGTGGGGCGGGCAGGGGGGCGCACAGGTCCCACTCAGGGCTCGCCTGGCTCCTGGCTGGAAGCTGGAGGTTGCAGCATCACAGCTGGTCACATCTTATCCCTGCCCCAGGCTGACATGTCCAAGCCCGAGAACTGTCAGCCAATGGAAGGCTTCCATAGCGGCTCTGCACCTGCTCTGCCCTGACCAACCTGGGGCTGTGTGGTCACACAGTGCACAACCATCCCTGGAGACCACACGTCGGAGAAGCAGTTAAGTCCTTAGTGTCTGGACCACTGATCACCTCTCTTAAGGAGAAGAGAGGCCCCTAGTGGTCAGAGGTGCTGTCCAGAGCGGCTGGCACAAGGCTGACCACTTTTGGAGATGGGGGTCTGCGCACCCGCACCCAAAGGGCTGGGAGCCCTCCCGGCTTTCTGGGGATGTCACCTAGGCACCGGCCCCCAGGGCTTAAAGTAAGGAGATGCCTCCCACTTGAAAAACGGTGATCGGATAGAATAAACCCAACAGGTAAGAAAAGCCACCAAGAAGATGCATGTGTTTGCAGAAGATAAAGTTATCTTTGAAATTTGGACTGCGTGTCCCCTGCGGAGGAAATGTCTCCAGCTGTGATTCGTGTGTAAATTCGCCAGCCTCCTTCCTCTGTTGATGTAAACAAGAACGCCGTGGTCGGCTCAGAGGGGAGAGCAGGGCGCGTACAGAGTTCTCCAAACCCATCCACGGGCCTGAGGGTGAGCCATTCCGCTTCCTCCTGGATTTCGGAAGCGGCGCCTGGCAACGCGAGTAAACATCCTGCCCTTGGCAGTCCGCCCTTGCGGGGCTTCTGTTATTGAGAGTCACAGGGTGTCAAGGATTCTAACCCACAGACCAGGGCTCCCATTTCCTGGGTGTCTGAGTAACGTTGCAGCTCCGCTGACAATAGAAAGCTCCACTTTCCAAGCACCCACCCCCCACTTCCTGTCCTCTCCAGAAGGAAACAACACAGCCTCCTGCGGTGAGAGGCTTGGCTTCCTTGGGCTGGAAAGGGTGAGGGTTCTGAGTTATGACCCTCTTCCTGTTTGGACGGGGCCTGTTGTCATCACGCCGCCGGGATCGCGGGCACTGTCACGAGAGCTCGGAAGCGGCAGGTGTTGGGGGGGGAGCCACCCTCGCTGGCAGCCGCTCAGGGCCGGGAAACGGGGGGACAGCTGTTTACCGCTCCAACAGATGTTTCTCATTTTTTTTTTAGCTCCATGGAAACTTTGAATCACATAAGCGCCTTTCCAGCGATATATATCGGTCATGATTCATAGCAGGGCGGTCTCACACTTCCAGCCCAAAGCCCCCAGCTTTCCAAGGATGCTGGTCATTTATTTCCTACCAGACCTTGCCCTTGGGAACCCTGAACTCCATTCTGGGTCTCTCCATTCTGGAGGGCGATTCTTTTTTCTTTGGCAGGGTAGGGGGAACCATACCCTGTGGCCTGTGGAATTTAGCCCCCCACCCCACAACCCCGCCCCAGGTATTGAACCCATGCCCCTGGCATGCCCTGGCCACCTTGAAAACTGTAATCTGGGAGCCGGGGGTAGTAAGTAAAATAAAACAGTTATTTTTAAAATTTTATTTTAGGGGACTCCCCTGTTGGAAGAGTGGCTAAGACTCTGCTCCCAGTGCAGGGGGGCCCGGGTTTGATCCCTGGTCAGGGAACTAGATCCCACGTGCCCCAGCTAAGAGCTGGGGCAACCAAATAAATAAAAATGAAATCATAAAAAAATACTGAAGTAGAGTTGGTTACAACACTGTGTTAATTTCTCCTGCATAGCAAAGCGACCCAGTTATACATATGTGTACATTACTTTCATATTCTTCTCCATCGTGGTTTATCACAGGGTAATGAACATAATCCCTTGTGCTGACCATTGAGATTCTTGATTTGGGGACAAGGTTTCTCTCATCCGCATTTTGCACCAGACCCTGCAGATGACCTGGCTAGTTCTGGGCTTGGGATCCAGCCAGACCTGTGACCCACTCGGATGAACTGACCCGGAGAAGCGCCGCCCGCTTAGGCTCCCAGGAGTAGGCCGTGGACCGGAGGCCTGTGTCTGCCGTGTTTGGGGCGGGGTGGGCTCGGTGGTGATGGGGAGCAGGGGCCACGACAAGCACGCTCCTGCTGTCCAGGGAGGGTGTCGGGCGCTTCACCAGGAAGCCCTGTCCCCTCCCCAGGTGCTGTTCCACCCCAACAGCGGGGCTGCCGGAGAGGACGGAGCGCTTCAGACCGTCCGCCTGGAGCAGTACAAAGCCTTCTACGTCACCGGTGAGTGGGGGGCGCCCCGCGGACCTCGCCCAGGCCTCACAGCGAGGGTGCGGCCCTCCTTCAGGGACGCGCTCGGCATCTCTGACGGCATCGCCCCAGATCCGGTCCCAGGGGCCCCGCCACACACACAAATACGCAAGCAACGTCTTTCCACTCTGCCCCAAGCTCCCCGGCCAGCTCGGAGCTGGCCCAGCGCGTCCGCGCTGCTCTTTCTCCCGCGAAAAATCGCTTCACCCCGTGGTTCTACTTGTGGGGCCCGTGTGACTGAATGTTCAGTGGAGGCTTGGAGAGACTTTAAAGTGTAATTTGCCTGACAAGAGACTGTTTCAGAAAGTAGTTGTTTGTAGAAGGTCTGTTTAGCAAACTGAGGTTTCCTACTTCTTGGCTCACCCTGTGGGTGTCTTAAATGTTAACGTATTTTAGAAACCTGGTATCAGATCAGGGATGGTTCTCGAACCTTCCAGTGGCTTCTTGCTTCCAACTGAATTCAAATTCCCTCCATCCTGGGTCCCTGAATTTTTTTTTTTTTTTTCTGGCTGCAGAGCATGGGGATCTTAGTTCCCCAACGGGGGATCAAACCCACGCCTCTTTTAGTGGAAGCAAAGAGTCTTAACCCCTGGGCCACCAGGGACGTCCTGTATTTTCGTTTCTTTTTAAAACAGTTTTATTTGTCTGTGGCCGTGCTGGGTCCTCTCTGCGTGCGAGGTCGTTCGCAGTTGCGGCAAGCAGGGGCTGCTGTTCGTCGCGGTGTCGGGCTTCTCACCGTGACGGCTTCTCTTGTTCCGGAGCGCGGGCTCTAGGGCACAGGGGCTTCAGTAACTGTGGACACGGTCTTGTTTGCCTCACGGACCAGGGACCAGACCTGTGTCCCCTGCATTGGCAGGCGGATTCTTATCCCCTGGACCACCAGGGAAGCCTGTCCTGTGCTTGTCTAGTCTTAGCTCCCCAAGAGCAATGACCCTCCTTGGCCTCCAGATTAAAATCCCTCTCAGCTTTTAAGGCCACCTGGATGGCAGAATGCCTTTTCATCTTCCCAGCTGGTAGGATATGGAGAACTCTGATATTTACCACATTTTACCATATATGCCAGTTATTTAAGTACATCTTTTATTTCTCCTAGTAGTTTTAAGCCCTCTAAACTCAGCTGGCCAGTGGTGCTAGTGGTAAAGAGCCTGCCTGCCAATGCCGGAGACCGAAGAATCATGGGTTTGATCCTGGATCAGGAACATCCCTGGTGGAGGAAATGGCAATCCACTCCAGTATTCTTGCTGCGAGCCTTGTGGGTTACAGTCCATGGGGTCGCAAGGAGTCGGACACAACTGAGCGTCTAAACACAAGCTCAACTCTGTAAGCTCTTTAATCTTTGTCCTCTTGATGTGCCTCGCACAGAATCTTGGATCTGGTAGGAACTCTAACACCTTTTTGTAATGAATGAAAAACAAGACCTCTCCCCACCCCATGCAAAAAAAAAACGCCCTTTCGAATCCGGGATCTGATATGGATTCCAGTTTGATTCAGTTATTTGAGTTAGAGCTTTCCAAAGAATTATATAATAAAGAACAAACATTATTTGCCTTGAGCATGAATAAGTGACCCCAAAGAAAATGTGTCATAAAAGCAAAACCAGTTCTTTTGAGTTCATCACTTGAGGAATATTAAAGCTGCCACAGGAATGTTGTACTCTCCGAGACCTAAAATGCAAACCACTCAGATATTTGTTATGCTTTCAGATGGGAAGCTCTAGATTACAGCCCTTACATTACTCTATCGAAGAGGTATGGTTTCTCCAGGCTGAGTTAATTTCAGAAGTCGCAACCCAGCCAGAAAGCCCTTGGCACCACAGTGCCGAGATCATACGACATAATAAGACTGTTGGAAATGATCACAGTCAGAAAGGAATTATGACCCCCAGGGGAGGTCTGCTCTTCTCTACAGTCACCCAGCTCCCGAGAGAGTTAGCAAAGGGAGAAGGGAGATGTCAACAGATGGGGTGAAAACTGTGAACAGGATGAAAGAGGACGCAGCCTGAGGGAGCTCTGATTCCTTCTTCTCTCACTTCCCATCCTTGAAACTCTGCATCCGAATGACTTAAACCTGCTTTGGGCTGAGATGAATTGACACCTGCTTCATTAGACTGGAGAAAGACATATGTGTCCTGTGCTGAGGACGTGATTTTAGATTTTTCGGTGAACTAGGCTGTTGTTTATATTCATTGTTATGTGTGAGTCTCTTCTGTGACCCTGTGGACTTAGCCCACCAGGATTTCCTGTCCATGGGGTTCTCCAAGCAAGAATACTGGGCTGCCATTACCTTCTCCAGACAATCTTCCCCATCCAGGGATCAAACCCGAGTCTTCTGCATTGGAAAGGGGATTCTTTACCCTGAGCCACCAGGGTAGCCCCCTCACGGGCTGTTAATTACCACCTAATCTCCTTAAACTTGAGGAGGCTGGCTTTTATACTTGGTTAGAACTGGGCTCTGTTGAATTTTGTCCTTAGGTAAATGTCTCCATCCTGGGACATAGTCTTCGCTCCTAGCATGAACGTTTAAGGACTTCAGTGGAGAACACGAAGTGTTTATCAGGCCTGTCTAGCTTAGTAGCATTCTCTGTGTGAGCTCCACATCCCCTCCTTGCTGAGCCCTTCAGACTTGTTGTGTGGGTGAACCGGTCTCTCCGCTGCACGCCGGTTCTGGGCTCACTCCAGTTAGCACTCAGACTTCATCGGGGTGCTCTGCACACCTCGGGCCGACGCTGGCTTGACGGGGTCTCTGCCGTCCCCTCCCCAGGCGGAGCCCGAGCCTGCGACGGGAGCGTCGGCCCCGAGCGGCACCACGAGCGCCCCCTCATCTTCGACCTGGAAGCTGACCTCGCGGAGGCCGCGCCACTGGACCGGGGCGGCGCGGAGTACCGGGCGGTGCTGCCCAGGGTCGCGGCGGCTCTCGCGGGCGTCCTCGCCGACATCGCCCGCGACCGCGTCTCGCGGGCGGATTACAGCCAGGATCCTTCCGTGCGCCCCTGCTGCGACCCCCGCCGCCCCGCCTGCCGCTGCCGGGCCGCGTGAGGGACGCACTGTACCAGGACGCCGCGGGTGCCTGCCCCCGCCGCGGCCCCGTGTGCTTTGAAGACAGGGCTCAGAGCTGTTTTGCAGTCACCGCTCTGCGTCCCCGTTTGAGAGCGCGCCGCGCCCGCGCTGTGAGCAAAGACAGGAGTCAGGAGTCAGACCAGCCTCTGAACTTGGGCGGTTATGTAACTGGACTCGCAGGCGGACGCTGAAGGAGGACCAGGCGAGGCGTGAAGGTGCCTGCCTGGAACAGGACGTGACCCCGAGCAGCGCACAATACGCTTTAGTTCCTTTTTCTTTTTTTAAATGTACCCAGTTTTGCTGGTCCTTTGAACGGAGGCCCGTCCCTCTGGCGTCTCCAGCAGCCCCGCCCGCCTTTCCTGCGCCCGCAGACCACCTGGGAGCTTGTGAGCGTGCTGAGTGCGGCCAGGAGGCGGGGTGCAGACCGGAGACGCTTCGGGCCGGGAGGCTCCCCCAGGGACGCCGGGGCAAGGTGGACGCAGACGTGACGCAGGCCCGCTTGTCTCCAAGCGGAAGCGCCACAGAAGCCTCCCCACCTCCCTCCATCCCTTCCACAGGCAAATGTCTGTCCTTTGTGGATTTTAGGAATTCTTCCTGCTTCCTCAAACCACAAAGAAGTACAATTTTAAAGCCTCAAAAGTGCATTGCCATGATTTTATTAGTGTCCTAAATGGGACTGAAAGGTCATAAATGATTTATTCTGGTCACTGCAAACACCTTTTGCCTGGCTACAACAGCCTCTCTGAGTCTCATACAAGGAATACAGTTCCGAGAGGTGTTCCTATAGGTACATTTTATACACAGCATACATGTTCAAAAGGATGCCCTTGTTCATTAAAGTTCGGGTTGTCGATGGGTATGGTTCGTTCCGGTGGACGCTGCAGCTGGGACACCCTTTCGAGGGCAGGACATGCGTGCAGGCCGGCCTGGCGCCTGTCGCCCCCGCGCCCGCAGGCTGAGATCCACATCCCGGGGCTTCTGTCCCCCGCCCCCGCTGCTCACTCAACCGCCTGCCTTTCGTCCACCTTCCTCGTTTGCTCCAGAACCTCCTGACCGGGGCGGTCCTGCTGCCCGTCAGGACGGCGTGGCTTTGTCCTGCTGATCTCCACGGCACGAAGTGATCTGCCGAAATCAAAACAGAGCGGCCTTACCCTTTCTGGGGGCTGCTGACAGGTGGGCGGCGTGCCTGCAGGTCAGTGTCCACACGGGGCCAGGGGAGGTTCCCCATCCATCAGTCCACAGACCGGCCCGTCGAGTGTGGCCATGGGGGTCACCTGTCTTCTTTGGGTGCAGAAAATACTATTTGTAATATATATGTATATGTGTGTGTGTGTGTCCAAGTGTCTGCGTGTTCGGTTGTCTCTCTTTGCGACCCCATAGACTGCAGCCCACCAGGCCCCTCTGTCCATGGGATTCTCCAGGCAAGAACACTGGAGTGGGTTGCCATTTCCTCCCCCAGGGGATCTTTCCAACCCAGGTCTGCACTGCAAGCCGATTTTTTTTTTTACCATCTGAGCCACCAGGGAAGCCCAAAATATATATGCATATTGATATGTGTATGTGTATTTTCTTTAAAGGCTCATCTTACTTGTAAACACAGACTGCTAAGTCACTGTGAAAAAGTCAGTAAACACCTTTGGTCCCAATTCCTTCACTCCTGCTCCCAAGAGTAAGATGAACATCAGAAAATATGCAGACTTGCCAAGGTCGACTTGTTACTGACCCAAAGCTGCTCCCTTCACGAATACAGCATCTTTCCAAGGGACCGGAAACGATCAGTCCTCTTTTCTCTCACTGTGCTCAGAGCAAAGTAAATCCCAAGGAGGGAAGCGGGATGCTACCCAGGCGAGTGTCAGTGTGTTTGAAGAGGAAGATCAGCAGTGACTACACAGGGACCCCTCGGGATTATCCAGGCAAACCCCGACTCCTGTCTGTGAGCTGCTAAGACCCCAGGATGCATCAGGATCCCAGAGCACCTTTGGGAATGTGGGTAGAGATGAGACTTCTGGGCCAGTGTTTGTAACGGGCCTGGCACTTCAGGACAGGCACAGAGAGAAGTGTCTAGACTCTCCGGATAGATGATCGCAGCCAGCGAGGGCGTGAATGAGACAGTCCCTCTCATGAGAACGTACCAGGCCTCTGACCCTCATGGCTGAGATGGAGAAGCCCGCTCATTACCCATCGCTGTGCCTGCAGCCTCAGGGCAGGCCTGGGGTCCGATGGCCCCCACGAGTCCTCCTGCCGTCTCTGCACAATTTTGGGGGCTGCTTCAAAATCACTAGGGCCTGACGAGCATTCCAGGGAACCTCTTTCAGTGACGGACACTCCCACTCGTATATAAATAAGAAGCCCCAATGCAATTTAAAGCAGCTTACACTCATCTGGTGCTGATGCGGGAGATGGGACGACTGGCTCCTCCCAGGCTCCCTTGGCATTGCCTAAGCAGACAGGCATCCCATTCTGTCGCTAATTCTTAAGCATCTCCAGTTTTTTGTTTTTTACTCCAAATGATGTATCAAATAACAGGTACACCAAATAACATGGGGTACCTTTAATTTGATACAGGTTTTCTTTGGCAAGAGATCACCTCTGAATGCCAATATCCAAGGTAACCCGGTTCTGTAAATATAAGAGGTTTCCAGGTCTGCTCTGGTTACAGCTGAGAGTCTCATAATCCAATCATTTTTTACAGCAGCCCCAGACTTCTCTAACTGCTGAAGTGGGATCTGATGACGTGTAGGAAGGTCCCATAAACCACTGCGTCTGACCTGCTCTGGGTTCCAAGGATGCAACTTCAGGACCCAGATGCCAAGTTTTGGGGGACAGAAAAGCTCCCTCTGTAGTGAGGAGGGGCAAGAGAACCCCCAAAGCAAAACAACTGCCCTACTGGGAAGCATTGAGCCAACAAATGTTTTTAAGCGCACACTTTTAACGACGACTGCTTTCTACCCCTGAAATGCCAACTTCACTTGCTGGCACTGTGTGCGACGAGCTATAAAAAGCCAGAAATGTCCGTCTCACGCAGCACCCCGTGGAGCCTTTTGGGAAATGACGAATGTGGCCTTTCAGCCCCTGCACGAAGGGCCCGTGGCAGCTTTTTGTTTTGTATTTTTTGGCTGTAACATGTGGCATATGAGATCTTAATTCCTCGAACAGAGATCACACCTGCACCAGTGTGAGAAGTGTGGAGTCTTAACCACTGGCCCACCAGGGAGGCCCCCTCCCTTTCTTTCCTCTGCTTAGACTGTCCTACAGATCTATGCAAGAGAGAAGCCAGACTCCCCCTCCATCCTCTTGCAAATGTAATCCACCTGGCATGAAATCAGCACCGAGAGAAAACACTGGTCCCCAAGACCTGTGCCCCAGCGGCTGCCTCTCTCTGCCTCCAGGAGGAACGGTCAGGGAGCCCCCCACGTTTAGGCCTAAACACTGCTTCCATCTCGAGATGATTCCAAGCTGACCGTCCCGGCTGCTCTCTAACTAAAGCTCACTAGAGGGGCTCTCTGCTACCCGGAACAGAAGCTTGAAGGCTCAGAACCAGGGGAACAAGCTTCTCCTCTCCCCAAGCTTCTCCTCTCCCCAAGACGTGCGAAGGAGCCCTGCCCAGCGCCCAGCCCAGCCTGGGGCCGCCTCTGCCGGCAGGGCTGAAGCAGGGGCTGGGTGGCGGGCTGGGCTAGAGGGGTCGGGGGTGGGGGAGGTCCCCGCTGACAAGTGGCTCTGCAGGGTCTGTCTGTCAGAGAAGAGGGGCCGAGGGCCCCGTCCTGTCAGAGCATCACCTGTAGCACGAGGGCGCCAACGTTCTGCTAGGACATGAGGCACCTCGGGAAAAGGAGTTGAGCTGTGAAAACACAGCTAAAGAAGCGGAACTGAGGCCCCGCTCTCTGAACGGGGGAGGCCGCGAGACCGCCTGGGAGAGAACGCGCCGTCCTAACACGCGGGTGGGCTAGTCTGGGCGGAGGCCCACCGCACGCTAAACCCCGCTGGCCTCCCGGGTGTTCGGGCAGGATTAGGTGGTGCGGAGCAGAAAAGGGGAAAGAGGCTCCGCCCGGGCGGAGGGGAGGGCCCTTCCAGGCACAGACACCGAGCTCTAGGGGCCTCCGGTGCTCACAGGAGGGAACTCGTTCTCGTCGTCCAGACAAACCGGTCCCGTTGCAAACTCGTGTTCGGGAATGACCTCCCCGCGGAGCGCCCCGCCGTCCTCGGAGTAACCTGCAGAACGGCAGTGCGGTGTGAGAAACGCTGGGGGCGCTGATCTCAGGCCTAGGTCGCGGGCCCACCCACCCGGCACGGTGACCACCCAGTAACCCGCGGGCCCACCCGGCACGGTGACCACGCAGGCCCCCTGGGCCCGCTCACCTGGCTCGGTGACCACCCAGGCCCCCCGGGCCCGCTCACCCGGCACGGTGGAGGCTGCGGACGCGCTTGGCCTGGCTACCGTCGCGGCGTAAGACTGAGGTAAGGGCGGTCTGAGGTCATTTTCTTTATTCTCTTCGCTGGTTCCTGAGCCAAGCAAGCTACCGGCAGCGATGGAGGGGGCAGGGAGAGACGAGTGATCACCTCCCGCCCAGGACACCTCCCGAGGAAGAGCCGGGGAGGCCGGGCCTGGCCCCGGGTTCAGGCGCAGCCCCGCGTCGGTTCCCCGGACCAGCACGCCCTCCGACGGCCGGGTCAGTCCTGAACGTCCCATCCCTGGTTCCGGAACCTGCGCCCACCTGTGCGGTCCAGGCGGGGATGCGCAGGCCGGCTCTCCAGGGGGCCCAGGCCAGGGGCGTCCTGCCCGCAGACGGCAGGAGGTCTCCGTTCAGTTTGGCAAACACGTCCCAGGGACCCCGGGGAAGGAGGGGCCGGCAGGGATAGCCCGGCATGCCTGCTGCTGAGCCAACGGGAGCCCGACACCCAGCGGGGGCCCCCGCCCCCGCACCCCGGGCTCCCCGCACCCCGGGGCCCCGCCCCCAGCGCCCCCCAGCACCCCGGCGCCCCCTCTGCACCCGCACCCTTGCATCCTCTCGCACCGCACACACCTGCACCTCACACCCCAGCGCCACCCCCGCACCCAGGGGCCCTGCACCCCACCCCCGCACCCTGGCGCCCCCCCCGCCCCCGCCACCCCACACCCCGGCGGCTCCCCCTGCACCACACCCCCGCACCTCGCGCACCCCGTGCCCCCTCTGCTCTGGGCTCAGGGGACGCAACAGCGAGTCCTGAAAGCCCGGCTTTCTGACAACTGGCCTCTTCACCTGTGGGTCTTGATTAGGACACAGTCTCCTCCGTCCTGAGGGTCCAGGTTGTAGACGTAAAGGTGCCCACTGGACGAGACGACCAGGAGCCGCGGCAGCTTCTGGATCCTGAGGGCCGAGAAGACACGCGCTGCGGTGCCCACGTGCGTGTGTGGGCTCAGACCCGTTTCCAGGGGCCAAGCCCCGCCCCCCGCGGCCCCCCCCGCCCCCTCCCCCCCGCCGCCCCCTCCCCCCCGCCGCCCCATGCCTACGCCTCCCCAGCGCCGGGTCCCGCCCTCCACACGCCCGAGGCCCGATGGCCGGGAGCCTGGGTTTCTGGGGATCTCCTTGCGGTGTGTCCTACTGATCTCCCTTGACGATGGCTCCTTGTCTTTGAATGTAACTGTGTGGATGAGACAAAAGGTCGCTCCTGAACCCTGCACAGCAGGCCGAGTGGGATGCTGCCTCTATCTTTAACAGCGAAGGAAACGGTGGGAAACTGGTCCCCAGCTTTACGGGCTCAGTTCAGTTCAATTCAGTCGCTCAGTCCTGTCCGACTCTTTGCGACCCCATGAATCGCAGCACGCCAGGATTCCCTGTCCATCACCAACTCCCGGAGTTTACCCAAACCCATGTCCATTGAGTTGGTGATGCCATCCAGCCATCTCATCCTCTGTTGTCCCCTTCTCCTCCTGACCCCAATACCTCCCAGCATCAGGGTCTTTTCCAATGAGTCAACTCTTCACATGAGGTGGCCAAAGTATTTGAGTTTCAGCTTTAGCATTAGTCCTTCCAATGAACACCCAGGACTGATCTCCTTTAGGATGGACTGGTTGGATCTCCTTGGAGTTCAAGGGACTCTCAAGAGTCTTCTCCAACACCACAGTTCAAAAGCATCAATTCTTCAGCGCTCAGCTTTCTTCACAGTCCAACTCTCACATCCATACATGACCACTGGAAAAACCATAGCCTTGACTAGACGGACCTTTGTTGGCAAAGGAATGACTCTGCTTTTGAATATGCTATCTAGGTTGGTCATAACTTTCCTTCCAAGGAGTAAGCATCTTAATTTCATGGCTGCAATCACCATCTGTAGTGATTTTGGAGCCCCAAAAAATAAACTCAGCCACTGTTTCCACTGTTTCCCCATCTATTTCCCATGAAGTGATGGGACCAGATGCCATGATCTTAGTTTCTGAATGTTGAGCTTTAAGCCAACTTTTTCACTCTCCTCCTTCACTTTCATCAAGAGGCTTTTTAGTTCTTCACTTTCTGCCATAAGAGTGGTGTCATCTGCATATCTGAGATTATGGACGGGCTAGTTTTACAAAAATCTTTCCAACGTTCAGCTTTAACAGGCGTGTTTAAAGGTCTTAGATAAGACGTCTGTCCACCCCACAGGAGTTTGCACCTGGACTTTGGAACTTTATAAATCCATAAAAATGGGAAACTTCTTCGAGACAGTATCACTGGAATGAGGAGGTTAAAACTTCCGTGCCAGCTTGCAGCTGCCCCCGAGGAGAAGAGACCAAGCAGACGGAGACTGGCTGATGGTGGGGGAGGGGTGCTGGATGGCAAGGTGGTGGGGTGGAGTGGAGGGGCACGGGTTTGCCTTTACTTGCCCTTCCTGGCTCCCTTCTCTAGGCTTTCCCTTAAATACGTTTGCATGTTTGGGGCATCCCGCACTTTGGGAAATAAATCAGTGAGGGTTTCTGCCTGGCGGGGGCAGGGGGTGGGGTGTGGGGCTGGACATACGTGGCGAGGGTGCAGATGTTCCTGTGGCCGGAGAAGCCCAGACGCCCGGTGGCGAAGGCCCTGTCCTGGTTCATCATGTCGGACACCTGGGTGGGGAGGTAGCTGGATGCAGCCAGGAACATCTTCCCCATGTAGCCGGTCCAGGTTGAGGGCTCCTCGGGTCGGCTGGGGAGCAAGGTGAGCGAGGGTGAGACCGAGCCCCCCCACCCCCCCCCAGGCCTCCGCACAGGAAGGGGCCGTGCCCTGCTGTGACATCCTGCCCACGGTGGCTGGGGACGTGCCCTGCCAGCCGTGCCCCAAGGGCTCGTGTGTTCCGGGGAGGAGCCCTCGCATGGCAGCTGAGCGGCTCCGGGTGCTGCGGCCTCTCTCCATTCAGGAGGTGGAAACTGATCATGGCTCTGATTTCTAGGCTGCTGGGAGGGGGCTGGGGAGAGGGAGACGAAGTCGGTCCCTGGCCGCTGTAACAAGCCCAGGCCTGTTCTGGGCTCACCCAGAAAAGAACAGGCCGATCTCAGAGTCAGACCTCGAGGCCAGACTGTGTGGGCAGCGAACCCCGGGGCGAGAGGCCTGCGCGGTGTAGCCTTACGGTCCGGAGCCACCTGAGTGGGCGCCAGGATGCTCACAGGTGGGGGAGTCCACGGGGCCTGCTGCGCCCTCTGCAGCCGCCGCCTGTGCCCCATCCCGGGGTCTCTGCCAGACAGGAGGGTGGGGGACGGGACGGCTCTGCCGTGAGCCGGCAGTGGACAGGACGCACACCTGCCTCCGTGCCGGGCAGGACAGATGCATACCCGGGGCAACCCGCCGAGACTGCAGGACGGACAGGGGGACACGGGACGGACGGGGAGACGGGGGACGGACGGGGGGACGCGGGACAGTCGGGGGCGGGATGAAGGGCGGACGGGGAACGCGGGACAAATGGGGGAATGCGGGACAGACGGGAGCAGGGCGGACGGGGTGGACGCGGGACAGACGGGGGCGGGATGAGGGGCGGACGGGCGGCGGGGGGGCACGGGACGGGGGCGGGGTGGACGGGGTGGACGCGAGACAGACGGGAGCGGGATGCGGGGTGGACGGGGGTATGCGGGACGGAAGGAGGGACGCAGGACAGGGGCAGGACGCAGGACAGGGGCAGGACGCGGGACGGACAGTGGGGACACGGACAGACGGGGGGAAGCGGCCCCAGCTCAGGGCCCTGGGGTTTGCTTCTCGCCATCACCACCTGGACATCCCCTGGCCGTGGGGTCTCGTCCAGAGGTGCCCGGCGCTCCCAGGCCCATGTCCTCCCAGCGTCCTGGCTTCACGGACAGGCCTGCGGTCCCTGGGGCTCTGTGCTGAGGGGCCGGGGTCTACAGAGGCCCCGGCTGCACCCAGGCTCCGCATCTGAGGCGGACGCAACACAGACGTGCGGAGAGAAGACGTGAGCGCGTCGGCAGGGGCGCCCAGCCAGGGGGCCGCCGGGAGCACGGCCGGGGTGCTCCTCCCCGGGAGGCGGGGCCTTCAGGTTGCCTGCTCGGAGAACTGAAGCAGCCACACCGCGGGGCGGGCGCACAGCAGGTGCTCTCTCATAATGGGGTCTCTGGGGTTGCAGTGGGCAGGAGGCTTTGGGGGAGTCCCAGGCTGGGCCCTGAGGCAGGTCTGACTCAGAGTCGGGGTGGGGGAGTGGTGGGAAGACAGGTCGGATGCAGAGACAGACGAGCAGCGGGAGTCAGCGCCCCGGTGGACGAGGCAGGGAGGCCTGAGGCAACTAGAGAGGAGTCCCTGTGCTGCCACTGAGCCCAACACGGCCAGAGAAACACAGACACTGTTTTAGATGCCCTGACTGCTGCACGGTGGGCCGCGAGCGTGTGCTGCTCCTCGCCATGAAGTCTGTGACACCGAAGCGCACGCCCCAGGCTGCAGCCCAGCACAGGCTCTCCCCGCCCAGGGTCAGCCTGGAGCCCTGGAGGCCCAGGCAGGCGCGTGGTGCTGGAGAGGAAGCACTCAGGCAGACCGTGGGGATGCTGCCAGCTCAGATCCAGTCCCAGCAACACAGCGTGTCACACAGCTGTTTTGTTTTTCCCATGTGTGTAATGGTGATGCTCACGCTATCTTGCAGCCTGGTTAGTGTACACTGGCAAGATGTCTAAAAACAGCGTCCATGCCTTCATTTAAAGCATGCCTTGTTGCTATAAGATGCTGACCATCACCTGAGCCCTCAACGAGTCATACATCCTTTTGTAATCCTCACACCAAAGATCACCGATGACAGCTCACCATGAAAACGGAATAATCACGCCAAAGTTTGAAATATGCTCAGGACGACCGAAATGTGACCCAGAGACAGAAAGCCAGCAGACGCTAGGGGTGGGGAGTTGGCCCGGGTGGCAGAACGGCCACAGATCTTCAGTTTTAAAAGCGCAGCAGGGGCGAAGCAGGTCCACGCTCAAGGCTCTGGCACAAGGCTGGCCTGAGCATGGCCGTATTGACACCGAGAGCCCACCGAGAGCGCTCTACTGAGCGCTGAGTTGGTTTCCCTCTGAGCCCAGCGCTACACTACAAGGAACCTGCCAGAGACTTCACACGCACACAGGATCGTTGTTGCATCAGGTTCTGCAGACGAGCACACGGGAGTCCAGTCACAGCAGCTCACCTGCCTGCGGCCTCCTGCTTACGGGAGCGCAGCTGCGGGCTCAGGAGGGCAGCCCCTGAGCCCCAGGGGTCGCCCCAAGTCTGCCACTAACACACTCACCACGTTGGTGGAGACAGCGAGTAACACAGGCTCGCGGCCTTAGCAGAGAAGTCAGGGGGCGCTGGTCAGACCAGGACCCCACTCCTCTCGTTCATCGGTCCCCAGCCTTTTGGGCACCAGGGCCTGGATTCATGGTAGACAGTTCTTCCACGGACTAAGGGGGAGGGGATGGTTTGGGGATGATTCAAGCCCAGGTAGCACTAGTGTGGGTTCGATCCCTGGGTCGGGAAGATGCCCTGGAGGAGAGCATGATAACCCACTCCAGTATTCTGGCCTGGAGAGTCCCATGGACAGAGGAGCCTGGCGGGCTACAGTCCACGGGGTCACACAGAGTCGGACACAACTGAAGCGGCTTAGCATGCACGCACGCAAGCACATCCCACTGATTGTGCACTTCATCTCTGGTTTTACACCGCTGCTGGCCTGACGGGAGGAGCCCGATCCTCGGCCTGCAGGTGGGCCCTGCTCTAGTCTCCAGGGGGTTTCCGGTCCTACCTGTTGGCGAGATGCTCCAGCTTGAAGATGTGCACGGTCTCTGTGTTGCTAGAGGCGCAGAGGAACTGCGAGTCCATGCTGAAAGCCAGGGAGCTGATGGTCACGTACCTGCAGACACAGCCACAGGGGGAGGGTGAGCCCGGGAACGAGCGAGGCGAGCGGCCTCCTGCTTGGAATCAGCTTCATAAGAAAAGAGACACATAAACGTATCCCGGAGAGTCCGGGCGCAGGCAGGCCTCGTTGCGTTGGGCTTCACCTCGTGGTGGCTGCAGACTGCGATTTTTACGAACTGGGGGCTCGTGGGGCCCTGCGTGGAGCTTGTCCTCTGGGGCGGTCTTCCCCACAGCATGTGCTCCCTCTGTGTCTCTGGGTCACGTTTCGGTCCCGCTTAACATATTTTAAGCTTTCTCGTGATTATTCTATTTGTCATGGTGATCTGTCATCAGTGGTCCTTGGTGTGACAACTATAAAAGGGTTGACTCGCTGAAGGCTCACGTGATGGTCAGCATTGTTTAACAATGAGGCATATTTTAAACTTCAGGCACGTACACTGGGTTTTAGGGCTTCCCTGGTGGCACTAGTGGTAAAGAACCCGCCTACCAATGCAGGAGACACAAGAGACTCGGGTTCAATCCCTGGGTCGGGAAGATCCCTTGGAGAAGGGCATGGCAACCCACTCCAGTATTGTTGCCTGGAGAATCCCATGGACAGAGGAGCCTGGTGGCCTACAGTCCTTGGGGCCGTAGAGTCGGACACGACTGAAGCGACTGAGCACGCGCAAACACACACGGTGAACACAGACCTTTTCATCCCTCTCCGGAACTCATAGAGCTTCTGCCCGTCGGGAACGGAGAATACCCGGATGACAGTGCCCTGGAGGAGAGAGCAGGTGGGCGTTTCTTCCTGCAGACCTGCCCCTTTGGAGGGGAGCTCCCTGGATTGGTCTGGACCATCTGACCCCGGAGAGAAAACACGGAGGGCTGTCCACGTGCCGTGTAAGCTGCTCTTGGAAGGTGACTTGAACAGCCTCCATCTCCCTGTCCTCCCCACCCAAGCCCAAGGCGCTGGCTGCTCCATCCGTCTGCTCTGGCTTCCCAGAACCCAGATCTGTCTGTGAGGACGGGCACGCCGGTTCTTGGTCAGACCGCGAGGCTCTGGGCAGAACTGCTCACGCCCTACACGCGGAGGCCCTGGGTCTGCGGAGATGATAGATGAGGCGGCACACTCGGGGTCGAGGGCCTCCCTCTAAAGTGAGTTCCGAGCGCTGGTGCCACGGTCCCCCCCAGCAGCTCCTTGGCGCCTGGGGCCCTCCGCACCCCTGGCAGAGGGGGGCCCCCAAGGACACGGCCGCGGGCAGCACTCACCTTCTCTGAGGCGCTGGCCAGCCTGGAGCCCGAGGAGTTGAAGGCGATGGCGGCCAGCGTGCCCTCGTGGGCAGCAATGGTGCACACGGGCTTCTGTTGGCGACAGGGCCGGCGGGGTCGATGGCGGGGCGCCGGGGTGCCGTCCACCTCCCGCCCCTCCCCCGTCCTTCCGAGACGCCCTCCCCCCTTTGCCGGGCTGTCCGGGTCTAGGTTCGGCTTCAAGGCCGCTGCGTTTCTGTCCCTTCTCCTGCCCTTGGGGAGACGGTGACCAGCCGTGGGCTGATGCACCTCTGGGGCCCGGCTCCGGGGAGCTCGGTGGGCAGGGGCAGCACAGGCGCAGGCGTCGCAGAGCGCACCGCGGCCCACAGGACACGCGTCACTCCATTTGACTGCCTCGTGGCGACGTGGACGCATGGCGACGGGCGCAGAGCGCGTGATGGTCCCGTGCACACCCAGGGCCGCGGCCCTGCCCGCCCCTCACCTCCCGGCTGCGAGCCCGCCCCTCACCCGGAGCTGACCACGCGGCCGCGCGGACTTACCAGGGAGTGTCCATCGTAGAGCACAATCTCGCCTGTGGTCAGGCTCCCGGGGTAGGCCACGTAGGAATTGGAATGGTTGATGGAGAGCGCGCACAGACCTGGAGGAGGAGGCCCAGTGAGCGGCTGGGTCCGCGGGACCGGGCGGGGGGCCGGGCGGGGAGCAGCCCCTGAGCGGCTGGGTCCGCTGGAGCCGGGCGGAGGGTCGGGCCGGGGAGAGCAGCCCCCGAACGGCTGGTTCCCCGGGCCCCGCTGGGGCCCGGCGGAGAGCAGGGACCGCGGGGCGCTGTCCGCACGCTGCAGGGCCGCAGCGCCACCTGCTGGCGAGGGAGGCGCCGGCCCGCACACCCGGACGCGCAGTGACTCTTAGGGCCCCGAGAACTGAGCTCCCAGGGGAGACCTGCTGACCGGACAGCCACCATGTCCAGGCGCAGCTGAGGGATCGGAAGGCAGAATGCTTTCCCTGCTCTTCTCTGAACTGTGCCCCAGGGCCCAGACACGACATCTGCCTCGCTTCCAACTCAGCCTCTGGGCCGTAAGCTCCCCACTGAAATAAAGGTTCCTACTGGGAAGGGATTTCCCAGTAGGAAGAGCCCGCCTGCAGAGCAGGAGACCCGGGTCCAGTCCCCGGGTGGGGAAGAGCCCCTGGAGGAGATGGAAACCACTCCAGTGTTCTTCCCTGGAGAATCCCATGGACAGAGGAGCCTGGTGGGCGGTGGGCTGCAGTCCATGGGGTCACAAAGAGTCGGACTCGACTCAGCGACTCAGCGCCAACAATAACCGCAGCAAAGGGGCAGGTTGCCTTGGCCTTCTGCGGGTGATTAATTCACTTCGGTTGAAGGGGAGAGGCTGGGTGGTGGAGGGGTAGACCTGTTTAGAAATTATTTCTGCGCAAAGGTCCTGCCTTGCTGAGGGGAATGGCCCCCACCCAGGGGAAATTCCCTAGAGGGCGGTGAACCGTGTGTCAGTCATCGGACAAAGTGAAGAAAGGGGACCTTTTGGATTTAAGACGCTTCAGCGATATTTGGAAGCATGAAGACACAATCAAACCACTGAATCAAACCTAAGCCATTTTTGTTTACAAGGGGATTGGAGCAGGGCAAGTTGGGGAGGACCCTAAGGGCATTTAAGTAAAGGATTTTCACAACATTGGTTTCGATGAACACAGGTGTTTGTGACAGAAGTGAATTCAGAGAATCCCCAGAACCAAAAGCATCACCAGAACAGGAACCTGGAGATCAGACAAGAGAGACATCTTTTTAAATAAAAAAGCTGGCTGATTCTTTGTTACAAGTGAGCCTGTTAAGTGGGTTTCTTATAAAAGCATAAGAGAAACTTTAGATTAGGCTAAAATGGACCTGACCCTAATCTGGGCAGAAGAGCAGAAGTTTTTAAAAAAAGAAAGCAAACGTCGAGAACGGGAACCAAGGTCCTGCCCAGCTCGGGCTTTGCCGGGGACTTGGCCAGTGCTGTGTTCTCGTCACCTGCCCCACGGCCGCGGGAGGGACAGACTGAGCCCCGCGCCCTCTCCCGAGGCCTCCTGCAGCCTGCCTGCCTGGTCAGGGCCCCCCGGCCTTAGAAGAGACCACCCACACCTTCCCAGTTTTGCTCTGAGAACCCCAATGCTCCATGTTATGTGGGGAATTTGCAATCAAAATGCACTTTCCGTAACAGCTAGCCTAAGCAGGCAGAAGGTGTTCTGGCCTCAAGAAAATGGGGAGGGCAGACAGTGAGATCGGTGGCCTGTCTGGTGGATGCCCTCCCAGAGGGGCCCTTAGCAGGGAAGACGCTATGGTTGAACGGGGGCCTCAGCAATGAACCAGAGCAAAGAGTTACGATCTTACAAATGCAGCCGGTAGCTGCCGAAGGGTTCTGAGCACGTGGGTGAAAAAGAAAAAAGCAGTGTTAATCAAAACCACGACGAGACGCCACTTGACACCCACTAGGACATCTCTAATCAAAAAGACAGGCAATTGGAGCCCTCGGACAGCTGCTGGGAGTGTAACGCAGCACGGAGTGGGGCTCTGGAAAACAGCCTGGCAACGCCTCAGAAGGTTAACAGAGGATGATTATATAACCCCCAGCTTCCACTCAAGAGAAATTAAAATGTGCAGCCTCATAGAAACTTACACACGAGCGTTCACAGCAGCGTGATTCATCACAGTCAAAATGCGGAAGCAGTCCAAGTGTCCATCGACTGATGAACCCACAGATTGAGCCTGGTATCTTCTTACGGTAAATGGTATCAGAGACAAGAAACGAAGCCCTGATTACACATGACGTGGATGAGCCTGGAAGATTCCGTGCTGAGTGCAAGAGGCCTGTTCACAAAGACCAGATGCTGAATGACTGCACTGAATTCCACTTACACGGACTGTCCAGAAATAGATAAGTCTACGGAGACAGAAAGATGGTCAGGGGCGCCTAGGACAGGGCACAAGCGGGTGACGGCCATGAGCTAATGGATTCTGGAGGGGACTGATGAGAACGTTCTAATGCTGACTGCAGCGATGGTTACAACTCTCTGCATGTGAAAGCTACTGAACTGTTTGCTTTAAATGGGTGAATGATGTGGCATTTGAAGGCACATGTGAAGCTCTTGGGAAGCTGTTCTAGGAACGTCTGGCTGAGAGAGGCGGCAGATGTGGGTCCAAGACCTGGTCTACTGTCCACGGTGTAACTTGGGCTGGGTTATCCCTGCCCTTTCCAGGGTTGATTCCGACCTCTGAGATGAACGAGTCAGGGAGCTGTGGGTATCCAGCCTTTTTTCTAGCTTTACTGTTCCAAGAATCCCAGTTTTCATTAACCTACTTCCTCCACTAAAAATATCGAGGCCCGTCTCTGGCAGGGATGGCTGAGAGGCCTCTGAGCAGAAAGACTTGGACAGACCCTTCAGAGTCTGTTTCTCTTTTTAACTGAGGTGTAATCGACATAGAACATTACATGTTTCAGGAGTCCCACACAATGATCTGATATTTATATTACAAAATCATCACCATGATAAGTCCAGTTAACATCCTTCACCACACACAGTTACAAACATTTGTTTTCTGTGATGAGAACTTTGATGGTCTACTCTCTCAGTAACTTTCAAACATGTAGTGCAGGATTATTAACTATCGTTTCCACATCGAAGGGAACACCCCCCATGATTTATTTATTTTTTAACTGGAAGTTAGTATCTTTTGACCCTGTTCACCGATTTCACATCCTCCTTTCCCGAGCCTCTGTACACCAACCTGTACCTGTGAGTCTGTGTCTACGAGTCTGTCTATGAGCTTGTTTGTTTTGTTTGAAAAGGCTGCACGTAGGTGAGATCTTACGGTATTAGTCTTCTGCCTGACTGAATTCACTTAGCATGATGCCCTCAAGCTCCATCCATGTCATTGCACTGGCAAGACCTCGTTTTTTCATGGCTGGTTAGATTCCATTATGGAGAAGGCAGTGGCACCCACTCCAGTGCTCTTGCCTGGAGAATCCCAGGGATGGGGGAGCCTGGTGGGTTGCCATATATTGGGTCACACAGAGTCGGACACGACTGAAGCGACTTAGCAGCAGTAGCAGCAGCAGATTCCACTGCATCTATGCCCCACACCTCTTTATCTGTTCATCCACCAATGGACGCTGAGGTGTCCCCATGTCTTGGCTGTTGTAAATAATGCTGCTGTGAACATATGCCTGCAGATACCTTTTGAGTTAGTGTTTCCATTTTCCTTGGATAAATAAACAGACGTGGGATTACTTAGTCATAAGGTAGCTCTAGTTCTAGTTTTTAGAGGACCCTGCATGCTCTTCTCCACAATGGCTGCACGAATTCACACTCCCACCAACCGTGCAAGAGGGCCCCCTTTTCTCCGCAGCCTCGCCAACACCTGCTATCTCGTCTTTTGATAAGAGCCATGCTGATAGGTGTGAGGTGAACTTCAGAGTTTTATATAAAAATGTAAGCTTCCCAGAAAGGAAGGAAGCTTGAACTTCTTCAGCTAACACGGAACTTTCTGTAACACCTCGTGGAGAGGGAGCAGACACTGGATTCTGACAAGGAGGGGCCAAGGATGGTGGCGAGGGCAGGTAGCCCTCGGTGACCACGAACCGACCCACCTGCCTCTGGCCTGCCCCTCGGCCAGCCCACCTGAACTTAGCCCAGCAGCCTGCACGCTGACCCCCGCAGACTTCAGGAAGGTCCCTGGAAATGCTGAATGCGAGCCGCTTTGTTTGTGTGTGGTCTAGATCTCAGAAACTGGATGTTGCTACAGGTTTAGGGATTCCTGTTCTGTCACAGGCACCCCCTGGAAACTTTGGTAGGAAGGGAAATGTGCCTTTTCTTTGACATTATTTTATAAGAGAAAAGGGATAGTATAAAAAATTTGTAGAGCCTAGAAATTATAAAGGAAGAGAAGAGAAAGTACACCTAATTCTACAACCCAGAGGCTTCTCACCGTGCTCAATATTTGAGTATATTTTCTTTTGACTTAAAAAAAAAAATATATATATATATATATATATATATCAGATCAAATCAGATCAGTCGCTCAGTCATGTCTGACTCTTTGTGACCCCATGAATTGCAGCACGCCAGGCCTCCCTGTCCATCACCAACTCCCGGAGTTCACTCAGACTCACGTCCATCGAGTCAGTGATGCCATCCAGCCATCTCATCCTCTGCCATCCCCTTCTCCTCTTGCCCCCAATCCCTCCCAGCATCAGGGTCTTCTCCAATGAGTCAATTCTTCGCATGACGTGGCTAAAGTACTGGAGTTTCAGCTTTAGCATCATTCCTTCCAAAGAAATCCCAGGGCTGATCTCCTTCAGAATGGACTGGTTGGATCTCCTTGCAGTCCAAGGGACTCTCAAGAGTCTTCTCCAACACCACAGTTCAAAAGCATCAATTCTTCAGCGCTCAGCTTTCTTCACAGTCCAACTCTCACATCCATACATGACCACAGGAAAAACCATAGCCTTGACTAGACGGACCTTTGTTGGCAAAGGAATGTCTCTGCTTTTGAATATGCTATCTAGGTTGGTCATAACTTTCCTTCCAAGGAGTAAGTGTCTCTTAATTTCATGGCTGCAGTCACCATCTGCAGTGATTTTGGAGCCCAGAAAAATAAAGTCTGACACTGTTTCCCCATCTATTTCCCATGAAGTGATGGGACCGGATGCCATGATCTTCGTTTTCTGAATGTTGAGCTTTAAGCCAACTTTTTCACTCTCCACTTTCACTTTCATCAAGAGGCTTTTGAGTTCTTCTTCACTATCTGCCATAAGGGTGGTGTCATCTGCATATCTGAGGTTCTTGATATTTCTCCCCGCAATCTTGATTCCAGCTTGTGCTCCCTCCAGCCCAGCATTTCTCGTGATGTACTCTGCATATAAGTTAAATAAACAGGGTGGCAATATACAGCCTTGACGTACTCCTTTTCCTATTTGGAACCAGTCTGTTGTTCCATGTCCAGTTCTAACTGTTGCTTCCTGACCTGCATACAAATTTCTCAAGAGGCACATCAGGTGGTCTGGTATTCCCATCTCTTTCAGAATTTTCCACAGTTGATTGTGATCCACACAGTCAAAGGCTTTGGCATAGTCAAGAAAGCAGAAATAGATGCTTTTCTGGAACTCTCTTGCTTTTTCCATGATCCAGCAGATGTTGGCAATTTGATCTCTGGTTCCTCTGCCTTTTCTAAAACCAGCTTGAACATCAGGAAGTTCACAGTTCACATATTGCTGAAGCCTGGCTTGGAGAATTTTGAGCATTACTTTACTAGCGTGTGAGATGAGTGCAATTGTGCAGTAGTTTGAGCATTCTTTGGCATTGCCTTTCTTTGGGATTGGAATGAAAACTGACCTTTTCCAGTCCTGTGGCCACTGCTGAGTTTTCCAAATTTGCTGGCATATTGACTGCAGCACTTTCACAGCATCATCTTTCAGGATTTGGAATAGCTCAACTGGAATTCCATCACCTCCACTAGCTTTGTTCGTAGTGATGCTTTCTAAGGCCCACTTGACTTCACATTCCAGGATGTCTGGCTCTAGGTGAGTGATCACACCATCGTGATTATCTGGGTCGTGAAGATCTTTTTTTGTACAGTTCTTCTGTGTATTCTTGCCATCTCTTCTTAATATCTTCTGCTTCTGTTAGGTCTATACCATTTCTGTCCTTTATCGAGCCCATCTTTGCATGAAATGTTCCTTTGGTATCTCTGATTTTCTTGAAGAGATCCCTAGTCTTTCCCATTCTGTTGTTTTTCTCTATTTCTTTGCAGTGATCGCTGAAGAAGCCTTTCTTATCTCTTCTTGCTATTCTTTGGAACTCTGCATATTTGGGTTTTTATGTGGTTTTGGGACTTTAGGCTTGACACACATTTTCATAGATCACGGTCAGCTATAATTCCACCAGAATGGTCTGGCTGTGAGCCTTCTGCAGCTGGAGAAGAAATGCCTGCTTTTCATTCAAGAACCACTGGCATCATCAGCTGCAATGAGAAGGAGGTCCTGTGATTCTAAGTCATTCTTCACTTGGTATTTACAGCTGTTGTTGTTTAGTTGCTAAGTCATGTCCAACTCTTTGAGACCCCGTGGACTGTAGCCCGCCAGGCTCCTCTGTCCATGGGATTTCCCAGGCAAGAATACTGGAGTGGGTTGCCATTCCCTTCTCCAGGGGATCTTCCAGACTCAGGGCTCGAACCTACGTCTCCTGCAGCGGCAGAAGGATTCTTGACCGCTGAGCCACGAGGGAAGCCCCAGTATTTAGAGTATTATACGTCAAACTTCAAGCAAGTTAACAGTTGTTTATAAAGTGCAGCTGCGTCTGGGTTGATTAATGGGATATGCTTTCCAGTTTTTAAAAAGAGAAAGGAGAGAAGGCATGTCTGGACTCACAGGTGCTCTGTGCTCGGACCCCACCTGTGGTCCGTCTTCGAAAGAGCTCTCACTGGGGAGCAGCCACCCTACCCGGTTACCCACACCGCCGTGGGGTGCAGGCTGCTCCCCAAATATTCCCTGAAAGCCTGTGAAGCCAACAGTGTCCCCACATTCGGCGGCTGGTGGATTTTTATGGAGATTTCCACGCTCAGCCGCTCAGGGCGTAGACTGCTGTGCTGCCAGGAAATTAGCTTGGACTCCATGGGGCAGACCCTTTGGAGGAAGCGGCTGGCCGCCTCTGACACAGGAGGGGCGGGCACCACACGGACGGACAGAAGGAAGGAAATTCACAGCCTCAGCGTGCTGGGCGGGAAGTGGTGGCAGGACGCAAAATGTCCTGTGCCCGAGTGCCCCAAAGCAAAGACACTCAGTCTGTGTGCCTGAGCCTGTTGGCCACGCGGTCCCATCTCCTTCCTGAACCCATGAAATTCATCAGATCCAGAGCCCCAGTTTCCACCTCACAGGTTTTCGTGCAGAAAATCAACAAGAGGCTGGGAACAGACAAAGGAGACTCCTGGCCTCTGATCTTATACTGGTGGTTTCTGCCGCCTCACAGGGTCTGCTGGGGGTTCCTGGGTGAGGCACGGTCTTCTCCTTGCAGGGGAGCTCTGACCGTCCGGAGGCTGCTGTCCTGATGAGCCTTGAGGAGCCCTGCCCATAATATCTCCACGAAGGGCTTTTCAACTGAGGTAGAAACACAGCTGGCAAGAAGTCCCGGGGCGTGAGACACGGGGCCCTTGTCTCAGGCGGGGGCTCACCTGTCGGGTTTGCGGGAATATCCAGGATGGTTTTCAGAAGCTTCATGTCCTTGATGTTGTGAATGTAAATGGACTCCTCCAGGCAGACCAGCAGCCTCTGAAATCACACGGACCATCGGTTACTAGGGATGGAGAAACACCTGGCCCTCTGAACTCACCCCTCCATCCTGTGGGTCCTAACTTGATTCTGAGCCTAAATGCGCAGGAATTGTGGCCATCGGTTTGAAGATTACCTTACGGACGTGTGCCCACTTTTCCATCACCATCCGTTGGACAGAAGTGCAAAGTGCAGGATTTGGGGAAATTTCATTTAGAAATTGAGATTTCTTTCTTTTTTTCTTGTACTTTGCATGTTCAGTCACTAAGTCATGTCTGACTCTTTGCGACCCCATGGACTGTGGCCCGCCAGGCTCCTCTGTCCATGGGATTCTCCAGGCCAGAATACTGGAGTGGGTTGCCATGCCCTCCTCCGGGGGATCTTCCCGACCCAGGGATCGAACTCGTGTCTCCTGTACTGCAGGCGGATTGTTTCCCATCTGGGAAGGGGCTTTCAGCCTGGGGGCTCCTGCCTCCAGCAGCCCCTGCTCCCCACTCCTGCAGCCTCAGCTTCCTCCAGACCATTGCTTCTTAGGCCCTGATGAGCACCGAGCGTCCCAGGGGCAAAGCCTGGAGACGCTGGTTCAGGGGTTTTTAACACGGACCCTGGGAGTGAGGACCACCACTCCCGGTCCAAACCGTTCATCCCGGGAACAACGCTTGGGAAGGAAGGACCTAAAATTACTCTGAGAAGCAGCAGGCTCTCCTTCTGAGAAAGCCTGATGTTCTCTTCTTCTAGTAAGACTTTCCCCACTCAGAACTTCTCAGGAGACTGCCACTTGAACCAAGCAGGAAAATAACACTGAAACACCTCTCTCAGTTTTATCTGAGGCTCTGCGACCACAGTGCTGGATGCCCAGAGGTGAAAAAGCAGATTCTCGCAGGGTCTCCGACTTGATGGCATGTTTTAGTGTTCCTCTGTAAAACGGACATTCCCTGACTTACCCAGCGCTTTGCCATTTTCCCGCACTTACTATGGCTTGACTAGAGTGTTCTGTGCTCCATTACTAACCAGTGGGCTTCCCTCGTGGTTCTGATGGTAAAGAATCCACCTGCCAGTGCAGGAGACTGGGGTTCAGTCCCTGGGTTGGGAAAATCTCCTGGAGGAGGGCATGGCAACCCTCTCCAGTATTCTTGCCTGGGAAATCCCATGGACAGAGGAGCCTGGAGGGCTACAGTCCATGGGGTCAAAAAAAGACTTGGACATCACTTAGAGCGTCAGACAGGGCTGAGCGACTTTCACTGATTAACCGCGCCGTCTCTGTGGAACCGGGGGCTGGCCTCCAGCTCGACTTTCACTGATTAACCGCGCCGTCTCTGTGGAACCTGGATTAACCGCGCCGTCTCTGTGGAACCCGGATTAACCGCGCCGTCTCTGTGGAACCCGGATTAACCGCGCCGTCTCTGTGGAAGCCGGGGCTGGCCTCCAGCTCAGCTCACTCCCTGCCACCCTTGGCTCTCATCTACTCTCCTAGGTTCTACAAGAAAAGCTCCTTTTATCCTAAATAGTTAGGAAATGATTTGTAGAGCCTGCTCTCAGAAGCATCCATCCAGTCACTCCCCATCTGGACAATGAGGGTCCCTCAGAACAGATGGTCAAAGAAGTGTGGATGTTTACAAACCCAGATATGTCGGGTTTATTGTCTTTATTCCACAGAATACGCTTTCCTCTGTTAGTGTTAGGGGATCAAGAGCCACTAAAAATGAAAAATCACAATTACACAATTTTCTTCCTTTTTACCCAGATTTAGAGGAAAATGGGGGTTTTCTTTCCTCTTAACTCCCTGTACAAATCTTGGACTTTCCCCGTTTTTTTCAGAAAGGAGCTGCACTGCCTGAGGACCCAATGAAACAGCCGAGCAGCCCCTTTTTTTCACATCCTCCGGGGGGTGGGGTGGGACCCCGGCCTGGCAGGGAACAGGCTGAGGCTGCCCCCCTAAGCCAAAAGTGACGTCCCAAACCTGAACGTTGTTCTCAAATTTATCAGTCTTTTATTGATTTTGGCTCTTGTTAGAAAAACTCTTCTCTATACACAGATTAAAGAGGAATTTTATTTATGCTTTCCTTTTTAAAAAAATCTTAAAAAAAATTTTTTTTTTAAATTTTGTAACCAGTGGGCTTCCCTGGTGGCTCAGTGATAAAGAATCTGCCTGCAATGCAGAGGACCCAGGTTTGGTCCCTGGGTCGGGAAGATGCCCTGGAGGAGGGAATGGCAACCCACTCCAGTGTTCTTGCCTGGAGAATCCCGTGGACAGAGGAGCCTGGAGGGCTACAGTCCATGGGGTCACAGAGAGTTGGCCGTGACTGAGCGACTAACACTCACTTATAGTCGTTTAACAGACTGTTGTGAAAGCATTAGGGACAGCAAAGGGACTCAGCCACACACACATGTGTCCGTTCCCCCCCAAACTCCCCTCCCGTCCAGGCTGCCACGTGACACTGAGCAGAAGCCTCTGTGCTCGAGAGTACGACCACGTTTGTTATCCGTTTTAAGTAGAGCCGTGTCTAGAGGTCCATTCCAAACTCCCTAACTATCCTTCCCCCCCAATCTTCCCCCTGGCAACCATAAGTTCGTTCTCTAAGTCTGTGAGTCTGTTTCTGCCAAATCTGGACATTTTTAAGAAAAGCAAACCCTGAAGACTTTCCAGACCTGTTTCAGATCATCTTTTAGGAGCAGAAACATTAAAGGAAGAGAGCCCTGCTCGGCCCGAGGTCCGGTTGGCTTGGCCACGACAGCGCGAAGTTCTAGGCGCCAGGGTGTTCTTTAGGAGGTGGGGGAGGGGAGCTCTGAAGTTAATGAGTGTTTTATTAAGGAGAGGCTGGCAGCAAAGTTTAACAGCCCCATTTGCTGATGAAAATATTGGAGAGTGAGCAAGTGAGACCGTATACAAATAAGCATCGTGGATACCATTTGAGGGTTCTGATCTTGACAGGACATTTGCCTGAACAGTCTTAAGATTTATACCCTGGCTATCAGCATATGCCAAGATAAAATGCTCTGCGAAGAAATTTAATGTGCAACCAGTAGATATCAGAGACAGCACCAGAGCCAAGAATTGTGCTTAAAAGCCTTCAAGTAAAAAAAATAAAAACAAACCCTCAAACTGCCTTTCTCTCCCTTGCCAGGAACCCGGGTTTATCTTTTTAATCTCCTGCTACTCCTCACTTAAAACCCCCATCTTCTATTTCTCAGGCCATTTTCTGCCACCCTGGACTTCAGGGGATAGTCAGTCCAAAGAAACCATCACTTCCTTCTCACAAACCTAAGACAGCACTTTGTCTCATTTGTTAAAAGAAAAAAAAAAAAATTAAGCACTTAATAGTTGAGGTACAAAGGGGAAAACAATGTCTTCGGTGAGGGCAATGGCCTCCAGTGTCCTGGGACCATGTAAGTGAATAGACAGGTGGGAGACAGACATTCACTGAGCGTTTTCCTCCTGAGCACTGTCTTTTTTGCCAGGTCTTACGACAGTGAGCAGAATGGGGACAGGCGTTGTCCCCATCCCTCATGGGATTTACTTATTTATTTTTATTTTTTGGGGGCGCGTTTCCTGCAGCATGTCAGATCAATTCCTGCTGGGTATTGACCCCGTGCCCCTGGCGTTGGAAGTGTAGAGTCTTAATCACTGGATCACCAGGGAAGTCCCCTTAGAGGATTTAAAATCTAATAATTCGAGGGAAACTTGACTAATACCCCAAATGCTTATTTAACAAAAACTTGTAATTTGTAAAAGAACGTGCATTGCACATTTGAGACAGCACTAAGGCTTCGTCCAACAGAGAAAGTGGAAGTGTTGGTGGTTCAGTCATGTCCGACTCTTTGCGACCCTGCGGACTACAGCCCACCAGGCCCCTTTGTCCATTGGATTCTCCAGGCAAAAACAGTGGAGTGGGTTGCCATCCCCTCCTCCAGGGGATCTTCCTGACTCAGGGACTGAACCCAGGTCTCCTGGATTGCAGACAAATTCTCTACCGTCTGAGCCACCAGGGAAGCCCCTAACAAAGAAAACACCACCAGAAACATCTTCAAGGAGTCCTCCTGCCTTGGACTTGATTCCTGGCCCTCAGGAAAGGCCTTGGTCACCGCAAGGCTTCAGCACTAACCAGGAACGGCCACACTTTCTCTGAAAGAACGTACTCTGAGAGGGATGGCGGCCAGCCTGCAAGGACTGCCCTCATCTAGGCCCCAAAGTGGACAGGTGTCCCTCTGGTTTAAGGCCCCTGCAGGGGCTCACGAGATGGTTTCTGAGCCCAGCTTGTTCCCCGGGGGGACAGCGTTCACTCAGCACGTGGACAACATTCAAGAAAGTGCAGCAGGCCGGCGGGCTGGGGAGGTCCCGCCACCGGGAGGAGCACGTGGAGCGGACTCAGCCCGGAGCTGGGGCTTAAACCCGGCAGAGCAGGTGCCTGCGGTCATGAGAGGCGCTCAAGCCCCTCCTCGGTTCCAGCGACCCCGAGGGACGCCCACCCCGCCCGCGGGGCCCCCACCCACCTGCCGGTTCAGCCTGATGGCCAGGATGTTGCCGGAGTAGCTGTAGTTGCAGATCTCCGTGCCCTTCTTGAAGTGGTACACGTTCATCTGGCGCGGCTTCGTGTGGCTCACCACCACCACCAGGCTGCTGGAGAAGAGGCGCTCCACGATGTACACGTCGGGGGTGTCATCTGCGGGGCGGGGCGCGAAGACCTCAGCCCCCTGTCCATGGAGGGGGCGAGGGGAGGGCGGGAGGGGCGCAGACGTCAGGCCCTGACGCGGGGGGGTGCGGCGGGGGCGCCGGGGAAGCAGACGACAGCACGCTGTCCATGAGGGGGCGGAAGGCGGGGCGGTGCAGACGACAGACCCTGCCCCGGGGTGGGGGTGCTGGGGGAGGGCCGGGGGCGCAGACGTCAGCCCCCTGTTTGGGGGGGGGCAGGGGACACAGATGTCAGGCCTTGACGGGGGTGGGGGGAGGCGGGGGTGGGGGTGGGGGGCGCAGAGGTCAGCGCCCTGCCCTGGGCACCCTCCTGCCCACTGCTGGCCTCCACGGGGCTCGCCTCCCTTGGCACCCTCTTGCAATGACTTCCTTCTCTTGCACCCACAGGGAAGCTCTAACCATTTCCCGAGTCCCCAGGCCCTTTAGGTGGTTGACAGGCAAGTGTTGTCCACTTGTAATCTGAGCACAAAGCAGGCTCTCCCAGCCCCCCTGAGGCTGCAGCGCTGGAGCCTCCTCCTCTCCACCCCCTCCCTACCCGTCAGGGGCCCTGCTCGCTCTGTAGAACATATCTGGGAGGTTTGTTGTTGCTGGTTAGTCCCTCAGTCCTGTCTGACTCTTTGCGACCCCATGGACTGTAGCTCGCCAGGCTCCTCTGTCCGTGGGATCCTCCAGGCAAGAATCCTGGAGCGGGTTTCCATTCCCGTCTCCAGAGGATCTTCCCGACCCAGGAATTGAACCTGTGTCTCCAGCACTGGCAGGTGGATTCTTTACCATTGCCACCAGGGAAGCCCCATCTGGGAGGTTTAGACCTTCTCCGTCTATTCTCTCTTTCTTAAAAACCGTTTTAAGTTTGGGTTTTATTTGGCTGCAGGAGGTCTTAGTTGTAGTTCGTGGGCTTAGCCCGGGCTTGTGGGAGTCTTAGTTCCCTGACCCGAATCCTCTGCATTAGAAGGTGGATTCTTAACCACTGGACCATCAGGGAAGTCCCTCTTTTTTAAAAAAAAACAGGTACATTTGGCGTATTTATTTATTTTTTGGCCGTGGGGCCTGTGGGATCTTAGTTCCCCGACCAGGGATTGAACTCGCAGCTCCTGCATTGTGAGCTGGGTGTCCTAACCACTGAGTCACCAGGGAATTCCCTCAGTCTACTCTTTCTCCTCGCCGTTTCCAAGGAGTGACAGCCCTGTTGGAAGTCTTTGCTTCCAGAATTCTTCAGGTCCCCGTTGCTAAGAGCTACAGGTACCTTAACAACGAGGGCAGGAGCACAGTGAGCTGCGCACCCACTCCCCGTCCTTCTGTGCCCCGACTCTCTCTGAGTCGCTTTCCTGTTGAAAATAACCTGGACGTCTGTGTTGTGACCAGCGCAGTCCTGCACCCAGGAGTGAGGCAAACCACTAACAGGAAGCCGTCTGAGCGCCATGGGGGCCTCTGTGTCTTCCTGGGAACACTCTGCACACAGGCCTCTCCTGGGCTCCATCAAGCCCCACGGGGACAACGCAGGGCAGATACAGAGCATGGTCTTCTCCACAAGTTATAATAATGATGATAACATCTTACGAATAAACTAGGAGCCCAAGACGTCATGTGCCAAGCCGCTTCCTTTCCAGGAAATCCAGAGTGATGGATTTCATCACTATGATGCTGGCAAAAATGGTGACTTTCCCTGAGACAATGAGAGAGTCACATGTTTCTAAGCTGGACTTGTTTTTAATATTTGCTGGAAGTACCTCAATGTTTTTGATACGGACTCTGTGATTGGGGCAGTATTGCTTTATTAAAACCAAGAAGTGACTTCCAGGACTGAATGAATGTGACCAATATTCCACAGTGCCAATGAAAGGGCAAAAAAAAAAAAAAAAAAAACACCCTTCAGTCATTTTCTGCTTTGACAATTGTAAAAACTGATGACCATGCATATAAGTATACAGAAAAGTGTCAACAATACAGTTTCAAAGCCTTTCTTAATGTAAAAAGAAAAATGGTACCTAAGCTGTAGTCAAATCTCACTAGTCCTTTATGGTGGTTTTTTCCCCTAAGCAAGTGGAAGCAGTGATTTATGTTTAAACCTGAAACAATGCTGACTCTGTAGGTGTGACAGCTCACGGGGTTGGAGGGGAACAGAGCGCTCAGGAGCCCGGCTGGGAGTCCCGCAGGAGGACACGATGCTCCGAGAGCCACACACACACTTACTGCTTCCGTGGACGTGGTCCAGCTGTTCCACAGAGCTCAGGGAGAACAGCTTGTACCCGGCCTTGGTTCCGATGGCGAGGGACCTGTGAAGACACGGATGCCCCGGGAGTGACCACGGCGCCGGGTCCGACGGATCTGCCCGCGGACAGACACAGCCGTCCCTCTGGGGTCCCGGGGGACAGGGAAACATACAGCCTTGTGCGTGTGTGTGTGTGTGCGTGTGTGTGTGTGTGGGTATGTGTGGTGTGTGCATATGTGCGTGTGCTTAGTTGCTAAGCTTCCCTTGTGGCTCAGCTGGTAAAGAGTCTGCCTTCGATGCAGGAGACCTGGGTTTGATCCCTCGGTTGCAAAGATCCCCTGGGAAAGGGAAAGGCTGCCCACTCCAGTGTTCTGGAGAATTCCATGAACTAGCCCATGGGGTCGCAAAGAGTTGGACACGACTGAGTGACTTTCACTTACTTACTTAGTTGCTAAGTTGTCTCCGATTCCTTATGACCCCATGGACTGTAGCCCGCCAGGCTCCTCTGTCCATGGGCTTCTCCAGGCAAGAATACTGGAGTGGGTTGCCATGCCCTTTCCCAAGGGATCTTCCCGACCCAGGGATCAAACCCAGGTCTCCCGCATTGAAGGTGGATTCTTTAGTGCTGAGCCAGTCCTACCTGGACCTGAAAATGAGTCCAACTCTCTCATTTAAAATAACTATATGAAAAGGTGAGCTTCACTCTTCACAGGGAGGCACAGACTAAAATAAGCTGCTTACTGCTACAAGTCTGGATGCCCAAGGCTCTTGTTTCACTAGCCTGAAAAAGAGAAGGTCATATGATTTTCATGGGAAGTTTTTTTTTTTTCTTTCCCAAACATTTGTTCTTCCCTGGGATGACATTCAACTGTTAGTAAGCAAGGTGGCTCCTTCTGCTGAGGGGCTAACCTGGAAGTCAGAGGTTTGCCTCAGGCAGCAGTGGGCTCAGAACTAGAGCTTGGCTTCTAGAACCACTGCACTAATGACCACAAACAGCAACTGGAAACGCTGGCCAGCAGCATCCTAAACCTTCAAAACATACCTACTCTGTAGCCAGTGCTGTTTTTAAAGCTTCTTCCTACAAAGATTTTTTAGGTAATGGCAACCCACCCCAGTATTCTTGCCTGAAGAGTTCCATGGACAGAGGAGCCTGGCAGGCTGCAGTCCATGGGGTCGCAAAGAGTCTGACGTGACTCAGTGACTACACTTCACTTCCTTTCATATGTGCATTTAGTTGCAAACCAAGGTTTCTAAGGTTTTCAAGTAAGGGGGGGGAAGTTGTAATTAAGAGTCTTAAAATAGTAATCAAAAGATCTGGCAACTTAAAATCATTTTCAAACATATGCTCTGCTCCAGAAGAATTTTAAATATGGGAAATGACACTGTGATCACTACTGTGCTTTCGTTTTTTTTTTTTTTTTTCAATGTATTTCGCTGTGCCAGGTCTTGGTGGCTTGGCAGATCTTTAGTTGCAGCATGCGGGATCTAATTCCCTGACAGGGATCGAGCTGAGCCCTCTGCATCGCAAGCACTGAGCCTTAGCCTCTGGGCCACCAGGCAAATCCCACTACTGTATTTTAAGTGGTTAATCAACGGTCACAGAAAACTCTAACTCAAGGAATTCAGTCTAAAACTTTATTTTATTCATAAGACCTTTTCAGGGAAAAAAAAATTTTTGTCATCACCTCTCATGAAAATGGGATTTGGGACAAATACATATCACAAATGAAATGAGAAAAAATATACCCAAATTGTCTAGCACAGGGCCAAGCATGAAGTATGAGTGAAGCCGACTAGTAAAGCTTAATTGTCATTACTCCCTTATCTTGACATAATGGATCCCAAATTCGGCCTATACTTACAGCTTACACTCCTAAATGTATTCGGTAAGGGTGTGACTTATTTTAAAATCCAATGTCATACCCTCTAAGGCTCAAAGCAACTGACTGTGACAAAAAGTTTTATTTATAGGTGAGATAGAGCTGTCCAGCAGAGCCTTCATCCAAGAAAACAGAACTGGCCGTAGAGACTACGGAAATTAACTTCCCGAGCACCCTATGGTTTTGAAAATAACATGCTTCTACAACTGCTATAGAAAGCTGGGACTCACCTAGAGTAAAAATTAACACCCTTAAAAACATCTAATAAAGAGTGCTGCAAAGCAGAATTGAGAACACTTTCTGCTAAGAAGCGAAAGAACTCTCCTCCTTAGCCTGCTCTCCTCCTGAAGCTGAGTTCAATTGGGAAGGCAAACACCCAGGCATTTCAACAGCCACCCTCTCTTGCAAAATGTTTCTTACAAAACATCAGAATGGTATCTAGACCATCATTTTTGTAAACTGTTGGTCTCAAACCATGAGAAAACAATTCAGTGAGTCATAAGTGGCTTAAAAGAAAAAAAAGAAAAGAAATACAGATTCCAGAAGGTAGCGCACATAGGAAGGGTAAATAGCTGTGAATTGCTTTTCACTGATATTATGTATATAATATTGGAGAAGGAAATGGCAACCCACTCCAGTATTCTTGCCTGGGCAATCCCATGGACAGAGGAGCCTGGTGGGTCCATGGGGTCAAAAAGGGTCAGGGGACACCACTGAGCGACTAAAAAACAATGTATATTATAAATATATCCGTGTGTATGCATATAGATAGATAGATAGATAGATATTGGGTAATGTTGTAACCTGTATTTCTTATTGTGGGCTGTGGTCAAGGAAAGCTTGAAAGTCACTCATGGAACCAAATTGTCTGGCCACCAGCTTACATGATTACACATACAGTTTTTTTTGAACAAAGGCATATTGTTTGGCATGGGGTGTTTTTAAAGAGAAGACAAAGGGCATGGAAGGCCAGGGCTGCTTATGGCACATGACGGCCTTAATGATACCGCTGAATGTTCAGTATTAGCACAGTCCAGGCACAGACGGCCAGCACACCTGCCTGAAGGCAATTCCACGAAGGAGCCCAACAGAAACTGGTACAGCAGGAAATGGGGGACTGGGACCGGTCATCGCTGCCTGATGCTGTGTGGCACATTCCAAAGAGGTTATTCCATATGGTCCCCGGGATGTCTAACAATCCCACGAAAGGAGGAAAGGGAGCAGCCTTCTGCTTCTAAGGGACTGACTCCTCCAGATGTTTCAAACACAGTCCAGCAACCCCTGGCTCACTGGCCAAAGTCCGAATGCGAACATCAAGGTGAGACATTCAAAATCCACTCAAGAAGCAACAGAGTGAAGGTCACGTTCCCCCGGAGGACAGCTTGGGCCGGGGACAGGGTTCCTGGACTCCCAGGAGGAGTTCTGTCTGGCCAAGTGGGCTTCCTGAAGACACACTGGGGGCAATGGGAAGGTTCCTGACAATCCGGCCCGCAGGCAGGCGCCCAGGCTGGGCTGGGCTGGGATCAGGCTGGACTGGCTTCGGGGATAGGTTGCCTCCTGGTCGTTGGCCCTGCCCAGATGCCACGTTGAGATGCTCAAGGACAAATGGGAAAGTTTTTCCTGAACCCCCATCTTCCTGGGCCCTAGCTATTTCGCCCAGGGTCAACTTGCAACTTCCCCATCCGCTCCCCTCTCCTTTGTCTTGACCACCGCCCCTCCTGCCCAGACCCTCGCTTTGGTCACTCCCCGGTTCCCCACCTTTCCCAGCCTCCTTCCGCCCCCTCCCTGGGCTCTGTCCCCCCTTCTCCCGGCCGGCCCCTCCTGGCTCCCTGCCGGCAGGGGAACGGGGGAGCTCAGCCCCGCGCCGGAGGAGGGGCGGCCCGAGGACCCGCACCGGCCCGGGCCACGCCGGCCGTCAAGCCCAGGCCCCCGGGGCGCAGGCCGGCGCCCGCTGTCCAAGTCGCCGACTTGGACACCCTCGATCGAGACTTTTCTCCCCCAGCTCCCGGCGGGGCAGGCGGCCCGGCTTACGTGCAGTCCTGGTTGAAGGAGAAGCAGCTGAGCGCTGCCTCCGCCCCGCCCGAGGCGCCGTCCGCGCCTTCGGCCTCCATCGGGGGCTCGACCCGGGAAGCCGCGGCTCCGAGCGGGCGACAGCCACCTCAGCAGCCCGCTGGCGCCGGCCCCGCGGGCCGGTCTCCCGCCCGGCCCCGCCCCGCCCCGCCCCGCCCCGGCCCCGCCCCGGTCCCGCCCCGGCCCGCCCCAGCCCTCCAGGCCCCGCCCCGCCAGGCCCCGGCCTGGCCGCCTCATTCCCGCCCGGGCCTGACAGGCCCCGCCCCTTCCCCGCCCACCCGAGCCACCCTACCCCAGCCCGGGCCCACCCAGGCCCCGCCCCGGGCCCGCCAGGCCCCGCCTCCGCCCCGTCAGGCCCCACCTTCGCCCCGCCCCGGCAGGGGCACCTCATCCCCGCCCGGGCCAGCCAGGCCCCGCCCCGGCCGGCGTCGCCCCGCCCCTCCTGGTCCCGCCCCGGCCCTCCGTCGGGTCCAGCTGACTCAGCCACCGAGAGGGCGGAGTCCCACCGCCGGCCTCCATTGGTGGAGAGGCCACAGCGCGGCTCACAATTAGCCAACGGGCGACGGCGGTGGGCGGACCCACCCTGCTGGCGACCCGCCCCCAGCTCCTAGGCACAGCTTGCCATTGGGTGGAGGAGAGTGACGCAACGGCTTCAGGCCACGTGGTGGTGTTTTCATTGCGGGGGCGGCGGGGCGGAGCGCGGGAAGGGAGAGACCCGGTAGCTGGGCTCGGCCTGCGGGCTGAGTCCAGTCCGGCGTCTGCGTCGCGGTTGCGGCGAAGCAGACGGACCGGCGCGCCGGCCTCACTCCACCCGACGCCTGGCTATTAAACTGACAGTTTAGGGGCGCGCGTTGGACGCTAAGGCCCCACCTTCTTCTGGAGTCTTCGAGCTGCTTGGAAACTGTTTCTAGCAAGGGTGCTGAGGCCGGACAGATAAGGGGCTGTCTCATCCCTTTTCCCGCCGTTACAACTCTTACCGCAGGTCCAGAGCTGTGTTAACAATGAGCTTTATCTCGTTGAATTCTTATAAAAGTTTGTGAAGAAAGTATGATTATGCCCAGTTTAGAGAGGCTGTAACAGAAGCAGAGAACTGCTATACAGTTCTGTCTGAAATAACACAGTAAATAGTAAAATGTGGAGTTGCCTGATTTCAAGACCCGTACACCAAACGACTCTGCTAGACACTATTTGGCAAAACCGGTCTGAACTGTAGCTGAAAAAAATCCCGAAAGAAAATGTGTGTAGCCCACTGTTTTTAATGAAAGGGATGGAGTTTTGTAGACAGCACAGTAAAAACTCAGGTAATTGGAGGTGAGTCCTGACAAAGGGTCTCTCTTCCCAACCTAAATACATGTTGCCATTGAATTACCAACACAACTTATGAATCAGCAGGTCTGCTGGTTTTTAGCTTTATATGATTACTGATCAATTTTTAATTCAGGCTTTTCCAGTTTTGAGATGAAATGGTATTTTATTGTTGTCCTGCCACAGCATTCAAACTGTCATAGTTCAATTTTTCTATTATGTGACAAAGCTATATATAGTTTTTGAAACAGTGAACAAAGTGGGCTTCTTCTCTTAAGCTTTTCTGGTTGACTTTTGGTTTTGTTTTTCTGAAATGCAAATATAATAGTTTCTTCTTTCAGTGCTATTATTCTTTCTCTCAGCTGATGTAAAAATAGCTCAGCTCATAGATGGCCAGATGTTGATTGTTCTTTAGTTGAATGTGAGGTGGTGTGTAAATTGTTGTATGGGAGGCAGCTACTGGTTTAACTGAATCATCCTTGTAACCTCTCAGCTCAGAACTGATTTCCGGCTCACCTCCCAGCTCAGGCAAATGCTGCAGCCCTTTTTGTTCTATTTAGAAAACAAAAAATATGGCATACTAGGTGTGAGGTTGTTGGAGAATCACATAATGTGCCCAGTAGGTTTTTAAAGTCTTATTATTACCAAGAATTTGGACTTGATGGAGTAGAGATGGGAGCTGGTGTTAGTTTTTGAGCACGAGTGTTTCATGATAAAAGCAGTGTTTTAGGCAGATAAACTGGGCCAGGGTGTGCAAAATAGATTAGAAAGGGGGAAAAGCCTAGACTGAGGTGAAATTTTAGGAGTGAAAGAGGTGAGAAAGTGGGCTCTAGGATGGTGGCAACGTTAGGACAGACCCAAGAGGTGTCTTTTCCTGTAATATATTTGACATAAAACATTGTGTAAATTTAAGGTTTACAACGTGTTTTAAGGTTTACAACGTGTTGATTTCATACATTTATGTATTGTAATGTGACTGCCATTGTAGATATAATTAGCCCCTCATCACATCACACTAAGGGCTATTTTGAAGCAGTGCTATCCAACAGAAAGAAATGAGAGCCACAGGTGTGAACCCCAAATGTAATTTAAAATTTTTGAGACATATGCCATTTAAATTTTTTGAAACCCCACCTTGTTAAAAAGAGTAAAGAAAAATGGGCAAGTTAGTTTTAATAATATTTAACCCTTTAAATGTTATTAAATTTAACCCAGTATGTCAAAAAGATCATTTTAGTAGGTAACCCATGTAAAATTATTGATCAGTCAGTTAAATTATTGATCAGTCAGTTTAGATTGTCATTGTTTTTTAGCACAAATATTTAAAACCCCATGTTTCTGGGACCTCCCAGGTGGTCTGGCGGCTAAGACTCTGAGATCCCAGGGCAGGGTGCCCAGGTTTGTTCCCTGGTCCGGGAACTAGATCCCAAGTAAGATCCAGCACAGCCAAATATATAAATTTTTTTTTCAAGTCTCAACAGATTTTTTTATTTTTATTTTATTTTTTTTACTTTATTTGATCTTGGTTTTGCCATATATCAACATGAATACACCACAGGTATACACGTGTTCCCCATCCTGAACCCTCCTCCCTCCTCCCTCCCCATACCATCCCTCTGGGTTGTTCCAGTGCACCAGCCCCGAGCATCCAGTATCGTGCATCGAACCTGGACTGGCGACTCGTTTCATATATGCTATTATACATATTTCAATGCCATTCTCCCAAATCATCCCACCCTCTCCCTCTCCCTCAGAGTCCAAAAGACTGTTCTATACATCTGTGTCTCTTTTGCTGTCTCGTATACAGGGTTATTGTTACCATCTTTCTAAATTCCACATATATGCGTTAGTATACTGTATTGGTGTTTTTCTTTCTGGCTTACTTCACTCTGTATAATAGGCTCCAGTTTCATCCACCTCATTAGAACTGATTCAAATGTATTCTTTTTAATGGCTGAGTAATACTCCATTGTGTATATGTACCACAGCTTTCTTATCCATTCATCTGCTGATGGACATCTAGGTTGCTTCCATGTCCTGGCTATTATAAACAGTGCTGCGATGAACATTGGGGTACATGTGTCTCTTTCAATTCTGGTTTCCTCAGTGTGTATGCCCAGCAGTGGGATTGCTGGGTCATAAAGCAGTTCTACTTCCAGTTTTTTAAGGAATCTCCACACTGTTCTCCATAGTGGCTGTACTAGTTTGCATTCCCACCAATAGTGTAAGAGGGTTCCCTTTTCTCCACACCCTCTCCAGCATTTATCGCTTGTAGACTTTTGGATCACAGCCATTCTGACTGGCGTGAAGTGGTACCTCATAGTGGTTTTGATTTGCATTTCTCTGATAATGAGTGATGTTGAGCATCTTTTCATGTATTTGTTAGCCATCTGTATGTCTTCTTTGGAGAAATGTCTGTTTAGTTCTTTGGCCCATTTTTTGATTGGGTCATTTATTTTTCTGGAATTGAGGTGTAGGAGTTGCTTGTATATTTTTGAGATTAGTTGTTTGTCAGTTGCTTCATTTGCTATTATTTTCTCTCATTCTGAAGGCTATCTTTTCACTTTGCTAATGGTTTCCTTTGATGTGCAGAAGCTTTTAAGGTTAATTAGGTCCCATTTGTTTATTTTTGCTTTTATTTCCAATATTCTTGGAGGTGGGTCATAGAGGATCCTGCTGTGATGTATGTCAGAGAGTGTTTTGCCTATGTTCTCCTCTAGGAGTTTTATAGTTTCTGGTCTTATGTTTAGATCTTTAATCCATTTTCAGTTTATTTTTGTGTATGGTGTTAGAAAGTGTTCTAGTTTCATTCTTTTACAAGTGGTTGACCAGTTTTCCCAGCACCACTTGTTAAAGAGATTGTCTTTTCTCCATTGTATATTCTTGCCTCCTTTGTCAAAGATAAGGTGTCCATAGGTGCGTGGATTTATCTCTGGGCTTTCTATTTTGTTCCATCGATCGATATTTCTGTCTTTGTGCCAGTACCATACTGTCTTGCTGACTGTGGCTTTGTAGTAGAGCCTGAAGTCATGCAGGTTGATTCCTCCAGTTCCATTCTTCTTTCTCAAGATTGCTTTGGCTATTTGAGGTTTTTTGTATTTCCATACAAATTGTGAAATTATTTTTTCTAGCTTTGTGAAGAATACTGTTGGTAGCTTGATAGGGATTGCATTGAATCTATAAATTGCTTTGGGTAGTATACTCATTTTCACTATATTGATTCTTCCAATCCATGAACATGGTATATTTCTCCATCTATTAGTGTCCTTTTTGATTTCTTTCACCAGTGTTTTATAGTTTTCTATATATAGGTCTTTAGTTTCTTTAGGTAGATATATTCCTAAGTATTTTATTCTTTTCATTGCAATGGTGAATGGAATTGTTTCCTTAATTTCTCTTTCTATTTTCTCATTACTAGTGTATAGGAATGCAAGGGATTTCTGTGTGTTGATTTTATATCCTGCAACTTTACTATATTCATTGATTAGTTCTAGTAATTTTCTGGTGGAGTCTTTAGGGTTTTCTATGTAGAGGATCATGTCATCTGCAAACAGTGAGAGTTTTACTTCTTCTTTTCCAATTTGGATTCCTTTTATTTCTTTTTCTGCTCTGATTGCTGTGGCCAAAACTTCCAAAACTATGTTGAATAGTAATGGTGAAAGTGGGCACCCTTGTCTTGTTCCTAACTTTAGGGGAAATGCTTTCAATTTTTCACCATTGAGGATGTTTGCTGTGGGTTTGTCATATATAGCTTTTATTATGTTGAGGTATGTTCCTTCTATTCCTGCTTTCTGGAGAGTTTTTATCATAAATGGATGTTGAATTTTGTCAAAGGCTTTCTCTGCATCTATTGAGATAATCATATGGTTTTTATTTTTCAATTTGTTAATGTGGTGTATTACATTGATTGATTTGTGGATATTGAAGAATCCTTGCATCCCTGGGATAAAGCCCACTTGGTCATGGTGTATGATCTTTTTAATGTGTTGTTGGATTCTGATTGCTAGAATTTTGTTGAGGATTTTTGCATCTATGTTCATCAGTGATATTGGCCTGTAGTTTTCTTTTTTTGTGGCATCTTTGTCAGGTTTTGGTATTAGGGTGATGGTGGCCTCATAGAATGAGTTTGGAAGTTTACCTTCCTCTGCAATTTTCTGGAAGAGTTTGAGAAGTATAGGTGTTAGCTCTTCTCTAAATTTTTGGTAGAATTCTGCTGTGAAGCCGTCTGGACCTGGGCTTTTGTTTGCTGGAAGATTTCTGATTACAGTTTCAATTTCTGTGCTTGTGATGGGTCTGTTAAGATTTTCTATTTCTTCCTGGTCCAGTTTTGGAAAGTTGTACTTTTCTAAGAATTTGTCCAAAATTCTTAGAAAAATACAAATATATAAATTAATAAATATTAAAAATAAACTAGCAATCTTTTAAAAAAATCCTGTGTGTCCTTCTCACTTCCAGCATCTCTCAATTCACAGCAGCCACATTTTCGGTGCTGTCTCATTGTCCAGGGGACTTTTGAGAGCCTAAGCCTCAGGGCCCAATGGCTGATGGAGAGGTGGGGGTAGTTGGGAAGAAGAGGGAAGATTTAAAGCCAATTCCATGGCAACCCACTCCAGTATTCTTGCCTGGAGAATCCCACAGGCAGAGGAGCCTGATGGGCTACAGTCCATGGAGTTGCAGGAGTCGGACACGAGTGAGTGACTAAACCACCAACCACCGCCATGGTCAGGGGGCCCACCCTGCTGCCTTCAGAAACCAGACGTCTGGCGGGTGTTTAGGAAGATGCATTCAGTTTCAGACATGCTGGGGAGGTTGACTGGATGCTCGTCAGAATCAAGGTTACGATCTAGAGATGCGGACACAGAAGAAAACTGCTCACCTTCCCGGCTCCACGTTTTCCTGCGGATGGTCTGCCTTGTCTGTTTCCTACCAGGTCACCACCCGTTACCACGTGGGCATAGCCTCCCAGGGCGGCCTCATCTGGGTTTACTTTTCCCAAAATACTACAGAAATCTGTATCTTACGTCAAGGTATATAGAAATATTTGTTTTATAGAAACCTATCAGATCAGATCAGTCGCTCAGTCGTGTCTGACTCTTTGCGACCCCATGAATCGCCGCACACCAGACCTCCCTGTCCATCACCAACTCCCGGAGTTCACTCAGACTCACGTCCATTGGGTCAGTGATGCCATCCAGCCATCTCATCCTCTGTCGTCCCCTTCTCCTCTTGCCCCCAGTCCCTCCCAGCATCAAAGTCTTCTCCAATGAGTCAACTCTTCGCATGAGGTGGCCAAAGTACTGGAGTTTCAGCTTTAGCATCATTCCTTCCAAAGAAATCCCAGGGCTGATCTCCTTCAGAATGGACTGGTTGGATCTCCTTGCAGTCCAAGGGACTCTCAAGAGTCTTCTCCAACACCACAGTTCAAAAGCATCAATTCTTCGGCACTCAGCCTTCTTCACAGTCCAACTCTCACATCCATACATGACCACAGGAAAAACCATAGCCTTGACTAGATGGACCTTTGTTGACAAAGGAATGTCTCTGCTTTTGAATATGCTATCTAGGTTGGTTATAACTTTCCTTCCAAGGAGTAAGTGTCTTTTAATTTCATGGCTATATTTTTATGTTAAAATTTTAAATGCTGACAATGAATTCTTCTTTTTAAAAAACACTATGTGAGCCAAACTAAATGCATCAGCTGGCTGGATGTGGTCTGTGGACAGCCAGTTTGTGACTTCTGTGAGAGACAGAAGGTGCCACTTTGAGAGGTTCCACCCTCCAATTAAAAAAAAAAATCCCAGAAACCCATTTGGATAAAAAGCCAAGGGAAAGCTTATAAATAAATTCAGAGGTGCTGAATTCATTTACTGTCAGGCTGGTTTTGGTTTTGTTTTTTTTTCAAGCTCCACTTCTTGTGTAGGTTCTATGTGAGTGGAGACTCCTGATTTAGATACTGACTTACGGCATCTTTTTTTTTTTTAAAGAATTATTTTTTGACGTGGACCATTTTTAAAGTCTTTACTGAATTTGTTACAGTATTGTTTCTGTTTTATGTTTTGGTTTTTTGGCCGTGAGGTGTGTGGGGTCTTAGCTCCCTGACCAGGGATAGAACCTGCATCCTTTGCATTGAAAGGTCACGTCTTAACCATGCGACCATCAGGGAAGTCCTCGCTTATGGCATGTTAATCCTTCCATATTCTTGGAACAGAGTTTTCAAGGCCAAGTAACAGAAGCCAAGGAATATTGGAGGAGAGGTGGGGAGAGAACAGATAGTTTACTGAAATGGGAACAGGAGTCTGACCTTTTCTCTTTTTTCTCCAATTAGAACTCCTATGGTCCATCTTTTCCCAGACAAAACATCCATTCTGTCTAGGGAAACATATATCAGCAGGAGATTGGGAGGACCAAGCCAGGGTCTGAAGGCCTGACATCCTCGGTAAGATAAAACTGCAGGCCACAATTCAGCAAATGGGAAGACTTCCTATTTGTGTAACAATCAGGTTGTAATTGAAAGATGCTGACCAGGGCGTGTGCAGGGCATTAACAGAGGAAGCTGGAAACGAGACATCCTGTCTGATGCAACCCTCCGGACACCCAATATGGTTGCCTGTGACACCCAACTGTCTATAATTAGAGTGATTACTAGGTGAGTAAATACCACTCCTGGCTGCTGCTGCTTTTTATAAAATCCATTCTATTTTTATAAAATCATGTCACGGGAAGCGATATCCCTTTTCTCTTCTGGTTGATGTGTTTCAACACTCTGAACGAGAGCTGGGAAAGAATAGACCCGCGATGTGCATGTGATAGTCTGTGGTTAAAGAGGAGAGGAGGAGCCCTGAGAGCAGGTAAGCCTTGGGGGCGAGGAAAGGGCAGGGTGATGGCTCACAGTGTGGAAGGAACTCAGGAAGTCAGTCCCACAGCTCTCAGTAGCGGAGGACGCGCTGGAATATAGGGTGACTTCTGGGAAAGGAGATGGTCCCGTGGGCTTGGCCATCAGGAAGTCCCCGGTCGGGGCAAAACTGGATTTTTCTGTTACTCAGTGTGGGCCCCATCTGTGCACGAGAGCGTGGCTGCAGCGAGCGAGCGGACCCTGGGATGAGCCTTTGTTCCCCAGATGGTTTTATTGGTCACGTAGAGGGACGGCAAGGGGCAAAATCTAACAACCTAATGTTCCTCGATGTGTGTATTTCCTCTCGAGGGAAAGAAACAATGAACGATACGTCACTGAAGAAGGGTTATCTTTGTCTTCACCTCCCTCCCTGATCTGCCATACTTTGGCTTCCAGAACAATCTTCCTAAAACACCAAAGCACATCACAGGTTCTCCATAAATACTTGCTGATCGACTGACATTCATGAAGTCAGTAGCTTTCTAGGCCTGTGTTTGCAGACAAGACTTGAGCTAATGGTCTATCATTCAAGACAATGCAGGGAGGTTCAGTCACGGAGTTTCTGTTCACTCTGAAGACCAGCCGGGATTACAGACTTGGGTTCATCAGATCAGCCAGTCACCCAGACTTAAGTGTTAGCATACAGATAGAGGTGGTACCTGCAAATGGAAACAAAGCTTTATAGAAAACTTGGCTCGAAGCATCTCAGAAAATGCTCATGACATCCTTCCTGTCCAGGGGTTTACCCGAATCGTGCAGCTGTGTAAACCCAGTGGAGAGATGCTGGATCAACCTCTCAGGGTCCAGGGGCAGGTTGTGCTGGAGACATTCACTCGGTCAGACTTGTTCGCTATGTTTCACCGAGCCTCTCACACGGTCATGACCTGAGGCCAGAACCAGAGTTGGCATCCAGGCCTCTCAGCCATTCTCTAGAGAGGCAGGGTAGAGAGAGAAAGGCAGGCCTGTGCCCGGAAGGCCAGGGGAGGCGGGGGGTCCTGCCGGTTTTCTAAAAGGCCCACAGTTTTGCCTGCCTTCTCTGGGTTACTACTTGACAGACAGCTGGCCCTCCGAATCTGTGGATTCTGCATCCATCCACAGCTTTGCTTGCCTTCGCTGGGTTACCACTCGAAGGACAGCTGGCCCTCCGATCTGTGGATTCCGCATTCATGAATTCAACCATACTTTGATCGAAAATCTCTAAATAAATAAGTGAATTCCAGTTCTAAAAGGCAAACTTGGAATCTGCCATGCCAGTAAATATTTACATAGCACTTACACCATATCGAGCTTCCCTTGGGGTGCAGACGGTAAAGAATTCACCTGCAGTACAGGAGATGCAGGTTCGATCCCTGGGTCAGGAAGATCCCCTGGAGACGGAAATGGCAACCCACTCCAGTATTCTCACCTGGAAAATCCCATGGACGGAGGAGCCTAGTAGGCTAGGTCCACAGGGTTACAAAGAATCAGACATGACTGAGCATGTCTAACGCTAACACTACATTGTATTAGGTATTACAAGTGATGCAGAGATGATTTAAAGTATGTGGGAGGTGTGCCGAGGTTATGGGCAAATACCATGCTGTTTTATGTAAGAGATTTGATTTTTTTTCCCCTGCCTTGCACAGAATGTGGGATCATAGTTCTCCAACCAGGGATGGAATCTGTGCCCTCAGCAGGGGAAGCATGGAGTCTTACCTACTGGGCCACCAGTGAAGTCCCTAATGAATTCAATTTTGATATGGGGAAGGTCCCTGGAACCAATTCCTGGGGGTACCCTGGGTCGATTGCACTATAAACATTTTTTGCTCCCATCAAAGGGTTAATCTGTGCTCCGTGGTAGGGGTGGCTAGTTGATAAGGGATGCAGTGGGCCTCTGGGTTTCTGCCTGGTCTAGAGAGATGGCCTAGGGAGTGGTCACTGTTCCTTGGAATTCATCCTCTCCAAGAAGGTGATTTCAGAAGTCTTAGGACGCTAGGGTTTCAGAGTCCAACAATGCCTGGTGAATGGTGCCATCTAGTGGCCCTAAATATTCCATTCCAGGCCGATGGCTGGATTTTGAAGAAAAGACTGACTTGAGTGAGATCTGGAGACTCGATTCTAAAGCTTTGGAAGAAGAGTCCCCGAGGTGCTCCCTGTGTTCTCCCCAAACCTCTTCGTGGGGTATGCATTGAAAACGTGGGCTTCACTGCCTACTCCCTCTGTTGGGAGGGGTTTGTGTAGTCACTCACCTGACAAATTTGCATCACGTGCCTGCCTGTGACTCACCTGCCTCAGGTCCAGCCCTGGGGACGCCCCACGGTTCAGAGTGTTTAAAAACCCCTGACCGAAGACCTAAATAGACATTTCTCCAAGAAATTTGGCCAACAGGAATGTGAAAAGACACTCCACGTTGCTAACTATTAATATTAGAGAAAAGCTAATTGAAACTACAACAAAGTATTACCTCACACTGGTCAGAATGACCATCATTAAAAAGTCCACAAACAATAAATGCTGGAGAGGGTGTAGGGAAAAGGAACCCTCCTACACTGTTGAAGGGAATGTAAATTGGTACAGCCACTATGGAAATGGTATGGAAGTTCCTTAAAAAACTAAAAATAAGACTACGATATGACCCAGCAATCTCATTCCTGGGCATATATTTGGAGAAAACTATACTTTGAAAAGATACATGTACCCAAATGTTCATTGCAGAACTATTTATAATAGCCAAGACATGGCAAGTAAGTAAGTGAAGCCACTCACTCGTGTCCGACTCTTTGCAACCCCATGGACTGTAGCCCACCAGGCTTCTCTGTCCATGGGATTCTCCAGGCAAGAATACTGGAGTGGGTTGCCATTTCCTTCTCCAAGACATGGAAGCAACCTAAATGTCCATCAACAGATGAATTGATAAAGATGTGGTACATATACACAGTGGAATACTACTCAGCCAAAAAAAGGATGGAATGATGCCATTTGCAGCACATGGATGGACCTAGAGGTTATCATACCAAGTGGAGCAAGTCAGGCAGAGAAAGACAGCCATCGTGGGACATCACTTACATGTGGAATCTTAAAAATGATACAGTGATCTTATTCACAAAGCAGAAGCTGACTCACAGACATAGAAAACAAACCTATGGTTACCAAAGGAGAAAGGGAGTGGGGAGGGATAAAACAGGAGTTTGAGATTAACAGATACACACTGCTACATGAAAACCAGATGATCGGCAAAGACCTACTGTGGGCCTCCCTGAGAGCTCAGTCGGTAAAGAATCTGCCTGCAATGCGGGAGACCTGGGTTCAATCCCTGGGTTGGGAAGATCCCCTGGAGAAGGGAAAGGCTACCCACTCCAGTATTCTGGCCTGGAGAATTCCACGGACTGTATAGTCCATGGCGTCACAAAGAGGTGGACACGACTGAGTGACTTTCTCTTTCAAAGATCTACTGTATAGCACAGGAAACTCTACTCAATATTCTGTAATAAGCTATATGGGAAAAGAATATGGAAAAGAGTAGATGCATGTACTTGTAGAACTGAATCACTTTACTGCACACCTGAAGCGAATACAACATTGTAAATCAAGTATACTCCAATATAAAATAAAAATTAAATTTAAAAATAATAATAAAGCGCATGCCTGCATAGGCAGAAAGACCATAAAGAAAAAAATAAAGTGGGGAGTAACTTAGATGTAATGAGTGCTCAGGAGAAAAATTAAGCAATGACCAGGGCATCTGGAAGAGTCGAGGGAGGAAGGTTCCATTTGCAAAAGGCCTGAAGGAGGGGAGGGGATGGTTTTCTGCAGCCACACGGGGAAAAGCACTCTGGGAAGAAGGAACAGAAGTGCTCGTGAAACGCGAGGAGGCCGGGTGGTGGGAGCGGAGAGCAGTGGGCACAGAGTAGAGAGAAAGAGCGGTCAGAGTGGAGATGAGCGCGGGGAGGGGAGAAGCCCTGGCGGCTTCGGCTTCTGGTTGAACAGAATCAGGCGGCTGCGCTGACCCCCGATGGGGGGTGTCTTGGGAGACGTGAGTGTGTAAAAAGCTCCTGGAAGCTCAGTATTGTGTTTGTTTAACACTGTGTCACAGGCTTATTCAGATCTCCTTTTTCTCCCCCACAGAACACCCACTAACTTCTTGTGGGGCTTGAGAAAATAAAAGTCAGCCCTGATAAGACGGCTCTGGTGTTCCCGACAGTCACAGACTCGCGGTCACAGCACAGCCGCACGATGGCCCGGGACTGACCCATGCCTCCTTATCACCAGCTTTGCTCCCCAGGCTCGCTCTGTTCCTCCCGCCCCCGGACAAAGATCCCTGGGACACCCGATGGTTAGACCACCCCACTTTAGGATCACCTCCAACTCTGCCTGATTCCAGTTGCCCCTGCCCTCCCCGCCTTAGAATAACTCGGCACACACGCAAGTCCTACAAAAGCCCCTCCCCACGCAGCCTCTTCCTCAGACGCCCCGTCTGGTGTACACACAGCCTTGTAACTGGTTTTGTCGGTTATGAAACTGACACTGACTTTGTGAAGCTGGTGATCCTTTCCTGGAACTGGGGTCAGTCCTCAGTGTTGTGTGCGCTCAGGCTGAAGAAGAGCTGGATGAAATGATTATTTCCTATTGTTGTTGTTGTTCAGTGGCTCAGTCATGTCCGACTCTTCATGACCTCACAGACTGCAGCAAGCCAGGCTTCCCTGTCCTTCACCATCTCCCAGAGCTTGCTCAAACTCATGTCCATTGAGTCGGTGATGCCATCCAACCATCTCATCCTCTGTCGTCCCCTTCTCCTCTCGCCTTCAATCTTTCCCAGCATCAGGGTCTTTTTTAGTGAGCAGTTCTTCACATCAGGTGGCCAAAGTATTGGAGTTTCAGCTTCAGCATCAGTCCTTCCAATGAATATTCAGGACTGATTTCTTTTAGGATTGACTGGTTGGATCTCCTTGTAGTCCAAGGGACTCTGAAGAGTCTTCTCCAACACCACAGTTCAAAAGCATCAATTCTTCAGCACTAAGCCTTCTTTATGGTCCAACTCTCACATCCATACAAGACTACTGGAAAAACTGTAGCTTTGACTAGATGGACCTTTGTTGGTAAAGTAATGTCTCTGCTTTTCAACATGCTGTCTAGGTTGGTCATAGCTTTTCTTCCAAGAAGCAAGAGTCTTTGAATTTCATGGCTGCAGTCACCATCTGCAGTGATTTTGGAGCCCCCCAAAATAAAGTGTCTCACTGTTTCCACTGTTTCCCCATCTATTTGCCATGAATGCCATGATTTTCATTTTTTGCCTGCTGAGTTTTTAGCCAACTTTTTCACTCTCCTCTTTCACTGTCATGAAGAGGCTCTTTGGTTCTTCTTCACTTTCTGCCCTAAGGGTGGTATCATCTGCACATCTGAGATTATTGGTATTTCTCCCGGCAATTTTGATTCCAGCTTGTGCTTCCTCTAGCCCAGCATTTCTCATGATATATTCTGCATATAAGTTAAATAAGCATGGTGACAATATAGCCTTGACGTACTCCTTTCCAATTTTGAATCAGTTGGTTGTTCAGTGTCCAGTTCTGTTGCTTCTTGACCTGCATACAGGTTTTGCAGGAGGTAGGTAAGGTGGTCTGGTATTCCCATCTCTTTAAGAAGTTTCCACAGTTTGTTGTGATCCACACAGTCAAAGGCTTTAGTGTAGTCAATGGAACAGAAGTGGATATTTTCCTGGAATTCCCTTGCTTTTTATGATCCAATGGATGTAGGCAATTTGATCTCTGGTTCCTATTGTACTTCCTATTGCACAGTTCCTCACTCTAAAGCTGAGACATTGCATCCCATTGAAGTGTCTGATGTACCCGTTGGAGAGGGCTTCCCAGGGGCTCAGATGGCAAAGAATAAGCCTGCAATGTGGGAGACCTGGGTCCAATCCCTGGGTTGGGAAGATCCCCTGGAGGAGGGCATGGCTACCCACTCCAGTATTCTTGCCTGGAGAACCCCATGGACAGAGGAGCCTGGCGGGCTACAGTGGAGGAGTAGAGGCTACAGAGGGGTCCGTGGGGTCACAAAGAGTCGGACTCGACTGGAGTGACTCAGCGCGCATGCATGCAAACGTCAGTAACCTCTGGCGACCAGCGCTGGATGAGACTGCAGTTTGAGTGGATGTGTCTGGATCCACCCCAGAATGAGAGATCCTCCTGACCCCAAACTGGGAATAATTCTTCTACTTCTCGGTGTCACAACGGTCTGGGCCCCCAGGCTGCTTTGGCACGACCACGTGGATGATGGTAACTCATCAAGTGGCAGTTTCCACGGGTTTCCATTCCCCTCACTGATCAGATCTGCCGGCTGCAGAAATGTGTGGCCAAGATCTCCTGATAAAACACAGTCCTCCACCCGCCAAATGCTCGGCACTTAGATAAGCTGCTGCTGTAAGGTCCTGTTGGCAGGAAGAGGCTGGCCTCACTGATCACATCCTTTTACCCAGCTGGTCTGCAGGGACATTCGGCACAGAATTGTTCTGGTGTTGGGAGAACAGGACAGAGCAGCCCCATGAATCTGCTTGTGAACCTGCTCCTGAAGAGCGGGCAGGGGGCTGGGGGCTCTAGGGGGGCTGTTCCTAGCTCCCCTGGCAGCCTCAGGCTAATTCCTCTTGAGCTGATTTTCCACAACCAGAGACCACGGCCATTCTAGCTCTGCTGGTGCATCTGAGCGGCTCGCTTCCTTTCCGTCTCTGTCAATCTCGGATGCTTCTGATTTGTGAAAATTTCAGCTGTGTGTTTGTTCTTGCCTTGCAGATATTCTTGGTATTCCATTTGATGTTTCTGTAAAAGGCCCCTTTTCAGTTCATCTTTCCTTGGGAATGCAATCTCCTGTATTCTCACGTCTCTTCTTCTCAAGGTCTTCACGTCTATTCTGGGCCATGCTCTGGGCTACAAAGCTTTGTGTCATAATAGAAATTCGTTCAGCTTCAATACACAAGCTCAGAGGTGAATCCACGGGGCCATGTCGAGGGATCAGTATCTGAGCAGATTCTGGGCTGCCATCTCTGGCCTGTTCATTTCATTCTGGTCTTTTATTCTCTAGCTAACTTCTCCTGATGCACCGCTGGTCCTGTAGATGTGCTGGGACAGGATCTTCAGATGAGCCTGGCTGTGCGATCCCAGCTTTGGCTCAGCCTAGGCTCTCCGCTCTGCAGGTTTCTGTGTTAGGACGAAATGTGGTACCAATCGCAGCTGATACAGGAGGAGACATTGCACTGGGAACCAGAGCCTCTGGTTCCTTTGAACCAAAGATGCAGGTGACATCAAAGAGGGAACGTCTCAGCGGCAACTGATACCCGTGTCCCGGGCACGGAGTAGATTTATGGGATTGAGAGAGAAAGACAGAAAGAGAGAGACAGGGTTGGGGGAGGGAGGGAGAGCGCAAGGGAGAACCGGATCAACGGCGGAGAGGAAGTAGCTGAAGCCGTGAGACCAGGTAACCTGTGATGGAAAACAGGCCAGGTCCCGGAGAATTGGAATGCAACGTCCTGGTTTGATGTCTGGACTGTTCCTTTAATTTTAGTTACACTATCGGAAGGGAAGCTGGCTTGTGTGTTTAGCCGGCTGTGGCAGCTCTAAGTCACACATTGCTGATGAGTGAGAGGCTCCGTTATAAATGGAAACTCGAACTGCCCGACGCTCATCAGCTGAAACTAAGTGCTCAGGTTTATTTTGGTGCCTATTAATTACCCACAGATCACCTATTTTCCTTATTGCTTGCAAATACATGCAGGGAATAAAAAGCTGGCGTGTTCTCCAAAAACACAACTGTGAGTTTTTACGGCTGCATACCTGGAGTGGGCGTGATTTAGTGTTTCACGATTCCTCTGAGGTTGGAAGCATCCTTTGGTGGGACTTTAATTTCCTGTGGAAGTTTGGCTGCGGAGGTTATTGAAGACATTGAGTCAACAAAATGTATCTTAAAGTATGGACAGTGGCAGTTTCCTAGGCTGTCAGTTCTTCTCTTTTTTGCTCTCTCCCCAGGATCTCTCCCCACACTTGGTGCTTTAAGTCAGTCTCTATCTACAATTGACCGCGGTCTGACCTCGCTCTCTGGAATGCCCTGCCTGCTTCTGACGTTCAGGGCAAATCCACATGCCCTCCCAGCGGCATTCCTGACAGGATCACTTTCTCCTGAGCTCTTGAAAGAATCCTGCTTCAGCAACTCCCAGCAGAGGTGGGAGAGGTGCTTTTTAAAAAGAGATTTGGTGCACACCAACAACTTGTTCATTGGAAGGACTGATGCTGAGGCTGAAACTTCAATACTTTGACCACCTCATGCGAAGAGCTGACTCATTGGAAAAGACCTTGATGCTGGGAGGGATTGAGGTCAGGAGGAGAAGGGGACAACAGAGGATGAGATGTCTGGATGGCATCACCAACTCGATGCACATGAGTTTGGGTGGACTCTGGGAGTTGGTGATGGACAGGGAGGCCTGGCGTGCTGCGATTCATGGGGTCGCAAAGAGTAGGACACGACTGAGTGACTGAACTGAACTGGACTGAAGAGCGGGCGTCACTGACTCTGTGCCCTTTCATGCAAGGACTGTCATGTGGTGGGCTGTTCGTCCCCTCTCCTGTTCTCCCAATCCATGAACATAGTATAAATCTTAAGGTCTTCTTGACTCAGGTCTGTGATTTCCTACAGACACATAGCCCGGTGCCTTCTACCAGCAGGGATTCTTATGTTAGCCTGTGTATTTCCTTCAAAGCAGTTATCGCAACCTGAAATTATCTTCTCTGTTTATCTGTTTACCTATCTGCTGTCTATCTCGTCCATCCAGAAGGTAAGGTCCATGAGAGCATGGTCTTCTCCCAGTATCTGGAATGATGCTTGAGCACACAGTAGGGGCTCATGAAATATTTGCTGAATGACCTACTTATAGGATCAGTCATTTAAAAATAAAAAAATTATTAATTTTATAAAGTTAAGTTTTCCACGAACTCATCATCTGTGTCAGTTTCCTGTCTTTAACAAAGATATTTTCCAAATTTAATTGGTATTCTGTTGTTTAGATGCTAAGTTACATCTGACTCTTTGCGACCCCATGGACGGTAGCCCACCAGGCTCCTCTGTCCATGGGATTATCCTGGCAAGAATACTGGAGTGGATTGCCATTTACTCCTCCAGGGGATCTTCCTGACCCAGGGATCAAACCTGCGTCTCCTGTGATTCCTGCATTAGCAGGCAGATTCTTTACCACTGAGCCACCTGGGAAGCCCTACATTTTTACAGTATTCTTTTTTTCATATTAATACATGAAGGAATCTATTAATATGTCTAAGTCAGTTCAGTACATGGTTGGCTTCTCATTCCTGCAATGTAATAATATATCATTGATTTCATAATAAACAGTATTAAAATAGAATCTGTTACATGGATCATATAGTATTCTTTTTATATGAGACATAGCTATCTATCATTCAGGACCTTCATTTCAGCTGAAAAATGGCAAGCCTGTAAAACGGCCAAATGTAGAGCATTAAGTCGGATCAACTGCTGTTTCCTGGGGCTAAGTTTTTGGAAAGGCAGGGAGTCAGCTGTCATTTTGGTGACTGTTTTTAAAAAGATGAGGTGTGCTTGCTAATGAATGAAGAGGATGCTGACAGAAAGTTATATCCTGTGCTGGCCGTGTGTGTGTGTGCGTGTGCGCGTGCCTGTGCACAGGAGGGTCAAGGGCTGCCTGCCTCGGACAGCGGTGCCCAAGGGGCTGCCCGGTCCCTGCAGCTGCCTGGTGTCAGGCATAGTGAGAAGGCTGGAGGCTGGCAGACGGGCACCTCTGGTCGTGTGACAAAGAGTCAGCCCGGCAGGGTGTCCGGCGCTTCCTCTCCGGAAGATCCCCCTCGAGTCCTCTCCAACAGCTCCTCAGATGAAAACCAAAGAGCACCAGCTTTCCAAATCAAAACCCCAGGACGAACAAGGGCTGGGCTGAACTGGGAGATTGGAACGGACATACGCTCACTGTGCCCAGTCCCTCAGTCGTGGCTGACTCTTTGTGACCCCATGGACTGCAGCCAGCCAGCCTCCTCTGTCCACGAGGACTCTCCAGGCAAGACCACTGGAGTGGGTTCCATTTCCTTCTCCAGGGGATCTTCCCGACTCAGGGAATGAACCCAGGTCTTCTGCGTCTCCTGCACTGGCAGGCAGGTTCGTCACCGCTCTGCCAAGGGGGAGGCCCCCATATATTCATTACTATGTATAAAATAGGTAACTAATGAAAACCTACTCTATAGCACAGGGAACCCTACTCAGTGCTCTGTGGTGACCTAAATGGGAAGGAAATCCAAAAAAGAGGAGATACATGTATACAGATAGCTGATTCACTTTGCTGTACAGCAGAAACTAACCCATCATTGTAAACCAACTAAACTCAGTAAAAATTAATTAAAAAGTCAAAACCCCTGAGTTTTCCTATTTGTTTAAATAAGCAAAACATTTAAAATGTCTTCTAAAAGTTATAAAAGCCGAATTGGATTTATTTTTGTTGACTTCCATTTGCATGGAGAATCTTTTTCCATCCCCTCACTTTCAGTCTGTATGTGACCCAAGATCAGAAGTGGGTGCCAAGGTACAAAGTGGGAGAAAAGCTCTACTTTTAAGGAGTCTCTCATTGAGTAGAGGGAGCTAGGGACGGACAAGGACATGGGTCCTGGCAGTGTGGTGATGGTCACACGCTCCAGTGGGGAGACACAGGCTGTCGGGGAGCAACGCCTTCAATGAGTTTCTTGAGTTGAATTTTGAAAGATGAGTTGTCAGTCACCAGATGACGACCTAAGGAAGGACACTAACAGTTTTGATTGGATACAACTGAAAATTTACATGTGCAAACAGCAATGGTTGGTATTTATTGAGCATTTAATATGTGCCTGCTATGGGTTTTTCATGGTCGTCCTTTATCAGATTACGGATATTCAGTTTGGATCAGTTTGGAAAACTCATTGCTTCCCCTGTGGCTCAGCAGTAAAGAATCTGCCTGTAATGCCGGAGACACAGGAGACACTGGTCTGATCCCTGGGTCAGGAAGATCCCCTGGAGGAGGAAATGGGAACCCACTCCAGTATTCTTGCCTGGGAAATTCCATGGACAGAGGAGCCTGATGGGCATTCATAGGGTCGCAAAACAGTTGAACACGACTGAGGGACTGAGCATGCAACCCAGCAAGAAAAGGCTGATCATCAGAATAGCGTCCTCTGACACAGAAGACTCGTGGTGCCAGGAGGGAGAGGGGAAGTGGGAGGGACAGACTGGAGTTCAGCAGGAGCGGGTGCAAGCTGTTCAGTGTGAGACGGGTGAGCAGCAAGGTCCTGGCGTATGAAACAGGAAGCGCGCTCAGTGTCCTGTGACAAGCTGTAACGGAAGAGAATGTGGAAGGGAATATGCATGCAGTGTAACCGAGTCACCCTGATGTAAGCAGAAACCAAACCACATTGTAAATCAGCCATGACAGTGAAGCTGTTAGTCGCCCAGTCGTGTCTGACTCTTTCTGACCCCATGGACTATACTTCAATAAAATAAAAGGACAGTGTTCTCCATCGTGACACAGCAAAGCACTAACAAATTAGTGGCCTAGTTTGTAAGAAATTCCTGGAATACACGAAGACATCATGGGTGAATCTGTTTCTCCAAAGCCTTAAAGAACAGCCTGAACTTTATGATTTGCTTGCTCAATTCTAGGGTAGATGGTGGGCTGCCTCTCTGCCAATCAGATTATTTCACCCACCAAATCGTCATGGAGAAGAGCTGTTGCTTCTGCATGTGGTACTATTTGTCTGGAGTCAAAGGAAAGCTCAGCAGAGAAGGAGCGTGGGGGACCGTGCCTGACTTCCATTCCACAAAAAGTTGGGTGCCCGTTGACCTCTCAGACCAGCTTCTGTTGTCTGTACAAGGATATCATCGTAGACCTCGTCATGACTACATTATCCTTGGATGACGTCATATTAAGACAGCAGTGGGTCTGCTTTGTGGAGAGGGAGGGCAGAGTAGGAAGGAGAAGACATCTGTTACTTTTGTGAGTTAAGCCTCCTAAAAATATTTCTCGTTCAGCGACCACTTGTTCCTTTAACCTCTTTGATCTTTTACTCTGGAAATAGGACCTTCTAAGTGCCCTAGTCCCCTCTCCGTGTTCGTAAAATGGTGGTAATGCCTGAACCACAGAAGCAGAGACTTCACTTTGCATCCACAGCTCTTGGAGATGAGAGGTTGTGGGGAATAAGGGAGGAAATCTTCCTATGTTTGCAAAGTCTGAAGAACTTCAGATACAAAAATTACGTTGGTTCCACTGATTCTCAAGAAACATTCCTGAGGCTCAGTGATCAAGTCCGATGTGTCCTGTGCTTCAGCGAACCGTGGATGGGTCAACGTGGCAGAACAGACCCTCTCAGCAAGCAGCCACCTCTGCAATCCATTTCACAGCTGATGTTGGGACCAGGCAGAGAAGACCCCATGAGGTTTAGAAACGTCTGTGTGGCTGTGGAGTCTTGAAAGCTTTCCAGGGAACTGTCCTGTGAAAGTCACTGGGCTTTGAGTCCCTGGGACGGCAAGGAGATCACGGGTTATGCTGTCAGGGAGACATGGGCTCTTGATTTCAAGGAGATTCTTCCTCTCTGTCTTCCTCTCTCTTCCTCCCCCCTTTCCCCTTCCCCTCTTTTCTCCTCTTCCTTTTTCTCTTTTTCTTCTTCTTTTAAATAAGTACTCGCCTTCCCTCTTCACATTCAAAGAATAAAGTATGCTCACCGAGGAAAGTGAGTATATAGGGTGGCCCTTGCTCCAGAATTAAGCTTGAGTTAGAAATCTGGGGGACTTCCCTGGCAGTCCAGAGCTTAGGACTCTGTGTTCCCACTGCAGGGGGCACAGGTTTGATCCCGGGCAAGATCCCACAAGCCAGCTGTGCAGTGTAGCCCCCAAAATTGTTCTGTTAAAAAAAAAAAGATAGGCGACTAAGACTACCTGGGCTCAAAAACCACTGCAAATGGTGATTGCAGCCATGAAATTAAAAGACGCTTGCTCCTTGGAAGAAAAGCTGTGACCAACCTAGACAGCATATTAAACAGCAGAGACATGACTTTGTCAACAAAGGTCCATCTAGTCAAAACTATGGTTTATCCAGTAGTCATGTATGGATGTGAGAGCTGGACTATAAAGAAAGCTGAGCGCAGAAGAACTGATGCTTGAAGTGTGGTGTTGGAGAAGAGTCTTGAGAGTCCCTTGAACTACAAGGAGATACAACTAGTCCATCCTAAAGGAGATCAGTCCTGACTAGTCATTGAAGGACTGATGCTGAAGCTGAAACTCTAATACTTTGACCACCTGATGCAAAGAGCCCACTCACTGGAAAAGACCCAGATGCTGGGAAAGATTGAGGGCAGGAGAAGAGGGCGACAGAGGATGAGATGGTTGGATGGCATCATCAACTCGATGGACATGGATTTGAGTAAACTCTGGGAGTTGGTGATGGACAGGGAGGCCTGGCGTGCTGCAGTCCATGGGGTCGATAAGAGTCCACACGCCCGAGTGACTAAACTGAAAACTACCTGTCCTCTGGAAGGCTGGTAAATACACTGTATCTGGAGGTTCACTTTTACATTCTGGAGTTTTCAAATGAAGGCCAATCAAATGAATTAAGGAGTATTTATTTAGCCACAGACACTGCTGTGTAGTGAGAGGTATATAGTTATAATTTAGTGAACACTTTATGTCTTTCTCCTGTGCTAATTCCCTTTCTAGTATTCGTCCATCCATTATGGACTCGTTCAAAGATATTTTGGGCACTTTTATGTACCAGATGCTGTTCCAAGTATGGGAGGCACAACAGGGATCAAAGCAAAAGCCTTGCCCTTGTGAAGCTTTGATCTCTGTCTCTCTGTATGTGTGTGTGTATGTGGGGGGTCGGGGGAGAGAGACAGAGACAAACAATAAGAAAGAGACCCCCAGAGAGATCAAACAAACCAGCAAAATGCGCACGTCACACAGCGAGAATACGGAGTGAGTAGGACTGTGACGGGGCTCGCACAGAAGGAGAAGGAAGGCTGCACCTGGAATAAGACAGTCAGATGACCTGCACGGGCGAGGGGTCAGTGGACGGCCAGCCCTGACGTGGGCTTGTTTGAACGGCAGCAAGGCTTCCTCGTGGCCTGAGGATGTGTGGGCAGGAAGCAGAAGGGCTGAGATCTGGGGTGACAAGACCAGATCGCAGGGGCATGCAGGCCGGCCTGAGTCTGCTTGGCTCCGTTTCCAACTTCCCTGACCCAAGATGTGCTTGGACCAGCGAAACGCGCGAGGAACCGCTCTGGGTCCCTCCTCCACGTAAGCCTGAAGAGATAGTTTCTTCCCTCTGCCATGATGTTCTGGACAGAGGCCACATTTAAAAACTGAGATCTGATGTGAAGATAAGACGGAACAGAATTGCAGGCCTTCTGGGGTAGACTTGTCGTGTGAGTGAGAAATACATTTTCAAGGGGCTCTTTCTCCAGCCTGCTTCTGGACTGGGCTTGCGCTAGTTGCATCTGCAAAGCATTTTATGTAGGATTGTTAAAAGTCAAATTGTCCATTCTCGTTTAGTTGCTAGGTCGTGTCTGACTCTCTGTGACCCCACGGACTGTAGCCCACCAGGCTCCTCTGTCCGTGGGATTCTCCAGGTAAAAAGTGCAGTGCGTTGCCATTTCCTCCTCCAGGGGATCTTCCCAGGGATTGAACCTGCTTCTCCTGCATTCTAGGTGGATTCTTTACCACTGAGCCACCTGGAAGCTCTGAACTGTCCAAAAACCTAAGTGTGGAGAGGCTCCTGGAACACTAAAGCCCCTGCCTTCTGCAGCGGGGCCTTCGCGGGCTGTTGCCGCCGTTACAGCAATAGCTGCCCGGTTTGTCTCCCTGCCAGACTGTTCCCCGCGCTGAGGACGAAGTAATGTTTCGACATGCAAATCTAATAATGTCTCTTTCCTATTTAAAGTCCTTCTGAGGAAAAATGAGGAAATATATGAAGAGTCTGGGAAGGTGGAGCTTCAAAGGTATCGAAAGGGAATTCTTCACGATGTCATGGCATCGTTTCTAGGTGGTGGACGATTTCTAATGCCTTTTTCTGTATTTTTCCACATTAAAAATGTTTTTAAGAAATCACAGAGTCCCAAAAAGAAAAAAGAAACCCTTCACCAGCTCCCTATTTCTTGATGGCGCAGATTAAAGATGGTCCAGGATTTTGGGGGCTCCTCCCATTGAGAGATCAGGCTTCATTAAAAAAATTTTTATCTTAAAAATTTATTTGTTTATTCATTAATTTTATTTTTAATAATTATTTTATTAAAATTTTCTTATTACGCTTTTTATTTTAAAATTTATTTATTACTTTTTATTTTTATGTATTTTAAATTCTGGATCTTAGTTTCCTGATGAGGGATCGAAACTGCAGCCCAGCACTGGAAGTCTTAACCACTGCACTACCAGGGAAGTCCCAGCTTCCTTTTTTGGTTGACATGAAGATGGCATGTTAATGAATAAATCATTTCTTCACTTATCCAATAGGAGCCTGGAGATCTTAATATTGTTATTTTCCAGGACAAGATCAGGGACTTCTATCAGTCAGAGTTCTATTAGTAAGCAAAGGAACAATTCCTTGACGACATGAGTACAAAAGGAATGTATTGAACATATATCGGGTAACTTACAGAACTTCTGGGAAGAGCTGAGAACCAGGTTTGAGCGAGAATGTGCCACTTGGGGCAACACCCAAAACTAGTGTGGGAGTGGCTGGGATTCGCTTCACGGAACACGTGTAGAAAAGCAGTTAAGGGAAACAACGCAGCCTTCGTATTCTGTGTCTTTTCCCTGTGCTTTTGAGGGAGACAAGTTTCACACGACTTTAATCAGCACAATAACCTCATGATTGTTTCATTTCTAATCTCTAGTTTCATGGACTGCAAGGAGATCAAATCAGTCCATCCTAAAGGAAATCAGTCCTGAATATTCACTGGATGCTGAAGCTGAAGCTCCAACACTTTGGCCACGTGATGCAAAGAGCCAACTCATCGGACAAGACCCTGACGCTGGCAAAGATTGAAGGCAGAGGAGAAGGGGGCAGGACAGAATGGGATGGTTGGATGGCATCACTGACTCAATGGACATGAGTTTGGGTAAACTCTGGGAGTTGGTGATGGACAGGGAGGCCTGGCGTGCTGCAGTCCATGGGGTCACAAAGAGTCACACCTAACTTGGCGAATGACAACAACAGCAATCTATTGCTGGCTGGTCATGCAAAGAGTCCATGTGGAGGCGCTGTGAGCACCCCTCCCCTCTTGGCGTTGGGTCGGAAGTGCTGATGTGGTTCCCAGGACCCCGCCTGTGCTGTGAGCTGCCCCAACTCTCCGTTTCTCGCGCCACTTCTCGGCAGCCTCTGTTTCCATCTCTGGACACGTGCTCCCCGCGGCTCCTGCGGCCTCCACCCTCTCCCAGCTTTCTGCCTGCTCCCTTACATCCCTCCTGGTCCCCTTCTCTTCTCCTCTTATTCTCGGTCTTCCTCACGCCACCTTCCTGCTTCCCCTTTGCTTCTCTCTCAACGCCCACAGCCAGGAGGGATTTCATTCCCGCCCATGGCTTTATGATTAATAAGTTGATGATTTCAAAGCCTTTAGCTGTCTCTTGAGCTTTCAACCAGCAGACAGCTGACAGCCCCTCGTGGATGAGTCACGGCCCCTCATCCCGCCCCCCTGCACTGCTCCTCCCGAGTCCTCTGACTCAGGGAGGGGCAGCAGCATTGATTCGCTGGCTGAGGCAGACATCTCGGGATCATCTCTGAGTATCCCCTCCTCTGATTCTCCATGTCAGGCCTGAGGTTCTGTCTCTCCTATTTCTTAAATGTTTCTGGAAAATACTCAGCTCTTTGTTGTTGTTCAGTCACTAAGTCATGCCCAACTCTTTGCGAACCCATGGACTGTAGTACATCAAGCTCCCCTGTCTTTCACCGTCTCCCAGAGTTTGCTCAAACTCACATTCATCGAGTCGGTGATGCCATCCAACCATCTCATCCTCTGTTGTCCCCTTCTCTGCCTGCCCTCAATCTTTCCCAGCATCAGGGTCTTTTCCAAGGAGTCAGTTCTTTGCATCAGGTGGCCAAAGTATTGGAGTTTCAGCTTCAGCATCAGTCCTTCCAATGGATATTCAGGACTAATCTCCTTTGGGATGGACTGGTTGATTCTCTTTGCAGTCCAAGGGACTCTTGAGAGTCTTCTCCAGCACCACAATTTGAAAGCATCAATTCCTTGGTGCTCAGCCTTCTTTATGGTCCAACTCTCACATCTGTACATAACTACTGGAGAAGCCTTAGCTTTGATTAGACAGACCTTTGTCAGCAAAGTGATGTCCCTGCTTTTTAATATGCTGTCTAGGTTTGGCTGCAGTCCATGGGGTCGCTGAGAGTCGGACACGACTGCGCACCTTCACTTTCACTTTTCACTTTCATGCACTGGAGGAGGAAATGGCAACCCACTCCAGTGTCTTGCCTGGAGAATCCCAGGAACGGCGGGGCCTGGTGGGCTGCTGTCTGTGGGGTCGCACGGAGTCGGACACGACTGAAGGGACTCAGCAGCAGCAGCAGCAGTTTTGTCATAGCTTTTCTTCCAAGGAGCAAACATCTTTCAATTTCATGGCTGCAGTTACCATGCACAGTGGATTTTACAGCCCCGCTCTACTCAGCTGCATCAAAACTTAATTAGTTTCAGCCAGCCCCACCGCTCACCTAGATCACTGCAACAAACTCTAACAAGCATCTTTGCTCCAAGCTCCCTCATACACCTTGCTCCTGCCCTCACTTCAGTAGAGGCAGAGTGATAAGCATGCACTAGACCACATCTGTTCGCTGCATGTGACCGTGGGCTGATTCCCGAGTGGTTCTAAGAAGAAAACCCAAACATCTCAGACAAACTATGACCTATGGGTTGACTCTGGTCCCTGATGTGTTCTTGTACAGCTTACAAGCTACAGATGATTTTACATTTTAAAATTGTTGAAAGAAGTGAATGTGACATGTAAAAATTATATGAACTTTATTCAAAATTTACAAAGAACTCTTACCAACAGGAAAACAAAACAATCCAATTAAAAAATGGACAAAAGATCTTAACGGTCACCTCATCAAGGATACACAGATAAACATGCCAAGAGATGCTGAATCTCATAGGCTCTTAGGGAACTGCAAGTGAAAAGAAGCATGATGTACTGCCCGGCCAGAGGCCGAAAATCCAAAACACTGACAACTCCAGATGCTGGCGAGGGTGTGGAGCAACGGGAGCTGTCATCTACCGTTGACGGGAACGCAAAATTGGTGCAGCCACTTTGGAAGACAGTTTGGGGGTTTCTTACAAAAGTGTACACACTCTTAACCATACGAACCAGCCAGTGTACTCCTTGGTATTCATCCAAATGGGCTGAAAACGAATCCACGTGAAATCCTGTGCCTGCCAGGGAATTCCCTGCCAGTCCAGTGGTTAGGCTTGGTGCTTTCACTGCTGTGGGCCCAGGTTTATTTCTGGTCAGGAAAGTAAGATCCCACAAGCCATGGCACAGCCAAAAAAAATAAAAAACAAACCTGCATATGTATGCCTATGGTGTTTTGTTCATAATAAAACCTGAAAGTAACTAAGATGCCCTTTAACATATGAATGGATAAGTACACTGTGGTATATCTGGACAATGAAACATTATTTGTCCTAAAAAGAGATGAGCCACCAAGTCATGAAAAGCTATGGAAGGCACAGCAGGAAGCGAAAGAAGCCAGTCTGAAAAGCCTACATACCTTTAGATCGCAACGGTGTGACGTTTTGGAAAAGACAAAATTATGGAGACAGTAAAATGGTCAGTGGTTGCCACCAGCTGAGAGAAGGAAAAGGAATAAATAGGTGGAATATGCTGGATTTTTCGGGCAGTACTTGATGCAACCCCCAAAACAACAGAATGATCTCTGTTCGTTTCCAAGGCAAGCCATTCAATATCACAGTAATCCAAGTCTGTGCCCCAACCAGTAATGCTGAAGAAGCTGAAGTTGAATGGTTCTATGAAGACCTACAAGACTTCCTAGAACTAACACCCAAAAATGTCCTTTTCATTATAGGGGACTGGAATGCAAAAGTAGGAAGTCAAGAAACACCTGGAGTAACAGGCAGATTTGGCCATAGAGTACAGAATGAAGCAGGGCAAAGGCTAACAGAGATTTGCCAAGAGAATGCACTGGTCATAGCAAACACCCTCTTCCAACAACACAAGAGAAGACCCTACACATGGACATCACCAGAGGGTCAACACTGAAATCAGATTGATTATATTCTTTGCAGCCAAAGACAGAGAAGCTCTATACAGACAGCAAAAACAAGACCAGAAGCTGACTGTGGCTCAGACCATGAACTCCTTATTGCCAAATTCAGACTTAAATTGAAGAAAGTAGGGAAAACCACTAGACCATTCAGGTATGACCCAAATCAAATCCCTTATGATTATACAGTGGAAGTGAGAAATAGATTTAAGGGACTAGATCTGATAGAATGCCTGATGAACTATGGACGGAGGTTTGTGACATTGTACAGGAGACAGGGATCAAGACCATCCTCATGAAAAAGAAATGCAAAAAAGCAAAATGGCTGTCTGAGAAGGCCTTACAAATAGCTGTGAAAGGAAGAGAAGCCAAAAGCAAAGGAGAAAAGGAAAGATATAAGCATCTGAATGCAGAGTTCCAAAGAATAGCAAGGAGAGATAAGAAAGTCTTCCTCAGCGATCAATGAAAAGAAATAGAGGAAAACAACAGAATGGGGAAGACTAGAGATCTCTTCAAGAAAATTAGAGATACCAAGGAACATTTCATGCAAAGATGGGCTCGACAAAGGACAGAAATGGTATGGACCTAACAGAAGCAAAAGATATTAAGAAGAGGTGGCAAGAATACACAGAAGAACTGTACAAAAAAGATCTTCATGATCACGATAATCACGATGGTGTGATCACTCACCTAGAGCCAGACATCCTGGAATGTGAAGTCAAGTGGGCCTTAGGAAGCATCACTATGAACAATGCTAGGGGAGGTGATGGAATTCCAGTGGAGCTATTTCAAATCCTGAAAGATGATGCGGTGAAAGTGCTGCACTCAATATACCAGCAAATTTGGAAAACTCAGCAGTGGCCACAGGACTGGAAAAGGTCAGTTTTCATTCCAATCCCAAAGAAAGGCAATGCCAAAGAATGCTCAAACTACTGCACAATTGCACTCATCTCACATGCTAGTAAAGGAATACTCAAAATTCTCCAAGCCAGGCTTCAGCAGTATGTGAACCATGAACTTCCAGATGTTCAGTCTGGTTTTAGAAAAGGCAGAGGAACCAGAGATCAAATTGCCAACATCCGATGGATCATCGAAAAAGCAAGAGAGTTCCAGAAAAACATCCATTTCTGCTTTATTGACTATGCCAAAGCCTTTGACTGTGTGGATCACAATCAACTGTGGAAAATTCTGAAAGAGATGGGAATACCAGACCGCTGACCTGCCTCTTGAGAAATCTGTATGCAGGTCAGGAAGCAATAGTTAGAACTGGACATGGAACAACAGACTGGTTCCAAATAGGAAAAGGAGTACGTCAAGGCTGTATATTGTCACCCTGCTTATTTAACTTATATGCAGAGTATATCATGAGAAATGCTGGGCTGGAAGAAGCTGGAATCAAGATTGCTGGGAGAAATATCAATAACCTCAGATATGCAGATGACACCACCCTTATGGCAGAAAGTGAAGAGGAACGAAAAAGCCTCTTGATGACAGTGAAACAGGAGAGTCAAAAATTTGCCTTAAAGCTCAACATTCAGAAAACTGCAATCATGGCATCTGGTCCCATCGCTTCATGGCAAATAGATGGGGAAACAGTGGCTGACTTTATTTTGGGGGGCTCCAAAATCACTGCAGATGGTGATTGTAGCGATGAAATTAAAAGACGCTTGGTCCTTGGAAGAAAAGCTATGACCAACTGAGACAGTATATTAAAAAGCAGAGACATTCCTTTGCCAACAAAGGTCCGTCTAGTCAAAGCTATGGTTTTTCCAGTGGTCATGTATGGATATGAGAGTTGAACTGTGAAGAAAGCTGAACGCCGAAGAACTGATGCTTTTGAACTGTGGTGTTGGAGAAGACTCCTGAGAGTCCCTTGGACTGCAAGGAGATCCAACCAGTCCATCCTAAAGAGATCAGTCCTGAGTGTTCATTGGAAGGATTGATGTTGAAGCTGAAGCTCCAATACTTAGGCCACCTGATGCGAAGTGCTGACTCATTTGAAAAGACCCTGATGCTGGGAAAGATTGAGGGCAGAAGGAGATGAGGATGAGATGGTTGGATGGCATCACTGACTCAATGGACATGAGTTTGGGTAAACTCTGGGAGTTGGTGATGGACAGGGAGGCCCGGCGTGCTGCGGTCCATGGGGTCGCAAAGAGTCGGACATGACTGAGTAACTGAACTGAAAGGAAATCAGTCCTGAATATTCATTGGAAGGACTGATGCTAAAGATGAAACTCCAATACTTTGGCCACCTGATGCAAAGAACTGACTCATTGGAAAAGACCCTGATGTTGGGAAAGTTTGAGAGCAGGAGGAAAAGGAGATGACAGAGGATGAGATGGTTGGATAGTCCATCACTGACTCGATGGACATGAGTTTGAGCAAGCTCTGGGAGTTGGTGATGCACAGGGAGGCCTGGCATGCAGTAGTCCATGGGGTCGCAAAGAGTTGGACACGACAGAGCCATTCAACTAAACTGAACTACGACAATTAATTTTACAATTCAACTTGGCTAAGCCCTGGTACCCAGTTTTTGTTCAAATACTAGTCTGAATGTCCTTGAGAAGGTATTGTTTAGATGTGATCAAACTTTAAGTCAGATTATCCTTGATTGTGTGGGTGGCCCTACCCAGCCAGTAGAAGGCCTTAAGAGGAAACACTGAGGTTCCTGAGAAAGGAGTTCAGCTTCCAGACTGTCTTCAGAGTCAAGGCTCCAACACCAACTTTTCCCTGGTTGCTAGCCTGCTGGCATGTCCTACAGGTTGGGACTTGCCAGGACCCACAACTGTGTGAGCCAATTTCTTCAAATAAATTCCTCTCTCTCTCTCTTTCTCCTATTGCTTCTATTTGTCTGGAGAACCTGGCTACTAATTTAACTTTCTCTTATTGAACATTGTGGATTTAAATATGCTATTCTGGGTGAAGATATATTTGGGATGAAGATATTTTTACTTGGAAAACTCTCTTTAGTAGTAGAGTGAAAATTGCCACTTCTCTGGTTTTGGGGTTAATATTTTCAATGAATACTTCGGGTCAACACCAACCTTCAGGCTTTATTCTGTGTTGTTTTGGGGAGGGGGCGCGGTGTGGCCTTGCGGCAAGGCATGCAGGATCTTAGCTCCTCACCAGACTTAGTTCCTGCACTCCTGGCCTCTACGGTGGAAGCCCGGAGTCTTAACCACAGGACCACCAGTCCTCAGGTTAGGTAAGCATTTGCCAGTGAGGAAAGACCTCACTGGCATTGGAAAGCTTGCTGGAACTAGGTTATCTTTGAAACCACAATCTTGGGTTCCATAGGAAGCATATACACTCAGCTCAAGAAGGCGGTGATAGTCTGAAAAGTATCCCTTGGAAACCTGAAGTCGGTGCATCTATCTTTAGCCAGCGGAGACTTCAGCCATAACACCAAGAAATGGTCTCCCAAGACCTTCCTTCCATTTATACACTTGCTTGCTTAGTTCCACTTTGGCTAAATGCACAACTGATGTTTATTTTGCTTCTAAAATTGTTTGCTATTGTTTCACAAACATTGTAACAGCAATTAAGGAATTTTGTTTTAAAGAGAAAAATTGACTTACAACCCTACTGTAGAAACTCATGTTGTTGAGCCTTTTCAACAAATACTTGTTTAATTGGTGGCACCGGCTCTGAGTTGTGGCACATGGGATCTTTAGTTGCAGCATATGGGATCCAGTTCCCTGGTCAGGGATCCAGGGAACCTCGGCCCCCTGCGCTGCGATGGCCAAGTTCTTTTTAGCCACTGGACCACCAGAAGTCCCTTGTTGAGCCTTTATAAGGACATAGATTAAAAAAAAAAAGGCTGGCAGACCTTGGAATTCAGGGCAGAAGGCCTCTGGAGAGGGTAAAACCACACAGAAACTAGGGTGGAGCAATGGTCGCTTCTGAAACGAAATTGAGGAGCTGAAATTCTCCCCAGGGCAGGGTGGGACTGAAAGAGCCTTCACCTCTCTTGGAAACCCCCAGGGCTGTTTGGTTTTTCCGAACCATCGTCTCAGTGGGCTCTAGGCTCAAGAATCTGCTGCCCATTTCTGTGTTTTGTCTTTCAGAGCCCCAGCTCAGGAGGGTTTGGCAGCTACAAGAAGGTTGAGCGCAACAGGAAACGGCCTGTGGCTAGACTGGAGCCTGAGTGCAGGTGAGTGGGGCCACAGCCAGGCCACCCAGCACGGGTCAGCGGTCCCTCAGAGCCACCGGCTCCTCGTCAGCAGCCTGCTGGTCTCCTTACTCTAAGGGTCTTGACTGTGGCAGGAAGGTAACACTGTCCAAGGCCGTCTTAACCTAGTGATGCAGGGAGCTGATGAGAGGTGGGGATAAATGGCAAGCAAACTCATTTGTATTTATTGTAGCCCCCGCCTGGCTGGACACTTTGCACACCAGCTGCAGAGGAAAGTGACTAAGCTTGCTGCCAGGGTGTGAGCCATCCTGGCCATTTAACTGCTCCGTGCCTCCTTTTCCTTTGGTAACAGTAACAATAATAATACTGATGCTAGAGCTATGATGAAGATTCAGTTATGATGCATGAAGTACTTAGCACAGCCAGAAACATACTAAGTGCTACAGACACGTGTGCTGTTACTATCTTTACCTAAGTAATAATTTGAGCCGCACCCTGCTTGTCCTTTCCCACTGAGGAAACTGAGGCTCATCGGGATTAAGTCAATTACCGGAGATGGCAGAGCCTGAAACCAAACTCAGATTTGTCTGACAGCAGTTTTTCTTCTCGGAACATGACTGGGCCTGCTCACTGCTATTGAAGTCCCTCTCCTGCTTGCCAGCTTAAGGCTGTTTGTTCTCTTTGTACCAACACGGTGAAATCCTATATGACGGAGGCTCTGCCTTTAATCCGTCATTCCACCCATCCCTGGGGGGAGATTCATGGGTGTGTGGGCACTTCCCCATACACCCTCCTCTTATCGACCTAATCTGGCCCTTCTGATAATTGTCTGTGCTTCCTCTGACTTTCAGAAAGCGGGGGATAACCACAACTAAATAAAAGAAATACTCTGAGAAGCAGGAGCCCTATCAGACTGCTGGATCCAGGGGAGCAATTGGCCTGTTAGGACAGTGATGACCAACAGAAATAGTATAAACACGAACCTTAAAGGTATTTGAAATTTTTCTAATAGCTGTATCAAAAAGGTAAAAAACAAGGCGAAATTAATTTTAATAATATTTAACCGAATAGATCCAAAATACACTGTTTTGACCTGAAATCAACATAAAATTATTCATGATGTATACATCTTATAATATATACACATCTATATATGTATGTCATTATATATATATTGTTCAACCCCATGGACTGTAGCCCGCCAGGCCTTCCTGCCCTCCACTGTCTCCCAGGAATTTGCTCTAGTTCATGTCCTTTAAGTCTAGGGATACAAGTGTGAAATCCATTGTGTATCTCACACATGCAGCCCTAGAACTATATACCCCAAGAGTCCAACAGGTATCAGCCAGACACAAGGATGCGCTTGTTCCAAGGGCCTTCATTTATTGTCTCTCTGCATCCCCTTTCTTCTTCAGGAGCAGAGTCTGGGATGGAAGAAAAAAATGGCTGAAGCGGTGAAGAAACCCCCCTCCCCACGCCGCCAACCGCATCGTCCCCGATGGGGGCCGTTTTGCAGGCGGCTGAGATTTCTCTTGCGGTCAGAGGGTCTGCGCCCATCAGCATGGTTTGCACTTCTCACCGCACTGGGTCAGGGGCGAGGATGGGGGTGCTTCAAGTTCTAGGGGGATTCGGGCCTCTCTTGGACCCCCACAAAGTCCTTCCCAGCACTTGGTGCCCAAAAGGGCAGAGGCCTCCGCCAGCCACAGCACCCCGGGCGGGGGGCGCGGGGCGGGCAGCCGGACCTGCCGAGCGGACACTTGGCCGGGCTCGGGTTTCCTGGGCCGGATGGCCGGCCGCAGCCCGGAGGCCGCGAGCGCCGGATGCCCGGCGGGCGTGCGCGGCCCGCACCCGCCCGCGCGCGGCCCCCGGCGCAGCTGCCGCCTCCCCCGGGTGGGAGGCGGTGGGAAGCCCCCTCCGGGTCCCGCGGCCCCTCGGTGGGGCCCTGGGCGGAGCCGCCCACCTGTCCCCCGGGACGCCCCAGGGGGCCGAGCGGGGGCGGGCGCGGAGGGCCGGAGAAAAGGCGCGGGCGGCGCGCGCGGCGGGAGTGAGGGCGCTAGGCGAGCGCGGGACGGGCACGCGAGCTGCCGCGCCGCGCGCACAGGGACCGGGAGCCCGCGGAGCAGCTGGGTGCTCGCGGCGTCCGAACGGGGACAGGTGAGGGGCGGAAGGTGACGGGCGACGGGAGCCCCGAGCCGGAGACTGCGCGCCGTAGGGTGCGGATCAGGGACGCGCTGGGACCGAAAAAAGGGCAGAGGGAGGACCACTCCGGGCGGGGGAGGGGCGAGGGTTCGCCTGCAGGGCCGCTGCCCCTTTAAGGTTGCCGGGGCGACGGCTCTGGCCAGAGCGAGGCGCATTGACGTCAGCAGCTGGGTGCTGATTGGCTGCGGCGCGGCCGTTTCCGGTGGCGCCGTTGCGGAGCCGCTGTCGCCGAGTGGAGAGGGGCCGGGAGGGCGTCGTTGAGGGAGCCCCGCCGGCCGTCTCCTAGCCCGCAGCCCGAGCCCGCCGCCGCCCGTCCGCAGGTGAGGGGACTCGCGGGCCCCGGCGCGCCCCGCCTCGCCGCCCGCCGCCCGCCCGGGGGCGCCGGGACGACCCAAGATGGCGTCGCGGGGAGCGCCCTGCAGGGGGACGGCCGCTCCCCCGGCGCCGCCCGCCCGCGCGGCCTCTCCTCACGGCTGCCGCGGGCCCCGCGCTGGCCGGCGTCCGCGCCGCGGGCCGCCCCGGCTGCTCCCGGCTCCCAGCGCGGGCCCACCCGCGCCGCCGCGCTCGCCCTCCCCCCACCACGGGCGGCGGCGCGGGGCCCGCGGAGCCCCCAGCCCTTCCGGCCGCCTCGGGGGCGGGGGCCGTGCTCTCCCCCCGCGGCCGCCTACGCGGCCGCCCGCGGCGCTCTTCGTCCGTCCCGGCCTGCCGCCCGCCCCGCCCCGCCCCCGCGGCGGCCGCCGCCGGCCTGCCCCGTCGGTCCGCCCTCGTCTCCCTCGGGGTCTCCCCGCGGCCTTCCGACCGGAGCGAGATGGGGGCCCTCCCTCCCGCGGCCGGGGCCCAAGTGCCGCGAAGGGCACGTCCCTGCGCACGTCCGGGGTACGCGGGGCCCCCCCAGCTCGGGGCGCGCGCGCCCGCGCCGGGGGGAGCTCGCGGGAGTGGCCATCTCCGTGGTCCCCGAGGATGACCCCCAGGAAGGGCTCCTGGCCGCGGCCTCAATCAGCGACCTTCTCAAAGGGTCTGACATACTTCCTCGCATCTAATCCCTTGGACACAGCGTTGTGTTACTGTCACAACTGAATTTCCAGAAGAAGGAACCCCAGTGTTTTCTTAGGAGAGATAATGCGGTGTCCGTTTTTCAGCAGTTGAGTAACGGGGGGCGAGGGAGAGAGCTAAATTATAGGCTGTTAGAACTGAGTACAAGTGCAGAGTGAATCTGTAGTCCATTAAGAAATTAATACCATGAAATACGGGTTTTCCGGGGTTCATACGATGAACACATGAATCCTGGAGCATTTCTATTAATATGCCGCCAAATTTCCAGTGTCCTCTTTTTGGTCTTTTAAATACATTGTTGCAAACAAAAAACCAGTTTCACCTCTTGGACTCAGTTCTCTCATTTCTACCACAAACCTGACCTTTGAATGGTTTCTCTGGTAGTTGAAAACACGTATTGATGTTCCGAAATGTATCTCAGTGTTTGGAAACACAGATCTCATGGACCGATTTTGGTGGCTTTCAGTACAATGTATTTTCTAATGCAGAAAATCCTGAAGTGGATTTTCAGTTGATACGGTTGTCTGACCTGTAAAAGAGGCGGGTGTGAATCTATCTTAAGGTAATCTTTGTGTGTGTGTGTGTGTGTTAGAGTTTATTTCTAAAGGAGCAGCAGGAATCTTTTTCTGTGGCCTCTTTAATTTATGTGCCTGTCAGATATCTACAAACTTTCTCATGGTCTGTTAACTAGTCTACTGTTATAAAGCTGTCAAAACAGAATGAGTAACAGCATAGTACTGCCCCTCTTCCCTGTGCTGTTTCTTTGTCCTTTGAAATTTAGTTTGATCTCTTTGGTTTTGTGTGCGTTGTATTTGGAAAACATGGGTTAGTAGGGAATTCTCTTGCAGAGTGGAGAGGACCTCACCTTTATCTTCTGATCTTAATTACATGGTAATTAGAAAGGAAAACAGTTTGTGACTCTTTTGTTAAGTTAGTGAGCTTTGAATTCCAGGCTGAGGTTAGCTGCCCATTATTGCATTTGTTTATTTTACTTCACATCGAAGTAGTTTAAACCCTCTAAAATTCACTAAATGTAGTTTATCTATTTAGTTTTCATGTGAGTTAAAAACTTGATGGTTTAACACTTCCCTATTCAAATCTTTTATAATTTGCTTGTTAAGGTGTTTATATGGCGGTTTTTCTATTAATAACGTAGAAGATTTTCCCTTTTACTACTGGATAACTGTGTTATCCTTTAAGGCTGGAATCTGGTACAAAGAGTCTGGGATTAAAAATTGCTTTTGTTACTCATCTGGGGTTTCTTTTGTGTTTTAAAGCATTTCGGTTGTGTTGGCTGATCAGAGCCTGCGCTCGGGTGGTTTGCTGGCTGAGATTGGCCTGCTCCCCTGGGATCCCGGTTACGTGAAGGGGACGTCAGATGTCCCTCTTGGTGCTTCCTTGCTTTGACCAAGTGCTGACTGCTGTGCCTTGTAGTTTTGTGTCCTGTTTACCCTTTGCACACGTCCCACGTCTTCAGGATTCCTTTTGCAGAAGAGAACTGAATGAAATTCCCTTGGGGGCCTGCCTGACTCCTTAGCACCAGCCCCTGCCGGGAGAGCCGCTCGTGCTTGCTCTCTCGGCCTGGGGGCCGGCCGAGTCCTGCCTCTCCGGGCCTGGGCCCTGTGCAGCGGGACCTCAGTGCAGCACTGCCTTGCCAGAATTCCCTAGCCCTCACCTCCCTGTTTTACAATTTAAAAAATCTACCTAGTGAGAATGAAATCTTTGTGAACCAGTTGCCTGGTGAGTTTGTTAAATCGAAGGCCAGCTTGACGTTCGCTCTCTGTGAATAGTTTTCCCGAGCTTCTGTGTCTTCTCCGTAGTGAACCATGGCTTCCGGCACCACCGCCAGCGAGGAGGAGCGCAGCCTCCGGGAATGCGAGCTCTATGTCCAGAAGCACAACATCCAGGCGCTGCTCAAGGACTCCATCGTGCAGCTGTGCACCGCACGGCCCGAGAGGCCCATGGCCTTCCTCAGGGAATACTTCGAGAAGCTGGAGAAGGTAAAAATAAAAGGGGGAGCGCGAGAGCTGACCCTTACGGTTGTTAAATGCAAGGCTGGAGAAGGTCGCTGATTTCTATCATTGGGAAGAAAAGGAATTCTGACCAAATAATTGTTTATAATCATCATCATCATTTAAAATAGAATTTCAGAAAAGAAATGCAGTTAATGCGTTTGTAGTAATTTGTAACATTGCAATCAGAATTTATCAAAACGACTCTGAATGCTCAGTTTACTTGGCTACAGGTTTTCCAACCATAGTTCCTGTAACTGTTTTAATTAATACATAAAATGGACCAAATAAAGTACCTGAGTTGATTCAGTTGATTGGAAGTAGTACAGCACTGGTCAGCAGAAACTATCGCAAGATTGTAAACTGATTATACTCCAGTAAAAATTAAAAAGAAAACCAGTACATCAGTGGTGTGGATTGAGAACTTCTGCAGTACTTCAAAGCATTTATGCTGTTTTCTTCAGCAAAACAAGTAAACTTGCAGGCTTTACCCTACGTTTGAAATCACTGTACTGGAGCATCCGAGTCCGGCTTGTGACTAGTACGTTAGAAACTCCGAGTCGTCCAAGTATGTCTTACTGTAGGATATGTCCTAGCATAAATTGACTGTGGAGCAGAGAGAGCAAGATGGACAGCTGTCAGAATTTTACTTTATTTACAGTTCTGGTCAGGACTTGTTTCCTTTTGAGAAAAAAGAGATTCAGTTTTTACTCATTGTTGCGCATCCTTATTGTGTGTGTGTCGGTGGGACCTAAGCATGGGGTATGTGCTTCTCTAAGCAAAGTGGTCATTTTTCATCAAGGTCAGTGCTTTAGTTCAGTCCCCTCAAAAAAATGATGAAGGAGGAAGTTTGGTTTGTTGAGAGTTTTGAGTAGTTTGTTTGATTTGCTCCTGAAACTTCAGCAGGATAAAGTTACAGATTTTCTTAACGCATATTGAAGTTATGATGTGGTTCATAATGACTGTGTACCACTTGGGAGGCATTTTCTTAGGTGTATGATTGTTAATTATCTAGTTGTATTGCAGAAAGTTTTATACTGTATCCCACTGGTTTGGACAACTTCTCAGTCAGCATAATTTATTAGTAAAAGAATCTGTTTTACTAATGTTCAGAAAATGTTTGGGTGGCTCAGTGATTGGACCCTTTTTCCAGTTTTCTTGGAAAGCTGTTGAAATTGGTGTCTAGTACCATGATTGGAATAATTAAAAACAGCAGGAAAACCTAGCCAGTCCCAGTGCATGTAGCCTTGGTGTTTTGGAACTGTGGTAGGAAGTCTGGTTTTTACTTAAGCAGTTTCTGATAGTGGAGCACTGTAGCGCCAGGCTGCCGTGGGCCTTCCCTCCCTGTTTGGAAGTGAAGTGCGTTCCTGGAGGTCTGGTTCTGAAGTTGGTCGCTGTAAGGTGATCCCTCTTCTCTCTGGACATCAATAGCAGCCACCCGCTGAGCGGACGAGGTGGGTGAGGCATGAAGTGTGTGTCTTTTTATAGGGAGTGTGCAGTGCCGTGCTCGTCTCAGGGCTGCACTTTGATGGCCCTGTTGGAGCACTGACCTCAGGGAAAGCAGGAAAGGACCCTGAAAGTCATTTCTGTGCACATGGGGTTTTTAGATGTGATGTGTGTCGGCCTCTCTACCCCTTAACAGAAGTCACAGCTTACCACTTTTGTGTGTTCATGGATTTTTGTTCATTTGCATCCACTCCTTTAGCCGAGGTTGACTATGGATATCCGGGCATTGGAGAAACTAGGGTTTCAGCTGTTCAACAGGTCATTTTTCTGTACATTAGGTGTTGAGTTATATGTCTGAGAATACAGGCACACTCTTGTCTCCTCTTTGCCATGCTAACCAGGGCTCATGTTTCTGGTTCCCTCAACTGCGCAGTAAGAAATGCCCCAGAAACCTGTCTCAGTTGGTCCATTGACAGCGTCTGCATCTTTCTTCAGACTGTTGTTTGTCATCCGAGTCCTCTCTTTTGTATGTGTTCCTTTGAACCTTGCCAACTAGTAGATGAGAGGAATTGTGATGGCTCTGACTGTGGAGTGCCTCCTGTGTGCCAGGTTCTGTGTGAGCCCTTGACCTTTTGTAAATGCTCATTATTTCAAATGTGTGAGGTTGGTGATTGTCACCGTTTTAGAGAGGAAGCAGTAAAGCTAAGAGAGGGGTCAGGGAACTTGGCTGCGGTCATACAGGGACCTCATGCCCCCCACGTCTCGGTGGTTCACTCCAGATGTCCTGATACTGGGTCACGTGCAGCCCTCTCTGCTCAGCCCGTCTTGTCTTAGCTGCACATGTTTTGTTCCGGGGTTCAGTGGAAGGAGCAGTCATATATAAGGCATGCTGTTCTCAAGGCAGAGCAGGGCAGGCGCTCTAGGGGCCAGAGTACAGTCTTACAAGAAGAGGGCGTGGCGTGGCAGAACAAGCCACGTACCAAACCCCGAGTCAGTGGGCTGGGACGTTGACGTCACCCTCTGGGAGGAATGGATGTCAGGGCAGGGAGGATGAAAGCACGCTGAGTGAGCCGCGGGCGCAGAATCAGAACTTAATGTGCTGGGATGCACTGACAGTAAGGGGACGGGGGCGGGGGGGTTCTTTTGAGGAGTGAGGAGACTGAAGAATGACAGCAGCGAGAAAAAGGATATAAAACGTGTCACGGTGCTCGGGAGAAATGGGCGACCTCAGCCGTGGCTCCAAGTCATCAGGATCAGGACACGTCCAAGCGCCGTTGGAAGGTGGAAATCCAGGAAGCATGGTTACAACCACAGTGCTCTTGGCACTTCAGAATCGTCTAAGACAATAAAAATTCACTTAGACAGACAGTACTTCCAAACGAAGGGTTACTTGTGAGGTTTTTCATGAATTTTTTGTGAAATATCAATGACACATCTTGGGAGGTAGAATCTGTGTTTTCATTTATGCTCTTGAACTTTAAACTTTGGGCACACTGGAGTTTTAAAGTTCTCTGTTAATATGGAATGAGAAAAACCTTACCTGTTACTGTAGTTACCAGAACGATAATGAAGTGGGTTTTCTTTGAAAATTTTTTAAAAAACAATTTAGTTACATATTTGCCCGTGGCTCAACATGACAATGAAAAGTCTTTTTCCTACGCCGTGGTCTCCCTGGAGTGCCGCCTGAGTTCCATCATACACGGGCATTTACACACCTGTGTCCAGTGTGTGCATGGCATCCCACTGTATGGACGCCCATTAACTGTGGGTGTTACTTAATCGCCACATTGATGACTGTTTTGGTGGTTTCTGGTATTTTGCTGTTAAAAGCTTTGGTATAATGAATAACTCTGTGTATATGTAATTTCACATACATGCATGTTTAAAATAAATTGCTAGCAGTAGACACACTTTATTATTTGATCAACAGGTAAGTGCGTTTGTAACTGCATATGCAAATACATTCACGGTAGTTTTGTTACAGGCCTTTGTTACTGTGTTTTTAATTGAAAAATCTAGAGAGATGAGAAAAATAAAGCTGGTTCCTCCTTCCAAAAAAAAAAAAAAAAACCCATCAGTCACAAGTCTACTAATAGAAATAAGCACTGTTCTTGCCTCAGTGGTGGTGGTTCCAGATGGTTCTTGCTGCACTTGTGTGTGCTTTGATTTGTCTTGATGCCAGATGCAGAACTGAGTACCAGGCGGGAGAAAAAGCCACCACCTCCTTAAATTCTTTTTTATCAGAATTTTTCAGAAATAATTAGTAAATGTTGTCATTTAGAATTTCAAGGCTGCTTTAGGAAAAGAATGGAGAGTGAGTCACGAACGAGGAGGTGATAGCTCGCCATTCTCGGCTTGTTTCATTCGGGTTTGGCGTCAGTCATAACTCATTCTCTACTGCAGACCTGAGGGGATTTCTTTTTAAGGCCCTAGATCTGAAAAATAAGATTTTTAAGTAGTTGATCTTGGTTTCATATGGATTGGTTTAATAAGTTGTTAAAAACAGGTAAACCGAGTGTCAGCCCTGCCCGTAAAGAATGCTTCCAGCTCTGTTAGGGTAAGTATTGTTATGTTTGATCTTAGTTGAAGTCCAGGTTCCCATCACATTTCATTATTTGTTGAATATAAATCCCACAGGCTCAGCACTCTCTCTCTTGTTTTTTTGTGTTCCCCTTGCCTAGTGTAGATGTGGAGTGGCAGGTCCACAGAATTTGTATTGAGTTAATGGAGTAACCTGATAGCCTAGACTTTCTCATGTCACTTGCTGTGCCTGAGTGATATTCCTAGATGGCATGCACGGGCGAGGCAGGGATCTCACTCCTTTCCCAGGGTTTAGTTTTGCAGTTGATGGCTGTTGAGTGCGTTGCAGATCACCGTCGCTTTATTGCCTCAGTGCGTGTATGGCTTGCATATGCGTGTTCTGTGCCCTGTACCAGTGGCTTTCTGTTTGTTAGTATAGCTCCTGTCACCATCTGAGGAGCAATATGACCTTTCAGAGTATTGCTATTCAAATTCGACTCTGCACTTTCTGCCATTCATGATTCGCCTTTGCGCCTTAACTCTCACGTTGATAAGGAGAGGTTTGCAGTGACTGAGGACTGTGGTTAGACTAGGAGAACGCCAGTGAAGAGCACCGAGGCAGGGTCTCGTTTTATGAACTTGTAATTTTTCAGGAGGAGGCAAAGCAGATCCAGAACCTGCAGAAAGCAGGCAGCCGTGCAGACTCTCGGGAGGATGAAATCTCCCCGCCGCCCCCTAACCCGGTGGTGAAGGGCCGGCGGCGACGCGGGGCCATCAGCGCTGAGGTCTACACCGAGGAGGATGCCGCGTCCTATGTTCGGAAGGTACCTGCCCGCGGGGATGTCTCCTCTGATGAGCGTGCGCTGTTCCCAGCAGTAAACACAAATGGGGGGGGCCGTACTCCATCCTTGCTGTTCCTGGGTGCTGGGGAGCAGGTTTCTGCAATAATAGCCCATCAGAGGAAGTATCTATAGTGATTATAAAACAGCGAGTACTTGAGTTTGGGGGATTTTCTTTTCCGTGGTGGTGTTTTGCGGTGAAAGACCAGGCAGTACTTGTTGTCCTGCATTGTGGTGTCAGTTTTTTGACGTCCTCTCGTTCGTGTGGTGGCTTTACCCTTTTGCTCTGTAAGTGTCTTTCATCTCCATTGGCTTTTTCTCAGAGCCAGTCTGCCATTTCCAGTTATGCGATTAGCCTGAAGGGGGAGGATAATTGGGCTGGCAGGAGGTTGAGAGACTAACAGTGCATGATCACACTTCAGACGATGACAAGTTACCATAAAACGCTCGGGTGTGCCTCAGTAATGACCGTGGGTAAGGTGATTGTGGTTTGTTTCTCGGGTTGTTGACTAGGAACCAAACACCAGCCTTTCAATGCAGGCCTAGTTGTAGACAAAGGGGATTAATTAGTCAGTATTTGTTCACTCAAAGTCAGTATCTGTTCACTCAAAGTCAGTATCTGTGGGGTCAGAGATAGTGTGAGAGTGTTGTGTTGAAAATACTTAACTCGAAGCAGCCTTGTCTAAGTACCTAAGGTAGCTTGACATCTAATTGAAATGTCGGTTGCAGTCATGAAGTTGTTTTGGTTTATGGAATGTGGGGAATGGTCATTGGACTTCCTGCTCTTTCCTAGGTTATACCGAAAGATTATAAGACAATGGCTGCTTTAGCTAAAGCCATTGAAAAGAACGTACTGTTTTCACATCTTGATGATAACGAGAGAAGGTAGGTGATATTTTTTTTTCGGTACAGTTGGGATCCCAAACTAGCTGCCTCACTGTTGCAAGTTTTAAAGGGTCTTCATAATTGTTCACCTGGTGCCACTCCAGGCTGAAAATCTGGAAGCTCTAAGGTTAACTAACAGACTAAGGTCTGTTAGTTTTAAGGTTAATGTTTTGTAACACGAAGCCTTCTCTCTCTGCAGTGACATTTTTGACGCCATGTTCCCGGTTTCCTTTATTGCTGGAGAGACTGTTATTCAGCAGGGTAAGGGTGGCCGCTTTTATGGCAAGTGCTATTAGTAAAGTTGTGAAGTTTTTTCCTCTTTCAGCCTACCATCTTCCTTTTGGTATACTGTTGGATTTTCTTATTTCTTTAATTAAAATTTTCTCAGCTAAAAGTAAACGGCACACTTTGCCTAAGGGGCTAGTATTTCCCTAATGTCAGTGTAGTTTTGTTTATAGTAACTGTTAAAAGAAAATTTGTGCATTTTTACTTTGTAAGGAATTCCAGAGCCACATATATTTTATATATCTTTTATATGGATCGTTAACCAGTCAGAGGAAGATGAAGCAGGGAATAAGCCACACTCAGACTCTTCATCATCTAGCTTGTCTCTGTGTAAGGCTCTGTCCCTTCTGCCGGCTCTTACTTTGCCCACATACACTGACATGGAGCTCATCTTCTGGGTGTTCCTCTTTTTTCCTTTCTTATTTACTCTCAATATTTTCATGGGTTTTCATAATCCATGTATTTTCTTCTTTAGTGACAAGGTGATATGTTGTTACTATTGTATCTTGTTTGTTGTTTTAGATGACATAGTGGTTAACATTTCTAATTTCTATGCATACAAGTGGCTTGCTTAAGTTATTTTTCAGAGGCATCTTCACCATGAGATGACTGATGACCTGGTCAGTTTTATGACTTGTAAAATATATTGCTGGACTTTTTGGTTTGATTTGTTCTTTTTTAGCTTATAATTTGCTTCTGACTTTTTTACTCTCCTCACTTTTAGGTGACGAAGGGGATAACTTCTACGTGATTGACCAAGGAGAGATGGACGTAAGATTTAATAATAAAAATATGTTGAGAATCTTAAAAGCTTGTTATTTACTGCTTCTGAGAGTGTCTGAAGGACTATTACATCCTTGTATGTTAGATTCCTTTTGCCAGATGTTTTACTGACACCAAGAAAGGCCATTTTTACTGACACATAGACTTTCTAAAGGTACTTCCTTTGGTTGAGTGTACAGTTCGGAGCTTTCACTGGGTTAGCGGTTCAGGCATGTGCGCCTGCTTTGCAGGAGAAGGTCAGGGGGAGGCTTGGCAGGTCGTCAGCTGGGAGACTTGGTGCAGCCTCTGTCCTGTACATCTTGTCCTCCCACAAGAGTATTAGAAAACTCAGTGGCACAGCAAGTAAAGCGCTAACCAGCACAGTGCCTGGCACAGGGCTCTGTAAGTACACTTGTTCAGTGGCTGAGTTGTGTCCCACTCTTTTCAACCCCATGGGCTGCAGCACACCAGGCTCTTCTGTCCTCCACCGTCTCCTGGAGGTTGCTTATAGTCATGTCCATTGAGTTGGTGATGCTGTCTATAACCATCTGATCCTCTGCTGCCCCCTTCTCCTTTTGCCTAGTAAATATGTGATGAGCACTGTTAAGGCCTGGTTCACTTTTTCACTCTCATCGTCTGCACTGGGGGCCCTTTTCTTCCCAGATGATTAGGCCAGCTGTGTCATAGACACTCTGGGAGTTTGAGTTGTCAGAAGGCAGGTGCTTTGCTCGGTTGTGTTCCAGAAAGGTAACATTTTATTTTCTACAACAAAGTTCAGGATTCTGACCTTTTAAAAGAGTGTGCGCGTTTTTAATCCGTATATATTTGTGTGTGTAGAGATAACCAGTGCTTTTGTATTTTAGGTCTATGTCAACAATGAATGGGCAACCAGTGTTGGGGAAGGAGGGAGCTTCGGGGAGCTTGCTCTGATTTACGGGACTCCTCGAGCGGCCACTGTCAAGGCCAAGACGAACGTGAAACTGTGGGGCATTGACCGGGACAGCTACAGAAGGATCCTCATGGTGAGACCCGTGCGAGTGGGTGCAGCCTGCCGTCCAGGCTGTGCGACTCGCGCTCGACAGTGCTACCGCGGGAAGGTGGGAGTGCTTGTAACGGTTGGATGCTTGGTCTTAGCATTACCCGTTACACCGTTTGCGACAGAGGTCTTTTAGAACCGAACTTTGGCTGAAATAATATGGGAGATAAACACAGGGTGTGTGTGCAGTGGTCAGCTGATGTTTGCAACTGCCTCCGTTGGCCAGCGCATCTTCCTGTAGCCAGGAAGATCTTCACACGGACGGACGGCTTGATGGTGCTGTTCTGACGTTTCTACGATAGCAGTTTGAGTCCTTCTTTCTGTAGAGGATTGGCGTTGTGGAGCAGGACCCTGAGCTGGAAGTATACTCAGCTTTCCTTGGGGGCTTTTTTTTTTGGAGAACTGATGATTTGCTTTTTTGACGTTTCAGTCCTTGATGAATTCTTTGGCCATATACCTGGTGTTCCTTTTAGGAGCACGTTACCGAGAGCTTCTTACTGAACACAGGCCTACCGTCTTCAACAGGAGAGAGCAAGCGAGCCCTGGGTGACCGTTGCCAGCTTACCTGACACAGCGCTTGTTGCTCCACAGCGCTATGCGGTTTACACGCTTCAGAGACACGACTTTCTCTCTTTCATTTACAGGGAAGCACGCTGAGAAAGCGGAAGATGTATGAGGAGTTTCTTAGTAAAGTGTCTATTTTAGGTAAGTTGGAAAGTTGCATGGAGAATCGCTAAATTGAAGTGTTAGTGGTGCTTAAGGAAGTGGATTCTGTTTGCTAAAGATTGCTCAAGTTATCAGCATATTCTCATAGTAACAAAAAGCACGGAACTGTGAGACCGAGGTTTGGCCAAGAAGGAGTTTCACCTTGTGTTTAGTTTGCTGGTGGATGGCTGACCTCTTAGTTAGAAATCAGTGCTACTGATTCTTCCTGGAAGGATAGAAAGGCTGGACCTGTCCTCCAGACGGCGGCCGGCCGGTTCCCTGGGACTTGGTCTCCATGCTCTGTCAGTGAGTTTTTTTAGTTCAGGAAAGTGAGTGTCGCCAAGAATGTGTTTCTTCTGTGGACAGGTTTGGTGTCACTTGCTGGCTTTCTCTGAAAAAATGCTAGAAGTTTGAGGAAATGCAGAGCAGCGTAATGGGAGGTGCTGCTGTGGGATATGTTACAGGGACTTGGAGATGTTATTACAAGCTGCTCTTCATTGGGAGGGAATGGTGGATTTCATAAGGTCACGCAGTCTTGAATTGTTGCTTTTTACAGTGACTTGATTTTTGTGCCCTTAGTTTTCCTTTCTTGGAAATGATTACTATTTAGTGTCTTGAGTGTTAGTTTGGCCTTTGGGAACATAAGTTATTTTTTAGTTATTCTTTTTGGTTTTGTAAATAAATCTGAGTTATTTCTTTGCATTTCTGGAACAGATTCTTTTTGGGTCCTGTAATTGCAGGTTTGAGTTGCATTGATGGCAGTCTTTGGCAATACTTAATGATCACATTCTTTTCATTCCTTTCCCACTGGATGAGTTGGTGTAGGTTAGTCTGGCTTCTGGGCCCCTGGATTCAGGAGGGTGCGTGGGCCACCTGCAAGTGACGGGGGGCGTTGCTGAGAGGGGCAGTTGAGACAGGTGCCAAGTTGAATCTGAGCCGCACTGGAGTGTCTCAGTTGACTTTTTATACTTTTTGTTTTGAAGTTCTTAGCATGCCAGATAACACAGAGAAACTCTTTGGATATTTGCCTTTTAGAATCTCTGGACAAGTGGGAGCGTCTCACGGTAGCTGATGCATTGGAACCAGTCCAGTTTGAAGACGGGCAGAAGATTGTGGTACAGGGGGAGCCGGGTGATGAATTCTTCATTATTTTAGAGGTAAAGAGGGGGCAGCCCCGGAGGGAGAAGGGGGCGCTGGTTCTCAGTCACAGCTTCTGTTCTCGGGTCACCTGACACTCAGTTAAAGGTTATCGTCCCCTTTGAAATGCTGACACTTGCTTTTCTGCTAGGCCGCCACATTTTAAATGAGTTTAAGTCAGAATTGTGGGAGGTATTAGCCAGATTCTGACTTACTCAAATTAATCCTGCTTATACAGGCCAAACAGAACTCCACCACTCAACGTGCAGACTGTGAAATGATGTACATTTTTGTTAAAATCATGCTTTTGGGCTGTTTGGCAATAAAGGGCCCAGCTCAGGTCTTTAAATTCTCTGTTTTCCTGTGTTTTATATGCTCATGACCGTGGACATGGAGATCCACACAGCTAGTGTGCTGTGAATGTGGTCAGGAGAAGCTGCTGGTATCTCTCCGGCCAGGGGTTGAGGAAGTCTCAGTGAGCAGGGCCAGGCAGGAATGTGTCCAGGCTCTTCTGAGCCCCGGCGTTTCTGTCGCAGACAGAACTCTGTCACAGAGGCAGCAGGCAGGGACAGTACCTGGAGGAGCTGGGGCATCGCCCGCATGCCGCTGTGTCCATGAAGAGGCGGTGCGCCTGGGTCTGCCCTCCTCCCGCAGTTTCTCGCCTCAGTCCAAACCCTGGCAGTCCCTTGGCAGCAGGAACCCCGGGGATGGAGGTCAAGCCTTTGCTGACTCTCCAGTCCCCTTCATCACGTGAACACAGAAGATGTGAAGTAGCTGCTATTTGTTCTCCTTGCAGAGCTCTAGGTTGCACAGGGTGGTAGCGTGTCCCTGGGAGTGGGCCGTGTTCACGTGTGTTGCTCTCTGGTGGTCCCATCACAGGGCTCAGCCGCGGTGCTGCAGCGGCGCTCAGAGAACGAAGAGTTTGTGGAAGTGGGAAGGTTGGGGCCTTCAGACTACTTCGGTAAGTGGGTCCCGCAGGGTGACGTCCCTCCTCAGCAAGCGCCACAGTCCTTCCTGGCCTTGTTTTCCTTCTCCTGCGTTTCAGTTTTTACTTTAATTTTTTGGCTCTCAGAGAGTTTGACCTTGACTCAGTTAGTAGATACATTACTGTCTCATGTCTGTCGTTTGTTCTGAAGTGCAGATGTCGTGTGGCCTGGGCGGGTCTCTCTCTGCTCTAAGGGTGCCTCTCGGAAAGCGTTCCGGGAGTGTGCCCGCTCTCAGCCCCCTCTCCCCTCCAGGCGAGATCGCTCTGCTGATGAACCGGCCCCGTGCAGCCACCGTGGTGGCCCGTGGCCCGCTGAAGTGCGTCAAGCTGGACCGGCCGCGGTTCGAGCGCGTTCTTGGCCCGTGCTCCGACATCCTCAAGCGCAACATCCAGCAGTACAACAGCTTCGTGTCCCTGTCTGTCTGAGGCCCGCCCCGGCGCCCGGTCCGCCCAGGCCCCCACGCAGACGCTCTGTGCCCGCGCAGCGCCCTGTGGCCACTGGCACCGCAGCTTCTTGTCGGTTTCTGTTCAAGTTGCTTTTGTGGCACCGTTTTTATTTTGGAGCATTACTGAGTGCTCACACAGTTAAATAAATAGAAGGGTTCTCTGGAGACTTTGCTGTCCCCGCCTGTCTGTGCAGTGTTGGTGTTCACACCCCAGCCCCCGCCGCCCCTGCCCCAGCCTGGCTCGCTGTCTGCCGAGGGTTGACCCCGCTCCCCTGAGGTGCGTGGCGTCTGAGGCACAGCGCGAGGTTTCCTTGAAGTGATGCACGTTCCTGCTGCCGCAAGTGTTCTTTAGACTGTGGCCATGTGTGCTGTCTGCCTCTATGGAATAAATGATTTCCCACGAAGCTCTGAGGATTAGGAGGAACAGGTGTAGAAGAATCTTCATGTAGTAGGATGTCTGCCTGTAGTTAGAGTAGCTTAAGGGTGGAAATGCCCATTGTTGCTATGATACAACCAGTTCTTTTTCTTTTTTAATAAGTATTTGTATTTGTCAGGCTGATACGCCTGGTTTTGTTTATCTCTGGTTGTTAAGGTTTCCTCTTCAGTTCTGCAGCATGTTGAGGTGTGCCTGTCTATTCCTGCTTTCTGCATTTCACACCAAATCATAAGCCACAAATACCAGTTCTGATTTAACGACATCTGCCTCAGCTCACAGATTCTGATTAGACCTTCCTCTTTCCAGCTAGTGCCAAATACTCAGCAGCAGATGCTGAATTGATAATGAGAGTTCAAGGTCTGCATTCCTGGTTGTTAGCTCAGAGCCTCTGGTTAGCGTATGTCCTTCAGGTGACCCCAGGATGGTCATCTCTTAGGCTCTGCAAGCCCTGACTCCAGGAAAGATACACTCCATGTCGATGTAACAGAAAAATGGAAGAGGGGTTGCTAAAGGGGGCGATGGCGGGCAGACGAGTTCAGTGTTGGACTCTGCGCCCTGAGTTCACTGGGGCAGGGGACTCGGGAAGACGTTCTTTACTTGGCTTCAGCGCCCGCACCACCCCTCGCCCCGCTTTCAATCAGCTAGACTTCATGGGGGCTTGGGGGTGAGGTAGGATGTGTCTGTGTTACACATCCATCAGAGAGGCCATCCTGCTGAGAAGTTCTGCTTCCCTATCCGCTGTTTTATTCCCTGGGAGACTTTTCTGTGTAAACTTGTTTTGAGTCTTAACTGTGTTTCCGGTGTTTTCCAGCCCTATCAACCTTGTGCTGTTACACTCTTCCCTTGCACCAATGATAGCCCCACTGTTCATCTTTATTGTTTTTTAAACAGCATCTCACAGTTCCGTAATGTAGGCACTTCTGTTCGCATTGTGATTTTTGTAACCTAACATGTAGGGGTATATTTGGGAGTGACTACAAGTGTTTCTTTTTCCATCTGTATGCAACTGGCTCTGATTAGTAATCCCTTCTTACCCTTTCCTGGGTCATTAAATTGGTCATGGTACATGTTTTTCACAGATTAGAACAATTTTTAGGTTGTTACTAGTTTGGAGTATAAATCTGGGAAACATTTTATTTACATTTTAGTGTGGAATAGAAAGCCACCTTATTACATATTTTTTATTTTTCAAAATTATACTAAATGAGGATTTTTGATCTGTATTTTGTGTTTAGCTGCCTTTTTATATTTAAAAGATTAAAAATTGTTAATTAGCTTAAAGCTTAATTTGATCTTTGTTTAAATGCCAAACTGTACTTTAGAATGTCATACGTTTGCACAGTTTCCTGTATGTATAAAATCATGTTCGTGTATATTTAGATACCCACAATGCTTCGTAAATGAATTTTGCTCTTAAGTCATTTGGCTTTGCTGTTTACCCCTTTTTGTAGTTTTTAATCTAAGCAAACTGAAGTCTGAATTTAAAGATGATCACATTTTAAGCTTTGTCTTTGTGCAGTCTGGGTGTATATGCGAAATCACAGTTGCGTCGTTTGTCTCAGCGGACATCCTGAGCTTTAGCAGTCATTTCTGGGCTTGGTAAGGGAGTTTGAGATCTCCTGCTCTAACAGTGTGGACACCAAAGGACCATTTTGTATTGTTCCTGGTTACTAGTCCGATTATTCTGTGTGTGCTAATATACTCTCTTCTTTTTGTTATAGATTGTCTCAACGGTAGGTCAAGTAATAAAAGATTAAATAATTTAATTCTTTAACGAATCAGTCTTTCTTCCCTTTCTCCTTTCCTTCTCTTCTCCATCCCCAGTCCCCCAGAAACTCCGAATCCAAATCCGGTCCGCAAGGATGAAAATTGATTGTGAGTTAGGGGATGAGGGGATCATCGGAAGAATACGTTTGTTTTCAGTGTTTTCCAGTTCAGTTTGTCAGTGAATCTAAACTCCTTACTTTCAGGGTAATTGAGATGTACCGGATCTTTTTACTGAATGATGGAAGGAAAAGGTTCAATCAAGTCAAAGAATTCCTTTTCGTTAAGGGTAGACTGGTTCTCTGACTCCTGGATCAGCGTGCTCCTTGGTCTAAATTTAATACGTGCATTTGTGTATTTAGGTGTGTGTCTGTGTTTTGCACACATACAAGGTCATTTCTAATACTTACTCCTCAGATTTCTGAGGCATGGGATGGGTAATTGAGTCTGTTAGGATGGTAGATTTCGTTTCTTCACACCCTGCTGGAACTGTGCTGCTTCGTAGCACATGCGCTTTGTCCAGATGCAGTCACCTCCTCCCGCAGCCCACTGGAGTTCGAATATTTAACGGACTATAATTGAAGAGCATTTTCCTGGGTTGACTATACTGGTTGTAGATTAATTGTCCCTCTCAAACACTGGCTCATATGAAATCCTTTTTTAATGATGTGAGTGTATTGATGTCGTGAAGTTGAAGTTGTATGATGTTAGTTTTCTTAACATTGCCTTCTCTCCAACCACAAATTGACAGCTGAACCCGTTCTGTATTTTTGTTAGGCCCCAGCAAGTGTATTTCTAGGTGGGCTGAAACAGCACTGAGAAGCAGCGTCTGGATCACCATTAAATGTGACCCCCAAGTAGCTTACCAGGGAAGCCTGGCGAGGAGAAGCGGAAATCTCTCCCTTCTTACCCCTGGAATTTTACACAGAAGCCAGTGTTGCTGCTGAAGGACAAGTTTGTGAAGTGCAGACTCTTCACAGTTGGCACAGTCTGTGGTTCAGGGTCTGTGGCCCTCCCTAGTCTGTGGTGCAGAGCTGTGACTTCATCCTGATGCAGCCTAAAACCCAAACCCCAGATGACGAGGGTTGGTTCTTTTGTGAAAGCTCTGCCAGTGTAGATAAGCAGCGCTGTGGTTTCCCCAGTCACCACTAGGTGGAGAGCTTGTCATCGCCTTTGTTCACCTTAGAGTCATCGCAGTTGATCCTCGTTCCTCACGGAAGCTGTATTTGCGCATTTTGCAAACCTGCCTGCTCGCTGGGACGTGTCTGTACCCCCAGCTTAGCCCTTGCAGCACTGTCACGGCCACGCCCAGGCCAGAGTGGGGCGGAGGAGACGCTGTCCTGCCCGCCACATGCCCGGCCCGGGGCAGGCGGCACCCTGCCTCCTTTCAGACTTAGGTCTGTGATCCAGCGCCCTTCCTGTTGGTCTACTTAATGCCCCTTTTTTTTGGTGTTTTTGAGCTGCTCTGTCGGTTATTTCGCTGTTTAAAATGGCCCCAGAGGAGTTGTCAGCTTCTGGCTCGTGTTCTCGAGTGTGACGACCTTCTCTCAGGCGTGGGTTGCAGTGCTGTTGGCCACGAGCTCAGCATTCATGAAGCAACAGTAGTAGCTGAGGTGCTCACACACCCCACACACAGCAAAGGATCACGGGTTGGTTGGTGGGCAAAAGTGTAATGAGAGGCTCGGGGGAACCTGCGGCCCCGTGTTTCTAATAGGAGCAAACAGCTGTCTCCCCGACTCACTGTCTCTGGTGACTCTGTCTACCATTTTTTGGTGGTGGCAGTTCAGTTGCTCAGTCGTGTCTGACTCTTTGCGACGCCATGCACTGCAGCACGCCAGGCTTCCCTGTCCTTCGCCATCTCCCAGAGTCTGCTCAAACTCACACCCATTGAGTTGGTGATGCCATCTAACCATCTCGTCCTCTGTCTAAACCACCACCAATAAGAGAAGCAGCTACACTTGTTACAGTCCTAAGCCCAGATGCCCTCCAGGTTTGGGGGAGGCTGAGCTCCTCCAGACCTCTCCCTCCACCAGCTCACAATCTGTCTGTTCCCTTTCATGTTTTCACTTTGCCGTCGGTAATGACAGGAGAACACAGAAGGTTCTTACAGAGACAAGAGTTTTCTAGTCATGGATGTGTGGGAAGAACCTGATAGTCCCAAGACTGGGGTCTTCTGTTTTATGGTGTTTTTGACAAATAGTGGAGTCTTAATGTTGATGTTATTGAAAGAATAATGGTGTGTTTAGGACAGCTGAGTCGGGGCACCTAGGCACTGGGCACACGGGTCTCACTCGGTTCTGTTACTCTGAGTTTGTGAAGGAGGCCAGCGTCTATTATCGCGGCCACCTGAACACAAGAGGCTGGCCTGACGTGGAGCTGGGCTTAACCTGCCTGGGGCTCTGCCATTTGGGTGTTGAGACCGTCGGTTCTGTCCTCGGCCGCCCCTGCCTGCGTGTTTCCGGGCTGTCCCTCCGTGTGTCATTACCTGGTTCCCCCCACTCCAGAAGGAGACGTTGGCTCAGAGCAGGAGAAGTGGGAGGTGGGTGCCCCAGGGGCAGGGAGACGCCTCAGTGACGCAGGCCTCTGGGGTTAAGGTCCCTCTACTGAAGACTGATTTTTGTTGTAAAGTCAACAAACAACAGCTTCACAAGCTGGGTGCATTTTTGTGTTCGGTGGAAGAAACACTTTGGCACAGCTGTGACCCCCTAGGTTGTGTGATTTTAGTTCACCTCTCTGAGCCCCTCAGTTCCTTGGCAGTCAGGATGAGGTGGGGATTGTCTATGTGGCGGGAGCTCGGGGAGCGGCCGTGGTGTCCGCACCTTGGGGCGTGGCAGTGGGGGCCCCGGGGGGCCGGAAGCCCGTCTAGAGTGTGTCCCCTGGGGCCGTCCCTGGGCGCACGCCCGAGGTCCTGGATGAAGTCCAGAGAGGTGCTGACCTGGGACCCGCCTCAGCCTCAGTCTTACCCCGCTCATCACGAGCATCTGAGCCTCTGGCCTTCACCAGAAAAGCCGACCTACGACAGCAGCGCTTGTCACCTGCTGACCGATCAGCGTGAGTCCACTCCCGTCGCGTGTGCTGTCACGGGCTGCGGAGTGAGCGAGAAAACGTCCTATTCAGACGCAAGCAGGTCAGCAGAGACAAGGCTGGCGAGACAGTAAGTCCCAAAAACGGCTGGAGGCTTAGGAAGTAAAGTGGACTGAGCCCTGTCTGAGCGGGTGGCGGAGGGGAGGGCATCTAGAGCGTCAGACTGCTCCGGGCAGCCCGCTGCCCTCGGGGACTGGCGGGGGCACTGCCAGGTCTCACAGGAGCCTGCACTGGTTGGCGGGCCGGGTGGGCCCCGGCTGCCCTCAGGGACTGGCGGGGGCACTGCCAGGTCTCACGGGAGCCAGCACTGGTTGGTGGGCCGGGTGGGCCCCGGCTGCCCTGTTCCAGGCCGGGCTCGTGCCCCTGCCGGATTGGCCTTGTGTTGTCCCACTGCAGGACCCCCTCGCTTTGCCTTTTGTAGCTACTGACGCCAGTCCCGACATCCTTGATGCCAGTTCAGTCAGTGTTTACTCTGAGATGGAAACATCCTTTTCGGATACCCTGAGCAGATCCCTCTGTTTACCTCTTGTGATACACATCTGAGAGATCACAGGGGACGGCTGTGTTGAGACGGGGCCACAGTGATTGGCGCGTGAATAGAGTGAAGTGCACTTTAAACCAGCTGGAGAGTCACCATGAGTAGTTTCTTTCTTTGTCTGCTTGTGAGACACCAGATGTTTCTGTGTGGATCAGGAACCTCCTTGTGGCCATAATAAACACCTGGAGGAGTCCATCCGATGTCCTGCCATTTTATTTGTGACAGTTAATGCTGTCCTGGGAGCCGGGCTTCCAGGCCAGACCTGTGTCCAGGTTGCCAGTGGGCTCAGCAGGTGTCTGTGGCCTCGATGGAGCAGAGCTTCCCGGGGGAGGGGAGCCAGGCCAGTGCTCTGAGGAGGGAGGCTCGCTGGGTCACACTTCCGCTCTTTCAGAATCATCCCCTCGCCCTGCCTGCCTCATGAGCTCCTGACCCAGGCCCCAGCCTGGACGGGGGCCCTGGGGAAGCGGTGGTCCACACTCAGAGTCCACCGCGGCTCTGGTCCACTTTCCGGGGTGTGCCTCCTCCGGCCCCTAGCTCGTCGCGTTAGCCCGGCTGGAGTCTGGGGCCCACTGTCCCACAGGGCCGTCGGCCACCACACTCTGCTCCCCGTGGGCCTCAATGCAGTCCTGCACAGTCCTGAGGACGGTCTGCAGCCTGCGGTCCAGGGCGAGGAGGTGGGGCTCCGTGAGCACGGGGCTGAGCTGGTCCTCCAGCAGCGACTCGCGCATCACGTCACTGAGCCTGTAGTCGGCCTGGGCCAGCAGCTGCAGGTGGAGGAGCGTCTTCCTCTTTATCCTGGAGGACAGAGTCAAAAAACCCAGTTAGTAACAGTAAAGGGAGAAGCTTCCCGAACTTCCTTCTCTCCCCACTGCCCATTCTGGGGGGCTCGTGCTGCAGAGCCGTCTCCTCCCCCAGCGCCTTCTTGAGCACTCTTGAATGACACCCGGTAAGAAGGGACTGGATGGGGTGGCGGTTAGCGCCCTGCGGTCCTTGCCCAGTGGTCTGCCGAGCCGTCCGGACTCTCAACTGTGGCACCCCAGGCATCCGGGGCTTCTCGGGGGATCCAAGCAAGTGCTGAGTGAGAGCTTTCCCAGGAAATTTGAAGCCAACGTGAGAAGCCCCCAGTAGGTGAGACGGCGCGGGTGCCAGCCTTCTCAAAGGCCGTGGGCACTGCTGGCCCCACCTTGCTTCCGCTCAGCTCTATGGTTCTGATTTCTCTGTATCAGATTCTGAAATGGGGTTAGGCCAACCTTTAGGATTCCGATCTCTCTTACGTGGGGCTGTGACTTGGACTCACATGTAAGCAACTTAAGCGCCTAGCCTCGATCACACACAACCCCTGCCTTTCTTGCTCAGGAGGTGGGTGGCAGGGAGGGGGATACGTGTAAGTCACCCCAGGAAGTGGAGGAAGAAAGTGCAGGCTCCAGCAGGGAACGGAGACACTTTTGCTCCCCGTGAGCCACGTTTGTGTTCAGCCTTGGACGCTGCTGCCCAGCAGGTGTGTGGTCCTGGCCGGCCTGCTAACGCGCCAGCCAGGCTGGAGGCGGTCAGGGATGCTGTGGAGACGTGCTGACCAGATGGAGGCCTGGGGGCTTCCTCTCTTCCGACAAGCGCTTATAGGACTTGAGTCAGGATTCTGCTTAGACGGTGACAGGAGAGCGGTATTTACAAGCTACGTGAGCCGGGACACAGCAGAGGCCACCAGGCTTGGCGAGAGTGAGCGCATGCTTATCTGCGTGGCTTAAGGATGCAGGCAGGCGGCTGAGAGGTCTGAAAGCCCAGGCCCTAAGTCTCCCTCTGCGGGGGCAATTCTGCAGTTAAGGGACAGGAGATACCCAGCTTCCTGTCGTCCGCCCGCTCATGTCCTAGAGCAGCGGAAATGGGTGGAGCCCTGCAGAGCCCTGTGGGCACCGGAGCTGCCCCGAAGGGGACGCTCGCTCACCGGCAGCACTGGAAGAGCGGCGCCAGGATGGAGACCTCGTCGTGGGAGTGCCGGCCGAACCTGCGGGGGAGACAGACAGAGGGCGCTCGTGGGGCGGAGCCGCCCCCGCCCCCTCCCCCGCGTCCCCCCACCCTGCCCCCGCCCGCCCTCGCTGCGCGGCCCATGGACCCGGCTCCGCGTGCACGCCGGGCTCGAGGCCGCTGCCCCTCCCGCCCCTCTCCTCCTCAGGTCACACAAGCCTCCTCCAGAGAAGGCAAAAATAGCGCCCATTCGTCCCTGTATCCACCAGCCCGCGGGTGGAGGCTGACAGGAGGAGAGGGGCGCTCTGCGGCCAGCGGTGAACGCGGAGGGAGAGGGGGAGAGGGCCGCAGGCCGCCGCCTCAGCAAAGACGAGCGAAGGCAGGGCTTCCCTGCTGGCGCAGCAGGTAAGCGTCCGTCTGGCAACGCACAGGGCGCGGGGCCCATGCCTGGTCTGGGGAGATCCGCGTGCCGGGGAGCAGCTAAGGCCAGGTGCCACAGCTACTGAGCTAAGCCTGGGCCCCGGAGCCCGGGAGCCACGACCACTGAGCGCGGTGCTCTAGAGCCCATTAAAGATGGCACCACAGTGAGCAGCCCCGCTCTCCACACTAGAGAAAAGCCGTCACAGCAACAAAGAACCAGCAGCGGCGAAAAAGAAAAAAGAGCAAAGGCTAAGGAGCCAGGAGGGTCGGGAGCCTGGACGTGACCACGGAGGTCCCGCGGGGTGGGGGCGTGGGGCGTGCTCACCCCCGGGCGTTGTCCAGGTGGATCAGGAACCCGTCCTCCCCGAACTTGGTGAACATCTCGTAGTGGTGCCGGTCCATGTTTCCTGTGGAGGAGGCGAGGCGCTGGGGCCAGGCCAGGGCCTGTGGACACGGCGCCCGCCTCCCAGCTCCCTCTGGGGCCGAGGCTGCACCCGCCCGAGCCTCTCTCCCGGGGCCATCCCGCCGCCCCAGCCCACTGGGGTCCTAATACCTGCCTGGAAGGTTGGCCCTCCTTGCCCAGTGCCCGCACTGGGTCTGGCTCCCTGCCTTTCCAGAAGCTCACCGGCCCCCAGGGCGGAGGCCTGCACCCCTGCCCTTCTCCCGAGCCTGCCCATCCCCCGGGGGCTTCCACGGTAGATGGCAGGTCCCTTCCCTGGCTCCTCCCACTGCTGCACTTCCTACCTTCGCCCCACATTGCCACTGTGAAGGGGACGACTTCCATCCCCGCCCGGCCTCGCGTGGGTCTGCCCCTCCAGATGGGACAACCATTCACTCCTGTGGGAGGGTCACAGGGGGTCCCCGGCGTCGCACCCACCGATCAGGAAGTCGAAGATGGCCATGTCGATGATGTTGAGCAGGCGGCTGCTGCTGTTGTGCGGGTACGCCTGCTTCACCGCCTCGCAGTAGAGGGGGTTGACCTCCCACCTGGGGGAGGAAAAGCCGGGGTGGAGGAGTCCGGCCTCACCTCCCCTACGTCCCTGCCTCCCCGCTCCTGCCCGGGCTGGGGCCCGTGGGGACCCCCAGGAGGACCTGGGTAAGGGCCCCCGGCAGCGGCTGACTCGCTGCGTGAGGAGGCTCCAGACCTTTCACAGTGACCGGCCCAGCGGGGTGCTGCACTGACCACGTGCCTGGGCCCGGCTTCCTCTGCAGCGCCCCCCAACGGCCTCTAGGCTGCTGCTCTCTTGTCTCCCGAGCCATCTGCAGCCCCCGCCAGCCACCCTCTGCCACTCTCTGTGCACCAGAAGGCCCCCAGGTCCCTTTCATCTGGGGGGCTCCCCCTCAGCCTTCACGAGTCCCTAAGGATCTTCCACGGCCCCCAGAAGTCCTGCCTGTTCCCTCCTCTTCCCACCACGGCTGGAAGTCTGGAGGGATGAACCCATTCATCCAGTCGGCTCGTTCACTAAGCACCTGCTCTGTGCCCGGCCAGGCCCTAGGAACAACCACCTTGGGGAGCCCGGGTCCCCCACGGGCATCTGTGCCTTCTCACAGCCTGGCTGCTCTCTGCCCCCACGCTGGACCGGGGGGCTTCTCGAAGGAAGAACCCGGGCTGTCCTTTCGGTCTCCCTGGGCATCCAGCATGGGGTAGACAGGGGGCTTTTTATAACCATCCGTGAACTAAAGGGACGGCAGTGACACCTGCAGGCACATGGGGTGAGGCGGAGGGGCGGAGACAGCGGTGGGCCTCCCGAGGCCAGGTGAGCGCCCTTGGTCCCAGGACCCACTCACTCCTCTCTCCCGGCCAGCGAGTAGGAGCGGATCCAGGGGCTGGGCATGGAGAACCGCGGGGCCAGGTTGAGGGACGGCAGGAAGGCAGACAGGGAGCCCTCCAGCAGGTGCGGGCTGCCGCACACGGCGTACTCCGTCTTGCACATGTACGGACACTTGGCGAAGAAACACACGTTGTTCGCTGGAGGGCGGAGGAGGAGAGGACAGTCAGAGGAGGAGCAGGCACCATCCTCCTGCCCCAGGGATCCCTGAACTCGTGTCTCGGGAAAAGGCAGGAGGAGAAGACATGGCCTCTGCCATCTGTGGGGGATACCACAGACTCGCGCATCCTGGGAACCACCTCTCAACTGTCGGAGTCGAGACTTGTGGGCCCAGCCTACTGCATCATGCCCACACTAGCGGGGGCTTCCCTGGTGGCTCAGCTGGTAGAGTCTACCTGCGGTGCGGGAGACTGGGTTCCATCCCTGGGTCAGGAAGATCCCCTGGAGAAGGGAATGGCAACCCACTCCAGTATTCTTGCCTGGAGAATCCCATGGACAGAGGAGCCTCGGACATGACTGAGTGACTGACACTCGAAGTCTCTTTTTGCTTTCTGTCTGGACACGTGACATCTGCCTCCGGGGCTGCCGGCATCAGAGTTCAGGGCCCGCACGGGCACCTGGCACCCAGCCGTCTCGGTCCACAGGTCACTGAGTGTGACTGTCTGGAGGCCCACATCTGCAGGCGGCAGGCGGCCACCCAGGAACAGGGGACCGCTGGCAGGAGGTCAGACCGTACGACAGCCCACGCTCTCAGACCCAGAGAAACGCTCTTGCCAGAAGCCCACCTGGAGAGACAAAGAAGACGCTCTGCAGGATTTCATTCCTGGTCACCTCCAGGATCTCCCTGGTGACGTTGACCAGCCTGCCCACGGTTGGCGGCACCCGCCGGAAGTCCAGAATCCTGAAAGAGACGGAGGCCTGTTGAGGTCTGAGGGATGACCGCCTGAAAGAAGTGGCCTCCACTAGAAACGGACCTGCTGAGAACTCCCCAGCGGTGCAGTGGTCAGGACTCTGTGCTTCCACTGCAGGGGGCACAGGTTCTATCCCTGGTTGGGGAACTAAGATCCCACCAGCTCCCAGGCACAGCCAAAAAAAATAAAGAAATGGATGGGCCTTCCTGACTGCACCCAGTGGAGGGTGGGGGTTTCAGTGTCCAAGGCAAGCGTGCACCCCAGGGGCTGGGGGCGTGGGGAAGGACTCTATCCCATCAGCCCTTCCGGGCAAACCCCAGCATGACCCCGTGCTTGGCTCAGAGCTCCTCACGCTCGTGTGCACATGAGTCACCCCTAATCCTGTTCAGATGCGCTTCTGAGTCAGCGGGGCCAGGCTGAGGCTGGGATTCTGTATTTCTGGAAAGTTCCAGGGAGGGGACTGGGGTGCTGGGCTGCCAGTCCCCAGACCACACCTCAGCCAGGAATGATGGGCAGGCAGGGGGCTGGGAAGTTCGGGAATGTGCTTTCGCCTTTTCACAGGCCAGGAGGCACTATGGGGAAGTGGCAGGGGGTGCATTCTCCCCACTCTTAGGTCAGGAGACTGAGCCACCGGCAGCCTGGCAGGGCTCCTTTCCTTACCAAGCACTCCTTGTTACATTAAAAGGCCTTGTGTTTTGCGATCCCCGGGGCTGATGGGTTGTGTTGGGTTTGAAGGCATCACTGGGATCCACCAAAAAAGTCCGGCAGGAGGAATGGAGTGGGGAGGCGGGGGTGGGCGGGCTGGGGCGCCTCTCGCGACTGGCCTCTGCAGCCAGCACCACCTCCGTGGGGCCAGCGCTACCTGTCCAGGTGGAAAGCGGCGATCTCCGCATTATGTCTCTGAAAGTCGATGAAATAGAAGAAGTCCTCGGGCGTCTCTTCATCTCGCTGCTGTCTGGAAGGAAGGGAGGAGTCAGGCCCTGGACTCAGTCCTCAGGCGGGAGCCTGGGAGCAGAGCTGTTACAGGCAACTGGCTGGAAAGAAGATGCGCATCTGTGCTTTCCTAGCTCGCACAGGGGAGGGGCCCCACGTAGGAGCGGCTGGAGGCCCCTCTGCTCTGCTGGACCTGCAAGTGGGAGGAGCCAGGCTGCTTGTAGGACGCTGACCGTCCTGTAGCCCCCTGCCCCCTCCTCACCAGGCCTCCCACTCAAGCCGCTTTGATGACAGTGGCTGATTCTCTGAAAAACCCAGTCGTTTAGAGTGAAGAAATGCACTTCCCTGCAGACACACGGAGGACGGGGTGCTGGCTAGCAGACCAGAGGTGGGGTAGACTCGGAGGCCGAGGACTGAGAGGCCGGGTCCGAGACAGAACCTTATAAAAGGAAAAGTGCCCCAGAGATGCGATTCAGCAGGATGGACATTGGAAGAGCAGGAAAGTCCTGGGTGCGTGGACCCACCGTCCGCACAGAGGCACCTCCACTGGGTCGTGAGACCGGCCCTGCCAGAGATGGGAGGGAGGCTGGCGTCGAGGATATTTGTTTATAAACATTAAGAAATCTCTACTGCATCGCTGAAAAGCATCCCCTGCCTGGTCGTGAGGAGCCGGCTGCTGGGTATATAAGCTCAGAAAGGCGTCTCCCACTAGTGCAGGGCGCCCTGCCTGCTGGCCCCGCGGTGACTGGCCTGGACGCCGATAATCATTTGAAGAGGGACGGTCTTGGAATAATTTTATAATCCACTGCGTGGGGCTGCACGGTGGCTGCAAGAGTGATGTCAATGTCAACAAATGTCATTTTGTGGAAAGCCGTTAAGTAAGCAGCACCTGCCCGGGAACAGTGACGTGCGCTCTGCTGAAAAACAGCATCCTTGGAACTCCCCCCGCGCTCTCGTGGTTAAGACTTTGCCTTCCAAGGCAGGGGGTGTGGGCTCCGTCCCTGGTCCAGAGCGAGCTAGAATCCCACATGCTTGTGGCCAAAAAACCAAAACATGAAACAGAAGCGACATTGTAACAAATTCAATAACGACTTTAGAAAAGGTCCAAATAAAAGAAAACCTTCAAAAAACAAAACAAAACATAAAAGAAAATCACCAGCCAGTCCTGGAAACCACAGCAAGGGGCTGCCCAAAGTGGGGACTCTCAAGGGCACAGCCACTTTTGAAGTACAGGCTCCCAGGGCCAGGCCTGACCCTGGGCTACGCGTTAGCATCGCCCGATGTCCAGGTCTGAGGACCGTCTGTGTGTCCTGAGCTTGCTTTAATTCCTAAATTCTGTATGTAAGAATACACGCTCTGGGAGTTCCCTGATGGTCCAGTGGTTAGGACTGAACCCTTTCACTGCCATGACCCATGGGTTCAGTCCCTGGTTGGGAATCTAAGATCCCATAAGCCGACTGGGGAGGCTAAAAAAAAAAAAAGTAAAGAAAAAACAAAAATTGAAAAAAGAATATACGGTCCTTCAGATGCCCTTCTGGATTTTCTGAATCATCATTTCATCTTTGCACGGCACATTGAGGCATGATTTTAAATTTGAAAATCATTTACTTCCCAAAGCCTGACTAGCGTGGATATATTTATTACGGTTGTTGTTTCGTCGCTAAGTCGTGTCTGCCTCTTTGTGACCCCATGAACTGCAGCCCACCAGGCTTCCCTGTCCTTCACTGTCTCCCAGAGTTTGCTCAAACTCATGTGCATTGAACTAGTGATGCCATCCAGCCATCTCATCCTCTGTCATCCCCTTTTCCTCTTGCCCTCAATCTTTCCCAGCATCAGGGTCTTTTCCAATGAGTTGTATCTTCACATCAGGTGACCAAAGAACTGGAGCTTCAGCTGTAGCATCAGTCCTTCCAATGAATATTCAGGTTTCTTATTGTATGTACTGTATTATGGGCTTTCCAGGTGGCTCAGATGGTAAAGAGTCTGCCTGCAATGCAGGAGATGTGGGCTTGATCCCTGGGTTGGGAAGATCCCCTGGAGAAGGAAATGGCAACCCATTCCAGTATTCCTGCCTGGAGAATCCTATGGACAGAGGAGCCTGGCGGGATACAGACCGTGGGGTTGCAAAGAGTCTGACATGACTGAGTGAATAAGACTTTCACTTCTGTACTGTATTACATTACATCAAAAAAATAATCTCTGTGGTCATCATTTATATTACCCAAAGATAAATTTCTACTTTCCTTTTATAAAAAGGGACAAATTCTGTCTACATTGCTTAATAGAAAAAAAATGCATGCTTTTTCAAGAAGTACATTTTAAAATGATACTCTGACTTGGGACTAAGCTTTATAAAATGAAGATTAAATTTTTATTATGGCTGCCACAGCTGGGCGTGGGGGTGCAGAAAGCAGTCACCTACCTCATCGGTTTGAACATGGCCTTCCCGAAGTCTGAGAACCTTAGAACCAGTTTGAGGTGGACGCCACTGGGTTTCACGACTGCACGGGAATAATGGGGGGTTAACGGTGCTTCTGGGCCCAGGCTTGGGCTGCGGCCCTTCTTCATCCCACAAACCCAGCCCGTTTCTTCTCTTCTCTCTCACTTGAGACACTAAAGACTAGAATTTGCTCTCAAAGCCTGCGGAGTAAAGTCCGGTCAGGTTATGGAGAGTGTCCAGGGACTCGAGGTAAGACTTTTACTGCTGTTATCGGAAAGGGGCACACAGCGCAGGTTTCCCCAGAGGGACACTCTCTGAAAATCCCAAAAGGACATTTTCCTGAGAAGAGCTGACCTCTTCCTCTCTGCTTCAGCCTTGCCTTAGAGACTCTGAACCTGCCACCTGTCACGTCGCACTGGACTTGTGACCAACATCTCTTCCTAGTAAGACTGGACACCCAGGCGGTGACGGGGCCTCGTGACACCTGAGGGGCCCCTGCGAGACCCTGCCGGCGTGTGCTGCCTCCTGACTCCCTAACCCTAACCCTGACTCCCCTGGCCCTGCCCCTCACCTTTGCCTTCCAACAAACAGCGGATGGCAGGGGCGAAAGTAAAGAACAGGGAAGCCCCAGGCCCTACAATCTTGTGTCTTTTAAGCCTTTGACAAGTCAGGACACATGGACATTTCTGACGTGTGTTCAGTTCACTGAGGCCAATGGAGGAGGTTCCTGGACCGATGGTGACTGTCTGTGGCCTCAGTGTCTGTGAACGTCTGAACCCCAGTACAGAGCACCCCCTCCCAAGGACTGCACCCCAGGCCCATCTTTGGCCTGCATGAATCTTCACCCCAGGGAGTCAGCTTGGCTGCCTGAGACGCTGTAGGGTTTCTGCCATGCTGACGCCTGGGCCTCCTCCCCCAGGCCACTGACCACCCCTCCCCCCCGGGTCACTGTCACTTGTCGCCGGGTTGACAGACACTTCCCTGCCCCACGGCTTCCTAACTCTGAAAATGTACTCCAGTCCCTCGAGGATTTTGTGAGAACCCAGATTCTGATTCAGAAAATCAGAGTGGAGACCAAGACTCCGCTTTTCTAATCAGCTCCTCGACCCCGCGACAACTCTGGGTGGGGGCCGCAGGCCGCCCGACCGGGCCCACCTTCCCTTCTGTGCGAGTGCGGAGAGGAGGCAGGGGCTCATGCCCCTCCGCTCGCTACCTGGTCCCCTGGGGAGGCCTGTGGGACCTCCAGGTTGCCGCCAGGTACCGGGTTCCCAGGGTTAGGGGGTGGGGAAGGGGCGGAGCCACGGCTAGGGAGGAACCAGAGATGAGGCGGGGCCGGGGACGGAGTGGGGCGGGGTCAAGATTAGGGGCGGGGCCACAGCTAGGGAGGAACCAGAGATGAGGCAGGGCCAGGGCCAGGGTGGGGCGGGGCCAAGGCCAGGGGCGGGGCCACAGCTAGGGTGGAACCAGAGATGAGGCGGGGCCGGGGCCAGAGGTGGGGTGGGGTCAAGACTAGGGGCGGGGCCAGTGACAGGGCGGGGCCATGGCTAGGGAGGAACCAGGGATGAGGCGGGGCCAGGGGCGGGGCGGGGCCCGGCCACTTACTCTGGGAGCAATCGCAGGCTCCAAGCAGGGCCTTCTCGTCCTGACTGTAATCTGCAAAAAGGATGAGAAGGCCTGTGAGGACATCAACTCTAGTTCAGACATCAGAGGAGGGAGAGTGGGAGGCGGCCTGGGGCCCTTGACTGTTCCATAGGGAGTCTCCCCGAGCCCCATTTGGGGCTGCAATCTCCCACCCTGCTCCATCCTGACCTCGTGCTCCCTGGCCCTTCAATGGACATTCCAGCTACGCCTGTTGGGGAAACCGATGCTGTTAATAGTTTGGAGTCTGCAAATCCCTCAGTGTGTCCCTTAGGCTGGCGTACTGCTTGTGACCTGAGACAGCAGGCCACCACTGGGTCCTCGGCCAGGCTGCCTAAGCTTTCTGAGGCTTAGTGTTCCCATCTGTGAAACAGCAATGACATTGTCTATACTCAGTGGTCCCCAGCTTTTTGGCACCAGGAACCAATTTCGTGGAAGACAATTTTTCTACCCACCTAGGGGTGTTGGGGGGGATAGTTTCAGGACGATTCAAGCGTGTTATACTTATTGTGCCCTTTATTTCTAATCTAATGCCCCTGTTGATCAGGCAGGAGGTACCAATTAGTGGCCAGGAGGTTGGGGACCCCTGGTCTACATCATAAGATCACTGTATGAGAGACAGTGGCCAGACTGGAAAGGCGAACAGGATCAACAGTGACATCACCTTTTTAGGTACAGACACCTCCTGTGCCTCCCTTATGAGATCATGGCCGTAAGAGCTCTTTCAAAGGTTAAAAGATCAATGTTTGTGTTTTTCTTCTTCTTTCTCTGTTGAGTGTCAGAATCAGCCCTCTACTGTTTCACCCTGGAGCCCAGCCTGAGGTGGTTTCCCAGCCTCTCGGGGAGAAAGTCTCCCTGCTGGTCTGTGACGCTCACCAGCGCTGATGGTGGGAAAGTGCCTCATGTCCTGGAGGAGTTTGCTGACGACGGGGCTGGACCGGGGGTACAGGCCGTGGCGGTTGATCCCCAGGTGGAACTGGACCCAGCTGGCCTCCTGGCGGAGCTGCACTGGGGGTTCCGGGGACGTGAGGTTCAGCTGCTCTTTGTACATCTTGCGTCGTCTGAAAGCGTGAAGAGTGTTTCTTCAGTTTTGGGGAAAGAGAATGCAAAGGCCTGCAGGAGCGCCGCATCTGGACGCTCCATCCGTTCTTTCGTTCCTTCAGCAAGACCACGAGGCATCTAATATACACGAGGCTCGATATGAGCTTAGCTACTGTGGGGGGGCACAGCGGCCACCAGACTCCCTGCCCTCAGAGCGCTTACAATCCAGTGAGTGAAACGGCCTGACAGGTCCACAGTGCCACATGCACATACACAAGCACCTAACCACAGACACTGACAAATGCTGTGAGGGACATGGGTGTGGTTGAGAGTAAATTTAGGGGCCTCATACAATCTGGTATCTCCGGGAGTGATCCTGGGCCTCTTCCTGGACTTTGCCACGAAAAAGTCTATATTTTATATTTCCCAGTGATTTCTTGACCTTAGGAGGCAGGAGATAGGAGAGAGAAGGTAATTGGTGACAACGAAAAGGATGAGGATCAGGGTCAGTACGGAGAGCTGGAAGCTGAGTTAGATTAATTAGTATGTCCTATAAGATAAGAAGAATTAATTAGCCATGTACAGATTGTTCTGCTCAGGAAATTTTCTGCCAGCACAAAAAAAGCAAAGTGAAAAACAGCACCACTGCAGTGCAGAGGCTCAGAGTCTCGTCTGGGAGACAAGTTGCGTGTCTGTGAAATATTCAGAGCAAATGTGAGGCAGTTGTAGATCAACTGCTAGACACGTGTTCAGACTAAAACGTCTTGACCTGCTGGGGAAGGGACAGGCGGCTGTGTGGCCAAGTGTCAGAGGAAGACCCAGGTGGGCGAAAGTGGACTTCAGGGGGTTCACATGGGTGGCGTTTGGACTGAAGAGGAGACGTGCTCTGGGACTGGGGACAAGGTGCACACAACTGCAAGAGGCAGGCAAGGGACAGGCGTACCTGAGGATCGGGGAGGAAAGGTGGACAAACAGATGGGTGCATGGGAAGATGGAGCCCTTCAGACTGGAAGGCAAGGCAAGGCGGTACCGGTCATCTGGCGAGTTAAGTGACGGTGAGGGTCATGTGGGTTGATGGGGCAGGATTTGGGTGTCCTGCTACATCCTTATTTCTCTTGGGAGTGATCTGAAAGACCCTTGAACTTAGTGCCTTGTTCCACTTACAACATTCCTACCAAGGTGTTGTCTATTTTGTACTTGGTCAGCTCCTGTGAAGGGGGTGTACAACACCCAGAGTTGTTGTTCAGTTGCTCAGTCGTGTCTGACTCTTTGCGGCCCCATGGACTGCAGCCCCCCAGGTCTCCCTGTCCTTCACCATCTCTTGGAGCTTGCTCACATTCATGTCCATTGAATCAGTGACGCCATTCAATCATCTCCTCCCCTGTCACCCCCTCCTCCTCCTGGGCTACACCCAGGAGTAGCCCAATCCATCAGGCTAGCTCTGTGAGAAAGCACTTTCCAAAACTGAGCCAAGATCTTTCCAGAGCTTCCCCCGCGGATCTTGGCTCTACCCCACGAGCTGATGCAGAATAGCTTCCTTCCCTATGTTGCAGCCTTCTGAATATCGGATGAGGGACCGCACGGGCCGGTCTCCAGGCTGACTTTCTGCATCCCGTTCACCTTCCCTCTAGGCCACAGTGCGCATCCGATTGTGACCTGGTCCTGGGGTCCCTGAGCTCCTGCTGCTGTCATCTGAAATGTGACCCGTTAAACTGCGGCAGCCCCTGATGTTTACCTGCTGGGCCACACCTGCCAGCTTTTGCTTACTTTATTCACATTCATCTGTATTTTATTCTGGTTCCCAAGGCTGCTCTGAGGCTAAAACTCTGGGACTGCTTAGCTCTGCCAGGAGCCTGGTGGGAAGGCTGCCCAGTCCTGAACTGCGTCAGGCTCCCTGAGGTCGGGCAGCTCAGAGAAGAAGTTCAGAGAAAGAGAGACAAGGATCGCGGCCAGACTGGACTGGGCAGGGGGGCGGGGTCGAGTTTTCTTAAGTGGAGGTGAGAGCTGACGGCTTCTGGTTATAACAACAGTCAGGGTTCCAGCCTCCAAACAGAAAAATAAACGTGGCAAATTAAGTGTCACTTGTGACAGCGGACAAGCTGCTCTTTAAATGTCCATGTTTACCTTTGGGTGGGGACTCAGGACTCTCTGGGTAGCTGTTCAGCCCCTGCCAGAGCCTGACCCACAACCTGGGCAGAGCAGGGGCAGAGGGAGAGAGGGCGTCAGGGGATCCTTCCCACTGGGCCTGTTTGTTTGTTTGTTTTTTAATGGTTAAGGTAGAGCTGCTAAGAGTCATCTTTTTTTTTTTTTTTTTTAGAAATGTTTGTGTGCCCTTTGTTCCCTGGGGACAACCAGCAGAGACTGCCTGAGCTGACTTGCACAGGGAGCTTGACAAATGCCATCGTGAGAGAATTTACAGCACGGAAATTGGCCAGTGGTGCATATCAGGGCTTTTTCCCCTAAAGGAGAGCCCGTTTTGCAGCCTGCTGACCTGCGTTCTGACTAGGGTTGTGTGCTTGCAAAGATAACAGTGAAAAAAGAGGTGACCAACCAGGACTTACTGTATAGCACAGGGAATTCTGCTCAGGAGTCTGTGGTCACCTAAATGGGAAAAGCATTTGGGAAAGAACAGATGCACGCACGTGTACACCTGAACCACTTTGGTGCACACTTGAAACCAACACAACAGTGCTACTCATCTGCGCTGTTTACTCACTCAGCTGGTCTGACCCTGCGACCCCATGGACTGCAGCCCACTAGGCTCCTCTGTCCGTGGCATTTCCCAGACAAGAAACTGGAGTGGGTTGTCATTTCCTTCTCCAGGGAGATTGTTCCCACTCAGGGATCGAACCCATATCTCCTGCATTGGCAAGTAGATTCTTTACCACTGCTTCAATATAAAATAAGGATTTAAAAAAAATGGTGAACACAGAAGCTACCCGCTTTTTACCCCTGTTTGCTATACCCAATGAAAAAAATAAAGTAGATTTCTAAAAATGCAACTTAATGTGGCAACAGTAAATATCACTGTATGAAAAAATATTATATGTACAGAGGATTGCTATGTATAATATCAGCCAAGATATTCCTGGCAAAGTAGCCTTACTTTAAAGGAAGACCTAAAGTAGATGAAAGAGGAGAGTGAAAAAATTGGCTTAAAGCTCAACATTCACAAAACTAAGATCATGGCATCTGGTCCCATCACTTCATGGGAAATAGATGGGAAAACAGTGGAAACAGTGTCAGACTTTATTTTTTGGGGCTCCAAAATCACTGCAGATGGTGATTGCAGCCATGAAATTAAAAGACACTTACTCCTTGGAAGGAAAGTTATGACCAACCTAGATAGCATATTCAAAAGCAGAGACATTACTTTGCCAACAAAGGTCCGTCTAGTCAAGGCTATGGTTTTTCCACTGGTCATGTATGGATGTGAGAGTTGGACTGTGAAGAAAGCTGAGCGCCAAAGAATTGATGCTTTTGAACTGTGGTGCTGGAGAAGACTCTTGCCAGTCTCTTGGACTGCAAGGAGATCCAACCAGTCCATCCTAAAGGAGATCAGTCCTGGGTGTTCATTGGAAGGACTGATGCTGAGGCTGAAACTCCAATGCTTTGGTCACCTCATGCGAAGAGCTGACTCACTGGAAAAGACTCTGATGCTGGGAGGGATTGGGGGCAGGAGGAGAAGGGGATGGCAGAGGATGAGATGACTGGATGGCATCACCGACTTGATGGACGTGAGTTTGAGTGAACTCTGGGAGTTGATGATGGACAGGGAGGCCTGGCATGCTGCGATTCATGGGGTCACAAAGAGTCGGACAGGACTGAGCGACTGATCTGATCTGAAAGTAGATACCAAAAAACAAAGCACGAAGTACTGACAGATGTTGCTTTCATCGATAAAAAGAAAACCTGGGTTACAAGTCCCGTGACCTTGAGGGAAGGAGGAAACACCACTCTGCTCCTTTTTCTCTGCAGAACTGGAATTTTCCACGAAAACTGTTTCCTGGAAGAAGCAGCACCTCTTTTAGATTTAAAAAATATATATAACATTCTTTACTTTTGAATAGGAAATATTTGCATGGTTCAAAATCTTAAATTTCGGAACCCTCTCTTCCATTCATGTCTGCTTGTTCACCGACTTCCCGTCCCCAGAGGTAACTGATGTGGCCAGTGTTTTTTCCCTTGTCCCTCTCCACTTTTATTCTTATGGATTTGATAACATCCGCACTGTCCGGAAACTTGCTTTACACTCTTGTCAATAGTTGTCCTATACAGCCCAACTTGTGTGGTTATCTACACAAACTTCACAATTACAAAACACTTTAAAAATGGAAACCTTAAAAGGGCTTAAACAGGCGTATTGAATAGCATTATTATAGTGCTTTCTTGCATTATTGATGAGAGTGTAATTGGCACATCTTTGCAGAGGGCAATTTTCCATTTCAGAATTATATTCAGTGGGGCTTCCTAGGTGGCTCAGTGGTAAAGAATCTGCCTGTCAATGTGGGAGACGCACAAGAGACCCAGGGTTCAGTCCCTGGATCAGGAAGATCTATGGGAGTGGGAAATGGCAACCCTCCAGTATTCTTGCTTGAAAAATTCCTTGGGCAGAGGAGCCTGGCAAGCTAAGAGCCAGACACAACCGAACAACTGAGCGTACACATACACACCCCTTGACTCAGCAATTTAATTTCTGCAGCTTATCCACCTTGCACACGTGTGCAAGAAAGTGTGTTCACAGATGTTCACTACAGCGCTGTTTGTGTGTCCCTGGTGGCTCAGACAGGAAAGACTTCACCCATAATGCAGGAGACTTGGGTTCGATCCCAGAGTTGGGAAGATCTCCTGGAGGAGGGCATGGCAACCCACTCCAGTATTCTTGCCTGGAGAATCCCATGGATAGAGGAGCCTGACCGGCTACAGTCCATGGGGTAGCAAAGAACTGGACACGCCTGAGTGACTAAACACACAGTGTTGTTTATAACTACACAAATGGAGAAAATACAAGCGTCTATGATAGGGTATTACAGGGATGGCTCTGTATTTAGTGACATAGAAGAATTTCTAATTTCAGCACAGTTTGTGGAGTGGATCTCATGTTTTTGTTGTTGTTAAAAATATTGTTTACATACACATATAAACACAGACGATTTGCTGTGCATGACAAGTACACAAACATTAGTGATAGCTGGCCTTAGGGGGTGATGAGGAATGACTTCCACTTTTTACTTTACGTATTTCTGTAATTTTGCAATTAAACAACTGACGCACACAAAAACTGCCTTTGCGATGGTTCCTCCCCGCCTCATGCTGTTTCTCCCGTGGGAATGCCCGCCTCCGCGTTTTCTTCTCCAGCTTCCAGGGCCAAACTCCCTAGGAATGTCCTCTTTGAAGCGTTTCCAGCTGTACAGCTGAATGTGAGCTTCTCTCTCGAGCCTGCAAATCTGTACACACTTCCCATCTCTTTTGGTGTCCTCGCCGTATGTAACAGGTACTTGACAAATCCCTGGGGAATGAATGAATGTGCTCCTTATCTCAGCTGCAGTGAGAACTACCCTCTGTATTTTTCTGGAAAGACAGTTAGTGGGAATCACAGGCTTACTCAGGAGAAGCTGACCTGCATGCTGTTCGGATAGCGTAGGTTTGCTCTGATGCTAAAGTTCCCTGAAATCCTGCCTGCCACTCTTCCCTCTTTCTGACTGTATCATCTCATAAATTTCTCTGTTCTCCTGAGTCAGGACAGCCTGAACTGATCTTGAGGATTAATTTCTGTCCTTTCTGCTGAAATAACCAGTCTCTCTTTGGCATCTGGACGCATGTTCCCTGCCAAGAGCAAGGGTGCCAAGCCCTCTCAGCAGAGCTATTTCAACTGCATGACTTAGAATTTATATTTTGCTACATTCGCTGGTTACGAAGCAGTGATGAGAAGTGACATCCTCTCTGCTTTACTGAGGTCCCCTAGGGAGGAATCTGGTGATTATCCATGAATTATTTTCTAATTAATTTACTGTGTCCCCGCCCTGCCCCGCTCTGTTCATTCCCCAGCATGTTTGGAAGATGCTGAGTCAGGTGCAGAAGTACCCCATCACCTGGCTCAGGACAGATGATCTGTGGAGGTTCACAGAGTCCAGACCATCCGCATGTAAGATCCTGAACAGCAGGAGGGAGGCAGGAGAGGCTGGCAGGTGCTCAGGCAAATTCCTTCTGCTGGAAACAGTTCCATGGTCCTTGTGCGGCCGCATTGGGAGGGAGATGGGGGCACCAGGGAAAGATTTCAGAGCCACGTCGTGTGTTTTCTTCCCAACTAAACTCTACGTTTTTTGAGGGCAGGAACCTGCCTAAGATTTTTGCATCTTAGTATTTGACAAAGTGCTCTGCGTGCAGGAAATGCTCTATAAATAACTGGTCCTTGGATGCCCGAACAATTTTCCTGCTGCAAAAACTCCATCAGACTCCAAAATACTAGCATCAAAAAACTCAAGGGGAAAAATGTTTGGAATACAGGGGTCACACTGTCACCCTAGAGTTCTATCTCTGCTGGATGGGAACGCACAAAGTTACTTTCTGACTTATTTATTATCTTACTCATTTCCTGAATTTCCAAAAGCACTCTGCCATAAAGAAAATTATAAAAGCATTACGGTGAGCCTCTGAGAGACTTGGCTTTCTACCTAAATCTGTGCATCTGTTTTATCCATATTGTCTGTTTCAATATTCTTATCCTTGACAATGGTCATAGGAAGAACATTTTCCCAGAGTTATTTTGTTTGGGTGGTGACAAGTTTGGAAATACCTTCCTCTTTCTTATCCTATTTCTCTTGTGAATAAGAATGATCCAGGTTTAATGGGACCTGATGCTTATATATTTGGAAGACAATTTCTAAGAAAAAGAGTACAAAACTGTGATCACAAAATCAGGCATGAGTGACTATTTCTTTGGAATGAGAAAGGATGTCAACAAATTTCTAGAACCTTTTTTTCATACATACATAAGATTTCATACATAACATAGAAATACATCTTGATTGCAACCTGCCTCAGAAATGCACTTTATTTCTGAGACCACTGGGCCCATGCAGGCTGCATGTCCCCACGACAGAATTATCTGGAACAGAGGATTCTCTCCAAATGCCCCTCAGCAGTCTGGTGGGCTTTCCACTGAAATCCCTGACATCAGGGAGCTATAGTCAATATCCTGGGTAAACCATCATGGAAGAGAATATGGAGAAGAACATGTATCTATGGGCTTCCCTGGTGGCTCAGCTGGTAAAGAACCCACCTGCAATGTGGGAGACCTGGGTTTGATCCCTGGGTTGGGAAGATACCCTAGAGGAGGGCATGGCAACCCACGCCAGTATTCTGGTCTGGAGAATCCCATGGACAGAGGAGCTTGGTGGGCTACAGTCCATGATGTCGCAAAGAGTCAGACACGACTGACTAAGCACAACATATATATATATATATATATATATATATATATATATATAAACTGAGTAACTTACATCAAACCAGTCCCTCCTAAAGGAAATCAGTCCTCAATATTCACTGGAAGGACTGAGGCTGAAGCTGAAACTCCAATACTTTGGCCACCTGATGCGAAGAACTGACTCACTGGAAAAGACCCTGATGCTGGGAAAGATTGAAGGCGGGAGGAGAGGGGACAACAGAGGACAATGAGATGGTTGGATGGCATCATCAACCTGATGGCCATGAGTTTGAGCAGACTCTGGGAGTTGGCGATGGACAGGGAGGCCTGGCATGCTGTGGTCCGTGGAGTTGCAAAGAGTTGGACATGACTGAGCGCCTGAACTGAACTGATATTCATATATACTGAGTCACTTTGCTGTACAGCAGAAATTAACCCAATATTGTAAACCAACTATACTTCACTACAATTAAAATAAAATGAACCCTGTGATTTTTCATAAACAGGCCGGGACGTCTCCCTGCTGCTCCATCCTGCAGATGCCAACAAACAGCACAGCCCCACCTTATCCCCTTCTGTTCCCCTGCCTCCCACTGCATTTATCCCTGTGTCTTTGAGGCCAAGACAAGTCCACGGAAGCCTTGAGCCCATCTTACACCCAATAGCTTCTACCTCCCACCCCACCCCCTTATATTCCCCCCTCAACTGATAACCCCAGTCTGTTCTGTACATCTGTGAGTCATATAATGCCATAATGCTAAATCACTGCAGATGGTGATTGCAGCCATGAAATTAAAAGACACTTACTCCTTGGAAGGAAAGTTATGACCAACCTAGATAGCATATTCAAAAGCAGAGACATTACTTTGCCAACAAAGGTCCGTCTAGTCAAGGCTATGGTTTTTCCTGTGGTCATGTATGGATGTGAGAGTTGGACTGTGAAGAAAGCTGAGCACCGAAGAATTGATGCTTTTGAACTGTGGTGTTGGAGAAGACTCTTGAGAGTCCCCTGGACTCTGCAAGGAGATCCAACCAGTCCATTCTGAAGGAGATCAGCCCTGGGATTTCTTTGGAAGGAATGATGCTAAAGCTGAAACTCCAGTACTTTGGCCACCTCATGCGAAAAGTTGACTCATTGGAAAAGACTCTGATGCTGGGAGGGATTGGGGGCAGGAGGAGAAGGGGACGACAGAGGATGAGATGGCTGGATGGCATCATTGACTCGATGGACGTGAGTCTGAGTGAACTCCGGGAGCTGGTGATGGACAGGGAGGCCTGGCGTGCTGCGATTCATGGGGTTGCGAAGAGTCGGACATGACTGAGTGACTGAACAGAACTGAACTGAAGCTTCTTTTATGCTATAGTCATTAGTTCGTTGTATTTTTTTAGGATTCCACATATAAATGATGCACAGTATCTCTATTTCGGTCTGGCTTATCTCACTTAGTCTGACTTATTTCATGACACCTTCCAGGTCCCCCCCATGCTGCTGCAAATGGCAAGACCTCGTTCCTTTTAAAGGCTAATATTCCACTGTATAAACCACATCTTCTCTATCCATTCATCCGTGGATGGACACCTAGGTTGTTACCATGTCCTGGCCGTTGTCAGCAGACCTTGCCGACTTTGGGCGGCCCATCACAATGAGCTGGATGCTATGGCAAGCCTAGAGGGACATTCCTGGAGCTGGGACTCTGGTCTCAGTGAGCAGCCTGTATCTCTACCCCAGCAACAACTTCCAGACCTGTCGCCGAAGGTGACAGTAGATGGGACACCCTGGAGAAGATGGCAGCATGATCTCTGGTTCAAGGGATCCCCGGAGTTGAGGCAGGAACTAGCAGGTAGCTTCCAGCTGGGCCAAGCTTCCCAGATTCTGGTCCTGGGCCCAGAGCTAAGCACCGAAGTGACCACCAAACATCACTCGCTCCATGCAAGCAAAACTGGAAAGAGTTGCAAAGCGTAGCCTCTCAGGGAGAGTCTCAGTTACACAAAGACAGTCGAGGCTCTGAGAAGTCCTGCGGTCAGGCCTCCTGTGCAGGAGGCACTTCCTAAACCTTTCCGTTCCGAGCACAGGAGGGCATGCCGTGGATTCTGCGTGGGTACGATGGACTTTGAGAAACACCAAACATTGACACTGAGCCCTCACTCTCACTCCAGTGTGACCGTTTACAGAGCGGAGGGCCCACGGCTGAGAACGACATGTTCCCATAGGATCCCGCCTCCGTGGTGTAGACCCGAGGTTCTCGACTAGGGGCAACCGCACCCCTCGTGGGTGGCACCACTGAGAGACATCTTGGCATCACGGCTGGTGGGGGCAGTGCTGACGGACGCTACCAAACATCCTGCAATGCATTCTCCTATTTTATTTAATTTTCTGTTGAGCCCAGCAAGACAGAAAATCATCTTCCCCAAATGTCAGCAGTGCTGAGGCTGAGAAGCCCTGGCCCGGAGCCACAGAATCATGAGCAAATGAAGCACTTAATCCTCTGATAACGACCTGAAAATTGCTGTGATGGGTTCTGGACTCTGAGAAACTCAAGATTTTCCATACACAGCCTAAAACCCTCCTCAGGCTCTGCTACCCTCCCCCTGCACACTCTGCCCAGCAAAAATTTAAATATTATTTAATTGTTTAAAAAAAGACAAGTGTGAGTCAGCAGCTGTTTAGCTGTCCCGCTTGTACCAACCCAGCAAGCATATGGATAAAATAGCAACACACGTGGTACTTGCAAAAGAGGCAATGTTGAATTTTGGCTTTTTTCATCCTCTGACTGTGAGACCTGAAATAAACAAATAAATGTTTCTCTCTCTCTCACACACACACAGTAAACCAATGACACTGACATTGGATGGCTATTTCACCATTTCCCAAGGGCAGAAAACAGAACTTTAAGTCTAAAGGCAGTGCTCAGAGTGAACTAAGGAAAAAGAAGTGCCTTAAAGACCCAAACACTGGATCCTTCAGTAAACAAACGGTGACCCAAATATACTTGTTTTCAACAGTGTTTGAACTTGGCCTTACCGCCTGTCACCCAGGCCTTGGCTGCCCCAGTAGAGAGGGATCTGAATTAGGGGTTCTGGAGGGGGGTCGCATAATTCCATGGTTGGCAGGCAGATTTCCCTGCGGCTTCCCTGCAGGTTAAATTCTCCCCAGCCCTTGGCCTGTGCACTGTGCTGATTTGCATGTATTATTTTTCCATCTGATTTCCCCACGGAGAGGATAATTGGTCTCCTTTCCTCCTCAGCCCAAGAAGTGACCTGTGGGGGAGGGTGGCCTGCTGAGAAGCGGATATGGTTTCTGTTCGGGTGGAATTTCACCCACCCCTGTTCTAAGAAGGTGGCGGACTCTGTTTCCTTGTCTTCTTGTTGCTGTTCAGTCAGTCCCAAGTTGTATCTCATTTTTTGTGACCTTAGCCAGCCAGGCTCCTCTGTCCATGGGATTCTCCAGGCAGGAATACTGGAGTGGGTTGCTGTACCTTCCTCCAGGGGATCTTCCCAACCTAGGAACTGAACCCTAGTCCCTTATGTCTCCTGCGTTGGCAGGCGGGTTCTTTACCACTAGCGCCACCTGGGAAGCCCCAGCTTTTAAAGGCTCTGGCCAGGAAGTGACGTTGCGAAGTTCCGCCCACAGGCTGGGCTGGAAGTTGGCCCACGGGCCTCCTGGCTCCCAGCCGCGAGGAGGCTGGGACCCACTCGGGGGCACGTGGATTCTGGGGCTTCCGCCCCCAGCCTCGGGCGCTTGTTTAGCATCGGAGGCATCACTTTATTTAACGCTCTTATACCTGCGTTTCTGAAGAGCTTATTACAAATGGCTCACTTTATTTAACGCTCTTACACCTGCGTTTCTGAAGAGCTTATTACAAATGGCTTTTGGGGTTCCCCCCTGCATTGTCTTAGTCTAACTCCCCGAAGTCCTGGGACCAAACTACATTTCTCCAAACTACACGGGAGGAGATGAAGGTCCGCATAGGTGAGCGGACGACAGAGTCAGTGGAAAGGGGGAGCCTGACACCACGGTTCTGAGCCGAGACCACTCTGCTCTCCCACGGAGGCCGCACAGACCGTGAGGCTTTGCAAGGAATATCGAGGCTATTAGGGCTTCCCAGCTGGTGCGGTGGTAAAGAACCCGCCTGCCAATGCAGGATAGACGAGAGTTCTGGGATTGATCCCTGGGTCGGGAAGATCCCCTGGAGGAGGAAATGGCAGCCCGCTCCAGTATTCTGGGAAACGCCGGGGACAGAGGAGCCTGGCGGGCTACAGTCCACAGGGTCGCAAAGAGCTGGACAGGACTGGGCACACACACACACACACACACACACACACACACACTCACACTGAGAATGCTGATAGAAACTTCTTAAGCATCAGGATGGTGGTGGAAACACTGAATCCGCTGGTCTGTTTTCTGTTGAGAAAGTAATAACTGTACCAAGATTTCACTGAGATTTTGCTAACTGGGCTGATTTCCCAACACAAACCCCTTCTTTCCTGATTGAAATACAATCACTTCCTCCTTGGAAGCGGTGTCGCAATAGACCCTGTGTTTCCACTCAGGCTTCACTGGCCCGGCCCATCCTGACCTCCCGGAGTCATGGCTCAGGCTTGGTTCACGGTGAGAGGTCAGAGCTCGAGCCGGAGGGGACGGAGGGCGGGGGACCAGCGCGGGGAGGGGCGCTCAGAGGCCAGCCCTGGCGGAGAACCACGAGGGCCGCGGTCACGAGAACAGAAATCAGGAGGAAGAGGAGCAGCGACCCCGACTGGGCCAAGAGGCCTGAATGAAGGAAGGCGATCGCTCACCCTCACCTCGCTCCTGGATCGCGTCCAGTGCTGCCTGAAGCACTGTGCAGGTTTTATTCATGGTTCTTGCTCAGTTGCTCAGTCGCGTCCGACTCTTTGCGACCCCATAGGCTGCACGCAGCACGCCCGGCCTCCCTGTTCCTTCACTGTCTCCCGGAGTTTGCTCAAACTCATGTGCACTGAGTGGGTGATGCCATCCAACCATCGCATCCTCTGTGTTCCCCTTCTCCTCCTGCCCTCAGTCTTTCCCAGCATCGGGGTCTTTCCCAGTGAGCCGGCTCTTCACATCAGGTGGCCCAAGGATTGGAGCTTCAGCTTCAGCATCAGTCCTTTTGTCAAGCACTGTCTGAAGCAATTTGCAACTTTTACTCGTGGACTCCTCCCAGAAACTGCTTATAAGGTCAGTGTGACTGTTACTCCATCCACCCTAAAGAAATGGGGCCCGGATGAAGGCAGCACAGGTGAACTCTCCAAGGTCGCCCGGCTAAGAAGCGGCAGATGTGTGATGAGACTCCAGCCTGGAGTCAGAACGTGGGGGAGAGATTCCAGTAACGCTTTCACCCTCGGTTATAAAAACAAAGAAATTACAGTATAACCATACAAAGCAGGTCTGTGGAGTATAAGGGCGGACGAATTCGGCTCTTTCCAAAGCTTTTGCTGCTTACTGACAACCTCCTCTCTGGCAGGACCGCACAGGCTCTCTGCATCCAGAGCAGAGAGCTGGACGCGGTGCTGGCCGTCCTGCCTCTGGGACGCTGACTGCTGCCCACCAGTGCGCTCCGGTGGCATCTCAGCTTTGTCTCCAGGACCCAGCCTGAGACGCAAGGCAAAGTTGCCATCACTGCTGCACCACGGCCTTTGACGTCCGTGTTCCGGTGAGACCCAGCTTGTCTGAGCGGCCATCCTCGTGTGAAGGTGGGGGTACCAGTGCCTCTCGTAGCGGGCGGTTCTGAGGGTTCAAGGTGATGGTCCGTGGGGTGGGGCCAGCCCTGCACCCATGCAGAATGGCTGTCACCCATTTTCAATGCCACCAGCTCAAGGTCAGAGGGAAAGGTCCCCAGTGAGGCAAGAGCAGCCTACTGAACTGGCTTGATAAGTGCTTTGTGAAAAAAAGAGAAGAGGAAAAGGAGGATTTCTGCCAAGTCAGTGAGAAACATCAGCTAATGGCTTTCCCCAGGTGTGTGTGTGCGTATGTGTGTGTGCACTTGTGCGAGCACATGTGTGCCTGTGTGTACATGTGTGTGTGTGTGTGTGCACGTGTGTGTGTGTGGGGGGGCGCATATAATTTCTGGAGTTGTTCTTTCAGTCGCTCAGTCGTGCTGACTCTGTGACCCCATGGACTGTAGCCCACCAGGCTCCTCTGTCCACAGGATTCTCCAGGCAAGAATACTAGAGTGGGTTGCCATTTCCTTCTCCAGGCGATCTTCCTGACCCAGGGATTGAACCTGGGTCTCCTGCATTGGCACGCGGGTTCTTCACCACTGAGCACTGGGGAAGCCCTGTAATTTCTGAGGTAGGTAGACTAATTGCAGATGCCCCGTCTGTGTTTTCCCCCTCGGTAAGCTCTAGATATCACAGTGCCTATGGAGAGATGAACATGCATATTTTCTCTCTGGAAGCAGCAGCAGAGGCTGAGGCAGGCCAGGGCTGGGCTGGAAGCTCCGGGGTTTTTTCCTGGCATCTGGAGAATGCAGATCCTGCTTCTCGTGTCTCGTGCACCCAAGCAGGCATTAAACATTAATGAATATGGTGGGCTGTTGATGGAAATCAAATCACCCACACGGAACACAGAGCAATAACCAACTGGTGGTGCTTTACCTGCTGCTGACTCAGGGCGGTGGGAGCCAGGCCCTCTGCCCTGTGCCTTACCCTGGAGACCTCACTCTGCCCTCTACCCACTGGGTCAGGTCTGCGGCCCACTTTACGGAGCAGGAAACCGAGAAAATGAGCCTCAGGTCTCCCAGTGTTTATGTAGCAGAGTCAGGATTTAAACCCAGAGCTGCCCAACCACAAAGCCTCTGGAGTTCTCATGTATTCACTCATTTCTTGTTGTTCAGTTGCCAAGTCGTGACGGACTCTTTGTGACCCCATGGACTGCAGCACGCCAGGCTCCCCTGTCCCTCACCATCCTCCAGAGTTTGCCCAAGTTCATGCCCACTGAGTCGGTGAAGCCATCCAACCATCTCATTGTCTGTCATCCCCTTCTCCTCCCGCCTTCAATCTTTCCCAGCATCAAAGTCTTTTCCAGTGAGTCATCTCTTCAAATCAGGTGGCCAAAGTATTGGAGCTTCAGCTTCAGCATCAGTCCTTCCAATGAATATTCAGGGTTGATTTCCTTTAGGATTGACTGCTTGGCTCTCCTTGCAGTCCAAGGGACTCTCAAGAGTCCTCTCCAGGACCACAGTTTGAAAGCATCAGTTCTTCAGTGCTCTGCCTTCTTCACTCATTTGGAAACACTTATCAAGCACCTGCTGTACACAAGCAGCATTTTAGACTCTGGGGTCATATGGCCAAGAAGCAAGCAAACATCCAGCCTTCTGCCTGTTTCCCGTGGCAGCCCTAACAAGCAACTCAGACTTGGGGGCTTTACGGACATGTGTTCTCAGAGTTCTGGAGCCACGAGTTTGAGACTGTGGTGTCAGCAGGGCTGCATTCCTTCCGGGAGGACCCACTCTTTGCTTCTTCTGGCTCCGGTGGCTGCTGACGTTCCTTGGCTTGTGGTCACGTCCCTCCAGCCTCTGCCTTCTTGGTCCCAACATCTCCTTTCCTGTCTGTGTCTAAGCTCGCTCTGTTTTTCTCTTGCCAAGGACACGTGCCGTGGGATTCAGGGCCACCCACGTACTCCAGCCGGGTCTCCTCCTGTCAAGACGATTAAGTACCTCAGCAAAGATATTTTTTCCAAAGAAGATAATGGTGTTCTGGGGATCGGGGTTTGGCTACATCCACTCAGTTCAACACGTCCTTGAAAAGCTGACAGTCCAGTGAGGGTGTACCCGAAGCATGCCAGTAAATGAGAGGCCAGTACGGCGTGACAAAAGCCGTGATGAAAGTCACGCAGGAGTTGGTCAAAGAGGCCGGGCCTCTCTTTGGGTTGGAGGGACAGGACAGATTCTCCGAGTGGGCCACTTTGCAGGCTGTCCTGAAGGACAGGAGTTAGCTGACCACCTCCAGTGGTGCCCAGGGTTCTCGCCTTGTTCACCTGCTTGCTTATTTACACTTTAAAGAGTAAATAACATTACGGGGTGTGTTAGGCACAGCAACTGCCCCCCACCCCCGCCCAGAGAGTGAGAACGAAGCATTGTCACAGATGCAGATAAAGTGATTTTAAGCATCACAAATCACAAGTGGCCTAAACAGCACTAGCTCAGTTCCTGCCAAAAAGAAGGGCTGCAGATCCACTGCTATAAATCCAAGCCCATCATTTTTGGCTGACCTCCTTTGACCTTTTGACGGATTTACAGCCCATGGCAGAACAGAACGCCACCTCATCCAGTTACCTGGGGTGCACATTTCCGAGTTTAACCTGGAGGGGCCCCTGGTAAGTTACACTGCTCAAATTAAGCATCCAATGGTCGCTTTCTTGATAGCTTTTTAATACCTAAGGTGAGCACTGGCGTATCGTCTATTCTGGTGTTTTTCCAGCCAGACGTGTTGTGGTCACATTCCGCAGCACGTGGGCTTCACGTATGGACCTCCCGTTGGCTTGCCTGTCACAGCAGATCCAGGCGAACCGGCCGAGGAGGCTGCGGGCTGTCCCAGTAGTCTGGCCCCTGTCTGGGCTCTGTGGCTTGAGGCCGGTGGCTTGAGTTCCCTTGCCCGTCCTGTTTGAGACCTTCATAAAGAGCCTTTGTTCCCACATCCAAGTTCAGTTAATTAGCAGATCTATTTCCCTGTCCCAAATGACGACCCTGACGACCACACTCCAGGCACCCCCCGGAGTCTCATCCTAAATGCACTGCTGCTCAACGCCTATCAGAAGCTCTGGCAGAGAGAGCAAGATCTGCTGTGTAAATGGTAAAGTGCTCTTTTGTGTAAACAGGAAAACAATCCTTTTAAAAATTGAAAGTAAAATGGCAGCTGCATGGCCTTCCTAGGCATCATGAGATGTGCGTGACTACAGCGGGCTTCGCGGGGCTTCCCCTGAACACATGTCCATGACCTAACCTTCAGGTGGCGCTAGTGATAAAGAATCTGCCTGCCAATGCAGGACCCACAGGAGACACGGGTTTGAGCCCTGGGTCAGGAAGATCCCCTGGAGAAGGAAATGGCAACCCCCTCCAGTGTTCTTGCCTGGAGAATCCCAAGGACAGAGGAGCCTGTGGGCTACAGTCCATGGGGTTTCAGAGTCGGACATGACTGAATGCTCATACCTATCCTATCCCTAACCTCTGAAACCTGTGACCATGACCTTACTTGGAAAATAAGGGCTGGGAGCAGCTGGCCTCTCCCCAGCCGATTTTTTTGGATCTGCTATAACAGAGGTAAGTAACGTTCTTGAGGTGAGACTGTCTTGGATTATCCAGGTGAGTCCTGAGTCCACGACCTGGGTCCTTATAGGAGACAGACACAGATGGAATGGAGAGTCCCTTGGACAGCAAGGAGGTCAGACCAGTCAACCCCAAAGGAAATCAACCCTGAATATTCATTGGAAGGACTGATGCTGAAGCTGAAGCTCCAATACTTTGGCCACCTGATTTGAAGAGATGACTCACTGGAAAAGACTTTGATGCTGGGAAAGATTGAAGGCGGGAGGAGAAGGGGACGACAGAGGATGAGATGGTTGGATGGCATCACTGACTCAGGGGACATGAGTTTGACCAAACTCTGGGAGATGGTGGAGGACAGGGAAGCCTGGTGTGCTGCAGTCCACGGGGTCACTGGGGGAATATGACTGGGTGACTGGACAACCACAACCTGAGTTCACAACCTGCGTCCTTATAGGACAGAGACAGACACACAGAGGTGAAAGAGGAGGCGAGGCGGTCAGGGACGCAGGGGCTGGAGTGATGCAGGCGGCCACCGAAGCTGGAAGCAGCGCAGAACAGATTCTCCCATAGACCCTCCGCGGAGCCTGCTACCTTGCCCACACCTTGGTTTCAGAACACAGACTCCAGAACTGTGAAAGAGTAAGTTTACATTATTCCAAGCAACCAACAGTGGCTTAAACAGGGGCAATTTGCTACGGCAGCCCTGGGAGACGAATACAGTGACTGAACTCCCTTTTCAGACCTTGCTCAGGAAATGCTAAGAGATCCAATGGCTCAGTGTGCATAACACAGCTTGGTGTGCGTTTTCTCATATTCTGTCAAAATTACCTTGAAGCACAGGTTTTCAAAATGCAAACGGAAGCAATCATTTTCAGAACCTGTGAAGCACCTCCAGAAACCCTGGAAGTTCATGAAGCACACTTGGAAAGTGCTTGTCCAGTGTTTTCACTCAGACAGAAGAAATCCTGGTTGAGGGGGGAGAGAGCTTGGAAAACAGGGCTGCTGGAGCTTCAAGAAGAACCACAGACTCACCCTCTTCATGTTAAAAAGGAGGCAAGTGCTTCCCTGGGGACTGACACAAGGCATCCTGGGTCCCAGTGGAGTTTTGAGAGAAAGACACATGAGCTCACATCCACTCCTCCTTTGGACTCCTATAAAGAGAGCACGGTTGATTTAAAGGAAAGCCCAAATTAATAAAGATTCCTATCCTCTTGCAGGAATTCTAATGGTTGGTGTAAAAGATTTGCACAATAGGAACTTGTTAACAAATGAATTTGCTTTAAAAATGTCTTATTGGGCTTCCCGAAAGGCTCAGTGGTAAAGAATCTGCCTGCCAACGCAGGAGACATGGGCTCTATCCCTGATATCCGGGAAGAGCCCACGTGCTGCGGAACAGCTGAGCTGCTGTCCCACAGCTAAGCCTGTGCTATGGAGCCCGCGAGCCGCAACTAAGGAAGCCCTCGCACCCCAGAGCCCGTGCTCCGCGGCAACAACAGAAGCCTCCGCAACAAAAGCCACGGCAATGAGAAGCCTGCACACTGCAACTAGGGAGTAGCTCCCGTTCGCCACAGCTAGAGAAAAGCCAGAGCAGCAACAAACAGCCAAAAATAAAAATTTAAAAGGTCTTATTAAAACTCGAGAACGGTGGCTATCAGAGTCAGAAACTGCAGCAGGCACAAGTTGAGAAAATGTCTAGCTCACGCCCGTCACAGAAGTTCTTCCAGGTCACTTGAGGTCTGGGCAGCCAGCCTGGTTTGGGGGAACTGTTCTTCCCACCCTGAGCCACGTGGCTCGAATAGAGAGCATCAATAGAAAGTTTCCAATGACTCCACCTCCCCAGAGCCAGTGATTGGTTGAAGCGCCTGCACTCCTCGGAACTGGACCAATCATAACCCTCTACAGCCTGGCTGTCCCAGGTCTGGCCAATCAGCGACTTTGCCCAGGATCTTTCTTTTTGGAAATCTGAGAAGCACTTTTCTCTCTCTCGGGTCCCAGTGCTCTTGGGGCTCCGAACCTGCAGAGGGGATTAAGGCAGGCAGAAGGACTAAGCGACAGAGTAGAGCTAGCTGACCTCACCGAGCTTTGGTTACTTGATTCTCCACATTTCCTTTAACTGCTTGCATTGGTTGGAGTTGGATTTCTGTCGCTTGACATCAAAGTATCCTGAAGAGAGTAGGCAGCACTTTGCAAATATCATGTACTATTTCTTAAGAAAATAAACGTAGCCACAGAATGCAAAGTATGTGTAAAATGTAAGGGAAATATAGACCTCATCAGTTGAACTGGGTAGGATCCGATGATCCCGGTTTAAAAAACAACGCTGCAATGAAATGTTGGGGAATCGGGGCTTGACTTGATGATGGAATTGCAGCTGGTCAGTCTGACTTCCTCCAGAATCTCTAAGTGCCCGGAGAAGCACAGGAGGCAGAAATAAGCAGCTGCTGGTGGTGCAGGATTCCTAACTCAGAGTTAAAACAAAACAAAACAGGAGCTGGGCTGTGAGTGCAGATAAACACACTTTCCCCACAAATTCACTACTCGGCCACTGAAGAAAATGAACCAGAAATAGAAAAATTCCGGTTATCCCGCTGTACAGCACAGGGGACTCAGCTCAGTGTTCTGTGGCAGCCTGGGTGGGAGGGGAGTTTGGGGGAGAAGGGATGCATGTGTATGTGTGGCTGAGTCCCTTTGCTGCCCACCTGAAACTATCACAATATTGTTAATCACCTATACTCCAGTATAAAATAAAAGTCCCACTTAAATGGATGAAACTCGGATGACAATCTGTCCCTCCACACAGACTCCATTGTGGTGAGCATCACGAAAAATGAGCTTACCCACGGCCCATGCGCTTGACCCGGTACAGACAGCTGAAGGCCAGGGTGCCACGTGAGAGCTGAACTCGGCTTCCCAGGGCTGAACAGCTTTCCTTTTTCTTCTGCCAGCAGAACGCTCTTCTCACCCACCCACCTCCCCCGAATTTCCTAAAACCCTGTCTCTTCCCAGGCCGTCTTACTTTCATCGTCCAGCTCTTCCGTTCATCTGCCCTCGTGCCAACAACTCCTTCAGTTTTGCTCTCCTCTCCACATTTTGCTGAATTTTCTTACAGGTTCTTGGCTTCTTAGCAGTCACAGTCCTCCACCATGTTCTATCCCCTGTGGCTGTCCAAATTTATCGGGTTTGTTACCAGAGAGTCCAATAAAACAGGCCTTCTCTGGGTCTTAGCTTCGCCTCTTGTTCCAGACGAAAGATGCTGGCGGGCTCCAGGTCTTGATTTCCAAGGTCGGCCTCCAGGGACCCACACTCCCAGATCCCGGCGTCTCCAGGGCACTCAGACTCAGGGTTGGGGTTGATTTCACATTTCCACTGTAAGACATCCTGCCAAGTGACAAGCCATAAAGAGAACTAGGCCTTTTTTTCCATACTGTGGTTTTCATTAGTCCTGTGTGTGTGCGCCTGCCTATAATAACAGGTACTCATATGCTCTGACTCCTAGAACTTCTGCTCCATCCGGGCTGCAGCTGTTTGGAATGGTGTCCCCGCCTCGGCTTGGAGCCACGCGAAAGCCGACTTCAGCAGAACCCTCAGGTCCTCAGCAGTGTCTGGTTTAACAGATGATCACGGGGAAGACACAGGTCGGCGCCTACAGAGGGGTGAGTGGGGAGTGCTTTTGGCTAAATCAGGGTTTCTCTGTGGTTCCCGCTTTTTTAAATGCATGACTTCTTGGCTGCTCTTTCCTCAGAAAATGCAGGAAGCTGAGGAAATTCTCTCTTTTTGGCAAACGGCACCTTCTCGACTTTCTTCCAGGGCTTTAAAAAAAATTTTATTTTGGAAGTTGATTTTATTTACGTTACTGCAATAGAGAGAGCACCCCTGGTCTAAATGCCAGGATGTCTCAGTAGGAGGGTTTCGCCTGAGACTTTCAAAGGGGGAAGAGGCAGGTTATAGGTGGGATGACTTGTTTTTGGTCAAGATTGTTTTTGTTCAAGGCTTTCATCCCCCACAGGGGCTAAAAGGATGTTGAGTAACAGCCCCCAAGTCCTGAGGTCGTCTGTTCCTAATTATTTGTTCCACAGATATTCACTCTGGCTCTCCCGTAGGGGGAACCACGGAACAGATGTATCCGTGCGACCACGTGCAGGCTGGGGGCTTCTCATGCCAGGAGCGAGGGCCATTCATGCTCATGTGACAGCTGCCGTGAGGCTGCACAGTCACAACAGTTCCCGTGATGCTGTAGGGGAGGATGCGTCCCGTCGGGGAGGGACCGGCGTGGAGGGAGGTGGCCAGAAACGCCTTTCCCAGAGAGGAGAAATGAGGACCTGGAGCTTCCAAGGATGCAGAGGGCTGGAGCTGATGGTGAGACCGCGTGGATCCTAGCCCCTCGGGGTGCCAAGCCCGTCTGAGGTTTGCCAGCTGCCTGACACAGAAGGCAAGTGGCCACCAGCTTCCCATCCCCGGTTTTCTCCAGAAAACGAAGTCAATGGTAGTGCTACGTTTGTTTTCTATGCCGAGGAGCAAATTACCGCCACCCTGGTGGCCTTACGCTACCCACACTGACCCGCTCTCCGAGCTGCAGGTCAGGGTTCCAGCTCAGCGTGACTGAGTGCCCAGCGCAGGCTTCACAAGGCTGAGGTCAAGCTGTCCGCCAGGCTGCGTGCTCCTCCGGAGAGTCTGCAGAAGGCTCTGCTGCCGTGTTGGTTCCTGTTGTTGGACGAATTCCTCTCCTTGTGGTTGTGCAACCGAGGGCCCTGTTTCCCGGCTGGCTGTCAGCGGGGCTCAGCTTAGGTCCTGAAGGTCACTGTCTCTCTTGCCACAGCCCCCCCCACCCCATCTGCAAGTCAGCAGAGGCACTTCCAGCCCTTATTCGACTTCCTCTTTGATTAGCTGGAGAAAACTCTCTGCCTTCAAAGGGCTCATGTCATCAGGTCCAACATTGCCAGCGTTCACTGGGTCACAGAGAAAGCGAGGGGCTTCCAGAGAAAACATCTATTGCTGCTTCACTGATTATGCTAAAACCTTTGTGCGGATCCCGACAAACTGCGGGAAATTCTTCAAGAGATGGGAATACCAGACCACCTTACCTGCCTCCTGACAAACCTGTATGCAGGTCAAGAAGCAACAGTTAGAACCGGACGTGGAACGACGGGATGGTTCCAAATCAGGAAAGGAGTACGTCAAGGCTGTGTGTTGTCACCCTGCTTATTTAACTTATATGCAGAGTACATCATGCGAAACACCAGGCTGGATGAAGCACAAGCTGGAATCAAGATTGCTGGGAGAAATATCAATAACCTCAGATATGCAGATGACACAACACTTATGGCAGAAGGTGAAGAGGAACTAAATAGCCTCTTGATGAGGGTAAAATAAGAGAGTGAAAAAGCTGACTTAAAACTCAAGATTCAAAAAACTTGAGTTTTTTGGTCATGGCATCCAGTCCCATCACTTCATGGCAAATAGATGGGAGAAAAGTGGGAACAGTGACAGATTTTATTTTCTTGGGCTCCAAAATCACTGTGGATGGTGACTGTAGCCACGAAATTAAAATAAGCTTACTCCTTGGAAGGAAAGTTATGACCAACCTAGACAGTGTATTAAAAAGCAAAGACACCACTTTGCTCACAAAGGTCCATCTAGTCAAGGCTGTGGTTTTTCCAGTGGTCATGTACGGACGTGAGAGTTGGACCATAAAGAAGGCTGAGCACCAAAAAATTGATGCTTTCTAATTGTGGTGCTGGAGAAGACTCTTGAGAGTCCCTTGGACTGCAAGGAGATCCAACTAGTCCATCCTAAAGGAAATCAGTCCTGGGTGTTCATTGGAAGGACTGATGTTGAAGCTGAAACTCCAATACTTTGGCCACCTGATGGGAAGAGCCGCCTCATTGGAAAAGACCCTGATTCTGGGAAAGATTGAGGGCAGGAGGAGAAGGGATGAGATGGTTGGATGGCATCACCGACTCAGTGGACCTGAATTTGAGCAAACTCTGGAAATGGTGAAGGACAGAGGAGCCTGGCATGCAGCAGTCCATTGGGTCTTGAAGAGATAGATACGATGTAGCGACTGAACAATAAGGACAACAAATATCTGGGTAATCTCCCTATCCCAAGGTCACCCTCTCTGGTAGAGAGGTTTAGTTACATCTGTAAACTCCCACCAGGGCCGGGCCTCTAGGGACGTGTCTAGGAATCAGACACCTTCTTCCTGAGAAATTGTGAGGCCTGAGTTAGCAGGTGTATGTCAAGTACACGGCAGCTACCACACCTGTCTCGGGCAGGATTTGCATGCAGAGAACTGGCCAGCCCTTCTCGCAGATGGACAAGGACTTGGCTGGGGGTGAAGGAGGCGGGGTGGCAGCTGTTAGGACCAGCGGAGCAGTCGATGAGCACCTTCCGGCTCTCGGCCAAAGGGCTTCTTTCTGATGACACTGGAGACAGGAGGTGCGGGTCTCCCTTGCGTGGTACCCTCCCCAGTTTGGCTCTTTGCCGTGCTGACCACAGCGAGGACTGGGCTTTGGGATGAGGCACTAGGAAGCTGGCCCAGTCCTCTACGAAACCATCTGCTTGGAGCTCTTGGCTCTGACAAGAGGGGAGGTTTCCTCCAGCTGAAAGTCCAGGGACTCAGAAACCACTGAAGTCATAGCTTTCCCCAACTAGCCCAGCAAGGCTCTAATTGGGAGAGAAGAGAAATGGACGTCCGGACTCCCACCCCCTCTGCTGACCACATGCGGGTGGGTGGTGGCTGAGGGCCCTTTTCAGACCGGTTCTCAGCCTGGCATCACTGGCGGAAGAACCAGCAGGGGGTGCTGGCCTTGCTGACTCTGGGCGAAAGACAGACAGCAGTCTCTGAGCTGGGCCCTGGGCTTCTATCCAAGGCTCTGTAGGGGAGCCGCCCGTTCCCAATAACCCTGCTCTCCAAGTGATCTGGGCGAGCGTGAGATCAGTAGGAAAGAGGCAAAAAGGAAGAGGCGAGAAGAGGCTTTATTTTTCCTTCTCCAGATGCACGGTGGGAAGCAGCTTTCCCTCCGCCGATTCCTAGGCCAGACCGTTCTCGTGCCTGGTTGAACTCTTTCTCGTCTTGTCTGGCTCTCTCCCTGCCCTCCTATCACTGCTTTGGCTTCTGGAGTTTGTCAGAGCTTCTCCCAGAAAAACTGGAGCCAGTTTACTCCCCATGAACGCCTGTCACTTTTGCAGAGCTGCAGCGTCTCTTTGCTGTGACTTTCAAAGAGAGTCTTGGGCCAGACTTTCTTCAGTGAGAGCAAGTATGCAGGAGGAGGGAGATGGGGCATCTGATGGGGGGAAGAGCACAGATGGACACAGTTGGTAATTACAGGAAAACAGAACCTTCTTGATCCTGGAGGAGGGGGTCCAGAGAGAAAAGCAGAGAGAAGAGAATGTGTGTCTGTGTCGCAGCTGCAGGAGTTTTTACACCACGGAGGCATGACCCCGTTTGACCTTGACTGTAAGAACCAGGGGGTTACAGAGGAACCGACCAAAGATATGTGGGCGCAAGGCCAAGCTGAGCTGACCGGCTTTGACAAGTCAAAGGACAGATGTGGTCTGGTTCTCGCAGCTTCTGGGAGGGGGCGAAACCCAGAGCTCAGCCTCTAAGCTGTGAGGGTAGTGGCACCGTGAACCTGGGCTCCAGGTATGCACTGCCCTTCATCACTGCTTTGACAGGAAAAGGCGGAGAAGGCGATGGCACCGCACTCCAGCACTCTTGCCTGGAAAATCCCATGGATGGAGGAGCCTGGTGGGCTGCAGTCCATGGGGTCGCTAAGAGTTGGACACGACTGAGCGACTTCACTTTCACTTTTCACTTTTATGCATTGGAGAAGGAAATGGCGACCCACTCCAGTGTTCTTGCCTGGAGAATCCCAGGGACCAGGGAGCCTGGTGGGCTGCCGTCTACGGGGTTGCAGAGTTGAACACGACTAAAGCGACTTAGCAGCAGCAGCAGCAGCTTGTTGGTTTAAGGTCTGAAATACTGACGACCCCATTTCCCTGGCTCCCCGTGCCCCCTGACTCCCTGTGGCCCCCTGGCTCCCCGTGACACCCCTGGCTCCTGGTGCTCCCTGGCTCCCCATGCCCCCCGACTCCCTGTGGCCCCCCTGGCTCCCCGTAACCGCCCCTGACTCCCTGTGGCCCCCCCGGCTCCCCGCGACACCCCTGGCTCCCCGTGCCCCCCTGACTCCCTGTGGGCCCCCTGGCTCCCTGTGACCCCCCTGGCTCCTGGTGCTCCCTGGCTTCCCATGCCTCCCTGACTCCCTGTGCCCCCTGACTCCCCGTGGCCCCCCTGACTCCCCGTGGCCCCCTGGCTCCCCATGGCCGCCCCTGACTCCCCATGGCCCCCCTGGCTCCCCGTGCTCCCTGTGTCCTCACGCCTGTCGAGGGCTGGTCCTGGACCACTGGAGGGATCAGCGGCCGACGATGCGACAGGAACATTTTCCCTGATTACTTTTTTAACCTGGATTGTGCCTCACTGTGGTGTTGGAGAAGACTTCTGAGAATCCCTTGGACTGCAAGGAGATCCAACCAGTCCATCCTAAAAGAAATCAGTCCTGAATATTCATTGGAAGGACTGATGCTGAAGCTGAAATCCAATACTTTGGCCACCTCATGCGAAGAACTGACTTATCTGAAAAGACCCTGATGCTGGGAGGGATTAGGGGCAGGAGGAGAAGGGGACGACAGAGGATGAGATGGCTGGATGGCATCATTGACTCGATGGACGTGAGTCTGAGTGAACTCCGGGAGCTGGTGATGGACAGGGAGGCCTGGCGTGCTGCGATTCATGGGGTTGCGAAGAGTCGGACACAACCGAGCAACTGAACTGAACTGTGCCTCACTTAGTTACACTTTGAGGGGGACAGAAAGGAAGGGAAGGAAGGACGGCACTTAAGGAGGTCTGCAGCAGGCTTCAGGTCAGCACGGGGATCGCCCACCCGACCCATGACATGCCTTTCACATCGCTTCAACTTAACTAGATATTGACATTCCATGAATGAATATTGATTGAGGACCTGAAATATGCAAAACAGTGTGTGAGCTCCATCTTCCACTGAAATAAAAAAGGGATGTGCTGGGAGGCGGCAGGTAAGATGGGACATATCCTAACTCTGGTCACAAGCTCAAATTATAGAAACGTACTTCTGACTTCATGCATTGCTTGCTAGGGCGGTGGTTAGAAGAATCAGTCAGGCAGACCGACGGGCTCACCTGAGCACGTGGGAGGGTGGCTGACTTGGCTACTGTGTTACCTGCGCTTCTCCAGGTGAGGCAGCTGGTTTGCTGCCACAGTTATTTTGGAAAGCAGCTAACGTTAAGTAATTATTGGCACGACGGCATCCACATATGTGTGCAAAGCTCTGGGTTTTCAGTACTGGCTGGATAGTGGCTACAGACGAGGGTGGGGGCGCGGGCTTGTGTGTGCAAGAGAGAAGCGGTTGGCACGGTCCCTCCCTGCTTCTCTCTTCTGCTGTTCGTTCTCGCCGTCGGCACTGAAGCCTGCAGCTCTCGCTGGCCCTGCGCATCACAGTAGGTGCGTTCACGTGTGCTCACGTCGACGGGGCACCACCTCACGTAAGGTGACGGTGGCTGTCTCTTATAACGGAACTCTGAGTGCGATGCAGATGCATCCTGGCTAGTGGGCCTTCCATGCTCCATTTATGATTATTATCTTCTGTTAAAAATTCTTCTACATCATGGTTTTATTTTATTTATTTATTTTTTGGCCATGCTGTGCGACATGGGGGATCTGACTTCCCTGATTGGGGATTGAACCTGGGCCCCCTGCATTGGAAGCTCAGAGTCTTAACCACTGGACCACCAGGGCAGCCCCCCACATTCCATTTCTAGCCTGATGAAGTGCTGGTCACTCAGTCATGTCCGACTCTTTGCGAGCCCATGGACTGTAGCCCGCCAGGCTCCTCTGTCCATGGGATTCTCCAGACAAGAATACTGGAGTGGGTTGCCGTTCCCTTCTCCAGGGGATCTTCCTGACGGAGGGATCAAACTCGGGTCTCTGCATTGCAGGTGGATTCATTAACAGCTGAGCCACCAGGGAAGCCCTGATACACACCCCATAAGCCGGAATATGCTTATTAACATCCTTGCCTGGATGCTTACCATGCACTCTGGGTGAAGCTTCTCTGCCTCTAGGGTCCAGTTTCAACACTTGGAAGAACAGCTCCCCCTCCTGTTACAGCCCACAAACCTCATCTGAGCTCTCATGGATTAAGAGGAAGTAATGGGCTTTCCTGGTGGCTCAGCTGGTAAAGAATCTGCCTGCAATGTAGGAGACCCCAGTTGGATTCCTGGGTTGGGAAGATCCCTTGGAGAAGGGATAGGATACCCACTGCAGTATTCTGGCCTGGAGAATTCCATGGACTCAACAGTCACACAGAGTCGGACACGACTGAGCGACTTTCACTTGACTGATGAGTCAATATCACAACTATCACATTCAACCGACCACACAAACCCATCCCGTTACCTCCGAGTACACAAGGCCACAGCCCCCACCCATCCACTGTTAAACGGCCAAGATCACTCCTAATCAGTAAACGAAGTTTTCTGACACGTAATGACACAGAGGTCAAGCTCAAAATGGTCTGTAGGACAGACTGGTGACAAAGAGTCTTGCTTTTCTGCCAAAATACTCCTCCGACTCTCCTTAAGGACCAAAGTAGCATACAGAATTTAAGGCCACAGCTGTGTGAATAAGTGGATACTGATCAACACTGACACAGCGCAGTCTCCCGCGTCCCCCCTCAAATCCTCAACTGACGTGTCGATCATTTTCCAAGGGCATAATTTAGTAGTTCACCGATCCTCATGTGGTTGATGAAATAAAGGTAATATCGAAAATGACAGCATCTGAGAAGCAATCTCAAACTGCCTTTTTATTGCATTCAATTAGCAAGAGACTTGGGAACCACTTTTTAATATAAAATTATCAGCCACAGAGTTGCAGTTGAAACGCACTGTAGTGACTTCAGCTGATAACTCTCATTTTTTTCTCTTTACTTTCCAAAGGCCCCCTCCACCCCTGGCCACTCTCAGTGCTATAGAATGAGGAGCAAACAGTTTTTACTTGGACAAGCGCTGAATTTCCAGAGACTTATGTTTGTCCATCCTCTGGGGGGACCATAAAACCAGCCAAGAGGGCTCATTTGGAAATCTCTTGTGTTAAGAAAAGTGATGAATGTGTCCAAACGTGAGCTGAGTTATCCTCAGACCAGTCCATATTCAGCCAGAGTCCTAACTCCTCCAAGGCCTCTGTCATCAGCTGGGGGTCTCGGAACTGACCATCCCAGCTTCTCTAACACCCTCCCTCCCCACCCCTTCACACACACACAAAATCCTTCTTGATATTACCCTACATATGTTTGGCATTTCCCCCTCTATATTTAGTCTTGGATGTAAAAAAATTCCCAGGTAGTCTATGCAAGCATGGAGGCTCAGCTCCAAGTGAACCCCCCCCCCCCCCCCCCGCAATAATAAAACTGCTCGTAGGTTATAACACTCAGGAGAAAGGGGCAAGCCACGCTTTACACTTAACAGAGTGGTCACCACTTGGGGAAACTGACTTTCTGGCCCGCTGACCTCTCCTGATCTCTGACCCCGGGCAGGGGAATAAACAAGAGGGGAGAGCGGGGTTTCCGGGAGTAGCCCTGGTTTCTGAAAGGCGCCCAGGTCTAGAGCTAAGTGCTGGGTGCGGAGAAGCGCTGGACTTGCTCTGTTTGGAAACCTCATTCTGGAAAACCGAGATCCCACATCAGGAGCGGGAGAAAGAGCGAGGAGATGGCCCGGGAACGGAAGGGGCCTGGGGTGAACCCCGGGGGCTCAGGGGCGGGTCTGGGAGCATCTCCGGGCGCGCTACTGCCTGCAAACTTCTCTCCCCGAGATGGGCGCGGGCGCAGCGCGGGGCGCGCGGCGCGGCCGGGGGCCGGGCGGGGCTCACCTGTTCCAGCGGGCCACCTTCCTCCGGTAATAGCGCAGCGCCTCCGGGCCGGCCAGCAGCGAGTCTTCGGGCCCCAGGAGCGGCGGCTCCTCCGGCTCGTTGTACAGCGGGTGCGCGAAGAGGGCCCGCAGCTTGGAGCCGGGATCGCCGCCGCCGCTCGGCTCGACCCGCCGCGGGGCCGAGGGGGCCGGGCCGGGGGCCGGGGAGGCGGCACGGCGGGCGCACGGGCAGCCGAGCGGGCGCTCCCGGGGCTGCAGGCGGCTCCGCACGCGGGGCCCGAGGTGGAAGTAGAGGTCGGCGGCCAGCAGTGCGCCCAGCAGCAGCAGGGTCAGCAGGCGGTCCCGGCGCAGCCCGGGCATGGCCCCGCCGGGTGCGCGCAGAGGCGCCCGAGCCCCGCGGCCGGACGCGCCGCGCGCGCGGAGCCCCCTCCGAGGGGGTCGCCCTTGAAGTCGCGGCCGGGGCGCAGAGCGCGCGGGCGGGGGCGGCGGTCCCTCTCCGCGCCCAGTGGCCCCCGGAGGCCGGTGTCCCCGGGCCCCTGCTTCTCACACCCTCTGCGCCCCGGGAGCCGCGGCAGGTGGAGGATCGGGGCGCCGGGCCGCGGGGACGGGCGGCGCTCGCCTCCCGGCGGCGGCGGGCGGCGGGAGGGCGGCCGCGGAGCGCGGGGCGTCTCTCCGGAGGATGCGGTCGCTCCGGCTCCTCCGGCGGGCGGCGGGGACGCCCGTGCCCCCGGCTCTTCGGGCCGAGTTGGTGTGCGCGCCCGGCCCCCGGGGGAGGGGTGACGCCGCCGCCCCCGCCCACTGCCGCTGGCACCTGCCCCCGGCGCCGCCCGCCCGCCCGCCGACTCCGGGCCCTCTTCCGGCCCTGCCCGGCCACCTGGTCGCCCGGCCACCGCGCGCCGGCCTCTCGCCCCGGACGCGCGCGGGCCCCGCTCGGGGCTCAGCCAAGCGCTTGAGGGGGCTCGAAGCTGCGCACGAGAGACCTTCGATTTTCGTGTTTATTTCCTAGAAACAAGACAGCTCCCTGAGAGCCTTTCCCCTTAAGAGCTGCCAGGTGTGTGTGCGTGCGTGTGTGTGGCCCTTTCGCTCTCTGCGTCTTCCCGCAGAGCCCCGTCCAGATCCAGAAAGACCGCGTGTCCGGTGTTCGGCGCGTAGTAGGCGCTCAGGAAACAGCCGCGCTCAGCCAGGGAAAAAGTTTGACCTTTGAAAAGAAGTCTTGCCGACTTCCTGTCTGGATGGAGCGCGGTCCCCGCTGTGCCCGCGTCTACGGAGCGGGAATGTGTCCTTTCGCGAAGGAGCGGGCCCTCCCGCTGACCCCACTCCGAACTTCGTGCTCAGCTGGGTGCGAAAGCGGGTCCGCCCAAATGAATCACTGAAGGACTGTGTTAGGCTTTCCCCTGGTATCCTGTGAGGTCATTCACACCCCTTCCCACCCCTTTTCCCTTTGAGGAAGACGGAGGGCGAGGTGGTTGCCCGGCCCTGAACTCCTGGCTCCTCCGTTTAATGAGCTGGTGGGATGGAGACATGCTGGTCTGACGGCGGAGGCAGCACCACCCCCCCCGCCCCCCGAAGCCCTTCCTGGGTATGAAGAGGCATCTTTGCCAGGAGCTGCCCGCCCAGGCACAGAACGTCCTCCTTCTGTGAACTTGGCTCTCTAACCCCCTCCTGCCCTCCTGGAGTCAGAACTCTCAGACGCACTTGGGCTTGTGGGTTCAGATTCGAGTTCCTCCCCCTGTGGCTTGGTGGGAGATCCCTGTGGCCTCTGCCAGCCCCATCATCTGTTAATGAAGCTAATAATAGAGCTTACCCCACAGGGTTGGGCTTCCCTGGTGGCTCAGGCCATAAAGAATCCGCCTGCAATACAGGAGACTGGGGTAAGATCCCTGAGTCAGGAAGATCCCCTGGAGGAGGAAATGGCAACCCACTCCAGTATTCTTGCCTGGAGAATCCCATGGACAGAGGAGCCTGGCAGGATGCAGTCCATGGGGTTGCAGAGTCAGACACAACTAAGTGAAGAACACACACACACACACACACACACACACACACCCATAGGGTGACTGTGTGGCTTAAAGTGGCTCAGCTGGTAAAGAATCCGCCTGCAATTCGGGAGACCTGGGTTCGATCCCTGGGTTGGGAAGATCCCCTGGAGGCGGGAATGGCTACCCACTCCAGTATTCTGGCCTGGAGAATTCCATGGACTGTTCACCCCACGGGATGGCAAAGAGTTGGACATGACTGAGCGGCTTTCACTTTCACTAAGGGACTTTAAGTATATAACCCGCTTTGAACAGTCCCCAGCACGTGGTGAGTGTGAGAGATGTGTTTGTCAGAAATACGATTGCTTCTTAGTTCCTGTCATACACTGGGGAAGGTTGGAGACTGTTCATGAGAGGGACGAAGACAGGAAAGTACTGAAAAGGAAGACGCCAGAAAAGGACCGTGGTCAGCAATACAACGTGGTGGCCTGCGGAGCCGCGTCCATGCGAGGGGTGCCCGGATGATCCCATCGCCAGCTGCTCTGCTCAGCTGAGGATGCTGGCGGGAGTTTTAGGGTTTTGGAACCACCTTCTTTTTCGCAATCATATTCGAGCAGGTCTCCAGTTTCTAAGACGCTTCGGACGTGCCTAATTAGGCCTCGTGGCCAGGATGAAGGAGTCAGGCACCCGTCGGCGTTGAGTCGGTAACAACGAGGAGGAAGTGTGGTTTGCGTTTCCGGGCTGGCAAAGGGTGTGGGCGAGGAGCCATCACGAGTCTTATGACTTCCCTCCTTCCACACCCATTTTGTCTGAGCTCCATTCAGGAAGCAATATTCCTAACTCAAGTAGAAACTGTCTAAACACGTTTTCCTCTGCTACATAAAGGTCAAGGGCAAACTGCACGTGGAAGCCAGATATTAAGTGTGGCGGCGGCTGTGGGCAGAGAGAAATCTAGGGGCGGGATGGGCAGTGCGTGTCACCAGCCTCAAGGTCTGTCTAAGCCGCTCCTTCTCCCTCTTGGAAATACGCGTTCCCTTCTGCTCCGGCTCCGGCTCTCCGCGTCTCAGCCCGGGCTTCCTCGCCAGCCTCACCTGTGGCCCCTCACTTCACACACCCGTGCTGTCTCCAGCCGCTGTGTGCCAGGACCCGTGGTCTTTCTACCACCACTGGCTTGCGGGGTTTCTCCAACAGCCTCTGCTGACAAAGCCCCGCGTGGTGCCAGCTGGTGGAGGAGAAACGTGTACAGGGTCCGGCTCTGGTTTCACAAGGCAGGGGGAAGAGGAACAGATTTGGAACGGAGATAAGAAATTGACATTCGGCACAGACTTTGGTTTTTTTTTCTTTTTTTTTTTTAAATTTTATTTTATTTTTAAACTTTACATAATTGTATTAGTTTTGCCAAATATCAAAATGAATCCATCACAGGTATACATGTGCTCCCCATCCTGAACCCTCCTCCCTCCTCCCTCCCCATACCATCCCTCTGGGTCGTCCCAGTGCACCAGCCCCAAGCATCCAGCATCGTCGGCACAGACTTTGGCCTCTAAATTCCATTTTAAAAAATTTAAGGAAGTCATCAAAGGTGTACATGAGTATTTAGATAAAGAATGGTTATGGCTGTATAGGGAAGAAAAAAGGAAATAAACTCAATGTTCCAAAATTGAGAACTACTTAAGAAAAATGATGGTTCATCTATAAAATGAAGCTCTATTTTATTTATTTTAAAATAATTTTATTTTAAATAATTTTGTTTGTTTATTTTTGGCTGGGCTGGATCTCTGTTGCTGTGCAGGCTTACCTCCAGTTGTAGCAGGCAGGGGCTGCCCTCTCCTGCAGTACAGGCGATGACGCCTCCTGTCGTGCAGCATGTGCTCCAGGGCACTCGGGCGTCAGCAGCTGAGGCTCCCAGGCTCTAGAGCACCCGCTCAGCAGTGGTGGTGCTCAGACCTGGTTGCTCTGCAGTATGTGGGATCTTCCAAGATCAGGAATTGAACCCGTGTCTCCTGCATCGCCAGGCAGAATCGTTACCACTGAGCCATTGGGGAAGCTCCTCTATTTATTTATTTTCATGAAAATGTGTCTATATTATCAGGCAAAAAGATGTAGTAATTGCAACTTATACATTATTACCCATTAAAATATATTTTTGCATATATTTCTATATAGAAGTAGAAAAAGACTGAAAGGTTTGGTGTCTTGCAGACAATTCCTCCGTAGAAGATCCAACTCACAGTTCGTGCTCAGTAAGTCTTTACTGAACAGACTTGTGGCCTGTGCAGCCCTCACTGCCTAGAGTCCGGATCAAGCCTGGAGCCTCCCTGTGTCACTTTATTTCAGGGCAGACCTCCTCCGTTTCCTCTTCATTCTCAGGCTATGATTCATTGAGAAGTTCCTGGGAAGATGTTGCTCCATTAAAAAAAGAAGGTCTGTAATGTCAAAAGATCTGGGGATGAAAGGCATTTTAAAAGGCTGACATCTTGTATTTAGAGAGGCGATCTTTCCAAGAGGAAAGACAGGAAAACATGGCAGTTAGGGGAAAATTATCTTTTAATTTTTCTTAAGGCTGTAGTTTTATTTCCAGCCTCATTTGGAGATTAATCTCTTTTTGTTTTAAAGCTTAAAGTTTAAAGCTAGCCTAAAACATGGATAAATATTGACTGCAACTCAAAATTCTAAATGTCTTCTGGGATGTAGATTTTTTTTAAAGATTAGGTTCACTGAAAAATAATAATCACCTATTAATCAAAAAGACGTCTTTTTTGGGTGTTAGTTCTAAAAGGTATTGTAGATCTTCATAGAACTGTTCAGCTTCTTCAGCGTTGCTGGTTGGGGCATAGACTTGGATTACTGTGATATTGAATGGTTTGCCTTGGAAACGAACAGAGATCATTCTGTCGTTTTGAGATTGCATCCAAGTACTGCATTTTGGACTCTTTTGTTGACCATGATGGCTACTCCATTTCTTCTAAGGGATTCCTGCCCACAGTAGTAGATATAATGGTCATCTGAGTTAAATGCACCCATTCCAGTCCATTTTAGTTAGCTGATCCTAGAATGTCGACATTCACTCTTACCATCTCTTGTTTGACCACTTCCAATTTGCCTTGATTCATGGACCTGACATTCCAGGTTCCTATGCAATATTGCTCTTTACAGCATCGCACCTTGCTTCTATCACCAGTCACATCCACAACTGGGTATTGTTTTGCTTTGGCTCCATCCCTTCATTCTTTCTGGAGTTATTTCTCTACTGATCTCCAGTAGCATATTGGGCACCTACCGACCTGGGGAGTTCCTCTTTTAGTATCCTATCATTTTGCCTTTTCATACTGTTCATGGGGTTCTCAAGGCAAGAATACTGAAGTGGTTTGTCATTCCCTTCTCCAGGGGCCACATTCTGTCAGACCTCTCCACATGACCCGCCGTCTTGGGTGGCTCCACACAGCATGGCTTAGTTTCATTGAGTTAGACAAGGCTGTGGTCCTAGTGTGATTAGATTGACTAGTTTTCTGTGATTATGGTTTCAGTGTGTCTGCCCTCTGATGCCTGCTCGCAACACCTACCGTCTTACTTGGGTAAGAAAAAAAAGATGTCCTTTTCATTATAGGGGACTGGAATACAAAAGTAGGAAGTCAGGAAACACCTGGAGTAACAGGCAAATTTGGCCTTGGAGTACGGAATGAAGCAGGGCAAAGGCTAATAGAGTTTTGCCAAGAGAACGCACTGGTCATAGCAAACAGCCTCTTCCAACAACACAAGAGAAGACTCTATACATGGACATCACCAGATGGTCAACACTGAAATCAGATTGATTATATTCTTTGCAGCCAAAGATGGAGAAGCTCTATACAGTCAGCAAAAACAAGACCAGGAGCTGACTGTGGCTCAGACCATGAACTCCTTATTACCAAATTCAGACTTAAATTGAAGAAAGGAGGGAAAACCACTAGACCATTCAGGTATGACCTAAATCAAATCCCTTATGATTATACAGTGGAAGTGAGAAATAGATTTAAGGGACTAGATCTGATAGATAGAGTGCCTGATGAACTATGGATGGAAATTCGTGACACTGTATAGGAGACAGGGATCAAGACCATCCGCATGGAAAAGAAATGCAAAAAAGCAAAATGGCTATCTGGGGAGGCCTTACAAATATCTGTGAAAAGAAGAGAAGCAAAAAGCAAAGGAGAAAAGGAAAGATATAAGCATCTGAATGCAGAGTTCCAAAGAATAGCAAGAAGAGATAAGAAAGCCTTCCTCAGTGAACAATGCAAAGAAATAGAGGAAAACAACAGAATGGGAAAGACTAGAGATCTCTTCAAGAAAATTAGAGATACCAAGGGAACATTTCATGCAAAGATGGGCTCAATAAAAAGACAGAAATGGTATGGACCTAACAGAAGCAGAAGACATTAAGAAGAGGTGGCAAGAATACACAGAAGAACTGTACAAAAAAGATCTTCACGACCAAGATAATCACGATGGTGTGATCACTCACCTAGAGCCAGACATCCTGGAATGTGAAGTCAAATGGGCCTTAGAAAGCATCACTACGAACAAAGCTAGTGGAGGTGATGGAATTCCAGTGAAGCTATTTCAAATCCTGAAAGATGATGCCGTGAAAGTGCTGCACTCAATATGCCAGCAAATTTGGAAAACTCAGCAGTGGCCACAGGACTGGAAAAGGTCAGTTTTCATTCCAATCCCAAAGAAAGGCAATGCCAAAGAATGCTCAAACTACCACACAGTTGCACTCATCTCACATGCTAGTAAAGTAATGCTCAAAATTCTCCAAGCCAGGCTTTAGCACTGTGTGAACCGTGAACTTCCAGATATTCAAGCTGGTTTTAGAAAAGGCAGAGGAACCAGAGATCAAATTGCCAACATCTGCTGGATCATCGAAAAAGAAGAGTTCCAGAAAAACATCTATTTCTGCTTTATTGACTATGCCAAAGCCTTTGACTGTGTGGATCACAATCAACTGTGGAAAATTCTGAAAGAGATGGGAATACCAGACCACCTGACCTGCCTCTTGAGAAACCTATATGCAGGTCAGGAAGCAACAGTTAGAACTGGACATGGAACAACAGACTGGTTCCAAATAGGAAAAGGAGTACATCAAGGCTGTATATTGTCACCCTGTTTATTTAACTTATATGCAGAGTACATCATGAGAAACGCTGGACTGGAAGAAGCACAAGCTGGAATCAAGATTGCTGGGAGAAATATCAATAACCTCAGATATGCAGATGACACCACCCTTATGGCAGAAAGTGAAGAGGAACTCAAAAGCCTCTTGATGAAAGTGAAAGTGGAGAGTGAAAAAGTTGGCTTAAAGCTCAACATTCAGAAAACGAAGATCATGGCATCCGGTCCCATCACTTCATGGCAAATAGATGGGGAAACAGTGGAAACAGTGTCAGAGTTTATTTTTTTGGGCTCCAAAATCACTACAGATGGTGACTGCAGCCATGAAATTAAAAGACGGTTACTCCTTGGAAGGAAAGTTATAACCAACCTAGATAGCATATTCAAAAGCAGAGACATTCCTTTGCCAACAAACGTCTGTCTAGTTAAGGCTATGGTTTTTCCTGTGGTCATGTATGGATGTGAGAGTTGGACTGTGAAGAAAGCTGAGAGCAAAGAATCAATGCTTTTGAACTGTGGTGTTGGAGAAGACTCTTGAGAGTCCCTTGGACTGCAAGGAGATCCAACCAGTCCATTCTGAAGGAGATTAGCTCTGGGATTTCTTTGGAAGGAATGATGCTAAAGCTGAAACTCCAGTACTTTGGCCACCTCATGCGAAGAGTTGACTCATTGAAAAAGACTGTGATGTTGGGAGGGATTGGGGGCAGGAGGAGAAGGGGACGACAGAGGATGATATGGCTGGATGGCATCACCGACTCGTTGGACGTGAGTTTGAGTGAACTCTGGGAGTTGGTGATGGACAGGGAGGCCTGGTGTGCTGCAATTCATGGGGTCTCAAAGAGTCAGACACGACTGAACAACTGAACTGAACTGAACTGATTAATCAAAAGTAAAGGAGAGCATTCATTGTGATCTTCAAAAATCATTGCTAATTTCAGGTTGACACATTAGCAATGATGTTAAAATGTCAGTTAAAATATTATGAATGAAAAATGATGAATGAATAAATACCCAATATGAGAGTAAATACCACGCTGTTTTAACTAAGGCAATATTTATTGTTGTTGTTGTTAAGGGCCAGATAATAACTATTTTAGGCTTTATGGCTCGATGGTCTTCGTTGCAATGATTCAACACTGTCATTGATGTAGGAAAGCAGCCAGAGACAATACATAAACTCACTACATCTCTGTGTTTCAATAAAACTTTATACATAAAAACAAGTGGTGGGCCAGGTTAGGTCCAAGGTTGGTAGGTTGCTGACCCCTGAAAGTTGAATAGGATACCAGTAATACAGTACTGGCTCTCTAGAATCTGAGAAAGCAGATTTTTACCTACTTTGATGTTTTCCTTGTAAGAAGGAAATGCCAACATATTTGTAGTTCTATGTGCTTTTCTTGGAAGATTAATCTGGGATCAGTGATGATTGGCATAAAAGGAAGAAAGAGAAAATGAATCTCTGTCTTTGTTAACTAAACGGTTTGATTCTCAGAAACAAGAATCTTTTCAGTTACTCCTATTGGCAATGCTTGTGACCATGATGTCCTGGGAACAGACATAATACATGCCTTGTATGTTCATCTCACCATACAGACCTTTTGCCATATGGAGTTATGTGTTGAATGATTGTGGTTTATGTCGAATATAGTTGAATCTGGGAAATAATAAGTAATGACATGCATAAAGGGGCTTGGATGAATTCTGTTAGCCGTGACTGATTGATTCATCCCTGTTTATTTTTCCTGTGTAATATTTGATTGCAAGGTAAAATTTAAGAACAAAGTAGGACAACAGAAATGGATGATATTTTGGAGAGAATATTGCTGGGATGTGGTTATATTCTAAGTTAAGAGAAGCAAAGAACCAGGGAGGACGGAGCACATTAATTAATAGAAAGTGAATTGCTTTGAGTAAGAATTGCTGTATTAGGTAGTCTTAGTTAGTTGAGGAAATCACCAGCCTGTCACCTTTTTAATGTTTATTAAATGCTTATTTAACCAAATCAAATAATAGGTGTTAACTCATGTATGTGGTATCAGCTGGGTTCTCTGGGATGCAGAGGCTAAGTGCACAAGATTTCCTGGGCAGAGGGGGCCATCTGACTGCAAGGCAGCTCTGACCATCTCCAAGCCCCTCAGAGAGCTCTGGAGTCAGGAGTGCCTGGTGGAGGCGTCCTGTGTCGGTGGGGGTTTTCACCATGCTTTGCTCCGTCGTTGGCAGGGCTACCTCAGCTAAGAAGGGATCTTGGCAACTGCTGCTTGGCTCAGTTAACTGCCTTGAGAGCTCCGGTATCTCAGGCTTTCATCTTCTGATCCATTCTTCATGCTGTCGCTGAAGCTATTTCTGAAAAATGTAAATCTGATCCCGCTGTTCCACCGCTTACAATCTGACAGGATCTTCACTCCCAAAGCCTCGCTCTTTAGGAAGGCATCTCTCGTGGCCCCCTGATGGTCTTCATTTCAGCGTTATCTTTGGCCACTTCTTGCTGGGTATCCTGTGTGTCATCCACGCCTTTATACCCAAATCCATCGTGAAATCCCTAGCACACCCAGACAGAGATAAGCCCCATTAAGACAGGAACACTGAATTCTGTCTGTCGTGTCTGCACATTGGCTGCATCCCCCACTGCAACTAGCTGGTTGGAGATGCACATTCTTCTAATAAAGCTCAAAGGGCTTCTTAGTCTTTATGAAGGTGACTGAAGGCTGGCTGACTTTAGGGGGAAACTGATCAGTGTGGATTTGAACACGCCGCTTCAAGCTGATGGTGTGAGAATCCGAGTGGAAACATCTAGGATCTGGGGAGTTGAGGGTGGGATAGACATTCGGAAATAAGGATTTTGATGATGTCAGCTTAGACACTATAACCTATTCTCTGAGAGTGGATGAGGCAGTGCATTTTGGAAGAATGTTTCAATGTATTTGGCTGCAAGTAATAGAAATATAGCCAATAGTTATTACTTACATCTAGACCTATTGTTACTCAAACACGTCAGAAGTTACAGCATTGACTTGGAAGCTTTCCTTCATGTCAGAAACAGTCTTGGCTTCCGTGCTCTTCTGTTGACCTTCCTGCTTGGTGACAAGGTGGCACAGCTCAGGACTTCATGTTCTTATGTGACAACATCCCAAGGAAAAAGGGATGGGCAGGAAAAAAGTGCTTTTCTCCCTGAGCCTCTCTCTTACAGGAAACAAAATGTTTCCCTGAGCTCCTAAGAGGTCTCCCCTTTACCCTGGATCAGAAACGGCCCACCCGCTCATCCCTGCGCCTCTCGCTGTCAACTGGCAACCAGGAGTGCTTGCTGTGAAGTTTATCAGGACTCAGGACTGGATCCCAGTTCTGAGAGAAAGAATACTAGACTAAGACGAAAGACAGGTAAATAAGCTGCTGGTGTTGGTAGGGTGGACAGTGGCCATCGGTGTTGAAAGAAGCAACGAAATCAAGAAGAATTAGGACTGAGTAAAGGCTGAAGAATGTGTCAATAAACAAACTGCTGGTGAACTTTAAGAGTAATTCTTTCCATTGAATGCTTGGGTTGGAAGCAAAAGGTCATGGAATCGTGGAACAGTTCAGTGACGTGGAAATACAGGTAGAACCTGTGTGATGATGTTTTTAGAGCTTTGATAGTGAATGGAGCAGAGGGAAGCAGCTAGAGGTGGGCAAGGAACAAAGTGAAAAATGAGAGGTTTTTCAAAATGAGGGGATCTGGGTATGTTTAAAGGCAGGTGGGGAGGAGCCAGGGGAGAAAATGAAATAGAAAGGATGCAAGAGGAATGGAGGAAAGGGGGTCTCCTGGGTTCAACGGAAGGTAGAAGTCAAAAGCTCACTTTGGAGGGAGAGAGGCATATGTATAATCAGAGGCTGGAGAGAAGGATGAAAATGTTGGCAGATGTTTTGAGATGTTAAATACAAAGGCTCAACATAGATCTTAGAGAAGCAGGAGGTCTGGTCATCTCTAGAATTTATAGAGGAATAAAAGTGGAGAGTGGAGGTGGAAGGAAGGAATAAGCTAAAAGATATGGAACATCAAGAATCAGGAAAATTTTACAAGTTTTGAGTAGAAATTAAAAAGAGAAAGAAAAAAAAAAAGCTCCTGGGAAATTAAATTTGATGACCATTGGGAAAAGGAAGCCAGAAACCTATAAATTTCCCCAAGAAGGGACGGATTTATAGATGAAGAGAAATTTGACATGGAAAATCCATTTTTGGCTTTTCCCAACCGCCTGCTATTTGTGAAATAACAAATGATGTTTCTCAAACCCCAAATGTTTCAGTTTCCTCAGCTGAAAGATGCCATCTCGCTGCTGTACTATTTATAAAGTAAGGCTTTGTTTGCTCAATCTCACTCAGGATAAGAAAGCTGAAAATAAGTCTTTGGGAAGGAATTCAAGTCAGTTAAATCAAGGACACATGTAAGACACACACTGTCTGTACGAGACACTAGGTCTTAAGACAACCTAAAACATAACATCCCTCTAACCTGCCTTAATTGGAAAGAGTTGAAAAATTGTTATAAGAAGCAGACAGATGGAGATAAAAATATCACCTTTCTTACTCACAAAGCGCTCTGTCAGAGGGCAGGAGCTAATCTGGCCGGTAAGTTTGTTTACATATCCCTCGTTCAAACTTCCATCCCTCCCGCAAAGTGGAAGTCTTCTCTGCTGGAATGATCCTGCCTGAATAAACTTTCTGGATGGCCAAAAAGAAAAGAGAATTCAGCGCGAATACAGGTTAAGTATAAGTGGCTGTTTCCTCAAAGGGAGGATGGAGGAAGGGATGCTGAGCTGAGCACATTCAGATCCTTTTGCCAAACTCGTGAGTCAGCCGGGTCATCTTCCCCTTCCCTGGGGTGGAGTCACCGAGTGGGGAGAGAGAGCCCTGAGTGTGAATCTAGTAGATGTCCTTCCTGTAGGCTGTGTATTAAGTGCCCCTCCCCAAACCAGGCGCTCGTATTGTGTGCGGCGGCCCAGGCAGGCGTAAAGGTAAACAGCACATGTGCTGGGGTTCAAGCGACTTGTGACCTCGCGTGAGAGCGAAGCAGCGCGGGGCATGGAGAGACCCACAGAGACGCAAGAGCGTAGGGCGGGTGGTGTTCCCGACAGGGCGAAGAGACGGGGGAAACTGAGCTTGGGAGGAGCTAGAAGGGGCCTTCCCAAGCTTCATTAAGGGATTTGGTCTTTATTAGACGGGAGGCAATGGCACCCCACTCCAGTACTCTTGCCTGGAAAATCCCATGGACGGAGGAGCCTGGTAGGTTGCAGTCCATGGGGTCGCGAAGAGTCGGACACGACTGAAGGGACTTAGCAGTAGCAGATGGGAGGTAAGGAGCCATGGCGCATTTTTAAGCATCGGAGTGAATAGTTGGGTTTTGTTGCTGCTGCTGCTGCTAAGTCGCTCCCACCAGGCTCCCCCGTCCCTGGGATTCTCCAGACAAGAACACTGGAGTGGGTTTCCATTTCCTTCTCCAATGCATGAAAGTGAAAAGTGAAAGTGAAGTCGCTCAGTTGTGTCCGACTCTTCGCTACCCCATGGACTGCAGCCCACCAGGCTCCCTGATCCATGGGATTTGCCAGGCAGCAGCACTGGAGTGGGGTGCCATTGCCTTCTCCGTGGGTTTTGTTACTGAACACAAATTCATGTGCCCAACGCAAGAGGTCGAACAAAATGGAACATCAGTTGGAAGCAGAGAAAGGTTTATAGCAGGGCCATGCAAGGAGACGGGTGGCTGCTGTCCCCAAGCCCAGACTCCCCACAGGGTTTCAGGAAAGCATTTTTAAAGGCCAGGCGAGAAGGGGTGTGGGGTTGGTTGGTACAAACTTCTTGGTGCTGGAATGCTTTGTTCTTGCAGCTGTCCACCTAGGTCAGGTCTAGATCTTCCCGTAAACCTCCAACAAGACAAATGTTATTTTCTGTTCTGCAGCTCTCTATCTCTGTATGAATGGAAAAGTGTTACACCCTTAAAGGTCAGAGCCTTGGGAACAGGCTGTCCCATATATCTCAGGCTATAGGCAGCATTCTTGTACAGAAGGTGCCGAGTCAGGACGACTCAGCCCAGGCCACAGAGCACAAAAGCTAAAGTAGAAGAAGGAGATCCACATGGAGTCAGGCTTTTTCAACCCTGTACATTTCTGGGAAGCAGTGTGTAGGATGGGCCAGGATGAAGGGAGGCTGGGGAAGAGGCTGACTCAGGCAGAATTCAGGAGAGTGGTCAGAGTTTCCAACCATAGTGGAGGGTGCGCCTGGGCCCCTGAAGAACTTGGAGGCAGCTGAAGGACCTTCTAAGAAAAAGGAGGAGCAAGTGAGGAGAGGACGTTGCGTTTGGGTGTGTTTACATCGAGTTTGAGAGGTGGCAAAGGTTGTGCTTTTGTAACAGGGAGTTTGAAGTGAACAAAGCATCACACGTAGGGGAAAACAAATGAGCATTTGCTGTGGGGTGAGTCCTGCCTTAGGGACCAGAGACACGTGGTAAAGACGCTGGACGTTGCGTGTGTCTCCATCCAGCTTACGGTGGCCCCACATCTTGCCATCGGAGAGTGGAAGGCTCTCAGTGTTAGTTCCTCAGTATGTCCAACCCTTTGCGACCCCATGGACTGTAGCCCTCCAGGCTCCTCTGTCCATGGGATTCTCCAGGCAGGAATACTGGAGTGGGTAGCCATGCCCTCCTCCAGGGGATCCTCCCTACCTAGGGATTGAACCCGGGTCTCCTGCACTGCAGGTGAATTCTTTACCACTGAACCACCAGGGGAGCCCCTACCGTTGTTATAATTGTTTATTTTCCACATACCAGTCACTGGGCTAGGCACAAGTATACGCATCATTTACTGAATGCCTACAGTTTGCTGGGTCCTGTACTTAATCCTTAGTAGTTATGAGTGTGGTATCTACAGTCAGATGGCCAGGGTATGAATTTGGGCCTCAGATGAATGATGTTAAACAAGTTACTTGATCCTGTTGAGTCTTACTATCAGTGCTTGTAGAATGAAGCTATAATAAATGTATCTATAGGGTAGTTATGCTAACTTTGGCATGTGAAGAGTTGACTCATTGGAAAAGACTCTGATGCTGGGAGGGATTGGGGGCAGGAGGAGAAGGGGACGACAGAGGATGAGATGGCTGGATGGCATCACTGACTCGATGGATGTGAGTCTGAGTGAACTCCAGGAGTTGGTGATGGACAGGGAGGCCTGGCATGCTGCGATTCATGGGGTCGCAAAGAGTCGGACACGACTGAGTGACTGAACTGAACTGAACTTTAGCATAGAACCTAGCACACGGTAAATAGGTGCTCAGTAAATATTAGCTACGATGGTGACGACAATGCTGCTGATTACTGTCATTACCGACCAGGGTTCTTGGCCTCCTTAATCAATAGAAATTGATAAGAGGCTGGACAGGACATTCAGGCAAGGCTTTACGGGGCCCTTGCTGCAGCAGGAAGGAGCAAGAACAAGTAACAGGCTTCCTTGCCCACTCAGGCGGGCTGAGCTGGTTTTTACCTGGGGTCAGGGTAGAGAGGTGTCCAGGAATCAGGACGGAGGGGTGGCTTGGGTGTTTTGCCCACCCCTGATGTGGTGTTGTGTGCAGGGGGCACTCTGCTTTCGCTCCTGGCTCTTCAGAAGTGGCAGTTGGACTTCTTGGTCTCTTTGTATCTCATTGTCCAGCATTTGCCCCAACTACGCATGCATGTATTTATAAATATTTTCAGTCCCTTGGTGGCTCAGATGGTAAAGAATCTGCCTGCAATGCAGACGGGAGTTCGATCCCTGGGGCAGGAAGATCCCCTGGAGAAGGCAATGACAACCCACTCCAACTGCTTGCCTGCAGGATTCCAAGGAGAGAGGAGCCGGGTGGGCTACAGTCCATGGGGCCACAGAGTTGGACGTGGCTGAGCCGAGCAGCACTTTCATGGTCACTTTGCGCTTTGTTGCTGAGGGAGACGTCCGTCCAGGCGCAGGCAGTGCAGCAGAGTCCGAGGCCCCGTCTGTCTCACTGTGACTTTGATGATGAGGGCTATGCCCAGGACGACTGGTGGTGACAATGACCATCGTGTTGATAATGGTGCCAGGGATGAAGATGACTCTGCTGACTTGAGAAGCCAGAGTGCGGAGGTCATGTGCTCTGGGTATAGCGTCAGAATATTCTGGAGTTGAGTATCTGTGTTCGCTCGATGGCTCTGTGACCTTGGGAGAGTTCTTTTCACTAGTTATGTTTCAGCCTCTTCGTCTGTAAACACAGTAATTACTTCACAGGGCTGCTGGGAGGCTCAAACAGGACACTTAATGTATCCAGGCTCCTCTGTCCATGGAATTCTCCAGCGAGAATACTGGACTGGGTTGCCATTTCCTACTCCAGGGAATCCTCCTGACCCAGGGATCGAACCCGAGTCTCTTGTGTCCTCCACGTGGGCAGGTGGATTCTTTACGAATGTGCCACCTGGGAAGCCCCAAGTAAGACACTATATGTCATTAATTCTAGGGTGTATATAGTACATATTTTAACATCTTTGAAATCAGTGATGCATCTTACAATTATTGCCAGCTGGTGCATAAATTGCATATTTGTGAAGCAAGTTTTCGTCATTAGAGAAATGATCACGGTTCCATGTGTTTTTTTTTCTTGCCAGATGGTGAATGCTTCATGAGACCTAAGGAAGGGATTCTTAAGTTGATAAAGCTGTTATTTATTTATTTATTTTGGAAATGCACACAAGAGGGCTTTTTTCCTTTTATTATCCCATGCTAAGCCATGTGATTGAAGGCAGGAGAAATTGTGAAGTTCCACAGACTGGATGAAGAAAATTTCAAAGCCATGAAAGGTTGTTGTGATGGATTGTTGCTGATCAAGAAAGCGCCGACATCAAAAGCTGCAGAACGGGTGTCAGCGTTAAAAGAAAATCCTGGAGGAGAATCGTTGGTCGCTTGACGGGTGATTTTGGAGAAATGTGATGGTTGCTGACTCGAATTGAAAAACAATTTAGATCATTCAGACTCTGAACACTTTATATCTCTTATATTTTCTTTCTCATTAAGACATACGAGGAATCTGTGATAAACAATCACTGATGTCTAAAGCAGCTTTTTCAATAAGTAGACAGAAAATTCAAAGTGATAAGTAAACTTTGTGCTGTGACTTTATTGGGAGCGTCTCATTTACTTCCAGGAGGAACAGAAAATGCCAGCGTGTCCTTTGCTGTTGTTCAGTCGCTAAGTTGTGTCCGATTCTCTGTGAGCCCAGGAGCTGGAAGTACGTCAAGATTTCCTGTCCTTTGCCGTGTCCCGGAGTCTGCGCAAACTCATGTCCGTGAGTCAATGATGCCATCCAACCATCTCATCCTCTGTCATCCCCTTCTCCTCCCGCCCTCTATCTTTCCCAGCATCAGGGTCTTTTCCAATGAGTCAGTTCTTCCCATCAGGTGGCCAAAGTACTGGAGCTTCAGCTTCAGTCCTTCCAATGAATATTTAGAATTGATCTCCTTTACGATTGACTGGTTTGATATCCTTGCAGTCCAAAGGACTCAAGAGTCTTCTCCAACACCGCAGTTCAGAAGCATCAATTCTTTAGTGCTTACTTAGCCTTCTTTATGGTCCAACTCTCACATCAGTCCACGACTACAGACCTTTGTTGGCAAAGCGACGTCTCTGCTTTATAATCCTCTGTCCAGGTCTGTCACAGCTTGCCTTCCAAGGAGCACTCGTACATAGCCTCTCGTAATACAAACGTTCTTCTTCTTTTTTTAACCATTTTCAACTGATGAACATTCAGGTTTTTCCACCATTAAAAAAGATGGTGCTGTCAGCAACTCCGTGTAAATGCTTCTTTTGGGAATCTTTTCTCTAGGAGGGAAATAGAAGAATTTATAGGTCAGAGGAGAAGTACAATTGAAATACAATTTCATTGCATTTTCAGTGTTTCTCAACCTTTCCCCCCGCCGCCATTATCACTGTCCCTAAGGAAAAAAAAAAATTAAACTTGAATTTTAAATTCAATGGACTACTTAAATTGATTAAAATTAAATTTCAGTCTGATGAGAGAAATTAAATTCTAGGGTGAAGAAGATTTTGTTGAGTTGAGGTGAGCTGTGAAGGGCCACATACCATTCTCATAGCCAAGATACTTTCTCCTCCAAGAACAAACTTTGCCCCCACTGAGGACACATGATTTAGAAAAATAGAAGTTGACAACTTTTTTGTTGGGTGGAAAAGACACATCCCTCTTTTGCGAAGACTGCAATATGTCACATGGAATTCTTGTGACCCGGAAGCATTTACCACCTGTGGCTTGTCTGGGACCCTCAAAACGTATTTCCAGAGTTGAACTGAGAATTGATAATATAGTGTGCAAGGATGTTCTCATGCTTGTCGTAGAGCAGAGCAGAAAGACACTGCTAATTTACCCTCGTTCCTCAGACATGAATCAATATTGCCAAGAATCACTAGAATATCACCAGGAAAGTCACAGAGAAAAAAAAACTTTGAGAAGAAATAATTGGGCCAGAGGCTGTCAGTCACGGGAGCTTGCTCACACAGTCCTTTTGTAGGAGCTGTTTTTAAAAAACATGTTTAAGGAGGATAGAATTTGGCCTGGGAAGCTCAGCCTTTGAAATCTGCTCTGTGACAAGCAGCATGGCAGGAAGAGCAAGACGTGGCTTTGCTTCCGTGAAGAGAAACTTTGATGAGCGGCTCTGAAAGAAATCGGGCCCCTTGGATGTCAGAAAGCTGCAAAATGAAAGGCTTGACACTCAGGAATAGTTTCTCCTCACTCTGCGGTACAGACCCACCAGTCATCCTGACATGAAGGGAGGGGTGCTATACACCTGCAGGAGCAAGACCCAAGTCCCGGAGCGGCTGGGGCTTGGGGTGGGGTGTGGACGCTCAGCCCTGCGGGGCAGAGCCGCGCTCTAGTCTTCCCACCTCGCAGCACGCGCGTCACTTTGGGCAAATCGATTGTCAGTTCTGGTCCCTGACTGACCTGGACGAGCTGGGAGCCGAGAAGTTTTGCTCCCACCACTTGGGTGAAGAGATTCCATGTCAAAACAGAGCTACCACTGAGAGCTAATAAGAAGCGAATGTGGGAACGAAGGGGCTTCTTGGAGTTCTAAGTCACATTTTTATGCAGGTGTGACTGTTTTTATTTCCTAAGTAATAGTCTCCCTTTAAAGTGGATTAGGAAAAAAAAAAAACACAACTTAGACCATCAGATTTCTGATTTCATTGGTCTTATTTATTGACTTGAAGGTTGCTTCTAAAGAAACCAAATTCATTGTAAATTGACTAATGCAAAAATAATGTATAAGGGTTGTATATGGAAATGGTTTTTAAAAAAAGAGTGAATGTTTCTAGAATGAATGAAGTTTGAGAAACAGCGATGTAAACCTCTCCTTCCTAGAACTGGCTGAACTGCCCATGAATTTTGGACTTCCCTGGTGGCTCAGAGGACAAAGCATCTGCCTGCAATGCAGGAGACCTGGGTTCGATCCCTGGGTCGGGAAGATCCCCTGGAGAAGGAAACGGCAACTCACTCCAGTGTGCTTGCCTGGAGAATCCCATGGACAGAGGACCCTGGCAGGCTACAGTCTATAGGGTCTTAAAGAATTGGACACAACTTAGCTACTAAACAACAGTAGCAACAATATTTCTTAGAGAAGTTTAGGTTTAAAACAAAGTTGAGAGGAAGGCAGAGAGTTTTCTCCGTAGCCCTGCCCCTCCTCCCCACCCCCGCCCACCGAGATCCCTATCACTCACCAGAGCAGGACGTTTGGTACAATGGACGAACCTACATTAACACATCGCCATCGCTCCAAGTCCCTCGTTCACCGTTGTGTTCACTCTCTTTTTCAAAAAACATCTTTCGGCCGTGCCATTTGCTATGCATGATCTTAGTTCCCCGGCCAGAGATTGAACCTGTAGCCCCTGCAGTGGAAGCAGGGAGTCTTCTGCACTGGACCACTGGGGAAGTCCCTGGGTTCACTCTTGATGTTGAGCATCCTATGGGTTTGGACAAATTTATAATGACGTGTGTGTGTGTGTTTGTGTGTGAGTGTGTGCGCATGCATGCGCTCAGTCGTGTCCAACTCTTTGTGACCCAATGGACTGTAGCTGCCAGGCTCCTCTGTCCATGGGATTCTCCAGGCAAGAACCCTGGAGTGGTTGCCATGTCCTCCTTCAGGAGATCTTCCCGACCCAGGGATCAAACCCAGGTCTCCCACATTGCAGGCAGATATAACGACACGTACTTATCATTATAATATCAGACAGCGTATTTTCACTGCTATAGAAATCCTCTGTTGTGTCCTGGGGTGTGGTCCACCATCCATTTCTAACAAGCTCCTGGGCGCTCCGGTTCCTGTGGATCCTTGGAACACACACCTTGCACGTAAGGACCCAGAATCTTCTGTGTGCAGGAGGCACCTCTGTTGTCCTTTCTGTTCTTGCGCCATCCCCAAGCCATCGATTGAGTCAAAAGTGTGTAGGAAATTGGATGCACTTTGGGATGTTTGCAATCAGAGGGGAGCTAGATTCAGCACCTGTGTTTCTATGGATTTCTCCTATCACTTTTTGGGCTAAAAATGAAGCCTGTCTAGCTCCTCTTAAGGAGAAGAGCGAGCTATGGCCTGGCGTCCACGGAGCACTGAAGTGGAGGTTAGCAGGGCTCCCAGAGCCTTCAGAGAAGGTTCAGTGCTCGCTCATCTTGGGGTTTAGGCTGCACACTGGTTTTTAACTTTATGTAACATTTTGGCCCTTTTCCTGAGAAGAAGTGTTTCGAAACCGCCTGCCGTCTCTGCTGTGGGACATCTGTAAAGAGACAAGCTGTCCTTTCACCCGGGCTGACTTGGCAGGAGAGTGTGGCCCGTCCCTTCGGCTGTCCAGAAACTTCCCCGACTCGTGGCCTGTAGCCTCTTCCTTTCGCTTCTTCCCTGAGAAACCTTGGGGGACAGCAGCCTGCCAGGAGTGCGCGCCTGGTTTGCACTCCGTTGTGTGAGCTGCTGTAGGTGTGAATCGAATCTTAGCCCAGAAGCCCGAGTATACAGGAAAAACAACTTTCGATGGATTTTTGAGATTCAGTCTAACTTCTCTTTCCAACCCTCATTTCAGCAGAGTGGAAAAGCATTTCACCTCAGTTAATTTTTTTTTTCTTTCTCTGCTCCTGGATTGTGTTTAAATCTGGGGAAATAAACATCCCGTGGGCGCATCTCCTCTTTAATCTGGTTGTCAGGCTCCTGGATGAGACCTCTGCCACCCACTTCGGTCCTCCTTTGTTGGCCCAAGCTTGTCTCTGTAGGAACTCCCTTTTTCCTGTCTGCACAGTTCCTACCTGGCTTTCCTCTTATTCAAGATGTTTTCCAAGAAGTATTTTGTAAAAACTGAGAGTCCTTTCCAGGCTCCTGCCATCCAAAGCTTTTAAAACAGTAGAGCCAGGAAAATACTGTTTTTTTTTCCCCTCTTTACTTCCTTCTTTACATCATCCCCTGAAACAAAAGCATACAATACCTTTGCTGTTAAAAACGAAGGGCCAAAAAGGAGAGACCCAAAGTGAAGAGTATTTGAAATATGCCAACCTTGCTGCAAAATCTAACGCCTCAGATGAATTGCCGTGTAATCTGTGTGTAATAAGTGTGTTTCGACTCCTTTTCCACCTTGTAGGCGTTTTAATGATGCTATGTTTCTCCTAGAAGGTGCTCTTCACATTTGTTTTTTTTGCCTTCAGTTTCACCCCATGTCTGCTAAAGTAGTACCAAATCCCAAGAGGTGGGAAATTCAGGGCTGGAAAAGGAAGGAGAATTAAAAGAACTCGCCCAGGAACTTGGCTGGATTATGCTTTCAAAAAATGTGACTTACACCGAGGCCCCAACCTCTGTGCATTTGTCGCGATGTGAGATAAGCTAACTCAGTTCAATTCATCAAGACAGTGCTGGAGGCAAGTTCATTCTACTGTGTGCTATGGCTGGGGGGTGGTTAAGGACACTAGCGATGCGGTGAGAAAGCCTGTGTTCGGTTCCTGGGTCTCACACGCCTCATGTGTTGACTGTGGGCAAGTGCAGTACCCACCCTCCGCGTCCTGGGGTTTTATTTCTGGGAATTCAATCCACTGAGGATTTCCAGTCGTGAAATTTAGATCTGTGCTTCGTTGAATCCCTGCTGGCTCAGATGGTAAGCAATCTGCCTCCAATGCAGGAGACCATGGTTTGATCCCTGGGTCTGGAAGATCCCCTGGAGAAGGGCATGGCTCCCACTCCAGGATTCTGGCCTGGAGAATCCCATGGACAGAAGAGCCTGGCGGGCTACAGTCCATGGGGTCGCAGAGAGTCGGACACGGCTGAGCGACCATGACTTTCACTGTGGTTGAATCTGCAGGTGTGGAGGGTCTGCGTATTCACTTCATTGCTGCTGTTTAGTTGCTCAGCTGTGTCTGACTCTTTTGTGACCCCATGGACTACAGCCCGTCAGGCTTCTCTGTGCATGGGATTTCCCAGGTAAGAACACCGGAGTGGGTTGCCATTTCCTCCTTCAGGGGATCTTCCTGACCCAGGGACTGAGCCCAGGTCTCTTGTATTGCAGGCAGATTTCTTACCACTGAGCCACCTGGGAAGTGCACTTCTTCCCTTAGAAGGTGTTTCCACGAGAGGCTTCAGCATCGTTGGATCTTAGCATCAACAGGGACCCCTGGGGCCCATTCCCCATGGGTGCCAAGGGAAGGGCGTGTGGGGCAGGACTGTCTGATGACAGAATGGGCTGCTTAATGCATGGTGAGAGCTCAGGACAACAAGTGCCTGGAGTTTGGCCAGCACAGAATAAATGTTAATTTATGATGATCGTTGTACAAATAGCATTGGTTTTCTCAAAACTTCCCCCCTTCAGTTATCATCAAGGAGGTCCTTTGTTCGGTCCTTGTTTATGAAGATGGAAAAAACCCAAGAGGCACAAAGACATCATTTAACTTGTGTGAGGTTCTGAAAGCGGGCAAAGCCTATGATGTACACTAACCATTGTGTCTTTCTGCATGGGAATTATGGCTCTCGCATATTTTATTGTGAGTGTGTTGATTCAACAAACCTCAGACCCTGGGTTTAACATACAAGATCTGAAGCATGGCCACTTGCAAAATATTCCCTAATGCTTGTGTTAGGTAGGCTAGGTTAGGCTGAACCTGCTGACCTCATGATTGGTTACGGCCAAAAAGCGAGACGCGTGGTTTGGAGTTGGCAGGGGAAAGAGTACTTTCACCCTGAGCACACGGCTCATTTCAGTAACTGAGGCTAGATATTCTCAACTCTAGACAAGGGTTCACAAGGCCATGAGTAAGGACTGATCAAATTCACAGAACTCTAAGCTGCGTCTTACCATTGGGAAGTTTATAAATATGGAGGAATCTCTGTCTGCTGTCATAAGTGTGGTTTCTGGGCTTCTGCTCCAATTTTATGGACTCCTCCCCGCTTTTTAACTTATAAAGGTGAAATTTACTTATTTTTAACTTTTCATCTGGAGTACAGCTGCTTTATAATATGCTAGTTTCCGCTGTGCAGCACGGTGAATCAGGCACCAGAGGCATCTGGTCCTCTGTTTTAGGCTTCCTTTCCCCTCAGGCCGTCACAGAGCAGCGAGTGGAGGTCCCTGTGCTGAGCAGCTGTGCCCGGCGGCTGTCTGCTTTTCACACAGCATCAACAGGGTGTACACGTCCGGCCCGACCTCCCGATTCACCCCTGCCTCTGCTCGCCCCCGTGACCACACGTCCGTTCTCTACGTCTGTGACTCTATTTGCTTCACAAATAGGTTGATCTGTACCATTTTCCTAGATTCCACATATAAGGAACTCCTTTTATAGAGTTTAAATCCAGGACCCTAAGCTTGGGAGTGATAAACATCTGCCCACCTCTGAATTCCGGCTCATGTGGGTGGCTCCTATGTCACCCAGCTAATCCTCCTGGAGTGTCTCCATAGGGCCCCTCTTCCCACCGATAGACTCTCCTCCACTTCTTTAATATTCCCGCATCTCTACCTCCACCGTAGTAGAGTCTTTCTAGTCTGCTTTCTAACGAAACGAACATCACAGAAATTAACCAGTGTCATTTGGCATGGCACAAGTTATATCTTTTATAGTAGAATAATACTTTACCTCTTTCCAAAAATAAAAAAAGTTTGAAATTTTGATCCTGCCTCCATCCACCTCACGTTGAAATGGCTAACAACAAAAAGTGTTGGTGGGGATGTGGAGAAATGAGAACCTAACTTATTACTGGGGGGAATGTAAAATTGTAGAAGCACTTTACAAACAGCTTCTTATGATGTTTATACGTTTACCATACAATCCAGAGATTTCATTGTTAGGTATGTACATAAAAGAAATGAAAACATACATCCATAAGAAGAATTATGCAGAAATGCTTAGTGCAGTTTTATTTATAATAACCAAAAAAAAACCAAAAACCAAAAAACTGGAGACAACCCAGATGTTCATCAGATAGTGAATGAGTAAAGAAACTGTAACGCGTCCATTCAGTAGAATACTTCAGCAATAAAAAGAAACAAAAATGACTTACATATGCAACAACATGGCTGCACTTCAAAAATATTATGATGCATGAAAGTAGAATAAATGTATGTTTCTATTTATATGAAATTCTGTAGCAGAGAAAGCTCATCCACAGTGGCGGTTTAGTGCTTGTCTGGGGCTGAGGGTGGAGATGGGGGACTTTTTGGAGTGAAGACAAAGCTCCACATCTTAATTATGCTGGTAGTTACTCAGATGTGTGTGTTTTTCAAAACCCACTAACTGTATATGTATTTTCCCAGTATTACTGAGAAATAAGGGGCTTCCAAGGTGGCCCTAGTGGTAAAAGAATCCACCTGCCAATGCAGGAGATATGAGACACGGGTTCGATCCCTGAGTTGGGAAGATCCTCTGAGGAGGAAATGGCAACCCACTCCAGTATTCTTGCCTGGAGAATCCCACGGAGAGAGGAGCCCGGTGGGCTGCACTCCATGGGGTCACACAAGGAGTTGGACATGACTGAGCAAGTTTCACTTTTTCCACTTGTAGATACAATAGAAAGAAAAGACAGCAAATGTTCTCCTTATGATGAAAAATTTTAGACTCTACTCTCTTAACTTTCCTACGTATCACACAGCAATAGAGACTATAGTCATCCTGCTGTGCACAACATCCCTAGGGCTTATTTAACCTTTTTTAAAGATTAAAGTTGATTTACGGTGATTCAGGTGGACAGCAAAGGGACTCAGTTCCCTGCGAAGAACCCCTGTAAATGTCCATCGCAATGATACGATATCCTTAGGACTGCTCTATCCTTACATTTATGGTTGTAAAGAACATACAGCAACGTGGAAAATGCTTATTAAAGAAAATATGCTACAAAATTAGACCTCTTCATAACAACTGTATTTGAAACAGATGCTTAAGAAAAAGGATGGGAAAAAATGTACCAAACTCCTAACACTGGTAGTGCTAGAATGGGAGGATTCTGTGTGACACATCTTTCTGGTCCTCTATTTTTTAAACATGTGTTATTTACTTATTTTTGGCTGCACTGGGTCTTCAGTCCGTGCGGGCTTTCCTCTAGTTGCGGCGCGTGGGCCTCTTCCGGCAGTGGCTTCCTGTGCGGAGGAGCGCAGCCTCGGGCACGCAGACTTCAGTGGTTGCCGCACGTCGCTCAGTAGCTGTGTCCCCCGGGCTCTAAAGCACAGGCTCGGTAGTTGGGGTGCACAGGTTTAGCTGCTCCAAAGCGTGTGGGATCCTCTTGGACGAGGAATCGAACCCGCGTCTGCTGCATTGGCAGGCGGGTTCTTTACTACTGAGCCCCCAGGGAAGCCCTCCTCTAATTTTTACTGAAATAAGGATAATTCAAATAAGGATAACTCATTAATTCTGTTCAACAGCAGGGCCCACATCCTTGATTTCAGAAATGCCTCTCTGTGAGGCAAGGTGGGAGGTAAGATGGAGTGAGTTGACCTTTGGAAGGACTTGAGTTTATCTCTTGCCGTTTAATCTTTAAGAGCACAGTCAGATAATACAGGGGTCAACAGTTTCCAGCCTTGAGTCTGAGAGGAGAGGTACGCAAAGCTTTCTTCCCCAGGTTTCTCTCTCCCTGAGCTGCTATGACCAATAGATTTCAAGGGCTGTGGCCGGGCATGGAATCCCAGTCCTGACCAGGAGAATGGGAAGCAGCGGAGGAAGGAAGGAACGAGATTCTCTCATTGGATAACTTACTGCCTGGAGCCAAGAAGGAAATCAATGAGACAGTGTACCCAGATAATTCAGACCGCTGGGGGCTTGGACGCATCCTGTGCTCATCAGCTCAGGGGAAAGACCACAGGCTTTGGGTTAGATGAGCCTGGTGGTGGGGAGAGAGGTGGAGAACCATTTGCCCTTGACCAAGTCCCTTCTCTTCATTAACCCTCTGTTTCCTCATTAAGAAAGGGGACCCGTAACATCTATCAGAAATATTCAGACTTCCTCTGTTATAAACGTTGGAACCTCACTCAAGACAACCTCAGCAGTCTATCTTAAGTCTGCATCTGTGTCTCATGCTGTTGTGCAGCCCGTAAGTCACGTCTGACCCTTTGTGACCCCAGGGACTGCAGCACGCCACACTTCCCTGTCCTTCACTATCTCCTGGAGTCTGCTCAAACTCATGTCCATTGAGTTGGTGATGCCATCCAACCATCTAATCCTCTGTCGTCCCCGTCTCCTCCCGCCTTCAATCTCTCCCAGCAGCAGGGTCTTTTCCAATGAGTCAGTTCTTCGCATCAGGTGGCCAAAGTATTGGAGTTTCAGCTTCAGTATCAGTCCTTCCAATGAACATTCAGGACTGATTTCCTTTAAGATTGACTGGTTTGATCTCCTTGCAGTCCAAGGGACTCTCAAGAGTCTTCTCCAGCACCACAGTTTGAAAGCATCAGTTCTTTGGCACTCAGCCTTCTTTATGGTCCAACTCTCATATCCGTACACGACTACTGGAAAAACCATAGCTTTGACTAGACGGATCTTTGTCAGCAAAGTGATGTCTCTACTTTTTAAATAAGCTGTCTAGGTTCATCATACCTTTCCTTCCAAGGAGCAAGTGTCTTTTAATTTCATGGTTCTTTCCCTACCCCAGGTTTACCTCATGTAACTTAAGAGGAAAAAAAAAACCAGGAGCAGGAAAGCCAGTGGCAATCCAGGAATAAAAACTTCTTTCTTTTCTACTTTTCCCTTGCTGAAAATTTCATTCTTTCACCCCACCCATCAGACTCACTTCTCAGCTACTTTTTGTGGGGAAGGGGATTTTGGGAGGATATCTGTATGAACTTGGCTTTGCAAGACATTATTTTACAACACTTTTTTGGGGACTTTCCATACTGGTGACACAGGTCTTCTTCGAAGTCGTTTGTCATATTGACTGATGAGCCCAAGGTCACGTGCTTCTGCTCATGTGTTCGCTGCCGCAAAAATTTGCACTGATGCCCGGGAGAAGCCACACAGAGTTCTCTATTGCTTCCAGGTGAACTCTGACCTGGGAAGCAGTCTGTCTGTTTATGGTGTGCTGTTTTTGTCCAGCCACAAGCTTGTTTTGTCGGTGCATAAAATATCAACCGCTGGTGGAGAGCGGGAGGTGTGCATGAGAAAGCTTACTATTGTTGTTGCTTTTTCAACATGCACAGCGGTGGGGGAAGTTGTTCCTAACAAGTACGAACGTTCTGTGACTTTCTCTGCCCCCATTTATGTGCGTGTTTATCAAGAGATTGATCAGAGAGACAGAGAGGAAGAGACGGAGGGAGAGGGGAAGACAGAGAGGAAAGCCAGGGCCAGAGCCACGGAAGAGGTTGTGAGTTCGGCTTCACCTCTGCTGTAAATCCTCTGTGGTGAGGCAGGGCCAGGTTGCTGTACCGTTTCAGGGTTAAAGTTAACAGCCTCTGTCAACAGAGAGGCTGACCTTTTGCAGGAGTCTAGAAGAGATGCTCTGATTGGACCAGCCTGGGCATCCACCCCTTTCTCACCCTGTGGCCAGGGACTGACCACGCCCAGAATGAGTCCCAGGCATTCATGGCTTTGCAGAGGGACCCAAGGACATGTCCTGGGTTTCCGGACCCACCCTGTTCAAGTACCCACCACACGAAGTCAGGAGGTGATGTGAAGATTAGATGTATGTCAGAACCCCAGCTTGAGACGGAAACAAAGCGACAAGGGCTCGTTTCCTGAAGCTAATCCTGGTTCCTGAGAGCTCAGGGGGGGTTGTCCTTTCTGCTCACTCTTGGCGCTGCTGACACACAGGTGCCAGGGACGGGGTAAACCGTCGCTGGTGTTTCTAAGAATTAGGAGAAACCATTTCCTGAGAGGAGGCAGTTAGCTGTCAGGCATGTGTTTCAGTTTTCACTTTATTGCCCAAGAGACTCAGCCCTGATAATCCTCCAGGTCTCCATAGAGCTCGATCTCCTAGTTCGTGTCGTGAATCCTCACAAGAATCCTTCAGAAGGACGGGTGTTATTATCGTCATTCTGCAAACGTGTTCGTTGGAGGTCAGGGAGATGAAATAGCTTGCTTAAGGTGACTTGGAAATGGAGGAGGAGATGGCAACCCGCCCCACTGTTCTTGCCTGAGAAATCCCATGGGTGGGGCAGCCTGGGGGCTGCAGTCCATGGAGTCACAGAAGAGCCGGGTACGACTTAGGGGCTAAACAGCAAGGGGATCTGACTCAGGTCATCTCGTCCTCCAGTTGCTAGTTTAATTTCATCTTCATTAGACAAAGCCTGGTCCTTGGAGGCTCAAGTCGTGGTTCCATCCCTAAGTCGTGTCCGACTCTTTGTGGCCCCATGGACTGCCAGGCTTCCCTGTCCTTCCCTGTCTGCTGGAGCCTGCTCAAACCCATGTCCCCTGAGTCAGTGGTGCCATCCAACGATCTCATCCTCCTGCCCTCAATCTTTCCCAGCATCAGGGTCTTTTCCAGTGAGTCAACTCTTCGTATCAGGTGGCCAAAGTTTTGGAGTTTCAGCTTCAGCAACAGTCCTTCCAGTGAATATTCAGAGTTGACTTCCCTTCGGATTAAGTCTCATACTCTCATAAATAGCTGAAGTTATTTCTTTCATTAGAATTTGGTGTTTGATCAAGGCTGGGAAAGTTTCGCTTATTCCGTAATGACCGTCAGGCCCAGGCTGGGCGTGGCTTACAGAACACAGCAGAACTCTAATATAGCGGAATGAACAGTTATAGGGTAGGGTAAGTATTTTTATCCTGAGTCCTGTGTGGAACATGTACAGAGTATTTTTTGAAATAGGCCAGTTTAAAATAGAGGACTTAAAAATCTTCCTACCCTTTGACCAAGAATTCTGCCTTTGGATGTTTCTAATTTTTTAAAATTATTTTTTCATTTTAATTTTTTATGCAATTTTTAAAGACTATACTTCATTTAGTTATTTCACAATGTTGATCGTATCCCCTATGTTGAACAGTGCAGCCTTGAGCCCATCTTACACCGATCGTTTGTGCCCTCTCCCCATCCCTGCATTGCCCCTCCCCCAATCCATTGGTAATTACTAGTCTGCTTTCTGTATCTGTGAATCCGCTTCTTTTCTGTTATATGTGCTGGTTTGTTGTTTTTATTATACTCCACATAAGGGATACCATACAGTACTTGTCTTTCTCGGCCTGACTTGTTTCACTTAGCACAACGCCCTTTAAGTCCATCCACGTAAGGGATACCATGCAGTACTTGTCTTTCTCGGCCTGACTTGTTTCACTTAGCACAATGCCCTTTAAGTCCGTCCATGTTGCTGCAAATGGAAAAAAAAATTGTTCTTTTTTGTAGCTGAGTAGTATTCTGTTGCCTGTGTATGTACGTGTGTGTGTGTATGCTAAGGCACTTCAGTTGTGTCTGACTCTTTGTGACCCTGTGGACTATATAGCCCGCCAGGCTCCTCTGTCCATGGGAGTCTCCAGGCAAGAATACCAGAGTGGGTTTCCATGCCCTCCTCCATGGGATCTTCCCAACCCAGGGCTCGAACCCTCATCTCTTACCTCTCCTGCATTGGCGGACAGGTTCTTGACCGCTAGCGCCCCCTGGGAAGCCCAAGTGTAACCGTATCTTCTCTATTTGCTCATCTGTTGATGGACACTTAGGTTTCTTCCGTATCGTGGCAACGGGCAACTGCATAATTTTTTTTTTAAATGACTTTTCTTGGTAGTACTGATATTTTTGGAGGATAGACTCTTAGAAATGGAATTTCTGATTCCAGAGATGTGGGCATTAATGAGTTAATATTTATGGGGTTACAATCGTATCAACAGTGTGTGGCAGGGTCTTTGATCTTGCCTTCTTGCTAACAGTGGATATTATCAATATTATGAAAATACTTGCTGTAACCATTTTTGTCCTTCTAGAGTTTAGACAGAGTTTAGCCTACTTTCGTGTGTGCTCGTGATTTGGGTTCCTTTCCTGCTGCCGGGTCTTGCCCTTCAGCTGGTCTCATTGTCGGCTAGTTTTCTGTGCCATGTTCACCCATTTATTGTCAATTTGTAATAAACACAGCATTCTGGATATCGCTTCTTTCTCTTTGCTGGAGACATTTCTTTCCAGGCTGTTATCGGTTTGTTGGGTTCTGACTGTGCTGGCGTCTTTGACTCTGGACGCCCTCCATCTGCAGGTGTCCCGTGCTGGGGTCTGACTCTCTGGCGTCTCTGACTCTGACGCCCTCCATCTGCGGGTCTCCCATCCTGGTGCTGTCAGGTCAGTCAGAGTCTCTCATTTTGACCTTCTCAGTTTTATGTCTTCATTGTGAAGTCTTCCTTATCCTTAAAGCTACAAAAATATTTTGTCTATTTTTCTAATTCTTTTGTAGCTTGTGGTTTGTCTCTGATTATTTAATCCAGCTGGGATTCATTTTTTATATGTGGCAGAGATCTCACTCATTTCACAAAATGGAAAATCTCAACACAATTGTTAAATACGGTGCTTTCCCCCTTCACTTTGACAATGCTACATCCTACGTTATATGCCCACACATTCATGCTTTTGTTTCTGGGCTGAAACTAATTAATTTTAATATATGTATGTGTGTGTTCAGTCACGTCCGACTCTTCGAACCCATGGACTGTAGCCCGCCAGACTCCTCAGCCCATGGGACTGGGCAGGCAAGAATACTGGAGTGGGTTGCCATTTCCTTCTCCAGGGGATCTTCCCAACCCAGGGATCGAACCCACATCTCCTGCATGCATCTCTTGCATTGGCAGGTGGGTTCTTTACCACTGAGCTGTTGGTGAAACCCTAATTTTTTTAATATATAACTGTCACCAAGTCAATATTGCTAATGAAGATGTGGGGTTCCCTGATATAAAAACACTTTTTTTTTTTTTTGCAAGAAACAGTCCCCTTCCAATTCTGATTATTCTTTCACCACTTGTACCTTTGGCGTTTATGGCTGGTCTCCTTTCTCCCATCGGCATGTTACTCGGTGTTCTTTCTGTAACATTTCACCATGTGAATAGACTTGATTTCCCCAATAAATGGCAGCAAGTCTGGTAGCTTTTTTTGTTTTTTGGCCTCACTCCACAGCACGTGGGATCTTAGTTCCCCACCAGGGATGGAACCTGAGTCCCCTGCACTGGTAGCTCAAAGCCTTAACCACGGGACCACTTGGGAAGTCCTGGTGGCTTTTTATCTTGCATATTCCCCAATAGTGTGTGGTTCTCTATGGAGCTCTGCTTTTAGCCACTTTCAGCAGACTTTGCTTCTGGATTATTCTTTTGACCTTGTCTTACTTGCTTCCAGGAGAAACCACAATACCCTGGACTCTGAGGAGTGAGGAGGAGTCATAGATGATCAGAACTGCATTCAGATTCCTAGGTCTACCCCCACACTTGACTGGTTCGAAGTTTTGCCCTAGAATCTGCACCTTTGAAAAGCTAGGGCTTTGCTCTTCCTGGGCTTCCCTGGTAGCTCAGCTGGTAAAGAATCTGCCGGCAATGCAGGAGACCCCGGTTCAATTCCTGGGTCTGGAAGATCCGCTGGAGAAGGGATAGGCTACCCACTCCAGTATTCTGGCCCAGAGAATTCCATGGACTGTTTAGTCCATGGGGTTTCGAAGAGTCGGACACGACTGGGTGACTTTCACTGTCACTTCACTTTGCTCTTCCTAATGGCTAATCTCTCATTTGTAAATAAAACAATTGGGCAACCAGACCTGTGAGAAGAAAACATCTGGGGCAGTGAATGATCCTCCAGGACCGCTTTTCCTGGTTTCCCAACAAGAGATGGTACAGATATACTTCTGAGTCTTGTTATTCCAAAGGCCATGCTGACATTCACTTCAGTGGAACAAGCTGGGGTACCTTCCTAACAAGATTAAACAGCAAAGCCACAGAAGAAAGAAAGGAAAATCCAAAGCGCTGGATTGTAAGTGTCTCTGTGGAGTGTCGCATCCTTTCGGGATAAGGGGATTACTCGTTACACGCCCACACGCCTTTCCCTTCTGAAGATGTCTTTGAAGAACGATTCTGACGCTAGCATCAGTCAGTCGCTTGGAAGCTGACCCCGGGTGAACCGCTGCTTCTTGTTTCCACCGCCTCTTCTGGAAATCATTAAGAGATAGACGACAGAGACCAAAATTTGAGAAAGTGCCAGGGGTTTGTTTATTCTGATCTGGTTCCTTAGAGATGCAAATGCATGAATTATGAACATGATGGATGGAATCGTAATGTTTCAACCTGCCAGCCCTGCATCGGGGCCTATTTGAGTCTTGCTAAAAAAAGTCAAATAAGTGCTCATGTTTGTCAAGAGAAGAGAAGAGACTTCTTAGAATTTTTACTTCAGACAACTCAAATCCAGACTCAACCAACTAGTTCCTTTATAAAGGAATCCATTTCTTAATGCCGTGTATATGCATATAAGCACCCATGTCTTGATGGCTCAGCTTAAAGAATCTGCCTGCAATGCAGGAGATACAGGAGATGAGGGTTTGACCCCTGGGGTCAGGAAGATCCCGAGGAGGAGGAAATGGCAACCCACTCCAGTATTCTTGCCTGGAAATATCCCATGGACAGAGGAGCCTGGTGGGCTACAGTCTGTGGGGTCGCAAAGAATTGGACACAGCTGAATAGCTAAATAATAACAACAACAAAGTGCTTTGAAGACGCCCTTATCTTCCAAGACCAGGCTAGGAAAGTCTTGCAAGGCTGTTGCCCATCCGCTCAGAGTGAGCAATTTTGTGTTCAGCCTCTGACACTGGAACATTTCCAGTGGCCTGAGTCCAGCGGAGAGAGCTGAATCCTGCTTCTAGAGTTGTGTCTGTCTTAACCAAACCTTTCTAATAAATGAACTGTTCATCACGTCCAAGAGACACAGGGCTGGGGCTTTATTTGTGTCTACAGAACTGATTGCATGAACTATTTTGTGTCTGCTTGCCAAGAAACATTTGTCGAGTAAATGTGCATGTGATGGGAAGAATTCGGTCTGAGGCTCTTTTTCCTTACACCCTGACAGGGAGCTTATGAGAGAGTAGCTAGACCTTCCCCACCCTCAGCTTCTTCAGCAGCTGTCATGGTCTCCCTAAACAACTTCCAAGTTGTGCCTGAGCCCCAGACCAGTTCACAACGTAAGTAGATTTAGAAATAAGAGGCCAATTCATGCATCAATTTATGAATTGAAAAATTAGACAGTGCATGTGGGCTAAGTTGCTCGGTTGTGTCTGACTCTTTGGGACCCTATGGGCTGCAGCCTGCCAGGCTCCTCTGTCTATGGACAATGGCCAAGTATGCAATCCTTTCTCTGGACAATTGGGAGTTGTTTCTCTAAAGGGAAACTTCTCTTGTTTTTTATTTATTGTTTAAACTTTTTATTTTATATTGAATTCTAGCCAACTGGGCTTCCCTGGTGGCTCAGAAGGTAAAGAGTCCACCTGCAATGTGGGAGACCTAGGTTCAACCCCTGGGTTGGGAAGATCCCCTGGAGCAGGAAATGACAACCCAGTCCAGTGTTCTTGGCTGGAGAATCCCATGGACAGAGGCTGCAGTCCGTGCAGTTGCAAAGAGTCAGGCAGGACTGAGCCCGACTAACACTTTGGCTTTCACGTAGCCGATTGACACCGCATGGATGGTCTCAGGTGCAAGGCAGAGCTACTCAGCCCTGCCGTACACGGGTCCTTTCTCCGCCAAACTCCCCTCCTACCCAGGCTGCCACATAACCCTGAGCAGAGTTAAGGGAAACTTCTTTAAGCCCGGGACTCTGTAGTAGGAGGTGGAGGAGCAGGAAATCAAAGTCTAGCCGATGGCCGCGTTGAAAGCCACGAGGCCCAGGGCCCGGACGCCCGCTCTGGGGGGTGACGTCCAGTGCCGATGAGGAGCAGACTCGGAGTAGGAAAAACATGGCCCATGGCAATTATCTTTGCCCATAAAGATTTGTGACTTATTTCCTCCTCTTAAATCAAGACCAGACCAGGCCCACATGCCAGTGAGTCCACAGAAGCAGAGACCTAGCAATCAGTAGGACGGCGGGAGTGAGGACAGGCCCATCCAGCCCGGGGACCGCCGCTGGGGTCCGAGCTCGGCTTTGCCCGTGACCTGTTGGCCCTCATTTCCTTTGGTCTGAGAGTCGAGGTCAGCAGGCAGGGGAGTGACGGGCGAGCAGAAAACCACTCACGAGAGATTTTGTTTTGGGTGAACGCCGTCCTGACTAAACAAACCTTTAACTGTGAAGACGTGGCGTTTGCAGCTTCAGTGGAGACAGGGAGACGTAAAGAGAGACTGGCCAGAGGGAAGGGTGGAGGTGATGTGATTTTGACAAGCTGCAAACAACGGCTGGCAGACTTTCCTGAAGGCCCTGGCTGTTCACTCTCCAGATGCTAAATTCTCCGTTTTAAGCAGACGCTCAGAGAAGTCAGACCTGAGAGTGGATCCAGGTTGGAGAGGGATGGATTAGAAGGCCGGTGGATTGCCATGATGGCAGGGTTGGCTCTGAGTTGGAGATGCGTGTGACCAGGTCCCTTGGTGTGTGCTGTTAGGGGCTCACTTGTGGAGGAGGTGGGGACGTGGGGCGGGAATGAGAGGGCTGAGCTTTGATGCAACTGCGAGTCCAGTGAGCTACCACCTGACACTGGTCAGAATGGCCATCATTAAAAAGTCCAGAAATAACAATTGCTGGGCAGGGTGTCGAGAAAAGGGAACCCTTCTACACTGCTGGTGGGAATGTAAATTGGTGCAGTCACTATGGAGAACAGCATAAAGCTAAAGAGAGAGTTACCATATGACCCAGCAATCTCATTCCTCAGCAGGTATCTGGAGAAAACTATAATTTGAAAAGATACATGCACCCCAGTGTTCATTGCAACACTATTTACAATAGCCAAGACATGGCAACAACCTAAATGTCCATCAGCAGAGGACTGGATAAAGAAGATGTGGTCCGTATATATTCCTCAGCCATAAGAAGCATGAAATAATGCCCCTTGCAGGAACATAGATGGACCTAGAAGTGGTCACGTAAGTGAAGTCAGTGAGATAAAGACAAACATCATACGGTACCACTTGTGTGTGGGATCTACAAAAAGGCTGCAAACGAACTCATCGATGAAACAGAAAAAGACTCACAAGCATAGAGAACAAACTTACGGTTACCAACAGGGAAAGCGCAGGGAGGGCCAGGATAAAACTGGAATCTGGGATTAGCTGGTGCACACTGCTGTATATAACATAGATGAACACCGAGGACCCACTGCACAGCACAGGGAACTCTGCTCAGGGTCCTGTAATAAACCATAGTGAAAAAGACTGCATACATATGCATGTGTGAGTGTATATAGTGAGTCACTTTGCTGTGCATCAGGTACTAACACAGCACAGTGACTCCACTCTACTCCAACACAATAAAAAGAGTAAAAAAACAAAGCAACTTGGTCCTCAGCTAGACAAACTGATGGTCATATTTTGACTCCTGTGAATATGAAGAAGGACGTGTCTCCAATTTGTCTATTCGTGTTCAACTGTGATGCTGTTCTTACGAGAGGACCAGACGGGCAGCTCCAAGCAGAAAGACACGTCAGTGCCTGGGCCGTGAGGAAAAGGGAGAGAACCAAGCTGAGTGCTCCTCAGGGGCAGGGGAAGTTCAGCGCCAGCGGGGACCGGGCCCGGCTCAGTCAGGACCGCTTCACGGCAGACAGCTCAAATTATACCTCTCGGACGAAGCTCCTCATTAAGGACCTGCACCTCAGAGACGTTCTGGCCTCCCAAGGTGCGTCATTAAGGAAGCCAGCATGATGATAGTAATTTAAATGGAGCTGAAAGAGCGGTCTAACTTAGAACGGGTATTCACAGTTCAGCCGTTCTCAAGAAGAGGCTCCCCGGGATAAAGAACCTTCCTGAAGGAATTGTGGGCAAAGTCATCTTTTGAAGGCAAACCTTATCCAGCCCGGTGAGCGAGAAGCAGGGAACGCGGCCAGTGGCTCTCAGGGCCGATCGCTTCCTTCCAAATCATCTCATCACAGGATAATTTCCAGCAGCAACTTGTTCTGCCTTGGGACTCAGTTGAGTCCTGGATGGGGTGTTTCATCAAATGCTACCTTGTCCCCAGAGCCACGGCCAGGAGCCCCAGCATCCCTGGGAGGGCCAGCTGCTCAGTGACTCTCTTGAGGGATCAGGGCTGGGGGATGGAGACTTTCCCTGAGCTGTCTCAGCTGCGCTCCCCTGCTTCCCCTCACAGACGCTACCCAGCAGAGAGACGGCCTCTTGGGAGAGAGGGAGGAGGCAAGTGTCACTTTCTTGCTGCCCTTTATGACGCCCAACAGAGGAAATGCACAGCACAGGTGTGGGAGTTTGGCTGACTTGTAGTAAAAAATAAACGTGGTTTCCTGTTTGCCACTTATTTTCATTCCTAAGTGGTGAGGAGCCACTGGTACTTCCTGCCAGGACTAGTATTTTATGCAGGCAGAGTCAGTGTCATTCGGGACCAAAAAATGTCAATGCCTGCAACCTTCTGAAAACTCTCACATCTCACTCATGAGTGTCATTCCTTAAAGTAATATTGAGGATTTGGGCTGAATCATTGTGTTACTTGGAGTGTTGAAATATTGGCACCTTGAAGCATTATAATTTTCTCATGTATCTGATTAACTTAAAGCAATTCTGGGTCCTGAGAATATTCAGTGGTCCATCCATCTACCCATCCATCCATACCCATCCATATATCCATCCACCCATCCATCCATCCATCTGTCCACCCACCCATCCATTCACCCACCCACCCATCCATCCACCCATCCATCCATTCACCCATCCATCCATCCATCCACCCATCCACCCACCCATCCATTCATCCATCCATTCATCTACCCACCCACCCACCCACCCATCCACCCACCCATCCATTCATCTACCCACCCACCCACCCACCCACCCATCCACCCACCCATCCATTCATCCACCCATCCATCCATCCATCCATCCACCCACCCATCCATCCACCCACCCTTCCACCCCTCCACCCACCCCTCTATGTGTTGAGATATCAAGCAGTGGGCTTGTGTTGGTGCACTGAGGAGAGAAGCCTGTCTGCAGACAGTTACTCCCATGACACGGAGCTCTGAAAAGACCATTCCAAACACTGAAGTGGGTTCTGCACAGATCTAGCTTTTCCCGTTTCCAACCAAAACAAACCAACCAACCCAGAAAATCACCCTGGGAAACTCTCCCAAGCTGGATTCCCTGGGCTCCTGAGGCCCTGTTTCCTCACCTTCATCACTCCTGGAAGAAGGCTGCAGATTCCAGGATTGGAGCCCTGAGAACCAACTCGCGTGCTCCCTTTCTGGGCATTCCAGAAAAAAAATTAGAAAAAACCCCCAAAGACTACTGTCCACACAGCAGCCCGCAGCCGTGACTGCAATCGCTCAATTACATGGTTATTCACGAAGTACAGATTATAGGCTTCTTTAGCCAACGGCTCCGTGACTCGACCAGATAAAACTAAACAAGAGAAAAAACCCAACATGCAAGCGCTGGATGTTTTCTCAGCATATGGCAGCATTTAGTCCCAGTCAGCAAAAAATAGGAACAAAACAAAACTGTGAGCAAGTCTTGGTTTTGTTTTTTTTTTTCCTGCTTTGTTTGGCTTCACAAGGATGTGGATAATGTGAGACCCAGGCCTGCTTATGAGGAGCAAGACTTGTTTGAAAATTCTTGATATAACAAAATCATAAAGAAATGGGATAGGCTATTTGTTGTTTTTGTTCTTCGGTTCACTTTTTAAATTGAAGTATAGTTAATTTGGGCTTCCCTGGTGACTCAGGTGGTAAAGAATCTGCCTGCAATGCGGGAGACATGGGTTCGATTCCTGGGTTGGGAAGATCCTCTGGAGGAGGGAAAGGCTACCCACTCCAGTATTCTGGCCTGGAGAATCCCCATGGACAGAGGAGTTTGGTGGGCTACGGTCCATGGGGTCCCAAAAAGTTAGATACAACTGAGTGAGTGAGTGCAGCACAGCACAGCGTAGGTAATCTGCAGTGTTGTGTTAGTGTCAGGTGTTAGCAAAACGATTCAGTTACAGACACGTATATATGTGTATATACATACATATATTCTTATAATATATATATATTCTTATTATATCCATATATATTCTCTTTCAGATTCTTTCCCACTATAGCTTATTGAGTTTAGTCCCCTGTGTTATAGGGTAGATCTTTGTCATTAGCTATTTTTGTAGGAAAAATAGAGCTCTGTGATAGCAGTTTGTTTCTAGATCTGTGTCCTGGAGCTTGGGGCTCAGTTTTGCAGAGATGGTGGTATGTGGTTCCCCAGGCCGGCCTTGTCTGCCAGACGGGGGCTCCGCCCTTTGGGCAGGAGAATTTCTCCACTTTGGGGAGAAAAGTGAGCGTCAGAGAGAAAGGTAGGGTTCTCCGGGGGGTGGGGAGGGGGTGTGTCACAGACTGAGGGCTGCAGTCAGCTTTTCCCTGAATTCATGGTGCACACACACACTCACATACACGTACATGCACATACACGTGCGCGCGCACACACTCACACACGTGTGCACACGCACCCACACTCACATACACGTGTGCACACACACATGTGCACACACTCACACACGTGTGCACACACACACTCACATACATGTACGTGCACATACACGTGTGCGTGCGCGCACACACACACGTGTGCACACACACCCACACTCACATACATGTGCGCGCACACACACACAGACACACGTGTGCACACACACACTCACATACACGTACATGCACATACACATGTGCGCACACACACACACGTGCGCACACACACACTCACATACACGTACATGCACATACACGTGTGCGTGCGCACACACACTCACACACGTGCGCACACACACCCACACTCACATACACGTGCACACACACACACTCACACACGTGTGCACACACACTCACACATACATGCACATACACACGTGCGCACACACACTCACACACGTGTGCACACACATGCACACTCGCACACGTGTGCACACACACCCACACTCACATACACGTGTGCACACACAAACACATTCACAAACACACGCACACACATGTGCACACACACAACACACATACACGCGCACACACGTACACACACTCACATACACATGTACACACACTCACACATGTGCACAGAGGTCTGGATGTGAGGCTTAGAATCAAGCCTTGGAAAAGGAGAGGAAAAAGCCATGGTAGCAACTGTCCTGCGCTGGATGCCTTCAGGCTCCCCGTCACCCCTCCTCACTGGAGAAGGGCTGCTGGCGCGTCTGCCTGGAGCTCAAGGAACTGGACACCGACGCTGAGCCGCCGATCCGGGGCAGGAGCCGAGAATGAGGGAGTGAAGCCTTCAGACACGACTGCGACGGGCCCAGAAACAGAAACCGAAGGAAAGGCTGACCCCCCGTCCCATCTTCCTCCCTGCAGCAGTGACCGCCAGTTTGGATCAGAGTGGGCCAGGGGTCGTGCCTCTGCGAGGGGACCCGGAGGCTGGCTCAGGGACGGCCAGGGGAGGGGAAGGCGGGGAGTGGGCGGTGTCCTGGGTCAGGGTGGGGCGGGGTCTCAAGGTCCCCTCGGCTTCTGTCCAGGTGAGGAAGCCTATCTCCTGAAGAAGCCTGTCCCTACCCAAGGCTGCGGAGAGAGACACCAGGAAAGGAAGCGCCAAGGTTGGGACTGCCAGCACCGTGGGCCCTTCGTGTCTGCGTATCCCTCATCCTTGCATTCAACTCACTGTGGGAAAAGGCTCCAGAAAATTCCAAAAAGCGAAACTTGAATTTGCAACCTCCCTCCCCACTGGCAACCGTTCCCATAGTGTCAACAGTATATTAGGTGCTGTAATTAACCTGGAGATGATTGAAGTGTACAGGAGGGTATGTGAAGGTCACAAGCAGAGAGTTTTGAGTAAGGGGCTTGAGCATCCTATAATTTTAGCATCCGCAGGGGGTCCTGGAGCCGATCCTCCCCCTCCAGACACTGAGAGACAAGGGAGTAAAATGCCAGCAGGCCAGGGGGACCCTGCAGAGTCTGTGGTTCGTGACTGCCAGCAGGCCTGGCCTGGGACCTGCCAGGAAAAGCCTTGCAACTGCGGACGGCCAGGCCTAAAAAATCACACCGAGGTTGTTCACCAGGAGCTGGCCTCCTCAACATTGCACAGGCATCACGCCCAAGGCTGTCCTGTCCTGAGTGGCAAAGCTCTCCCTGAACAAGCTCGAAGCTGCTGGCAGTACCCAGAGCTCCCTCCTCTCTGCCCGTCCATCCCGGGCCCTGTCCCTGGGGACCCTGCACATAAAGAGCCCAGTGTCTCCCTTCCGGGTCCGCACCCCCTCTGAGGCCAGGAGGGGAGGCGCTCACATTGAGGCATCAGGTCTAGGAGGCAGCAGCGAAAACTGAAAGACGTTATCTACCAGCAGTGACAGATGACTCCATTAACATTTGTCGCGTATGCATGGGTTATTTTATCAAGAGAGTGCAGGAAAGAGCAGAGGACAAATAAACCACAGGGCAGGAGGGGGTAAGGACATGTGCTGCGGTTTCTAAACAAGTTTGTGAGATAAACGATGTTAATGTGGCTGTTGTCCTGGGGCAAGCCTGGGGGACGCGTCTGGGCTGTCAAGGCTGCCGGCCCAGTGCCTGCCTGATGCCATTATAATCTCTTTAAAGGTCAGTTTTCTCATCCTTAATGATGGTGGATTAATTTAGGGGAATAACAGTGTAGATTCAACTGTATATAATTGTATTATTTTGGCTGTGCTGGGTCCTCATTGCTGTGCGGGTTTTTCCTTAGCCGCAGCGAGTGGGAGCTCCTCTCTAGTTGGGGTGCTCGGGTTTCTCATGGCGGTGGCTTCTCCTGTCACAGAGCACACACCCTCTAGGCAAACAGGCTTAAGAAGCTGCAGTTCGAGCTTCAGAGCACAGGCTCAATCGTTGTGGCACAGGGGCTCAGTTGCCTCCGTTGCATGTGGGATCTACCCGGATCAGGGATCAAACCCCGTGTCATCTGCATTGGCAGGCAGATTCTTTACCACCGAGCCACGGGAGATGTGCTGCGCGCTGTGCTTAGTCGCTCAGTCGTGTCTGACTCTTTGAGACCCCATGGACTGCAGCCCCCTAGGCTCCTCTGTCCATGGGATTCTCCAGGCAAGAACACTGGAGTGAGTTGCCATGCCCTCCTCCAGGGGATCTTCCCTACCCAGGGATCTAACCCAGGTCTCCCACATTGCAGGCAGATTCTGAGCCACCAGGGAAGCCCAACTCATCAGGAGATAAATAATGCTAATTTTTTTAGGGAAGCCCCACAAAATCTTTGAATACAGTGTGCAGAACAAAGTAATTACTCAGGATATGCTGGTGGTTGTGGTTTTTATTATTTTCATCTGAGTCCTGCCTTGCTCAAGTTCTAGAGCAAAGCTTGGTCTGTGTAGATTTGCTCGGTGCATTAATGGGTTTTTGCAAAGATGGATGTAAAGCAGATTCATCATCAGCTGTGAATTTCACTGGTAGTTCTTCCTCTTCATGCCTGGGCACGTGGTCTGAGTGTGGGCAGTCTCCTCCCTGGGTCTCACGCTCTCCCTGCATTCCATTGTGATTGTCTGGAGCTGTATCTCTGCTCGAGTCTGGGAGGAAGTTTGCACCTTGCATAAGAGAAACCAGGTCAGGTGGCTGAGCTTAAGCCCTCCCCGGCATCCATACAGAGCCGGTCTTTCTGTATGGAATTCTCCACCTGGAAGTGGAAGCTGGTGTGAAGTGGTGGCTCATGGTTAGAATAAAAAGAGAGAAAGAAGCTTCTCCACACACTGCCAGGTCACACATGGTACATGCAGGATGGTTTCTTCACCAGAAGTCACACTAGCCTGTGTGCAGGGAGGGCGTGCTGGGGCAGCATCAGACAGCTGTCGATCCCACGTCCTGGAAAGAAACCTGGACGCCTTCCTGACTTCCTCTGCTGGTTGATGGACGTGGTCATGGACTCCAGATTTCAAGGATATTTTTAAGAAGTGGAGATAAATGAAGTAGAATCCCTTAGTTGGAAATCATGAAGGGGAATTTGGTTTAAGAAAGGACAGACAGCTTTATCTATAAGGGGCCAGAGAGTGAATATCTTCGGCTTTCTGAGCTGTACAGTCGCAGTTGTAACTGGTCAGCTCTGCTGCCACGGCCCCAAAGGCACAGTAAAAAGTGTGCTAACAAATGCATGTGTTTGCCTTTCCCGTAAAACTTGATATAAAAAACCAGGAAGCTCAGGTTTGACCTGAGAGCCGTAGTGTGTGAATCCCTGGCTTAAGAGAGATGGGAAAGGCTAAAATATAAAATTCTGCCTATGTCATTGTGAATCACAGCAGTCAGAGGAAAAACAAGTAGACAATTGAATAATCAGCATAGTTGCAAAGGGAGCTGTCTGCCTGGGATTGAAGGGGGCGTGTGCCAGAGAGGAGGGGACCTTGTTGTGTGTGCCTGTCCTGTGGCTCAGAAATAAACTTGCTGATGTGAAAAAATTAAGCTCTGGGAATCAGCAAAAAAGGCTAAAGATTACAAATAAAGAAGGAATAGATTTTGGTTTTAGTTTTGGGGGAAGTTGTTTAGTATAGCCAAACTTTCAAAGGCAATGGTAGACCCCCTGCCTGGGGACAGAGCTGTGATGCAAACAGGGGCCGTGCCTTTGCTGACCACACTCACCTGGAAGGGGACCCAGAGGGGGGCCTTTGGCTCTGAGAGGCGCTGGGCAGTGGTGGCAAAAAACCACCCAGACAAAACTGCAGAGAAGGCAGGACTTGCCTGGTTGTCCAGTGGTTAAGACTCTGAGCTTCCAGTGCAGGGCCATGGGTTGGATCCCTGGTCGGGGAACTAACATCTCACATGCCCTGTGGGGCAACCAGAAAATAAGTCTGGAAAACGGATCCAGGCCAGGAGAACAATAAAAACAAAAGACTGAAAAGCGATCTAAAAGCTTCCAGATGCAAACGCTAGTTGTTGATCAGTGCTGTGACTTGGGTAGTTGTCCTCTTTTTTATTGTTGCCATTCAGTCGCTGAGTCATCTCTGACTCTCTGTGACCCCATGGACTGTGGCCCCCCAGGCTCCTCTGTCCATGGGATTCTCCAGGCAAGAACACTGGAGCGGGTTGCCATGCCCTCCTCCAGGGGATCTGCCCGACCCAGGGATTGAGCTCGAGTCTCCTGCGTTGTGGGAGGATTCTTTACCACTGAGCCACCAGGGAAGCCCTTTCTTATTTATATTTTTGAGTAAATTTTATTATAAGCATACGTTACTTTTAAAATGAAAAATGAAAGCTATTTAACATGGAGGAGCAACCTTAGGATGTATGCTTAGAAACTGTAAGAAGCCAGGTATTCACTCAGCCTAAGCAGGAATTTCTCACTCTAAGGGTCTGAGCTGCAAACTAGGGAGTGTCCCAGGGTAGCAGACACTCATCGCTTATCAGCAGTTTTCCTAATGGTAGAACTTGCCCCCAGCAAATATCCAGTGCATGTCTTCCCAGCTTCCCTTGTGGTCACAGCATGGGCGAGCCACATCCTTGCCAAGGAGAGCTGCTGGGAAATCTGCTCAGCGGTGGCTGGGGGAGGTTCTCCTTCTGGCTGTGTGTGTGTGTGTGTGTGTGAGTGATGTGGGCAGAAACTTCAGCCTTTCAGGGCCAGACGTGCTCCTGTGAGAATGTGGTGTTGGTGCAGTGTCAACTCTTTGGTGACCACGAGGAGCTAACCCCAAGTTCACCATACAACACTCTGGTGCTGGTAGACCAGAAGGATGGAGAGAGTGGGGTCCTTGACTCATTGACCTGTACCTACCTCCCCCCATGTATCTTCAGAGATCTGAAACAAGTGGACTCGGGGAGGATTCGGTTCTCACTGGGCACTGCAGCTTCTAAGTGGCTCTTCCTTCCCAGACTGTTCACAGAGGCGTGTTGATGGAATGCCTTAAGTTGGGTTAGAGAATGAGCAATTCTCAAGTCCTGGGGAGCTGTTTTAACCCTCACAGCAAGAGGCCACATGCAGTTTTGCAATGTTTATTATCTCCTGTCATTAGAATTTGTTGCCTTAACTATTGGGGGGAATAGAGGTGTTTTCACGTGGCTGGACGGTTTCTCCTTTTCGTGGTTGTTGGTGTGCTTCCCCAAGCCCAGTTCTGCGGAAGACAAGGGTAAGTCCTGAAGACCCCCTTCGGTGGGGCAGGAGACGCCCAGTCTCTGCATGTGTGGGCTCGGGGGCAGGTCTCGGGGGAAAACCAGTCTTCGCATCTCCTGTCGGGCAGAGAACAGTGGCTAAACAGGAGCTCCCTGCTCATAGTTGGGGGGGAAGCACAGTTAGGAAGTTTGGAATGGTCAGCTTCACCGGGCTCTATTTAAAGTGGGTAACCGACAAGGACCTGCTGGACAGCGCAGGGAACTCTGCTCAGTCTCACGTGGCAGCCTGGGTGGGAGCGGAGTCTGGGGTACGTGCATATGTATGGCCGAGTCCCTTTGCTGTCCACCAGAGACTATTACAGCATTGCTGAGCGGTCATGTCAAATAAAGTACCAAATACCAATACCGAATGAAACGTTTAAACTGAAACAACGGAAGAGAAGCAGCTTCCCGTGCTCCAGCCGGACCTTGCTTTTAGCATCCCTGTGTGCTAGTCTGCACCCGCTGACCCCGGACTCCCAGTCCACGCCCCCAGCTCCTCCCCACTGGCGACCACAAGCCTGGTCTCTGTGTCTGTGAGGCTGTTCCTGTTTTGCAGATGAGTTTATTTGCACCAGATTTTAGATTCCACGTACGAATGGTATCGTATGGTATTTGTCTCTGTCTGGCTTAGTACGATAATCTCTAGGTCCATCCATTATTTGGTTCTTTTTATGGTTCAGTAACATTCCACTGTATATACGTACTTTAATTAAAAAAACAGACTAGAGCGTGGGGGCCCGGGGGCGCCTGCTCCGCACAGCAGGCTCCCGTCCCGGCTCCAGCTCTGACTGGCAGCCGCCTTGGGCCAATCCCTCAACGTCTAGCCCTTTGTTTCCTCATGGATAAAGCGAGGATGATGCTCACACGATGAGGTCATGAAGCCCAAGGCCTTGTGAGGGCTCCGGCACCATACCTGCCCCACACTAAGGAGTCCACACAAGGCTCCTACGGTCTTCAGGTCACAGGGATCCACCCTCCCAGCTGCCCTGTGCGTCGAGAGGCCGTCCCTACCTGGGGACATCACCGTCCTTCAGCAAGGCCTCGGGGAAGGGGGGGCCCTGGGCTTAGCAGAAAGCACCTCCAGCTTGGAGGCCCTCCTCTGCCTCTGGCCCGTCAGTTTATGGTGCTGCCGTTATTACTGCTCCATTTTGCTCGTGTTTATAGCATGTGGCTCAGTTTGCTCACCCTCCCTGAGGGTGGGGTTGGAATTCCGTGTCTGGATGCTCCAGCATGCCTGGCTCTGGGCACGTGGACCCTCCGGAGGGAATACTGGTCAGCGGCTGGGAAGAGGGGCAGCAGGGACCTGTGAGAGGAGGCGCTGGGGCTGGTTCGTGGGAAGGTCGGCGTGCAGAGTTCTCTGTGTGGCTGCACATTGGAATCCTGAGTGGACAGGTGATTAACCATGTGGTTTGCATGAGTTCCAGGGACTTGAGATACTCAGTTTTAAAACCAGGACTGCAAGGTCCTGGGACAGGACTCTTAGTGTTAAAAGATACAAAGTCCCAGGAAAACTGAGCAAGTCAGTCCTGGGGAAACTGGGATGAACTGGCCACTCTACCAGCGGGGCTTTACAGCCTGCTGCTGCCCGGAGACTCACCCCCGGAGCTTCTGATCTCCGCTCTGGGGGAGGGAGGATGGGGAGGAGTGTGATTGCCCGGGTGACTGTGATGTTCAGGGAGGTCTGGGAACTACCGATGGGTAGAAGTTTCTGACCCGGATTCCAGTGTACACGATGGAGCTGAGAGTGGGTTACAGGCGGCCGGCATACTGGCCTCAGCCCTAGGGGCACTGATGGAGTGAGCCCGGATGGGAAGTCCTGCTGAGTGATGACATATAAATATGGGGCATAGAGAACTCATCAAAAAGGGAAATTCTGAGGTCCCACCCAAGACACCCAGGATCCCTTTATGGCAATGACTGCAAGCCTGGGGCATCTGCATGCTCCTCAAACTTCCCAAGTGATTCATTCTTTGTTTTTGTCCCTAAGTCAAGTCTGACTCTTTGCAACCCCATGGACTATAGCCTGCCAGGCTCCTCTATCCATGGGATTATCCAGGCAAAAATAATGGAGTGGGTTGCCATGATCCTTCTCCAGGGAGTCTTCCGGACCCAGGGACTGAACCCACGTCTCTGTGTGTCCTGGACTGGCAGGCGGATTCTTTACTTCTGAGCCACCAGGGACGTCCCCCAAGTGATTCGTGTGCATACGCAAACTTTCGAATGGTGAGACTGCAGCTCTAGGAAGTACCACACAGACGTAACAGGAAGAGTTCCAAGGACCTGCCTCCCGGAACAGTCCGACTTGAATTGACCTGGGTCCTGCAGGCGACAGGTGACGAAGAAGGAACCATCATCCTTTATCACAAAAGATCCCCCTCTCCCCAGACCTCTTCCTCTTCTGGAAATGGCTGTGCTTCTGAACACAACTGTGGCCACCTGCCTTCAGCTCTTTCCCTGAATCTGTGCAGACCTGTGGGTAGACTGGATTTAGTCTCTTGTGACAGTTGGGACTATTCTCAATTCTTACTCTTCCTACCCTGTGGACTTGCGGTGAGCAAAAGTGGAATGAATATATTTCTCTGTAAGCTAGCGAGGCAGAAACAAAGATGCTTGCCGCCGTAAGCACTGAGCTTTAGGGTAATTTGTTTTGTGGCCGGAACTGACTAATGAATCCCTCCAAAGAAAGGAAGCCCTGGGCTTTGTCCCAGTTCTCACTAAAAGACGTTACAACCCTGTGCAGAAGAAAAGCTTGCTCACCGTGGTGGCGAGGGCCTGGAAAGGGCAGAAAACCTGTCCAAACTGATAGCGCTTGTGAGGGTTGATGTCTCCAAAGCGGCTGCGACGCTCCTTGCGGCCAGCCAGCCTCTTCTCCGCCTTCATGTCCATGAAGTTCTGGAAGGGGCCCTGCTGGGGCAGGTGGGCCGCATGCACCTGTGTGAGGAATCCCAGAAACAAAGGTTCCCGAGCACCACGGGATCACGGCGAGACCAGGCGGGGGGCTTTTTAGAAGGGGCAGCTCTCGTTCAGGCCTCTCATGCGTGAGTTGGGCTGCCGGGTACCTCTCTTCATTTTCTGTATCCCCGGGATGCAGATCGAAGGGGCAAGCCCCCACCCTCCCCCACACGAAACCTAACCCCCTATGTGTCGCTGGGTCAGTGGGTCAGTGGCTGGAGGGTCAGGGCGCGAGCTCTAGTGATGACCCCGCCCCTCTCTATGGGACCTTCACTCACCACCCACCTCTGTGGCAGATTATTATTATTTTAAAATTTTATTTGGGGTGTAGTTGATTGATGTCTTAGATTCAGGTGTACGGCAAAGTGATTCAGTTATACGTAAGTGTTAGTAGCTCGGTCGTGTCCGACTCTTTTCAACCCCACAGACTGTAGCATACCAGGCTCCTCTGTCCGTGGGATTTTTCAGGCAAGAATACTGAAGTCAGTTGCCATTTTTCCCTCCAAGGGATCTTCCCGACCCAGGGATCGAACCCGGGTCTCCCGCATTGCAGGCAGATTCTTTACCATCTGAGCTACTGGGGAAGCCCTCAGTTATACATAAACATGCATCTTTTTATGTTTCAGAGTCTTTCCCCCCATAGTTTATCATAGACTCTTGGGCAGAGTTCCCTGTGCTGCGCAGAAGGTCCTTGGTCATCTATCCTGTGTAGTAGTGTGAACGCCCATCCCGGCTCCCAGTTTATCTCCCCCTGCCAGTGCTCTCCCTTTGGTAACCATAAGTTTGCTTCGGCGGGGGGAGGAACAGACCAGGCCTGACGTGGAAGAAACCATTAGGACCATCAGGAGACTGCCCGGTTTTGAGGACTTTTCTTTTCTCTGTAGGGATCCGCGATGAGGGTCATGCTGGGTGCATTAGGACCTGCACTCGGGGTTCCCTTTCTCCCCTGCCCTGGCCTCACCAGGTGTCAGGGCTGGACAGGGACGTGGGGGAGGGAGACACCACCCGCTCCTGCCCCTCTGGTTTGCACGGGCCTCAGCACTCTCTCAGCTCACCCCTGGACGGGGCCTGTTCTCACTGTTCAGTCTGCAAAGGACGAAGGGGGAAAGGGACCCTCGGGAGACTCACGTCGTGTATCCGGAACCTGTTCGCTGTCGGAGGAGTCAGTTCCCAGCTTCGTCCCAGGGCTTTCACGGAGCTCAGACTCGAGACCAAAGGTGGATAAACAGGTCCCAGGGGGACCGGCAGCTTCCAGTCTGTTCCTGGGGGGTGAGGAGAGAAAGGGCACCGCGGAGGACCCTGGCACTGCACCCCTTCCTTCCGGCCGCGACCAGGGCTGATCTGTCCGTGTTTGACCCCAGCATAACCAGGAGGAGGCTTGTGCGGCTGAGAAAGAAGCAGACCCTCACCCCAGGGCCCAGAATGAAAGCATTGTTAGGAGATCCACGGAAGCCTGGTGACGATGTTCCAATTTGCTTTTCTGGAGTGTGACCAGCTTTGTGGATGTGTCTCAGGCCACGTTCGCTTTTTGTGAGTTGAGGCCACACAGGTTGAGTTGATTCTTGCTCTGGGGGTTTAACTGAGTAGAGAAGGTTCTTAGGGGCTCTGACATGGTCATTTAATTTGGTTTATTAAAGGATGACTTAAGTAAGCCTCTCACTTTTCTGCCTTTGTGCAGGATTATTCTTTGACTTGAGTGTGGAGATCGGAGAACTTTCTCTGTTGATGGCCTGATAATAAACATTTAAGTCTTTGTGGGCCATCTCATCTATCACAGCACCAGAGTAGCCACAGACAGTGTGCAAATATGCAGATGAGTGGGTGGGGCCGACTGTGTCCCAATAAAACTTTATTCATGGGCACTACATTTTGACTTTCAGGTCATTCTTCTTTGTCACCAAATAGTCCTCTTTTGATTTCTTCGTCAACCAGTTAAAAACAGGAAAACACTTCCTAGTTTGCAAGCTTTAGGAAAATAGGTGGCAGGACAAATTTGCTGCCTGCTAATTCAGGAGACTAAGATCATGGCATCTGGTCCCATCATTCATCGCAAATAGATGGGGAAACAGTAGAGACAGTGAGAGACTATTTTCTTAGGCTCCAAAATCACTGCAGATGGTGACTGCAGCCACGAGATTAAAAGACGCTTACTCCTTGGAAGAAAAGCTATGACCAACCTATACAGCATATTAAAAAGCAGAGACATTACTTTGCTGACAAAGGTCCACATTGTCAAAGCTATGGTTTTTCCAGTAATCATGTATGGATGTGAGAGTTAGACCATAAAGAAAGTTGAGCACCAAAGAATTGATGCTTTTGAATGGTGGTGTTGGAGAAGACTCTTGAGAGTCCCTTGGACTGCAAAGAGATCCAACCAGTCCATCCTAAAGGAAATCGGTCCTGAATATTCAGTGGAATGACTGATGCTAAAGCTGAAGCTCCAATACTCTGGCCACCTGATGTGAAGAACTGACTCATTTGAAAAGACCCTGATGCTGGGAAAGATTGAAGGTGGGAAGAAAAGGGGATGACAGAAGATGAGATGGTTGGATGGCATCACTGACTCAATAGTCATGAGTTTGAGCAAGCTTTGGGAGTTGGTAATGGACAGGGAGGCCTGGCCTGCTGCCGTCCATGGGGTCACAAAGAGTCAGACATGACTGAGGCACTGGACTGAACTGAACTGTGTGAGTGGATTGAAGAAGGAAATGGCTACCCACTCCAGGATTCTTGCCTGGAAAGTCCCATGGACAGAGGAGCCTGGCAGGCTACAGTTCATGGGGTTGCAAAGAGTTAGACATGACTGAGTGACTGAGAACCTATCTGCAAGGCCCCCGCCTACATCAGTAGACAAAGAATCTGGAACAAGAAGGGAATGGACCCAGTTTTTTCTCCTTGGTCTCATTACAGGTGAACCCTTGAATTCAGCTCAAGGGCACCTGAACCCACTGTGGCTCCTTCAGAGGAGAGTGGTGATGATGGTGTGGAAACCCTAAAACACTCTTTGTTTTTTGGGGATGACTGAAAGGAGTGGGAATGGTTAGGGAAGATGAATGAATCTGGCGGGGGACATGCAGTCACTCTCACATATCTGAAGGCTGCCATGAAGAAGAGGGGTCAAGCTCGTCTGACCAGACCCTGTGGACGGAACTAGAACCAACAAAGGAAGCTGCAGGGAGGCAGGTTTGGGTGAGGTTTGGTTTAAAAAAAGCAACAGCACTGCAGAGAATGCATTTATGGACCATGTTCTGCTCTCCAGCTTGTCTCCAGCCTCTTAGAGCAGTGTGGGCAGAGGGAGAATTTGAACGCCAATCTTGTTTACATATGGTCACATCCTGGTGGCTCAGATAGTAAAGAATCTGCCTGCAGTGCAGGAGACCCGAGTTTGGTCCTTGGGTGGGGAAGATCCCCTGGAGAAGGGAATGGAAACCCACTCCAGTATTGCCTGGAGGAGCCCATGGACAGAGGAGCCTGGAGGGCTATGGTCCATAGGGTCGCAAAGAATTGGGCACGACTGAAGTGACTTTGCAAGCTGAGCACAGTGAGCTCCGTTTTGCCCAAGAAGAACCAGGGCACCAGAATGTAGGATGAGGTGGACAAAGCCATGTGTGAGGGGTGGACCTTCACCCTCTCTGAGCCTTTGCTCTCTGCTCTCCTTTCTAGTTCAACCGTCTGCTCTTCAAGAAAACCGAGCCATGCTCTGCTTAGCCATCTAGTCTCGAGCACGTTGGCTGGATTGTGCAGTGCTGGCCTGAGTGTTGTGTTCCCCTGACCCTGACACTCGGGAGCAAGCGCTCCTTTGATCTGCAGTCTTCCAGATCTCAGATACCCCCGAGCAGAGGCGGTTGAACGCAAGGGCTGTGGTTCAGATTTCATGCTGCACGTGACTCCAGGGCTGGGGAGTGCCGGTTCCCCAAATGCAGCCGCTCCCCAAATGCAGCCGCTCCCGGCATTCTCTGCACTGAGGTTCCAAAAATCGCTGCTGAAACCGCACTTTTCCAAGCAAGGCTGTTTCTTCTGGAACATTTCTCCGTCTCCCCCTCCCCACCACTCTGCCCTGACATCTTACATGTCTGGTACCTCCTGCTGGGATCTCTTGCCTGGCGGAACCCCTGGCGGTTTAGAGGCGCCTCCCCAGGCCGTGAGAGACAACCTGGCTTTGGAGCTGGGCATTCCGCAGGCGGCAGGGCCGTGGGCTCGAGTCTCCCTTCAGCTGTGCCACGTCAGGCTTGCGACATGTGGGGAGGGCAGCCGGGCAGCTGTGAGGGACGGCCAGCCGCTGTAGGAGCATCTGTTGGAAAACTTGCTGTGTAATTTCCGGAGCCTTCCAGGGACAGAAGTGGGTAAAAAACCCCAAATGGAAGAAAGTCCTAATCACTTTCAAGTGGGAGGAAAGTAAGACACAGCCCGGCTCGCATGGTCTGAACTGCAGGCTCCCACAACGGCTTCCAAAGCTTCCACCGGCCCCTTGGGGACCAAGCCCTGACCTTCTTGGGGGTCACTGATTCGGTCCAGATGGGAGCATATGTAGATGAAAGTGGCGTTCAAATTCTCCCTCTGCCCACACCGCTCTGAGAGGCTGGACATGAGTTGGAGAATAGAATATGGTCCATAAGTGCATTCTCTGCATTAGTGTGTTACTTTAATGATATGCTCAGTTGATCAGTCGTGTCCAACTCTTTGTGATCCATGGACTGTAGCCCCCAGGCTCCTCTCTCCATGAGATTTTCCCAGCAGGAATACTGGGATAGGTTGCCATTTTCTCCTCCAGGGATCTTCCTGACCCAGGGACTGAACTCATGTTTCCCGCATCTCCTGTATTGGCAGGTGGATTCTTTACCACTGAACCACCTGGGAAGCCTTTTTTAATGTTAAGGTATGAATTATATATTTTATGTCATTAATCACGCATATATTGTCAGTCTATCAACAGAGCATCTAGGCACATACAATAATATTTAACATGTGTGAAAGTGAAAGGATAGTCATTCAGTCATGTCCAACTCTTCATGACCTAATGGACTGCAGCCCACCAGGCTCCTCTGTCCATGGGATTTCCCAGGCAAGAATACTGGAGTGGGTTGCCCTTCCCTTCTCCAGAGGATCTTCCTGACTCAGGAATCAAACCCAGGTCTCCTGCACTGCAGGCAGATTCTTTAACATCTGAGCCGCCTGGGAAGCCCAACCTGTGTGGGCTCCTTCCCAGAGCACCACGTGTTTCAGAGGGGGACCTGATACTGTTTCCACTCAGGTCCGTGCCACCCTCGTCTCTCATCTGAATGGTCTCTGCATTTGTACTGTGGACGGTCTCCTCTGGTTTTCATGCACTGGGGTGTTTCCAGCACCTGAAACAGTGTCTGGAGCAGAGTGGGTGCTCACCACACAGTGAACGACAGAATGAACCCACTTTTGAGCCCTACAGGCTCCCTAGAGTCCCTGTCACGCAGCTGACTGTGCACATGGGTGGTGCACGACCCCAAGGCTTTGATCTCGAAGCAGAGCTGGAGAGGAAGGTGAATGAGAAGGTTGGAAGCCCGGGGAGGATCGACTCGGCTGCGTGCAGGGGTCTGGGACACTGTGGGCTCCTGTGCAGACCCTCAGAGGGCGTCTGAGCTGGGAGGCAGGAGGAGCCAGATGTCTGTCCCCTGTGCCTTTGAAGTTGACACTCATCCTGAATTCCGTTGGCAACGAAGAGTTTGCACTTGTTTTGCTTCGAAGTTGGAGTTGTTATCCTAAGATAAGTTGTCTCCTCTCTCCTACTTTTGCTGTATTTCTCGTCTTTCCCTTTCCCACAAATCTCCCTTTTCTTAATGTTTGTTTTTATTTATTTATTTGGTGGCTCCAGGTCATAGGTGTGGCATGTGGGATCTTAGTTCCCTGACCAGGGATTGAACCCAGGCCCCCTGCATGGGGAGCATGGAGCCTTAGCCACTGGGCCACAGGGAAGTCCCCTCACACAGCTTCTTAAGGACTAGTTTCAGTGCTGGGGAGCAGGACCAGACTTGGCAAAGCTTGCAAAAGCTTTCCAAGCTCAGTTTTATCTGGTTCACATCTTCACAGTTTTCACTGGCTTCCACGTGACTGAAACCAAGAAGACTTTCAGGGACTAGAAAGCGATTTGCAAGACGTGAGCCGGGTCTGCATCACTAAGAGCCCTTCCTGATTCTGTGTGACGGCAGGAACAGGAGGCAGTCAGGAGGACTTATGTAACCCTGGGTCTGGCAACTGGAATTTGTCACTGTGTTTGGGATTCAGTATAAGTGACAGCTCTGAGTTAATGATCGAAAACGATTGCGCCATCCAGTTAGTGAGGCTTGAAGATAACTTTTCACCTTAAAAACAACCCCCCCCTGCCCCCGCTTTTCTCTCCTGCACCCAGGAGGCACGCTGAGCAGAAGCATCACGTGAACACCTCTGCGGAGGGTGTGGCTTCTTTGCCTACAGCAGGAGATGGAAATGCGGAGATGACTTGCCTCCCTGTCTTCCTCTCTCTTCTGAGCTCCCGCTTCCGACCGCGGCCCCGCTCTGGTGTCTGCCGCTGGCACTAGGTGACACGTCTCCATTCTTCTGTTTTTAAAAGTCTGGCTGTGTCTGGTCTCCGTTGCGTCCTGGGGCATCTTCTCCGCGGTGGGTGGGCTTGGCGGCCCCGTGGCGAGTGGAACCTGAGTCCCCTGCCTTGCAAACTGCTCGCTTCTCTGCTGGGCTACCAGGGATGCGTCTGCCCCCCATTCTTGAAGAGATGCCTCGTTGGCAGCCGACCTCTTCCTGCCTGAATGAGGTGTGCCTGGCTCGGTCCCTGCTTTGGGGGAAGAGCCCAGTTCCCAGACATGAAGGCAGCATGTTGGGGAAGGGCTCGTGTGTCCTTGGCCAGAAGCAGACTCTCTCCCTGAGGGCGAGGCACCTGCAATCTGTGGCTGCTGAGCCCCCTGCCCTGCCTGGCCATCGGTGTCCCTGGGAGTGGTCCCCTTTTTCCCAGCCCTGGGTTTGACCTAAACGCAGAAGTGAGAGCCTTGGCGGTTGGACGCTAAGTCCTGAGCACTGTAGCTCTGCAGACTTGAACTTTGTAACCTGAATTCACCCGCCTCCATTCCCTGGGTCCCATCCAATCAGCTCCACCCTTGCCCCCGGGCCCCAGTTCCTGAAATGGAAAAGAGCCCGCAGGTTCCCCAGGACGGCTGGCCTTACCCCTGGCGTCCTTCAGGGACTCTCTCTTGCCAGGAGAAGCTCTGTCCTCCGCAGCCTTGTCGTCGCTGGCATCCCTGGTCTTGTTGCCCGTGACCTGGGCCCCTTCTCCCTTCAGCAGCCTCTGACCGAGGGCCCGGGGCTGCTCTTCAGACAGGGCTTCCTTCTTCTTCCTCCTCTCACTGGGCGCTCTAAACACAAAACCCCCATCAGCGCCGATGCTCTGAGGGCGTCAACTGCCCCTGAACATGGGGCCTGGCCTGTGGGCTTAAGTGGAAGGCACTGAATGGAGAGGCTAACTTCAGGAAAAAGGATGTAAACTGGAGAGAAAATGGATGGATGCAATCCCTTATCCTTGCATATAGTAGAGGGCGGAGAAGGCAACGGCACCCACTCCAGTGCTCTTGCCTGGAAAATCCCATGGATGGAGGAGCCTGGAAGGCTGCGGTCCATGGGGTCGCTGAGGGTTGGACACGACTGAGCGACTTTACTTTCACTTTTCACTTCCATGCGTTGAAGAAGGAAATGGCAACCCACTCCAGTGTTCTTGCCTGGAAAATCCCATGGATGCAGGAGCCTGGAAGGCTGCGGTCCATGGGGTCGCTGAGGGTTGGACACGACTGAGCGACTTCACTTTCACTTTTCACTTTCATGCATTGAAGAAGGAAATGGCAACCCACTCCAGTGTTCTTGCCTGGAGAATCCCAGGGACGGGGAGGCCTGGTGGGCTGCCGTCTATGGGGTCGCACAGAGTCAGACACGACTGAAGGGACTTAGCAGCATAGTAGAGGGAGAGATGAGTAGACATGTCCAGTGCCCAAGTAGCAGGGCGATCGGAGAGCAGGTGCGTGCGTGCGTGTATGTGTGTGTGTGTACACACACATATCATTACACATTCATGTATATGAATGAAAGAAAATAGTTCTTATGAGCTAGTATTTCATTTTTATGGGGTAAGCTTAATATTTGCTGTTATTTAGTTATTCAGTCGTGTCTGACTCTTTGCGACCCCATGGACTGTACCCACCAGGCTCCTCTGTCCATGGGATTTCCCAGGCAAGGACACTGGAGTGCCATTTCCTTCTCTAGTGGATCTTTCTGATCCAGGGATCCAACCCATGTCTCTTTTATCTCCTGCACTGCAGGCAGACCAGTTGAAAAGAAGGTTATTTTGGGGGAATATCAAACACAATTCTTGGGTCACCCTCAAACCTCCAAGTCATCCCTCTTGGCAAAACCCACCAGGAGCTTCCTGACAGCCCTGCCCATTTCCTCCCCGCCCCTTCCCACCCCCAGTGCTGGGCATCCAGGCCCAGGTTCTGTGCCTCGAGCTGTGTTTCTCACTCTGCCTGGAATGTCACACTTTCCCCCTCTCCTCATTTGTGGCCCCATCCTCTTGGGGCCTCCTCCTTGCCAGTCCTCCATGGAGTGGTCCATGACACCTCCCGCCTCCCTCCCATCCGTGTAGACCTGCCCTCCCTCTGGTCCCCAGCCCCTCTCAAGCATCTCCATTCTAGTGATGACTGCAAATGCAATACACGGTCCATCCTCATGCCTGTCTCCACTGTCACGTACTGTGTTCCACAAGGGCTTACACTCCACCTTGTTCCCCAGAGGACCCCCAGCATGAAGCACTGTATCTGGCAAGAGACAGACGCTAAGTTCATATGGGCGGATGGACGGATGGGTAGATGGGTGGGTCAATGGGTGGATGCCTGGGTGGGTGGACGGATGGAGGGATGGGTGGGTGAGTGGTGGATGGAGGAGTGGATGGATGGATAGATGGTTGGGTTAAGGGATGGATGGGTGGGTGAGTGGGTGAATGGGTGGGTGAACGGGTGGCTGGACAGATGGACGGATGGGTGGATGCCTGGGTGGATGGATGGATGGATGGATGGATGGGTAGAGGACAAAATATAGGGTAAAGGTTGAGGAGAATAAAAGACAGTAGATCAAAAATATGAACTATGTGAAGAGAGAGTTGGAGGCATGATTAATACACCTCAGATCCACAGTGACACCCAGAGTCGGTCAGGAGCAGAGAGTCAGGGTGCTGCTTGTACCAATGAAGGCTGCATCTGAGATTCATCAAGAGTGTCCACCTACACTAGAGGCTCAGAAAAGAGGACGTGATTTGCGTTTGCATTTTGTGGTTGGCTCATCTGAAGAAGCACTACGTGGCAAGATCTCTGGCGAGCTTAAGTTCTTCCCTGAAAGCCAGAGAAGTTGCATCTGAAACCCAGTGTCCTGGACGTGATAATTAGAAGAGAATGTTAAGGTGTAGACACCACCATGTCCCTCTGGGAGCCCTGGTTAACACCAGGCATCGAACTGTCCTCCCTGAGGTTGGACGGGCACCTGGCATTTTCTCCACACCTTAAAAAAGCACGTGGCTTTTCTTTGATGAGTTTGAACTTGGCTTCTGAAGCCTCTGTGCACTTGGGCTTCTCGGCTGCTCCTCTGCAAAGATGCAGCTTCAGCAGTTTGTGTGCTGCAGTTGTGAGTCGCGGGGCAGTTGTTTAGAAAGACAACATTCTTGCACTCAGGGGACATCTGCTCTGTGTCTGATCACCAGAAACTTCCACCTTTGCTAGCAAGTTGTATCATTTGAACCGATCAGCCGGAAGTGCGTTTTGGCACAAGAAGGAAATCAACACTCGATAAAGATACTATTATAGTGTCTCTGGTGCCCTATTCAAGGATCTTAGACTGTGTCCCTCTGTTACGGATTCTTATTTATGAAGTCAAAGCTGGGCGGTACCAGTTACCAGACCCGGGCAGAAATGCAAATGAGCACGGACCCTCAGGACTCCTTGTCAAGATGGATTGACCATCGAGTGACTGCTCAGGGGGCAGAGATGTCCCCTCATGAGAACATATTCTGGCATATAAAATTATCCTCATAAAATGTTGGCGAGAAGAGTAGTCTGAGGGCCCTCCGTCAAGTCACCCATGGGGGACGGGCTGCTCTGCATCTGTTTTCAATTAACTGTGTTTATTATCTTTGCATCTCACTCCCCAGCTCAGCATAATCAGTTAGGAACTATCTCCTGTGATCTTAGCTGAAAGCCTGTTTTTGTAAGTGGAGCTGGCTGTTTGCTTTCACACTCGAGGCGGTGACACGGCTCCCTTCGCTGTGAGCCTGGTGTGTGCTTTGTCGGCGCCGCAGGACGGGGCCTGGGGCTCTGTTTATCCAGCACTTGTTGCTGTTCCCTGTGGGGCTGCAGATGCTGTGTTGGGTGTTAGGGTGGAGTGGGGACAGAGCATCAGTGCGTGAATATCTAAAGAGAGAAGCTGTCCTTTGTGAAAAGTGCTGGAAGGGAAACTAACCAGGGAGAGAGACAGTCATTGTGAGGGCCACCTTCTGAATTGCTGGGGAACTGGAGGCAAAAGGAAAAGAGGGCATCACTGACTCAACGGACACGAACTTGGTCAAACTCCAAGAGATGGTGAGGGACAGGGAGGCCTGGCATGCTGCCGTCCACGGGCTCGCAAAGAGACACAACCGAGTGACTGAACAGCAACAACCTTCTGAATTGACTGGTCTACCTCTTTGGGCAAGGGAATTTGGATCTGAGGCCTGAATGATAAGAGTGAGACATTCAAGCCCTTCTCTGGCGGTCCCGTGGTTAGGACTCTGCATTTCCACTGCAGACGGCTCAGGTTCCATCCCTGGTTGGGGAGCTAAGATCCTGCGTGAGGCAGTGTGACCCCCCAGAACAAATTGGTTAAGAACAAGCCATTCAGAGGGAAACTAGGCTCTCAATTGTGTCTGACTTTTTGCAACCCCATGGACTGCAGCCCACCAGGCTCCTCTGTCCATGGGATTTCCCAGGCAAGAGTACTGGAGTGGGATGCTATTTCGTCCTCCAGGGGCTCTTCCCAACGCAGGGATTGAACCAGTGTCTCCTGTATTGCAGGCAGATTCTTTACCATCTGAGCCACAGGGAAGCCCAGTAGGGATGATCCAAGCTACTTATTTAATGTTATCCTTTCAGTTCCAGCAAGTGGAACCCATTTTTTTTTTTTTTTTGGAACCCATTTTTTAAAGCTACTCTTTAAAAATGACATTTTCTCTGTACATCAGGGATTGAAAAAGCCAAAAAAGTACAGAGGCTCCTCTTATAACATTTCTTCGGTAGGTCTCTGCCTTCCTATTAATTTTCAGCAGAGTCTGTTTGTTTTTCCACTAGCTTGCTGGCGTCCGAGAACAGGCTGTTCCGTACTCTGCTTTGCTTATCTCCCTTTCTGTTTGGTTCTAAAGGTGTCCGTGGTGCTCTTAGGGAGTGTGATGTTTGAATGCTTGGTGAGCAGCCTGCACTGCAAAATGCATTCACTTGCGGTTATCACTGGTGACCCACTTGGAAGAAAAACTTGCCCCAGCGGATTTCTGGTGTGTGTGCCTAGAATCTTAGAGCCTTGCAGGGGAAAGCCTTCTACTTTTGGTAGAAAAAGCTTAATTTTGGGAGTCAGAGAGCTTCAGTCAAGTCCTTAGCTCTATGGTCATCTAGTTTAGGACTTGAGGACTATGATAAGCATTTTTTTTTAAGTGTAAGAGTAACATTTCATTCTCCAGGGGATCTTCCTGACCCATGGATCGAATTCACGTCTCCTGCATTGGCAGGCGGATTCTTTACCACTGAGCCACCTGGGAAGCCCCATAAGTGCTGTACAATATTGGGCAAATTACAGGCGTTCAGTTCAGTTCAGTTCAGTTGCTCAGTTGTGTCCGACTCTTTGTGACCCCATGAATCGCAGCACGCCAGGCCTCCCTGTCCATCACCAACTCCTGGAGTTTACCCAAACTCATGTCCATCAAGTCGGTGATGCCATTCAGCCATCTCATCCTCTGTCGTCCCCTTCTCCTCCTGCCCCCAATCCCTCCCAGCATCAGGGTCTTTTCCAATGAGTCAACTCTTCCCATGAGGTGGTCGCAGTATCAGAGTTTCAGCTTCAGCATCAGTCCTTCCAATGAACACCCAGGACTGATCTCCTTCAGGATGGACTGGTTGGATCTCCTGGCAGTCCAAGGGACTCTCAAGAGTCTTCTCCGACACCATGGACTATGCAGTAATTCACAATTTTAAGGGATATCCTCCATTTATAGTTTTGATAACTATTGGCTATGTTCCCCTTGTTGTACAGTATGTCCTTGTATCTCCTTTTATTACTTTTTCTTGTAGCTTATTTTCTATCTAACAGTTTGTACCCTTCAGTCCCCACTCCCTCTCGCCTCTCCCCGCCTCTACCAGCTGGTCACCACCGGCTTGTTCTCTACATCTGCGAGCCTGCTTCTTTTTTGTTATATTTGCTAGTTTGTTGTACTTTTTAGAGTCCACGTATAAGTGATATCATACAGTATTTCTGAAAATATCGTTGAACTCTGTTTCTGTCTGGGAGACGTGAATAATGAGATATATGTAAACTGCAGAGTAGTTGTGAAGACAAAAGGAAGTGACACATGTGACGTTCTTAGCATGAGACAGTTCGTACTGGTCACCACAAACCGTCTATCACATTTTTATTATCAAACTTACAAACGCAATGGTTGCCTATTGGACAGGAAGCAAACGTTCCTGGTTTGCAGCTCTTGAAAGGCTGTTGACGAGCACTGCAGTTGTGTGTGTGCTGGGGGGGATGTGCGGGGGTCCTGGATGGGTTTTCTCTGTTACAATCGAGCAGAAGTTTGCAGACTGGACCTCCTGATTGTATACTTTAAATCAGTTTGAACAAAAACTGTAAACTGCACAAAAAATGGGAACTTTCCTATGCAACGTGGATTACAAGCTTCTCTTGAAAAACCGTCTGGTGGCCCGGGGCCCCCGCTGCAGCTGGCGACCGGCGCTGTGATCCAGACGCTGACGTCAAGGTCCGTGTGTCCTGCCCGGTTCCCTGCCCGTCTTCGAGCTGTTGTTCTTGTTTAGCTGCTCAGTCGTGTCCAACTCTTCGCGACCCCATGGACTGCAGCCCACCAGGCTCCTCTGTCCATGGGATTCTCCAGGCAACAACACCACCATGGGTTGCCATTTCCTTCTCCAGGGGATCTTCCCGACCCAGGGAGAGAACCCTACCTCCCACATTATAGGCGGATTCTTAACTGCTGAGCCACCTGGGAAGCCCACCCATCTTGGAGAGCTTGGCCTTTCATCTCATATGGACTGTGGACCAGCTGGTAGGACCTTGGACGAGTTTTCTAATTCTTTTAGCTTCGGTTTCCCCATCTGTAAAATGGAGATGCTAATAGTAAGTCTTACCCCTGAAGTTTCTTTTGAGGAGGAAATAATAAGTTTTCCCACAGTGCTTGGCACTCGGGAAGCCCTTGGGGCCAGCTACGGTTATCCTCAACAGAACACTTCACAGATCAGTGGGCATCTGGTTGAAATCCATACTTGGATGGGTGAAGCAGACACTTAGACACTGGTAGAAACAGAATTATGGATATGACAGGCATATGTTATAGGGAGATCATATCTCTGAAAAATACCGATAAGATTTTCTCCTTCATCCACTTGTACTTGATCCCTTCCCCACGCTGTTTCAGGAAAAGCTTTTAGACTGGTTCTCGTCCAGCCTGTCCACTGTCCATCCTTCCCCATCGTGGAGCTGCCGGTTGGATTCCCTCAGGGGAGCCCTTGCCTCTGGCGTCCTTTAGTTTAGGCGATGGGATGCTCAGTGGGGGATGAAAAGAGGGAGGAAAGTGATGGCAGTACTTGTCCCTTGGGCTGGCTCCTCCCTGGGAGGCTGTCTCAAGCCTCCTGAGATCTCAGCTGAAGGCTGCACGCGTGCGTGAAGTCGCTTCAGTCACACCTGACTCTTTGTAACCCTATGGGCCATAGCCCGCTAGGCTCCTCTGTCCATGGGGTTCTCCAGGCAAGGAGACTGGAGTGGGTTGCTGTGCCCTCTTCCAGGGGATCTTCCTGACCCGGGGATCAAACTCCCGTTTATTGCATCTGCTGTGTCCCCTGCATTGACAGGTGAGTTCTTTAGCACTGACCCACCTGGGAAGCTGAACTGAAGGTTACCTGCTCTCTTTCCACACTTTGTGTGTCTGGGTTTGGTAAGCCTGCCTTCGGGCTGTCGGGCCTCGAATCTCCAGGCAGTGATGTTTACACGGTTGCCAGCCTCAGCTATGTGTTGTTTCCTCCTGCTCCCTGTGTGGCTCCCATAACTTGGTAAAGCCGCTTTGATTTATCCTACATCCAGTAAGTCATCAGCTGATGTAGCTTCTACTGAACTGGAGACAGTTAGGGTTATTGAAGCAGAAAGCGGAGAGAGTGAAGTCATTTTAAAGTCCTCATCTTCCATTGGCAAGAAATCCACAGCAAGGTAGAAACCGGGCTTTATGAAGAGAGAAAGGGTTTTCTAAATGCCTAAGGGTTTCTTTTAACATATACAGAGCTGAATGAGATCAGGGAGGGTCAAGATGGAGGGGATATGCGTATACTTATGGCTGATTCACACTGTTGTACAGTAAAAACTAATGCAGGATTGTAAAGCAATTATATTCCAATGAAAAAATAAGTTTTAAAAAAGCCATAGTGCAGAGCAGCTGGAGGAAAGGGCTTTGGGGAAGTGCCCACCCCGCGGGGGCGTGTCTGGGAGGCAAGAGCTAGGATGCTAACCCCCGCTAGGTCCCCCAGCTGCCTCCTCCCCGACTCCACCTGGTTTAGCCAAACCGGGTGGGGTTATGGGGATTAAGACTCGGGAGAGTCTGCACAGGGTGGTCCACCCCGGGCCCCCTGTGTCTGCCAGGGTTGCAGGAGGTAGAAGGCTGGATGCTGGGACCCTTCTGGCCCTGCCGAGAGGTCGTCGGGGTGCTGAGTGCTCGATCCTGGCCCAGCCCTGTGGTCAGGGGCCCGCCCTGCAGAGGGACCGGGTGATCTGAGGGCTGCGGGATCCTCGGGCTTCGGCGGAGGCCAGCAGGGTGCCACAGGGGCAGAGAGGGCAGCTGCACCTGAGCGAGCCCTGCCCAGGCGCTGAGCGAGCCGCCCGCGGCCGAGTACCCGGCCCGGCTGTGCACCCGCCCTGCCTCTGCTCCGCGTTGGGAAGGGGCGGGAGGGGTGACCCCTCGAGGGAGAAAAGCCTTCAAGCTGACTCTTCATTCCCCCGAGGGAAGCTGAGTTCATCTCAAGGTGAAATGCTTCAAACAAGAACAGAGTAAGTTCCCCTTCACGGGCAGTTTTGATTTTTCTTGGCCATCAGGAGGACCGGGAACTCCAGAGCAAGACACTGGTGGCGAACGACTTCGTTTTCTCCACTCCGCTGTGCTCTGGGTAAACTCCGAAGCCCTCTCCAAGCCTTTCTTACAAAAGGGATTCTTTACGAGGGACCCTTGGGGCTTCCCTGGTGGCTCAGAGGGTAAAGTGTCTGCCTGCAATGTGGGAGACCCAGGTTTGATCCCTGGGTCGGGAAGATCCCCGGATGAGGAAATGGCAACTCACCCCAGTGTTCTTGCCTGGAGAATCCCATGGGCAGAGGAGCCTTGTCTGCAGGGTTGCAAAGAGTCGGACACGACTGAGCGACTTCACTTTCACTTTTCACTTGTGGCCTTGGAGCCACGTTGAGTCAGATTAGTGGTGCTGAATGCATTTCACCTACTGCAACGACTTTTACTTAGTTGATTTTACTCTAATAACTTTAAACGAAATTGATATGGAAAGAAAAATGTCCACATCCCCTCTACTGTACTTCAAAGACATCCACTTTCAAAAAAAAAAAAAACGATTTTCTTATTTTTTATGTTGTTAAAGGACACCACCCTTATGGCAGAAAGTGTAGAAGAACTAAAGAGTGTCTTGGTGAAGGTGAAAGAGGAGAGTGAAAAAGTTGGCTTAAAGCTCAACATTCAGAAAACGAAGATCATGGCATCTGGTCCCATCACTTCATGGGAAATAGATGGGGAAACAGGGGAAACAGTGGCTGACTTTATTTTTTGGGGCTCCAAAATCACTGCAAATGGTGACTGCAGCCATGAAATTAAAAGACGCTTACTCCTTGGAAGAAAAATTATGACCAACCTAGGCAGTATATTAAAAGCAGAGACATTACTTTGCCAACAAAGGTTCTTCTAGTCAAGACTATGGTTTTTCCAGTGGTCATGTATGGATGTGAGAGTTGGACTGTGAAGAAGGCTGAGCGCTGAAGAATTGATGCTTTTGAACTGTGGTGTTGGAGAAGACTCTTGAGAGTCCCTTGGACTACAAGGAGATCCAACCAGTCCATCCTAAAGGAAATCAGTCCTGAATGTTCATTGAAAGGACTGATGCTGAAGCTGAAACTCCAATACTTTGGCCACCTGATGTGAAGAGCTGATTCATTTGAAAAGACCCTGATGCTGGGAAACACTGAGGGCAGGAGGAGAAGGGGACGACAGAGGATGAGATGGTTGGATGGGGTCACCGACTCTATGGACATGAGTTTGAGTAAACTCCGGGAGTTGGTGATGGACAGGGAGGCCTGGCGTGCTGCAGTCCATGGGGTTGCAAAGAGTCAGATGTGACTGAGCGACTGAACTGAACTGAAAGGACTGCTGCTGCATCTGTGAGCTTTTTAAAACACTCTGCTTAAGGACAGCTCTGCTACCAACACCCAGAGCGGGTCTCCAGGGACATAAACGAAGAAAGGGACGGATAATTACCTGATGTCGTCATATGGCATCAAGCTTCTGCTGACCTGGTAGGCCTTCCAGTTACTGAAACGGGACATTCTTCGGATGGTGTTCACATTCAGTAGTATGGACGGAATTTCTCTCTTCACTTCCGGCTTCTTAGCCTTTGCCCTTACACCGAATCCCAGGATTCACGGGGATCGCGTTCCATCCTTTCTCTGGCATCCTAGCCCTTGATTCGGGGGGCTCTGGACTTCCTTGGAATGTTGACATTGTGATGTTGCCAATGGAGTTCCTAAGCCGTTTGGAACTGGAGTCCTGAAGAAGAGATTTTAGCTCTGCTGACCTCGGCACGGCTTTTCCCTCATTTGTGCACTCAAGCACGTGACGGTGGGGAAGTGTTTTACTTGGACTGAGGGATGAGCACGAAGAAAAATTCGTTCCCTGCTCTGGTGTGTGTAGCTGTGACTGGGACGCATTGGCTATTCTGAACGATGCCTTATTCCTGTGTTTTTGTTGACTTGGATCTGAAAAGAGACATGATCAGATCTGCTCAGGTCACACACAGCTCTTTGTGACCCCACGGACTATTGCCTGCCTGGCTCCTCTGTCCATAGGATCCTCCAGTCAAGAACACTGCAGTGGGTTGCCATTCCCTTCTCCAGGGGCTCCTCCCAGACCAGGGGTTGAACCTGAGTCGCCTGCATTGGCAGGTGGGTTCTTTCCCACTGAGCCACCTGGGAAGCCCATCCACTTGTAGTGGAGATGCCTGTTTCAATAGGACTGCCTAGCAGGTTCATCCAGACGTGATGCTGCCGTCGGGAACCCTGTTGTACATGGAGCGTACTGGTGTCTTGAGATGCCATCTGTTCGTCTCTCATATTCCCAGGGGTGTCCCTCTGCTGTTCATAGTTTGCAGGTTCTTCCAGAAGGGCCTTGGATGGAGGCAGCCTTGGAGCCACACAGGAATGGACTGACTTTTCCATGTGCTGGAAGCGTCTGTTCTTACTTGAGCCCCGGCGAGTCAAGTGTAGGAAGCGTTAGCATCAGTTGCCCGGTCCTGTCTGACTCTCTGCAACCCCCATGGACTGTAATCCGTTGGGCTCCTCTGTCCGTGAAATTCTCCAGGCAAGAATACAAGAGTGGGTTGCCGTTTCCTTCTTCAGGGGTCTTCCCGACCCAGCGATCAAACCTGGGTCTCCTGCGTTGCAGGCGGATTCTTTATCATCTGAATAAAAATCTAGATACAGAATCTATGGACAAATGAGTGAAATGAATAAGCTATTAAAAATAAGCCATTTCATTAAGACTTTATAGTTTTCCCCACTAAAAACCAGGCTTTTTTTCTGTTCCTGAGGCCTACTCTGTTGGCTTTACTAGTGACTGCTGCTGCTGCTGCTAAGTCGCTTCAGTCGTGTCCGACTCTGTGCGACCCCATAGACGGCCTCCCACCAAGCTCCCCTATCCCTGGGATTCCCCAGGCAAGAACACTGGAGTGGGTTGCCATTTCCTTCTCCAATGCATGAAAGTGAAAAGTGAAAGGGAAGTCACTCAGTTGTGTCCGACTCTTGGCGACCCCATGGACTGCAGCCCACCAGGCTCCTCCGTCCATGGGATTTTCCAGGCAAGAGCACTGGAGTGGGGTGCCATCGCCGTCTCCATTACTGGTGATATCAGATGGTAAACCATCCTGAATAAAATGGGAAAAATCAGGCCATGACAAAGCAACTTGACACTATTTCTTTTTTTAATTTAAGCTTTTTATTTTCTGCTGGGGTACAGTTGATGAACAGTGTTGTGGCAGTTTCTGGTGGACAGTGTAGGGACCCAGCCACGCATACACATGCATACTTTCTCCCCCAAACTCCCCTCCCGTCCAGGCTGAGCCTGGCATTATTTCTAATTTCTAGCATGATTTCCTCTTTGGCCCATACACACAAGATGTGGTACCATTTTTAATTTCTAAATATACAAGAGTACTTTGGCTAGTTTTTAAAATTGAATCCTTATTTTATCATATTATGGTCAGAGAACATAGTGTGTATGTTTTACCAGTTCTTTGGCACCTGTTGAGATATCCTTTAAGGCCTAGTGAGTGCTCAATTTTTAGAAATATTTCTCAAAGTCTTGATAAGAATCCAGAGTTGAAATAAATTTCTGAATGTGTGAATTTCATACAGTGTCTTAATCACACTGTTCCAATATCCAACATCATTGTTATTTTTTGATCACTTGATCAGTTTGTAGCAGACAGATGTTAAAATCACACTTCAAGAAATTTTATGTCATAATTCTATTGACTTTTAATCTTTCTGAAAAGACTGCTTTTGTGAGCCAATCAAATGTTGTAAACTGCACAGGGTTCAACCTATTTTGACGCTATGTTGCCGATGCTGGTTATCCGTGGAGTCAGAATCAGAGAGCCTTAGAGAGGGAAGAAAACCTCCCGTCAAGAACCGAAGCGTTTCAGAGAGGAGCAAAATCAGGATGTTTCTCTCTGATATGGGGAGGCTCAAGCAGTGAAACAATCCTTTTATGGAATAAACATTTATTGAGAACCAGGATTTTACTTGGACTGAGGGATGAGCAGGAAGCAAAATATATCCCCTGCTCCAGTCACAGTTTTGTGGATTGGGAAAAGCTGAGGTTACCTTCATCTTCTGTTTTAAAAAATATAAAAGCAGGAATGAGAGAGAGACTTAAAGTAAAACAGGAAATCTCTTCTTTTATTAAAAAATACTTATTTGTATAAAGGCTGAGCACCAAAGAATTGATGCTTTTATATTGTGCTGGAGAAGACTCTTGAGAGTCTCTTGGACTGCGAGGAGATCAAACCAGTCCATCCTAAAGAAAATCAGTCCTGAATATTCATTGGAGGGACTGATGCTGAAGCTGAAGCTCCAATACTCTGGCCACCTGATGTGAAGAGCTGACTCATTGGAAAAGACCCTGATGCTGGGAAAGACTGAAGGCAGGAGGAGAAGGGGGTGACAGAGGATGAGATGGTTGGATGGCATCACCAACTCGATGGACGTGAGTTTGAGCAAGCTCCAGGAGTTGGTGATGGCCAGGGAAGCCTGGTGTGCTGCAGTCCATGGGGTTTCAAAGGGTCGGACACAGCTTATCAACTGAGCAAATACCTTAGATGATCAATCATTTCATCCAATGTTATTACTCTTTAGTCATTAAAACAGGTTCCCAAGGTATTACTATTTGAAAAACCTGTTATCTCTAATTGAAATTACTGCACACACATGTGGAAAAAGAGTCCCTAACAAATGTCTTGAGGATGTGACACTCCACACACTTCACCAGGTGCTTAGATGATTCCATTCATTCATTTATTATTCAGCAAAATGTACCACATTCCAACCCTGCTCCAGGCGCTGCGCCTTACGGTCTGAAGTCAGGGACTTGCATCGTGTAATGGGACGCCTGAAAGGAACGGCTTTTCTTGAATTTCTTCTTTTAAAGTCTCTGTGTAGTTTCCACGGAAACCATGGAAACTTTAAATGCAAACATATGAAGACAGAAGCATGGCTTAGATGATTTTTCCAGTCACAGAAGACAAACTTTCCTTCGTTGTTTAAGTCTAATGTGGAAGCATCCGTGTGCTAGCTCCAAAACTAGGCCTCTGTAGACCTTGTGTGTGCGTGTGTGTGTGTGTGTGAGACTCAGTCGTGTCTGACTTTTTGAGACCCCGTGACTCTGGCCCGCCAGGCTCCTCTGTTCTTGGGATTTCTCAGGCAAGAAGACTGGAGTGGGCTGCCATTTCCTTCTGCAGGGGATCTTGCTGACCCAGGGGTTGAAGCTGGGTCTTCTGCATTTCCGGCAGATTCTTACCATCTGAGCCACCAGGGAAGCTACAACGCTAGTAGACTTGAACTAGAAATGAATTATGCACGATGTTCTTAACAGACTTTATTGGTAAATACGGAAGGAAGACACGGAGCCACGGGTGTGTTTATTTTAATGAGAAAAGGCTTTGTGGCAGTGGGGGGAGCAGTTTTGGTGGCACATTCTTTTTTTTTTTTTAGTGATAATACCCAAATGATTCTTCTTATAAAAAGTGTATCATAAAATCTCCAGCACGGCCCTCAAAAGGAAACAGAGTTCAAATAAAATCATGGAGGTTTTCCTTGGATTTTCCTAAAAGCGGAAGCATGTCATTGATAACACTGAGACAACCTCACCCATGAACCAGAGAAGCCAACAATTTTGGGGGAAAATAGGAGCAGCCAGGACTCTGGTGGATATCCTGGTGCTGACAAGATTTGGAAGGATTGAAGGTGACCTGAGTAATCGGGACTTTTTTTCTGAGTGATCCTATCTCGAAGCGGGAAAGGGCATGTATGTTCAGTGGGTTAGTCATGACACACACACACACCCACACACACAGACACACACACCCCCTACCTGGACCACATCCATCTATATTTGATCACACACATTATCTACACATTACTATTTTGATTTTACATCATATATTATACTAATTGAATGCTGCTGAATTCCAGAGCCATTATTTTTTTCCACTATATATTGATGTTCCAGGAACCAATCAACTGAAAACTTTAAAAAATCATACTGTGTGAACTCGAGTAATTTCTTTAAGGTCTCTGGGCTTCATCTGACCATTTTTATTTTATTTTTTTTTAAAATTCTACGCGGGGGCACTGGGCTCCGGCGCCGAGGGGCCTCCGCCCGCGACGTGCGGGGTGCTGGCTGTGGACGCCGGCGCAGCCAGGTGCTGGGGGCCCTCGTAGGCCGCCGGTGGGGCGGCGGGTCCCTGCACCGTGGCCGCGGGGCCGGTGCCGGCCGAGAGTGGCAGGGTGGGGTGCGCGGCCGGCCCGGGGTGCAGCGGCGGCCGGGATGGCGGTAGCGCATCTGACCATTTTTAAAAGTGGAATCCTAGCAATCTCACTGCCCGTCTTCAGAGGTTGCTGAAAAATCCAATGAAGTAATCGAGTAAAGATGCTCCGTAAGCTATACACAGAGATATACAATAATGGTGTTGTAAATGTACTTTATAAACATAAGAACCCAGTGTCTTAATTTTATGATTGTTGGAGGAAACTAAAGGAAATTACTGAAATGTGACTGTTGAGTTAAACACGATCAAAAAGAATGAAAAAAAATGTATTACTGCAATTCAAGAAGAAAATTAACAGTGACTTTGAAACAGTGCAGTGTTGTTGATTGCTTAGGTTGAATGCTGAGTACAGGGGATCCTCATTACTTTTGTGTGTTTGAAATTTCTCATCTCAACCGAAGTATGAAAAATAGTTGTTTGACTGTTAACACTTGGGTGGGATGGTGCTTAAGAACAAGGATTCCGCAGCTGGAACGCCAGAGTTCGCGTCCTGCTTCTGCTAGCTCAGGTGTGACCTTCAGCCTCTTACTTGACCCCTCTGCTCTGAGGTGGCCTCTATAAGATGAAGGTAATCATAGCACCGACGTCATAGGCTTGTTTGGAGGACTAGATAGGTTCGTATTTGATAAGCACTTAGTAGATTGTGTGTTTGGTAAAAGAAAAATCTTTGGGGCTCTGAATAGCTACTATTATTTACAAAGAACACCTGACTCAAAAAGGGCAAACAGCCTAGCGTCACAGAGTGAGTAAGTGGCTTTGCCTGGCTTGGATTCTAGGTCAGGCTGCTCTGAAAGCTTGGCTCTAAGTGCCAGGGCTCTCTCCCGTGGGGGGAGCTACTGCAATCCAGCCAAGTCCTGATAAGGCAAGTGATACCACGCTGACTCTGGTGTTAAAGGCTCTGGGGGGGGCTGGGGCGCCACGAGGTGGGTCTGTTTGCTGGAGGCCCATGTTTGACTCTGGTGTTAAAGGCTCTGGGGGGGCTGGGGTGCCACGAGGTGGGTCTGTTTGCTGGAGGCCCATGAGCGAGTACAAGCAGGGGTGCGGGGGGACACCCCCGGGGACCCCCAGGCCTTTCTGGAAGGGCCTGGAAGGAGATCGGAGTTCCCTGGGGGTGAAGGTGGGGCCAGAGAATCGCTGTGTGGACTGCACCTGGCCCTCTTACTCCAGTGTGTGCGTGCATCCTAAGTCACTCAGTCGTGTCCAACTCTGTGCGACCCGCCAGGCTCCTCTGTCCATGGGATTCTCCGGGAAGGATACTGGAGTGGGTTGCCGTTTCCTCCTCCAGAGGATCTTCCCGACCCAAGGATGGAACCCGTGTCTCTTGCATCTCCTGCATTGGCAGGTGGGTCCTTTACCACCGGCGCCCCTTGGGGAGCCCCTTACTCCAGGCAGACGGTGTGGAAGCTGCTATGGGTGTTCCAGGCGCCATTCTGGGAGTTTTACGCCCATCAGCACATTCTGAGAGTTGGTGTTAAGCTGGATTCTCTCGGACCACCCACACCAGCTCTGCAAGCTCGAATCCTCCTTATGTTGCACATTGGTCCTGTTTGACCCTCATCTGGGTGCCCAGGGAGGCAGGTCACTCTTGCAGGGTCACCAGGGGGAGCCTGAGAGCTCCCCCACCAGATGCGCTCTGGGAAAAGAAGTCCAGAGAAGGGCCCCGCGGGTCTCCGCCCTTCTCCCCACCGCAGAGAACGTGCTTGGAGACCCGGTGCAGAGTGCTGCCTGGGCTTTTCTTCTCGGGCGACTAATGCCCGGGTGAACCAGACATGCAGCCAGCGTCTGCTCGCCCGGGGACCCTGTGGTTCATGTCTTCCACCTTGGCCATTCATTCTCCCCTCAGCAGACTCCTGGGATGACTGTACTTTTCTCTTCGTGTTTATGCTGACTACATATTTGTGGGTCTTGCCTCCCAGGCGCCCTCTTTGAAGGCTGGGGATGGGCGTCTTCTCTCGTAACTGTTATTCAAGTGTCTGCTCACAAGACGTCGTGCCCGGAGCGGGTGCAGAAGTGCTTATTTACCAGAGTATTCTACTCTGGGAGCTGGTCTGACCAAACCTTCAATCACACCAGATCAAGGCAGTCAGGTCAGTGCCAGGCGCGGTAAGGAGCTCCTGCTGTGATCTGAGCTCGGAGCTGCCTCTTTAAGTGACTAAGATGTAGTCCGGGCCTCCAGAGCCTTTCAAGTCAAAGGAGACCCAGGAGCAGCCTCTCCCGCCTTGCCCCAGCCTTCCACCCTCCGGTGGGCACCATTAGTCCTGAAACGTGTCATCAGCAATTTCTTACCAATAATAAAGTACCAAATGAGGATGACTTATTTTTTAAAAAATAAGTTTGAGTGGATTGAGAGTTATTTTTATAACCGCCCCCATCTTTCTAGCGTTATTTGTGAGTGTGAAACGTCTCGTTTTCAGCGTTTGTTTTCCTTTCTGATGCATGTGCCGCTTCCCACCCCCCGCCCGCCCTCCAAGGGCCCATATAAGAGGCGGTGGCTTCATTTCAGCTGAAGTGCGAGAAAGCGGGTGGGGTGCATGTGTCAGCCAGCCTCCCGGCCCCTGCCCGGCACCTCTCTCACCGGCACCAGGAAGCCCCTCAATGCACGTCACTCTCGGTGACAGAATCACAGGTCCGTCTTTTTTTTTTTTTTAAAAGACGTTTTAAAAATCTTCATTTATTCATTTGTCTGTTTTTTGGCTGCGGCGGTCTTGGCTGCCGCCCGTGGGATCTTCACTGCAGTGCACATTCTCTGGCTGTGGCGTGGGGGGCTCAATAGTTGCGCTGCTCCGGCTTAGTTGCTCCGTGGGATCTTAGTTCCCTGACCAAGGATCGAACCCAAGTCCCCTGCATCGCAAGGCAGAGTCTTAACCGCTGGACCGGCAGGAGATCCCCCAGAGATCCATCTTGGATGGGGAGAGGGAAATGCATTTGATGAGGAAAGAAAGCGTGGACAGAGTGCTTCGGCCGGATAGATCTCAGCAGGATCTGAAAAGGTAGGCACAACTGGGACAGTGAACTGTGGGAGCAGGGTCACCCTGCAGTAAACAGATGGGGGCGGAGCTGCAAAGGGAGGGAGGTGCTCCACGTGTGCAGGGTCCTGAGTCGTCCAGTGTGGGAAGGAAGATGGCCGGCAGGTTCTCCACGAAGCTGGGAAGAGTCCTGATGGCTCTCGATAGAACGCAGGGGTGTTCAGACTTCATTCTGTGTACAGACGTGCAGAGCCATCCGAGCCATCCGAACAGGCAGGTTGCCTTGTCTGTTTCTAATAGTCTAGTTCTGGAAGGGTTCTTGAATGTGATTAAACATGTCCACTTTTTAGGGCTTTGAAAACATTATTTCTAAGCCAGTTGTTTCTCTGGAGCGAGTTAGTTTGGGTTAAAAAATGGCTCTGTCACTTACTGGCTATAGACATGGGTTCACTGTGCATCAGTTTCCTCATCTATAAAATGGGGATAATAAAAGTATTTATGTCGTGGATTTGTTACTAAGCATTACTTGAATTAAAACATCCATAATAAGGGATTTTGCTGGTGGTCCAGTGGTGAGGACTCTGCCTTTCCAGTGCCAGGCACCCTGGGTTTGATCCCTAGTAGGGGGACTAAGGGGCATCCCAGGTGCCTCACTGGTAAAGAATCCACCGGCCAGTGCAGGAAACGTGGGTTCAATCCCTGGGTGGGGAAGATTCTCTGGAGGAGGAAATGGCAACCCACTCCAATATTCTTGCCTGGAGAATCCCATGGACAGAGGAGCCTGGTGGGCTACAGTCCAGGCGGTCACAAAGAGTCGGGGACACGCACTTAGCATGCACGCAGTAGGTGTTCCATGCACGTCTCATTTCCTTCTCTTCCTTTGTTTGACTTACTCCTTTTCTTCTTATTGTTTTGCTGCATCTCGTCTGAGGTCCCACATGTGGGATCTTCTCTGTGGCCTGTGGGGTCTGGTTTCCCGACCAGGGATCAAACCTGGGCCCCTGCGTGGACGGCACAGAGTCTAAGCCACTGGACCGCCAGGGAAATCCCTCATCTCATTCTTAGGAGCATAACTGAAGGTCACGTGGATGCTCAGTGGCAGAGACAACGTTCAAATCTAAGCCTGACTTCAAGTCTCTTACTCTGCTCAGCAAACGCCACTGCTTAGGGTCCTGGGGAGGGCTTTTGGCAAACTCAAACTTGAATCCCTGGCTTCCTGTCTGTGAAGCCTAATGGAAGCTGACAAGGAATCTACTGGAGACGCGAGTCCCTGGACTGGCTGCCTCCCTGGGCCGTGCTGTCTGGGACACAGCTGGCCCTCAAGGCTGAGAAATCGCAGCCTCGGTCCTGGCCAGCCCAGGTTGGCTGGACCAGCGTGATCTGATCCTTCTGGGCGCTTCAGTTTCGATGCAAGGAGACGTGCAGCTTCCATCCCAGCTGCCTGGAAGTTCAGCTGGAGAGTCCATTATCCCGTGACCCGACTGCCAGAGAGATGCTCTGCTGTTCCTTTCCTTCTCAGAATTTCCTGGCGGCCGCCGTGCCCTCTAGTCCTGCCCCTCTCAGTCTAAACATGGGGCTTGGGAAGTGTGGGGGGCAGGATGGATACTGGGTCCATGATACAGACGTGGGGCTCGGACCCAGGTAGGGGTCCCTCCCTTGTCCGTCATCCCTGTTTAGGACGCAGAAGCAATAAGCAGGGCATTTTCTCATGATGCTTTTCTGATCTTTGGCAGCTTGAGTTGTTGCAAGACTGCAAGAGAGTCCGAGCGAGCAGATTTTTCCAGTTGCTTCTGGGGGCAGCCGAGTGAGTCCCGGGGTCACATGCCTGAGCATCCACTTCTTGGAATGAGGGCCAGCTGCTGGACAGCCGGCGGCTCTGGAGTGAGGGGCGCCCGCTGTGTGCGGGAAAGAGAAAACCCCACCGGCCTCGCTGGCTTTACATTCCTCTGCGTGCTGCCAAAGGGAGGCAGAAAGGGGAGCGGAAATTCCTTTTTCTTCAAAGGTTTTTCTCTCAGGGGAATCTTTGTCCCTGTAAATAAGTGAGGATGATCTTTTAAGCACTGAGTTATCAGAGGTTAGACATCCCACGGAGGATTAGACATCTGAAATCCTATCAATGTAGTCATGGCGACCACATGCTTTTCTAAATCTTTGCTGGAATGTAGTTCTGTAGCTGCGCCTGTGCCTTCTGAAGCCCAGACACTCATCACAGAGGAAGCAAATTAAGATGAATCATATCTAGTGTGTCAATAACAGTAAGTGGACTAAGTAGCATCGTTTCTAAAACACGACAGAATCACAAAGCTGAACCCGACCGTAGGCTGAGAAAGAGACACGGGAAAACAAAGTGACTCATAGGGGTTGAATGTAAAGAATGGGAAAGTCAGGGCAGGCAAAAAGTAAGTTAAAACACAGTATGAATCTTCGTCCTTGTATCAAAGTTAAAGTATTTGAAGAGCATTAAATGAAACAAAGAGGGTACTTCACTGTTTTAAATCACATTTAAGGGCTAACGAATAGGTCCTGAGGCCTCTGGCTCTGGGAAGATTGTTTTCCTTTTTGTTTTCTTTCTTTTTTTTTTAAATCCAGCACTTTGGCGTAAACAAATTAGAATTTGTTGAGAGTTTTGAAAAACCAGGGGATTTAAAGTTTAAAAAAAAAACTCCATTATTTCTAGTTTTTCTTGTAAAATTAGAACATCTGATCGAGGTGGGAATTGCCAAACTCTGTCCTGGGAGCCAAATCCAGTTCACCATCCTAAGAAATTCACACCAAAAGAGTCTTTGCCAAGACCCAGGAGACTGGAACTCCAAGACCCAGAACAGCCAACCTCCAGAAACGTGAAGACAAAGAAAACGAACAAACAAACCCTTGAAAACAGCAAGAGAGACGTAGTACCTTAACTACGGCTTCTTACTGGAAACGACGGAAGCCAGGAGGAAGTGGCATAATATTTTTCATGTGCTGAAATAAACGAGCTATAAATTCTGCATCCAGGGAAAACATCCTTCAGGAAGAAAAGAAAAAGCAAGTTTGTTGGATACGAGGTCAGTTTGGGAAATCAGCTGGATTCCCGTGTAATGTTATTGTTGTTTAATCACTCAGTCCTGTCAGACTCTTTATGACCCCACTGACTGCCAGGCTTCTCTGTCCCTGGGATTCTCCAGGCAAGAATACTGAAGTGGGTTGCCATTTCCTCCTCCAGGGGATCTTCCCAACCCAGGAATCGAACCTGCATCTTCTGCATTGCAGGAGAATTCTTTACCATTGAGCCACCTGGGAAGCCCTCCAATGTAGTACAAAAAGACAATTAGATAATAAACTTTTTTAAAATGGTGCTTTTTTGCTGACATCAAAAACATTAAACAGAATCTAGGGATATATCTAACCGAGATTTTAATAGTTTTACAAAGAAAGCAACAAAAAGGCAATTGTCTTAGTTTTCTGGATCTACAGTGAAAAATTTCCAGTCTGGGTTGCTTAAAACAAGCTACGCTTGTTAAGAAAGAAAAAAGAGTCCAGTCTCCTATGTGGGAGCTTTTTCAACCCCAGTTCCACAAAAGCATTAATCCTTACAGAAAAATGAATTGAGTAACTCTGTTCTGAGTCCTCCCAAGGGAAGTACAGAGCTAGGTGGTTTATAGAGGCAAAGCAGAGAAGTCAACGCCTTACAGGCAACAGATGCCTCAGGGCTTGACACCCTAAGGTGGGGATGGATCCCGGTGGACAAGGGCTGGAAGATCAGGGTCTCTTCTGGAAGTGTGGGGGATAGGGGTGTGGAACGAGAGATTGAATCTCCCTACCCCGTCCCCGAGACCACGGAGGGTGAGATGGGGTGGGAGATGGGTGGCAGGTTCAAGAGGGAGGTTGTTGCTCAGTCGTGTCCACTCTTTGCGACCCCATGGACTGCTGCCTGCCAGGCTCCTCTGTCCTTCACTGTCTCCTGGAGTTTGCTCAAACTCATGTCTATTGAGTCAGTGATGCCATCCAACCATCTCATCCTCTGTCATCCCCTTCTCCTCTTGCCCTCAATCTTTCCCAGCATCAGGGTCCTTTCCAATGAGTGGGCTCTTCACATCAGGTGGTCAGAGTATTGGAGCTTCAGCATCATCTCTTCCAATGAATATTCTGGGTTGATTTCCTTTAGGATGGACTTTAAGGTCAGCAGTGGTCAGCACAATCAAGGAGCTGGCTGGAGGCCAAATCTGCCCTTTGCCATCTCCTCTGTGTGGTCTGTCAGCATGGCCCTAGAGCCCTGAGGGGTCTCAGTCATGGCGTCTGGCCTGGTGGTACCTGTGGTTGTACAAATAAGACCCACACTGTGGGGTCTTGGTGCAGCTGGGCTCACTGATGAAGTTGAGCAGGTGGACATTGGACAGGAGACCAGAAGGAGAGGGGGCGACCCAGTGAGATGTAAGACTTCTTCAGCAGGTTTGCAGGCCTGTGTGGCAGAGAGGGTCCCAAACCTTCATCACCTAAGAAAGAGAAAGAGTGTGTGTTATGTTCTTAGGGTCCTTAAGTTCCTCTGTCCACGGGCTTTCCAGGCGAGAATACTGGAGTGGGTTGCCGTTTCCTCCTCCGGGGGATCTTCCTGACACAGGGATCAAACCCATGTCTCTTGTGTCTCCTGCATTGCAGACAGATTCTTCACCACTGCACCTCCTGGGAAGCCTGGTTCTCCTTACCATTTTCACTTGCCCACGCAGTGCACACTCCTGGGGAGACTTAACTCTCAAGCCCAGTGCGTGATGGCCAGCAGAGGAAGGTGAGTGTAGAGGGTTTAGCTTGATGGGAAGCCTGTGTGAACGTAACCTGTGATGATGCTGTGACTCTGTTTTGGAATCAGCAGGACCTCGAGGGCTCTGGTTACTGAGAAGGAGCTATGTCTACACTCAAACTAGAAAACGAGATCACACCACGATGGTTTCTTACATCCATTTAGGAGGAAGGGAAGATGGCTGAGCTTTTCTGTTCTGCTCTTCAGACCTCCTGGTCTTCCTCTCGCGTTACGACGGGGAACTCAGGTTGCCTCTCGTGTTGGCCCAGGGAAGTCCAATCTTCCATTCGAGTTGCGAGGGAGAGCTGGGGATTGCTCTCGAGTCACTGCAGGGCAAATAGTAGACGATCGCGCCAGCCTGGGAGGCAGGAAGAGGAACAGCCGTAAAACCACGTAAACCTCGTGTTGACGTTCAGAATTGGTTGATTACGTCAATCCAGCTTTCAGAAACAGTTGGTCTAGAAGAAGATGGTTCAACCAGAAACAGCTAAAGGCATTGAGATCAGATTCATTCAACCAGCCCTTCTACTGCGGAGGCAATCTGAGAAATGTTGAGATTATATTTTTTCTTTCTTTTTGAGGTTTCTAAAACTTGACTTTATCCAGATGATACAGTTTTTGTTGTTGCTGTTTTTTAGAAGTGAGGAGGGTCCAAAAACTTACTGCATGCCCTTGTGTAAATTGCTAAACCTCACTTAAGCGTTGGCGTTGTTTCAGGTTTAAGCAGGGGAGGTAATTGCACCTTCTGCAAAGAGTGTGAGAGGATGTGCTGAGAAAATTCTAAGTAAGGTGCTGAGCATAGGACATAAGGTGCTGTGTGCCTAGAACACAGCAAAACCTGATCGATGATGAACAATTATGGAGGCTTCTCTTTAAGAAAACTTTGCCAATCAGCTGTGACGCTCTGATCCTTGACCCTTCACCATCTTGGAAACGTCCTATTGGCTTGATTTTATTTTCAAATCTTTTTGCTTCTCTTTAAGGGCATTTGAGTACAGAGTATGGTTAAGCAACTGAACCAGGATCGCTTCTGCACTGGAGCATGTTCTAATTAACTGTCTGACAGCACTGGTGTCTTGAGGGTGAAGCAGGAAGATGAACAATGAACTTGGGAATCCTGGCACGAGACCTGTGCAGGCTTTGCTGCTGGTGGCAGAAGTAGCTATGCTTCTCCAGGCGATGTGCTAGGCAGCACACCCTAAAGAGAGAGTTACAGAGTTTTCTTTGCTTTTGCCTAAAAGAAAGCAGTTCACTCTTTCCTCACTGGGAAAGCACCAGGCATATGGTATGACTATCCAGCTCCGGTGAAAGTAAAGCTTGCTCAGTGCATCCCTGGAATAACTGAGAATCTGCCCTTGAACTTCAGAGATGGGGACTCCCGGGATGTCTGTGCAATGTCCTTGGAGAAGGGCTGTGGGTGGCTGATGGCGCAAGGACACCATGCTGTCCAGAGCCCTCAGCCCCTCCCGGAGGCTCAGCTCTCCCCCGGGACAGGAAAGTACAAGATACAAAGAGGTGTGAATGGACACTGGCCTTCTAAAGGCACCTGGGGTGGATCAGACCTCCATCTCACCCTTGCGTTACTCCTTTGTATGTGTGCGTGCTAAGTCGCTTCAGTCGTGTCCAACTCCTTGCAACCCCATAGGCTGTAGCCCACCAGGCTCCTCTGTCCATGGGATTCTCCAGGCAAGAGCACTGGAGCAGGTTGCCATGCCCTTCTGCAGGGGATCTTCCCGAACCCAGGGATCGTACCCAAGTCTCTTATGTCTCCTGCCTCGGCAGGCAGGTGCTTACCACTGGCGCCACCTGGGAAGCCCCTAGTCCTTTGGTTTTTGTCTTTTGGTCAATGTCATGCTGACCGTATGACCCACCTAAATAGCATATTCAAAAGCAGAGACATTACTTTGCCAACAAAGGTCCGTCTAGTCAAGGCTATGGTTTTTCCTGTGGTCATGTATGGATGTGAGAGTTGGACTGTGAAGAAGGCTGAGCACCGAAGAATTGATGCTTTTGAAGTGTGGTGTTGGAGAAGACTCTTGAGAGTCCCTTGGACTCTGCAAGGAGATCCACCCAGTCCATTCTGAAGGAGATCAGCCCTGGGATTTCTTTGGAAGGAATGATGCTAAAGCTGAAACTCTAGTACTTTGGCCACCTCATTCGAAGAGTTGACTCAATGGAAAAGACTCTGATGCTGGGAGGGATTGGGAGCAAGAGGAGAAGGGGACGACAGAGGATGAGATGGCTGGATGGCCTCACCGACTCAATGGACATGAGTTTGCGTAAACTCCGGGAGTTGGTGATGGACAGGGAGGTCTGGTGTGCTGCGATTCATGGGGTCGCAAAGAGTCGGACACGACTGAGTGACTGATCTGATCTGATCTGATCTGATGCTGACCGTGGAGGCTGGCAGAGAAGGAAGGGATCTGGTTCTCTTGTAGGTCTTGCATCAGGAAATGGCTTCGTGCTGGAGACTGGACATGGAGCAGAAGCTGGGAAAGTAGCTGGCTGTTCTACATCCTGGGGTGGGAAGGGGAGAAGACGGAGGTCAGAGCTGCTTTCGGTGGAGAGCTAGCTCTCTGTGGGGTGTCGCTCAGAGTGGTTTGTGTGCACTGTCTGATTTAATCCTGCAGCAAGTTAGAGTCTGGGGCCAGGATGACGTCTACCTTGTGGGTCAGGAAACCAAAACCGAAAGAGATTAAATAGTCTGCTCTTGTTGACACAGCTAGCAGAGAGTGGAGCTGGGTCTTGGCTAAGACCCTCTGATCCTAGAAGCTGTATTCTTTAACCACGAAGCTAGGAACTTGTGAATTCTAACAGGACTCAGAGAACATTGAACAATGTCTGCTTCTCCCTCAGCAGCACCAGCGTCTTTGATGGGTGTCCTTGAGTCTAAGTTCCCAAAGGGGAGCATCCACATCTTATTAGAACTTGGTATTTCTGCACCTAGCTGTTGGCCACAGTTGATAACCAATAAATGTTTGCCAGTTGAGCTGACTGAACGGGTGAGTCTTTATTTATTTGTTTATATCAATAACTGTAGCTGCGTGCGGGTTTTCTCTGGTTGCAACGAGCCAGGGCTACTCTCCGCTGCGGTGCATGGTCCTCTCACTGCAGTGGTCTCACCTGTTGTGAGTCTCAGGCTCTAGAGCACAAGCTGAGTACCTGTGGTGCACGGGCTCAGTTACTCAGAGGCGTGTGGATCTTCCCGGACCAGGGATCGAACCTGTGTCTGCTGCATGGGCAGGTAGATGCTTATCCACTACACCACCAGGGAAGTCCTGTGTGATGGTTTCTAAGGTACACTTACAGCTCAGGAGATGTGGCCACCTTACATTCTCGAAAACAAAAATCACTAGCCTGTTTCAAGATTGAAATCAAATTCAGTTCAGTTAAAACCCCTTCCCTTCCCTTCTCTATAGGTGGACAGGTGGCTCGGACAGTAAAGAATCTGGCCAGTGCCTGGTGTGTTTGGATGGTGATACATAACCACAGCTTAAAAACAGTTGTAAAAACAAGAACGCACCCTTTGCAAGGCTTGACCTAAATACATAAGGGAACGGCACTGCCTGCCACCAATGCCATCCTGAGGGAGCTGATCTGGTTACTGTGGGCCGTCAGGTTCAGGCAGCTATCCCGAATGTCTCTAGATGGAGAAGGCACTAGCCCTGTAAGCAATATGGCCGTGTGCGTGTGTGTGCGTTGTGTGTGTGTGTGCGTTTGTGTGTGTGTGATTGTGAGTCTGGGCGGTTGGTTGGTTCTTTAAAGAATGTATCTGATCCACAGAAAAGGGGCTGACTCTCTCAGGCCCCTCGCCCTCCTAGGCTTGGCACGTGTAATTGTTAAAGGAAGAACTAAGGTGGTTATCCTCAGACCAATGTCCGCAGGAGCCACAACGTGAAGACAAGGCTCGTTGCTGGTCCCAAAGCTCAGGAAGGAGCCAGAGAGACTCGCCCAGCATGGCACGATGGAACCATCACCCTAGCCCAGCATGTTAATTCCTTCTAAGTCAATGCATTTTTCTGAGATGATCCAGGACCCTTCCACAGCACTGGAAAACTAACCCAAGCAGTTACGTTCAACAAAAATGGCATGTAGGCTCATTGCTGTAAGGTTTCTGTTCCCCAAAGACTTCAAACTAAGTCCATGTTTTTTTCTTAGCTCCTCTGGCTATGAAAGGCTACCAGGGGTGGTGGAGGAACTTCAACTTGGGGGCAGAGCCACCTGCTCTTCTGAACAAATAAAAGGGATGAAAAATATGTTCCTGGAGCAAGTTGAGATTTTTCTCATTGTAGAAAAAAGAGAATTACTGCCTCGGGGTTATTACGATTTTGGTTTGGAGACAGGTGAAGAACCAAGGGGTTTGTAGAACTATCCTGGTGATCAAACCTTCAAGGGACTGACGGGTTCGCTTCCAACGGGCTGGGAATAGGAAGTCTTCACTGACGCCAGCAGTGGGACAGCTGGTGGGGTCCAGGGGCCTTGGGCAGAGACATCTGGTGATTTGGTAGGGTGGGATGGGCCCATTGGAAGGAGGCTTGTTGACTGTTTCTATAAGACATCAGTTCAGTTCAGTTCAGTCACTCACTTCTGTCCAACTCTTTGTGACCCCATGGACTGCAGCACACCAGGCTTCCCTGTCCTTCACCATCTCCCTGAGTTTGCTCAAACTCATGCCATTGAGTTGGTGATGCCATCCAACCACTTCATTCTCTGTCGCCCCCTTCTCCTCCTGCCCTCAACCTCTCCCAGCATCAGGGTCTTTTCCGATGAGTTGGCTCTTTGCATCAGGTGGCCAAAGTACTGAAACTTTAGCTTCAGCATCAGTCCATCAGTGAATATCCAGGGCTGATTCAGAAGGAGGAGAGAAGGGCAATTAAGCTGCACTCTGCTCCATAATCTAAGGCTGGGGAAACTGCCATGGGGCCCGGTTTTCATCAGCCATCAGTGTGCCATTGGAGACGGCAGAAATCCCACTGTCTCTAAGAAGACTAATTGTGTGAACTTGGGAATTCTCCAGTGTAGCAAGGTGGACGAGGAGTGGAGGTCATCACCTGCACACCCAACCCTAGGCTCCAAAGAGATTATGATTTTATGCATCATTTCCAAAGGGAGATTCCAAGGAACATGATCACGGCGTTGTCAACAGAGAGTACTGTGGGAGAAAGTCTAGTCAAAGCTATGGTTTTTCCAGTAGTCATGTATGGATGTGAGAGTTGGATCATAAAGAAAGCTGAGCACTGAAAAACTGATGCCTTTGAACTATGAAACTGGAGAAGACTCTTGAGAGTCCCTTGAACTGCAAGGAGATCCCACCAGTCAATCCTAAAGGAGATCAACCTTGAATATTCATTGGAAGGACTGATGCTGAAGCTGAAACTCTAATACTTTGGCCACCAGATGCAAACAGCTGGAAAAGACCCTGATGCTGGGAAAAACTGAAGGCAAAGTAGAAAGAAGGGCAGAGGATGAGATGGTTGGACGGCATCACCAACTCAGTGGACATGAATTTGAGCAAACTCTGGGAGACAGTGGAGGACAGAGGAGCCTGGCAGGCTGCATAGTCCATGGGGTCACAAAGAGTCAGATGCAACAGCACTGACCAACAAGAGCCACAACAGAGAACAAAATGAGCACTATATCCACAAGGAAAAGATGATTGGGAGCTGAGGGCTGGGGGATAAAGAGGGATTTGTGGCAGAGATTTAGAGAAGTCAGCACCCCTGATTGAAGGTCAAGGGTCCAGGACTCTAATTCTGCATCCTTGGATGACCTCTGCAGGGTCTCTCAACACAACTGGTTGTTTCCCCGTACACAAAGCAGAAATTTGAAAAGTAAGGTCACCGCAGACTTACCAAAGATTACAAGGATTAAACAAGCCCATGCTGTTAAAATGTTTTGAGCTCTGCGGTCAAGTACATGGGCTAATGACAGGGTATGGTCTTGACCACCAGCAGGATTAACTGAGGGCCTTGCCCGCCAGGCACAGACAGAGTCTGTTCGGCTAGAACTGCGGGCAGCTGACGTCCTGGGGTCGGAGTGAGTCACGCCCTGGGTGCAGGATCAGGCAGGCAAGCCTGTTGGGCCCTCAGGCTCCAGTTACTTCTTCAAAAGACAGCCCCGAAGACTGGGAAAGAAAGAACAAGAAAGAACACCAGAACAGTGGGCAGATGGCCTCTCTGCTGCTGCAGGCAGAAACAGGACCCAACGGTCGGCCAACCTCCAACCAGCAGGGCCCCCTCCTCTCCTACTAGCCGAGGGGTGTCCTGTGCTCTGGTGGGTTAATGGGACTGCTTGAGTGGTTATCTGTTTTACTGTCATTGTCTAGTCCCAAAGTCTAGATGGGGAAACAATGGAGACAGTAAGAGACTTTATTTTGGGGGGCTCAAAAATCACTGCAAATGGTGAATGCAGCCATGAAATTAAGACACTTGCCCCTTGGAAGAAAAGCTATGACCAATCTAGACAGCATATTAAAAAGCAGACATTACTTTGCTGACAAAGGTCTGTCTAGTCAAAGCTACGGTTTTTCCAGTAGTCATGTATGGATGTGAGAGTTGGACTATAAAGAAAGTTGAGTGCTGAAGAATTGATGCTTTTGAACTATGGTGTTGGAGAAGACTCTTGAGAGTCCCTTGGACAGCAAGGAGATCTAACCAGTCCATCCTAAAGAAGATCAGTCCTGACTATTCATTGGAAGGACTGATGCTGAAGCTGAAACTCCCAATATTTTGGCCACCTGATGCAAAGAACTGACTCATTTGAAAAGACCCTGATGCTGGGGAAGATTGAAGGCAGGAGAACGGTGTGACAGACGATGAGATGTTTGGATGGCATCACCGACTCGATGGACCTGAGTTTGAGTAAACTCCGGGAGTTGGTGATGGACAGGGAAGCCTGGCATGCTGCAGTCCATGGGGTCGCAAAGAGTCGGACATGACTGAGTGACTGAACTAAACTCAGTCCCTAAGTCATGACCGACTCCAGGCGACTCTTTGCAGCCCCATGGACTAGCCCACCTGGAGAACCTATGAGATTCTCCAGGCAAAAATACTGGAGTGGGCTGCCATTCCCTTAGAATCTTGCTGACCCAGGGATCGAATCTGTGTTTCCTGCTTAGCAGGCAGATTCTTTACCACTGAGCCACCAGGGAAGCCTTGGTTATCTGCTTGGAACCTCCAAATCCTACTAAAGACATGGAACACCTAAGAAAGGATACATCCAAAAAGTAATTTTTTGTGTGCTGGTGGTGATGGCAAGCTTGTGTACAGGAGCAACTGTATGCTTCCTGTATGCTGAGGGCGGTCTTGTAGGCTGAGCTAACAAGCCTCCTCCTGCGGCAGGAGGCCAGGCTCTCTTGGGCGGAGCAGCAGCACCACCCCGAGTCTCTCGTGAGTACTGCAGCGCCCATTGAAGGAGCTCTTTGGAGATGGAGCTGGAGACGCTGATTGCCTGACGCCCTTGGAAGTCTCCGCACTCCTCGGAAACCCTGAATTCTAAATTACCATTTCGATCTCCATCTTCAGTGTGGGCCTCCTGGTTAATGACGTTCACTCATACGACTTGGATCGTGCAAAATATTAGTCTCTCAGTCGTGTCCGACTCTTTGCGACCCCATAGGACTGTAGCCCGCCAGGATCCTCTGTCCATGGGATTCGCCAGGCAGGAATACTGGAGTGGGTTGCCATGCCATCCTCCAGGGGATCTTCCCGACCCAGAGACGGAATCTGGGTCTCCTGCATGGCAGGCATCTTTACCATCTGAGCGACCAGAGAAGCCCCAATATAAAAAAAACAGATCGGATCCCTGAGTTTTTGACAGCAAAGAAGTGACTGAATCAAGCCAAACCCACACTAGAGGTGCCGACTCCCGGTGCTTCTGGCCAGCTGGCTTGCCCCCTGACTTGTCCCTGTCTGGTCTCTTGCCTTCTCTCCAGCTTCTGACTATGTTCATGTTATCATGAAGCAAACACATGTTTGCCTGCTCACCTTCTCTACCTAGAACTGTCTTAATAGGAGCCATATGATCCTGGGCAGGTAATCAGTAAGTTGTGATGTGCCCAAGCAGAGACAGCCAAAGGACGGGTGATGGTGGTGCCCAGCAACGTTGGCTACTGGGATTCACGTTTAGGCTCAGTTAGCATCAGAGGGGCCATGCAGGCACCACGGTGCCTTCAGAAGAACTCACATGGCCCAGACTGAGCCTCAGCTCTCCTGACTTATTCACTCCGAGCTTTGAAACGGTCTTTGGGTTTTATTTGGGCTGTGCTGGGTCTGTTGCTGAGAGTGGGCTTCCTCTGGCTGCAGCGCTCAGGCTGCTCATTGCGGCAGCTTCTCTTGCTGCGAAGCCCGGGCTCCAGGCGTGCAGGCGTCCAGAGTCGTGCAGGGCTTAGCTGCCTCTTGGCGGGTGGAACCTTCCCAACCAGGGGTTAGCCCGGTCCCCTGCGCTGGCAGGGTGATTCGTAACCACTGGGCCTCCAGGGAAGTCCTGCTCGTGCCACACTGACTGGGCTCCTGCCTCCCATCAGCGTCTGCTCCTTGTGTTGGGGATCTGCTGCAAACAGGAAATAAGAAACATCCCTGCCCCGTGGGTCTCCTGTTAGAGTGGAGGAGGCAGCAGGGAGCTTTACAAGGCAGGACACTGTTATATGAGAAGGTGGGGAGACCCTCAGGACAAACAGCCAGGTGGGGGGACAGAGGAGGCGGTGATTCTCTCTGGAGTGGGTGGGCAGGCCTCTAAAAAGACAGGATTTGGGCAAAGACCTGAGGAGATGAGATGACCAGCCATGAGATATTAGGGGGAGAGGTTTCGGGGTGCAGAGAGCAGAGTGTGTGCAGACCCTGAGGTGAGACCGTATCTGAAGTGACGGGGAAGCGGCACAGGTGAGCTGAGTGATTGGGCGTGGGGAAACATGCGTAGCGTTGGAGGTCAAGGAGGTAATTAGGGGCTGATTGTATTGGACTTACAGACCATTGTAGGTGGGACTTTGGCTTTTACCTCTTTTACTGAGGGGCTTCCCAGTGGTAAAGAATCTGCCTGCAATGCAGGAGATTCAGGTTTGAGCCCTGGGTCAGGAAGATCCCCTGGAGGAGGGCATGGGAACCCACTCCAGTATTCTTGCCTGGAGAATCCCATGGACAGGGGAGCCTGGTGGGCCAGAGTTCATGGGGTCGCAAAGAGTCAGGCACGACTGGGTGCACACCTTTGGCTGAGATACTAGATCTAAAGAAAGTTTGATCAGGAAGAGATGCTGATAAGGATGGTGAAACATCTTTTGAAGACGGTGAAACTTTTGGTCACAGTTAAATCTAGAGAGCAGTTACTATGTCAGACACTGTTTCAAGTATCATATAGTAACTTGTTTAATTCTCACGCACCTCTTAGAGGAAGGTACTAGTGTTCATGTTAGTACTCGCGTTGTAGTTGAGGACGATGAAACACAGAGACATTAAGTGACTTGTCCACGGACACCCAGCCAGGAAGTGGCGGAGCTGGGGTGAATGGAGTCTGACTCCAGGGCCCTGGGAATCTCGGGGATGGACGCTGGGCACTTGAGGTCATTCTTAAAGGAAGCGGAGGGGAAGAGGAAAAAGAAGAGACGACTTCTGCCAGCACAGGGCGTCCGCTCAAAGCTGGACAGGGCATAACCATGCGCTTCAGGAATAGAACGTCCCCACTGGCCTGCGGGGGTGGGGGGCGGCGTGCGGAGCAAAGCCAGGCGTGACCGGGTTGTGTTAGGATGGAGGGGCTTCGGGGCTCGAGGTCGAGTGCTGCGGCCTTGACTCGATGGCATGTGGGAAGCGCAGATTGGTGTCACAGTAAGATTAGTGTGAAAGGGGCCGTCTCAATGGCTCAAAGGACAGCAGGGGTGGAGAGACTTGTTGTAGGGCTATTTTTACCAACTGCAAATTATATGGCCTAATTTAGCAGGAGGACTGCAGAAACACGGCCCCATTCACGCTGTGCCTCAGGCAGGCTCCATGTACTGATCTGCTTGGGAGAGAGAGGGAAATGCTGGGAAGGACGGGATTCACACAGGCCTCGGCTGGGTCACTGTCCTTTAAAACTGGTGGGCTGGGAGGCCCTGGGCACGTCCTCCAGACGCTTCTGATTCCGTCCATGATTGCCTGAGGATTGAGTGAAACGATGGAAACAAGACCGCCTGCAGGCTGCATTCATTCACCTCGATGTCACAGGAGAAAAGAGTGAACATTCCGTTTATCCTGTTCTATCATTTATCAGCCTGGGCGAGCGCCCAGCGTTTCACTGCTTATTTTATTTAATTTTTGTTGGCGTATAGTTGTTTTAGGGGCTTCCCAGGTGACTCAGTGATAAAGAATCTGCCTGCCAAGCAAGAGATGCAGATTGGATCCCTGGGTCGCGAAGATCCCCTGGAGAAAAGAAGTGGCAGCCCACTCCAGTATTTCTGCCTGGAGAATCCCATGGACAGAGGAGCCTGGTGGGCTACAGTCCGCGGGGTCGCAGAGTCGACACGACTGAGCGACTGAGCGTGTATAGCTGTGCCAGTCTCTGCTGTGCAGCAGAGGGATTCAGCCACATATACATATATCCCCTCTTTTTTGAATCTCCTTCCTGAAGACTCCATTTTAAAAAGATGTTCTTTGCTTGTAAGTGATCGCCTATGAAAGTCTGAGATTCACTTGCCCTGTAGAGGGCGATGTTTCTCTTTGCTTAAATTTTTTTTTTTTTTAATCTTTCAAGCACATCAATAAGGCAAAGTAGCTACAGTCAAAGAGGGCGGAAATTAAGAGTACCTTAGGGTTCCATGTTAACCACAAATGCCCCCTGAAACTGAGAAGTCCTTGATGAGACCCTGGAGTATGCTAGAAGCCCTTTATTGAGCTTCCCTGGGACCTGAGGGTTGCACATTAAGTAAAGACAGAGACAGTGAAATCAGGGGGCTGGTGAGAAAAGAGGGAAGCCCGTAAGGAGCAGCAGGAGGATTTTATAACGAGCGTTGAGATCCTCACGAGGCCAAGCAACTACCACAGTCTCCACGTCAGGTAAAGCAGCGAGCTGGCCCACGCCTGCGGGAGAATTCTGCCACCCTTGCCCGCCTCACGCCTGATGCCAACAAACGGTGGCATTTCAAGTCTGGAGGAGAAGAACTCTGGGGGTCCTGGGCCTTAGAGCCCAGGAACTGAGATGGAACTTTCTATAATCCTTGGAGAGTCACCATTTTAGCGGAGAATGAAGTAGAAAATTTACTTGAGGGGATCTTGTTCCTGCTCAACTCTTAGTATCCTGTTTTTTCCTTTTTTTTTTTTCAGGATTCTAAAGAAAAAAGAAGCAGCGTGTCCCAGCACTTTGAACCCTGGTCTCCATCTCTCTGCCGCAGTCGCAGGTAGATGAACAAGAAGGTCAGCATGGCTGTCGTTGGTCAGACCAGCGTATCTACCCTTTCAGAATGCTTGCAGTTGCCCAAGGTCCTGGAGGCATGTGGTGAGCCAGTTGGATTGGCAGGAACTTCTTTGGAAAAGTCTTCTTGTTGTTCAGTCTCTAAGTCGTGTCTGACTCCTTGAGACCCCGTGGACTGCAACGTGCCAGGCTTCCCTGTCCTTCACTATCTCTCGGAGCTTGCTCAAATTCATGTCCATCGAGTCGGTGATGCCATCCAACCATCTCGTCCTCTGTCGTCCCCTCCTCCTCCTGCCTTCAATCTTTCCCAGCATCAGGGTCTTTCCCAATGAGTCGCCTCTTTGCTGAAAAGTCTAGAAGTAGGTTAAATACAGAACATGACAGGCTTACTAGCTGGCAATGCCAAGCTGGCTTCTTCACAGGGAGTCCAAGGCAAGCTCCTTGGATTTCAACTGGACCTTTACACTCCCACGCCTCAGATCTCTGACTTTGAGGCATGCTAGTGCAATGGCGCCCACTCCAGTGCTCTCGCCTGGAGAATCCCATGGACAGCGGAGCCTGGTGGGCTGCAGTCCATGGGGTCGCTGGGAGTCGGACACGACTAAGCGACTTCACTTTCACTTTTCACTTTGATGCACTGGAGAAGGAAATGGCAACCCACTCCAGTGTTCTTGCCTGGAGAATCCCAGGGACGGGGGAGCTTGGTGGGTCGCCGTCCATGGGGTCGCACAGAGTCGGACACGACTAAAGCGACTTAGCAGCAGCAGCAGCAGCAGTAGCAATGATGACAGCGATCCCCGGACCCTTAGGTCAGCGTGGCAGAAGTGACCTCGCGCGTCTCCTTGACTGTAGACAGATTTTCCAGAGTGCGGTGTCTGGGGATGGGGAACGCTGTGCAGCATCCTTGTGTGAAACCAGGAGTGCAGTGTCCCTCGGGATTTTACTGAAATGAGCGCTTCCCTCTGGGAGATGATACTTTATATTTTTTAAAGATTGTTTTTAATTTACTTATTTATTTTTGGCCGCAAAGAGTCGGACGCGACTGAGCGACTGAACTGAACTGATTTTTGGTCGTGCTGGTCTCCGTTGCTGCATGCGTGCTTTCTCTAGTTGCGGCGGGCGGGGGCTGCGCTTGGCTGTGGGGCGCGGTTCTCTCACCGCAGTGCCTTCGCTCTTTGCGGTGCGCGGGCTCCAGAGCACGCCGGCTTCAGTCGTGGCGGCTCCTGGGCTCCAGGGCGCAGGCGCAGTAGTTGTGGCGCGCGGGCTTCATGCTCCGCGGCCTGTGGGATCTTCCCGGACCGGGGGTCGAACCTGTGTCCTCTGCTTTGGCAGGCGGATTCTTAACCACTGGACCGCCAGGGAAGCCCCTGGAAGACGACGCTTTTGATTGAACTTGTTGGGAGAAAGAAGATGGGACCTCTGATCTCAACAGCACATGACAACTCCCCACAATACATCCCTTGATGGATTTCAGTGTGATGTGAGTGCTTCAAACACCCAGAAGGAGGAGAGGAGGTTTCTGGGGCATGGCGCTTAAATCTTCTTTTGCTTAAAGTAGCAAAATAAAGGGAGCCGAATCCTTGCAGAAGAATTGTCTGTGGAGGATGAAGATCAAGTGGAAAGGGAAATGTGGTCAGTTTATAATTTGCAACTCTTGAGGGCAAAGCTCACGTCGTTTCTCCAAGAAGATTTGCTTAACCGTCCACAAAGTTCAGCCAGATAAACCCATTTGCAAATTCCCAGACGATGATTATGGTATGTCATCCTCCCTTTCTCTCCTCCAAACCAGAATGCACAGTATCCCACAACAGCGACCGAGCAATTAAAAGGAGTTATGTTTAGTATGGAAAACATACAAAGAAGTTTCTTAGAAATTTAAAATTCTATAGAGGCGTCAAACAGGAGAATGTGATGAATTTCTCTTTTACTTGTTTGTGTAACAATTTTTTTTAAGGCAGATAGAGCCTTGGAAAGCCAAGTCCAACACAGGCATTCTCATTTAACAGAGAAGAAATAAAGACCCCATCCTTTTTTGGAAGAGTGATAGGCACAGCAAGAACACTACCAGGTTTAGTGGAGGCAAAATATTACAGTAGTCACGTTAGAACCCAGCTCTTCAGGGACGTCCCCCCGGCGGTTAAGACTCCCAAAGCAGGGGGTTTGGATTTGACCCCTGGTTCAGGCGACTAAGTTCGCCCGTGCAGCGTGGCAGTGGTGGTGCTTTAGTCGCTAAGTCGTGTCCGACTCTTTCGACCCCATGGACTGTAGCCCACCAGGCTCCTCTGTCCATGGGATTTTCCAGGCAAGAATACTGGAGTGGATTGCCATTTCCTTCTCCAGGGGATCTTCCCAACCCAGGAATCGAACCCAAGTCTCCTGCATTGCAGGCAGATTCTTTACCAACTGAGCTATGAGGAAAGTTGTGGCCAAAGATAAATAGAATCCAGCCCTTCAGATGGGCTTCCCTGGTGGCTCAGTGGTGGAGAATCCGCCCGTCAATGCAGGAGTCTCAGGAGACCTGGGTTCCATCCCTGGGTCGGGAAGATCCCCAGGAGGAGGAAATGGCAACCCACTCCAGTATCCTTGCCTGGAGAATCCCACGGACCAAGAAGCCTGGCGGGCTACAGGCCATGGGGTCGCAAAGCTCTTCAGATACCAGTGGGTTGATTCACTTCCTCAGTGGTTTATGGGGAGGCTGCTTTTGTTGTTGTCCTAGCGACAACTGTGGTCTCGTTTCCTGGAGCTCAGATAGCTGTCATGGGCAACGCTTGTGCTGTGTCATTCGTTTCTTGGCAGCCTACGAACTGTAGCCCACCAGGCTCCTCCATCCACGGGCTTCTCCAGGCAAGAACACTGCAGTGGGTTGTCATTCCCTTCTCCGGGGGATCGTCCCCACCCAGGGGTCAAACCCGAATCTCCTGCATTGGCAGGCGGGTTCTTTCCTGTCTGAGCCACCAGGGAAGGAGGATAAAGATGGGGTCTCAGCGATTCAAGGACCTACTGAGTCAGCCTCTCCTTTCTGCTCTCAGCTCACAGAGTTGCTCACATTGTCACCCAGCAGCCACGTGTCAGGTCCATCCTGAGGCCCATCTCCTGGTTCTGGGAAACTACTATCAACGAGAACAAAACACTCACACACCAGCTTTTCTATGAGCAATGTGTTCTGTGTCGTGTTCCTTAGAACACGGACTCCTGCGTGCTCCTTGTTACATGGTCCTCTACATAAATATTCTTTGGTGCGTGAAGTTTGAAAATTTTGATGGAAAGCAAAATTTAATCTGCTGGAGTTTTTTTTTTTTTTTTTTTACTTCCAAGTGTCTCAATCCTTCATAAGCTCGTATGCACAGTGCCTCTCCTAGAAGGCAAATACAACACAGTATTTCTCCAAATTGTTGGAATAAAGACACTTTTTTCTTTTTTTTCCCACCGAACATCTTAAAGAACTGGTGTTTCAGGGAACACACTTTGGGAAAGGCTGAGTTACTTCACTCTGTCCCTTAAGGTCCTGTTCTCTTGGCAGCTATGCATCCCTGGGGTGGGGGGCGGGGGGGAACCTAGCAATGAGGTGTCCATGTAGAATTTTGTTAAACAGCAAATAAACATAGTCCAAGAATTTACCTTGTGATAAATCAGGTGCAGAGATAAGCTTATTATGAATATGTCTTGATGGCATGCTTCTTTTAAAAATGTCTCTCTATATTTTTTGTTTCTTTTAAATCTCACAGTTATTTAATTTAAATTTTTTTAAATTAACTTTATTGGAGTTGATCTACTATTTAAATATTGTGTTCAGGTCTACTGTACAGCGACGTGATTCGGCTGTATGTATTCTTTTCAGATTCGAGCCCGTGATTGCTCATGGATCACAGGATACTGAAACAGTTCCCGTGCCACACAGCAGGCCTTGCTGCTTGTACACTCCATAGGCGATACCTTGCGTCTGCCAATCCCAGACTCCCGTCCGCGCCTCCCCCCACGCCCCCTCCCCCGTGGCAGCTGCAAGCCTCTTTTCTGGGCGGTGAGTCTGTTTCTGTCTTGTAGGTAAGTCCATGTGCGACATATTTTAGGTTCCGCGTTTAACGGTGTCGTGTTGCGTTTGTCTTTCTCTGACTTGCTTCAGTTCTTAGATCATCTCTAGGTCCATCCATGTAGCTGCAAATTATGTCATTCCTTTTTTTAAGAAGTTATCTTTAATTGGAGGATAATTGCTTTACCATATGGTGTTGGTTTCTGCCATACGTCAGCACGAATCTCCCATAGGTATGCACTTGTCCCCTCCCTCTTGAGCCCCCTCCCCTCCCCCCATCGCCCCCCTCTAGCTTGTCACCGAGTGCGGGCTGAGCCCCCGCGCCGCACAGCACACGCCCCGGCTGGCTGTTTTGCACGTGGCGATGTGTCTATTTAATGCTGCTCTCAGTTCGCCCCTCGCTCTCCTGGCCCCGGTGCCTGCAAGGCTGCTCTCTACGTCTGCGTTCTCCTTGCTGCCCTGCATACAGGCTCATCAGTGCCATCTTTCTTGATTCCTCATATCTCATTACTTATGCGATATTTGTTTGTCTCTTTCTGACTGACTTCCCTCTGTATGTGTTTCCTTCCTTTTTATGGCGGAGTGATATTCCACTGTATGTAGGGACCACCTCTTCTTTATCCACTCCTCTGTCAATGGGCTCTAGGTGGCTTCCAGGTCCTGGCTACTGTGACTCGTGCTGCAGTGAGCATAGGGGTGCAGGTATCTTTTAGAGCTTTCTCCAGGTTGCCCAGGATTGGGATCGCAGGATCATATGCCAGCTCTGTTTTTAATTAAAAAACATCTATGTTGATGTGTTTCAGCGCTGCTGCTGCTGCTGCTAAGTCACTTCAGTCGTGTCCGACTCTGTGCGACCCCATAGACGGCAGCCCACCAGGCTCCCCCGTCCCTGGGACTCTCCAGGCATGAATACTGGAGTGGGTTGCCATTTCCTTCTCCAATGCATGAAAGTGAAAAGTGAAAGGGAAGTCGCTGAGTCGTGTCCGACTCTTAGCAACCCCATGGACTGCAGCCCACCAGGCTCCATGGGATCTCGCACTACGATCCTGTTGCCGTTTGAAATACTGACGTTTCCTCTCCTGCCTCCCTGGTGGCCACGCTGAGCAGAGGGCTCTGCCGTGTTAGTGTCCACGCTGGGCCAGGAGGTGGCGCTGGCCGCAAGCCTGTGTCCTCATCTCATAGCGACTTGGATGGAGAGAAGGAACTTGCGGTTGTGTTTGTGGGAGGTGGGGAAGGTTGAGGGGGAGCGACCGTTAGGGTTTGGGATGGACATGTACACACGGCTGTGTTTAAAATGGAAAACAACAAGGGCCCGCTGTCCAGCACAGGGAAGTCAGCCTGGACGGGAGGGGAGTCTGGGGGAGAAGGGACGTGTGTGTGTGTGTGGCTGAGTCCTGTCGCTGTCCACCTGAAACTATCACAACACTGTTAATTGGCTAAACCCCAACACAAAGGGAAAAGTTAAAAAAAAAAAAAAGAAGAAAACCTATTTCCTCTTTCAGTAGAAACAAGGCGTTTCTGTTTTTCACATAGAGGTCAAAGATCCAAAGCAGAACTGGAAGAAGACCAAATATTGTCAAAGGCCATAATTCACATCCTGAAGATTCTTGCCATCCTTGGGTGTTTCTTTGGGAGGGCCTGGAGCGGGGGCGGGGCAGGGAACAGACAAAAGAAATCTCGGATGTACAGTCCGGGAGTTTTAGAGGCAGCCTCGCATGTTCTTTCAGAGAAAGGTGCAGGAACAAAGCACTCTTGTGTTGTAAATAACAAGCCGGGGTACAGCTGGGGAGAGGGGCGTTCTGTTCCTCTTCTAGAAACAGCTTCGCGATTCCAGTTCCATGACCTTTCTGGCAGCCCTGAAGGCATAGAAACTTCCTGACTTCTACAGTCGGACCATTTGACAGTTTTATTCTCATGGAATTTAGGAACTGGAAAGGATCTTTGAGAACATTTAGTCCAAGCTTTACCCAGCACATCAGTCGACTTCGTTAGCAGATGGTGGAAGCTCCATTTATCTCCAGGTCCTGCCAGGGTGGATTCACTCGCGTTTCCGTTCGCTCTGGGACTCACGGGTGCGGTCGTTGTTTCAGCGGGGCTGTTGTCACGACTGTTACTCCTAGCAGTGCTTACTGGGCACTTGTCCACTCATTCACAGTCCGCTTATTAAGTGAATATAGGTTTATTTAATTGGCACCTACCCACGGCTTCATGGCACAGTTAGTAAAGAACCCTCGTGCCAGGGCAGGAGAAGCAAGAGATGTGGATTCGATCCCTGGGTCAGGAAGACCCCCTTGAGAAGGGCATGGCAACCCACTCCAGCATCCTTGCCTGGAGAATCCCATGGACAGCGGAGCCTGGTGGGTCACAGTCCATGGGGTCACAGAGTAGGACATGACTGAAGTGACTTAGCACGCGCGCGCGCGCGCACACACACACACACACACACACAAGGGTTACTACAGGCGTGGAATAGTGCCCTGTGCTCTACAGTGGCTCCTTGGTGTGGGTGGCGGTTCTATTTAGTGGTGTCACTGGCCTCTATATACTACACACCAGCTGTACCACCCTTCCCCAAGTGGTGATAATAAGAAATCTTCCCAGGGGAACTCTGCGCCCCAAAGGACACAATCCTTCCAGCTGGGGACCACTTCATTGGGGCAGAAACAGGTCGCTGAGACCCAGACAACCTGAACGTGTGATGGTCTGTTCAGCTGATCATTTGCTTCTAAGTAACATCGTGGATTTCCCATCGTTTTCTTTGTTTGTCCCTTAACTGCCATGATACTGGAAAACACTACTGCACACCAACATAGGAACTTGTATTACTAAGAAAACAATAAAAGTAAAATAACAGTAAAAGTAAATATTGAATGAGAATTTTTTAAAATTTTTAACATTTTATTATCATTATTATTTTTTACTTTACAATATTGTATTGGTTTTGCCATACATCAACATGCATCTGCCATGGGTGTACACGTGTTTCCCATCCTGAACCCCCCTCCCACTTCCCTCCCCGTACCATCCCTCTGGGTCATCCCAGTGCACCAGCCCCAAGTTTCCTGTATCCTGCATTGAACCTGGACTGGCGATTCATTTCTTATTTGATATTATACATGTTTTAATGCCATTGAATGAGAAGTTTTAAAGTATGTGATACTGAGAATTGATCTTCGTGATTTGAGTGCCAACTGTTAAGGGAGAGAATCACATTCTAATAAACCCAAGAAACACTTAAATGACCACAGAGCTTTTCTGTATGAAATTCTGAGTCTTCAGATTATGTCCCTATTCAGGAAGAGGGTACTGCCTGAGGCGGGGGCATCTTTCGGGCAGAGGGAGAGTTTGGCTGTGCCAGCATTTGGTTAATGGAGCTTGGCTTGGAGGCGTCTTGCAACAGTGAGCCCTGGAAGTGAAAGGGGTGTGATGACACGGCTGGTTCGTGGCCCAGTGTCAGGGAGGTCCGGTTTCCTCTAGAGAGCGGCTCTCTTTGTTTCCTGTATGCCATCAGCTCAAAAACATGAGATACCAGACCCCCCAAACGCTAACATTTCCACCCTTTCCACAAGAGGGGATTCAGAGAATAAAATGAGAAGCTCGGAGAGTTTTTACTCCTCTTCTGCAATGGGTTGGAATAGTTGCTGTTGTTTTTAAGCCTTAATGAAAAGCCTGGTTCTGTAGTGCTTCCCAAGGTGTCTCCTGCTTGGAGCTGTCTCTCCACTTAAGATTTGGTTACATGTCCATGATGTATCCACGTCTGTGTACCTGGTCATTGCACTGTATGCTTTAAACCTGTGTGTGCTCAGTCTCTTAGTCGTGTCTGACTCTTTGAGAACCCATGGCCTGTAATCTGCCAGGCTCCTCTGTCTGTGGATTTCCCAGGCAAGAATACTGGAGTGGGTTGTTATTTCCTCCAGGGGATCATCCCGACCCAGGGATCGGCAGGTGGACTCCGAGCCATCAGGGAAGCCCTTCCTGCAGGGTTCTCTCCTTTACATTGAGGACTTTTCCCCTGAATGTGCAGAGCGGCCGGGAAGGCACAACAGGCCAACAGGAGAGGGCGCACTTGTAACTCTGCAATGATGAAAACCACGGTTTCCCCTGAGATAAAAGGGCTTTGTCCCTCCTTTACAAACCACTCTCTCTGCAGCTGCGCATAGCCCCAGATGTTCTCACTGGGAGTTTCGGGCACAGAAAGCCCTCTGAGACTCGAGCACACAGTGTTTCCAGGACCCCCACCTACTCTCTGTTTCTCCATATTGTTTACAGAATAATCGGATACTCTCACCACCTTGCAACCCGGAACCTTGTGTAGTCTCTTAAGGGTCGGGAAACAAAACAGAACAAAACACAGGCGAACTAGAAAGAAAATGATGGAAATAAGGCAGAGAGCTGGTAAAGCCAAGAGCAGAAAGAGAAGCCACCTGGGAAAAAGCTGGAAACAGGGTGGAGGAAGTGTTTACGCCCATGAAGAGAATTGGCCGAAAAGTTAAAGAAACAAAAACAAAACAAAAATGCCTGCAGACCCTGATTATTCATGGATTTTGTCTCCCTTATGCAAAGCGTTAGGTTTGATGGGCTTTAATTTTCCAAGCAAACAACTTATTTACGTCTTACAGATGTGAGCACAGAGGGGAGAGAAAATTCAGAATCCACGTTGCAGCATGTTGCCTGTTAGAACTACATGGACTTGCCAGTGTTTGACTGTTTTTGGATTCCCCTGTAGCTCAGCTGGCAAAGAATCCACCTTCTATGTGGGAGACCTGGGCTCAGTCCCTGGGTTGGGAAGATCCCCTGGAGAAGGAAACGGCTACCCACTCTGGTATTCTGGCCTCGAGAACTCCATGGACTGTACAGTCCGTGGGATCACAAAGAGTCGGACACGACTGAGCGACTTTCACTCACTTTAACTGTTTGTAACCTATAGAAATGGCAGCTCCATACGGTTCAAACTTACGTTCCTGCCAATGAGACAAGATTGGGGTCCCAGTTCTCCTGTTGGCTGTCTCTCTTTGTTGACAGTCAACTGACTCTCTTTTTATCCTTGACTGATAAGTTTAGGGTCTCTGGAAGATTTTTTCCTTCCAAATGAGTTTTCTTTTGGCAGCAGGTAGAGACCCAGCAGTCCACCTTGATGGTGAGTTCTGTAAGGGCCTATCTACTTGAGTTTTGCTTTTCTGTGTTTCAACAGAAAACCCCCTCTAACCTTGCTGACTTCTCAAGTACAAGGTAGCTTCTGAATCTCCGTGAGCAGTTCAACCCCTCTCTCTGCTGCTTTCCACCAGACTTCTCTGAGCTCTAATCTACACACGGGCTGCTCAGGTAAACACCAACGGTTTTAGTCGCTAAGTTGCGTCTGACGCTTTTGTGAGTCCATGAACTTTAGCCCACCTCTGTCCTTGGGATTTCCCAGACAAGAATCCTGGAGTGGGCTGCCATTCCTTCTCCAGGAGATCTTCCCAACCCAGGGATCAAACTCGTGTCTCCTGGGTTGGCAAGAGTATGGGCTTCTCATACACCTATTACAGGGCTGTTGTGTGTGGAATTTGGGGCTCACAGTCCGTGGTTCCCTCCTTTCTAGGGTTATTTTCCAGCTGCTGTTAAAGCTGTGAACTCTGGACTCTGTCTCCTGAATTCACTATGACTGCTACTTTCCGCTTAGGCCCAATTCCTGGAATTGGTAAGTATCGGCGATTTCCCTCAGGAGGAAAGCTGGACACATATGGAGCATCCCTGTCTTTTTAAGGGTCATATTCCATCCAGGTTTTGTATGCTCTGGTTGTTCTCCACTGCTTTTGAATATTTGCACTGAGCTTTAAGATTGTTATCATCAGGAGGGTTATTTGGACATAAAACTACTTTGTCATGTTGGATACATGTTGAATCCTCTTGGGTGGATTCAAGCTGTATATTGCACTCAGAAGAGTAAGTCAGAGGTTTAAAATCTGATGTGACATGGGGGACGGGGTTGGAGCAGGGGTGGAGTGGGAGTTTGGGATTAGCAGATGTGAGCTCTGATATGTGGGATGGATAAACCATGAGGGGAGGCCCAGAGCACTGAATTCAGCATCCTAGGGTGAGCCACAGTGGAAAAGAACATTAAAAATACATATACATATGTATAACTGAATCACTTTGCTGTACAGCAGAAATTAAGATTGTAAATCAACTATACTTCAGTAAAAAACTGCAAAAAATGACATTTGATGTGGTAAATTTCTTAGTGACTCAAATAAATAAGAGAAATTGCAGTATTTTGTGTTGGAATAAGTAAGCTTCAGGTTCCAGGGTTGATGCCAGTTTGAATATGAATGAGAGCTGGAAAGTATGTGGTGTGTGGAGCTCTGGTTCCTTTGGCAAAAGAGGGACAGCAAACTGTCCCTGGGGTGGGAGACTAAGTGTATTTGCCAGACACAAAGTTGACACTTGACAGGGCCTCCCAGTCCGTAAGCATTTCACTCTTGCAACGCCCATCCTGTTGGAATGATTTCCAGCCTGAGCTCATCAAGAAGCTTGGGTCGAGTTCTCAGACACTGAACTTGAGATTGAGACTTTTGATGCCACCCAGGTGGCTGGAAGTAGAGAGCAAATACTTCTCTATCTGTGCAGGGCCAGTGGGCAGGGCCAGCTTCTAGAAGCATTCTAACTTAGACGTATATGGATATTAAAAAAAAAAACAAACCCAAAGATGGCACTCTTTGAAAATTTAGTTTGGCAAATAAAGGGGAAAAAAATACAGAAAAGTTTTCATTATGTCGATCCCAAAATGTAAGGCAAGCTCGGAAAAGAACAGCATTTTGTTGATGACCTATGGTGACATCTTAATGATGGTTTGAGGGATTTTTCTTGTGAAATTGTTTTCGGGTTTGAAGAGTTGGCAACAGAATCTCATGTGCTTTCTGGGAAAGTTGGAGACATTTTACAGTGTTCTAAAGAAAGTTTCAAACAAAGCTTTTTTGGTTGACGTAAATAACAGGATGGAGTCAGAGGTACTTGTGTTTTTCTTTCTCCATTCTTTCTTTACTAGGTAAGAATAGCTCCTGGCTAAAGATAAAATAAAGTAAAATAAATAAAGTAAATAAGTAAGTAAAATAAAATAAGTACAAATAAAACAAATAAGTAAAATAAAGTAAAATAAAGCTGTCAGCCCTGAGACTTCTGTACCAATGCTGCATGGAGACGTAATCGACTTTCTAGTACCCAGCCTTAAGGTTAATTGCGTCTTCCCGTCGGAGGCCAGGAGTGCCCAGTCCAAGAACTCAGTTAAAATCCTGCTGTGTTTAGCAGCTGTAACATGTAGAAATATCTTTTGCTGTAACCCAAATGGTATTCGGATTTTGTATCCATGTCTTGAAAATATGATAGGTCCCTAATATAGAAACACAAAATTTAGCCCTTGCGTGGGTTAGAAAATTGGGAAGACCTCCCTTCCAGGTTTCCATCTTCCTAGCCCTAACGGTGCTCTTCACTGACGATTTCTGATGACAGCGCTTCATCTCCTAGGGCACGCTGCCTCATCAACCGTTTCTCAGGGGCCTGAGAGAAGAGTTTTAAAGACGAACATGCTGTTCCCTGCATATATATGAAATCTAGAAAATTGGTTCTGATGAACCTATTTGCAGAGCAGGAATAGGCTTCCCTGGTGGCTCAGACGGTAAAGCGTCTGCCTGCAATGCAGGAGACCTGGGTTCGATCCCAGGGTTGGGAAGATCCCCTGGAGAAGGAAACAGCAACCCACTCCAGTACTCTTTCCTGGAGAGTTCCATGGACGGAGGAGCCTGGTGGGCTACAGTCCATGGGGTCCAAAGAATTGTACACGACTGAGCGAGTTCACTTCCTCTCTTTCTTTAAAAGGGAGGAAGATGTGGAGAACCGACCTGCGTTCACAGAGGGTGAAGGAGAAGGTGGGAAGAACTGAGACAGCGCATTGATAACACTCACACGACCGCGTGTAAAACGGCTAGTGGGAAGCGAAGCGGCTGTACATCACAGCGAGCTCAGCTCGGGGCCCTGGGATGACCTAGAGCGGGAGGGAGGCTCAAGAGGGCCAGGACGTGTGTATCCGTAGAGCTGATTCCCCGAGTTGTACAGCAGGAATTATCACAACGTTGTAAGGCAATTATACTCCAGCTAAAAAAATTAAAAAGTAATATGTTGTTCGCAAGTTTGGGGAAGCCACCGTTTCGGTTTGTTTATTTTGATACTGATTTCTTTTTGGCTGTGCTGGGCCTCTGTCACTGTGCGGACTTTCCTCTGGCTGCAGCGATCCGGGACTGCTCTCTGGTCGAGGGGCTGAGCTTCTGGGTGCAGTGGGCTCTCTTGCGGAGCGCAGGCTCTGGGGCGCTCAGGCTTCCGTGGCCGTGGTGCACGTGGGATCTTCCGGGACCAGGGGTTTCGACCAGCATCTCCTGCTTGGCAGGCGGAGCCACCAGGGAAGCCCCCCGCTGTCTCAGTTCACAGCCTTCAGGTACCCTTCTCTGCCCCAAGAACCCCTCCGGCTTTGCTTGGAGTATTAGCAGCAATTGGGAAAGAGAACATTAGTTTCATTATTATTCCTTTTCCAAATAAACCCATGTCCCATTCACCCAAATACCTACATTTGTTTGTTGCCAGGGAGCAAAGACTCATTTGCTCCTGGCTCAGAGGATGTGGGTTAAGAGAGATGGAAACAGGATATCTTATGAAGAAACCAAAATAGAAAAGCCGGCCATGTAGTCCAACTTGCTGTTTAATCCCAAAGGACAATATGAGAGGTGAAATGCAGTTGAGAAATAAAAGACAGAGTCCAGGGTCGGGAGGGGAAGGCAGAGCTTGGAGATGCTGTCAAGGCTGTGGGATCACTTTACAGATTGTGTAAGTTGCTTGCTGCTGCTGCTGCTGCTAAGTCACTTCAGTCGTGTCTGACTCTGTGCATCCCCACAGATGGCAGCCCACCAGGCTTCTCCGTCCCTGGGATTCTCCAGGCAAGAACACTGGAGTGGGTTGCCATTGCCTTCTCCAATGCATGAAAGTGAAAAGTGAAAGTGAAGTTGCTCAGTCGTGTCCGACTCCTAGCGACCCCATGGACTGCAGCCCAGCAGGCCCCTCCGTCCATGGGATTTTCCAGGCAAGAGTACTGGACTCTTGCAAATGGGCAGGAACTTGTGAAGGGCGCTCACCCGGCCAAGGTGGGAAGGTCAGAGGAGGAAGACAAGGTCAGTTCGTGTCCATATGTTGTTGTTGTTCAGTCACTAAGTTGTGTCCAACGCTCTGCGACCTCATGGACTGCTGCACCAGTTCCTCTGTTCTGTACTATCTCCTAGAGTTTGCTCAAACTCATGTCCATTGAGTTACTGTGTCCATATGTCCCCACAGGTTGATTACGAAGATAGGATTTTCTGGGGAATAGGATGAGGAATACTTTTCTCTTTTCCATGAAGATCAGGTAATTTTCCGAGTCTCTCAATTCAGTTCAGTCGCTCAGATGTGTCTGACTCTTTGCGACCCCATGGACTGCAGCACGCCAGGCCTCCGTGTCCATCACCAACTCCCAGAACTTGCTCAAACTCATGTCCATCGAGTTGGTGGTGCAATCCAACCATCTCAGTCCCCTTCTTCTTCCACCTTTACTCTTTCCCAGCATCAGGGTCTTTTCCAAGGAGTCAGTTCTTTGCATCAGGTGGCCAAAGTACTGGAGTTGCAGCTTCAGCATCAGTTCCTTCCAGTGAATATTCAGGACTGATTTCCTTTAGGATGGACTGGTTGGATCTCCTTGCAGTCCAAGGGACTCTCAAGAGTCTTCTCCAACACCACAGTTCAAAAGCATCAATTCTTTAGCTTTCAGCTTTCTTTATAGTCCAGCTCTCACATCCATACATGACTACTGGAAAAACCATAGCTTTGACTAGACAGACCTTTGTTGGCACAGTAATGTCTCTGCTTTTTAATATGCTGTCTAGGTTGGTCATAACTTTCCTTCCAAGGAGTAAGCATCTTTTAATTTCATGGCTGCAATCACCATGTGCAGTGATTTTGGAGCCCAAGAAAATAAAGTCTGTCACTGTTTCCATTGTTTCCCCATCTATTTGTCATGAAGTGATGGGACCAGATGCCATGATCTTAGTTTTCTGAATATTGAGTTTTAAGCCAACTTTTTCATTCTCCTCTTTCACTTTCATCCATAGGCTCTTTAGTTCTTCACTTTCTGCCACAAAGGTGGTGTCATCTGTGTATCTGAGATTATTGATATTTCTCCTGGCAATCTTGATTCCAGCTTGTGCTTCATCCAGCCCAGCATTTTGCATGATGTTCTCTGCATATAAGTTAATTAAGCAGGGTGACAATATACAGCCTTGACATACTCCTTTCCTGAGTCTTTGGTTACTGTCCATTTCAAACAACTTTTACTTGGGTATCAGAGGAGTTCAGTTCTCCGTGTCTGAGACTTACAGGTTACTGCTCACTCCGCAGCGAGAGGGGCCCTTTCAAAATACGTCCAGTGTGTTGGGATCGGGCTCAGCCTCCTCAGGGACTGTCCATCCGCTCGAGTCCACATCTAAGTGGACTTACAGCCCCCTTCCTTCCCTGACCTTGGCCCTCTTCTGCTTCCTCTTCAGCGCCTCCCCACCGGCGGTCCTTTGCCCCTTGCCCTTTCCAGGCGCGCTCCCAGGACACGTCCTTCCGGCGCTCCTGTTTCTCCCGCACGCGGTTCATTTCCTCACCTTCTTCACGCCTTGGCCCCGATCTCACTTGATGCGCCAACCACTCTGGTTGAAAGAGCGATTCACTTGCTCTGTGCCCTTATTCTCAGCACTCCCGTACTCTGCGCCATGTTTTCTCTTTATACTTATCACCATCTAAGCGTGTCCGTTACTCACTATACCTGTTTAACCGACTGCCTGAAACAGTTTAAAAATGGTGGCGATCCAGGCATGGAACCAACCCGAATGTCCACCCGCAGAGGAAAGGATAAAGCAGATGTGGCACATACATACAATGGAATAGTAGTTGTGCCTAAGAAAGGGCCGTCCGAGCTGGAGGGTGGTCTGGGGTGGAGACCCAAGGAAAGAGGGTGGACAGCAGAAAGCCACCCTGGCTGGGGCGAGCCTGGGGTCGGCCGAGGCTCCACCGGCAGGCTCAGCTCCCCTTGTGACTCCGTTTCTTGAGTTCCTGCTTTTACCTCCCTGTTTTCAGGGTCCGTCCATGCAGAGGGTGAGGACTGGGTTGTCCGCTCCATCAAGTGTCTCCAGGGAAATCTTCATCAGCGTTTGCTTGGGACCCAAAGATGAACAGGCCACATCCGGGACACCGTGGGGCTCTGTTTGACCTGCACAAGCCCAAGGAGTCAATGAATGAAGTTTGTTACTGAAAAAAATATTCTCAGTTGCCACGTTTGGAGGAACACTTAACTGGCAGAGGTAGGTAGGTGGTAAGAAATTCAGAGGCTGCCGATCCCAGGAATGTTGGTCACAGGCATTGTAGAACAAAGCCTGAGAGCAAATGATAAACACTTCTCCTTAAGGGCTGTGTTGTCCTAAATTAGAAGTAAATCCTGCTAAAGTCTTATGTTTGTCTTAAAGCAAAAGGACAGCTTTATTGTTTGCAAAGGTTTGTAAACGGGGGTGGGAAGGTGGGCAAGGGATTTATAAACAAACCACGGAACTCACAGTTGGGCGACCTGGAAAGGGTGGCCCTCTCGGCCTGGCCACAGGCCTCACAGCTTGACCTCGCGTCTCCAGTGATTGGCTGTCCTCAGAGCCTCTCTTTGGGGGCTTTCCAGGTGGGACCCTGAGAAGAATTAGAAGTCCTTAGAGCTGTCTGTTTGTGGCTTTCTCAGAACGCGAAGTATGGAACGAAACCCCAGATCTGTTCTGCCTGCCTGTCTCCAGTTTATTTTGGTGCCAAACCAGCTCCATTTTTTAAGCTCTTTCCACAAGGAATTCCTCTTATTTTATTTTTACAGATGCTCCAACAAGCCTCGGTCACCTGACCTGAAGGCATCAATAAGGACTTAACTGCATTACTCCCTTCAGTACCTCTTCATTCTCACAGTCCCCAACGGCAGAACACAAGAGGGCTTCCCCGGTGGCTCAGTGGTAAAGAATTTACTTGCTAATGTAGGAGACGCAGGAGACTTGGTTCCAATCCCTGGATCAGGAAGATCCCCTGGACAAGTGAATGGCAACCCACTCCAGTATTCTTGCCTGAAAAATCCTATGGACAGAAGAGCCTGGCGGGCTACAGTCCATGGGGTCACAAAGAATTGGACACGACTGAAGCGACTGCAGGACAACAGCGAAGAACAGGCGAGGTCGTATTTTATCGTTCTCCAAGCAGAACTTTCTTGAGTGAATTTTGAAGCAAAATGGATGATTATTTTGATCAACTGCCTCTTTTAAACAGCATGATATCAGTTTGGACCTGCAAACTTCCAAACGGCCAACCTGGCTGGACATGTGGGTGTACTTGCCGCCTCCACGAAGCAGGGACAAGCAAGATGCGAATGATTAAGAGGAGGGCCTGGCCTCTGACGTTTTAAGCCAGTGTTAATGAGAGATTTTTCAACAGCTGCAGGAAGTCAACAACTTAATGGGAAACATCACAAGTATTTGATCTGTCCAGAGTGACCACAGTACACTAAATTCCCACACCAAAAAACAGAGCAACAAAATGTTTTTCGAGTCCAGCATCGTGAATCAAAGCAGATGTGAGGCTCTGCCTTCCCAAGTGGCTCAGAGAGTGTAGCTTCAGTGCCAAGGAGAGGCTCCTCCTGGTTACACATCGATTCTGTGAAGTGTCAGAGGTCCAGCTGTTTACTTATTCTTGCAAGATGGAGGCAATGTTAAACCCGCGCCGATTTCTGAATCCAGTAAGACAGACACAGGCCCCTGTGCTCTGCTGTAAGCCAGTGCTTCATCATACCCCAAAGCTCAAATGTAGCTGGATTAACATTTTAACAGAAAATTTGGATTGTGAGAGGCAGGAATTGTCTGTGCAGCAAAGTATCAGGTGATGTCATCTTAGAGGTACACAGGAGAAAGAATAAGTTAATAAGAAAGAATGGGGACTTCCCTGGTGGCCCAGTGGTTAAGACCTCACCTTCCAATGAAGGGGTGTGGGTTTGATCCCTGGTCTGGGAGCTAAGAATCCCACACGCCTCATGGCCAAAACAAACCAGAACATAAACAACAGAAGCAATATTGTAATCAGGTCAATAAAGACTTTAAAACTGGTTCACATCAAATAAATAAAAAAGATAAAGAATGATTTAGCAAAGTTGGAATTTGCTATGTTATAATAATTGAAGCAACTATATTTTATGGGAGCTGATAGGTAACTTGTTAGGCAAAAACTACAAGTAAAACTTAAGAATGATCATGTCTGGTAGTAAAATTATTTCACTTATTTGTCCCCCATGCTTTGGTGATTTTTTTTTTTAAATCCTAGGCTGCTTCAAAGATATTTGCATAAATTAAAAAATAGCCTTTAAATTCACGTTTTCTTTTAATTTGGGTTGAGTAGTATAAGATGTGTTTAATAAGATACTGTATAATAAAATTTGCACTCTCCTTCAATAGTATGGTCAGTTAGGGGAGAGTGATGGTGGAATGGTCCCCAGAAAGAACTATTAGCCTCTTCTTTGCTTTCACAACACACTAGACACCATGAATTATAGCCTCTGTTATATTTTATTTGAGTCACCTAATTTGTCTCTCTCTCCTACTGAGCTGAGTTTCTTGAGAGTAGAGAGTGTATCTTATCCATCTGTATAACCTCAGGAATTTAGCATGTTAGTGACCCAATAAAAATTGAGGACTTCCCTGGTGGTCCAGTGGTTAAGAATCCACCTGCCAATGCAGGAGACAGGGGTTCGATCCCTGGTCCCAGGCCACAACTGAAGATCCCAAGTGCCACGTCGGAAGATGGAAGATCCCATGTGCCACAACTGAGACCCAGTGTAGCCTCATAAACAAATAAATGAGGTATTTTTTAAAAGATTGAGACAGCAAATAACAGAGAAACCAAGCAGCAAAGAAACCCTTTTCCACTTCTGATGCAAGACTCTCCATGTCCTATTATATTTGAGAAGGAATGGGTGTGCTACTCTTCATAAAGGCTTTACTGAACACTGGGGTAAGCTACGGCAGCAGAGTGAGGCTCCATTATCCTTCTGAAGCAAAACCTTGAGTGTCTGGGAGGAGTTCTTCAAGTCATCACGGGATGGAGTGGTGAAAACTGGACTTCCTTGCACAAAAGTCTCAGGAACCAGGAAAAAGAGAAAACACACTTTATTTTCATTGATTTTTTTTTTTTAAAGACAATTTTTGGAAGAGCCCAAGTGGTTCGTTTTCCTTCCAGGATTTATCAAAGATAAATAGGTTCAGAGCCAAGCCTATTCTTTTGACTTGGAAAAGGCACAAAAGAAGTCATACTCAGACCTTAACGGCATGGCTACTGAGTTTCCCAGTGAGCAACTGTAAAGCAAATAGTACTGTGAAGATTTTATCAGTCTCGAATATTTATCCAAAGTTTGTGAAATTTCAAATTCCTCCCTTGACCTTGAATAACTTCGCTTTGGCACATTACCCAAACTATAGGAAGATCCCTTGTAGAATAAAATGCTCAATAGTTGACTCAAGAATGTACAGACACTGCAAGTTTTGACTGCACTTTTGTCCAGTTTTATGCTTTTTTTTATGAAGGAGGATCATCTGATTGCTCATTCTACTTCTATTGGAAGTGGTGTGATGGCTGCTCTGTGGTTTATGAGACAAGGCAGATGAATTTTTATGTGATGTCAAGTTCTCATATACCAGCATTCATGCAGTTTACAGGAAAAAAAAGTTTTTCTTAATAGAATGTCACCATGATGGAGTTGTTTTCATAGTGGACAACTTTTAACTTCCCCTTTGTTTTGTGGAATGTTCTAGACTGATAGGCACACCGCCCTCTTTCCCAGAGGCCTCCTGCAGCTGCAGCCTTGCCAGCGTCCATTCACTGTGAAATCTGGCCAGACTTGACTAACTCCTTTGAGATACGGCTGCAGCCCTTTTAATAGTGAAAAATCATTTCACTCCATTTTAAAACCATTTTCACAAATGTGTATCATTTTACATAAGCCTACATTTTTATCCTTTTTTCTCTCTTCTCACTATCCGTTTTCTCGGTATCAGTTAGTTTTCCTGTGTTTTTTTTTTTAAATTTTTTGCCCATGTACTAATAGTCTTTATTATAGTTTATTTTTATTGTAAGCTGTCTCAGCTCCTTTAATCAAGATGAGGTGAAGTGAAGTGTTAGTCACTCGGTTGTCTGACTCTTTGCGACTCCATGGACTATAGTTTTCCAAGTTCCTCAGTCCATGCGGAGAATTCTCCAGGCAAGAACACTGGAGTGGGGTGCCGTTCCCTTCTCCAGGGGATCTTCCCAAACCAGGGATCGAATTTGAGTCTCCTATAGGCAATTCTTTACTGTCTGAGCCACCAGGGAAGTCCAATCAAGACGAGATGGTGTGAGCAATGAATAATAATTGAGAATATTGTATTCTGTAATGTAATCCTTTTCTTTTACTTTGAAAAAAGTCTTTTTTGATGTGGAACATTTTAAAAGTCTCTGTTGAATTTGTTACAGTATCAATTCCATTTTTCCTGTTCTGGATTTTTGGCTTCATGGCGGGTGGAATCTCAGCTTCCTGACTAGGGCTCAAACCCACACCTGCTGCGCTTGGAGGCGAAGTCTTCACCATGGGACCGCCAGGGAAGTCCCTGATCGTTTTCTTTTAAAATCCTGTACGTTTAAGCCAAGAGGCACTTTCATTGTACGGGGTGACTAAAATCTAACACATAAGCCATGTGATGCTTTCTGCATCTGATTCCCACAAAAATCCCAAGAGAGGAAATACTTGAGAAGGAAGCTTGTCAGCAGCTCCTCGAAGGGGTTCAGAATGAGCATCCCCAACAGGTGCCATCTGGGCACGTGGGTCATCCTGAGCCAAAGGCAGCTGAGACCCTGCGGCCTCAAGAGAAACATCAGCCCCTCTGCTTGTTACCTAGGAAAATGGAAAAGGGGGTCTTTCCAGGAGGAGAACAATTGGCAGGGACCCCTTTTATCTGAGTGGACCACCTCGAGTCACTCAACACCTGCTCTTCTGCTCGTTCTGTGAGTCCCCCTCCTCGCCTCAGAAGCCCAGGTCCCTGACCATTTCTTAGCTCAGGAGGGCATATATATTCATTGCTCATCTTACTCTTTTGTCTTTGAATCTCTTGGGTATGTAGGATTCCTGTATGTATGAAGCTACATTTGTTTTTCTCCTGTTATTACTCTGTCACGTGTCAATTTGATATAGACCAGCTGAGAGAATCTTTGAGGAGTAGATGAAACCTCTTTCTCGCCAACAACACCATTCTTCTCCTCCCAGAACTCACACCCTCCTTCTCTGAATTCTTTGCCAACATCTTTTTGCCCTGCTGGGATTTCTTAAAGGAACTAGGCTCTTCAATTTTCTGAAACACAGAACACCATTTCTCCATAACTTCCCATCTTTTGAATGGTAGATATGCAGCATAGAGTTCCATAAATTTGCGTTCACCTAGACATAATCATCTCTCTGTATTTGTTTTTAAGCATCTCTGCTATTCAAAATCCCTCATCAGAGAAAAGGAATGAAATGGCCTTTTATGAAGGACTTTCCAACAAGCAGAAACTGGATGTGACATTGCTGAGACAGCTGGAACTAAATGCCCAGCAGCTGTGGTTTGCATTTTTGCAATAAGTCCAATAGCATCTCATACCGAATGGCATGGCCATGATCTCCCTATAAAAACTGGTCCAGGTGGCAGTTCTGAAAATAAAGGGCTCTGGGAAGTCTTCTGTTCTCTTCTTCCCAATCCCCCATCTTCCAATCCTCTAGGCAGTTAAAATAATCATCTTATAGTTTATTGGTGTTGGTCTTCTCCAAATTGGAAAGGGGTCTAGGTGAGGTGGTAAGCTTTTTTTTTTCCTAAGGTTGTGATAAAAGAAAAATATTGAAGAAATTTGTTTATCATACTCAGAAACTGAAGCGATCTTATAAAAGTATCCTTGTTTATTCAGCATTTATACAGAGAAATGGAATCAGGGTAACCTGTAGAGATACTAAGAGACACTAAGCCATGTGCCTCTGCCCACATTATCACTGCACTGATCCAGCACTCACACCTCCTCTCCACCCACAGAGAACCACATCAACGCTTACACTATGGTCTCTACAAATATGACATTGATGCTATAAAAATGAATGTCTTAGAAAACAACCACAGGCTCAAAGGGGAAGATGGGGGGTGTGGGGCTTCAAGGCTCTTCCTGTGGGAGGAACTTCTGCCTCACTGAGGGTCAAGTTCCTCCTTTAAATCATCCAGCTCCTGCTCCTTGGAGAGCTCCAGGAATATCTGAAAGTGGGGAGGAAATAGAGACAGGAGTGTCATACTGCTTCTCATGGTGCCAAGTGAGTGCCCAGGGTGTGCACACCTTCTGCCTTCATGTTCCAGGGATGGTACGAAACCGTGAAACAGACCCATCTGTGCCAGGGTGCACTGCGGAGGCCGTGCCCCTCCAGGTGCTCTGTCCAACTGAGCAGAGAAGGAGGTACGTTAGGGGTCCACGTAGTTTTACATCCAGATGGTCCTAGAAGTCAGCATATAATACAAACCTCCGGGAGTTTTGTGATGGACGGGGAAGCCTGGCATGCTGCAGTCCATGGGTCGCAAAGAGTCGGACACAACTGAGCGACTGAACTAGACTGAGAGTACAAATCAGTTTTTAAAAAATCTTAAATAAAAAAGATAATTATTGTTCATGGTTTAAGCACAGAACCTAGTTGAAAATATACCAGTCCATTCACTTGGGTTTGGGACGAAGGGCTGGTGTTATGTCTGTGAGCTGCACAGTTATTGAGAGGTGCATTTGAGGGATAAATGATGCTGAGAAGGCTTTCTGCCCCTCATGTGACTGGAAAGAGGGAAGAGGTGGAAGGAAGATGCCTCTGGAAAGGGTTGTATAAGAAGATTATAGAGAAAGATGCTTGTGACCTCTTGCCGGAAACCATGCCAGCATGCCCTCAATTGGACTGAAGACCCTTCTCATTGACCAAAGTAGATCGAGAAGGGTGGTAAGAGCCCTGATCGGTGCCCAGCAGGCGGGTGATGCGTCCCCAGCAGTACCAGGCTGGTGCCGGCCGCAGTGCCCATCAGGGGAGAGCTGGGAGGGACCGCAGTCCAGGGGGCGGGATGCTCGGCTCCCAGGATGGAAGGAGGCTGCGTCATGGACCATGGACGCTATGGATGGGAGTGGGACCAGTCTCCCAGAACCAGGAGAGTTAGACCCCTTCCTCAGGAAAGCTGGCAAAGAAGCAAAGATAATCTCTGAGCCGTGACAAGGAAAAGAGAATACCGATGGATCCTGGATACTTCAGAGAAGCCGAGTAAATGGGCTTGGATAGAGAAGGTGTCCCAAACCTGGTGGTGGTGGGGCCGTGTGGTCGGTTTTATGGTGTAACGGACACAGGAAGCCTGTCTTAGGGACCAGGCAGCAGGTCAGCTTCTAAGGCAGCAAGATAACACACATCCAGATAAAACTGAATTCTAAAGTACATGTGCATCTGCGTTCCAAAAAGAAATACTAATATTCTCCTTAAATGCAGATATTACTGAGTTTGACTAGGATCGTTTTATTAACACACACACAGACAAATACATAGAAACACCCCTCAAAGCAAAACTCACTCCCACTGGCCCCCAAACATGCACACAGGATTCTCCACCCCCTTGGTTTTCTGATCCTACAATTCAGTCTGAGAGCTTAACTTTTAAATTGAACACAGTCCATCACGTCCCATTTTTTGCCATGCTGATCGATTAACTTATGATTTGGAACAACCCGCTCTCCAGGACCTTATTTCAAAGCTTATAGCTCTTACTCTTCTCTCATTTGAAGGAAGCTTGGGCTAAAAGTGGAACATCTTCCACTGGTAGCTCCTAGACCATCAGAGACAAGAACCTGGGACCAGAGGAGAGGAGAGGCAGGCTGGTGCGTCTGTGGCTGGTGGAAGCCGGCTGAGCCATCGCTCCGGGCGGGTGGGCTGAGGGAATGAATGAGCGAATGAATGAGGGGGGATCCACAGCAGCAACAAGAGGCTGAGCACAAGGAGAACGGGGGAAGGAGAGCAGCCTGAGATGGAGATGAGCCGGTCCTGGTACAGATTTGCCAAATTCACTTTCCACCTACTTTTCTTTCTTTTTAATTTTTTTTTAATTGGAGTATAGTTGATTTTGGACTTCCCTGGTGACTCAGAGGTGAAGCATCTGCCTGCCAATGCAGGAGATGTGGGTTTGATCTCTGGGCCAGGAAGATCCTCTGGAGGAGGAAGTGGCAACCGACTCCAGTGTTCTTGCCTGGACAATCCCACGGAGAGAGGGGCCTGGTGGGCCACAGACCATGAGATCACAAAAGAGTCAGATGAGACTTAGAGAATGAGCAACAACAGTTCAGTGGTTTATGCAGGATACTATCAGTTCAGTTCAGTTCAGTCGGTCAGTCGTGTCTGACTCTTTGCGACCCCATGAATCGCAGCACGCCAGGCCTCCCTGTCATCACCAACTCCCGCAGTTCACTCAAACTCATGTCCATTGAGTCAGTGATGCCATCCAGCCATCTCATCCTCTGGCGTCTCCTTCTCCTCCTGTCTCCAATCCCTCGCAGCATCAGAGTCTTTTCCAATGAGTCAACTCTTCGCATGAGGTGGCCAAAGTACTGGAGTTTCAGCTTTAGCATCATTCCTTCCAAAGAAATCCCAGGGCTGATCTCCTTCAGAATGGACTGGTTGGATCTCCTTGCAGTCCAAGGGACTCTCAAGAGTCTTCTCCAACACCACAGTTCAAAAGCATCAATTCTTCAGCACTCAGCTTTCTTCACAGTCCAACTCTCACACCCATACATAACCACTGGAAAAACCATAGCCTTGACTAGACGGACCTTTGTTGGCAAAGTAATGTCTCTACTTTTTCAATATGCTATCTAGGTTGGTCATAACTTTCCTTCCAAGGAGCAAGCGTCTTTTAATTTCATGGCTGCAGTCACCATCTGCAGTGATTTTGGAGCCCAGAAAACAAAGTCAGCCACTGTTTCCACTGTTTCCCCATCCATTTCCCATGAAGTGATGGGACCAGATGCCATGATCTTTGTTTTCTGAATGTTGAGCTTTAAGCCAACTTTTCACTCTTCTCTTTCACTGTCATCAAGAGGCTTTTTAGTTCCTCTTCACTTTCTGCCATAAGGGTGGTGTCATCTGCATATCTGAGGGTATTGATATTTCTCCTAGTAATCTTGATTCCAGCTTGTGCTTCTTCCAGGCCAGCGTTTCTCATGATGTACTCTGCGTATAAGTTAAATAAGCAGGGTGACAATATACAGCCTTGACGTATCCCTTTTCCTATTTGGAACCAGTCTGTTGTTCCATGTCCAGTTCTAACGTTGCTTCCTGACCTGCATATAGGTTTCTCAAGAGGCAGGTCAGGTGGTCTGGTATTCCCATTTCTTTCAGAATTTTCCACAGTTGATTGTTATCCACACAGTCAAAGGCTTTGGCATAGTCAATAAAGCAGAAATAGATGTTTTTCTGGAACTCTCTTGTTTTTTCCATGATCCAGCTGATGTTGGCAATTTGATCTCTGGTTCCTCTGCCTTTTCTAAAACCAGCTTGAACATCTGGAAGTTCACAGTTCACATACTGCTGAAGCCTGGCTTGGAGAATTTTGAGCATTACTTTACTAGTGTGTGAGATGAGTGCAATTGTGTGGTAGTTTGAGCATTCTTTGGCATTGCCTTTCTTTGGGATTAGAATGAAAACTGACCTTTTCCAGTCCTGTGGCCACTGCTGAGTTTTCCAAATTTGCTGGCATATTGAGTGCAGCATTTTCACAGCATCATCTTTCAGGATTTGAAATAGCTGAACTGGAATTCCATCACCTGCACTAGCTTTGTTCGTAGTGATGCTTTCTAAGGCCCACTTGACTTCACATTCCAGGATGTCTGGCTCTAGGTGAGTGCAGGATATTATGGTGAGGCTGTAATACACTTGAGCTTGTGCTTGAGATGGAGGGCAGGAACTCCACCTGGACTGGGCTTTGAGAGGCTTTAGCAGGTTAAAAGGAGAAGGCAATGGCACCCCACTCCAGTACTCTTGCCTGGAAAATCCCATGGACAGAGGAGCCTGGTGGGCTGCAGTCCATGGGATTGCTATCAGTTGGACACGACTGAGCGACTTCACTTTCACTTTTCACGTTCATGCATTGGAGAAGGAAATGGCAACCCACTCCAGTGTTCTTGCCTGGAGAATCCCAGGGACGGGGGAGCCTGGTGGGCTGCCGTCTATGGGGTCGCACAGAGTCGGACACGACTGAAGCGACTTAGCAGCAGCAGCAGGTTGAAAAACCAGCACCCTTGGACTTGTGTATAGGTGAATTCACTGTGAAAATATTCCAAGGACTCTACCTAAAATTGCCTGCAAAGGGCAGCATTGTTCTTCCAGAGGTCTGTACCGGCATTCACAGGGCAGGAGGATAAGCCACAGGTCACAGCTCTAGCGCATTCAACCTTGAGCAGAGAGGCAGAGAGACAGAGAATATGTCTGGGCAGTTTGGTGATTAGGTAGATTTGTTCCTTCATTTCATTGCAGCAGTCCCCTGATGCTTCATGTGTAATAATAATATTGCACCTTTGCATAGCTGATCAACCAATGCCACACAATTATATATTGTTGAGCCTATCCTGAAATCGGCAGGACTTGACTGCTCCCGAAGGTTCTTCACTACAGGAAGACAGAGTGTGTCTCAGCAGAATTTTACCAAGTAAAGAGAATCTGGAACAGGCCTCAGTGTTCTGGGAAACATGCCAAGGATGGAACTTGAAAACATGAGTCAAGGCTTCGGAGCAGAGAGCCAGCAGCCTGCCCCGGACGTGACCCTGAAGTCCCGAACCTGGAGTGACCGGTCCATTTCCTGCGTGGGTCACGTTGGCCATGAAGAGAAACCACGTGGCTGCCACAACCTTGTCCTTCGGCCTGGAGCGGGCTGGCTGCCGCCCAGAGCTCTCGTCCCGTTGGTTATGAGCAGAACGATGCTCCGGTCGGTGCCGTTTCCTGGAGGCAAAGCTCAGAGGAGAGGTGCAGAGCGGTGCTGACAGGAGGCAAGTTGGCCAGTGCCTCACTGGGAGGAGAATCTGCCTGCGGCGGCTGGATGAGCTGAGCGGCAGTCTAGACAGAAGCGGACTGGAGTTCACCCAAACCCATGTCCATTGAGTTGGTGATGCCATCCAACCATCTCATCCTCTGTCGTCCCCTTCTCCTCCTGCCCTCAATCTTTCCCAGCATCAGGGTCTTTTCAAATGAGCTCTTCGCATCAGGTGGCCAAAGTATTGTAGTTTCAGCTTCAATATCAGTCCTATCAATGAACACCCAGGACTGATCTGCTTTAGGATGGACTGGTTGGATCTCCTTTCAGTCCAAAGGACTCTCAAGAGTCTTCTCCAACACCACAGTTCAAAAGCATCAATTCTTTGGCACTCAGCCTTCTTCACAGTCCAACTCTCACATCCATACATGACCACAGGAAAAACCATAGCCTTGACGAGATGGAGCTTTGTTGATAAAGGACCTTTGTTGTCCCTCTTAGAGAAACACAAGTGTCCTCAGATTAGGGCCCCACCTGACAACCTCGCTTAACTTGAATTAGCTCTTTACAGGCCCCACCTCCAAACACAGCCACCCTGGAGAATGGATCTATGAGTTTGTGGGGAACACGGTTCAGAACACGACCAGAAGCAGCAAGGAGAGCAGCAACAACGACTCAGCTGAGTAAGAATGTACCAGAAAACTGCATCGATTTCAAAGTGTTTATAGGATGGTCACTTGGATAGGTCACAGCATATGCAGACAGAAGAAAGTGGTACCTATAAAGTTCTAGCACTGTTCAGTAGACCCTCACATCATAAGAAACAGAAAACAAAAACATGCTTCAAAATTATCAGTTCAGTTCAGTCGCTCAGTCGTGGCTGGCTCTTTGCAACCCAATAGCCTAAAGCATGCCAGGCCTCCCCGTCCATCACCAACTCCCAGAGTTTGCTCAGACTCTCGTCCATCGAGTTGGTGATGCTATCCAGCCATCTCATCCTCTGTCGTCCCCTTCTCCTTCCACCTTGAATTTTTCCCACATCAGGGTCTTTTTAAATGAGTCAGTTCTTCACATCAAGTGGCCAAAATATTGGAGTTTCAGCTTCAGCATCAGTCCTTCCAATGAACATTCAGGACTGATTTCCTTTAGGATGGACTGGTTGGATCTCCTTGCTGTCCAAGTAACTCTCAAGAGTCTTCTCCAACACCACAGTTCAAAAGCATCAATTCTTCAGTGCTCAGCTTTCTTTATAGTCAAACTCTCACATCCATACATGACCACTGGAAAAACCATAGCCTTGACTAGACTGACCTTTGTTGACAAAGTAATGTCTCTGCTTTTTAATATGGGGTCTAGGCTGGTCCTAACTTTTCTCCCAACAAGTAAGTGTCTTTTTAATTTCATGGCTGCAGTCACCATCTGCAGTGATTTTGGAGCCCCCAAAATAATATTGCTTTATGCCATAAGGGTGGTGTCATCTGCATATCTGAGGTTATTGATATTTCTCCCGGCAATCTTGATTCCAGCTTGCGCTTCTTCCAGCCCAGCGTTTCTCATGATGTACTCTGTATATAAGTTAAATAAGCAGGGTGACAATATACAGCCTTGACGTATCCCTTTTCCTATTTGGAACCAGTCTGTTGTTCCATGTCCAGTTCTAACTGTTGCTTCCTGACCTGCATACAGATTTCTCAAGAGGCAGGTCAGGTGGTCTGGTATTCTCATCTCTTTCAGAATTTTCCACAGTTTGTTGTGATTCAAAATTGCAAGATGTGTTTTTTTAAAACTTTCCTCGACTTGATCATTCAAATTCTCAGTACGACCATTTTAACAGGTTTCACATTTCCTGTATCATCACAACAGATAAAACATGACTGTACAATCTGAAATCTGAGAAGTGACAGGAAAGGGAGATGAGTAAATTAAGAACAGGTGAAGAAGAAATGAAAAGAGCAAGCCTGTGCTGCCGTGAAATCGTTAGACTCCGCCTCCCCTACGGCAAACTGTCAGCGTCCGGCCTCACTTTGTACCTGTCGTTGGTTTACTCATTGTTTCAGTTCAGTCAGTTCAGTTGCTCAGTCGTGTCTGACTCTTCACAACCCCATGAATCGCCGCACGCCAGGCCTCCCTGTCCATCAGCAACTCCCGCAGTTCACTCAGACTCACGTCCATCGAGTCAGTGATGCCATCCAGCCATCTCATCCTCTGTCGCCCCCTTCTCCTCCTGCCCCCAATCCCTCCCAGCATCAGAGTCTTTTCCAATGAGTCAACTCTTCGCGTCAGGTGGCCAAAGTACTGGAGTTTCAGCTTTAGCATCAGTCCTTCCAAAGAGCACCCAGGGCTGATCATTGTTTAGTTTTGTCCAGCTCCTGTGAGCCTATGCTGCGTGCCAGACTCCTCTGTCTATGGGATTTCCCAGGCAAGAATACTGGAGTGGGTTGCCATACCCTTCTCCAGGGGATCTTCCCGACCCAGGGATCAAACCTGTGTCTCCTGCAGGTGAAATGTTTACCATTTAGCCACCTGCCTACTTAAAAAGGGAAAATGGTTAAGATTTTAAAGGTCAGAGACGTTTAAATTAATTTAAATTAATTTCTGTATCATTCTTAGAAACATAAAAATTCCCTAATCAGGTGCATTTTTAAAAAAATCTGCTGCCGTGTGAAACGCTGGGTTCAGTTGCTGTTTCGGAGGCTGCCTGGTCCGCTGAGCGTCAGTGCTCTGACCTTACTCCTTAGTCCCACTATCCATCATATTATTGAGAAAAGTGATGACGTGAGTTTCAAAAGCATTTTGAAATCATATCTGAGCCAAGGTATATTAACGCTATAAAATATGGTCTTAAAAATAGTGGATTTGGGCTTTAAGGCTCTTCCTGCAGGAGCTTCCACCTCACGGAGAGATCAACTTCCTCATCAGAATTGTCCCATTCCTGCTCCTTGCAGAGTTCCAGGAAAACCTGCAACAGAGGAAGAAATAAAGAGATGGGGTGACCACTGTTTCCTGTAGCCCCAAGTGAGTGAAGAGTGTGTGCACATATGGTATCTTTATATTCCGTGAAGAGTAAAGTGTTAGTCACTCAGTCATGTCTGACTCTCTGGGACCCCAAGGATTGTAGACTGCCAGGCTCCTCTGTCCATGCGATTCTCCAGGCAAGGATACTGGAGTGGGTTGTCATTTCCTCCTCCAGGGGATCTTCCCAACCCAGGGGTTGAACCCGGGTTTCCCACGTTGCAGGTGGATGCTTTATCGTCTGAGCCACCTGGGATGCTGTGGGATGTGTAAAATGGACCCACCTGCTCCAGGCTGCACTGGGAGAGGCTGTACTCCTCCAGGTCGAAGTTCTGTTTAACTGCAGAAGGATGGACGTGTATTAGAACTGCAAATGTCTTTCATTTATAAATTTGCCAAGTCATGTACCAAGGGCACACAGGGGCAGATCTTAAATACACAGGGTGGGTAATAAACTTGGATTAAATATGGGAATGCATGTTCACCAGGTGGTCCTCTCTCTCATCATCTTAGAGCTCGGGCAGAAGGGCCACAGGACTGAAAACAGGACGCGAGGTTCTGGACTGCCCACGCGGGTTGCGCTAAAGGCTGGACCACTGCCTCCAGCCGCTCTGCATCTGCCCTCACTCTCCTCCACTCTGCTCTCTGCTCCAGAGCCCGACTCGGTGGGCTCCTCCTGGGGGGTTCCGCCAGTGGAAAGCCCAGGAGGAGGCACAGAGAGAGAGGAGACGGAGCTTTTATCCCTCCATGTCCTCCCTGACCCCAGGCATGTCCTTTGATTCAAGGTCACTTCTTCCCTCAAGATGGCAGATTCTACCCGACTCTACTCCCAGGGTCCAGTCACCACCTCCTCTCTTCATCCCTTTGGACCTAAGAACGGGAACCGTGGTGTCAAGTCCAGCCTCAGGTGACTGCACTGTTCCCGGCACCTTGCCAAAGAGCCCCTTTATAAACAAAAGTTCCTGGAATTATCCTTTTTTAGTTTTTAAATGTATGGGTTTTTTTTTTTGGCTGCTTGTGGGATCTCCTCTGACCAGGAATCCAACCTGGGCACCCCTCACTGGAAGCTTGGCGTCACCCACCGGACCACCGGGGAAGTCAGTCCTACTTTTGAGTTCACTACCTTTTCCCACGTGGAGAGAAGAACCACGAGTGGAAAGAAGACCCTGGAGAGTCGCGATTTCTCGTGGACACTTAGTTACTAGACAACAGTTAGTTACTAGACCAGCATGGCCCCGGCCTCTAGAAGACCTTGTTGTTGCTGTTTACTTACTCAGTCGTGTCTGACTCTTGTGACCCCCATGGACGGTAGCCCGACAGTCTCCCCCATCTGTGGGATTTCCCAGGCAAGGATACTGCAGTGGTTGCCATTTCCTTCTCCAGGGGTTCTTCCCGACCCAGGGATCAAACCTGCATCTCCTGCATTGGCAGGCGGGTTCTTTACCAATGAGCTGCCTGGGAAGCCCCTAGAAGACCTACTAGACACCAACTATACCCCCAACCACACCATCAGCTGTGAAAGCCAAAAACGCAGGGAGCCCCATTTTATAGTGCTGCATTTTCACAAACCACGGGTGTGCGGCCGCCCCGCGCCTGTCGAGACCGTGGTGCTGCGTTCCCAGCGGCATTTCCTCACTTTGTCTTTCTGTGTCACATGTTGCTAATTCTCAAGATATTTCAAATGTACCATTCTATTTTTCATGCTGATCCGTGATCTTCCATATTATTATAAAACAAAGATTACCACTCGTTTAAGACTCAGATGGAGGCTCTCATTTTTTAGCAATAACATATTCTAAATTATGGCAACTAATTACAGTTTTTAGAAACAATGTTATCACACACTTAATGAACTATGGCACAGTGTAAACAGCCTTTTTTTTTTTGGAAGTGGACCATTTTTAAAGTCTTTATTGAATTTGTTACAATATTGTTTCTGTTTTATGTTTTGACTTTTTAGCCTCGAGGCATGCTGGATCTTAGCTTCCCTGACCAAGGATCGAACTTGCACCCCTTGCATTGGAAGGTGAGGTCTTAAACACTAGACTGCCAGGGAAGTCCCCTAAACATCACTTTTATATGCCCTGGGAAACCAAAACACTCATGAGACTTCCTTCATTGCAGCATTCAATATATAGTGATGTCTGGAACCCAACCCACAATACCTCCGAGGTCTGCCTGTATCCCCAGAAGTTGCCACATCACTGGCTGAGAACCTCTGGATTAAAACCTTACTATTTACTTATAGTATGTGAAGTGAAAGTCGCTCAGTCGTGTCCGACTCTTTGCGACCCCACGGACTGTATAGTCCCTGGAATTCTCCAGGCCAGAATACTGGAGTGGGGAGCCTTTCCCTTCTTCAGGGGATCTTCCAGACCCAGGGATTGAACCTGGCCTCCCGCATTGCAGGCAAATTCTTTACCAGCTGAGCCACAAGGGAAGCCCTTATCATATAATATAGTATAATGTCACATTTTAGGCCCATGTATTGATACTTCTTATGCTGGTTTTATGCAAGACTTGAATGTGATCGGTTTCCAGAGGCTCACTCGCAGCAGGCACTCTCACCTGTCTCTAAACTGAAGAAGGCATGTGATAAAGGGTGTACATCCTCAACAGGCAACTTGTAGACCACCAGGGAGGCGAACCTGGGGGCGAGGAGAGATAGCTGAGTTCAGGACCTGGAGGCACGGCCGCGAACGGGTGCCATGTCTGGGAAGGGGCAGCAGGCTCGTCCAGGGCTTGGCTGTGCGCCTGGAGCTACCGCAACATTGTGAACTCAACTGCAATCCAATATATAAAATAAATAAACAGGCCCTTGAAAGTTAAAAGAAAAGAAAAAGGAAGAATATTAATTCCCTCACAAGAATCAGCTTCCAAACCAGGACTTGGTTCTCTTATTTCCCTCCTGTGCTATCCCTTGGAATTGGATGTCTCAAGAGTTGACTCATTGGAAAAGACTCTGATGCTGGGAGGGATTGGGGGCAGGAAGAGAAGGGGACGACAGAGGATGAGATGGCTGGATGGCATCACTGACTCGATGGACGTGAGTCGGAGTGAACTCCAGGAGTTGGTGATGGACAGGGAGGCCTGGCGTGCTGTGATTCATGGGGTCGCAAAGAGTCGGACACGACTGAGCGACTGAACTGAACTGAACTACTCACTTAAGTCCTCATGATTCCCATATAGTTTTTTTTTTTTTTTTAAGGAATGAGAAGATGAAGCTTTTATATCTCGCCATCACAGAAAAACAGAACAAAGACCAGGACGAATCAGAATGAGCCCGCATTGACCTCTCTTGCCGAGCAGCCTGGGGGAAGATCCTCAGGACCTCGGCGTGCAGAGCCTCCAGCCGGGCCAGGCTCTTCAGCTTCATCTCCAGCAGGTAGTCTCTGCCGAACTTGCTCTTCAGATGCTGGATGGAGCCGATACACCTGGAGGTGAGAGGAGGGTCAGCCGGCAGGGGAAGCGAGGGGAAACCCACCGCTGGGGACACGGGGTCCTGGGACCAGGGCAGCCGGCCAGCCCAGCTCCACGCAGAGACCACCGTGTCAGGGGAGATGCCCTCACTCAGAGCGCGCCCGGGGACCCACCCACCTCAGGCTCCCGGACACCATGACGGCCACGCGGTCGCACACGGCCTCCGCCTCGGCCATGGAGTGGGTGGTCAGCAGGGCGCCCCTCGCCGTGTTTCTAACGGAGGCCCGGATCAGCTGCCTGAAGTGAGGCCAAGGAAAATAAACATCAACCAGTGGGGATGCTCCAGACGGTGTGAAAATAACATAACGGCGTTTCCACGGGCACTGATGAAACAAAGAGCGAATTCAGATTCACTCCTCAAAGACAGGAGGTTCGCAGGGACAACGGGCATGGAAAGAACCAAGCAAACAGGGTGTCTCACTCGGAGCAGGGCTTCAGCTGAATGCAGGGAATGATAGTAGGTACAAGCTTGTCTACAGGGACGCTGCATTTCAATAATATTTATGAGAAGGCAGTAGGAGGAAAGAGGAGACCTTATGTAAAAGCATGATGATAATGACATATGCCCCAAAGCCCAGAATGACAGATTTTAGAAAATTCTTCAAGTGATTGGAGAACATATTGAGTATAATCTATAACAAATTTTTGAATCATTATATTGTACAACTGAAACTAATATCATATTATACATCAGTTATACTTCAATAAAAGATTTTGTAAATAAGATAAAATGAATAATTTGCATGTCAAAAAAGAGAATACATGAATTTATTCTTCCCTCCATAAGAATTATGTATCGGGTGATGTTGCAAAAGATTTAAACTTAATAATAGATTGATCTGATTAAATATAAAAGTGAGTCTTGAATACTTCCTTGGAAGAGCTAAGATGAAAATGAAATTTTTAGAGTGAGGATTGAGTTACAATTACCTTTTTCTCCTTAATAAAAACTGGATGTGATATGACATCAGGATTTTTTTCTTCATACTGTTTTTTTCTGGTAATGTGGACATCTTTCCCTTTATAAACAACGGTTTAATTTTTTTTTCTTTTTTTATTGCGTCAAGGACATTTTTAGTGGGAAATTTCAGACTTCCAAATGACAACTGCAAAGCGGTTGCTTAGGTGCATTCATACAAGTGAGTCCAAGGGAAGGACATCTGTCAGCACAGGAAAAATCTCCACTCTCACCACTGGATCTAACACAACCAGCAGTGTTTTTGAGGGTCAGCCGTTACAGGTGACACACTCGCTCAGGGGTGCCCCTTCGCCCCTCACCACGTCTGCAGCTGCCCCTCGGGGTCCATCCCTGTGGTCGGCTCATCCAGGAGCAGCAGGCCCGGGCTCCCCAGGATGCTCAGCGCGAAGCTCAGCTGCAACAGAGAGGAGCCGCGTCGGCGCCAGCCTTGGGGTGCGCGGGGCGGGGGGCGGGGGGCCCTCCCTACCTTTCTCTTTGCCCCCTCGGGTAAGGCCTTGGCGGGGAGCGCCATCTGGTCCTGCAGCTTCAGGGCATCCGCCAGCCTGAGGGAAGCAGGGGGAGTCAAACCCACAGCACCCTGCTTAGGGAGGGAGATGCATGGGGGAGAACCAGCAAGTCAGAACAGATGCAGAGAGTTTAAATGAGGCTCAGAATGATCCTAAAAGTGAAACCACCTAGGGTGTTTTATGAACCCTTCTTGGCAGCCAGACTCATATCTGCAGTGCCTTCTTTCTGTACTGAGAACAGTGAGTATATGATCCTATATGATCGTGCAAAGATCCTGCAATCCCACACTAGGGCAGACATCCAAAAAAGACAAAAACTCTCAATCTGAAACCATACATGCGGCTCTATTCACAGTAGCCAGGACATGGAAACAGCGCAAATGCCCATCAGTGCTCAACTGGGTTAGGAAGGTGTGGTGCACACAGCAATGGGAGATTACTCAGCCATAAGAAAGAATGAAATATTGTCACTTTCAGTAATGCACATAGGTCGAGAGAAATTAGTGTGAAGTAAGTCAGACAAAGGCAAATAGTATATAATGTCACTTATATGTAGAATCTAAAAATATAATACAAATGATTCCATATACAAAACAGAAATAGGCTCACAGAGCTAGAGAAACAAACTTACGGTTACCAAAGGGGAAAGGGGTGAGGGGCGGGATAAATCAGGACTTTGGGTTTAACAGATACAAACTACTATACGTAAAATAGCTATGCAACAAGGGTTCGCTGTATAACACAGGGGACTGTGTTCAGTATCTTGTAATAGCCCATGATGGAAAAGAATCTGAAAAAAAATATGGCTGAGCCACTTTGTTGTATACCTGAAACTAACACCGTATTGTAAGTCAACTATACATCAGTTAAGAAATAATAACGCGTGGCCTTTTTCTCTCCAGGCTTAAAGAGAGCAAAAACACTGAACTGGGGTCTAGACGATCAACAAGTATGGAGCTATCAGCCCGCCTCATCCTGTGTGAAGGTGTCTCAGCCCAGGTGGGGAGCAGGTGATGCCCCGCAACGCACCTGGTGATAGCAGCCGCGGCGTCCGCCCTCTGCAGCCCTTTCACAGCGGCCGACACCTCGAGGTGCTCCCTCACCGTCAGGCCGGGCCACAGCGCGCTCTCCTGGGGGCAGTACCCCAGGAACCCCGGGGGCACCCCTCCGCTGCCCCCTGCGAGCAGCACCTGTAGAGACAAGGTCATTCTCACATTCCCTCCAAAACCATGTGTGTAGGCACTGAGCGTTATTTCAGTGGTGTCCTCCTGCTCACACAGGGCCAAGAGTCCAGAAGTGAGCGGGTGATCGCTGGCTCTGGGGAAATGATGGTTGAAAACAAAAAGGCAGACCCTCCACACTGTTGCAGGACAGGTCCTCTATCACAGTTTGGACTTCCAAGTCCATGAAAGAATTCAAGTCGCTTATTTGGTTGTCCAATTGTTGTTTAGTCACTAATCGTGTCTGACTCTTTGTGACCCCACGGACTCTAGCCCTCCAGGCTCCTCTGTCCATGGAATTTCCCAGGCGAGAATACTGGAGTGAGTTGCCATATCCTCCCCCAGGGGATCTTCCCGATCCAGGGATCCAACCGAGTCTGTCTCCTGCATTGGCCGGCAGATTCTTTACCACTGAGCCACCTGGTAAGCCTGGCTGTCCAATGCTTGACTTCATTTACTGATCCAAACATCCATAGGAGCAGGTATTTATTGAAGACTCTGTTTTTCCAAAGTTAAAACTGTTACAATTACGGGGTATTTCACAAGTATATTGTGAAGATTAAATAAGCTAGTCTTTTCCAGCCCTCCTGCCAGGGGACACGTGGCCCGTACGGAGACGCTTGTGTTGTCCTGATGGAGAATCTAGGGGGTTGAGGCCAAGGATGCTGCTAAATATCCCACAATGCACGGGACAGCCCTTCATAATAAGAATGATCTGGTCCAAAATGACACTGGTGTCAGACTGTTGACCAACCACTGTGCCAAAATGGAATAAAGGCTTAAAAGCATGGATGGACCTAGAGATTGTCATACTGAGTGAAGTAAGACAGACAAGGAGGAATATCGTATGACATTATGTGTAGAAGCTAAAAAGAAATGACACAAATGAACTAATTTAAAAACAGAAACCTCAGATACGCAGATGACACCACCATTATGGCAGAAAGCGAAGAAGAACTAAAGAGCCTCTTGATGAAAGTGAAAGAGGAGAATGAAAAAATTGGTTTAAAGCTCAACATTCAGAAAACTAAGATCATGGCATCCAGTCCCATCACTTCATGGCAAATAGATGGGGAAACAATGGAAACAGTGACAGACTTTATTTTTTGGGGCTCCAAAATCACTGCAGATGGTGACTGCAGCCATGAAATTAAAAGACACTTGCTTCTTGGAAGGAAACCTGTGACCAACCTAGACAGCATATTAAAAAGTAGAGACATTACTTTGCCAACAAAGGTCCATCTAGTCAAGCCTATGGTTTTTCCAGTGGTCATGTATGGCTGTGAGAGTTGGACTGTGAAGAAAGCTGAGCACTGAAGAATTGATGCTTTTGAACTGTGGTGTTGAAGACTCTTGAGAGTCTTTTGGACTGTTGGACTGCAAGGAGATCCAACCAGTCCATCCTAAAGGAAATCAGTCCTGAATATTCACTGGAAGGACTGATGCTGAAGCTGAAACTGCAATAACTTGGCCACCTGATGCAAAGAACTTACTCATTGGAAAAGACCCTGATGCTAAGAAAGACTGAAGGTGGGAGAAGGGGACGACAGAGGATGAGATGGTTGGATGGCATCACCGACCCGATGGAAATGAGTCTGAGTAAACTTGGGGAGTTGGTGATGGACAAGGAAGCCTGGCGTGCTGCAGTCCGTGGGGTCACAAAGAGTCGGACACAACTGAGTGACTGCACTGAACTGATAAATAGAAACAGACGCACAGATGCAGAAAAAAACTTACGGTCGCCAGGGGGATGGGCTGGGGGAAGGGATAGTTAGGGAGTTTGGGATGGACACACACACGTGGCTATGCTTAGAGTGGATAACTGACAAGGACGTGCTGTACAGCACAGGGGACTCTTCAGTGTTACGTGGCAGCCTGGATGGGAGGGGAATCTGGGGGAGAAGGGATACATGTGTATGCGTGGCTGAGTCCCTTTGCTGTTCACCTGAAACTATCACAACATCATTAATTGGCAATGTGAAATAAAAAGATATTTTCTAAGTTTAAAAAAAGAGAAGATAAAAAACAAGCATCCTGGCCCTCCAAACCCCAACATGTCCCCAGGGCCAAACCTGAGAAATCCTGAACTAAGGTAAATGGAAACTTCTCAGCACTAGTCTGGAACACAGGAATCAATAAATACATGCATTTATTATTTTTATGGGCCGGATACCGTGCCATATAATAATAACAACAGGTATGTGTACCAGTGCTTACATTTTCTGTGTTTTAAATTATTTTGGCCTCAGAAAAACCCGACCTGACTGGGGGGTCAGCTGGATGGTCCTGTTTCACACATGAGGAAACAAACAAGCCTCGTTTGTTGGAATCGTGCAGGAGGCCGTTTGAGGTGGAGCTGGGAGTGGGAACTGGGGCCTGCCCTGGGACAGCAGGCCCGAGACGTCAGGGCTGTGTCGTCTCTGCCCGGGACTGAGGAGGAGAGCCCTCACTAACCTGGCCTCCTAGAACTTTCAGTCTAGAGAGAGAAACAGGAAACACATCAGCAAGCACGCCATATGAGTGAATCGCAGCGCCTGCTGATCGCTTTCAGGGCAATAAAGGTGTTAGCCCCGAGTGTCACAGGGAAAGGCCTCTGGGGATGTGGATTTTAAAGTGATGAGAAGGAGATGAGCAGACACTCGAAGAGCCGAGGGCAGAGCGCTCCAGCCCCCGGGAGAGTCCACCCCAGGGTCTCACAGTGGGAAGACCACCAAAGGCTAGTGGCAGCCAAGGTCATCAACGGAGCCCAGACCCTCCAGGGCCTTTCGCGGCCCCGGTGAAGGTTCTGCACGCACTCCGGCTGCGGGGTTATAAGCAGGGTGATGGCACGAGCACTTCCGCATTTTTCTAAGGACCACCCTGGCTGCCGAGGAGTGAGAGGGCAAGGGAGACCAAGGGCACCATCAGCTTCTCGTGGTGAGCATGCTCTCTGGCCTTCGCCTTCTGACCAGTGTCAACAGCGTCTGCCCTCCAGACGTGCGATACTGTGGGTCTTCCTTGGTGGCCTGGGGGCTGAGACTCTGCTCCTAACGTGGGGGGCCCAGGTTCAATCCCTGAACCTGGGATTGCGCCCTATAACTTCAGGTTCAATCCCCGAATCCCTGTTTGATGCTGCAACTAAGAGCCATTGCAGATAAATAAATAAATATTATTAAAAAAAGAACAACAAAAAAGACAAAGTTGCAATCCTTCAGTCCTCTGTCCATTACTTTACACAACTTGGCCCAGGCACAGCACCCCACTGTATTCATATACTATTGTGGTTTTTTGCTTTGGAACATGGACAATTTTCCACTAATCTAAGAGTTCTATTTTCTGAATAAATCCTGGATCTTGGCAGTCTGATTCAGCAAATTCTCAGGATACATAAGTTTAAAAAAGAAAAAAAGAAAGACTTTTGACCGTGAACAAAGCTCATGTTTGTCCGAAATGTTTCCTGTGAGTGCGTCTACTTTTCACTCAGTAGAAGGCATAGAATAGATAACACATAGGCTTTGGTGCCTAACTATTTTTGGAATTAAGGGGAGACATTTTTCATTAATCCTCTTCATTCAATGCATAAATAAGAATGATTAATAAGAAAGGACCAGATATGTATTTTTGAGATTGGCATCTGCAGTCACTGGGAACGCTTCTTCTGGCAGCACTGACGAGCGTATTTCCGAGTGTTTACTCACCTGCCCTGCGGTCGGTCTCGTGTCTCCAGTTATCATCTTGATGGTTGTGCTTTTACCAGCTCCGTTGTGTCCCAAGAGCCCTATGACTTCCCCTGAAAGAAACAGGTACACTCAGAATTATCCTTGCAAATTGTTACAATAAAAGTAACACAAATGCTCTTTCATGGCTCACCATGTGTCAAACCATAGTCATTATTTCACTTATTCTTCGCACACACACCTGAGTGCTGTCACTAGCTTCATTTTGCAGGCAAGGAAATGGAGATGCAAAGAGAATTGAGAATAAAATGACCAGGGTCATGCAGCCAATCTGAGGTTGAGCTGGAATCTGAAGCGCATTTTGCATTTAACCAACACGCTGCAGAACATGCTATTTGTGAGGATGGATGCACTGCGGTACCCCAGGGGGTTCCTTCCTGGGAACGAAACCCTGTTGTGAAATTAATTATATTACTTAAAAAATAAGCCCAGCCTTCTTAACAGAAGGACCGCCTCCTTTTTGGTCATTGTTCTCATCGTTGCTTTTTTCTGTGTGTCTGTCTGAATGGAACAGAACTGTCTTCCTATGCAAGGAAACACCATTGTAATTATAGCTGAGATTTTCCACAGGCTGGCTCGGCCGTAGCCTGTGGAGGAGGGCTGGCTGCCCTCCGGGTTCATCTGCAGACAGTCCCGGATTCAGACCCTCCCAGGCCCTTCAGGAGACCTCACAGTTACGGGTCAAGACGGCTCTGCCAGCAGAACGACTGGTTCCCACCTTTTTTCACGCAGAAAGAGACGTTTCTTGTGGCTACTTTTTTCTTCCTCTTGGCAAAACAGTTTTTCTTTCTGCCTGCATATTCCTTCCGTAGACAGCTGGCCACAATGGCAGGTTTCTGGAAAGGCAAGGAAAGTCCGATGCAGCTTCATTCTCACCGTGAAACGAGCACGTGTCCCCTCCTCCCCGGGTCCAGATCTCTCCTGCTAGATGCCATGAGTCAGACCAGCCCTCCCCCTAGAAACTGCCATTTTCCAGCAAACTGCCCCAGTCTCGTACATCCCTTCAGGGAAAAGCATCTGTACTGCAGCACACGATTCCTGCTTGCTGTTCCTCCGAAAACTGGAATAGAGACATCCACCCAACCAGTAGGTCTGTGAAGAGGTGTGTTCATGTACACACACCCACAGGCACACAAACACACACATAGACACACAAACAGACGCATCCGGGCACACAAAGACATACACACCTCAGAGGAACTCTCTGCACTGAACTGCAGTGAACTGTACTCAGTTTAACGTCTCGCTTTGGTTTTGTGATGATTAGCTTTATTTGCCAAAACTACGACTCTGAAAAAGGCATGAAGCAGTCAGTGTGTGTGTGTTTCCTCGGTTCTCCCATCTTTGTGGGCACTGCATACTCACAGAAGTCAAACGATGGGCTCCATGTGTAAGGACTAAAGAACCTCACGTGTTTTCGGAAAAGACAGACTGCGCACTGGCCCCCCTGCCCGGACAGAGTCAAGTGCCCTATGTGTGATTTCACGGCTCTACCTCCTCCGCGTCCGGGGCGGCCACGGCGTCTGCTGTTCTCCTTCTTTCCGTCTGGACATCTTCATCCTCCCCTTTGGGTTTCTCTGGGTTTGCAAAAACAGCACTGCTCCTTGGCGAAATTCTAAAAGCAAAACAGTGCAAATCTAAGAGGTTTCCAGCGGGAAACGTGCCCCCAAATGGTGAATTTTGTATGTACTGCGATCAATTATTTGGACAGATTGAGTAGCTGTGGGGCTCCCTTTGTGGCTCAGATGGTAGAGAATCCACAGCAGACTCTCAGTTTCCAGTCGACACTGTTCTCCTTTCAAACAGCCTTGCTCCCATCAGTGATGCTACTTTCGATTCAGCCTGGCTTTTTGCCTGAGCATAACGCTCCTTATCCGTCGTGACGTCTCTGGAAAAGGATTTGGAGGCAGGGCTGCCCGTGAAAGGAACCTAGGAACTGTAATTTTAGCACAGACACTTCAGAATTCTGAGGCTTTGTGGTAACACCAGACCAAAATGCTTATCATCGGAGGCATGACCTTCAGAACCCAGGACTCGGACTCACCAGTAACTGAGCACCGTCGCTTCTTGGGAATGTGTGTCAGAATTACCCTTTTCCGACTGCTACCAACCGAATCCGCTCCTCCATCGTCCCACACCTCTGGTTACGGCTGCTCCCAAACTTCCACTGGCAGCCGATGCCCTAAAACAGAGCTGTCTCCCTGCCCCTCTCCTGCTCTGCTCGCTTAAGCTGGACTTGAGCTTGATTCCTCTTCTGAGTAAGGCAAGGTTTTCAAAGCACATCTGTCTTCATCTTCCACCGTGTAACTTTCAAAACCCTCCCTAAGCTTCTCTACCCAAGACCCTCCAGTACCGAGCTTCCATTTTTCACGGTCCTGCAATACAGGCCTCCAAGTTCGTTCCAGCGGCCTTCTCAAATCTGCAGAAGGAGGTGTTTTTTCCAACTTTCATCCTTTCGCTCAGCTACTCCTCCTTCCTGGATGCCTAGACTTATCCAACTGCTTACATAGATGTGCCCAGGCGTTGGTGATGGACAGGGAAGCCTGGCCTGCTGCAGTCCATGGGGTCACAAAGGTCGGACACGACTGAGTGGCTGAACAACAACTCTACACAGTCCCTTTAGAACAATTCTACACAACACTTTCTATGCAATTAATTAGACATATTAAAATGTCTTTAAACAATGAGTATTAAAATAAGACGCGAAATAGTATTTGAATTTTCTTAACCTGAACACAGGATCCTTTCTCATTGGTTTCTTCCTAAATTTCATTTCCAGACATCGTAAGATAAAGAGGAAAATGAAGAAATGAAGGTAAGGCTGGGGAGAGAAAGACAATCACCATGAGCATCAGTACAAGAGCAACTCCCATATTGGAACTGATTTAAGGAGCTTGATCATGTACAAGGTTTTTAAGGATTTGGTAACATTTTCACAAGATTGAAAGATAATATCATTAATATTTTATGAAGCTCTCCTAGTCTGTGTTACTGTACTTAAGAGAAATCATGACAGAAATAGTAAGCTGGGCTTCCCTGGTGACTCAGTGGGGAAGACTCTGCCGGCCAGCGCAGGGGACATGGGTTCGATCCCTGATTTGGGAAGATCCCACATGCCACAGGGAAGCTGAGCCCGGGAACCACAGCTCACTCAGTTCTGGAGCCCCGTGCTCCACCACGAGAGAAGCCGGGGCAGTGAGGAGCCCACACAGCACAGCTAGAGCGCGGCCCCAGCTCTGCAACAAGAGAGAGCCCATGCAGGCTTCTCTGTTTATTTTTAAGTAAATAAATAAAATTATTGTAAGAAAAGAAATAATAATGAGTTGATACTAGCACTACCCACAGCACTGAGAGTTCGGGCTTCCCACTCAGTGTCAGACGATGAGTATTAACTAGTGGCCAGATGCCGGAAGTCAGGAATTAAAACTGTTCATTTAACACAGAGCATACAAAGCTGTCCCCTCAGGCAAGAACATTTAAATGAAAGCATCTTCTTACGATTAGCAATGTCAGAAATGCAACCTGCTGTTCTGAAGCCCCCAAGTAATCCACAGAGTCGGGAGAAATCTGTGAAACGAGGAGAAAGGGGTGTTTAGACGCACCTTGATCTGTGTGTGAATCTCTTCCCACAAAAAATGATGCCCATTAAACGACTCGCCTGCATTCTACGTGAGTTATCTTCTACATCGGGTAAGAGTCAGTTCCTAACTGCGCACCTTCCTTGCTTCCAAGGTCACTTGGCGACCTACCTGCCCACCTGAGTTTGGCTGTAGCTCAGATGCGTCTGTGCAGGAGTGAGCAGGATTTGCTCTGCTGGCAGAAACCTGGGTGGTGCTGTGGGACCCACTGAAGCCAAGGGCAAGACGTGCCTGGACCTTACCCCCTGCCCGCTGCCTTTCTCGCCACACCTGTGCTATAGAACCATCGCACTGCTCTGTCACGCGCTCCCCCTGCTCTGGGGAACACCTGTGACCGTCCCTCAGCCAGAAGACAAAGCTCTTCGCCTGGGCTTTCACCTGCACACGCTCAAAGGTGTGGTTTCCATCAGCACTATCTAAAAGGCCTCCCAGCGCTTTTGTGAATGAGGGGCAAAGGATCTGTTTTGTTTCTCGAGCCGTCTTTCCCAAGACTTCTTTTCTGAGCATCTTTAATCTGATGTAGTAAATCTCTAACCAACACAGCCATCCACCATCTAAGATGATTGTTTTCATATTAGATGACCTGCCAGGATCCTGACGTCATCTTGCTAACATCCAAGGACTGGATCATATGCAAAATCGACTTCAGGCTCCCTGGTCTTTGCCCTGTCTGCCACCAATTTTATTCTGAGCATCCTTTCTCTATAATTTGGAGTTGGTGACGCTCCCCACCACTCCTCTGTCCACAGACCCCCTCCTTATCTCCTCCCCTTCCTCATTCCCGAGCTTAGATGCCACGGTCCGTTGTCATGAACTCTCTTTATACAGAAACGCTGCCCCTGACCCTTTGCTTCATCAACTCATCTGGCAAAACCCTAACCCTGGTCAAACCTAATTCTCCACGTCTCCTGAGTTACACAAGAGAAGCAGACAAGATGACAGAAACTTAACTCTGCTGACTTCAGTTGGAAAGTAGGGTCGGGGGGGTCCTCTGGCACTGTCTCCGTTCTGCTGACCTGCCCTCTGAAATAATTTTTCACATCTTTTCTTCTACCTTCAAAGTCCCAAGACCTCCCTTCACTTCACTCAGATGATAATTTACCCTTTCTCCCTAAGAAAGGAGAATATTTCAGTTTCCATATGCTCTGGTCATTATCTTTTTTTTCCTGTGGCTTTTTTTTTTTAAATTGGACCCGGCAAAGATCAGTATCATCTCTTTACAATGTTGTGTTGGTTTCTGCCAGCCAATGGAGTGAATCAGCTATACGAATATGCATACATCCCCTCCCTGTTGATCCACCCCCCTCCCCAGCCCACCCTCTAGGTCCTCACAGAGCACTGAGCCGACCTCCCTGTGCAGCTTCCCGCTAGCTCGCTGTCCTATGCGCGCTGGTGTGTACTGTCAACGCCACTCTCTCGACTTGCCCCACTCTTCCCGTCCCACCACCGCCCCGCCTCTCCGTCTGCGTCTGGAAGACTCCCGCTTTAGTGACAGGAGCCCTCCCACCCCACACAGCTTGTGCTCTCTATGCCATCTTTTCCCAGATCTTCAAGGACTTGGCTTCCAAGCTACTCCATCTTTCTTTCATCTAAATTTCTCTCACATCAGCACAGAATCTCCTTTCTTAAACCTAAATCTAATCTCACTCATCCACTCTTCCATCTCAGTGCTACTCTTTTTAGCAAAGCTCCTAGAACTATGTGTCTATGACCACCTCACTAGCTCTTCACTCTGCATTATATACTAAGCTCGCTCCTTCTAAGCTTTGTGTCCACCCTTCCACTGAAACCTGTCTTGTGAACATCACCAAGGACTCTAATCTGGTCCAGCCCAGCAGTTTCTTCTCAATTATCATCTTTCTAGACCGCTCATTAGACGAATCCCTCCATCCTTTTTGAAGTATGCTTTGTTGCCATCCGACACACATCCTTATTTACCCTACGTGTTCAGGGTGGGTTTGAGAGATGAGATTCTGGTGCACAAATTTCCTCCTTTTTTTCTCATCCCTCACAGGCTCCTTCTTAAACTGATTTGTGGAGTCCTCCTCTTCCCAATCTTTAAAGTTTGTAGTTCAAAGCCAAACGCTTCATTTTCTTTTCAATCTAACAACGCTTACTCTGTAGATTATACAAGCTAGTCCTGTGGCTTTAAACATCACTCACAAGCATGTGAATCTCAGGGGTTCAGCTTTTGTTTTGAACACACACACTGAGTTTCAGGCTCCTATGTCAAGTGACCACTTGCCATTTCCCACCGCACGTCTCTGAGGAACCTTAAACTTCGTGTGTCTGGAATGAATAGCAAAAGGGCATCTCTGCCACCTCCCAGTAGGCCCTTTGCCCCCAGGTGTGAGGGTGACCAAGAGAACTGCAAAACTCCACCACTGTGCCTTTGCCTCTGACCTTGATAAAGAATGGCGGGGCTTCCTCCTGAAGGAGACTGTGACCCTCGCCTGTGGGAAGTGAAGTGATCTTCTGAAGACAGGCATCGAATGCTGACCGGCTGAGGGCTCTACGTACGTTGTATCATATCCAAGGTTTTCTCCAACGGCAGCACATTTCATGAGCCCAGAACAGACGTGAAATTACTCACCTCAGAAAAAATGAGTTGAACACCAATCAGTGTGAAGGGTGGTATTAATATGGTGCAGAGAAACAGCCCTAGGAATCCGTATTCATTCAGATAATTAGCAACAATGGTGAAGAAGGTGACCTAAAATAAAAAGAGCATAGTTTGAGCAAAGTATAACATTCTGAAAGCAATATTAATTTACCACCATGCTTCCTACAAAGATTGAAATATACATTCTCAGAACTATTAAAAATAGTTTAAAAATAAAGTAACATGCGCCACACGCGTACTTACAACTAAGAAGAAAAATGACCAAATGCCACTGTTCTTCCTCCCGTGGCGGAAAATGAATGAAATCACATACGTCAGGAGAACAAGAGATGAGACATAGCCAATTATACACAGGGTCTGAAAATAGAAATACTACAGTCACCTAAGGTAAATGCTATCTAAGTACATATTTATATTTAAACCCTACAGCAAGGAGATGAAACCAGTCAATCCTAAAGGAGATCAACCCTGAATATTCACTGGAAGGACTGTTGCTGAAGCTCTAATACTTGGGCCACCTGATGCGAAGAGCCGACTCATTGGAAAAGACCCTGATGCTGGGAAAGATTGAAGGCAGGAGAAGGGGATGACAGAGGATGAGATGGTTGGATGGTATCACTGACTCAATGGACATGAATCTAAGCAAACTCCTGGAGATAGTGATGGACAGGGAAGCCTGGCGTGCTGCAGTCCATGGGGTTGCAAAGAGCTGGACACGACTTAGGGACTGAACAACAAGTTAAACTCAGCTTTCCAGATCTAAGCTATAACAAACATAATGGGAGGTTCTTTGGTTGAAGATGGATAATGCAACTGCATTTATTAAAAGTAGTCTAGGAAAGCCATTTGATAACTTTTGCCACTTACCTGAACTGCCAGGCTTTGAATGATAAACACAAACTCGTCTGGGTTAAAAACATAATCCATTATTTGCATTAGAAGGAGGATCAAGAAGTACAGGGGAATGTCCACCAGCGCCTGCCCAAACCAGTAAGCGGAAGGGTAGAGGCCTGAAATCCGCAGCTGGGAGTGAACTTTTTTCTGATAAAGAAGCAAAAGAATCGTCAAAAGTTTTGAATAGTTTAGGCTGGAGAAATTGCAAATATGCAGCACAAAAGCATTCATTTCCCCTTTGTCTCTCTTATATATTATGCTAATTTAGCAAGTGACACTGTGACTTGCCCTGTTCCTATTTCAGGGGCATTGATAATGCTGTATGCCACCTTGTCTCCAGGAAGAAGGGATCTACACAGCATTGCCGTGGTGAGAAGATTCTTATTCTTTTCTTGTCAAAGCTACTGATGCCTCTGACACTTGCCTTGCAAGATGCACAGAGTTTCAAGAGAAGGAGGTGCACAATTTCCTGGAAGATTCTTAAGCTTTACACGGAATGTAAACAGCACACTTATAACTGGCATCTTGCTTTGCTTCTTATGGGAGAAATTGCTCAAGAGAAGGATAGTTTAAGAGCAGGGTAAGTGAAAATTAATTTGAGTCCACCAGCAGCACCTGCTGAACTTTCACAAGGCTCAGTGGTGCAGAGGGAACCCCAGCAGAGGACGCTAAGGACGTGGAGACACGAGGAGGGAACTTGTGTGGCAGGGAAGCACCATGGATGCACAGAAAGTCTACCGTGGGTTCCTGACATTCTTATAGAATCTTCACAAAAAGAAGCTTTAAAGGGACACTCTTTTCCAGCAATAAGCCAAAGTACTCTGGTGCCTTGCTTAGGGCTGTTACACCGGAGAACCTCGCCTCCGTCTGGAATGGGGATGGGATGGTGTCAGCAGGGAAGTAGAACCTGCCAGACAGAATCCGAGGTTCCCAGCCCGTTGATGGTACCTTCTGAGCTATCCTTCCTGAGGTCTCTCATTTAAGGCAAATAGCATATTCCGTATATTCGCCAAGCTTTTATTCAAATGGTTGACCCTCCATTGTTTCAAGCATTGTTTAAATTAGGTGCACGATGCGCATATACATGTGTGGTCATAAGACGGGGGCGGGGTCACAGGGTGTTAAGAACATAGCAATTGGGAGAGTAGCGCTGACCCATATACGCTACCGTGTATAAGGCAGAAAGCTGGTGGGAGCTGCTGCGCAGCGCACGGAGCTCAGCTTGGGGCTCTGGGGTGACCCGGGGGGAGGGGTGGGGGAGGGGGGATGGGGGAGGGGTGGCATGGGGAAGGGGAGACGGGTGGGGGAGGGGGAGGGGTGGGGGGGAGGCAGAGAGCTGGCGGGAGCTTGCTGTACAGCGCGGGGAGCTCACTCGGGGCTCTGGGGTGACCCGGGGAGGGGTGGGGGAGGGGTGGCGTGGGGAGGGGAGGTTCAGGAAGGAGGGGATATGTGTGTACATGCGGCTGAATCACCTTGTAGACAGAAGCCAACACAACGTGGTAAAGCGATTATACTCCAATAAAAATATAAAAGAACATATAAGGACTTTTGCTTTTTACTATCATTACTACTTAGTATAGGAAACATTTTTTTCCCTCAGGGAGGAAAATTTGAGAAATTTGACTTAATCCCTTTTGTCGCATTTTTTCTTATTGCTCAGCTGTTATTAATTGTTATTTCATATGGGAGTATAGTCGGTTGACAACGTCGTGTTGTTTCAGGCACACGGCGGAGTGATTCAGTCGTCCGTCTGCCTGTATCTACTTCGTCTCACTCTCCGTGTGGGTGTTACAGGGTACGGAGCAGGACACGGGCTGCATAGCTGTTCTCACTTTATGGTCACCGATGCTGCCCATGGCGATGTACGGAGTGAAGCAGGCCGCCCCAGGGATCCAGAAGAAGGCCATGCCCAGGTACTCGTGCTCGTTAGACGTGTGCTCCTGAAATCATGCCGAACACGTGGGCGGTCAGGTATGGACTTCATTTATACTATTTCTAAACCAAATCATTTCAATGCGTGAAGCGGTCTAACTACCCAGAGCACGTCCCAAGGTCCTGTTTGTTTGAAACTTCGCTTCCTTAGTCGTGTGTTACAGCAGCTGGGACATTTGAACGTGCATCCTGATTGATTCACGAAGAAGCAAACTCCACTGCATCGCGTGAACTGGATACGCTCCCATGGTTAACAACGGGAGACGTAATCACACAACCTCTTCTCCCCAGCACTGCGCTGACTGCATTGAGGCTGACTTTTAATAGACAGAGGTCGTGGGCTGTCAACGGAGGAGCCACTGCGGTACATTCAGAACCTGAGACCAAGTCAGTTCAGCTCAACATGCAGGAGGAATCATTTCTCTCATTCAACATAATGGAGGAAGCTCAAATGCCTTCAGAGTGCTGGCTGGTATGAATTGAGTAGGTAGGTGTCTGGGCTTGGAGAAAAATGGTCAGCCCACATGCCACATAAAAGCACTGAGTTAAAGCGATGCAAAGCCCTGTACAGGTTAAAGAGGGCTTTGGGTTTGGCTCGAAGCCTGGAGAGAAGTCACCTCTCATCGGTGACTGGTTGCCTCACTGCTTTGCTCATCTCTGAGGTCGGGACCCTGAGCCTTGAGAGCTGCTTACCCTCTCTCAGCCCCTCCTAAACGGAGAGCCCCTCTGAGCTCTTGCAGCAGGTCAGCACCGCCTGAACAGAGATGCACATGTGGAGATAAAGGGAAGAAATCACACCCAGGTCTGCCTCAGCACCTCTGATCTCTGCCTGTGGTCACCCCTGCTGGCTTTCCAGATCTGGAATATCTTTAGTGTGTGTCAGTCACTCAGTCGTGTCTGACTATTTGCGACCCCATGAACTCTAGCCCACCAGGCTCCTCTGTCCATGGGATTCTTCAGGCAAGAATATTGGAGTGGGTTGCCATGCCCTCCTCCAGGGGATCTTCCTGACCCAGGGATCAAACCCAGGTCTCCTGCATTGCATCAGGTTCTTTAACCTCTGAGTAACCAGGGACCCTCTTTGGGAATGGAAAATTCACAATTAGTCTCAATGGCTTACCCCTCACTCAAAACTTGGTTCATAAACATCACATTCTGTCCATGTTAGAGGACGTGGACCTGCGGGCAGGGTGTGTAGAGCTCGGCCTAGAGGAGCCCACAGAGGCTCCTGATGCCAGTTGGGTGGTTGGTCAGGCAGGGACATGAATGGTGGCCAGTGGGGGACCTTTCAGGACACTCTGATGGACGGCTAAAGTCATGAGTGGGGTCAGAAGTGAGCTCTGTGCTTTAGACTCAAGGCAGACGGGCTTGCAGAATTGGAGCAGACCAGGAGTGGGGGCGGGGCGGGGGGGGGAATCGACAGGGTTCACGCTAAGAGAAATTATCTACACCGGTACCCAAGGCCAGCTAGGCTGGTAGGTAGCAAACATTTTGTAGTAAAGTCATTTTTTTTTAAGTTACCACATAATTTAATGCCGAAACTAAGACACTACAGTGATAAAACTGTTACTGAATATAACTCCTTTAAAGTTTTAAAATATTTATTTGAAGATTAATGCATTTTCTTTATTACTGGTAAATTCAAACTATTTACATTTTAAATTACTGGCAAATTTAAACGATTTTAACATTAAAATGTATTCTAAGAAATGAAAGCAAATTATATTTTACTTATATTTATATATTACAAAATGTTCCTAAATAGCTGAATTCTATGAGGTAAACCCTAACTTATAGGTTCTAGACCCAGGAGACAAAGTTGTTCCGCTACCTGACTGATGGCACATTAAACAATAAAAACCCATAGAAAGCAGGATAGTGTGGCTGTCTCTCCCGCAGCCCGAGCTGACTTCTGTTCTGCAAGGCTGAGTAGGTCTTCATCTCCGGGAGGGCCGGGGGTCCAAGCTAAACCCTCCCCTAAACCACCACACAGGTCCCCTCGGTGGGGGCCACCAGGTAAGCAGAGGGGACCGGGGCAGCCACAGCTCGACGGCCGGGGGAGCCCTCAGCACCTCATCCTTGTCTTGGTCTGCGGGTCCTCCGTCTGCACTCCCAGCACCCGCCGCATTTTACTCAGGAGGGGAAAGGTGTGCTCCAGACCAAGGCCACTCTCCTCTCCACTCCAAGAGGTTAGACTGCTGAAGGGGAGGAAAGCGCGCCTCACACCGCCCACAGCCCACCCCGGCCCTCACCCACGAGACTGCTGCTTACTGATGTCTTTGAACCGGACAAGAACTTGAGGTTTTGGACAGCACTGGAGTAATTTTTGACACAGAAAGTGACCAGTGAGCTACAGAGTATGCCCAAGGCATCATTTAAAGGAGGTAAAGGGAGACTCAGCACAGAGAAGGGCGTAAGGGGTGATGTGAAGACACGGATCTGCACACCGTCACCCCCTGAGGAGGCTCTGACTCGGGACCCGGGCACGGCCGGCCAATCCTATTTTATACAAGCGCGTCTTCTGGTTCTAATTCAGCCGGTCCCTGGTCTAGTCACAGCTGAACATTCTTTAACGGAAACTTGAAGGATTCCCAAGACAAACAGTACTAACCTCAATAATGATAGTAGGTGCAATTACCGAGCGCCTCTGGTTTTCCGTGTGCCCCACCACTTGTCTTTATAGCAACTCAGCCCCAGCTCCTCCTGCCAACATTGTCTTGTTTCCTTCTTAAGGGAGCTTTGTGATCGAGTGTTTTTTTCTTTATAATTTTTCCTGTTTGTTTTTATCTGTGGCTGTGCCGGGTCTCTGTTGCCGCACGGGCTCCTCTCCAGGTGCGGCACTCGGGCTTCTCACCGCGGCGGCTTCTCCTGCTGTGGAGCTCGGGCGCGTGGGCCCAGGGGTTGCAGCTCCCGGCTCTAGAGCACAGGCTCAGTAGTTGTGGCCCACAGATTTAGTGGCTCTGTGGCCTGTGGGATCTTCCCAGACCAGAGGTTGAACCCATGTCTCCTGCATTGGCAGGCAGATTCTTATCCACTGAGCCACCACGGAAGCCCCATGATAAACTTTTTATCTGCATTTTTTTGTGGATTGTTAAACCTAGACCTACAAAGGTTCGGTTGTTACAAGGTCACAAAGCCTGGCATTTAAGATGCTGGCTGTTTAACTAGGTCCCACTACTGAGGGCCACAGATGGTAACAGATCTAAGCCCAAAATTCATCATTTTTTTTCCAATTAATTGTATTTCTGTTGTTCGTTGGCCTTGTCATCCAATTAAAGTTACAATGCTTTGCAATGATTGCTAAATATTGCATGTGTATGTATACACATATGTGTGTACATATAAATATATATGCTAATTTAGTTGCATATAAAACATAAACATTCGAGAATAAGTTCATAAAAACTACCCTGTTATTTCAGCATTTCAAGTATTTTCCTGAAAACGTCTCATGACCCACGAAAAGTGAGATAATACTACACTTACCTCAAAATACGTGCTTCTGTCGGTCTGAATGTGTTCTGAAGAATTAAGCATTCCAAGTAGCCCATTGCTAATGATGTCCATGAGTACAGGAAAGCAATTCAGCCTTTTGGTGTTACATGCTATAGAAATCTGGGATCCTAAAGCATAGCAAATATGCATTCTAAGTCCTCAGCAAGCAAATACAACATTTAATGAAAGTACATGGTAGAAAAGCTTTCAAATGACGGACAACACAGGAAGGCTAAAGCCTGAGTGTCGTGAAGCATGACTCATATTATTCAACTAATTCCCAGCATACGGCAAGGAGCTCAGCATTTTGACCTGTACCAGCTGCAACAGCATTAGCTGTGTGACTGTTTATGCCTAAACTAAAACAAAATACATCACGCGATTTTTAGCCGCAACACTTGTGGCTCAGCTGGTAAAGAATCTGCCTGCAATGCGGGAGACCTGGGTTCCATCCCTGGGTTGGGAGGATCCCGGAGAAGGGAAAGGCTACCCACTCCAGTATTCTGGCCTGGAGAATTTCATGTAGGTTCAAAACTGCTGGACACGGCAGAGCGACTTTCACTTTACACACTCACTATACAGCTCCATAACGCACCTTCACTTAAGCACAGCAGTAGGCTTTGTTTGTGATGCGTTCAGTTTACAAATAAAGAATGTGCACAATGAATTAACCTCTAAAAATGAGAACTATCCCATCTGCTTGCGTCAGTTGGGGTGCGTTGTTCAAACCGCACGTTCCTGCCCATCTTTGACGTGACGGGCGTCGGAGCCCGGCATACCTCGTCGTTGCCTGTCACAGTGATGGCCCCGTTGTATGATGGCTCGCTGGGGCCATTTCTTGTCCCAAGGGCGTCCACTTCTAAATCGATGTTTTGGCGCCTCAGTGAATGTATGAAGTCATCAATGCGTGACCCTACCATGCGGGTAAGATCAAAAGAAGCAAAAATGAAGTAAAACACAAAAGAGAATATTTTTTAAAACAGTAAATGATGTCACACAAAGCATACCATAATAAGGACTCTAAGGATTTCCTTAGAAAGGCAGAACCAGCGCCGTGGGACTAAAATCCATTCTGGCGTCAAGGAAACGTCAAACTTGCTTCACCTACAGCTGAAGCGTTTACTTATCATTTCTGTTTGTGTGCAACTGCTACTTAAAATTAACATTCAAATCCTCGACCATATTAAACTTCCATCTTAGCAATATGGAAAGTATTTTTTTTCCCCAAAGCTCACAACTGCGTAGTACTTAAAAAATGCTGTAGAAGACCTCAGAAACCAGTCAGTAACCCCTTTCCTAAATTCCTGTGTTGCTGTGTGCAGCATGCTTCAGAGTCTAAGTAAACTTGCAAAACACGTTTTTAAAAACAAACTCCCTACCTTGCATTTTTCCCTTTGGGATGCGTTTCCTGTTTGGCCTCACCTACAATTTTCTAAAACATACAGAACTCCTTCCCCCTCGTGGTTCATATGGTCTAGGGGAGTCTCTCAACACGAATCGACATTGAGCCGGTGCGTCCAGCCCCACGTTCACCTGTTCTGTTGACGACCAGTAAGCGGGTCAGTGGGGCTTGAGGTGGTTGACCCGGGGAGAGGAAGTACGTGTTTGGAGACAACCCCCAAGAATAGCTTTTTTGCTGTAACCGATAGGACAGATGCTCCAAAAGCTGAGGGCCAAAGGTGATGCCGAAAAGCAGTAATCTGCAAGAGGAAAGGGAAAAGAAAACAACTCAGCTGTAGCAACTGTCGCGGGCTTTCCAGTCCAAGCAGGTAACAGTGCGCAAATAGAAATGAGTTACAGGCACTAGTCAAGCCGGTGACCGTGTTCCGCCCGCTCTTTTCTTTTTTCTGACGTGAGGTGGCTCGTGTGCGTCCACTCCTGGTCTCCGTGCATCTCTAAACCACCTCCCCCTCCACCTCGGAACACGTCTTTCCAGTTGACGAAGTCAGCTGAGGACGACTCTGAAATCTCTCTCTAGTGCCCGCTTCTTCGTCCTGTTCAGCCCTGCTTGCCATCTTTTTCTGGAACGCTGCCAGCTGGCACGTCACCAACGCCCAAGCTTCCTCCGGCCTGAACCTCCTCCCCTTCCTGCTCCCAGTTGCTGTAAATGACGTTTTCTCATTTGCTCGAGCTTGAGCCCCAGTCTCTTTCTACTCATTGCTCTCCCTTATGTCCCTTTTCCGAATGGCCGAAATTTTCTGCTTATCGTATCATTACTGTTTGCCTCCAAAACCTCTCTCCTACTTTGCAAATTTGGACCTGAATGAGCCTTTTCCTGACCTCTTTCAAACTGCCCTCAAGGTCTCTTTTCCTTGTCTCCAGTGCCTACCATTTCCAAATCTTTTTGCATGGTTGTGCAATTAAGTTTCTTGGCATTCTGTCCATTATACCAATCACTCATTCAAAAATAATAAAAGAACCTCATTAGTTCCTTACTTTGTATAAAGCCCACACTCCTTAGCTCTATTTAATGTATTATCAACACATATTCTTACTCTTTTGTACATCCCGTGCTGCAGGATGTCAGCTAACTCAAATTAATTCCAGTTCTTCCTCTCCTCACGTATCTCCATCCCCAAGCTGCTTCCTCTGCCTGCTTTTTCATCCTCCTTTCCTTCCTTAGCTACATGCTCCATCTCCTTACACCAAATTCAAATTCTCCCTCATGTAAGGTTCTTTTTTGGGAGGTCCCATTTGGACATCATTTCTCTTGTACCAGTGCTACAGCTGACGATATTGTCTAACTGTGCACTCCGCTTTTTTTTCTTAATTGGAGGATAATTGCGTTACAATGTTGTGTTGGTTTCTGCTGTACAACACCGTGAATCAGCCGTGAGTATACACAGTCCCCTCTCTCTTGAGCCTCCCTCTCCCCGTTCCCCATCCCACCCCCCTAGGTTGTCACAGAGCACCAGGTTGAGGTCCCCGGGTCATGCAGCAGCTCCCACCAGCTCTCTATGTCACACGCTGTGGGGTGTGTGTCGGTGCGGCTCTCAATTCATCTCGCCCTCTCCTTCCTCTGCTGCACCCACAACTCTGTTCTCTATGTCTGTGTTTCTATTTCTCCTCTGCACACAGATTCATCAGTACCATCCTTCTAGATTCCACATATATATATATATACACATTAATATACGGTGTTTGTTTTTCTGACTTACTTCACTCTGCATAAGGGATCTAAGTTCATCCACCTCGCTAGCACAGACTCAGATTCATTCCTTTCTATGACTGAGTGATATTCCATTGTTTAGGGACCACGACTTCTTTACCCATTCATCTGCCGACGGACAGCTAGGTGGCTTCCATCTCCTGGCTGTTGTCGCGTTACGCTCCTTCAGTGTACTTCTAATCACCCTCCAAAGCCAAATCTCATGTCTGGTTTATTCGATAAGACATTTAGCAGAGAGTGTTGTACAGGAGTACTCACAAATAGTTTTTAATGAATATGAGTCCTGGGTAGAGAGGACTCATGCAAGGAGGTGTTACTTAACAAAGGGCCTGGAACTCTACAGGTAAGTTCCAGGCAATGACTTGAATTCTGTGCTAAAATAAAAACAGGCACAGAGCCACTTTGGGGAAAGAGGCAAATCCTTAGAACCTAGGGCCTGAATTCCAAGCTTCTGAAAAACTGCTTGAACCCTCTGATCATAGCAGATTCTGTCAAAATTAAAAGAAAACCCCAAACTTTCTCTGGTTTAATTACATATTCACCAAAGCAGTTAAAACTGATTTCTATGTGAGCTTACGGTTGCCAGAGGGGAAGGAGAGGGGAAGGATGCTTGGTTGTTGGGATGGACACGAACACACTGCTCTGTTTAAAATGGACAACCGACAAGACGTGCTGTACAGCACAGGGGCCTCTGCTCAGTGTTACCTGGCAGCCTGGATGGGAGGGGAGTCTGGGGGAGAGTGGACACGTGTACACGTGGCTGAGTCCCTTCGCTGTCCACCTGAAACTGTCACAGTGTTGTTGACTGGCTGTATCCCCTGGACAGAGGAGCCTGGCTTCTGTCCGTGGGGTCACAAAAGAACTGGACTCAGCGACCCAACAACAACACGCTCCAATAGAAAATGAAAAGTTAAAGAAACCCTGGTTTCTGTGTTAAAAAGACCACATGCAGTTGCTGGAACTTCTTGCATCGCAGTTCTTCTCTCCTGAGTTTGTTGACAGCACACTGCTCATATGAGCCTGAAACTCGCAGGTACTCACATGGCCAGCAGGGCTCTCTTTTCACTCTTTAACTTGAGGAAGCGGACTTTTGCTACTGCACAGAGCTGCTGCCTCCAGAGGGCCAGGCCGCCGACCGTGCTGCTTGCTTCACTGAAGGACGACACGACCTGTTCCGGCTCAGCAAGGCTGCCTGTGTCGTTGGTTCTGCCACTCTGTAACTGCTCCGAAACTGCAGGGCCTACAAAGGATGAAACCAGTCATTTGTAAAGAGCCGTTTGCCGTGGTTCAGTCGCTCAGTCGTGTCCGACTCTCCGTGACCCCATGGGCTGCAGCACACCAGGCTCCCTGTCCTTCACTGTCCCCCGGAGTTTGCTCAAACTCACGTCCCTTGAGTCAGTGATGTCAACGTGCATTATTTAGATTTTCCTAGGATCATCTTTTCAGCAATTGTTGTCAGAGGAGAGAGTCTTGGGCAAAGATGCAAATAATCTAATTCAGGGCACCATTAGAGAAACTGCTAAGGAGACAGGAACACAGCAAAAAAAATAAAAAGATATAAAGACACAATACAGGAAGAAGAAATAACGACATAATAAAAGGAATCTCGTATTTTCTGGAAAAAAAAAATAGCTCTGTATCCAGAGCTTTAAAGGACTGAATTCATTCTAGAGAACATAATGATCAGAAATCCATATTTAGCCTGGAAAAATCTATTGCAAGAGACAAACTATCTTAGTATTTTTGACCAAGGAGAATATGAAAGAATATGAAGAACAGAAGGATATGAAATTGGTTGAGACAATATTTTTAACATGGGAGCCTGGGAGTATTCTCCTGGCAGGAATACTGGAGTGGGTTGCCAGTCCCTTCTCCAGTGGATCTTCCCAACCCAGGGATCAAACCTGGGTCCCCTGCATTGCAGCTGGATTCTTTACCATCTGAGCCACAAGGGAAGCCTCAAAACTAGATAAAGTTGCCTCTTTTGGAAGAGAAGCCTAGAGAAATTGATGCTTTGAATGTATGCTCCCTGAAAGTGAATTACACCACTTACAAAGGTTATCAAGTATATAAAAAAGACTTCCCACCTGATCAACCAAAAAAGAAAAGAAGACAAGAGCATAGGCCAGACTAAACACAGCAGGATGAAGGTGAACCAGAGACAAAAGAAATAGCTTAGAGCAGCTAGAGAAGAAAGGCAGAGAACTTTCCAAGGAGTAACAATTAGACTGACAGCAGATCTTTCAACAGCAATCGTGAAATTCCGGAGTGGCCGCCACTTCCTTCTCCAGGGGGTCTTCCTGACCCAGGGATCGAACCCGGGCCTTCCGCACCGCAGGTGAATTCTTTACCACTGAGCCACCAGCGAAGCCTACTAGTGAAATAATATCCTCACATATGTCAAGAAAATAACTTTCAACTTACAATTCTAATTTTCTTTTACCCATAGCAGTTACATTCAAAAAACACTATATTGCATATTTATGTGAGCTGCATAAAGACCTGGTCTGTGTTCCACAGGCTTGGTAAAATGTCTGGGACGAAAGACAGAATTCAAGAGGTGAGACCAGCATTGAGAGAAGAGGGGAGAAAAGAAGAAGTAGACTTCTCATCTGCTCTAACTTTTTCCAAGACCACATCGAATCATCGACCTCGAAAATCGTGTAACTTCGTCATTCCAAGTGTGTTTTCAGGACAAAATGTAGCACACAATGAGAAATTTCAAGGTAAAAAGTTATTTATTACCTGATTCATCAAAAGCTGATTTTCCTTCTAATTTCAAGAACACTTCATTCAGTGTTGTCATGGAAACACCATAATTCTCAATGCCCTGGTTGGAACAGCTTTCAAGATCCCTGTAGAGGTCTAAAAATAGGCATAAAAATACTAAATTAATATCAGTTGTAACGAGATTGATAATAACTATAGTTTTCAAAGTAGAAAACACTTGTGATAGGACCAATACACTCATCAGAAACAAACCTGTGCTGTCGACAGTCCCTCACTTCTAAAATAAACGATACAGTGTGTTAGTTTCCAGACCTGCTTGGGTATAAGAGTCTAGAAATTTCTGTTTTCATGCCTAGAATACTACACATGTGGGGGGCTTTGGGAAAAAACGTATTCTATTTTATTTAATGTGTTTTTTAAAAATGCAATTGTTAGGCTTCCCAGGTGGCTCAGTGGCAAGGAAGCCACCTGCCAGTGCAGGAGACACAGGTCCCATCCTTGGGCCCAGAAGATCCCCTGGGGAAGGAAACTGCAACCCACTCCAGTATACTTGCCTGGGAAATCCCACAGGCAGAGGAGCCTGCTGGGCCACACTCCATGGGGTTGCAGAAGACCTGGACACAGCTTAACACGTATGCACACAAACCATACACATATCAAAGGCATTGTATGAGTTAATATGATCATTATTTCACTGATTCTAAAATGAATACATTTCATCAACTTTTAATGCATCTGAAACGAGCATGTGTCATAAATACTAGGGGGTCATGTTTTAAATGCCAGCATTGTTTCTTTCTGTTTCTTCCCTGGTGGCACGTTCTGAAACTGAGGGTGTCTGAAACTTGCTAAAGTACCAGAGATGCTACCTGTCAGATATCTTTCCAGGTGCCTGATTTATAGTTAATATTTTTATAATAAACGTAAATGAATTAAAGCTTCATAAAAACCCTATAAAGTTTGTACTAATATGAACCGCTTTTTACAAATGGTCAAACTGAGGTGGAGTACACTAATATAACCTGTTTGGGGTGACAGGGAGAGTACCCGCAGAGCTGGGCTTTGAATCTAGCCAGTCTGGCTCTGCCGGCCGAGCTTGCCTGGTGCTGTACGTCCTTATTAGCCACAGTTGTTGCGGGCTTATTAATTCAAGCATGCAGACTGGCCCAAGACCTTCCATTAACAGTTGGCAACTTCTTGGAACGCAATAAAGCAAACACATTTTTATGGGTTACACTTTTTAGTGCAATCCAGCTCAGAATGCTTGGGGAATGAAACAGCGTATTGGGAAATCGAAGCCTCTCCAGCCGTTCGTGTTTGCAGCAAAGCTCTTGATTTTCATATAGGCTGATCATGATCACTGTTGAATTGTGAAGATTATAACGTTATGTCGCGGTGCTTATAACACCATCTGCCTACACTGCGTGCTCCCTCGGTTCCCATCCGATTCCCCGCCCGGGTGTGCCCAGACCTCTCCCTGCCTGGACCTCCTTCTCATGCATTCCCGACGCAAATTTCCCTAATGCTTCTCATTGTAGCTTGATGTCGCCCTGTATCTCTTGACCGCACATGTTGTAACTTGAAACATAATTATCATTTTCCTGCCTCAGTGTACTCATAAGTGCTGTTGGAATATTAAACAATAAGTCATAAATAATTCACAGTGCTACGTACTTTGCAAGCAGCGAATGTCAGCCATCATTCTAAACACCACAGTGATCGTACACATCATTACAAACAATTCTGTGGTCTCTTGCATTCTGTTACCTGGAAATTTGTTTGTCCTTTCCATAGGCAGAATATACTCCAGCTTTTCTTCACTTTGGGCTGTTAATTTGGCATCAGGGACGTGGTGTTTAACAATCGATGTTACACTGTCTGGATCACACGTCTCATTCAGATGCAAACTGATGTTTAAAAAGAGTAAGTTAAGGCTGTTCTTATCCAACGCCACCTATACAAAGAACCCTAGCCTGTGTTTGTTGCTTCATTAATATTTATGAGACAAAACAGTATAATCTAATAGAGGGAGCAAGCCTTAAAAATATCAGTGTAGCCCACGCTGTATAATCTACACAACCTGCAGAGGGAGAAGCAGTAAGGGGTGCTTAAGGACAGGTAAGGGGGCTCAAGGTTTGTTATTCGGGAGAAAGAGATATCCGGCTCCATCTTGACTGGGGTCAGGTGGGGGAATGGCGATTTTGTCTCCATCTGTTCAAAATCTCAACTTTTGAATTCTCTCTTTGCAGTAAAGTATGAGTTCTACAAGCCAGAGTGAAGGTGGTAGGAACAAAGAGTGTTAATCTGCTACAGTCATTAAGAACACAGTTCCCATGTCCTGTGGGTCCATATTCCAGATTTAGGCCTCTGAGGATCTATTTTCTACTCTGTGATTGGAAATAATACTCATGTCTCCAAGAATTTTGGAAGACATAACAAAACACAGTATGTATGGAATCATATAGGTCTTGGCAACATGTAAACCTCAAAATATATTAGCTAATTTTATCTTTTGGAGGGGGCAAAATTTATTCAAGTCAAAGTTGGTCCATCTTCTTGATGAGAACATATACAGTTCTTTATGAAATCATTATATTTAAGAAACCCTATTATTAGTCACATCCACTGACATTTACCGAGGCTGGGACTTGCCTGGTGGTCCACTGGCTAGGACTCTATGCTCCCTCCCAATGCAGGGGGCCCCGGTTCGATCCACAGTCAGGGAACTAGACCCCTCATGCAGCAACTAAGACCCGGAGCAGCCAAGTAAATATTAAAATTTAAAGACAAAGTCAGAGACTTTATCTGACACTAAAAAGAAAAAGAAACTTACTGAGGTTGTAGAATGACAAGGACGTCGTAAGGGACTTTGGTGAGACAAACCCCAAAATCAATTGTAGCTAAAAGTATTCTGAGTTTATAAGACCCTGTGTGACTCACTCTTCAGGATACCAAACAGGGAGAATGTGGTGGCTTCCCTAAAGGAGCTGGGGACGTGACAGAGATATGAGGCAGCGTGTAACAGGAGGAAGGGGGAGGGACGGTGAGCTAAACCAGCTGAGCAGCTGGTTCCTTGTCAGGTATTCATTTCAATATTTTTAGCCTTCACTGTAAAGTAAGTATTATTGTTTCACTTTTTTAACTGAGGATCAAAGAAGTTAATTAAGATGCCTCAGGAAACAATCAAAATAGTGCTTTCAGGGCTGCAATAAAGAGGATGCTTATTGTTCAAGAGAAGACATTCAGAGACCTTCAAGAGCAGATAAGATTTGAACACAGCTAAAATGCGTCAGCACACAGACGTCCCACCTTAGGCAGAGTCAGGGCACTACAGTGTGGGCCCCCTGAGGACAGCCTGTGTTGGTTCTAGTTGAGGCATTTATTCAATCAGCTCTTGCCCCCAGATTATGGTGGATCATGAATTAGATCAAGTTAAACACTTGAGAGTGAATGATGTGAGATCCACTTAACCCCTATATAGTGGGTAATCACTAGTCAAAGCGATGGCTTTTCCAGTAGTCGTGCACCGATGTGAAATTTGGACCAGAAAGGAGGCTGAGCACTGAAGCACTGATGCTTTCGAATTGTGTTGTTTGCGAAGACTCTTGAGAGTCCCTTGGACAGCAAGGAGATCCAACCAGTCCATCCTAAAGAAAACCAGTCCTGAATATTCATTGGAAAGACTGATGCTGAAGCTGAAGCTCCACTATTTTGGGCACCTGTTGTGAAGAGCCGACTCATTGGAAAAGACCCTGATGCTGGGAAAGATTGAAGGTGGGAGGAGAAGGGGACGACAGATGGATGGCATCACCGACTCAATGGACGTGAGCTAGAGCAAACTCCGGGGGATGGTGAAGGACAGGGAAGCCTGGCGTGCTGCAGTCCATGGGGTCACAGAGAGTCAGTCACGACTTAGGGACTGAGCAACAACAAAGCACTTGGAGCGAATAATGTGGGATCCATTTAGTCACTGGGGATGGAATGACTTGAATTAATTAAGAAATATTACACTTTACTGGGAAGTATAGGGAGTAATTTACATCACATCTATAATCTTGGTCCAAATTGCAATGTGGGAGACTGGGTTTGATCCCTGGATTGGGAAGATCCCCTGGAGGAGGGCATGGCAACCCACTCCAGTATTCTTGTCTGGAGAATCCTTTGGACAGAGGAGCCTGGTGGGCTGTAGTCCATGGGGTCACAAAGAGTCGTACACAACTGAGCAACTAAGCACAGTATAAACGACGGGAGAGTGGGCAGATTATTAAAATTCTTTGACTTGTCAAAGAAGCATAATAATACCATCTTTCTAAAGTTATTTGGGGAATTAAGTATGATTATATGAATATTCCATATGTAAATATCTTTGGACGTACCTAAAATATAGTCCACGCTTAGTAAGTGATAGACATTACTTAATAGTGCTAAAAGGAGAAAGAAAAAAAATGACAGGGAAGATGAAGTTAGGGAGAACAGAGAGGAAGCTATTGAAATTGCTGCTGCTGCTGCTAAGTCACTTCAGTCGTTTCTGACTCTGTGTGACCCCATAGACAGCAGCCCACCAGGCTCCCCCATCCCTGGGATTCCCCAGGGAAGAACACTGGAGTAGGTTGCCATTGTCTTCTCCAATGCATGAAAGTGAAAAATGAAAGTGAAGTCGCTCAGTCGTGTCTGACTCTTCGCAACCCTATGGACTGCAGCCTACCAGGCTCCTCCATCCATGGGATTTTCCAGGCAAGAGTACTGGGGTGGGGTGCCATTGCCTTCTCCGATTGAAATTGCTACAACTGGCAAAAATAAACATTAGAAACAGGATAAGAGAGAGGCTGGAGTGTCAATAAATTTCTCTTAGCAAACACTGGGTTGTGAACATATCTTCCAGACACTATTTAAATCTCACTGGTTGTTGTTATTTAGTCACTAAGTCATGCCCAACTCTTTGCGACCCCATGGACCATGGCCCACCAGGCTCCTCTGTCTGTGGGATTCTCCAGGCAAGAACACTGGAGTGGGTTGCAATGCCCTCCTCCAGGGGATCTTCCTGACCCAGGGATCCAGTCGCGTCTCCTGCATTGGAGGAGGGTTCTTTACCACTGAGCCACGAAGGAAACCCAAGACTTGGTTTAATCATTCGTATATTCTCAATGTCTGCAATCCCATAAGTCATTCATTCTAGCTAAGAAAGAGAGCAGTTGGTGTTGTTCTAACATAGCTCTCTCGAAATGGTCTTACTAATGGAGCAACCTACGTTAACATGCTAACAGTGATGTCATGCCCCTGACATTTCCAGCACATTCTAACACACAGCAAGGGCTGTACCTTAGATGGTAGCCGATGCCCCATTTCCTCTTCAGGAATAGAGAAGAGCCCGCACACTTCAGCCTTCCGTTGGACATAAACACCTTTCTATCTAAGTTGGAAGAATGAAATAAATTGTATTCAGAGGTTGTTTTTTCACTATTTATTAAAAAAAAAAAACGAATTCATGAACAAACAGTGTATTTTAGGAGCACCACTTGCTAACACAGGCACATCCTAATTCTGGCCGTAAGTAAGCCACGTTCTTTGACATCTGATAAATCAAGTGATATGTTAGTTTATTCTTGAATATATTTAGACAAATTGTCATGTACTAAAAGGATGTTTCAAGTCAACTGATATTCCGAATACACTGAATGTGTGCATGCATGCTCTGTTGTATCCAACTCTTTGGGACTCCATGGACTGTAGCCCGCCAGGATCCTCTGTCCATGGGGATTCTCCGGTCAAGAATACTGGAGAGGGTTGCCATTTCCTTCTCCAGGGGATCTTCCCGACCCAGGGATTGAACCCACCTCTCTCGCGTCTCTACAATGCAGGCAGATTCTTTACCGCCGAGCCACCTGGGAAGTCCCCTTCATACAGGATAAATCATAACACATCTTGGGGAGTATGCTTTGTATTTTATAGCAGGTGAGGTGCTTTGCAATAGGATCAGAATCCTTGCTGGGACAATGCCCTCGGAGATGAAGACACTCAGATCGGCCAGAGGACCATCCACCCCCCTGGCTCGAGGGAGCCACACCCTCGGAGCTGGCCCGGAGCTTCGCTACACGCGTTCCATCTGGGTCCCTAAGTCGTCACTGAGATACACGAAGGAAACCCAAGGCTCACCAGCCAGGACGTCAGCCTCATCCATGAACGGGGTGCTGAAGAGGACCACGTGGTCTGACTTCCTCTCTCGCAGGAGGTTCCACACCCGGTGTCTCGAAAGAGGGTCTGACCCCGCAGTTGGCTCATCCAACAGCAAAACCTGCACAGCAGGAAAGCCCCTGAAATCGCTTTCCCCGTTCGTGCGATATACAGTGAGTCAGGAGATTAGGAGGGACATGTACACACTACAGTGTGAAACAGACAGCTAGCGGAAGCTCCTGCAGCGCAGGGAGCTCAGCTCCGTGATGACCTGGCGGGGGGCGGGGAGGGAGCGCCCAGAGGGAGGGGCCGCATGTATGCGCACGGCTGATGGACACAGTTGCACAGTGGAGACTAACACTGCATTGGAAAGCAACTGTATCTCAGTAAATAAGAATACCCAAAATCAATTAATAAAAAAGAAAAAGAACAAAAAATGAAGAGCAATATACCGCGAACTGGTGAACAAGACAGCTTTGAACTGTGCAGGTCTGCGTTTTCGTGGGTGGTTTTCACCGCACACCACAGCGCACAGTCCCAGGCTGGATGCGTTTGCAGAGGTGGGACCCTGTGTGCTGAGGGCTGACTGGAAGGTTCTACTAGGATTTCCCACTGTGGGGAGGGTTGCTCAGCAGCCCCCCACCTCCACCACCCCCGCCCCGAACCCTGCATTGTTCAAGACTCAACCGTACTTGTAAAATTATTTAGGAGAAATATTTTAGCACCTAACTCTTCATTGGAACAGTTCTCTTCCATTTACCAATTACAAATTAAATGTGATTGCACACCACAGTTTCACAACCCTCCACCTGATTTCACCAGTAATTTCAGGTCGACTTACCCGCGGATCTCCTAAAATGGCAGTCCCAAACGTCAGTTTCCTTTTTTGTCCACCGCTTAAATTTTGAGCAAGAACGTCTTGAATGTTTCCCATCTCCAGATCCTGTAAAACCCGTTGGACCTGACAAAGGACATTGAGTCCACACTTAGACGTTCCTCTTAAAGACACTAACTCCCACTCTGCCGTTCATTGCAAAGGGCCTTGTGGACCTTTTGAGGATGAATTGTGTAGAAACAACACACACGCATGTAGGGTTTTCTAGGTAAGCACTTCCATTCTCGCGGCTGTGACAGCTAGCTTAGGCATCTACCTGTTGCTCCACTTCATGTGGCTGAATCCCTTTTATCTTAGCAAAGAACCTGAGGTTTTCTCTCACGGTGAGGAAACCAAATTGCACGTTGGCTTGTGGACAGACGCCAGTGAGCTTGCTGATGTGTTCTAGGTCAGCCGCTTCTGAAAGTGAGTGATTGTAGATGGTGACGGACCCTGGAAGGGAAACGGTCAGCCTCAGGATAAAGATCCAGGTCTCATGTGCGAGATTTTAAAACGGAAAGCTACGTGTGTCAATACTAAAGTCCTTTAAACGTTATAACAAGATTATTACAAGGCTTTTAAGTTTACTTGGAAGAAACAATAATGTGCTCAAATAAAAATAATGTGTTCAAATACAGGCAAGGCATAATATCTGGAATATTTGTTCTTAATAGCAACCGGGACAGTTTGCCAGTGAGGCACCGTTGCTAAATCACATCACTAGGTTACATATGAGGCTATTTCTTTACCCTTCAAAGCTTCTACTTTCTCATACTTTGTTTATCCATATTCCTTTTACCTAAAAGGAGTACTGTACACTCTTGATGAATTAAAACTTAATGTTCTCCATACATCCAAGCCCATTAGGAAACAGAAGAGCTACTTATCATGACCTATTTAAGCCACAAAGATTCTCCTAAATGAGTTCAACGGAAATCTGTCAAATAATAACTTGAAGGACCTTCTAAAGATCCTCTCTCAAGTGCCTGAGTGTGGCTAGTAGTTGATGAAACTGCTTGCTGGGGTTCGTGACTGAAACTAGGGAGCAGATGAAAAGCACACTGGGTTCACTTGCCCGTGCTCGTGTCCTGCCGTGCCTGTCTTCTCACCTGACGTTGGGGCCGACAGTCCGCTGAGTATATTTAACAGCGTGGTTTTCCCAGCTCCGCTGTGACCGAGGATGCCCGTGATCTGGCCTTCGTATACCTCCAATACCAGGCCTGGCATTATTCCAAGAAGATGACACTCAGAGCCTGCATGGTAACTTTACAGTCTCTGAAATTTTTATAAATTCTCACAGCATCTGTATATTTGGCTAGCAATACTCAAAATAAAACGCACCCCCAAATTCATTCCTTTAAAATGGCATCTTCTAGGACTTCCCTGGCAGTTCAGTGGTTAACTCTGCCTTCCAATGTGGGAGGTGTGGGTTCAATCCCAGGGCAGGGAGCTAGGTTCCCACACTGACTCCCAGTGGAAAAACCAAAAGGTAAAACAGAAGCAATATGTAACAAACTCAAAAAAGACTTTAAAAATGGTCCATATCAAAAAAATCTTAAAAAAATAAAACTGCACATTCTATGATACACATTGAATATATGCAGTGTTGTCATGATATATATTATTATCTGACTAACAATTTTTTTTCAATGAAATCAATCTTGTCATTAAAGATAGGCTGAGTATAATAAAGACAGCTTTAGGGTCAATACCATGAGTTGAAAATAAACAGTATCATGCTATCCTGTATCCTTCAAACCCATAAGATATCAGTGGTGCATCCGACTTCCTCAAATTATTACAAGATTTTGAAGTTTACTTGGAAGAAACCATAATGTGCTCAAATAAAGGCAAGTCATGGTATCTGGAATATCTGTTCTTAATCGTGGCTGAGACAGTGTAACAGGGAGGTGCGGTCGCTAAGTCACGTCGCTAGGTTACACATGAGGCTATTTCATTACCTTTCAAAGCTTCTACTTTTTCGTGCTTGCCTTTTCCATATGCCTTTTTAAGATTTCTTATTCTGAAAAGAGAGGAAGACGTTTTGAGCAAATGGTAGAGGCAGACAGAGAACTCGTGAGTCAAGCCGCCCAGGCTGTCAGGAAAGCTGGAGGTCCTTTTCCTTCACGCAGGTCCGCGGGCGGACAGAAGTCTCTTGGCTCCTCATCGGAGCCTGCCTCCGTCCTCGTCCCATGCTGAGCAGCTCACTCTCTGCAGGCAGCGTGAGTCTGTGAGTGCCGTGAGGATGATGAGAAGTGACTGGCCCAGAGGAAGCGGGCGATGAGACGGCGTGTAGAGGACCCGCACTCCGGTGGGGGACAGAAGCAAGCAGTGAGCCCGCAAAGAGACACGCTGGCTTTGGGGGTCAGACCTCCCTGGGCCAAGTCCCAGAGTCGTGTGCCACGCACACCATCCGTGGACTCAAAGCTCACTGAGTTCAGCAGTAAAATGGGAATGACATTAACTCTCTTGTGTGGTGGATTTGTAGAGTGAATAAGATCCTGTGTGCAGAGAAGAAAAATGCCTGGGAGACAAGACACTTCCCAAGAAGATGGGAGAAGAGGAAAAAGATAAGAAAACGGAGTACAGAGAAAAAAAAATTTCAAGCACAGTGAAGGTTCGTTCTAAGCTGGGTCCTATGGATTTCATCTGCATGACCTTCTAGTGACACGTTGCAGGAGATGCAGCTTTGATCCCTGGGTTGGGAAGATCCCTTGGAGGAGGGCATGGCAACCCGCTCCTGTATTCCTACTTGGAGAATTCCATGGACAGAGGCCTGGAGGGCTACAGTCCACGGGGTCGCAAAGAGTCAGACACAACTGAGCGGCTAACACACACACACACACACACACACACACACACACACAGATATAACCTGTTGTTTGCAGCACAGGGCATAGCCATGGAGCAGGACCTATAGCCCAGGGTTGCCAATTCATAGCTCAAACTCCTGAACTATCTCATGATCAAATATGTGAGGTTGTCTGCCCCCAAGGCCTCTGTTCATTCTGGGGATGCTTTTCCTAGAGCATAGAGCTGCTCTGGCTAACTGTAACTCACAAATCATCAAAACCCTGCTCCCTGCCCACTGGGGAAGACAAAATGCCTCCTGAGCATTTAGGACTTTCTACGCCTCCTCTGATGGCCCCTGATTCTGGCCCAGACATCGGAAAGGATGTAAAAATTCCAGTTTGCAGGGAGGTCACGATTCTCGATGACACAGTCCTGGTACGCCAGGAGTGAGAGAATGCCACCCTTTGGTGTCTGTTCATACTGGACACTTGTTTTCAAAAGTTACTATTTAGAGACTGTACGTATCATAAATGTTCAGAGTTAAAATGGAGGTGGTGAACCAGAATGGTATTGTTTAGGTGTGAGACAAAGGCGACAAAGATGGGCAAATCTTGAGCAGAGATCCGGGGAGTTTCGGTGCTTCTGGTGGTTGGGACATGGAGCCGCCAGGATTGACTGCAGCACACACAGTATCTCAGAGGGAGACACACCTGCCAGAGCGCCCCCGGCTCGGGTTTCCTTCCATCTCCCCTTGTCTGTGTCTCTTGCTGCTTCCTTCTGGGCTTATTAATCAGGAAGCAAAAGACGAGAGATAAAGTGAATTGCAGAGAAAAGGGGGCTCAGAATAACAAAGATGAGGACTGTGTCTGTCGTAAAGGGAAAGGACAGAGAAAAACAACAAGGCAAAAGAAAAGAGAGGTGATGACGAAAATGGAAATACGAAGGCTATCACTTCGCTGATGGACGTCGTCCTGTTGTAAGATTTTAGTAAAAGCAAATGCGGACAAGATGAGAAGACAGTGCTGTTAAGAGCGAGGCTAGCCTTGGGAATTCCCAGGCGGTCCAGTGGTTAGGACTTGGAGCTTTCCCCGCCGAGTTCCCCTGCTCGGTGAGGAACTAAGATCGTGTAAGCTGCGTAGCGGTGTGGCCCCCCAAAAACGAGTGTAGGCTTTCACGAGTGTAGCATCCTGGCAGGGTGGGTACACAGAGGCACTGAGAGGCACTCTGTCCCCCCGACCTTGCCCGATAGAGCTCTGCTCTCGGACCTGCTCTCCATTTCAGCCTCACGTGATATTTTCATTACCTGATGGCTTCTTTCCCGTGGAATTCTGCAGACACTGGTTCAAAAGAGTCATCGGATGGAGAATCTGGATCGATGTCATTCTCGAGGGCCGCACGATCAGCCCTTCGGCGTTGGAACCAAGAAGAGGATTTAAGGAAAAACCAGGGAGGCTGCTGACGTCCATATTCAGCTACATGAACAGGCGGTAAAGAAGCACTGGGTCAGTCACCACCTTGAGCGCTAGAGCGGCCAGCAGACAGTGCAACCCGTCTGGGAGGGCTTAGGGGTTCCTCAGACCCAGCATCAGGAGCTAGCATTCTTTGGCCGGTTCTGAGACAAGCATAACAGTGTAGTTATCCTGGGTCTATTAGCCTTGATCTACAAATCATCCTTAATCTATAAGGGCCTTTTTCTTCAAGAAACCAGCTAAAATGTTATGGTCCATCAAGATCTTAGAAAGCGGTATTAAATGCAGAATACCGCTACGGCTTATTTTAGAAACTTTGGTGGAGGAGGGGGAATGCTTGATAATTTATATCTAATATGTTGTAGACAGTTATTTTAAAGAAATAGAAATGAAATTGTGTTGAATCACAATCATGTTACTACTTACTGGGCAAAATTTTGTCCAAATACAATGTCAATACCAAATAGAGAAGAGCATCAAAAACCAGCATGAAAATAGTAGCTATTATGAGGTACTGGTCGTTTGGAGAATCTGAATGGATGTTAGAATTCACGTCGTAGTCCAAATGGATAAGCTGGAAAAAAAAAAAAAGATACATGTGTGGAATTGAAAAAGGATACCCAGAGCATTAAAAGTTATTATTGTCTTATTTCTGCTAGACATTGGAATTGAAAAGATAAATGAAACATGATTCTGTCTTCATAGAGCACTAATCTGTTGGAAGATACAGGAAGGAAACCATCTAACCACAAAGCAATTCAGGGAGTGAGTGAAGGTGGTGCTCAGGATTTAGAAGGCCACACTCTGCAACAGGGAAGTCCTCCAGGCAGAGGTGAAAACCAGGAAGCTGATACTGGAGCTGGGCTGCCTGGGGGCTTCATCAGGCTGACTGTGGAGGAGAGGGGGTAGTTCTAGAGGGGGGACGCTATTTGAGACTGAAAGGGAGAGGGCTGAAGTACTTTTGCAGTCAGGCAGAAGACAGAAGAATAATTTCTTAGTAGAGGTGTTTGTGACCCCATGGACTGTAGCCCGCCAGGCTCCTCTGTCCATGGAATTTTCCTGGCAAGAATACTAGAGTGGGTTGCCATTTCCTACTCCAGGGGATCTTCCCTAACCAGGAATCAAACCCATGTCTCTTGTGTCTCCTGCAGTACAGACTGATTCTGTTATCACTGTGCCACCTGGGAAGGTTTTTAGATCCCCCCTGGATAACTCACGCGACATACTAAAGGTTAAAATTCCCATTTGCTTTTGTGAAGGTGCAGATTGAAAAGACAGGAAAGGTTTTTCTTTCTCTCTCTCCGCATTACCCGTTTTCTTTTAGATCTGATTAATATAGACTGACACCCCATTGATGGTGTGGTCAGCTTTTACTTTTATAGGGCTGTCCCCCAAAGAACGTTTATTTCATTTAATGCTCAGGAAACATGACCCTTCATGTTATCAGCAGTATTTGAAAACCAGTAACTCCCTAGAGACATTGTTAAGATTCACTTATTTATGTATTTGTGGCTGTGCCGGGTCTTCATTGCTGTGGCAGGCTTTTTCTAGTCGAGGCAAGAGCAGGGTCTACTCCTCACCGCCGCGCAGGGGCCTCTCACTGCAGTGGCTCCCACGTTGCTGAGCGCTGGCTCTGGAGCACAGGCTCAGCAGTTGCGGTTCCCGGGCTTAGTCGCTCTGCGGCATGTGGAAGCTTCCCAGACTAGGGATCGAACCCGTGTCCCCTGCATTGGCAGGCGGATTCTTAACCACTGGACCACCAGCAATATCCTAGAGCACATTTTTGTTTCTTGATTGGCCAGTTCTATACGAGACTGACCTCCTCTCAGAAAATGTAATTCTAGTTACAACATCATAGCTTGTGCTTAGTCCCTTCCCTGGTGGCTCAGACTGTAAAGAATCCACCTGCATTGCGGGAGACCTGGCTTTAATCCCTGGGTTGGGAAGATCCCCTGGAGAAGGGAACGGCTCCCCACTCCAGTATTCTGGCCTGGAGAATTCACGGACAGAGGAGCTGGACACGACTGAGCGATTAACACACACAGTGAGTGAAATAGTGAAATAGTCTCATGAACTCTTACCTGGGCCATTCCAGCAGTGAAAGCAAAGGGGCTAAGAAGACATAAGGTCCACTCCAAAGCCGCAGGAAGGCGTCTGTACAAAGCTGTGAATCCCAGGCTCCCCCAGAAGACAGTGAGGAGGAAGACCACCAGCCCCGTAAGGAAGGGTTTCTTCACTAACACGCTCATCAGGAAAGCTAACGTTATCTGAAAGGAGAGGAAGACTCCGGGTGGCCCACAATCCGCTGGGAATCACCAGAGGCATAATAGCAAAGAATTTCATCATGCAGAAGTATATTTCATCATTGCCCCCAACCTCTAGATACTGTCTCATGCAACGACTCAAATATTGCAAACAGAACAGAGGATATGTGAGCAGAATCAGTGAGAAATGACTGGTAGTTTTCTCTGAGCAAGAGTTCAGAGAGAGAGAGAGTTCACCAACTCACCAAAGACAGGCCGTAGAGGAGAAAGAGGGTGAAGACCACCGTGAAGCCAGTCAGGATGACGACTGGGGCATATGTCACTATAATAGCCATCAGAGTGGCTGTGATAGAGATGAAGCCAGTGTACATCAAACCCCAGGACAGCCTGGCATAGAAAGAAAGCATCAGTTCAAAGTGCTACTATTCCATCCCTCGATTCATTCATTTTTCAGCAGCCGTCTTGTGAAGCTTGCCGTATACCAAGAGCAAAGGGAACACAACATCTTGTAAGTCAGAAAACTTCTCTGCCCCTGAGTTTCATCTTCTACTGGAGAAGGTAGCAATAAAACAAGTTAATGGGTAAAATAGGTGGCTAATTTCAAAATAAGACAAATAACCTGGAGATCAAACCAGTCCATCCTAAAGGTGATTCAACCCTAAATATTCATTGGAAGGACTGATGCTGAAGCTGAAGCTCCAATACTTTGGCCACCTGATGCAAAAAGCCAACTCAGCGGAAAAGACCCTGGTGCTGGGAAAGATTGAGGGCAGGAAGAGAAGGGGGCGACAGAGGATGAGATGGGTGGATGGCATCACTGATTCAAGGGACATGAGTTTGAGCAAACTCTGGGAGAGAGTGGAGGACAGAGGAGCCTGGTGTGTTGCAGTCCATGAGGTCACAGAGAGCCGGACATGACTGAGCGAATGAACAACAACAAAGCTGGATATTGTAACAAGAGTAAATGGGAGAGGTTTCCAGTGGAAGGCATTTACGATGATTGATTTGTCAGTCCTGGGCCTCCTCTTTCAGTAATTACATGAACATCATGGAACCAAAACCAAAACAAACCAGACGATGAAGCAGGGATCAGCAAACGTTTCCTCTGAAGAGCCAGACAGTAACTATTTCAGGCTTTTCAGATCATAGTCCCTGCGGCTCCTACGGCACTGCCTTCCTAACACAACGGTTTGGCCATGGCTGTGTTCCACCAAAAATGTATTATTTGTAGATGCTGAAACTTGAATTCATATAGAGATTTGGTGCCATAAAATATTATTGTTTTCATGATTTTTTTTCAAACCTGGGTGAAAGCCATCCCTGGTTTCTGTGGCTGCCGTTCAGCGGCTAAGTTACGACGGACTCTCTGTGACCCCCTGGACGGCAGCGCACCAGGCTTCGCTCTGCTTCACCATCTCCGGGAGTTTGCTCAGATTCACATCCGCTGAGCCGGCGATGCCATCCGACCATCTCATCCTCTGCTGCCCTCTTCTCCTTTTGCCTCCAATCATCCCTCGTTTTGTAAAAACAAACGGACCAGTCAGTTTGCCAGCCCCTGACACAGATGAGTAGATATAGACTGAACGTAGACACATTTATACACACAGACATTGGACATAGATAGATACACGTATTTAGATGGAAATGAAGATAAGTTTTGTTTGTCTTTTTATTTATTTTTTTTTTGCGATTGATTTCAAAGAATCAGGAAGAAAGCTTCTTTATAAGGGAAAGAATAAACTCTCCCCTTCTGTGAAGCTTGTTTAAGCTTTCTCTGCTACACTGTACCTATCTGACCCTGAAGGTAGTCACTTATCTTGTTTAAACTTCCTTATCCTCTGCTGAAAAAATGATGAGATAATTAAATGCAGTGCTGTATTTTATGCATTTAATGTGGCCACTGGTTTGTAACGGAACCTACAGGCCCATTCATCCATTCCTACGCAAGGCACTACTTTATGACAGCATCAGGTTTAAATATGATACTTTTCGGGTCTAGGGTGTCCGACCAGCTAACTTGTTCTGTGTTGCAGGATGGAGCGTAGCCATGGGGTTTACCAGAAGGCCGACTCTCGAAGTCCCATCATTGTCATCAGTGGCTTCATGAACTGTCTTTCTTGTGCAACACTGACTGATACGTAGTATATGAAGGCAGAAAAAGAAATAACACAGAAGAAAACGAAAAAATCAGTCAAAACTCCTGCTTGGGCAACAAAAGGTAGTATCTTCATATTTATACCAGTCACTGACATCAGGTTTTCCATCACCGAGTGATTCGTTGTGATCTAAAGAAAGACATCGGTGAGCACAGTGTTAGTGTTAAGCTAATTACAGCCTCATGCATTTGGTCTCAATTATAGAAGTTATGTGCATTCACTCCACGTTTACTCTATATGTATGTCCATCATGATTCATCCCCTTGTAAATCCTGGAATATACTAGATTTTGTCTCAATTCCTTAGAATATCCTTACTTAGTATCTTCAGTGAATAAAATTCTACACGCATGTGAAGTCACCTCTGAAGTGTCACTTTGGTTAGTAAGTCTTCTCTGATACCTCTCACCAGAGAATCCTCTGCCTGTGGCCTGCCTCGCCATCACTTCCGTTCCATGACAGAGCTGGGACTCTCACTACAACTATTTATTCCTATTTCTCTCCCCCATGATCCAAGATCCCTGGAGAAAAGTGCCTGCGTTCTACTTCTTTCTTAATCCTCAGCGTTCGGCGTAAGGTTTAGTTAGAGTAATTACTCAGCCTGTTGTTCCATATCAAGTGACTAAATTAATTAAATGACAGATTGATTCAATCACCCTCTATGAAAACCAGATTTTCAAAGCAGTTAGTTTCTTTGAACTCAATACTCACTTCTATGATGGCAGCATTAATAGCAGCTTGAAAAGCTACAAAGCCTTTCTCCCAGAACAAAGAACCTTCACAAATGACACTTTCATCCATTATTTGACAATGAGCTTTAGGGGGAAAAAAAGAAAAAAAGAAAACACCTATTATGATGAGATAGGACAGTCTGGGATACAGGGAAAATCAGAATTTCAAAAGTTCCAAAATACACTCCCGGTCCACAATAATATAATGGATGGTAAGTGTTCTCAGGGGGGTTCACCCAAGAAGAATATACCAGACATGCTTTATCAATGTTCTTAGGACCCGCTCTCAACAACTTTTCATTAAATCTTATCATCCATTCTCTCCATTAGTTGAGACTGTTTTGTTGAGTTTTGTTCTTCTGTTGCTTGTGCCAATAAAGCACTACTTTTTTAAATGACTGGAAATCACTGAGCAAGAACCTTTTCTCGAGGTTTTATTTAGAGGTAGCATAGGAATGATAGCAATATAATTTCTTAAAAAAATACACTTAAGATCATAGGCTTTATTTAATAAGAATGAATCTCACGTATGTTCAGAAATTAAGCTTTATGTTGTATATGTTTGTAGACAGTAGACATCTACCGTCACATAGGCCTCCTTGTGGCTAATGACAATATAGCAAAAAATAGATTTTTTTTTCCAATAGGAAGGTTACCTGAATGGTCTCTGTGCTCCTTCATCGTGGGGATTCTATGTCCCCACAAAAACTTCAAATGGTATGAGAAGGCGTCGTTAAAGATGACTCTCACCGCATCTGTAGAATAGTTTAGCTCCAGCTCGCCCATGCTCTGCTCATCAGGCCAGCCCGAGATGGTCCTCCCTGCCGAGTGAGAGGAGGGGACAGCGGCTGAGATCTCTGTGTGGTCCGGAGACAGGACTGTGGCTGCGGTTTGGGGCAGCCTCACTGCCCCAGCCCTGGCCCCTCCGCTCTGCAGGGGCCGCTGCTGCCCTCTGACAGGGTCCCTATTCTCTACTCGGGTCCGTCAGAGACCCTACCCCTACCCCTGCCATTCTGAGGTCGCAGCCTTGTCACCTAGTTTTGTTGGACACGCTGCCCTTGGTTTTGAGGCAGGAGATGGATGGGCCCCTGCTGGAGCAGTGGAGACAGCCGCTCCAAAGCAGCAGGAGCGAGGAGAAGCAGAGTCCTGTCTGCATATGAGATAAGAGACCGCAGATCCCTCATTCCTGAGCTCAGGGAGACCCTCCTGACTACACATGCATGGGTAGGCTCCTGGGAGGTCAAAAGGGAGTGACGTCAGCCTTCCCATAGGCCTCATCGCTAGACTCTGTCTTGGCCAACAGAGGCGGGCACGCGTGGGAGCGCCAGAGACAGACCGACCCCGACTCGGGCTTGTGCGGAGTCGTGTCCGACTCTGTGTGACCTCGTGGACCGAGGCCTCCAGCTCCTCTGTCTGTGCGATTCTCCAGGCAAGAAGACTGGGGTGGGTTGCCATGCCCTCCTCCAGGGAATCTTCCTGACCCAGGGATCTAGCCCGTGCCTCCTGGGCTTCCTGCATTGCAGGCAGATTCTTTAACCACTGAGCCATGGGGGAAGCCGAATACAGACTCAGAACCAGGCAAAGCAAGGTGATGGGCCAGAGGAAACCCCAAAGAAGTATTTGAAGAGATTAAAAAGCCACGCTGTCACCACCTCCCAATCTTCCCAGAGTCTTCTCACAAACATATGTCTGAATGGTCCTGGACTGTCTCATTTTGATAAGGAATACAATGAGGATCACCTTTTTAATATAAAATTTCTTCAATAGAAGACTAGTAAACAGTAAGAAAATCTCCTTAATACTAGAGAGGAATATAAATTAATGTTAATTAAATCTAGATACTTGAACGTTGAACACAGTTTATCAAAGAAATTGCAAATGAATTCGTGTATTTTGCAAATAAGGAAATTACCATGAACTGCCTAAAACATACCTTTTATGAAAGGGGCAGAAGCCAACTTGTTCATTATCTCCTGGGTGGTCTTGGATTCAGGAGCAAATGCAATAATGTAATCAGAATCATTAAAATTATCTACCCGTCCCAAGTTCACAGCGGGCAGTTGAGGGAAGTCATTAACTTGGTGTAAATTAGAGGAAAACAGATGAGCAAACAGTACTAGGAGACAGGAGAAGAGCCATTCCTGCAGAGCAGGGGGAGAAAAAGGAAGCAAGTCAGCAGTTGTTCTACCACGGCCTGATCAGAGACAAACGAGTTAAAAACTCATAATTCTGTTGGGTTGCTTGGGCATTGTTTTTCCCTCTCTTCCAGTTTTTAAGTGTTTAAGTGTTTCGACTTTCTTTTGTCCTTTAATCTGTGTATTTTGAAATATGCACACCATCCCTCAAGACAGAGTTGTAGTGTCAATTCCAATTATAACTAATAATTTAAGTTTATTTACTTGAATGCAAGTGTTAAAGGCTGGATTGCTTCATGAATGGTCATGTTGACCCCTGAGTGAGAATGATAAAGAAATGTTCATTGGAATGAAATAGACAATCCGCCTCCATAATCAGGAATGAAGTGGTATATTTATTTTCTGCTGCCCAAATGCAAAAGAAGATAGCTCCAAAACATTGCTTCATGAAAAGAATTTTAAAAGCCTTTGTCATCATGATGGTGTTCTAGAATTGGAAATGTACTCCAAAACACTGCTTCCCGAAAAGACTTTTAAAAGCCTTTGTCATTGTGATAGCATTCTGGAATTGGAAATGTACCAGAATTGCAAATGCATTTGAAATCTGATAAGAACACAATTTATTGTTCAGTTATAGGGATCAAATCCAGGTCTTCTGCATTGCAAGTGGACTCTTTACTGTCTGAGCTACGAGCTGCTGCTGCTGCTGCTGCTAAATCGCTTCAGTTCTGTCCGACTGTGCGACCCCATAGACAGCAGCCCACCAGGCTCCCCCATCCCTGGGATTCTCCAGGCAAGAACACTGGAGTGGGTTGCCCTTGTGTTCTCCATGAGCTACAACGGAAGCCCATAATTCTAACACATGGCCTTTAAAAAAGGTATATATCTTATTCACCAGATGATCATCCTTTAACTCTTATGTTGGTTTGTTTTTACACCTGTATCTGTTTAGATAAATAAATTCACAGATATAATCCTTATACTAAAAGAGATAAAAAGACGTAAAACATCTCTATAGCGTAGACTCCAGCTTTTATACGTACATAATCCTTCCTGCACACAGGGATCTTTGAATACTTTGATCACTGCAAATTCACGCACTCCATGCATATTGGTTGGAAGAACACGTGCGCACTCGCAATGTTCAGAAAGTGAAATGTTAATACATCCTCTCTTGAAATATGGGTATTTTACAAGTGACTTTAAATTAGATTTTTCCGAATTTATTAAAGTTCCTACATGAATAGCATGCGATCATCCTTATGAAGCTTACTATAAGCAAGAGTTCAAATGCCATTTTCCTTTCCTCTTTGTTTTTCTGCTCATGGTTTCTTTCGAATCGACATCATCTCTGTCCATAGTACAATGGTGCAAGTGCTACAGTTTGTTCTTGGAGGTTTTATTTTTTTTGTTTTAATTTTGTATTACTTTTTGGATTAAGTTCTAATTACTTTCTGGATTAAGTAAATTTCTTTCACTTTCCTGCTGAATTTTTGTACTTATTCCTTTATGAGATTCAAATGAATTCAGATGTAATTGGTACCTCAGTAGGATAAATATTCAGGCTTTATTTTTATGGGAGTTTATTTTCATAACTTTATTTTTCATGGTGTTTCTGAGTATAAATTCTTAACAAAATTCTTCCAATAAGATGTGTCATAATGACATATTTGAAAGGAATCTCACTTGAAATAATAGCAAAACTCCGAATTTGAAAAAAAAAAATCCAGCCTGCTAATTAGAAATAGAATGTCTATGAAAGAGTAAAGAAAACAGATAGAGTGTTTGTACCCAAAAAAGTACTCTGTCATCTTTTAAATATGAGATGACATAGACTCTGAACCGTACCGACAAGGTCTCTCTTTTCATCCTCCATTTCTTAAGAAAATTCTTGCCAAGAAGCGCCCTCGTTTGCTGGCCCACGCTGAAGTGCCTCTTGCTCATCCTGACCTGTTTATTTTAAAAGGAGAAAGTAAAGGGAGAAAATGTGAGGGTTGGACATAGAAAACATTGAGCAACGCAGCCAGAGAGAAGCATCACAGCAGCTGCTCCCAGTTGCTCGAGAAGCAAAGGGAGCCAGGAGAGCTGAAGACCGCGCGGAGGGATGACGCCGCTCAGGGTGAGACGGAAGAAGACTCCCAACAAGTGTGCGCACGCGTGCTGCACGTTGACTCCTCATTAGACTGAGAAAATTAGAGAATGCAATAGAGCCAAGTGTTCAGTTCTTTAACAGGGATAAAGGAATGTTACTGCCAGCGGGAGAAGACCACACAGCCGTTCCAGCGACTCATCACCAGCTCATTGCTGCTTAGCAACATCCCGCTGTCAGTACTGCTCCTGGTGTGTATGCCAAGGAGATTCCCACACGTGTGCACGCGGGGACCTGTACCAGGATGCCCTTCATAATGTAGAGTATCGGGGTGCAATGTCATCAAGTTGGAATGGATACAGTTCATAGCATACCAGGTAGGATTCAGAGGCGGTAAATCAGTACCCACTGATCCATGAGGAGAGATTTTAAAACACAGTGCCAATTTAAAAACTGGAAAAGAAGGTTGAAAGTGATACCGCTACATCATTTATATTAATTAACGCATGCATGCTCAGTTGCTCCGTCCTATCTGACTCCTTTGCGCCCCCATGGACTATACCTCGCCAGGCTCCTCTGTCCTTGGGATTTGCCGGGAATACTGGAGTCAGTCGTCATTCCCTCCTCTAGGGGATCTTCCCGACCCAGAGACTGAACCTGCGTCTCCTACATTGGCAGGCGGGTTCTTTACCAATGAGCCACCTGGGAAGTCCGTATTAAGTAATACTTCGTGCAGTAGAGAACATCCAGGACAATGAAAAGGTGACCAATAGCCATCCAACATATATAACCAGCACCTACAACTCAACCCCCCCAAAAACAAACAACCCTATTAAAAGTGGGCAGAAGAGCTGAAGAGACATTTTTCCAATGAGGAGAGGCAGAGGCCCAAGAAAAGACGCTCAGTATCATATTGGTAATCATCGGGGAAAGGCAAGCCCAAACTGCAATGAGATATCACCTCACCATGGTCAGAATGCCGTTATCAGAAACACCACAAATTACAAATGTTGGTGGGGGTGTGGAGAAAAGGGAACCCTTGAACACTGTGCATGGGAACGTACATGGCTGCGGCCAATGAGGAGAGCCATGCTAAGGTTTCTTGCAAAACTAAAAACAGCACTACCATATGGCTGAGCAGTGCCACTCCGGGCATATATCTGAAAATAACAAAAACACCGATTTGAAAAGATGCACGCACCCCAATGTTCGGGCTTCCGCTGTGGCTCAGCTGGTAAGGAATCTGCTTGTAATGTGGGAGTCCTGGGTTGGGAAGATCCCCTGGAGAAGGGAAAGGCTACCAGCTCCAGGATTCCTGCCTGGAGAATTCCACCCACTGCGTAGTCCATGGGGTCGCAGAGCCGGACACGACTGGGCGACTTTCACTGTCCCTTCCCGGGTGTTGACAGCAGCATTATTTACAGTCGCCAGGGTGTGGAAGCAGCCCAGTGTCCACCAACAGAGACTGGCTAAAGAGGACGGAATATTACTCAGTTATGAAAAATGAAGTTTTTCCATTTGCAACAACATGGATGGACTTGGAGAGCGTTATGCTAAGTGAGATAGGCGGACAGAGAGAGACACATGCTGTGTGACGTCACATGCGTGTGGGATCTAAAAAGTATTACAAACTAGTGAATAAAACAGAAAAGACAGACTCTCACATACAGAGAACAAACTAGTGGTTGCCAGTGGGGAGAAAGGGGAGGGAGACACGGGGGGCGGGTAGGGGAAAGGGTGTCATGGGAGTGTATGGTTCACGTGTGTGAAACTTTTGAAAACTGTAAAGTACCTGATGCAAAGAGCTGCTGCTGCTGCTGCTGCGGCGGCGGCGCGTCAGTCGTGTCCGACTCTGTGCGACCCCGTAGACGGCAGCCCACCAGGCTCCTCTGTCCCTGGGATTCTCCAGGCAAGAACACTGGAGTGGGTTGCCATTTCCTTCTCCAATGCATGAAAGTGAAAAGTGAAAGTGAAGTCGCTCAGTCGTCTGACTCTTCGCGGCCCCATGGACTGTAGCCCACCAGGCTCCTCCGTCCATGGGATTTCCCAGGCAAGAGTACTGGAGTGGGGTGCCATTGCCTTCTCTGGATGCAAAGAGCTAACTCACTGGAAAAGACCCTGAAGCTGGGAAAAACTGAGGGCGGGAGGAGAAGGGGACAACAGATGATGAGATGGTTGGATGGCATCACCGACTCAATGGACATGAGTTTGAGCAAGCTCCGGGAGATGGTGAAGGACAGGGAGGCCTGGCGTGCTGCAGTCCATGGGATCACAAGAGTCAGACATGACTGAGTGGCTGAACAACAACAACCATTGAATTTAAAGAATCTTTCATTCACTTAGAAGAGGGGTGGGAGTGGAGGTAGCACATGAAACAGGAGTTTTAAACTCAGGAAAATAAATGATCAAAACAGCCAGGAGCTTTGTTTGAAACAATCATTCAATCATTCAGCTGAAACAATGAGCGAGTGGAAGTAGTTTGAATATAAGAGATTGGGAAGGAAATAATACTAACTACATTTAATGATGTTATTTTTATGTTCCAGGTAGCGCCAAGTGTTTTATTAAAATTAGTTCAACCCTTCCAATAAATCTTTGGGATATTATTCTCCCCATTCCACAGATGAGGAAACTGAGGCACAAACACAGGTCCACAGGCCAGGGATTTACCCCAGGTTGCCAAGTTCTGGAGACCTCGCTACGAAGCAATGCGCCTGGGGCACTGGAGGGTAAAGGCAGCAGCCTGTCGTAAGGTTGGCAGCCAACTGACTTCAAATCAGGGAGATAAGCTTGGGTCATCAGGGCACACCCAGCGTCACCACAAGGGTCCTTAGACGTGCAAAAGGGAGGCAGAAGAGGAGGTCAGAGTGAAGCGATGCGGTGAGTGTCCTCAGTCACTCTGTCGTGTCCGACTCTTTGCAAACCCATAGACTGTAGCCCACCAGGCTCCTCTGTCAATGGAATTTTCCAGGCTAGAATACTGCAGTGGATTGCCATTTCTTCCTCCAGGGGATCTTCCCCACCCAGGGATCGAACACACATCTCTTGCATCTCCTGCATTGGCAGGCAGATTCTTTACCACTGCGCCAGCTGGGATATCCCTAAAGTGCTGTTTCAAGGACTCAGTCTGTTGTTTGCTTCTGAGATGGAGAAAGAAGGGCGTGAGCCAGGGACACAGATGCGTCTAGAAGCCAAGAAAGATAAGAAAACAGAATTCTCTCCTACATCCTCCACAAAGGAACACAGCCTTGCCAACACCTTGATTTTGGTCCAGTGACACCCAGGTCCCACTTCCTACCTCCCGAGCTGTGCAGTGATACATCTCTCTGTGTGTTAAGCCATTAAGTGTGTGGCCATTTGTTTATAGCAGCGATAAAAAAACTAACCCCAGGAGCAGAAGAGGAGTCTGAGAACATGGAGTCAGGGAGTAAGACGGAAGAGATCCTAAAGTCGGTCGGTCTAGAACGAGGGCCTCGGGACACACAGAGAAGGTGACTGGGGATTCCGTCTGGGCTGTACCTTGTTGGGGGAACACAAGAGGGCATGGATTCAGGTTTAGAACCTGTCCAGGAAGGAAGGAAGGATTTAGAAGCTATGTGGATGAGTTCCTGATTATAACGTCAGCATCAGAGCAGACTGTGACTGAAACCAAACCGAAATATTTCCAGGGCTTCTCTGGTGCCCCGGGCGTACGAACCTGCTTTGCAATGCAAGGCACGCTGGTTCACACCCTGGTCTGGGAAGATCCCGCTTGTGCAGAGCCACTGAGCCTGTGGGTCTGAGCCTGTGTCTAGAGCCTGCAAGCTGCAAACACTGAAGCCCGAGGGCCCTGGAGCCCGTGATCGACGCCAGCAGACGCCAGCAGACAGCAGGGTGATGAGAAGCCCCTGGCTGCAGCTCGATAGAAGCCTGCACGGCAATAAGGACCCGGTGCACCAGGAAAAACAAAAAGGAAAAAATATACACGGATATGAAACATTCTTGGTTAGGAAACCAGCGGTGCCGTAGACTGGGGTGTCTGGAAGGGTTAACACTGGGGCCTCCTCTACTTTCCTGCTGTGGATGAATGTGTGTGCTGGAGAACATTTTAAAGAATGATGAACATGATCTAGTCGTGACTGGCGTTTTTAACTGTTAAGGCTGATTTTTTTTTCCCCACGGCATGTCCTGGTCAGAAATAAAAATACTATTCACTGTAGTTACACAAAACATCTATTTAGCTTAAATTGCTCTGAGTAGGAGCCTGTGTGATCTAATAATAACTTGGCTATAAAAGCCAGTCATTTCCTATTCAGACAGAATTCCCAGTATTCAGAGAATAAACATGTTACACAACAAATTTCGCAAAAATTTAGAATGATAAACAAGGTCGATGAAAATATAACCTTCAGGTTTCTTGATGAAGCCATTTAAATCATTTAAATACTCAGAACCTTAGGTCTCTGGTTAAAAAAAAAACTAATACTCAGAAAATCATGTATCCCCCCAATGCATATAAAGCCTCTGGCAGCAAAATTGAAAATGAACAAAAAAGAATAAGTAATTCTTACAGTTTGAGAAATATAGCTCATCCTTGTAAAGAGGCAACATTAAGTCTCATTCCTTTCAGCTTATCCAATAGTCTCTTAGACAAAACATGCTATTTGTCCAAACATGCTTTAGTCATAGGGTAAAAATTTAAATAAATATTGGTTCTCCAAGTGGTTATTTACAATACAATATGAAATACTCAGATAATTTGAAAAATCAAAATGACTTGCTAACAACATCCTGCATCTCACAGTTTTCATCCAAGTGTTTGGCATTCCCTGTTTGAAGTCACACGTTATATTTTCATTTGCAAAACCACATTTTCAGAGGTTAACTTACTCTCAGGAAAGCTGGAGCAAGACTCCAGAAACAGTTCATCCACGGGTCTCCGCGGGTCCTGGAGAACAATTCACATTCCTTTTGGGTCACTACTACATCAACGCTTTTAATTTCATGTTTATTGTGAATAGTTCCGTGTAGAACGGTTTCTGAAAAGGACTATGGTCTTAATTCAGCCAGACTGCCAAAACTCTGCTGACATCACGTGGCGACTTCTTTACAGTTTCCTGTTTCTTTGTCTCCCCGCCAGCTCCTCAGCAGGGAGTTCGTGGCTGCAGATGGCTGGCTGGACCCAGCGAGCGTCAGTACTATCAAATCAAAGAGAAGCTAGTCTTTTCCAATTCGCTTTTCTACGCAAGGCCCTCATGGGAGAGCTGACTCCCAACACAGTCTTTTAAAGAAACATAAGTAAAGAAACAGTTCGGAACAGAGCAGAGACAAGTAAAAAAGAAAAAAAAAAAAAAAAAAATGACATGGAGAAGGGAACGGCACCCCACTCCAGTATTTTTGGGAGAATCCCATGGCCAGAGAAGCCTGGCAGGCTACTGTCCATGGGGTCGCAAAGAGCTGGGCACGGCTGAGCAGCTCACACACACACACACACACACTGTGCTGAGCCCGGGGGATGCCTGTGAGAAGCACTCAGGTACCCATTCGAAAAAAAAAAAAAAAAAGACAAATACAGAAACGGGCCAGAAAGCAACTCAAAAGTCTCCACTGAAATTTAGTTCTTAAAATCTGGATATAGAAGTATGGCGAAGAAGAATGTAATTTTTTTAAGGGAACAAAATGAACTGAATTTTCATCTTCATCTGAGTTGTGTTGCATGCAAGCTACCTGCGGCATCTTTCTTGCAGTGGGGAATACGAGAGTCCTTAGAGCAACGTCACCTAAAAGCACCTGCCCTCCCAAGAGCTACGAGCTTCTTGTTTCTGCAAAAGTGCCGGAAGGCAGACTTTCTCTGTAAAGCGGCTTTACTTTCTCTGTAAGCAGCCGGTGGTTTTTAGGACATCTTGTTTTTCATATTATTGAAGAAACATTTTTAACAGGTAAGAGCTGCCGTTCTATCTTTTTTTGAGCATTTCAGGTAAATCAAAGATGAGGCAATTCTAAAAAAAAGTGAGAAAGTTGCTCATGAAATTACATGAAATTGTAATTTCATGAAAGTATAATTCGTGGAGAAGAAAGGTGAGTAGGGGCCAGCGTGTCTCTGCTCACTGTGTGGGTCTGTTGCGTTCCCCTGTGCTGTAACTGCTTCCTGAAAACGCCCGTGAGGGTATATGCTGTGCGGGCAATTCTCAAACCAAGTAGGCTCATCCGTTTCCTACGGGCTGTGATAATCACATGAGATCTTCCTCATTCACCTCCCATTCTCTCATATTTATTCTCTTGCAAATTGTACGAGTCCAGAAATGGCTAGGCTAGCAAAATAGAGGCAGATTGAACTCACTAATGCCTACGACTGCCAAACAAAGACAGGCTCTGATTGTTGCTGTACGGCTGCTGTCTTCTGCAGAAGATACAAAATTATCAGACTTAATAACACCTGCCAGAGAATATAATGTGGACATTTTGTTTTCAGATGAACTTTGTATCTAGGAGAGAGATTATGTCTTCTGACCCCAGTTGGCTTCTGGACTGGGTTCTTTCAACACGCTGGCCTCTTCTTTGACCATGTGGTAATCTTTATAGTGTCGTAACACAGCAAGCACACCCTCATTAATCCTCTTTTTCAACATTTTCTTGGTCAAGTCATGTCTGCACTCTTCTAAATAAGCTTTGGTTTCCGCTTCCCAATTAAAAAACAACTGTCCTGTTGGGATTTCAGAAGTGGAATAGCACTAATTTTGTAGTGTAATGTCCTTATGAAGCAATCACATATGGTATTTATTATGTGCAAGGCACAGTGAAATATTGCCACACTGAATAAACATAAGAATCTCACGAGGTGGGCATTATCATGCACGTGCCTGCTCAGTTGTGTCTGACTCTTTTGAGACGCTTTGGATTGTAACCCACCAGGCTCCTCTGTCCGTGGGATTCTCCAGGCAAGAACACTGAAGTGGTTGCCATGCTCTCCTCCAGGGGATCTTCCTGACCCAGGGATGGAACCCAGGGCTGTGTCTCCTGCACTGGAGGGCAGATTCTTCACCTCTGAGCCAACTGGATGTCAGGATCAGCCCAACAACGAACCGACCCGAGAGAGCGGTGGCACAGAAGAATTAAGGAAAAGAAGACTCAGAAATACAGTGGGGGTCGGAGGGCTGATGCCACTCGAAGGCAAAACCCAGATCCTGATCCACACGTGTCTTTTATTGTTAACTTCTACTTCCTTGTTCGTGCTCTAGAGATATCTGTTCTTTACAATCTCAGATCGGGGATAAAGACATACAATGCACAGTCCTCAATGCCAAACCTTTAGGCCTTTCAGGACTGTTTAGCTTTTTGGCTAGTGATGCCCTTTCTCAGCAACTCTCTCAAGGCTCTGGTTACGGGAACAGTCACTGATGGTTTTCCATCAGTCACATCAGTACTTCAACATCTTGTTTTCAAGATGTCTTTCCACAACGTACTTTTTACTGCTCCCAGCCCTTCGCCTGGGGCTGATGAGAAAGTCATTCTTATTTTTCAAAGAAGCCCCGTTAATTATAGCACAGGGCTGTGCAGAGCTTATCCCCTTCACTGGAAAGTCCAATCACTCCTATTTCACAGATGAGTAAAGTGAGTCCCTGAGCTTAAATAACTTGCACAAAATCAAACAGCTGGCGAGCAACAGAACCTGGGTTAAACCCCGCCTTCAGCCTGGGAGCTCAGATGACAAGTGCCGTGTCATGAGCCCAACGTATGTCTCTCTTCCCTCCGCCGAGTCTCAGGGAGGTGCGTGCGTTTTATGGTTCTCCTTGACTTTGCCTCCTGTGTTTTGCAGCAGTATTCTCCAGGGCTGGACGTCAGATGCTGTCTTTTGCATGGAGCTAACGCCTCCTCCTGGACACTCTCCTGGCGATTTGTGCAGAGTACCTGGGGCCGTGGGACTTGTGTGCAGCCCTCAAAACCGCGCCAGGTCAAAGTGTAAGGACCTGATCTGCCAAGAGAGCACGCAGCAGCCCAGAGCCTGACAGAAAGAGGCGGGGACGCTGCTCTTTTCCAGAGTCTTCCCTGCTCTGGCCCTTCACCTTTCCTGACCTAGCTGCACTGCCTACATTTGGGTTTTGGTAGATACTCTCCCAAAATTTCCTTGTTTCTTAAAAATATAATATTTTGCTTGGTCCTGCTTTATGAACTTTTTTTTTTGTCTTGCCACACCCTTTGTATGACATATTACCATCTTCCAATCTTATTTGTGGTCCCATTTCTTGGGCGTCTTTTAGCCTCTCTCCATGATCTGCCCGGGCTTCCCAGGTGGCTCAGAGGTAAAGACCCTGCCTGCCAATTCAAGAAACACAAGAGACGCAGGTGAATCCCCTCGGTTGGGACAATTCCCTGGAGAAAGGAATGGCTACCCACTCCAGTATTCTTGCCTAGACAATCCCATGGACAGAGGAGCTTGGCGGGCTACCGTCCATGGAGTAGCAAGAGTCAGACACGACTTAGTGACTAAACAACATGATCTGCCTCTGGGATGTCTCATGGAGCAGAATAATTTTATTTTTCTTTCACCTCTTCTGCAAATCTTTTACTTTCCACAAGGAATGTATGTCGTAGGATCAGCAGTCCGCCTCACCCAGCTGTTTGATGGGACAGTGTCTAAATTAAGCTTGCCTGTGGTTTTCCACTTCCCCACTCCTACACAGATTGTTTTCCCTCTGTTCCTCTCCTTGCTCTTGTTTTCTCTTCGTCTGGAAAGTTCTGAGTGAGAACCTCCCGGTATGTTGTTCTACTGGTGCTCACCTTTTAACGTTGGCCGATGTATCTAAGCCTACGCTCTTTGGGAGATGTTAACACTCAGCGTCTCCACCCGTCTTCCCTCCACGGCCTGAGCTGGACACCGTGCTCCCTTCCTGCCCCCGAGGACGTCCTTCAGCACATTTGACCTTGAAACCTTAGCCCTGCTTCTTACGGGCTGTGCAGTGCTGGCAAGTGATTTTCTCTGGAAACTTCACTTTTCTCACCTGTAAGTGTCAGAGAACACAACAGCATCCAATGGGGTCATACAGAATTTTTAAATTTAGGGTTTGTTGGGCAGGGTAGTAAAGGAGGAATATGTGATCACTTATGTGTGGAATCTAAAAAATAAATGACTGAGTAAAACAAATCAGAAACAGACTCACAGATATAGAGAGCAAACTAGCGGTCACCAGCGGGGTGAGGGGAGTAGGGAAGGAAGAGGGGTCAAGAGCACAAGCCACTGTGTGAACAAGTGAGCTGCGAGGACACGCTACACAGCCCAGGGAAGGGCCACGCTTTGCAATAACTTTAAAGGAACTATAATCTGTAAAAAGTTTGAATCACTACATTATATACGTGACACTAATATTATGCATCAGCTGTAAGGAAGTAAAAGTCGCTCAGTCGTGTCCGACTCTTTGCGACCCCATGAACTATACAGTCCGTGGAACTCTCCAGGCCACAATCCTGGAGTGGGTAGCCTTTCCCTTCTCCAGGGGATCTTCCCAAGCCAGGGATCGAACCCAGGCCTCCTGCATTGCAGGCGGATTCGTTACCAGCTAAGCTACAAGGGAAGCCCAAGAACACTGGAGTGGGTAGCTTTTCCCTATTCCAGATCTTCCCGACCCAGGAATTGAAAGGGGTCTCCTGCATTGAAGGCAAATTTTTTTTACCAACTGAGCTATCAGAGAAGCCCCATGTATCAACTATACTTCCATTAAAAAAAAGTCAAAGAACTTGTATCTGTTTTTAAGCTCTAGGAAATTTTCAGCTAATACATGGGTCAAATATGGCCTGCCTTCTAGTCAATTTTTTTTACTGGAAGTTTACTAGGTTTTTGAGATATATTTTCCCTGTCTTACCTTTTGCCTAACTACCATCTTGAAATTGGAAGCAATCTGTTTCACACCACACATAAACAACCTTTCCACTACACAATTTTAAATTTATTTTATTTTTTGTTTATAAAATCTGTGTCTTTGTTATTCATTTTTATCGAAGTATAGTTGCTTTACAATGTTGTGAGAGTCTCCATGGTACAGCAAAGAGAGTTAGTTATACATATACATACAACTCCTCTTTTTGGATTTCCTTCCCATTTAGGTCACCACAGAGCCCTGAGTACCGGTTCCCTGTGCTATTCAGCAGGCTCCCCTGTCCGTGGGATTCTCCAGGCAAGAACACTGGGGTGGGTTGCCGTGCCCTCCTCCAGGAGATCTTCCTGACCCAGGGATTGAATCCGCGTCTCTTGTGTCTCTTGCATTGGCAGGTGAGTTCTTTACCACTAGCACCAACTGGGAAGTTGTTTTAAAATTATATATACTGCTAATTGTTACATATGACATGAGCTTAAATAATATCAACAGAGAATGATCAAGCTGGAGGCTTCAAGGGCCCTCTGAATGGCAGAGGAGTTTCCACCTCATGGTTGTATTAACCTCTTCATCGACATTTCCCAGCTCCTGCTCCTTAGAAAGTTCTAAGAACACCTGAATGGGAGGCAAAGAAGAAGGAAAAACAATAAGCAAGCTGTTGATTGGCCTCAAAAGAAACAGGCAATATACACGGGACTTTTGCGTGAAATTTACAGGAAGGACGCCAGACCACACGGGATGACTCACCTTTCCCAAGGTGCACTGAGAGAGGCTGTATTCTTCCAGGTTAAAGTTACGTTTCACTGAAAGAAAAAATAGACTGGTAGTAGATGTTTACAATTTATTTATTACCAACCATCTAAGTCACCTAAAATAAAAGTGCCAGTAATGAGTATAAATGGAACACAGAACGGAATGAACAAATGTTTGGTGAAAGAATGAAGTGAGAAGTCATAGTATCGGTATAAACGCATATTAAACTCATCTTGACATTAGAATTTCCTCACATTACTTACTGATAATATGGTTTATTACTGGGTTGGCCACAAAGTTCTTTCATAACATCTTATGGAAAAACTCAAACAAACTTCATAGCCAATCTATTAGTACGTGTATCTTGGGGAGACAGCTAAGTTCCTTGAGGGACTGAGGAACTCAGCGATACATTCTTACACAGAGGAAGGTTGCAATTCCATCTCATTCCCTTTAAAAAGATCTCAAAGTCCTGCATCACTGTGCTACAGCCAGTTCCTCTCCAGGCCCGTCTCTCTACTGGGCCTCCCCACCAGAAAATCTGCGTGAGACCGGCCATCAGATGCACTCCACACATACTCACGGGTGCACGGTTCACCGTTTACACACTCAGGATCCTCTATGCATGAGCCACCCCTGGGTGCCAGGGACGGAGCAGGAGAGATCAGGCAAAGCCTAAACCTCTGCCTTCATGCCGTCTGCGTTCTAAAGAAGCACTTACACGTGTAATAAAGTTAACTGTAGCTCCTCTGGAGAAAAGATACATCTAGCAAATAAGAGATGTTTCCAGGATGGTTTTAAGGAAGGTCACAGTAATAAGGTGATAATTGAGCATAAACCTAAGAGAAGTGAGGAACAGCCTGGACATTTAAGAAGCAGAATTCCGGGAAGAAGGATCAGAGTGTGCAGCCCTGTGCAGGGGCAGGCGGCTGTGTCTGGTGTGTTAGAAAGAGCAAGAAAGCAAGCCGGAGAGCTCTTCCGTCTCAGACATGAGGAGTCGGGCACTGTTCTAGGCTCTTCCAGATGAGGTTACTCAGTCCTCTAAGTAATCCTGCCAAGTGGCCACTGACACCACCTTTCACTTAGAGACGAGCCATCTAGACACACAGGGGTTATGTAGCTTTACCAACGTCTCCTAGCTTGCAGCTTGTTCTAAAAATAGAACTACTCTGTGATCTAGAAATCCCACTCCTGGATATACAGCTAAAGAAAATGAAAACACCAATTCAAGAAGGTTCACATACTCCAATGTTCAAAAATAGCGTTGTCTACAATAGCTAACATTTGGAAGCCAACTAAGTGCCCATCTACAGACGAATGGATAAAGAACGTGTGCTGTGTATATATGTATCTCACATAAAGTAAAAACTACAAGGATGTACTGTACAGCACAGGGAATACAGCCAGCATTTTATACTAATTTTAAATGGAGTATAATCTACAAAAACTTTGAACCACTACTTTGTATGCCTGAAACAAATAGTGTAAATCAGCTGTACATCAATTGAAAAATGAACATAATTAAGGTAAGAACTAATTCTTCAAAGGTTTTATTTAAAAATGGCCACGCTTACCTGTCTCTAACTTGTGAAAGGCCTGAGAGAGGGGCTGAACGTCCTGCACAGGCAGCCTGTAAGCCGAGGACGAGGAGTACCTGGAGACAGAGACACGGTCACACTTCATCTTGAGTTTCAAGGGGGAAAAAGACCATCAAAATAAATGCTGATGTTAAAAGTTAGTAAATATATTTTATTATTTTAAAAAATTTATTAACAGATAAAATGAATACAAACTAACATTTGGCTTCAATATGAAACAATAAGATAAATTTCAATAGATATTTCTTGCAGTGGCTTTGTTGGCTGGCAGTTGGAGATAATTCTCCTGGAAATGATCCAGTCTAATCACATTTATGCTCTAATACTTCAGCCATCTGACGCAAAGAGCTGACTCATTGGAAAAGACCCTGATGCTGGGAAAGACGGAGGGCAGGACAAGAGGGCGACAGAGGATGAGATGGTTGGATGGCATCACCGACTCGATGGACACGAATTTGAGCAAGCTCCAGGAAATACTGAAGGACAGGGGAGTCTGGCTTGCTGCAGCCCACGGGGTTTCAAAGAGTCAGACACCGTTTAGCAACTGAGCAACACAACGCTCAGTTTAGTTTATTCAAACCTATTTCTCATGGAACATAGGCATTCTGAATGAATCCCTCTGATGAGTTTGAATAATTTAGAACTAATCCCAACATTTCATCCCTGTAACCAGAAAGCGAAGGCAAGAGACATGGTTGAGAGTGAGGGTCATAACAGTGAGGGATTGAGACGGCTTTACACTTAAAAAAAAAAAAAGCACAACGTGAGAGTTGTGAGTTGTTTGATTTGGGGCAGAATGAGGACTGTAGCCTGAGAGACAGCGCCTGAGATCGCTGAGACACTGCTCCCAAGAGGCCGCGGGGCAAGGCCAGTATGGAGGTGATTCTGGTGGAGGGGGGTATGTGTAATTGGGCACGTGTTTCTTTGCCGAGGATTCTGCTGGTCTCGTGACAGTTGCTACTGACCATGAGGAGCCATCGTCGCCATGAAGGAGGTTGGTGCTTTTCTAGATGTGGGGGGTGCAAGAGTTGGGCTCGTAAAATGGGCTCCTGAGAACATCTAACCATCTGAGGCCCGGAGCTGTTTCCCAGGGGCACAGACGCCTCATGCCTGCCCTCCCCCCGGAACGCTCTCAGGGGCGTTGGAGGTCCGCAGCTGCAGCAGCAATCCTTGTAGAGGGAGGCAGCCCGATGGCTTGTGCCAACCTGCAGTTGACCCAGCTTGAAGGAGAGAAAGTGCTGGGGCTGATTTCTGCCCCGGTCCCCTTGTCCCACCTCTGCTGAGACCTCAGGCCCCACGCATGGCTCGTTCTCGACAGATTGTGAAGCCCCCGGCTGCCCCGAAGCCGCTCAGACCCTGGTCTCCACCCAGCTTGGCTCTCCTGCCTCTCCATCTACATCAAAGCCGTGGCTTGAGGGTCTGGGAATGGGACTGAGTCCGTGTCCCTGCACCCAGCTAGATAATTCTGTTACTTTGTACTGGGTGTTACACCTGCTTCTTCCATGGCTTCTCCCCACAAGGAATTTCAAATTCAGCTCCTGCTCCAGCTCCCTGCCCTCCCCTTAAAAAACCACACCCCTCTGCCTCTATGCTCACAGACACACTCCCTTCCGTTCTTCATTGTGAGGCAGGAAAACCCCACTAAAGGCACACGCTTTGATGGTCCCAATTGCTGTTTCCGATGGGGCTGGTTCACTCTAAACACTTGCATCTTTAAAATGGTAAATATTTACGTCTTTTAAATATTTACAGGGAAGACTGGGGAAGGTGTCCCAGGCTGGCTGTGCTTCTGTGCAGATTCAGGTCATCAGAACTTCCTCTCCGGTTTTTCCAAGTCCCGCTCCAGACCTGGGGACCAGCCTTGGGTGGCCGCGGAGGCCCAGGCCGGTATCCCCAGGCCTCCCTGGGGGGACACATCTTCCTGGGGACTCTCACAAATCTCCTATGATCGGGAAGACTTAAATCTGTTTCTGAGGTCCCTCCCTTGATGCTGAAGTCTAATCGCCCTGAAGTGCTTGCAGAGCAGAGAAGGAACTGCGGATGGAAAAAGCCAACCTGCTCCTCCACAACCAAGAGTGGCTTCACCTTTCCTGCGGGGCCGCCCGAGGGAACAGCCTCAGGACCTCCGTGTGGACCGACATCCCCTGGGAAGCCTCCTTCAGTTTCAGTTCCAGAATGTAATCCTTGCCGAGGCTGTTTTTCAGGTGTTGGATGGAGCCGATGCATCTGCGAACAAGAAGGAAGACACGCTGGGAAAATCTCACCCCTGGGATTTTGTCCTGTTATTCTTAAATTTCAGATGTAGGGAAAGGGGTCCCTGAGGGAGGGGGGAAGAGTGTCAGCTGGTTACAGTGGTTTTGCCCTTTTCATGTCGTTGCTGTGTTAGTTGCTAAGTTGTGTCCAGGTCTTCGTGAGCCCAGGGACTGTAGTCCGCCAGGCTCCTCTGTTCATGGGATTCTCCAGGCAAGAATACTGGAGCAGGTTGCCATTTCCTTCTCCAGGGGATGGTCCAGAACCAGGGATCCAACCTGCATCTCGGATTCTTTACCGCTGAGCCACTGGGAAGCTTAGCCCTTTCACAGCAAGTCTCGTTTAGAATTCCAGGGCAGGCTTGGCCGGCACCCACCTCAGCCTCCCGGACACCATGATGGCCACGCGGTCGCACACGGCCTCCGCCTCGGCCATGGAGTGGGTGGTCAGCAGGGCGCCCCTCGCCGTGTTTCTAACGGCTCTCTGGACCGTCTGCCTGAAGGAGCCCCAACAGTAACGCCGTATTTTAAAAGGGTGAGAAAAAAGAGAGACGGAAGGGAAATTTTATGGATAAAATACAATTCATCAATCATATTTAAATCCTAAATTTAAAAAAACAAACAGGAAAATGTGATTACTTAGAAGGTTTTGGTAAAAGTTTTTAGGTGTTTTTAGGTGTGTTAATGGCATTCTGGTTAAGTTAAAAGAAAGAAAATTTCATTTCTTTAGCAGAAGTTAATCGAAATGTTTATAAACGAAGGATATGCTGCCTAGTATTTGCTTCAAAATAATTGGAAAGCAGCAAAAGGAAGTGGGTAGAGGCAAAGACGAAGAAAGATTGGCCTTACATGGAGAACATTTGGCTTACTAGAGTCATAGATGATTCTCTTTCCATTTGTATAAAATTTCCATAACAAAGTTCTTTTAAAAAGTTGGGAAAATACTGGACAGACACAAATATGAAAGTGGGTTGGAGGATTTTATAACTCCAAATATAAAGTCCTCGATAGGAACATAAGAAGAATTTAAAAACTATTAAATGAAAATCTATATCAACAAATTTAACAGGTTAGGTAAAGGCAGCGGAGGACGGGGGTCGAAGCAAAGGAGGAAAATGTATTAGCAAGCTAACAGTTTCTAAGGAAAAAGTTACAGACATCTCAATAACTGGCAAAATTAATCTACATTCCAAATCGCAAGACCTAAAACACCAGCAAGATCCTGAGAGGTTCTCTAACTCCACTCGAACGCCGCTTGAAGCTGGTGCCCTATGAGGGGATGTGCTGCTCAGTTGCTAGGTCGTGTCCGACTCCTGCTCAGTTGCTAGGTCGTGTCCGACTCATTGCAACCACACGGACTGCAGCCCGCCAGGCTCCTCTGTCCATGGATTCTCCAGGCAAGAATACTGCAGTGGGTTATCGTGCCCTCCTCCAGGGGATCTTCCCGACCCAGGGACCGAACCCCTGTCTCCTACATCAGCAGGCGGGTTCTTTACTGCTGAGCCACCAGGGAAGCCTCTGAGAGAATCTACTCGTTAAACACTGGTTTCCCTGGTACTGTGAGTTGTCTCCGCTCAGCTAGCGGGTCAGTGGATCTGCTTCTCCAAGGTCAGCTTAAAAACGCTCCTTTCACGGAAGGCCCCTCCTCCTGGCCCTGCGGGGGCTGCTCACCACAGCTGCTTCTGCTCCGCGGGGTCCAAGCCTGTGGACGGCTCATCCAGAAGCAGGATGGGTGGGTCTCCCAGGAGGCTCAGCACAAAACACAGCTGCAAGGCAGAGACACGGGCTGTTCCTGCCGCCGCCCGCCACCCACGGAGGAAGCCCGCGGGACACACGCACCTTTCTGGCGGCCCCTCCCGATAACTTCTGCACGGGAACGTCCAGCTGTTCGTGCAGCCTGAAGGCGTCCACCAGCCTGGTGGGAAACAGGGCCAGACGGCGAGATCAGGAGAGGACGTGGGGAGAAGGACGACCAGACGCAGGGGTGACGGCCCTGGGGTCCTCCTCGGACCATCACTCTCAGAACTGACCGTCGACGCAACGCTGCAGAGCAATTCTCCCCCAATTAAAAAAAAATTTAAAAATCTACTCTGAACATGAAAGATTTACATCTCATAAAAAATTGTAAAACTAACCTGAATTCTCATGAAATAGACGATTATTCATTCACTTAACATTTTTTCAATTTATTCTGTTGAAGTGTAGCTGGTTTACAATGTTGCATTAATTTCTGCCGTACAGCGAAGTGAATCAGCTATGCCTGTCACATTCCTTTTCCCGTTCTTTTCCCTCTGGTCTAAGCCAGGATACTGAACAGAGTTCCCCGTGCTGCACAGTAGGACTCTGCTACTCATCATTCTATGTGTGAGAGCTTGCACCGCCAAGCCCAGACTCTCTCGCCATCCCTCCCCATCTCGGGCTCCCGGGGAAACACACGTCTGTCCTGTGCATCTGCTCCTGTTTCTTCGGTAAGTTCGTCTGTGCCCCAGTTTAGATTACGTGTAAGTGGTGCCCTCTGTATCACTGGACGCTGACAGCTATTCTACGCTGTTAACTTTTAAAGGTCCCCCGGCCGGGGGTGCAGGGTTTGGCCCCTGGCCCCCATCCCCACTCAACCCCTGCTGCTCCCGGAAGATGGAGATGTCCCCCTACTCCCCACTCCTTGTCAGCGACAGCACAGAGGAGCCTCATGGGCGCACATTACCGTGAGATGGCCATGTGGGCGTCCGCTCGCCGCAGCCCTTTCACGGCAGCAAACACCTCCAGATGCTCGCGCGTGGTCAGGCTGGGCCACAGCACGTTCTCCTGGGGACAGTAGCCCAGGAACCGGATGCTGATGTCCCCCTGCTGATCCGGATCCGAACCGTACCCCGTCAGCTCCACCTGAGAAAGTGTGCTGGTTTCAGAAACGTGCAAGCCCGTCTTCAGCCACGTGATTCCTCAAGAAACTGACTTGTGACTAATGAATGCCTCGAGTTTTTGAACATGGAAGAAATATTACAGCAGTTACCCTGTATATTTATTACAGAAAACTACTTAAACTACTCACAGTACAGCCTCACAAGGACATCACCTCTACTATAGCACGTCTATTTGGGGAACGGAAACCTCATCTTCATTTGCGCTACCTCTCCAGCTGTTGGCGTCATCATCCCAGATATCATTCTAACAGATGAACTTTTACCAGCGCCATTAGGTCCCAGCAACCCCAAAATTTCTCCTGAAAGAGAGGCACCCGCCATCAGTATTGAAGTAAAACAATAACATAGATCTGCTTCTTCAGCAACTTTCTGAGATACATGTTCATCTCCATTGCCATTTTGAAATTTATATATGTAATTTGTGTTGCCAAAACATGTGCTTTAGCCCCTATAATTATATAAAACATTTTGGAAAAAAAGCTTAGAGACTGACATTTGCTGTCCATACTTGGGTCTTTTTTCAGATTACTCTTCCAGTGGGAAAAGGTGCCCATAATTTTTTATAGGGCAGACGGCTGGCCTGCTGAGGACCTAAGCAATTCCTAAACCCGGGAGTCAGGCGCCTTTCCTCCGTCGCAAACTCCACCACCTGTGCCTGAGTCATTATCATCTTTCATCGGAGATGGTACGATGATATGAAAGCCTCTTAACTTGTCCACTACCCAAATTCATGGACAAATAATAGCCAGGGTGAAACATTTTTCAAAGTATCAATTAAATGGTGACAAAAACCCACTGGAGGCATTCTGCTCAACTGGCCTGAAATCTAAACTCTGCTGTGGTTCACACTGGACCCCGTGGGCCCTGCTTGCCTCTGAGAGCATCCCTTCCGTTCACAGAGCATCTGCTGGCCTCTCTGAGCGCCTCACCCACTCCAAAGGCATGCCTGGGTCTGAACCCTCGCTGTTTCCTCCATCTGGGATGCTCTTATCTCTGCACGCTAACATTGCTGGTACCTTCTTATCGCCTAGTGCTGAGCTGTGCCAAGTTGCTTCAGTCGTGTCTGACTCTCTGTGACCCCAGGGACTGCAGCCTGCCAGGCTCCTCTGTCCATGGGTTTTTCCAGGCAAGAATATTGGAGTGGGTTGCCATGCCCTCCTCCAGGAGAATCTTCCTGACCCAGGGACTGAATCCAAGTCTCTTATGTCTCCTGTATTGGCAGGTGGGTTCTTTACCACTACACCAACTTGAAGCCTGCTATCGCCTGGATTTTGGCTTAACTGTCTCTGCTCAAGAAAAGTCTTCCCTAACCCTAAGCTTCCCACTAAAGAATCCACCTGCAGTGCATGAGACCTGGGTTCAATCCACGTGTTGGGAGGATCCCCTGGAGAAGGGAATGGCAACCCTCTCCAGTATTCTTGCCTGGAGAATCCATGGACAGAGGAGCCTGGTGGGCCACAGTCCATGGGGTCACAAAGAGTCAGACACGACTGAGCAACTGAGGCTTTCAGACTCCAACCCTAAGTGAATGTGGCCCCGAGTCACTCAGGTCATTTCACAGATTTGAATGTTCCCCACAGAACCGGCCAGTGTGACATCTGAAACCTCTCTTGATAAGTCATTTCTGTTTACTGACCCCTCCGGGGATGTAAAAGCTATGAGGTCATGCATTTGTCTATTTGTTTCATAATTATATTTCCTGATTCTTAAACAGCCCCTGGCACACTCAAAAAAACATATGTTGAATGAGTGAATGAATGCTTCAGCGAGTACAACGGTGTTGATAACCTCGATGTTCAGTGGGTATTTCTAAAAATAATGACAAATTTAAGCAGTGACTGTTCCAGACCTTTTTTAACACAGAAGGAGACATTTCGCACTGCGGTCTTCTTCCTCCTTCTTGAAAAGCACCGTTTCTTCTGGCCTGCATACTCTTTGTGAAGACAGCTAGCAATTATGACTGGTTTCTGGAACAGAGAACAGAGTGATTTTCCTCTTAAGCAGCAGTCACTTTTCATTTCTATGCTCTGCCTCCTGGAACCTCTCTTGCCCCCCATCATGAACCAATCCATATTTGCGTCAAGGGCAATCCACATTGCTTGTCTCAGATGTAACATGCTGGTGGATGTTGACAATACTTCTTGCTAAAAGCAGATGAATGAATAAAGAATATATATGTGTTACTCAGTCATAAAAAGAGTGAAATCAGGTCATTTGCAGCAACATGGATGAACCTAGAAATGATCACACTAAGTGAAGTTAAGTCAGAAAGATACAGACAGATATCATATGAGATCACTTACACGTGCAATCTAAACTACAACACAAATAAACTTATCTATGAGACAAACAAAAAATAAATGGACTGAGTAAACAGCATCATTTCAGGCTGGCTTCTTGTCTTCCAGTAACAGAAATATCTAGACTCATGTGAACACCTCCCACATCAAAATCAAAGAGTAATCCTTAAAATCTTAATCTCTACCCGACATTCTATAACAAATCTCACGTAAATTCTTTGACTCATGAGACTGGGGGTTTGAAATTGCAGCTCTATATATCTAAGGCCGTTTTTCTCAAACAAACAAGATGAAACCAGTGTGATTTGCATTCTTCTTTGAGCATGAAGGACTTCGAAAGAAGTGCCTGCATGTTTAGGAACTGCTTAAATGCACGGTTTCCCAGGTGGTTCCGTGGTAAAGAACCCACCTGCAGTGCAGGACATGCAAGCGACGCATGCGATGCGGGTTCAGTCCCTGGGTCGGGAAGAGCCCCTGGAGGAGGAAATGGCAGCCCGATCCAGTGTTCTTGCCTGGAGAATCCCAGGGACAGAGGAGCCTGGCGGGCTGCAGTCCATGGGGTCACAGTCAGACACCACTGAGCGCGCACACACACCCAACTCCAGACTTTCTAAACAAAACCCAGCACATCAACCTCGATTCCTGAGTTCCTGAGCATTCCATTAACACCCATTTTGACACTTGCATCCCTACCTCCTCTATTGATGTGTTCAGGGCGGTGGCTGTTCTTATTCTTTCTGCTTGAACATCTTCGTCTTCACCTATAGGTTCTTCTGCATTTGAACGAGCGTCTCTGCTTTGGGGGGAAATTCTACAGAAAAGATGAAACACACAGCATGTGGGTTTTTTTGCTAGGTGTCAAAGATATATCAAACATCAGCTTCTCTAACTATCCCTTCCACTCCCTGCCATAGACTTGAACACCCAGCTATACTTAAAACAGGTAACCAGCAAGCTCCTACTGCAGGCACAAGGAGCTCCGCATCATGCGGCAGCCTGGATGGGCGGGGGGCTTGAGGGGGAGCGGATACAGGTACGTGCTGGGGGGAGTCGCTTTGCTGCTCACCTGAAACTATGGCATTGTGGTCGGCTACACCATAATGCAAAGTGAAAAGCTAAAAAAAACCCAGCTTCTCTGTGATTTCACCACGGTCCTTTCAGCACACTGGTGATGAGGCCGACTGTGAACGGTGAGTCTTCTTTTGCCAGGAACGCCCACCCCTGCAGCCGAGTCCCCTTCTTGTGCTGCTGCTGTTCTCCTGAGTGTCTCTGACCCTTTCAAACTTCTCAGCAAGTACTGCCGCTACTTTAAGAATCAGGTCCTGTGTTCTTCTCCGCTGACGCTGAGCCCGTATGGTCCCCTGCGTTCTTCTCTGCTGACTCTGAGCCCGTGTTACTCACGCCCAGGATCTGCCTGGTACCCTTCCCTGTTTGGAGCTTCCCTGGTGGCTCAGGATCTGCCTGCAGTGCCAGAGACCTGGGTTCGATCCCTGGGTGAAGACTCCTGGAGGAGGAAATGGCAACCCGCCCACTCCAGGATTCCTGACTGTTGACCCTTACTAGAGTCTCCCCCTGCTAAAACACTTGAGTCGTGCTGCCAAACCAACTCCATCCTATCGCTCTGGTCAGGCACGCGTGATCCTCTTGAGTGGGAAAGGGCGTGCCTGAGTTCTCACTAAAATGCTTTTCTTAGTATACATATTTTACTGAAGTACAGTTGGCTTACAATGGTTCAGGTGCACAGGAGGTGGTTCAGTTACACGTACATACGGATATTATTTTTCAGATTGTTTTCCCTTGTTACTTATTATAAGATATTGACCACAGGTCCCTGTGCTATACAGTAAACCTTTCTTGCTTATAGAATATCTTTCTTTTTTAGTTAGAAATCTAGCATTCTATTCATACTAAGTCAAACAAGTATTTGAGTTCTCATTAAATTTTTGAGAGCTTGAAAGCTCCCTTCAGCTAATTAATGGCAGAACTCTGCCTGGTGGGGGTGATTTAGTCACTAAGTCGTGTCCGACTCTTGCCACCCCACTGACTGTAGCCCGCCAGGCTCCTCTGTCCTTTGGGATTCTCCAGGCAAGAATACTGGAGTGGGTTGCTGTTTCTTTCTCCAGGAATTCTTCCTGACCCAGGGATCGAACCCAGGTCTCCTGCGTTGCAGGAAGATTCTTTCACCAACTGAGCTACAAAGGAAGCCTCTGCCTGGGTATCCCATTTCCTGGCAGTTCAGCCAGAAATCTGCTGACCACGCTATTTATACTGTTAATACAAATCAGCATTAAGAGGTTGGGGTGCAGCCACTCCCTAGGAATATTAAAATGCAATATTAAGTATGAAATTAACTTTTATCCCAACCTGAAAACAGGATCCTTTTGCATTATTTTCTTTCCACATTTTGCTTCTAGGCATCGCAGGACAAACATGAAGAGCAAAGCCTGGAAGTAAGGCTAGGAGCAAAGAAACAGTTACATGGAGGGATGAGTTCACATCAGAAACATCTGAATCGTAGTTTGGGTCTTTTGTCTTCAGATAAAACAGTCATGAAGCATTCATACAGATCAGTTCTATAGTAACAATCCAACTCGGGGAACCCGCCTCCTGTCTTTCTTCCTGTTGTACAACCTACATCTGGTCTGGCAGCACGTGTGACCTGCTTCTCTTTTCAAAGTTACCCAGAACCTAGGGCTGCTCCTCACCCTGCCGGGCCGTAATCACTGACAGTAACACCGCAGCCCCTGGCTGTGGGTCTCTCTTCTTCCCTTGCCCCAAACATCTACTCTCAACAGAGCAACGGGAGCTGTATTTTGAGCATAGATCAGATCACAGCACTTCCCTGAAAACTCCGCTGGCTGCTGGCTCTCACAAGGAAGATAAAAGTCCTGGACATGACCCAGGATCACCAAGCCACCCACTCTGCTCACCCACACTCAGCTCGGTTCTCTCTGTGACCTTCACTCTCCCCTGTGGCTACCCTGCCCCAACCACCTGGCCACCTGCCTGACCCTGGATCAAGCCAGGGTCACTTTTCTCCCTGCTCTGGGAATATTCCTCCCCGTGATGTCCCCACAGCTCGCTTCCTTGCCTCCTGCAGGTTTTTATTTTTAAAGTCCATCCATCTCACACAGCATGTTATTTATTTAGTTTATTATCTGCCTCCTTCCACCAGAATTTAAGCCCCATGAGGGCAAGGACTACTATTTTTGATCTATGCCTAGAAAAGTACTGCCATATATGCAAAGACACTAATTTTCTTCAGCCCATATACACCAGTATAATCACTTTCCCTTCTCATTTTTTTTTAACTTTTGCTTTGTTTATCTCTAATTGCACAGGATTTAAGTTGTATTGCATGGGTTTCTTTACAAATTCCCAAATTTGGAGGGCGCAGTAGATAGGATAAATAAGAAAATCTAATTTTATACTGCATCCTAGATTTACACAGTCTATTCATGCATATAAGAAGTAACTAGAACGTAGAATCATATCTGAATGTAATTGCTTTCTCTGCTGCTGCTGCTAAGTCGCTTTAGTCGTGTCTGACTCTGTGCGACCCCATAGACAGCTGCCCACCAGGCTCCTCTGTCCCTGGGATTCTCCAGGCAAGAACACTGGAGTGGGTTGCCATTTCCTTCTCCAATGCATGAAAGTGAAAAGTGAAAGTGAAGTCACTCAGTCGTTCCCAACTCTTAGTGACCCCATGGACTGCAGCCTACCAGGCTCCTCCGTCCATGGGATTTTCCAGGCAAGAGTACTGGAGTAAGACTATATTAAAAACACTTTCAAAGTAGCCCACTTCAGACAAGACCAAAGATTTACTACAGTAAATGATAACCCCCCAAAAAAGTAGGCAATGAGGTAGAAAAGCTGTCTTACTATTAGGCACACTAGAAAGTCAGCTGCACTCAGGTCGTAATTTGCCTCTTGATATTTTATCCAGTATCGATGGATTCTCTGCAAAGACCAAAAAAAAAAAAAAAAGGCTCATTGGAAATTCATCAGCGTTCTTATTTGCATTTAATTAACACGGAATTTTACATATGGAGATTTCCCTCATTAAGTTTGATTCCCCCTTTGTGCCCTGGTGACAAGCAATTCCCCACAGAGAAAAGAGAGGACCCCTACCCAGCCCTGCCTGCCTCTCCAAGGAGGTGACCTAAGTCTGTCCATCTCTTCTATTTTTCCTTGCTATTTTGGTTTAATGTTTGCTGACCGTCTACTCAAGCATAACAGACAGAGGGGTCTACAGTGTGAATGATTCTAGGGCTCCACCTTCTTTGCCCTAAATGGCCCCAGGAGCCGTCCTGGGTCCCAGGGGCGACTGTTTCCACCACAATAATTAGTCCCATCCTGTGATTCTTTCTTCATCAGCAACATGTTCAGAAACCACTCATTCCTTCCCAACCATGTGTGACACACGTGGGTTGGTATATTTCGCCTCACAGGGCGACTTACATCTCAGGAGAGAAACGCTTTGCATGAAGGAATGAGTTTGCAGTAGGGAATTCCAGGCACTGCCAGTGAAGGGAAAGGACATTTTGCAGCCGACTTCCCCGGTCCCTGGGAGCACATGGGGTCAGGGGAGCCCTCCGACTCCCTTTAAGCCACCACCTCCTGGAAGACGGTGTGCTCCTGGCCGAGCTTTCTGCGCGCCTCGCCGTCCAGCTCTTCTGCATGAAGTGCCCCTGCCTCCTCAGTGCCCTGTGCACCCTCGCCTGCATCCCGGCCTTGGCTTCCCCTGCCCGCCCCCGCCCACTGTTCAGGACCCAGCAGGGTCCTCGGGCTCCCCAGGGACCCAGCTGGGCTCGGAACCTTCCCCTTGCCCCTCGCCGTCTCCTTGGCAACCTCGGGGCCCTGGCGCTGACTGGCTGGGGTGCTCTGTCTTTGTCCCCACTGAGTGTGAAAGGAAGACCAGTGCTGCCCTGCTTGCTGTGGCGCCTCGACTGCCGGGGCAGCGCACAGCACAGTTGTTACTGTCTGGTGTTCAGTCGCTCAGTTGTGTCTGGGACAGCACACAGCACAGTTGTTACTGTCTGGTGTTCATGTGGCGCCTTAACTGCCGGGGCAGCGCACAGCAGAGTTGTTGCTGTCTGGTATTCAGTCGCTCAGTTGTGTCCGACTCTTTGCAACCCCATGGACTTCAGCACGCCAGACCTCCCTGTCCATCACCAACTCCTGGAGTTTACCCAAACTCACGTCCATCGAGTCAGTGATGCCATCCAACCATCTCATCCTCTGTTGTCCCCTTCTCCTCCTGCCCTCAATCCTTCCCAGCGTCAGGGTCATTTCCAAAGGCTGGAAATGACCACCTTCACATCAGGTGGCCGAAGTACTGGCGCTTCAGCATCAGTTTACTTCTATTTCTCGATGAGTAAGTGTTACTGTATGTGAGTATACGCTCACACTGGATAATGAATACCATGGAATCAGGCAATGTGTTTCCATCTGGCATTCGTTTTAAATACATTTGACAATGTTTACATTTTGTAAAGTGCAGAAGCTTTTATTTTTATTTTTTGGCTGCCTGGTATGCTTTTTGGGATGTCAGTTCTCTGACCAGGGATTGAACCTGGGCCCTCCACTGCAAAAGTCCTGAGTCCTAACTACCAACCGCCAGGGAATTCCTGGCAAAGCTTTCAAAATGGCTTTATTGTGGTTAAATTCTCATGCCATAAAATTCATTCATTTTAAGTGTGCGATTCAAAGATTTTTAGTAAATTCGCAGAGCTGCAAGAGCATCACCGCAATTAACTTAGGAACATTTCCACCACCCTAAAGAGACACCCACTCCTTTCCCACCTCAGCTCCAGGAAAACACCAGCCTGCTGTCTGTTTTCGTAGATTTAGGCAAAGCACTTTAATGGGCTGCACATTCAAAATTAACGGCACATTTGATAACATTTCTTACCTCTTGCAAAAAAGCTATAAATCCAATCAAGGTTGCTGAGGGAGCTAAAGCCATGCAAGGTATCAGGACAGGGACGCCTGAGCCAAATAGCACAATGATGCCAAATGCGATGACCGTGACCTACAAGGCAAGGGGAAGCATGTTAGCGCCACACTCAGTCCACTGATATTAGAGGAAGTACGTGAGATGCGGGTGTTCTGATCAAATACATGGGAGTTTCCCCTCGTTGCAGGCACACTCCTTTCAAAGGGAGAAGGGAAGGGAGGAGATTTTGTTATCAGAAAGTGTATGACCTTCCGCTCCCAACAGGAAATCCTTAGAGGGAAAATCTGGAGACGAAGGTGAGAGCTAAATTGTTCAAACAGACTCACTGAGACCTCAGTTTTATCCCGAGTCTGTCACTAATTTTTGTGTGACTTTAAATAGGTTACTTGACTAGCAGATACAAACTGTTATGTCCAGGACGGATAAACAAGGTCGTGCTATAGAGCACAGGGAGCTACAGTCAATATGCTGCAATCAACCTCAACGGGAAAGGAAGTACATGTGTCACAGTCACTTTGCTGAAGAGCAGAAATTAAACGCAACACTGCAGATGAACTGCACTTCAATAAAAAAAATTTAAAAAAAGAAATTATAAAGGATTAAAGCATCAAAGAAAAAAAATCCAAAAACAGAATACTTAATTTTCTCCCTCCATAAAATGAGGAGAATTATACTAGATAATCTTCATTATTTTTCAAATCTGACATCTCAATAGTCCGTAAATATGTGGTTACTTTTCAGTGGTATAAAAAAAGAAACTGACAAATGCAAAGAAAGAGGAAAATAATCTGAAAGTACATAAACAAGTATGACACTGTAACACTATGGTGTTTTTTTTATATTGTGAAGAAAGAAATTTTTAGTTTGCAAAATTTGCTTTGTTTTTGCAATACTGCTTTGTCTTATTTTAATCCTTAATAAATTTAAAATTAATTGGCAATAAAGGGGAAAAAAGATCTCCAATCATTTGTAGAAAAAAGATCTCCAATCATTTGTAGATACATTTTGGTTTGAAAAATGTAGTTTTTCAGTGTCAAAAGTTCAGTTCTGTGCTGTGGTTCTTTATTTGCTAAGGCTTACTCATTCACACGAGAGTGGGAACGTCTTAATCATCATATTAATCCACAAACCTAAGAGAAAAGGCCTTGGTATCATCATGACTCTCCTTAGAAACAACAAAGCCCAATTTCCTTGTTTGTTGGTTTATTCACTTGCCGCTGAGGAATTCTGCAGGAGGAATTCACAGGAAGACGGTGCAGACTCCAGTCTGCTTCTATGAGGCGCTGGAGGAAGCCTGCCCTCACCTGCCCTGCATGCTTTACTATGTACAGAACTGGGCGAGAGCGGGGGAGACAAGGGGAGGGTCTCTGCTCTCTAAGTGGAGACACACGGATGCTCCGCTCTGGCAGAGTCTGACGTCTCGAGCTCTGGAAGCGCTGTCATCTGCTGTTGGGAGTTGACGCACTTTGAAATCTGCTGAGAAAATTCTTTCTCGTTTTTCCCGACTGAAAGCATCACTGCAGAGCCTTCATCCGTGAGGAAAGCCCCTCCCTGGCCCGCTCCCGCAACGAAAGCTGAGGGGGAGGCGTGGTTCTACCGGAGATGCTGAGTGAGTCCTCATCTGAGAGGCTGTCGGATCTGTGCAGACAGGGTGAGTGGGGAGTGCCTGGTAACCCAGCGGCTGCCTTCTCCCTCGACACACTGCAGCGGACATTTGTCTAGAAGTACATTTACTAAATGGAGAAGGCAATGGCACCCCATTCCAGTACTCTTGCCTGGAAAACCCCATGGATGGAGGAGCCTGGTGGGCTGCAATCCATGGAGTCGCTGAAAGTCGGACACAATTGAGTGACTTCACTTTCACTTTTCACTTTCCTGCATTGGAGAAGGAGATGTCACCCCACTCCAGTGTTCTTGCCTGGAGAATCCCAGGGACGGGGGAGCCTGGTGGGCTGCCGTCTATGGGGTCGCACAGAGTCGGACACAACTTAAGTGACTTAGCAGCAGCAGCATTTACTAAATCTCAGCCTGGAGTGGTTTCTGCTCGAGAGCCAACAGAGTGAGTGGGCAAAGACATAAAGAAAAAGGAAGCACGACTCCGGGCTGCTGATGACTTAGGACTGAAGACCAGTAAGCTCAAAGAGTGTCTCCGAGGTTGCTCACACCAGAATAGTTGGGTCCTCACTCACTCTGACAGGAGCAGACCTATCAGAGGCCCTGTTGGCCAATAACCCTGACATTGCTTGAACATCAGCCCTGAAAGAGACTTTATTCACAGCCGAAACGACAAGAAAACACAAAGTGTGTGCACGAATTTTTTGTCCACCTTTTCTGGACGTATGCAAACCAAGAGTACCGGCTAAAAAGAAATAAACTGTCAGTCAGACGACATCTGCTCTGCTTACCCGGCTTCTGGGTTTACATCGTGCAGTATTATTAAGTCTGTTGGCGGGGGGAAAAAAAAGAGTTCTCACGGCAAAGTACGAATGGAAAGACTTTGGTGCACCAAATTTTCATGACTATCTCAAAATCAGTCCTCCAAATAAAAGTATCTCTATAGACACTACCAGCTGAATACCGAGAAATACTGGGTTGGCCAGAAAGATTCGCTTGGGTGTTTCCATAACATCTTAACTTTTTGGCCAACCCAATACTACCTAGAGATGCCAAATCAGAACGCTGTCCACTGAGAAAGGGTGAGTCAACAGCTAGCTGCTGACCAGGACAATTCGCTGCCAACTTCTTACAGAAATCAGTGGATGACATCACGCGCATTTTCTTAGCAGGTGGACTTTGGTTGGGTTCCTCTTGTGATTTCAAGACTCCTACTCCAAGAACTGAGAGCTGTGTATGCAAGACAGACATTCCACCAGCAGCTGAGGAATTCACTAAAAGGCGCCTGAAATGCTAAGATCAGGCAACCCCAGAGCTTTGATAAACATTCCACCCAAGTTTTCGGTGATCTTACGAGCTCGGTTGCTCAGTCGTGTCCAACTCTTCTGCGACCCCGGGGCTTCCCAGGTGGTGCTACTGGGAGCCCACCTGCCAATGCAGACGCGAGAGAGACAGTTTCCATCCCTGGAGAGGGAAGAAGGGAATGGCAACCCGCTCCAGTGTTCCTGCCTGGAGAATCCTGTGGACAGAGGAGACTGGCGGGCCACAGCAAGGTCACCAAGAGTCGGACAGGACGGAGCGAGTTAGCAGGCACAGCACACGAACCTTCTCTGTAAATTCAAGTCAAGGTCGTACACGGATTCTCCAGGAACATCACTGACTCTGTAACATGTTACACTCGCTCCCCTTTCTAGGGTGTGATTTTAAGGTCTTGATTGTCCCCACTGCTCAAGGCAAACGCAACTGTGTTTAATGTTACACTGAAAGTTTGAAAAAGAACTGTTTGTGTAAATACTTACTACATAGAAGCAAAATGACCAAAGGCCGCTATTTTTCCTCCTCTTACGAAAAATAAATGCTACCACGTACATCAGGGAGACAAGTGAAGCCGCATAACCAAGCGTCAGGACAACCTGAAAACAATACAAAGACACACCAAAGTCAAGAAAATGAAACATTAACTGAGGGAGAGGTTACAAGCGTTGCTGAAGCTTCTCGTCACACATGCTCTCTGCGTGGTTTCTGTTTGGGTGTGTGACAGACCAAGAATGGAAACGGCACTACTGTACGAAACTGCATCAGTGTGAAAGTTTACCAGGAATTGCTGTGTAAAGATACTCTCTGTGCCATTGTTACTTACCAAAGCAAATACAATTCGGCTTGTGAGATAAATGTGCTCTCTGTTTGCTAGGTAGAAAATCAAATACATGGCAAGGAGCATGAGACTGTAGAGGCTGACATCCACCAGCGCCTGCCCACACCAGTACGCAGAGGGGAAGAGGCCAGAGATCCACAGCTGGGACTTGGTTCTCTTCTGATGGAAAACCGTAGCAGATACATGGATTCAGTTGGAATTCAAATACAAAAAAAAATAAAACACACATCAGGTGATTTTCAAAGGTAAATATAATCTAATATTCTAATACATTTTTAGAAAGATTTAAGTGTCTTGAAGTGGACCATTCTTTGAAGACTTTATTGAATTTGTCACAATACTGCTTCTGTTCCATATTTTGGTTTTTTGGCTGTCAGGCACACGGGATCTTAGCTTCCTGACCAGATATCGAACCTGCACCCCATGCATTGGAAGGCGAAGTCTTAACCACTTGGACCACTAGGGAAGTCCCTAAAATTTTTAAAAGTCTAATATTTTAATATTTTAATCTGCTTCCCTGATAGCTCAGTTGGTAAAGAATCTGCCTGCAATGCAGGAGACCCCAGTTAAATTCCTGGGTTGGGAAGATTCGCTGGAGAAGGGATAGGCTACCCACTCCAGTATTCTTGGGCATTTCTTGTGCCTCAGCTGGTAAAGAATCCACCTGCAATGCGGGAGACCTGGGTTCGATCCCTGGGTTGGGAAGATCCCTTGGAGAAGGGAAAGGCTTCCCACTCCGGTATTCTGGCCTAGAGAATTCCATGGACTGTATAGTCCATGGGGTCACAAAGAGTCAGACAGGACTGAGTGACTTTCACTTTTTCAATATCTTAATTACGTGTACACCGCTTTTAGGAGGCCAATGACAAAAGAGCCAGGTGCATCACGGTGGACGTTTAAACGTAAGAATTGTTTTATCTGGTAGGTTTGAAGAATAAATAGAACAGCAGCCTCCTAATGATCAAAGCCTGAATCAGTCTCCTTCAAAAGAAACGCTGTTTTGTCATCCGAAGAACAGTAAATTCTCCATTATATAACTATGCTCCTGGATAATTACTGACTCAGATGGTAAGAGATGACTTGTTTAAATCTGATGAGACTTGCCCTCCATAATGCCCTCCATAATGGGCATGACCCAACACAAATACAACCAAAAAACTGTATTCTGCACAATGGCAAGTGGATTAAAGTCTTAACTGTGGTCCTCAATTTCAGTATCAATGGTTTCTTCCCTGTGGTTAGGAAATAATGTGGCTGAAAGTTTTATCATATTCCCCTTTGAAGGTTTAGGTTAATCTGAGTGCCTGCCAGACTGTTGCCCTCTTCGTATCATTCTGAAGTAACAAGCACTTTGTGTTCTTAGAAGTAACTTTTCTGCTGCTGCTGCTGCTAAGTCACTTCAGTCGTGTTCGACTGAAGTCTGTGCGACCCCATAGATGGCAGCCCACCAGGCTCCCCTGTCCCTGGGATTCTCCAGGCAAGAAGGCTGGATCGAGTTGCCTTGTCCTTCTCCAATGTGTGAAAGTGAAAAGTGAAAGTGAAGGCGCTCAGTCGCTTCCAACTCCTAGTGACCCCACGGACTGCAGCCTACCAGGCTCCTCCGTCTATGGGATTTTCCAGGCAAGAGTACTGGAGTGGGGTGCCATTGCCTTCTCTGAACTTTTCTGACTTGACAGAAAGAATATCGAACTGTATTATCTGAGTTACACACATTACACTGTTCTCCTGTGAGAACACCCACAGCACTGAACACAGAATGGCTGAGGCCCCCGCGCTTTTCCTCCCTCCTCCCTCTTCTTACTTTGTAATCGCTGACACTGTTCATGGCGATGTAAGGAGACAGGCTGCATGTGACGAAAAACAAGAAGAACGAGCCTTGGGGGAGCCTCGTCCGGAGCAGCATGTGGCCCTGCAGACAGAGGACGCACTTGGTGGGGCACACGACCAGAAGCACAGTGTCACACCAGAAAACCTTGATGTAACGCTGTAAGTCGATGCCACCTCAACAAAACAATTCATTAACCACATTCATATAGTAAAGTGCTTAAAACCAGTGAGCATTTGTAAAAAGCAAAGAAATACCCATCTTCACAAAAGCACGTGCTTCTGGAAGTACTGAAAAATCAAACACGCACATCTAGTTCATCGATCTCCACCCACAGAGGTGGGGAGGGGTAGAAGTTCCTGATCACTCAACGTGAAGCTTCAACTCCGAGGGAAAAAAAAGACAAGTGAAAAATGACTCAGAACCATTTCAGGGTGTGTATTGAAAAGAACTGAAAGCAGAGACCTGTCTGCACTGTTCATAGCAGTGCTGTTCACACGAGCCAAGGGACATAAGCAGCCACAAGTCCTCAGACAGATGAACGGGTATGCATGAGCAGAATCATTCACCCTTAGAGGAGGAAGTGCTGTCACACGCTGCAACACGCGTGAACTGAGGGGTGTCGGGAAATGGGAAGGAAGTCAGGCACGAGAGACGAGTGCTGGTAAGTGATCCACTGACAGGAGTCAGATTCCCAGAAAGAGCCACAGAACGGGGGTCAGGAGGGGCCACGGCCGGCGGGGAGCAGGGAGTCTTGTTTGGCGGAGATAAAGTGCTAATTCTGCAAGACAGAAGAGTTCCGGAGACCTGACTCACGACAGTGTGAATATACTGAACACTTCCGAAGTGTACCCTTAAAAACGCCTAGATGAAATGACAGCCAGTGGAATCTGCTGTGTGCCTCAGGGAGCTGAAACAGAGCTGACAGCCTCGGGGGTGCGGTGGGGTGGGAGCCGGGGTGTTTCAGGAGGGAGGGGTCTATGTATGCCGATGGCTGGTCCGTGTTGACACCAACACTATACCGTAAAGCAATTATCCTTCAATCAAAAATAAAGACATTTTAAGACATGACTAGATGGTAAGTTTTTGCGTTATGGGGCTTTTTTTAAACCACAATACAAAAACTAATAATTAAGGAACGATGAGAGAAGTAGATAATTCAGGCCTGAGCAACCGTCTTCCTCAGCAAACCTAGTGATGAAGAAGTGAAGATACTGGTAGCTGACTGGGAGCTTCTGAAGCACAGACTTGAAAGGAAACCTCACTGCACTAGGCCCACCGTCAAAGAGAGAAACTTGAACTCACTTCCCCCAAATCGGTGTCGAGTCTGGCCTTAAGCTCGGGGCGGGCTTCCCAAGTGGCGCAGTGGTAAAGAACCTGCCTGCCAGTGCAGGAGATGTCAGAGATTTGGGTTTGATCCCTGGGTCCAGAAGATCCCCTGGAGGAGGGCACAGCAGCCCATTCCAGTCTTCTAGCCTGGAGAATCCCATGGACAGAGGAGCCTGGTGGGCCACAGTCCATGGGGTCACAAAGAGTCAGACACGACTGAGCGACTTAGCACACACAGGTACAGAGCTGCCTCCAGGATTAATTACAGGAGGCCAGGGCAGTAGCCTGTCTCAAAATCATTCTCAAACTTTCCTTCAGGCTTTGGAAGCTACATCTACAAATTCTAATGTTTCAGCAGGGAGAATGCATCACTGTCTTTCTGAGAATGGCTGAAAGGAGAAAGGTATGCCCCTCTGGGGATGTCTAAGAGAATAACCTTGGGGCCTCGGTCCATTTTGATCCTGACTAAACAAGCAATAAAATGAGGAAAGTCAATGACCAAGAGGGGCTGCAGCGCCCCCAGTCTAGCCAGCGGCCCCTCTGTCGACAGGGTCCCTTCAGACCCCCTTGTCCGGCCACCGCCCCGCTCTCACAGCCAGCGGCAGCTTCAGCTCAGCTCAGTCTCCCCCGTCTACCTCACGTGTGCGCCCAGCACCACTAAGGCAGTGAAGGCCCCGACCGAGCTCAGCCCTCTGTCACAGATCGGGCTCATGCTTCTGATGGCTCTGTCTCCAATTGCGTTTCTTGCTCTCCCAACCTCCTGGTTTGGAATAGTCAGGGTCCGCTTCAGGACATCCTCTAGGGTACCAGTGGGGGTCTAATCAGAAAGTCTTCACCACCTTCAGTACTTAAAACAGAGGGAAGTCAATCACGCAAAGATTACGCAGGTGGGGAGAGCGGAGGAGCCAAGGGTAAGGAAGCCATTGTCCCTTCCGGGTTAGAAGGTGCAGGGGAAGTGACGTGACCAAAGCCCACGGTGTGCGACCTTTCTGCCCTCCTGGCTCCGATCCCTGCTTCCTGCTGTCTAAATCCAGGCTAGAGCCGGCTGACAAAGACCCCTGAGAACGTGGCTCTGGGTATCAGACACCCTTGCGATGCAGAGCAATGATGGGTGAGCGAAGGGATGGATCTGAAGGGAAGGTGGCCCAAGAGCCAGCGGATTCTCCTTCACTTCAGTCAGTCCGCTACCCATGGAGTCAATGAAAGGTCCACCACCGAGCAATACTGGCTTTACAAGATTCTAAAGCTGGTTACCAGGGCTCCCAACTTCCAACCCGTTGTACGCACCCACCCACACACACACACACACACACACACACTCTCACTCTCTGTCTCCAAGACACTTCTGCAGTCAACCTTGTAGTTTTTCAGCAGATTCCTTAGGCGACTATGACAGAATACTGAAAAATATCCCCTCATGCAAATCCTTTAGTGATAACTTAGGAAAAATCATACGTTGCTAAATATAGCCTGTTTGAAAAATTAAGACGAAGTGGTTTTTAGGACTGACAATCCAGAGGACCTGTAGCACTTACTCAACAGCCCAAGAAGGTAAACGAGCAAACCCAGCGCTTACCAAAGGGTATGAGCTTCTCTCGGTCCGAATGCGCTGTGTTTGATTAAACATCCGAAGCAGCACGTTGCTGACGACGCTCATGAGGACAGGGAAGCAGTGCAGCTGCTTGGTGTTGCACACGACTGAGAAGCCATAGTCCTTCCCAGGAGACAAAGACAGACAACGTGACGACTCTACGTCGCTGAAGAGGAGAGAGCTTGGCGGCGCATCTGCTGGTGTGACCGCCTGAGTGAACTGCCTTTCTGAGCGTCACCTTTCTCTTTTGTGGGGGGGCAGTGAACGGGCTGGGACACGGCTTAAATGAGTTCATGTACATTAGGTTCTGGTGGAGCAGATAGCAGAGCTGGCAATATGCATTTTTATCAGCATTACTGATTTGAAATCATTCATTCTCATTTTGCTTACGAGGAAGTTTTATCGACCAGGATTTAACAGTGGCCCCGACAAGGGGACACTAAGCTTACAGACAGCAAGCAAAGGAACCCTGATTTTCTGGGTAGGAGGTAAGCATGGGATTACACTGCCAATGAAGCGTTTTCACACTCTCTGAGACCACCTTTATGTTCTTCATGTTTATAAAGATGCTCACGCAGGCTTCTCTGGTGGCTCAGTGGATTCTTTAGAATCCGCCTGCCCATGCAGGAGACAGGTGCGATCTCTGGCCCGGGAAGATCCCACATTCCACGGAACAACTAAGCCCATAACTACAGCGCCTGTGCTCCAGAGCCCGGGAACCGCAGCTACTGAGCTCACGCGCCTAGAGCCGTGGGCCCAGCAAGAGAAGCCGAGTCTGGAGAGGAGCCCCACTCGCTGCACCCAGAGAAAAGCCTGTGCACAGCAGGGGAGGCCCAGCACAGCCAGAGACACACAGAATTCTAAAAGTGTTCCTGCATCGTCCAACGTTACCCATCGTTCACAGCAAACACCTGAGATCAGGAACAAATAAAGCCGCTGAGAAGCAGCGGAGTTCCCGAGAGTCGGCACAGAGATTACGCATTTTCCCAAGTGCCTGCTGTCGGGAGGTCTAGTGATTCATCTTCAATGACTTTTGCTTTATTTCCCTTGTAGCAAGAAAGAAACAGCCAGCTTCATGGAATCCGGCCCCAGCTTTCCACTGGGATGTAAACTCAGAGTTTTACTGAAGATTGGGATGTATTTTCAATAGTCTTATTCCTGTGAGAGGGTCTCTATTACTTGCACTCTGTTACCCAAATTGAAACATATTAAAATATTAAATAATAAACTGAGAGCACTTTCCTCCCAGAGGTTTCATGTGATTATTATAGTATTTAATGTATTTTCTCAATATATAAAAATATCACTTGGGTAGTTCATCATTAAATGGGATTTTTTAAATTCAAAATTATAGGGGTTGGTACTCAGAAGGTCTAATATTTTATTGAGTCTGAATAATGCAATGACATCTAGGTACCTTCAAATGTAAAAAATCTTCTAATTCAAAATTTAAGATAAAAATGTGTTACAACAACTTATTTAAATGTCACAGTTTACTCAATGATAACCCCACGTGTTTCTGCGTTGTCACTGTATACTAGCTGGGTTGACTTTTCACAGTGTTTAAATCAGCTAAAATGTAGCACTTTAGCTTTTCTTCATAAAAGCAAACACAAGAGGCAAGCGGCAAGCATACCTTTCGTTTCCCAGAAACGATGATGGCCCCATTGTAAGAGGGATCTTCGGTGCCATTTCTGTTTTCAAAGTCATCCACCTCCAAAATTATATTTTGATGCTTCAGTGACTGTATAAAATCTTCAATGTTTGATTCTAGCATGAAATCCAGAACAGAAGGCCACAGAAAGCAAGAGTACGTGTGACCATTTTTAAAAATAAACCACACACACACAGTCAAGATTTGTAGAATGCCGAGTAAAGGCATGTCTCTGTGGGCAGCAAAAGAATAATAACACTGGCCCATGAAAGAGAAGCCATTCCACTATCTTCTGTTACCACTGAGCCACCGAAGAAGCCTGAAATAAGCAGTCAGGCAAAACCAACTGCCCATCATTTAGGGTAACAAGATCATGGGTTCTAATCGGTCTTAAAGAACGTTCCTAGATTTTGTTGGAGGGGCACAGTGTCTAACAATGCCATTGTCACGTTATCAGTCGGCGTGTATAGAGTTTCTGGCGTGGGTTAGGCTGCTGTAATGCAGAGACCTGAAAACCGAGTGCTTCTGTGAGTACAGAAACCCGTCTCCATCTCCCAGAAGAGCTGAGGACCCTCAGGCGGACAGACTGGCAGGTCAGATGAGCTACAGGCGACTCAGGCTCCTTCCGCTGTCCCGGCAGCTCCCAAAGTCACAGACACGCATCGCCCCTCACCAAGTTCTTTTCCATAGTGAGGTTTAAACACACATTTTACTCTCTTATAATTTGCTTCCCCCTACCTGTGCTATTTAACAATAAAAATCACTTTTTTCTGGATTTAAATTTTGTTTTTCTGTTTACCTGTGTTATTGATGATCAATAAGCTGGTACGGGGGCCCTGGGGAAGTTGTCCCGGAGAGAGGAAATACAACTCAGGTTTAAACTCCAAATCAGCGGTTTCATTCAACATGGCATAGAATATGCTTTCCACAATCAAAGGGAACACTGCAACTCCAAACACGAACAGTCTATCGATACAGAAATATTACCATATGAACGCACTGCGACAGAACAGTGTTATTTATTCAGCCAGGCATTTCACAGGTATTTGTTGAGTGCCATCTATAATTGGTGCTAAAATTTTGAAAGTCACACCTTCACATGCCGTGCGTGGGCGCATGCTCAGTCCTAAGTCATGTCTGACTCTCTGTGACCCCATGGACTGTAGCCCGCCAGGCTCCTCTGTCCATGGGAGGCTCTAGGCAAGAATACTGGAGTGGGTGGCCATGCCCTCCTCCAGGGGATCTTCCCAACCCAGGGACTGAACCCGAGTCTGTTGCATTCGCAGGCGGGTTCTTAACTGCTGAGCCGCCAGGAAAGCCTGGCATTGCGATATAAACATAGGCTATCACACTATGAAAGTTAAACGGACATGTGGAGAAGGCTGCTCAAGCCCTAACGTCAGGTGTGCCCACTGTGGGTATAATCAAATGCGACTTTCACCCATCCCCTGGCAGGGATGCTGCTGGGGGTACCGTGTTCTAGGATTTTTGTTTGCTTGTCCGCTTTTCTAGATCCAAAATAACAACTTAGTTTTTGTTGTTTTTAAAATTCTTTTCCAGTACAGGTCATTACAGAGTAGAGCTCCCTGGGCTGTACGGCAGGTCCTCATCAGACACCCATGTTTCATGCAGTACTGCGTGCGTGTTCATCCCAAGCTCCAGTTTACCCGCCACCCCCAACACTTCTCCTTTGCTAACTGTGACAAGCCAGCAAACTCTGCTTCTGTTTTGTAAATAAGTTCATCTGTACCTTTTTAGGAGATTCCACATATAAACAACATGGTATATTTGTCTTTCACTTTCTTCCCTCACTACAATCCCTAGGCTCATCTGCTGCTGTAAACGACATTATTCAGTTTTTTATGGCTGAGTAGTATTTCATCATATTCTAGTTTCAGATTCGCCCCCGTTTAACCCTCTCTTGATATTCACTGTCTAAGAAGCCGCGTGCCCCGATACTCACAGGATCAGAAGCCCTTTCTTTCCTCGTCTTAACTGTAAGAAACGGAGCCGTGCCATCGCCCAGAACTGCAGCCTCCAGAGGCCGGCGATGCTCATGGCCTTCTGCGTCTCAGGGGCAGGAGGGCAAGGTGGATCCATCTCATGCAGCCGTCCCGTGTCCCTGCTCATTTCCACTTGTTCAAAATCTACACACACGCGCACACACACAGAATACACGCGCATTACTAATGGCATCTTGGGCACCACAGCTTTCTCTTTGTAACAATATTAAACGTGGTTTTAGAATGTTCGTGGTTACAAAGCAAAGAAGGTTGGAAGCAAATCAGGTGCGTGATGCCCACATTCAATAAACTCAGTGGGGAAAATACGGTGAATTCATACAAAACGTGGAACTCAGGAAAGATGATCACATTATGCCCAGTCTTTGAAAAGACAGAGAAGGTCCCATATGTGACAATATTCTGAGGGATTTCAAGAAATCTCTTCCACAGGAACACCCAATCATGGATGCCTAAATATCTACTTAAAATTTTATGCGGAAAAATTGTCAGATCTGAAACCACCAGATTGGTACCTGATTCCCAAATACATGCTGTACAAGCAGCATGATTTGGGACAAACCATTTAACTGCTGTTCGGCCTGATTTTCTCACGTGTAAAAGTGTGCCCATGGCATTTGTCACAAAGGTTATTTTGTTGTTAGTCGCTCAGTCGTGTCCGACTCTTTGCAACCCCAAGGACTGTAGCCCGTCAGGCGCCTCAGTCCATGGGATTTCCTGGGCAAGAATACCAGTGTGGGTTGCCATTTCCTTTTCCCAGGGATCTCCCCGACCAGGACTGAACCCACACATCCTGCACTGCAGGAGGATTCTTTACCCCTGAACCATCTGAAAAGCCCATAAAGGTTCTTATAGGAAGGTAACTGCAATATAGCCACACGTCCATCAAAGTGTCTGCCATAAAGGCTGCAGAATGACAGCTCTTTTTATCATCGTCCATTAAAATACATGTTGGGCTTCGCTGGTGGCTCAGTGATAAGGAATCTGCCTGTCAATGTGAGAGACCCATTGATTGAACCCAGGGTTCAATCCCTGGGTTGGGAAGACCCCTTGGAGAAGGAAATGACAACCCATTCCAGTATTCTTGCCTGGGAAATCCCATGGACAGAGGAGCCTGGCGGGTTACATAAAGCCCATGGGGTCGCAAAGGGTCAGACATGACTTGGCGAATAAACCGTCACCACCACCAAAACACACCTTAGGAGATTACTGAATCCTTTTCCCCATTAAGGCTCAGTGAAATTCTGCACACGCACAAGGTAAGGGCAATCTTGACAAGAAACATCTGCTCAGACTTCATGACCCTGATGGAGAGCCTCTGACATCCTCAGAGAATCCAAGAAGCAGGGATTTCTGGGAGAGGAGACAGAAGCTAAAAGAGGAAGCAAATCGTTTCTGAAGGGAAGTCTGGGATGCGCCAAGGAGGGCCTGTGTTTAGTCCTGGTGACGACGTGAGGAAAAGGCTGACAGCCCTTCCCAAACAGCACAGTCAGATCCGGAATGTGTCTCGTTCTTGGTGAGAGCCACACACAAGATACTCTAGACACTAAGCTGACACACGACCATTTGGAAATTGGTCTCCCATGACGCATACGAATGGACGTACCTTGCTCAGCCATTGAGTTTCCCTCCAGTTTCGTAAAGACTTCATTCAGAGTTGATGTGGAAACCTCATAACTCAGCACACCCAGGCTGCAATCCTCATCGAGGTCACTGAAGAGGTCTAAGGCAACAGGAGGGGACAGAGACGTCTGAATACCACGTGGACAACTAAGCCTCGTGAATGGACACATCTGCACGATGGTGCCGAGCGCTGTGCAGAAGCCCCCTTCTTTGGAGGCAAAATTTCAGCAGGATGCACTCCCTCTGTGACATGAAGAGGGAGGCCCACCCCCGCCCTCGTGCACAAACCCTCTGCATCCGTCATCTTCCTACAGCTCAAAATGCGCCCACAAACTTCTTTGAGGAAAGATGAACGATCAGAGAGAGCACCACCTTCTCACCAATGCCCCAGAAATCAACTGTCACCCCTCAAATTACCATCACCCCTCAAATCACCGTCGCCCCACAAATCACCGTGCCCCCTCAAATCACCGTCGCCGCACAAATGACCATCACCCCTCAAATTACCATGGCCCCTCAAATCACCGTGCACTCCTGCCTCTATTCCTGAGTTTCCTTCCGGGTGGTCTGCAGCTCCTCCCACCCAAGGCCGCCTCTTTGATTTGGGTCCTGAACCCCTTCCCCTCTGGGGCTCTCGGGGACCTCCCAACTACCTCCTCCTTTTATCTCCGGCATCATCAGCGTCTGCAAGTACTGGGCCATCCCAGATCACACGCCCAAATGCGTAAGGTCACCCGCTGAGCAGAGCCGCGCGCGCGCGCGCGTGTGTGTGTGTGTGTGTGTGTGTGTGTGTGCACGCGACAAGCAGCGGTGAAACAAAGGAAGACTCTGCCCCTCCCACACGAGTGCATTCATTACTCCAAAGATCTGTCTCTTCTGCTGTCTTCCATTAGTCACTCCTACTCACACATAACCTGCTGCTGCTGCTGCTAAGTCGCTTCAGTTGTGTCTGACTCTGTGCGACCCCATAGACGGCAGCCCACCAGGCTCCTCTGTCCCTGGGATTCTCCAGGCAAGAACACTGGAGTGGGTTGCCATTTCCTTCTCCAATGCATGAAAGTGAAAAGTGGAAGTGAAGTCGCTCAGTCATGTCAGACTCTTAGCGACCCCATGGACTGCAGCCTACCAGGCTCCTCCGTCCATGGGATTTTCCAGGCAAGAGTACTGGAGTGGGGTGCCATTGCCTTCTGCGTTCTCCAATGCAATCCCTATAAATTACCAATGGCATTTTTTCACAGAACTAGAACAAAAATTTCACAATTCATATGGAAACACGAAAGACCCAGAATGGACAAAGCAGTCTTGAGAAAGAAGGATGGAGCTGGAGGAATCAACCTTCCTGACTTCAGATTATACTATAAAGCTACAGTCATCAAGACAGTATGGTACTGGCACAAAAACAGAAATATAGACCAATGAAACAAGACAGAAAGCCCCAAAATAAACCCAGGCACCTAGGGGTACCTTATTCTTGACAAAGGAGGCAAGAATATACAACAGGGCAAAGACGGCCTCTTCAATAAATGTGCCGGGAAAACTGGACAGCTACATTTAAGAGAATGAAATTAGAAGACTTCCTAACACATAACCTACACAAACCCAAATGCTACCCTTATATCCCTGCCACCTGCCCAGAAGCTATTGTTTTCAAGCATCAGTGGTTCCAATTTTCTTCTTAATTCAATGAATACGTTTTCTTGGCGGGGGGGGGGGGGGGGGGGACTTGTTTGTTTTTATTCTTTTAACTTGGTCTCTCTCTTTTTAAAATTTAGTGACATTCAAAGCTGTTGACTATACCCTCCTTCTGGAAACATTTTCTCCCTTGAGTTAATAAGAACAAACTCTTATTTCTCCTTCAACTGCCCTGGGGTGCTCCAGATTTCCACCATGCTCTGACCCATCCTCCACTCCCTCCCGAGGGTTCAGTCCTGTGTCACCTTCTCAGTAATCCAATCCCTTGCATTAAATCCATCTAATATGCAGATGCAATTGATTCAACCCAAATCACTGAATGAGTGATTCCCAGATTAAGCTCTCACTCTGCTCTCTGAATTCCTGTATCCCATAACCAACTATACACTTGGCCGTTGGACAGCTCCACTTGGAAGTTCTCATCTCAGCTTCAGCTCCTTAAGAAACCCAACCCCAAACAAAATCCGAATCCACCACATATGAAAGCTGTAACAACGGTGTGAACACTTGTTTCCAAGTTCGTCCCCTTGTACTGGTACTAAATTACCTGGAAATTTATTTGTCCTTTCCGCAGGCAATGTATACACAAGCTTTTCTTTGCTTTCCGTTTTCAGTTTAGCATCAGGGATGTGGTGATTAATGAGGGATGTTATTTTTTCTGGATCACACGTTTCATTTCTGTACAAACTAATATGTAAAAGGAAAGACACTTCATTTGTGTTTTCTCTACCGCTGCCGCAAAAGCAGGGCTCTTGTCGGATTTCTAGCCTTTGTGTATTAGTTTACTTGGCTTTAGGGAGCAAACAAATGAGGAAATAACAACAGTAACAACAATGTCATCAGTTTGGAAAATCTTGGGATCTATATATACAGAGACGTATCAGCTCAAAAGCAAAAGTACACAAAAGCAAATACTGCGATTAAAATGATATATCAAGTATGAGAGAAACACAGGCAGACAGGAACATTAGGCAGGAGATTTCTCAGGGAAAATAATTACCACACCAGACTGTGCAGATGTTAGAAAACTAGTGTCTAATAGGGAAATCTGCCCTTCACACATGTTTTGTTTCATCATCAAGGTTTTTTCCAAAAAGTATTGGTTTGGCCTGGACACACTTGCTGGTTGGAGTGTGTCTTTGTCTCCAGATTTCCTCCCTGTTGACGGTAGCTTCTAGAAGGACTTGACTTCGTGTCCTGTGAAAGGACGGCATCTACCCGAGCACTGCATGGGTCAGCTGAGGAAATTCAGGGCAGGAAAAGGTCGAGGCCTGTCAGACCACCCACGGCCTCAGCCTGGACGGGGTCCATGAGGTTAGACCACCCATGGCCTCAGTGTAGACAGGGGTTCAGGAGGTCAGACCACTCACAGCCTCAGTCTGGACAGGGGTTCAGGAGGTCAGACCACTCACAGCCTCAGACTGGACTGGGATCCATGAGGTCAGACCACACACGGCCTCAGCCTGGATGGGGGTCCATGAGGTCAGACCACCCATGGCCTCAGTCTGGACAGGGGTTTGGGAAGTCAGACCACACATGGCCTCAGTTGGACGGGGGTCCACGAAGTCAGACTACCCATGGCCTCAGCCTGGAGGGGGGTCCAGAAGGTTAGATCACATATGGCCTCGGCCTGGATAGGGGTCCACGAGGTCAGGCCACCCACGGCCTCAGCCTGGAAGGGGGTCCAGGAGGTAAGACCACCCACAGTCTCAGCCTGGAAGGGGGTCCGGGAGGCAGTCATCAGTCTTCTAGGGCTTCTCCCTTTGAAATCTGCCCCGTCCTCAGCGCTGGTGAAAATGCAGGCGACAAGAATACAGAGGAGCACGCGGCAGACCCAGACCAACCCAGCTGAGCGAGCTGAAGCGTGAGATCCCAGTCTCTCTCGGGGCAGCCTACCTTGGAGACAGCCCATCACTGAAGATGCGTCTACAGAGCCAGGCCACCCCCAGTGCCTTTACCTTAGGTGATAGCCGAGACCCCATCTTCGCTTCAAAAAGACAGACGAGCCCGCGCACTTCAGCCTCCCTTTGGACAGGATCACTTTCCTATCTGAGCAGAAAGAAGCAAGACAGGGAAGACGGGGTCATCACCTCCTCACTGTGTGGAAAAAATGGGGGGCGGTGCCAGGACTCAGATTTCCAAAGAAGAAGTGTCCTGTGGGGCCTAACTCCATCTCACGGGCTTTTAAAAACATGAAACGTGCACTGAAATGCACGCATTTAAAATGAGCTTCTGGCAGCCTGGAAGGGAGGCAGTTTGGAGGAGAAAGGATACACGTGTATGTAGGGCTGAGTCCCTTTGCTGTTTGCCTGAAACTATCGGAACACTGTTAATCGACTATACCCCAACACAAAATCATCTTAATGTTTAAAAAAATTTAAAACTATTATTGTGTATAAAATAAAGTTAAAAGTAAATAAAATGAGCTTCTGCATGGGAGAATGGATAAATACATGTTTTGAACTGTGGTGCTGGAGAAGACTCTTGAGAGTCCCTTGGACTGCAAGGAGATCCAACCAATCCATCCTAAAGGAAATCAGTCCTGAATATTCACTGGAAAGACTGATGTTGAAGCTGAAACTCCAATACTTTGACCACCTGATGCAAAGAGCTGACTCATTAGGAAAGACCCTGATGCTGGGAACACTGAAGGCAGGAGGAGATGGGGATGACAGAGGATGAGATGGTTGGATGGCGTCACTGACTCAATGGAGATGAGTCTGAGCAAGCTCCAGGAGTCGGTGATGGACAGGGAGGCCTGGCGTGCTGCAGTCCATGGGGTTGCAAAGAGTCAGACACGACTGAGCGACTGAACTGAACTGATATGTTTGGCTGAATTTCTCTGCTATGCAACTGGAACTATTACAAAACTGCTCAACTATACTCCAATAGAAGAAAAAAAGTTAAAAAATTAAATTAATAAAAAAATGAGCTTCTGCATTCCAGTCTACTTCAGTGGCTTCTGATACTTCTTGAAAAAAAATAAACAAACCATAAATTCCATAAGCATATTTTCTACTCTGGATGATAAAAAATTTTCGACATTTTTCAACCAAATAGACATAAAAGAAGACTGGGATGCTGAAATTAACCAAGACCTGATCTGAAAAGCTGTCAACACGGTTTTTCATTAGCGCTCACAGTCCAGCATGTGCAGAGCTGGTGAGGAATTCTACAGGGGGACTAGAGGGCAGTCATTCCCCAGACTCCTGTACAATACAGACACGCTGAGGGAACAAGGGCAGCAGTCTTGCCCTGGGAATCCATGTCTCCCAAATTCTTCACTGTCAGACTCAGATAAAAGTCACAGTTACCAGCCAGCATGTCCGCTTCATCCATCAAGTTGGTGCTCAAGAGGATCACGCGGTCTGCTTTGCGCTCCCTGAGGAAGTTCCATATTCGATGCCTTGAGAAAGGATCCAATCCCGCAGTTGGCTCATCTAATAGCAAAACCTACAGTGGATGAAGATATAGACACCATTTCTCTCGACCTTGTTAATTGTCTCCACGGTAGAACACGGGAAACAATAAAAATCGTGCCAAATAATGACTGCCCACGGCTTGTATCCAATATACTAACACTCTTTTCCCTTTCACGCATTGGAGAAGGAAATGGCAACCCACTCCACTGTTCTTGCCTGGAGAATCCCAGGGACGGGGGAGCACGGTGGGCTGCCCTCTATGGGGTTGCACAGAGTCGGACACGACTGAAGCGACTTCGCAGCAGCAGCATGGTTACACATAGTGTGCTCTCTCTGGATACATTATAATGAAAACTCGATCACTTTCAGGGGTGAAAGAAGAGCTTCATGCTTTGACATTGGTCTTAGTAGTATTTTTTTGGATACGCCTCCTCAGCCAAGGGAAGCAAAAGCAGAAGTAAATGAGTGGGACTGCATCAAGCTCAAAAGCTTTTGCAGGGACTTCCCTGGCAGTCCAGCGGTTAAGACTCCGCATTTCCAATGCAGGGGACACAGGTTTGATCCCTGGTTGGGAACCAAGCTCTCACAGGCCATGTGGTGTGGCCAAAAAATTAAAAAATAAATGAGAATAAATTCTAAAATAAAATAGATAACTGAAATAACTATAAAAACAAAATAAAACGTTTTTGCAGGGGGAAGGAAACTAACAAAAAACCCAAAAGGCTGCCTACCACGTGGGAGAAGATACTCGCAAATGATTTGACCAATAAGGAATTAACATCCAAAATATACAAAGGACTCACATGATTCTATAAAAAAAAAAAAAAAAAACCTGATTACAAAATGGTCAAGGGATCTGAACAGACATTTTTCAAAGAAGACATATTTATAGCCAACAGACACATGAGCTACTCAACATCACTAACCATCAGGGAAATGAGTGAACATCAGAACCACAATGAGATATCACTCACACCTGTCTGAATGGCTATTATCCAAAAGACAGTGAATAACAAATATTGGTAAGGACATGGGGAAAACAGGACACTTGTGCACTGTTGCTGGGAATGTCCACTGGTGCAGTCACTGTGGAGAACAGTGTGGGGTTTCCTCAAAAGCTGAAATTAAAAATAGAACTACCGTACAATCCAGAAATTTTACTTCTGTATTTTTCCAGAAAAAAACACAAAAAACCCAAAACAGTAATTCAGAAAGACACATGTATCCTTATATTCACTGCAGTGTTATTTATAGTAGCCAAGATATGGAAACCACCTAAATGTCCGTCGATAGGTGAACGGATAAAGAAGATGTGGCATATATACATGTGTATATATATACAGTGGAATATTACTCAGCCAAACACAGAATGAACGCTTGTATCTGTGACAAGAGGGACAGACCTAGAGGGTATTACACTAAGCAGAAGTCGGAGAGAGAAGACAAATGCTGCATGATCTCATTTACATGCGGAATCTAAAAATTAAAGCAAACGAGCAAACAGAGCAAAACAGAAACAAACTCACAGGTGGAGAGAAGAAACACGTGGTTGCCAGAAGGGAGCGGGGTGGGAGGATGAGTGAGATAGGCGAGGAAGATTCAGAGGCAGCAACTTCCAGTTACAAAGTAAATGAGCCCTGTCAAACGTGCTGCATGGGCATAGAGTCAATACTCTTCAGTTACTTTGCGCGATGGCAGACGGCTAGATTTATCGTGGTGGTCATCGTGTCATGCACAGGGATATTACATCACTGCGCCGGGCACCTGGACGTCACGTAGTGTTGTAGGTCAGTTATGTTTCAAGAAGGATGAGAGAAAGAAGAGGAAGAAGGAGGAGGGGGAGGAATCATCTGTGTATACAGTAAAATGTTTTTATTACACACACACACACACACACACACACACACACACACAAGCTGGACCTTGTCCTGACGCTCACTCTGCAATCCTCCTCACGTATAATCTCACTTACTTGAGGATCTCCTAAAAGGGCAATCCCAATGGTCAGCTTTCTTTTTTGACCTTCACTTAAAAGTGTAGCAAGATTATCCTGAATGTTCTGTATGTCCAATTCCAGTAAAACTCTTTGTACCTAGACAAGAAATATACAAAGCTTGAAATCCAAGATGATTCATATTATATGGAATCGGTAGCCATTTCCTTCTCCAGGGCTTCTTCCTAATCCGGGGATCAAACCCAGGTCTCCCACACTGCATGTGTATTCTTTCCCAGCTGAGCCACCAGGGAAGCCCATATATATATGTATATAAAATATGTATTAAAGGGCCTCACTGCCCGCACTTCACTTATAAGCGAGCAGTAGATCACTGACTTAACTTGGCAAACGTCCGGCAGTTCAGAGACTCTGAGCACACCCGTGTACCTCCTGTTCCACGTCCTTTGGCTGAATTCCTTTTATTTTTGCAAACAGCCTGAGGTTCTCCTTTACAGTGAGCGTGTCAAACTGAACATTGAATTGAGGACAAACACCAGTTATCTTCCGGATTTCCTCCAAGTCTTGCATTTCGGAGAGATTTTTATTATAGATGGTAACTGATCCTAAGAAGTTAAAAATAATTTAACATTGGTGAGATAATACATTTTATTAATGTCTGTAGATCTTATTTAGGAAAATATTGGCATATATTCAGAAGTATCTAAAATGATGATTTTATAATTTATTAACAACCATTAACTACTCTCAGCACAAACAGACGTTGAGAATAGTGTATACACAATATCTCCCCTGAAATATCACACAGAAATGAAGATCAGGATTTTCATGAAAATTTGGGAAATCGAAAATATATATAAAATCATGTAGTTCTGGTAAACAGCTTTAGATAAACGAACATCACTTCCTCTAAGGCGGTTAAATTACAACCTGAAAACAAAAAAGCACACAAGGCCTCATTCTGCGCTCAGGCGGGTGCCTTTGGGAAGCATCGTCTGCCCACCTGCTGTTGGAACAGACGACCCACTAAGGATGCGCAGCAACGCCGATTTGCCAGCCCCACTGTGACCCAGGACTGCCGTGATCTGACCTTCATAGATGTCAAAGGACAAGCCTATTTTCAGAACAAAACATCAGCGTTATAAATAAGAGGGCAATAGATAGGGCTGTTTCTAAAAACAGAACAAGACACTTTATGTTAACTGTGTATTTGAAGCATTTCAACAGTTTAAAATACATAATATTCAGTATTTTCCTGGTTGCTAAAATAACATCTTTACTGTAGAATATTTGAGAATAAATACAATCACTCAAGACAAAAATCAACCATAATTCCCAATAGCCACATTATAATACATTTGCATCATGTGTATATTTGCACATATGAATATGTAAATATATTTATAAACTTTGTACTCTATTTTTTTCTAGGCTGCCTTTTCAAATATTTAATCATAAACCTTTTTCATGGCATTAATTATCTTTTAAAACACATTCACCAAAAATCTGTATTTCACCTTAACTCCATTTTTCTATTCTTTCGTTAAAAGTATTGTGTTTTCATGTCAATAGAAAAATCATTTAGCTAAAAATTCTTTGAGATATTATTTTTTCTTTACTTGCTTTACCACCATGTGAAATCCAAACTTCATTACAGAAAGGTGTTGAACAGAGCAAGATGAAATTCTTAAGAATCTTATAAAATATTGTGTCTAAATGATCAAGTTCTTTCAATTAAAGTAAGTGACCTACTTTCTAATAATATTGAATTTAATGACTGGACTGAAATTTCAGTTCATCTATCTAGATGATAGACAAAACTTTATAAGGACAACTTACTCAGCTATTAAATATACTAGTAAAAATAATTATAGGAGAAAATTCTTCCTGTTGTAATCAAATCCATTAAACCCTCACTTGCAATTTGACTAAAAGATTCTAAAGGTCATTGGAAGAATAAACTCAAATGATTAGGAAAATCGACAGAATAGTAAGAGATCAGTCTTGGCTGCAAGATATTAAAATATACTTGAGAACCATAATAATTAAAATATTAGTTTTACCAGTGGAGAAAATGTAATAAATAAAATAATATATTGTTGGTCTAGAATACACTGACCAATAGAATCAGAAAGAAACCTGAAATGGACCAAAGTCAACATAAGAAATTAAAATCAATGAAACAAGCTTTTGAATCTATCAAAAATATGAGTTAATTCATAAACAATATTGAGAAAACTAAAGAAGCACACTAACACATCTTACGCTTGTTGTTTTTAAAGGGGAAAGGTCAGTGTTTTCAAGGATAAAGGTGACGCTAATTACACAAACGATCTGAAAAAAGAAACGGAAGCCTCAGTCTCCTCAGATGTAAAGTGGAAGAGAAGTCGGGATCTCACGGGCTAAAAGAAAAACTCCAGGCGTGTCACTGAGCATTGTTCTCAGCACGCTAGGCGCTCAGTAAACCTTGAGTGTTTGTTCCTACTATTATTTCTGTTGTTAATAACTGCTTGTGGGAGTATGAATTTTTATAATCTTGGAAGGAAATGATTAGGTACTTGAACCAAGAATCTTAAAAATATGGACCCAATTGAATAATCCTGTTTCTAGACATTTTTATTCAGGAAGTTATTAGCAATCTTTACAAAGACTGAGCAAGGATGTTCACGAAAGTGTTTTTATGACAGTGTAGAAACTGAAAACAACTGAATTTCATACACGAGTGTGTGAGTTCAGTAAGTCATGGCATCCATAGAATGGAATGCTGTTTAACTCTATAGACTGTTGCTGTTCTTCAGTCGCTAAGCCGTGCCTGACTCTTTGCGACCCCATGAACTGCAGCACGCCAGGCCTCCCTGTCCTTCACTACAGACAAGTTATTTCAAGGGCATGTTTTCAAAGGCGTTCCCAGTGGCCGCGTGAACCAGCTGCCTCGGGGGGAAAAAGACAAGAGGGACAGCTACCATCTTTACTTCCCGAAGAGCAACTCCAATGGGTTGTTTCATATACTTTTACACCTATTGATGTTTGATGCTTTAACATTTTTTAAGGTTCTGCTACTTTTAAAAATAGAACAAATCCTTGCAGAAGTTGGAACTATTTAGACATATTGATGAGGGAAAAAGTGGTTCATACTGGGCTCTGAAAATTGAAATGAGATATTTAAAAATACTTTAACGTGTCTTTGGCTATAATTTAAAAAAGAAACCACAGGTCTAGATGGTATCAGATAAAAATAAACTTCAACTGTCAGGAAGAAATACATGTTGGAGTCTTTCCATTTATCCATCTTAAATGCATACTATAAGGAGACATTTTTAAAAGATGCAGAAGGGAATGTGAATAATAACAACAGTTTTCATCAACTAGGAAAAAGCCCAACATGTTTACACAAGTACATTATATTTTCAAAGGGAAGACATACTCTCAAAGGAAAAAGTAAAATTGAGCTAAGGGATCTGCATTTGTTAGAAAATAAATGTAACATAAGCAAAGTGGACTGAGAACTCGCAACCTTGGGAGGGTTGACGGCTCTTCCTTTTTTAGCTGTTAAGGCTGCTGTCTCTTCTAAAAATATATTCCTCCTAAAAATAATTATCCATAACAGCAAGTTATCCTCTATGAAATGTCACCACTAACTTTGATGCCTGCTTAAACGTTCATCACAGAAAAATATATTTGTGAGAATACTCAGTTTCAAATATGTCAGTTCACTAGAAATCATAAACTACGGTTATTGCTGGATACTGACTTGTGGCTCAGTGGTAAAGAATGTGCCTGCAATGCAGGAGACCCAGGTTCAATCCCGAGTCGGGAAGATGCCCTGGAGAAGGCAATGGCAACCCACTGCAGTAGTCCTGCCTGGGAAATTCCTTGGAGAGAGGAGCCTGGTGGCCTCCAGGTCGTGGGGTCACAAAGAGTCAGACACAGCTTAGCAGCTAAACGACAGCAACAACAAAGGTGTTCTTGGCCTTATGTTGGTCTTGCCAGTACGTGCGAGCTCGTGTATTCCTTGACTAGTAAAAACGTATCCGTCTTAAGTCTAGACATTCTTTCCTTACAGTGCAAATACAATGAAATATCGCTAACAGCAAAGTCATTTTTCTCTGCATGCCTCCATTTTCGTAGATAAGTGGATCCATGAGACATCTGGCAGGGTTTTACATCCAGTTCTTAATCATGGTGAATTTCCAGGCAGTGGAGGTAGGCTGTTGGTACTTTTTTCTGTTTTGCTTACGTATAATCTGTAATTTTTTACACTGAACTTTCTCCATTTTTTTAAGAAGTCAATGAAACAATGAAAGTTTTTCTTTACCTTTCAATACTTCCACTTTTCCAGTTTTTTCTTTATATACTTTTTTAACATTTCTGATTCTGAAATGAAAAAATAATCGGTGCTTAGGTAGCCAATAGAAAAGTAAAACTTGTACAGATCATGAATAACTTGAATTATAGGGAGGCAGCCAGCTTCATGTGAAAAGAGAGGACATAACAATCTACTCAGAAAGACCAAGACTTATTTCAGACTAAACGCTTCCCCTGAGGGGGAAAATTAAAGAGCCGCTTTAGGAAGTTACAATTAGGGTGAGAGAGGAGCCTGGTGGGCTACAGTCCACGGGACTGCAAAGAGTCAGATGCGACTTAGCGACTGAGCGCGCACTGGTGGTCCAGTGGCTAAGACTCCAGGTTCCCAGTGCAGGGGGCCTGGGTTTGATCCCTGGTCAGCAAACCAGATCCCACAGCCACAGCTAAAGCTTCACACGCCACAACAATAGATCCCACGTGTATCAAAGAAGGTCAGAAAGATCCTGCATGCCACAACCAAGGCCCAATGCAGCCACATAAATGTGTGTGTGTGTGTGTGTGTGTGTGTGTGTGTGTGTGTGCTCAGTCATGTCCCATCTTTGCAGGTCCATGGACGTAGCCCACCAGGCTCCTCTGCCCATGTAATTCTCCAGGGAAGAATACTGGGTGGTTTGCCATTTCCTCCTCCACAGGACCTTCCTGACCCAGGGATCAAACCCGTGTCCCTTTTATCGCCTGCACTGGCAGGCAGATTCTTTAGCACTGTGTCACCTGGGATCGCTTCATCAAATACACACACACACACACACACACACCTCTAGATCAGTGATCACCAAGTCTGAACACACACTAAAATTTCAAAGGAAACAGATACAGGGCAAAGCAAGAATCAAGCTCAGACAGATGAGCAATGTCAGGACCATGTGAGACCACATACAATGCATCTCCGAGTTCAAAGGGAAACTCCACCCTCCCTTCTGTCCCTGAATGAGAATAAAGGTAAGGACATTTATCAACCAGGAACGCTGGTGGTGGGCAGGGTGGAGCAGAGTCTGGAGATTTAAAAAAAAGGCGTCAAAGCTGCTAAATCCAAGAGGATACTTTATTTCTGCCTTTCTGGGTATAGTGGGACCCCATGGGCGTGGGACCTCAGTATTTTATTTTAATACATAAACTTCCACTTGAGAAAGGCTGGTTGATTTCGGATTTCAAGATGACAAACCAGTGTTTGGAGCAGACACGCTGATTCCAAATTTCTTACTTCTTACTTCTTCCATTAGACACTAGAAGCCAGTCAAAAGTACAGAGGAAAAGATTCAGAGACCCTAAGACCAGCAAAAACTCAGAGGCCGGGGCGGACAGACAGAATCTGGGGGAGCCTAGACAGAGGGTGAAGCGGCGACATTGCACGGTGCTGAGCAAATGGGACTTTCCCTATCGCACGAGACACTGTAGGTGATGACAGAGGAGGAGTTCAAAGTGACATTTACGAATCTGTTCTTCAGTATTTTGCTTCAGGTTCACCCCGCTGCCACTGGTTAATATTCCATTTATTTTAGCCACTATGGAAAACAGTATGGAAAGTGAAAGTGGAGTCACTCAGCTTGTCCGACTCTGTGACCGCAGGGACTGCAGCCCACCAGGCACCTCTGTCCATAGGATTCTCCAGGCAGAGTACTGGAGTGGGTGCCATTTCCTTCTCCAGGGGATCTCCCCGACCCAGGGACTGAACCCAGGTCTCCCGCATTGCAGGCAGACTCTTTACCGTCTGAGCCACCAGGGAAGCCCTAAACAGTATGCAATATTCCTCAATAAACTAAAAATAGAGTTGCCTTATGATCCAGTAATCCCATTCCTGGGCATATATCCAGAGAAAACTCTAACCCAAAAGGATGCACGCACCCCAGCGTTCACAGCAGCACTGTTTACAGCAGGCGAGCCACAGAAACAGCCTTGTGTCCACTGACGGACGAGCGGATGGAGAGGCTACGGTGCACGCACACACGGAGTGTCACTCGCCCATAAGAGAGGATGAACGACTGCCGTGGCAGCAACAGGCATGCAGCTCGAGACGATCAAGTGCAGTCAGGCAGGAAGAGAAAGACAGACAGCATGCGGCATCACTCACGTGTGGAATCTCAAATAGGACGCAGATGAGCAAACCCGCGAAACAGGAACAGACTCACAAACAGAAACAGACGTGGCTACCAAGGAGGAGGGGTGGGGAGGACCGGGAGTTTGGGGTTAGCAGAGGCAAACTATTACAAACAGGACGGATAAGCAGCAGGGCCCTGCTATGCAGAGCAGGGAGCTCTGTTCAGCATCCTGTGATAAGCCACCATGGAACAGAATACGTAGCCGAGCCACCTGACTGTGCAGCAGAAATCCACAGGACACTATAAGCCAGCTATACTTAAATAAACTTTGTCAATAAGCGCATTGCCTCGTGCCCACGTATCAGTACGTGTGTGACTACCTGACGGCTTCTCTCCCGTGGAATTCTGGGGCTACGGGCTCACAGTAATCACCCGCGGCGGGCTCAGGGTCCACGTCTTTCCAGGCGACGTGACTACCAGTCCTCCGGTGTTGGAAGCAAGGTGACGAGTTCAGGAAAAACAATGGCGAATAATGGGACTCGTTTCCATCTAGTTAAGAGGTGGTAAAACATGTGTTCAGTACCATGCAAACAGTGAGCACATAAGCCTTCCTTAGAACAGTGCATAATGTCTTGGACTTTTAAGCATCACAAATATTGCTTTCTAACTCCCTATTATCGAGAAGAAGTCTTGAGAGTGAAGGAAACAATGAAAATTAAAAAGAAATGACATATTGTTATGAAAGGTAAACAATATAACCCTTGATAAGGTATAAATTAAAGACTTGAATAAATTGCTTTCTAAAATGTGTTTAGAATAATGATTAAATCCCATATTGAGTGGGAAAAGCCTTAACATGGCACATAAAAATAATTTTCAATGTTTGTGAACTTAAGAAATCGTGTGACTCAACAGTATGATTGAGCAAAATACTGAAATCTATATGGTACATCAATAAAAAGTACATGGAGAAATTAATCTGTTTAGGATGAACCTATGGTCATTCCCTAGATTTAAAAAAATGGAATAGCATTTGTTACTAAGGGTCTTCAGATGTTAACCAGAAGTGATAAAGAGACAGACATACATACAAATAAATACACAGGAATATATAGAACAAATTTAAATCCAGTCAAAGTGGAAGAAAAATACAAAATAACATATATAAATAGGATCATGCAAGGGAAAAAAGCACCCTGATTCTGGTATGTGCGTAGGAATTCTAGACTTATGTGAAATTTTAAGTTGTTTTCAAGATAAAGAAAATCTAACGGGGTAATAAAGTGAAGTAACTCAGTTGTGTCTGACTTTTTGTGATCCCATGGACTGTAGCCTGCCAGGTTCCTCCATCCATGGGATTTTCCAGGCAAGCATACTGGAGTGGGGTGCCATGCCCTCCTCCAGGGGATCACTTCTGTAAATACGAGCGATATATGACAAAGGTTAGGAGGCACTTTCACTATGCAATGTCCCTAAGCTAACCAAAACCATCTTAAGAACTAATTTATTTCCACCTGTCCTGATACAAATCCTCAATATCATTCTTTGAAAACACTTTCAGTGATCTTTAAAAAATGCAACATTATTTAAAATATAAGCATAATATTTAAAATATAAAATATAATTATAACATAATTTAATACAATGTAATTATAATTACAATTAAAGTATAATTATAATAATTAAATATATTTAATTGAAATATAATTAAATGATCATCATCGTATGTTCATAATGTGTATCACTATATCACATTCAGAAGAATAATTATTTTTAGGTAGCAATTCCTTTAGACCATTAAAGCTATGAAGCAGAGAAAAAGAAATCATTCAGTCTTTTATGGGAAATACTTGTCATTCCTTATTTCTTAAAATATATAACTTTAAGAAAAACATCTTCAATGTGATCAGTACCAGCAGAGGTCAGGAAAAAACCGTAATTACTTACAGGGTAGGATTTTGTCAAAGTATAACGCCAATGCCAAGTATAAAAGGGCATCGAAAGTCAATATGGAAAAAGTAGCTATCATTATATATGAGTCTCCAGAAGCGTCAGGAAAAATGACACCATTCATAGTATAATCCAGGTGGATAATCTAAGATTCAAACAAAAGTAATAATAAATAGTTAAAAATAATTCAGTGTAGCAGCAAGAACTACCACTTCATTAAGCAGTTTTTCTAAGAAGCCCTCATAATGAAGTGCTTAGGGGAACTTTCTATTTTACAGCAATCAAAGCAATATCAGAAAGGAACACTGATTTTTAAAAATATAATGTTTTAATAATAGGAATTTAAGTTGTAATTGTTTTTCAAGACAGTCTTTTCTAGGTTCTTAGAAATGATGACAAGGTTAGAATTAACTCTGATCTCACCTGGTTTATTCCAGCACTGAAGGCAAAGGGGCTACAGATACTGAAAATCCACTTCAAAGGTGAAGGAAGTTGTTGGTAAAACGCACTGAATCCCACACCCCCCCAGAAGAGGGTGAGGAGAAACACAACCAAACTGGTGAGGATGGTTTTCTTTAGCAGCACGGTCATCAGGAATGCCAAAGCGATCTGAAAGAGAGCCGAGACTCTACACAGACTGACGGTCAGTGGTCCCACCTCAAAAAAGGACCTTTGTACCATAACATAAATATTTATCACTGACACAGTGATGAGCAACAGTAAGGGATAATTGTGCTCAATCCTTCTCTCAACTTCCTTGTAAGGAGAATCTTTATTTGCCTACTTAAATGCTGGGCTTGAAAGGCTGCAGGAGGAGCTGTTGTTGCTGTATAGTTGCTAAGTCCTCTTCCAACTCTTTGAGACCCCATGGACTTTGGCTGACCAGGTTCCTCTGTCCATGGGATTCTCCAGGCAAGAACACTGGAGTGGGTTACCATGCCCTCCTCCAAGGGATCTTTCCGACCCAGGGATGAAACCTATGTCTCCTGCACTGGCAGGCGGGTTCTTAACCATTTATCTACTTGGAAAGCCTGCAGGAAGAGCTGAGAAAAGGATAAAACTGCAGCCTTGGAAAGAGGGAAAGAAATTAAATTAATATATTACCAAAGAGTATCTACTGTGTTTTGCAGAAAACCCCCTGGAAGGTGGGAGAAGTCAGAGGAGCCTGTTCAGAGAAGGAAGAGAGGGTGACATGGGCAGTCAGACCAGGGTGGGTGTTACAAGATGAGATGAGATGTGAAAAGCTGCCATCTGACAGGGAACCTTTGGGGAAAAAAAAGATGGGTCCAGCCCTTAAGAACATTCTTATCAATCTATAAAGATCTTAGGTATTTTTTAGAGTCAAAACAATTTTCTTTCTTTCTGATGCATCCTTTCATTAATTCAGACCTTTATGCAAAAAAAAGAGTTTCAATTTTATTTAGGTCTCATCATTTTCTCATACTCATAAAGATTTCTCAAGCAAACACACACACACACACACACACACACACACACACAATGTGAAGGAAGGGGCTACAGGAGCCTGCTCAGACATTATTTCTGTTACATGTAACCAAGACCGGAAGCAGAGACCGTGGTAGCAAACGTACGAACTTACCAAGGATAAGCCATACAAGAAAAAGAGAGTAAATATGACCGTGAAGCCCGTCAGGATGATAATTTCAGTAGATGTTATGATCACTGTGATGATTATGGAAGTGACAAAGATGAAGGCAGCATAGATTAAACCCCAGGAGAGCCTAAAAAAGACAAACAATATTTCAGTTGTTTTAACTTCATTATGAAATATTTAAAACATACAAAAATACTTAAAGAATAACACAATGGCTACCTTTGTACCTGCCACCTATTAACAGATCCTTGCTCCTTGGAAGAAAAGCTATGACAAACCTAGACAGACTATTAAAGAACAGGGCATCACTTTTCCAACAAAGGTCTGTATAGCCAAAGCTATGGTTTTTCCAGCAGTCACATATGGATGTGAGAGTGGAACCATAAAGAAAACTGAGTGCTGAAGAATTGATGCTTTTGAACTGTGGAGTTCGCAAAGACTCTTGACAGTCCCTTGGACAGCAAGGAGTTCCAACCAGTCCATGCTAAAAAAAATCAGTCCTGAATATTTATTGGAAGGACTGAGGCCGAAGCTGAAGCTCCAATACTTTGGCCACCTGATGCAAAGAGAGGACTCACTGGAAGCCACCCTGATGCTGGGAAAGATTGCGGGCAGGAGGAGAGGGGTGACAGAGGATGAGATAATTGCATGGCATCACTGACATCGGCATCAATGGACATGAGTTTGAGCAAATTCCTGGAGAGAGTGAAGGACAGAGAAGCCTGGTGTGCTGCGGTCCGTAGAATGGAAAAGAGTCAGACGCAACTTAGTGACTGAATAACAACAAACTAAAATACTGCCATGGCCGTGCTGGTGCATGCTACACACTGACTCGGTGTTCACACTGCACGACTGACATGAACATGCGTCAGGAGCGCCACCTTGCCTGTGTTCTTCTGCAACTTGCCTTTATGCACAACGTGTAGCTGTCATACGCTGCTGCGTAATATTTCACTGTGTGAATACAACTCAGTGTTCTCCTCTCCATGGCCACCTAGGTTGTTTCCAGACCTTCTTTCTAATGCAACGTTGCTAAGAATATTCTTGCATTTGCCTTTTTTTAGGGAAAGTGCACACAATTTTTCTTTCAGGTCAAATTGCTGAATTCCAGGAGATAAGCATTTTGTGTTTTCATCTTTGTTATTTATTACCAAAGTGTCCTCGTTATAAAATTGGAAGGAAACAGCAGCTGCTGTTCCATCAGTGACTGTGGATGTACCGGAGGCCAACCGATGATGTGGTCACTCCTGAGGACTGCAGCCAGCGAGAGCCCTGCCTTCCCTCCCGTAGAAAGTTGGAATCTCATAACTACACTGAGCCCAGTGCATGCTTGCTGCTCCTGTTCAGCATTTCTTTCTGAAAACAGATGCAGATTATGGTGGGCTTCCCAGGTGGTTCTGGGGTAAAGAATCCCCCGGGAATGCAGGAGACACAGGTTCGATCCCTGGGTCTGGAAGATTGCCTGGAGAAGGGAATGGCAACACATTCCAGTCTTCTTGCCTGGAGAATCCCATGGTCAGAGGAGCCTGGGGGGTTGTAAGTCCATGGGGGTCACAAAGGGTTGGACACGACTGAACATAGATTATGGCAACACCCTTACGTGTTCACACTGTTTTGCTCTAGATGTGCTGGTGTTCACATTTTTATGAAGTGGGTATTAGAAATAGCAGTCAGTCTTAGATCTAGGAAACCTGGAGAGTGTTTTAGCCCAAGCTTCTCATTTTACAGATGAGTAAACAGCAGTTCTTCTTCCTGGTAAAGGGTCCTACTCAAGGTCGCCACAAGTAAATCAGTAACAGAACTGAGAGAGCAGCTGTAGGCTTGCTGTCAGTTCAGAGCTCTTCCTTGTACACAAAACTGCCTAATAAGAAACAGCTGGAGAAAACAGTGAAATTATTAAAATCAGGAATTTGCATGAATATGTCCCAATAGATCATGTTTCAGTTCAGTTCAGTCACTCAGTCATGTCTGACTCTTTGTGACCCCATGGGCTGCAGCACGCCAGGCCTCCCTGTCCATCACCAACTCCCGGAGTTCACTCAAACTCATGTCCATTGAGTCGGTGATGCCATCCAGCCATCTCATCCTCTATCGTCCCCTTCTCCTCCAGCCTTAAATCTTTCCTGGCATCGGGGTCTTTTCAAATGGGGTCAGTTATTCGCATCAGGTGGTCAAAGTGTTTGGAGTTTCAGCTTCAGCATCAGTCCTTCCAAAGAACACCCAGGACTGATCTCCTTTAGGATGGACTGGTTGGATCTCCCTGAAGTCCAAAGGACTCTCAAGAGTCTTCTCCAACACCACAGTTCAAAAGCATCAATCTTCAGCGCTCAGCTTTCTTCACAGTCCAACTCTCACATCCATACATGACCACTGGAAAAACCATAGCCTTGACTAGATGGACCTTTGGTGACAAAGTAACGTCTCTGCTTTTCAATATGCTGTCTAGGTTGGTCGTAACTTTCCTTCCAAGGGGTAAGCGTCTTTTAATTTCATGGCTGCAATCACCATCTGAAGTGATTTTGGAGCCCCAAAAAACAAAGTCTGACACTGCTTCCACTGTTTCCCCATCTATTTCCCATGAAGTGATGGGACCAGATGCCATGATCTTTGTTTTCTGAATGTTGAGCTTTAAGCCAACCTTTTCACTCTCCTCTTTCACTTTAATCAAGAGGCTCTTTAGTTCCTCTTCACTTTCTGCCATAAGGGTGGTGTCATCTGCATATCTGAGGTTATTGATATTTCTCCTGGCAATCTTGATTCCAGCTTGTGCTTCTTCCAGCCCAGCGTTTCTCATCACGTACTCTGTATATAAGTTAATACGCAGGGTGACAATATACAGCCTTGGCATACTCCTTTTCCTATTTGGAACCAGTTTGTTGTTCCATGTCCAGCTCTAACTGTTGTTTCCTGACCTGCATATAGGCTTCTCAAGAGGCAGGTCAGGTGGTCTGGTATTCCCATCTCTTTCAGAATTTTCCACAGTTGATTGTGATCCACACAGTCAAAGGCTTTGGCATAGTCAAGAAAGCAGAAATAGATGTTTTTCTGGAACTCTCTTGCTTTTTTGATGATCCAGAGGATGTTGGCAATTTGATCTCTGGTTTCTCTGCCTTTTCTAAAACCACCTTGAACATCTGGAAGTTCACAGCTTACGTATTGCTGAAGCCTGGCTTGGAGAATTTTGAGCATTCCTTTACTACCATGTGAGATGAGTGCAATTGTGCGGTATTTGAGCATTCTTTGGCATTGCCTTTCTTTGGGATTGGAATGAAAACTGATCTTTTCCAGTCCTGTGGCCACTGCTGAGTTTTCCAAATTTGCTGACATATTAAGTGCAGCACTTTCACAGCATCATCTTTTAGGATTTGAAATAGCTCAACTGGAATTCCATCACTTCCACTAGCTTTGTTTGTAGTGATGCTTCCTAAGGCCCACTTGACTTCACATTCCAGGATGTCTGGCTCTAGGTGAGTGTGAGTGATCACACCATCATGATTATCTGGGTTGTGAAGATCTTTTTTGTACAGTTCTTCTGTGTATTCCTGCCACCTCTTCTTAATATCTTTTGCTTCTGTTAGGTCCATACTATTTCTGTCCTTTATCGAGCCCATCTTTGCATGAAATGTTCCCTTGGTATCTCTAATTTTCTTGAAGAGATCTACAGTCTTTCCCATTCTATTGTTTTTTCTCTAGTTCTTTGTGTTGATCGCTGAAGAAGGCTTTCTTATCTCTCCTTGCTATTCTTTGAAACTCTGCATTTAAATAGGTATATCTTTCCTTTTCTCCTTTGCTTTTCACTTCTCTTCTTTTCACAGCTATTTGTAAGGCCTCCCCAGACAGCCATTTTGCTTTTTTGCATTTCTTTTTCTTGGGAATGGTCTTGATTCCCGTCTCCTGTACAGTGTCACGAACCCCTGTCCATAGTTCATCAGGTACTCTGTGTATCAGAGCATGTTTAATTACTGCTTATTTGACTTGTTTTTAAACTTTTATGTCACTACAAGGATCTGGACTGTGCTAGACAATCAGCATTTTTGGAGAGGCATGCCACATTCTACAGAATTCACTTCCTGAGTACAGAAGGGAACTGCTCTAGGTAGGAACTGAAAAGCCATAGGGTGTGAGGACTATGGATTAAGGAAGTTAAACCTTTCTAGAAAAGGACTCTATAGCAGGGACTTGTAGGTGGAGTTGGGGGGGATGTTAATATATCTATGAAAAACTTCATGATAAAACAAAGCAATTTCAGACATCACTAGAGTAAGTATTGACTGCATTTCACATTTTTTGCCTTAGTTAAAAAAAAAGTGGGAATGTTGTACAACTTATTACCACTAGACATTGTGTTCTTAATAAGAACATTTCAGATTTTTCTTTTCCTTGTTAGTTTTAAGAACACATATCCATTTTGCTAAATTTTAGGTTACATGCATACTAAGAAGCATTTACCCTGAGAATGAAGCCACATCTAAACAACCAGCACCTTCCTGGCTTTAACCTAGAGTTGGCTTGTGCCTCCCTGTCCTAAAACGGCTGCAGGGACACTGCCATTTGTACATAGTTCCCCTCTCTCTTTCCTCCTGACAAACACCATTTACTCCTTTCTATTTCCCAAGGTTTCACTGAACAAACATTACTTTCCTTTTTTAAATTTCAAGACCCACTTTCCCCTTTTGCTATTTCATAATTCAGTTATATTAAAACTAAAACTCTGTTAATAAAATATACTTTATAGGAAACTTTAAATTTCCTAGATGTTAATTTTATTTCAGCAAGTAAGTTTCTTGTAAAGAGCTGTTCAATAAGTAGTCCTTCATCCATTCCAGATACATACTATACCCATAAATAGCATTTTGTTGCTATGGGGAGTATACAGAGAAATATTTCCCAGGACTCAACACTGAAAAATGCTAAATTTCTTTTAGGGTAAAGCAAACAGATTATTTTTTTTTTTTTCTTTTCCTAGACAGTATGAGTTTTGTAACTGATGGTATCACAGAATTCTCTAAAAGCCTTGGCCTCTTAGAGGTTTAGAGATTATATTCACTCCTTAAGTTGTGTCTAGCTCTTCATGACCCCATGCAGCACTCTAGGCTTCCGTGTCCTTCACCATCTCCCAGAGGTTGCTCAAACTCATGTCTCATCAGGTGGCCAAAGTATTGGAGCTTCAGTTTCAGCACCAGTCCTTCCAATGACTATTCAGGACTGATTTCCTTTAGGATAGACTGGTTGGATCTCCTTGATGTCCAAGGGACTTTCAAGAGTCTTCTCCAACCCCAGCTGAAAAGTATCAATTCTTGGGTGCTCAGCCTTCTTTACGGTCCAACTCTCACATCTGTACATGAATAGTGAAGAATCCATAGCTTTGACTATATGGACCTTTGTCATCAAAGGGATGTCTCTGCTTTTTAACGCGCAGATTGTATGATTTGCGTATTTATCTGTTAATCTTACTCATTATTTTGCTAAACCTTTATTTCTACTCAATTATTATTTGCTATCATAAAATATACAAACATAGAGACATACATACATATATGATAGTCATGTTTAAATATAAACTTTAAAATCACATTAAATCATTTGTGAAATGGGGCGAGATATATCAATGTAAGAAGCAAGTGCTCTTATCAAGTGCTTCTAACTGCCAGCCTCTGTACTGGGCACCCTTCCAGGCAATCTCAACTCCAATATACGGCATTTAGTTGCTCAAAAAAAAAATATCCTTGGTACTCAGTCTCTGAACAGAAACTAGCCATTACAAGCCTGTACTTTCTTCAACAGGAGGAAGTGGGGAGAAACTAAGTGATAGCCCTGGGTGGGCCAGGCGGGAGGGCACTGGAAAAGACGCTCAGCATCACTCGTTATTAGAGGAAGGCAAATCAAAACGATAACGAGGTATCACCTGCCACTGGTCAGAATAGCCACCCTCAAAGCACTCACACACAATCAATGTTGGAGAGGGTGTGGAGAAAAGGGCCCCTCCTACCCTTCTCTCAGGAATGTCAGTCGGTGCCGCCACCACGGAGGGCAGTGTGGAGATTCCTTTTAAACAACTACAAGCGGAACTGCCACACGGCCCTGGGTGCACCTCCGGAGAAAACGGAAGATGATACACGCACCCCTGCTTTCACTGCAGCGCGACCCACAGGACGCAGGAAACGGAAGCGACCTAAAGCCACATGACCCAGGAAACGGAAGCGACCTAAAGCCACAGGACCCAGGAAACGGAAGCGACCTAAAGCCACAGGACCCAGGAAACGGAAGCGACCTAAAGCCACATGACCCAGGAAACGGAAGCGACCTAAAGCCACAGGACCCAGGAAACGGAAGCGACCTAAGTGTCCATCCGCAGAGGAGCGGATGAGGAACGTGTGGCACACATACATGACGAATACTCAGTTACACAAGAAGAAGGAAAACATGCCAGGACGGACCTGGAGATCATTGTGTGACCTGGAGTGAAGTAAGCCAGAGAGGGAAAGACAAAGATCGTGTGATATCGCTTATATGTGGACTCTAAAAATAAATGGTACAAAGGAACTTATTTACAAAACAGCAAGAGTCGAAGACTCAGGAAACAAACCTACGGTTACCAGAGGGAAGGCAGATGGGGGGGGGGGAGATAAATTGAGAGACTGGGATTGACATATACACACTATATATAAAATAGACCGCTAATAAGGACCTTATGTATAGCACAGGAAACTCTACCCAAGACTCTGTAATGACCTATATTGGAAAAGAATCTAAAAAAGAGTGGATATGTGGACATATATAGTCTGATGCACCGTGTGGTCCCGCAGAGACTAACACAATACTGTAAATCAACTACACTCCAATAAAAATTAAAAAAAAAATTAGACCACCTGGTCTGGTACACATCTTCCTTTTGCCACTGGGTAATTCATTTGCTGTGATCTTAACGGTACCTCTATCATTCTGTTGGCTTAATATATGCTGGCACAAAAAAACGGCCCAGAAAAGTATAATCACTATCTTGCATAGCAAAATTTAATAAGAACTAAATAAAAATGTCCCAACAAGAACAAAGTAGGCAGTGCATCGAGTTTAAGTTTCGGTGTTCTAAAACAGTAATACTCTTCCACTGCTTCGGAATTTCTCTGTTTATTCACTTGCAGTACTTGAATTAGTCACTCACCAGAAGGCTGAATCTTGCAGACCCATCAAGTTCATCAAATCCTTATACTTTTTTCTCTCTCTTGCAACATTGAGTGATAGGAAGTATATAAGTGGGGAGAAGTAAAGCAAGCAGTAAAAGATGAACATCTCATTTTGAAGGTTCTCCTTAAAGATAAAGGGGAGCGTCTTCATATTTACAGCAGTAACTGACATCAACTCCTCCATCACATAGTGATTTGTTGTCACCTAAAGAAGAATGCAAATGAGCACAATCATTAAAGTACAGACACTGCTGAGATCTGAATAAGCTATGGAGCTTGGGCCCCTGTACATTTCCTGTTTTAAATACTGTTCTGTGGTTATGCAAGATGTTACTTTGAGGAGAAACTAGATGAAGAACAGGTGGGTGCCTCCCTGTATATTGTGTTTCTAAAACTACTTCAAAATTTAAAGTAAAAAAAAAAAATGTACTCCTTCACCTAAATGTCAGTTTTACCATTTGGATACCCAGTTCATTATATAAACACATGAAGACCTGAGTAGACACCATCTTTTATCAAACCTTGATGCCTCTGGAATTAGCTCACTTCAATTATTAGGACTTTTCTTACTTGTATAATAGCAGCATTAATGGCAGCTTGTAAAGGCACGAATCCTCCTTTCCAGTATTTCTCCAGTGCACAGGAAAAGTGAATATGTGTACGCTTGCAGTAAGCTATAATCACACACAAAGGAAGCAGAACCAACATTATGGAAGGAAAAGTCATTAGTATCTGTACTCCAGCAATGAGCTACAAATGGGAACCCAGTCCGGTGTTCTCGCCTGAAGAATCCCATGGACGGAGGAGCCTGGTGGGCTACAGTCCGTGGGGTCGAAAAAGTCGGGCATGACTGAGCGAAATGAGGAGGGGGAGCAACGAGCTATCGGCTCAAAAAAATAAATAAAAGGAAAAAGCACGACCAACAGCACAGGAGTAGGGTGATTGGAAAATAAGACACGAGGATCCAAGAGAAGCTCTCTAGAGGGGCCTTCACCAGGCAGGGCTTTTCTTATTCAGTTTAATTGGAAGCTAATTACAATATTGTAGTGGCTTTTTGCCATACCTTATATGAATCGGCCATGGGTGTACATGTGTTCCCCCTCCTGAGTGGGAATGCAAACTAGTACAGCCACTATGGAGAACAGTGTGGAGATTCCTTAAAAAACTGGAAATAGAACTGCCATATGACCCAGCAATCCCACTGCTGGGCATACACACCGAGGAAACCAGAAGGGAAAGAGACAGTATACCTCAATGTTCAACAGGCAGGAGTGCTAACCACAGGAAAAAGGAGCAAATGAAAGTTCTAAATAAGGCGACTTTACTCATGGAAACCGTGGCATGCACAGGATGTCTCAGAAAATGAAAAGAAGACGGAAGCAAACGCTCTGCTTGGCCCACCCTGGGCACCTCGTCGTCTCAAGACGCCAAAGGCACTGCAGCACCAGAGCTGGCTTCGTGCCCAAACGCTCTCCCTGCAGGAGGGTCCGGGGCTCACGCCTTCCTGTCCTTCTGGCCTCTCTACAAAGGTAAACTCGGCACACAGGCCTTTCCTGGCCTCCAGAGCGAGGACATCACTCTGGTCTAGGGAACACATGGAGTTTAAATCAGAATTCCTCTGTTTATTCACTGCTTCTAACAGTCATCCCCCAGAAGGCTGACCCTTGCAGGCCCATCCTATCTGTCAAATCCTACACTTTGCTCTCTCTTTTGTAACATTGAGTGATAGGAAACATGTAAGTGGGGAGAAGTAAAGCAAGCAGTGACAAACGAATGTCTCATTGTGAAGCAGAACTAGTACATTTCTGCCGGGAGCCGGCGAGAGACATTCCGCTCGTGACAAAGGTCATGAGGAAGGAGGCTCGGCATACGCAAAGGCGGGATCGAGCCTCAGGAGTCCGCCCGGATATTCTCGAGCATCTACCCCCCAAAAAACCAGAGTCTGCCTACTTTATTGCTTTGTGCTCTCACCTCTGACTTTACTGGGGGCTGTACCCCACCACCATCTCGCTCTCTCTGTCAAAGAGTTAACTTACAACTCCAATTAATAAAGTTCCTGGGCAATTAGGAGTGTTTAAATCCAAATCCCTCAGATGGCTCTCTAACTCGCCTGACAAGTTTACTGGGACTCCTACAGCTATGCATACGATTGTTTACAGTCTCCCAGCCTCGAGAGGCATGGGAAACTTAAGATATTCAAATAGTTTAGAGCCTCTCAAAGAGTTAGAAACTGTCAGAATAAACTAGTAAAGGATTTCATTGATGAGCCAATGATTGTTGCCAAGTTTTCACATCCCCTGAATTGTATCCTTGAATGTGTATTAATTAATATAGTTGGTATGTAGAAAAAATAAGTAGTGGCCTTGGTGTTAGTAACTTTAGACCCTTAAGGTAATAAATTCTTTCCTTTGTTGTAAACCCATTACACATCCACCCTATAGAAATGCAATTTTATATTTGGAAGATGGCGCCGAACCTTAAAATAATTACTCTTAGAGAAAATAAGTCTTTGTTGATAAGTCCTTGTCAAGAGTCATAAAATGTTAGTAGGCCTTCTGGCCAGAAGATGATGTAAGTCACCTAAACCATTTGTATACGATAAATTTGCAGTAAAGAAACCCTGGTTTTTGATAAGGATCAAAAACTGCTGACTTTGCATCCCCTATTATCCTCTATGTGTAACTTAGGGTATATAAGCCCCTGTTGAAAATAAAGCTACAGGCCTTGCTCACCAATGCTCAGTCTCCCCATGTCATTCTTCCCTTTAAATTCTGGCTGAAGTCTCCATCTGGAGCGCGGAACCCACCACGCTTACTAATTATGCCTGGGCTTCTAAGACCCACTTGAGAAGGTGTCTAGGGTGGGGCACCTTCCGCTATTCGAGAGGGCGCCTGCAGCCTATGTAAGTGGTGCAAACTTCTTGTCTTGAAGTTTTATTGGTCTCCCCCGTAAACCAAGCTACTCAGCCTCTTTTCTCCACTGAATTTTCCTACTGAGCTATCCTCATTCTATTACTCTTTGTATCTTTGATAAATATGTAAACAGTCGCTGACTCAGTCTCCCCTTCGAATACCCTGGATCAGCCGGGGCTGGTCCTCGGCACATTTCACTCATTCTCCCTGAGGGGCTAGCGCTCCCTCAGGCCTGGAAACCTAACCGCATCTGCCCTGCTCAAAGCGCTTTGATGCCTCTCCACCGCCTCAGCCCTCGAGCAGTGCCAGCCTCCTTCTCCCACCACGTCCCCTTTTGTGCGCTCTGCCCACTTACACAGGACGGCTCCTCGGCCATGTCGAATACCACATGCTCTTTCCCACCCCAGCACCCCCATCCACAACTCCCTTTACTCTCTGGAAGGTGAAGTCCTTGGCTCCCCACACACGCCACCCCGTCCGGGGTTCACTGAACCATCACTTCTCCAGGCAGAGCTTCTCTCATCACAGGACTTCTCCGGAGCCCCTGGTCTAACTGCCCTGGGCACCTCTCCTTGCGCTGGTCATTAACTGCTCACCGGCGGCCTGTCCTGCTAACCCTGGACACTCACCTGAGGCTGGGACCTCAGTCTCAATCACCTCTGCGTGCTTTCCAACATGCCCTTGGGAATTCACTGCTTATCCGCTGGATGACTCACTGGGTTTTTGAGAGCCGTCCTCAAGGGGGAAGAGACAACTGAGCTTGGAACAAGGTCAGCAGGGTCTGTCGTCTCTTGAACCTGGTGCTAGCGCGGGTACCTCTGCCGCCCATCCCACCCTACTCCTTGTGTTAAAAACATGAAAAATACAACAGTCACACTTTATATGGAAAGTCACCTGTGAAAAAATCCTCCTTCAAAATGGGAACGTAATATCTCTGATAAAATTTTAACTTATAAGAGAAAGGGTCATTAAAGATGACTCCCACGCTGTATGAGAAAGTGTCTAGCATTATTTCATCCATGGATTTCTCATCTGGTGCCCCAATGATTCTTCTTCCTGTGAATTATATGGTTAAAAAAAAAAAAAAAAAAAACAGACACAGAGGATTGTTAGAGTTTCACCAAAACAGAATGTGATATTCAACTTTGCCATCACCTATTTTACATTGGAATCAACTAAAATCATTCTACCTTTAAATTAAATTTATCCCAAAAGGCAAAACAAAAAAAAAAAAAGGAATTTTTTATTGTCATTTTAGATTCTAAAATCAGGAGATATGCATGAGAATTAACAGTTTTCCATTAATAATGACAGACATTAGGGCAAATTTTAGGTATATAAAATGATTATGCCAAGAAATAAGTATGTATTAGAGAATCGGGGTACAAAAACAGAGGTAACTGTAGCAGTTATTATGTGGTCAAAGGACTCCAGATTTTAGCTTTACTAAGCAAACGAACTTCATATAGTCTTTGCCTTATACAGTGACCAAGAACACAAAGTGACTTTAACAGCAAGCAATTTTACCTGTTCAAATCCAGAATTTAAGAGTAGATAACCAGACTGCACCCGGCCTGCCCATGAGTGAAAAGCACATTTTGGTTCTATCAGTTACACAGAGGCCTCATTTAGAACGAAAGCCCTTGGGACGTCCCTGGCAGTCCAGTGGTGAGGGCTCCATGCTTCCACTCAGGGGCATGGGCTTGATCCCTGGCTGGGAACTAAGATCCCACAAGCTGCATGGTACAGCCAAACAGCAAAAATCCAGAATGAAGGACTTTAAAGATGTTTACAAATTATACCATATGCAGACAGAATATCCTTAGATTATTCACCCTTAATTTTCCCAGTTCGGAAATTAATGTTATAATAACCATATCTAATTTCTCTTATTTATATGTTTTTTCCTAAATTATAAATATTAATCATTATATTTCCATGTTAAAAACACCCACACTCACCAATAACATATTTCTCCTAGGCAGTATTCTGCAAATCTGAAATTATAAAGCTATTCCTTTATTTAAATTCCAGTAGAAATGTAGGCCTCCCCGAAGTAGATCCTCATCAAACCAGAAGGGTTTAAAAGGCTGATAGTTCAGGCTAAGTGAGAGAAAGAACTGCCAAAGTTCTGCTATCTTGCTATCTAGATAATTAGCATCATAGTTAACTGTAGCTTCAAATTAAAAATGCATACATTTTATCAAAAACATAATGTTTTTGTGGTACATATATACAATGGAATGTGGATCAGCCATAAAAAGAATGAATGCCGTTTGCAGCAATGTGGATGCGGAGATGCTCCTACTAAGTGAGTCAGAAAGAGAAAGACACACACCATGTGATATTGCTTATATGTGGAATATAAAAAAGGATACAAATGAACCTTCTGTGAAGTAGAAACTGACTCACAGACAGAGACAGCAGACCTGTGGCTGCTAAGGAGGAAGGGGATGGAGCAGAGACGGACTCGGAGTTTGGGACTAACAGACGCAACCTTTTATATATAGGACGGACACACAACAAGGTCCTACCATACCGCTATATTCAAAATCCTGTGATAAACCATGATGGAAAAGAACAGAAGAAAGGGATGATTATGTGTGTACAACAGAGTCACTGTGCTGTACAGCAGAGATTGGCACATTGTAAATCAACTATACTTCCACTAAAAAATAAAATAATCACATCAGTAATACTTTTTGGCCATTAGCACACCTACCTTCCATAACAGGAGCAAGTGCTGTCTTATTCATTATCTGCTGGGTCAAGTTGGAGACTGGTGTGTACACAACATCCGTAAAAGACCTATTATATTTATCTACCCTTCCCAGGTTCTGGGGAGGCATTCCAGGAAAACGGACATTTTCATTTAAACGTGAAAATATGCACATATAAAGTGCTAAAAGTATCGGGAACCCCCATTCCTATATTAAAAAAGAGAGAGAACAAATTTAGATTGTAATCCCTTAAGGAGCTCAGTCAACAGACCAGAACAATTAAAGACAAATTGGCTTCTCGTTGCCGTCACTCTTCAGAGCAACGGGACGCAACCAAAGATCTACACCACAGCATCTGACCACAGGTCGTTCTCTAACTCTGGAACTGAACTCCTGCGTTAAATGATGAACTACTGCGGAAGCCATTCCAGAGCCCACGAGGATGGCGAACAGGCCTACAGTCCTTATATGCACAGGCAGGTGGTCTCAGAGTCTATAAGACACAGGGCCCCCCAGAAGGAGTTCAGGAGGGCAAAGAGCAACAGTCTGTCAGCTGTCGTATTCAGGGGCATCCCTGTGGCTCAGCGGTAAAGAATCCGCCTGCCAGGCCAAGGAGATACGGGTCTGATCCCTGGGTTGGGAAGATCCCCTGGAGAAGCAAACGGCAACCCACTCCAGTACTCTTGCCTGGGAAACCGCACGGACAGAGGAGCCTGGTGGGCTACAGTCCCGTGGGGGTCGCAAAGAGCCAGACTTGACTTAGCAACTAAACCATTACCACTCCCGCCGTATCCATGAGAAGGGGCGGAGTGGTAGAGACTGTCTAGTGGCTCTTCGGCATTCATCCTCTCCTCCTGTTTGGCACGATGCTAGACGGCCTTCCCCGCCTCTGCAAAGTCAGTGGGACCAAACGCTTGAGTTCTGGCAGGCACTGGAACGTGGGCCCAGGCCTGGTTAATGGAGCCCCGCGCAGGCTTCCTTCTTCTGTCTGTCTCAGTCCTTCCCGTCCCGAGGGTCTCTCCAAAGTCTCGCGCGATCAGTGGCGGAGTCGCTCGATGAAGGAGGCTGGCGCCCTGCGTATCTGTGTGGAGAAGATCCCTCCGCCGGCCCAATCCGCGTCCCTATCCCTGCCAACCTTGCTTAGACTGCAAAGAGTGACGAACAAACCTTTGCTGCGTTGAGCTATTGAGATGCGGGGCTTTAATGCACACTGACAATCAGTGGGTCACTTGGTCATAATTCTTGGAAATAATCTCTGTGTAGAAAATTTATGGCCTTGAAAATAAATGCCCCCAATTAAAATTCCTCTATTTTTGCAGGTGCTGTGGTTAGTATTTCTTGACTCTAAATTTATTACCCATGATGGAAGCTTTAATAGTTGCTATGTGCTCAGTCGCTCAGTCGTGTCTGACTCTTTGCGACCTCATGGACTGTAGCCCACCAGGCCCCTCTGTCCATGGAATTTCCCAGGCAAGAATACTGGAGTGGGCTGTCACTTCCTTCTCCAGGGGATCTTCCCGACCGAGGGATCAAACCCAGGTCTCCTGCATCGGCAGGCAGATTCTTTATTACTGAGCTACCTAGGAAGCTCAATAATTGCTTATAATCTAATTACCACATAATTAGATTTTAGTTACTTTCCTTTTTAAAAAAAATATGAGGAAAACTTTGTCTTTGCAGTTCTGGGTTGTTTTTCAGAGACTACTGTGAGTCTCTCAATTCCAATAACCGGAGAGAAATTCAAAGTCAATAAATGTGGTTTTCACAGATAGAACAAGCGGTGGTTTCCAGTCGGGAGGGGGAAGGGTAGGGGCAGTATAGGCGTGAGAGAAAAAAAGGGTTATTATAGGAGCCAACTCGTTGGAAAAGACTCTGGTGCTGGGAATGATCGAGGGCAAAAGGAGAAGGGGCGACAGAGGATGAGACGGTTGGACAGCGTCACCAACTCGACGGACAAGAGTCTGAGAAAACTCCGGGAAGTGGTGAGGGACAGGGAAGCCACGCTACAGTCCAGGGGTCGCACAGAGGCAGACACGACTTAGCAACTGAACAACAACAAATAGGATTATATGAGACTGTGTGTGTGTGAGCCTTTCGACAATTGTAAAGCACTAGAGAATTGAAAGAATCTTTCATTCAATAAAATACATCCTTACAGCTCCTCAAAAAACAAAATAAATGCAGTCTGCTACTTAAAATACAAGAGAACCATGAGGCAATGAAATAAAAGGACACTGCTAACTGTGAAAAGGATCAAACGGTCAAACATACCAGCAAGGTCTCTCTTTTCATCCTCCATTTCTTCAGTAGATTCTTGCACAGAAGTGCTTGAGTTTGCTGGTATACACTTTTCTGTTTCATATGCATTTAGCCTGTTCATTAAATAAAGAGAAAGTAGATATGGTGGAGGATAAGCTAGAAAAATAAATGTAATAAGAAAAAAGCCTTGGTCACATTTTGAGGGAAAATATTTCCTACCTTTAGGAACTGCAAAAAAGGGATTTAAAATATTAGTTCAATAATCATGATTATAAAATTTTACATCAAATATATGCTGTTTGGGAGATGAGTACTGGTAAGGAAGTACAGCGGACCATTTACACAATTTTACAATAACATTGAGTATTACAATGGAAAACACAATTAAATTCTGAACCTGTAAGATACTTCCCATTTTGACATTCTATAAAAGAAATTCAATTATATGAATAGAACAGTTGAATAGTATCTCATCTGAATTATAATTTTTTTTAATTTTTAAACTTTACATAATTGTATTAGTTTTGCCAAATATCAAAATGAATCTGCCACAGGTATACATGTGTTCCCCATTGAATTATAATTTTTGTTCTTTACTTTTAAAAAGAAATTCCATAGCTAATTAACAAAAACTCTGATAACGTAAATTCATCTAAATAATTAATTAAGTCCATTAGAAGCAATCCCAAGGAAGTACTTTCTTTTGATATTTACCTTCCTGATTGAATCGAGCAACTTTCATCCAAAGAGTTATGCCATGGAACAATTATCCAGACTCAAATGACTTGAAGCTTGATTCTGATAAACAGGAAGCATAAAACAATTTACCTCAATTTTCAGAATTCAAAAGTCCTTGAATAACTGACGAAAAAACAACTATAAAATAAGTGGAAAAAAGAAAGAGAGAAAGAGAAAAAAGAAACAGAGAGAAAGAGGAAAGAAATAACACAAAGTAATTTTGCCCAAATGTTTGCAAATAAAATGTCTTTCGGTTTTCATATTGAAATACTCAGATGAGTCTCCCTTAGCTGGTACAGAAGCAAATTCTAGTGTTTTCCTATGTTCTATTATTTTATCTACACAATGAAAGTTGGCTGGGAAAAAACAAACGTTTTGTTTTTAGGTCTTCAGTACAGAACACACAAGTATTTGGAAACATCTGGAAAATAGATTGATTTTCGCAGCGTCCGCCCGAATATTTGTCACAACACAACAAAACGGAGCTCTACTTACTGTCAGGATAACGAGAGAAAAAATGCCCTGGAAACAGGGTCAAAGCACAGTTCTTTTTGCCTGAGGCAACAATTTAAATGTCTTTATGGCCACTTCTTCCTATGTTCCTTCAATGAAGGCGTACTCCCAGCAGATCTTGCCCAAGCTGGTTTCTGAGAAGGGGCGGGGCCAGACCAAGCTGCCCGTGATGAGCTTGTTTTGTTTTCTGCCTTTTCTTCTCCAAGCCAATTATCCTGCAGGGAAATGACTGTCTGTGGTTGGTTAGGAATTAAAGCCCCGTGTTTGTTCGCTTGGCCTTTCAACTCCAGGGATCAGGGGAGACAGTAAACAAGGAAAACAAAATTAGCTCTGCTACTGTGATGAGACCAAGATGGGATAAAAGGCAATGAATGAGCAACTAACCACACAAAATGGTTAAACTTGTATGAGAAATCTTTAGCCGTTTTATTTTTTTTTCTTTTCACTACTAATGCCTAAACACAGTTGCCATTGACATATCTGACTGCCACGTACTACAGTACACGCGGGAGCTGAGTTGTTTTGTTTTTTCTTTTTCCCTACAAAACAATTGGATTGCTAAGCAATCCGTAGTCTGCCTTGGAGACACATCTAAGTTGGACTAGGGAAGAATTATGAACGAATTCCTTTCTCCTGCATCATGGATACAGGATTTCATAAGGCATCTGAGCAAAACAAAAGTAAGTGGATTGCTAAAGATGGGAAAAAAATTAGGAAAAGATTCAGGTCAATTTTTATACGTGACGGCTAGGGGATAAACTGAAACATATTCAATTCCCGTTATATCGTCTGTCTTTGTAAAGAGTGACAAACTTTTCTTGACCCGCCAAAGTAAACCATAAAACAAGAGAGCAAAGTCTGTGAATTGGGAAATCTCAAATATTTGACATAGCTCCCAAGGTACAGATGTTCATATTCATGAATCTGAGATGTGTTCTGGAGAAAAGAGGTATAATTTTAAAATAAACATTTAAAGTCATGATATTTTGTATAGACATTTCTCTCCTCGGTAATTAGCTCTGGTTTTGAAAATAGTCAGCAGTGAAATAGTATGTGTCTTTTACACTAAAAACTGGCAAAAACATAGAAATGCAGATGTTCTAAATGTCTCAGGGAAAGGGGATGGGGTAGAAGTTTGTAAACACTGTTAAAAGATTTGTATCAATGAAAGATCAATGACCCACACACACAAAAAATCTAAGTTTCCTTTAAATCGCCTGAAATATATTTTGGATTTTTATTAATTTTGTTGTTTTAGATCCTATAGACTCCCTGGTGGGTCAGCTGGTAAAGAATCCACATGCAATGCGGGAGACCTGGGTTCGATCCCAGAGCTGGGAAGATTCCTTGGAGACGGGAACAGCTACCCACTGGAGAACTCCACGGACTGTATAGGCCATGGGGTCACAAAGAGTTGGACACGCCTGAGTGACTTTCACTTCACTTCTTACAGTTACGTTAAGATTCACAACTACAGTATCAATAATTAGTTACATGTATTTTACTGGTTTCACTTCTTATCATTGCTTCTTGAGTGTTCTTTCTATTCCTCTTTCTTGACATCCTTATTCTGATTTATTTTTATTTGGCGCGGGGGTGCTATTTTCCTTACTAAAACTTGAGTCAGTCACCATCAATATGGCCTACTGTGATGAGGAAAGGCCCGACTTCCAGCCAGAAACACATCAAAATAGAGAGTAAAACATGGAAGTTCAGAGGTAAAACCAAACTTTAAAAGAGAAGAAGAAAAAACAGAAGAAAATAAGGGAGAATCATCGGAAGAAACAGAAAGAAATGGAGGCACATCGTTACAGGCCAAAAATGAGAAAACTTAGAGTCAACACTGTGAATGCTACCTCAGAAATACAAGAGTCCAAAGAGGTGCGTCCGTACCCCGTGACCTTGACTCTGTCCGCCACAGGTTATAAAGCTGGACCTCATGCCTCTGCATGAATCGAGAAGCTTCACAGGACTGTGCAGTGCTCAGTAGGCATTTTATAACAGGGAACATACAGGGAATAAATAAGCAAAGGTACGATATTTTTGTGGAATTGAAGACGTGAGTCCTCAGATTAGAATATCAGTGTATCCTATGCAGAACTAAAAACAAACAAAACTTCAACAACTATTTTGCTGTGAGTTTTCAAAACATGTGCTGTGCTTCACTAAGTCGCTTCAGACATGTCCAACTCTCTTTGACTCCATGGACTGTAGCCCGTCAGGATCCTCTGTCCATGGGATTCTCCAGGCAAGAATGCTGGAGTGGGTTGCCATGCTCTCCTGCAGGGGATCTTCCTGATCCATGAAATTAAAAGACACTTGCTCCTTGGAAGGAAAGCTATGACAAACCTAGAGAGCATATTAAAAAGCAGAGACATCACTTTGCCAACAAAGGTCTGTACAGTCAAAGCTATGGTTTTTCCAATCGTCATGTACAGATGTAAGAGTTGAACCATAAAAAAGGCTGAGTGCTAAAGAACTGATGCATTCAAACTGTGATGCTGGAGAAGACTCTTGAGAGTCTCTTGGACAGCAAGGAGATCAAACCAGTCCATCCTAAAAGAAATCCACCCTGAATATTCATTGGGAGGACTGATGCTGAAGCTGAAGCTCCAATACTTTGGCCACCTGATGCGAAGAGCTGACTCATTGGAAAAGACTGTGATGCTGGGAAAGATTGAAGGCAGGAGGAGAAGGGGACGACAGAGGATGGGATGGCTGGATGGCATCACCAACTCTATGGACATGAGTTTGAGCACGCTCAGGGAGATAGTGAAGGACAGGGAAGTCTGGCAGGCTGCAGTCCATGGGGTCGCAATGAGTCAGGCATTACTTAGCGACTGAGCAATAACAACAAAGCATTCATTTACTGTAAACAATTTTGTGAAAGAGGAAGCAGAGCTTTCGGTCCACTACTCATTTCTTCAGATCTGCCGAATCTTAGCAATTTAGAATCTGAGAGAATTCTTAGAGATTTAGGAATCTTAGAGATGTCTATGACTTTGTAGAGTTATAATTGCTAGTTGGGACCGCAGATGAACTTGACATGGGAATGGATAAGAACAGGATTTCACGTGTGTATCATGCCACTGTTTTCCCCTGAGGTTGTCTCGGGGACCCAAAGTTATTTGGGTTACTGTCCTCCACTGGGAATCTCCGTTTCACCTAACAAGCAGCCCTTGTGGGTGGGCGGGCATTTGAATGTGCTTGAATAAGGGGGGCGGGGGCGGCAATGTGGTGGGGCCAGGAGCACAGGGGTGGATCTTGGCCTTATACGGAGGAATGTTTTTCCATCACACGAACGGGAATGATATTCACGCTAATGGGAAGAAAGTCAGTGTGCTGTGCTGGGTTTAGTCGCTCAGTCGTGTCTGACTCTTTGCAACCCTATGGACTGTAGCCTGCCAGGCTCCTCTGTCCATGGAATTTTCCAGGCAAGATACTGGAGTGGGGTGCCATGCCCTCCTCCATGGGATCTTCCCAACCCAGGGCTTGAACCCAGGTCCCCTGCATTAGAGGCAGGTTCTTAACCATCTGAGCCACAAGGGAAGCCCAAGGAAGCCTGGTTGGATGCTGAGGTTGTGAAAGTATGTGAAAACATTCTCTTGTAATTGCTTTCATTTCACAGTCAAGAGGAATGCAATGTCTTCTCCTGAGAGTTTAAGAAAAGAATGAGGTGTTTGAGTCTGAGAAGCAATGTATTTGACGAAATCATTGAGTTGGTTATCCAATTCAGTGAAAGAGTGATTATGTCAGGGATGCAGTGGAGTTGGCAGGCAGACTATGGCTCCACGTGAAGGCACGTTCATCCACTTAAAGCGAGGCTTTTGGGGGACTTCCCTGGTGGCCCAGTGGTTAAGAATCCGCCTTGCAATGCAGGGGACGCCAGTTCGATCCCTGGTGGGCGACTAAGATCTCATATGCCATAGAGCTACGGAGTTCGTGCCCTCCGGAGCCCATGAGCCACTGCAGAGAACCCACTCACTGCAACCACCGAGTCCGGGCACCGCACCTAGAGAAGTCACACTTAGCAGTGAAAGATCCTGCCTGCTGCGACGGGATGCAACGTGGCCAAATGAATGAATAAATAAGTACAAAAACTAGAGTCCTTTTATTCCTTTTGTTCACGTATGTTTTCTCCCGGTGCTGATCTCCGTCGTACAGGTTTAACCAAAACTGGGGTGTTGCCTGGCAACTGTGATAGAGAGTGAGAAGCCAGGCACTGAAGGTCTATATGAGGAAGGGTCTCCTCACGGGGGACCCCTATGTGGAGACGGTTGGTGCCGCTTCTTGCTTACCAGCGTGGTTTGGTCTGCTGGCTCCCAGATTAAGCTTTCAGGTTCATGGCAGAGAGTGTTCTCCGTGTGTTCAGAAAGAGGGTGAGCTTTGGGTGTCTTGGCTGTCCAAGATTATAAACGAACCTGAATGAAGCAAAACAAAATACGTGGTCATGACTCACTTTCTAAATAAAGAAGCTTTCGAGTAAACTAGAGCTTAGCATCTTGGCGGCATGTTAGCGCTAGCCATGGAATTTCTGGAATTTTAGCTGCAGCAGTCGCTTTAGCCATCCGTCTACTTCTCCTTTTTTGCCTTTTCTCGTACACACTTCCACATTTTGCTTAACTGCTTTATGAAGAACATATACAGACACCTACCTGTGGCCAGAATCTATAGGATCAAGTGTCAGGATCGTAACAGCATTGCCCGAGGACGGAATTTCAGCACGAGGAGTTTGTAGACGTGTCTGTTAAGTTTCCCCAGCTGTCTGCACGTCGGCACTCACTCGGACCTCTGGGGGGATCTGGCTGGGCTTGGCAGCACTCCAGGCTTCTGTTATCCTCGGTTTGGAGTCACATGGGCCCAGCCCGTGAGCCTGACGAGACAAGATAAGCTGGCCCCTGCAGAAGGGGAAACTGATGTGAGCTCAGCCAGCACTTCTGAATGTGACTCACGCAGAGTTCACAACAGCACTTTTTAAGAATGTCCCTGCTTCTGGAGTTTGTGTTCCTCTCTGTAGAGAGCTTTGCTGACTATTCTACTAAGGCTCAATCTTTCTCTAGTCGAATTCTCCTCTTCTGGCCGATAACTTTTCCCATATCACACAGAGGTCTAGATCACTCAGCACAACAGTCGGTTGTCGTGGACCCTCTTGGAAGCCGATTTGGTCACTGTTACTTTTCTCCTTTTTTTTGTAGCTTCATTATGTGCTATGTGGTCATCGCAGTGGTGGTGTTAACTGATGAGACGCTTTTTTCCACTCCGTGTGATCCTCAGGCTGGCTCTGAGGAGGGAGAAACACAGTGTCATGCCCCTGGGAGAAGGAACATTCTTTTCCTAGGACCTCGATTCAGTGCCAGGTGGGACGTCCCCGTAGCTTGCTCATGCCTCCAGGAATCCCCCCCGAGGAGGGAGAACAGAACAGGGCTTTTCAAATTCCACTCCCTTTCCACCGATCGCACCGTTCATCCATCGGAGATGGCGATCTATGTATGCCATCTTTTTTGGTTTCCTTTTTTCACTTTATCTATAGCAAATAGAATAAAGGTTTGGCTCAGTGGTAAAGAACCTGCCTGCCAATGCAAAAGACTTGAGTTCAATCCCTGGGTCAGGAAGATCCCCTGGAGAAGGGCCATTGCAGCCCACGCCAGTATTCTTGCCTGGGAAATCCATGGACACAGGAGCCTGGCGGGCTGCAGACCATGGGGTCGCAGGGGTCAGACAGGCCTGAGCGACTAGACAACAATAACAACAACAGACACAGCAAAGTGAGCTTTGGAAATGGGCACTTGACTTGTCCTGATCGCCAGCAGTTTCTAATCCCTTCCTTTATCGGGAGACTGCTGCTGTAGAGGGGCTGACTTCGATGCAGAGTCGGGCACCTGTCTGCAGAGTACCCAAGACACTCCAGGCAGCCTCAAGCTGAAAGCCCAGGCACGGACAAAACTTCTGACCCAGGCATTCCAGCAGCAGACTCCAGGGAGCAGGAAGACGGTCACCAAAGACCACGCACAACCACCTTAGTTGCAGCGTTATTTCCAAAGGGAGGTTTAGAAAGAACCTAAATATCTTTCAATCCATTTTCAACTAAACCTTGTGGGTACATCCAAACACTGAAATAATACACAGGCGTCTCAAGCAATTACATACAAATACAATCAAACGAGAAGGTGTGATATTCACAGAATGTTGTTAAATAAGACAATTTCAAAACAAGTGACTTCCTATTATCCTACATGTATAGGATAGAAAAATGTATTAACTAAGCAAGAGAATTTCCATAGCTTAGACTGCTTTACAGTGTACGATTTTTTATAGCAATCATGTATTATGTCAGAATTATTTTAAATTATATTTTAGAAAACAGGATTAAATGTGCCATCGGAACCATTTTTAAGTGTACAATTCCATGACATTAATCACATTCCCAATGTTGTGCAGCCGTCATCACTATCTGGTTCCAAAACTTTTTCATTATCCAAAACAGGAAATCTGAAACTGTTAACTCCCCATTCACCCTGAACCTTTATTCTTCTTTCCACTTCTGTGAATTTGCCTATTCTAGGTATTTCCTATAAATGTTCCTATTCCTATAATACCTGTGTCTACTCTATTTCAAGCAAATCTTATGCATATATTTTACAACAATTTTAAAAAACCAGATGGAGTGAGAATTTCTGGGCAGTAAATGTCCATTCATTTTACCTGCAGCCATCCGTTTTGTATCTTCACTGGGGTAGAATTGCTTCACGACGTGGTGTCCGGTACTGTGTTACGTAAGTGAGCTATGTGAATACACGCACCCCCTCCCTCGTGGGGCTCCCTCCCACCCTCACCCCCAGACCTATGAGCTCTGCCACGTGTAAAGCGGCCAGCGGGAGCCTGCACAGCACAGGGAGCTCAGCTCAGTGCTCCATGGCGACCGTGAGCACTTTCAGTCCCATCTAGAGCCATCCTGCTACATCATCAGAGGCACTGGCTTCTGTATTCAACCCATCAGCATCTGCTCTGCTTCAAACGCTGCGTGTTACGAGCATCTGGGTGTTGGCAATGCCCGTGAGCTCTGCCTCTGGCCAGCCTGCCATCTCACTGCTTCCTCTCTTTTCAGAGAGGCCTCTGTGTCGGTTGGCTCTCCTGCCGCTTTGGGAACAAGCCACATTTTGCACAGACCTTGTTGTCTGCCTAACCTTATTGTCTGCCTGACCTCCCGTGCCTCCTAGCTGTTCCACTGGCCCCTTTTAGGCTGACTACCCCCCAGCTTTATTGAGATGTAACCGACATACAGGATTGTGTACGTTTTTAAGATATACAAAGTGCTGATCTGATACACTCCTATATTAAAAAATGACGATGTGTGTTAGCTAACGCAACGTCCTGCAATTGCCATGACGTCACATAATTACCATTTCTTTTCTGTGGTGAGACTGTTTAGGATTTACCCTCTTAGCAACCGCCAAGAATGTAATATTGTTAATGAAGGTCATCCTGATGCATATTAGATCCCCAGGAGTATTCATTTATAACTTGAAGTTTACATCCTTTGACCAGTGTCTCCACATTTCTCCCACCCTCCACCCCGGAGACCACCGCTCTACGGCTTCTGTGAGCTTGGCTTCCCTAGACTCCACATTTAAGTGAGATCACACAGCTCTGTCTTTCTCCAGGTTCACTAGGACGATGCTCTCAGGTTCCTTCTATGCTGTCACCAGTGGCAGGATATCCCGCTTTCCTGTGGTTGAGTAGAGTTCCTTGTGTGTGTGTGTGTTTGTGTGTGTGTGTGTGTGTGTGTGTGACCTTCTTTATCTGCAAAAGGGCGCTTAGGCGGTTTCCTCGTCATTGCTCTTGTGAATGACGCTGCGGTGAACGGGGAAGGGCAGACACCTCTTCAATATCCTGTTTTCAGTTCCCTTGGATCTGCAACCTCTGGTGGGCTTGCTGGATCATTCAATTGTTCTGGTTTTGACTTTTCAAGGCCACTCCATCCTGTTTTTCATAGCATCTGCCCCAGCTGAGGTCCCCACCACAGCCCACAGGTGCTCCCGTCTCTCTACATCCTCGCCGATACTTGTTAGCTCATGTTTCTGATGACACAGGTTGGCTTTTTCAGTTGGGATCTCTGGACCCCGTGGATAGGATAAATTCTTGTCCTGCCACTTGACGACAGTTCGGACTTTTTTTCTAGCCAGTGTCTGGACCAGCTTCCCAGGTGGCGGGCGTCCCCTGCCCCAGCCTGAGTGGCCTTTCACAGGAGCTGGCTTCATGCAGAAGCTGTCCTAAGTCCTTGATTCTCACCCACAATAAACCACTGCATCTCAGGTAGGCGCACACATTCCATTCACACTCTTGGTGGTTGATATCCGGGTTCAGTATGATGCTGGGTCCCTGCGACACAGGCTGAAGCTTATTGAACTTAAGGTATTGAAGTGGTTTTGTCTTATTTCACCTGAAATTCCATGCATCTGCAATGGGAGGAAGGGCCGTGTGGAAGGACACACACTCTATGTAGGAGCTGAACTCCGATGGGTTTTATCGAACATGAGGAACACAGTGCTTCACAGCTGCCTCAGGGGAAACTGCCCTCCGGAGGCACGAGGCCAGGGCGCTTCTTTTTTTTTTTTTACAAAAGATCTATTTATTCATTTCTTTGGCTGCTCCGGCTCTTAGTTGTGGCACTCAGAATCTTTGATCTTTGTGGCGGCGTGCAAACTCTTAGTTCCCTGATCAGGGATGGGACCTGAGCCCCCTGCAGTTGGGAGCACGGAGTCTCAGCCACGGGACCGCCAGGGAAGGCTCCAGGGTCGTTCTTAACGGAGGGCTGACCGTCATTTGTACGGTGGATCCGAGGCCTCGCATTTAGCCTGTGTGCTCTTGGTTGTAAAGACAGTCCAAGTAGAAGCAAAGCCAACCTCAAGCTTCAGCTCTCTGGAATGAGAACTGGGAAAGAGAGGAAGCCAAGGACCACGGAGAGAGGCGAGGAGGCAGGAGGAACAGAGGAGGCCGTGGCATAAGGTGAGACTTGAAGTAAACAAGGACTTTAAGCAGAAGGAGGCTGGGCACAGACACACTGAGCTGGGCACCTGGAGGAGGAGGTCAGCCTGTCATGGCGCACAGCAAGGCTTGGGGGCGCCACTAAGGCCGCACATGCTCCAGGTCAGGGAACGCAGGGCATCTGCCTGCAGGAAGACCTTCAGGCTGGCTCTTAGGGGCCTGCTGCTGTTCTGGGCTACGCCTGGGATTACAACAAGCCCCTCCTTACCTGAGTCAGCAAGTGTGAGTCCAGTTCTTGCCACCGGAGAAACCTAGGAACCCAGGAAATGCTACCAGGTGTAGAGATTTGTGAAATACGAAATCCCCAAAGATGTGGGGATTTTGCAATCAGTTAAGACATAGTGCTGAAAACACGGAGAAGTTCTTCCTACTATTTCCAAACTGTGCTTTCCTGGTGGTCGTACCATGCCCTCTCTGTGGCCATGGGCACCAGCCAGAAAGCCACCATTTTAAGGGCAGAAGGAATGAAGCTGAGCAGAGTTGCATGGTCTCCATTTATAGCAGCATGAAATTTACAAAGTGAAAGTCCAGGGCGCCCTGCTCAAAGCAGCTAAAGAAATCTGCTAGAGGAGGTGACTTTCTCTGACAGCTGACGGTGTTGGCTGGCAAATAGTTGCGTCTGAGGACATCGCACAGCTTGCTGCATCTCTTTTGACCATTTCCCGTCTGACTGGAGTGAGAACGTTTGTGGACAGTGGCGGGTGCTGCTTTTCACCGAGCTCCTCTTTTAAGGAACCAGACACTGTGCCACCAACAGGCGTGGGTGACACTGCAGCTCGGGCCCCCGCCTCCTGCTGCTGGCGACCCTTCAGCTCTGCCGTCCCCACCTCCGTCTCCCTGGTCAGTGGCTCGTCCTGCCCGTTCACTGATGGCAGCCTGTGTGCCAGCTGTCATACGGTACCACTGCACTTTTCAACGTTCTGTGCTGTACGATTAAAAGCGCTCTTACTTTTGTTTTTAATGTATTATTTGTGTGAAAAGTATTATAAACCTGCTACAGTACAGGACTGTACAGATGACTGTGTTAGTTGGGTACCTAGGCTGCCTGTGTTGGACTTTTGAACAAATTGGATGTACGAACATGCTCTTGGAATGGAACTCATTCGCATCCAGGGGACTAACTGTAATGTATATGAAATAACATCTGGCTTGAAATACATGTCAAATTTTTACCACACGCTTCGAGCACTCTCCCAGGTCAGGAGGAAGCTGCTGCTCTTCACTGAGCTCCTCGTTTGACCAATGGTGATGATCCATCACAGCCACGAAAAAATCCCCCCAGTAGCAGTGGAAAGAGCCGTTTGTAAGAGTCTAGGCAAGGGGACAAATCTTACCTCTAGGTCAGTGCCAAGCTGGAGACAAAGGACCTGACCACAGAGCAGATAAGAGAGGTCAGCAGGTGAGCAAAGTCAGAGTCAAGGAGCCTGAGATGACAAATTCCTGTTGCCTCCTTGGCTTGCAAGCCGAGGACGGACACTGACTTTTTCTACAGGTCAGAGAACAGAGAGCAAAGTCTCACAGAGCAGAGAGCTAAGAGTTGATATCTGAGCTCCGTACTCTTAAGACTGTATCAAATGAGACTTCAACGCAGCTCATCCCAGCTTTATTTATAAATGTGCATGGAACCAGACTGTCAGGGAACAGGAAAAAGGCTGACATGGTAGAACACCAGAGGAATGCCATCAAGTTGCTACAGAATGCAGAAGGGTTATAACGACATGGGAGACATCCCGGAAATGTAAGTGAGAAGTATAAAGAATTACTAGGCTCACTGATGCCAACTTCGAAAAAGTACTCCTGAAAAGCATGTTGAACATAGGTCAGCCAAAATATTTACTGTGGTTTTACTACAGATTCCCGTAATCTTCACTCACATAATTTCTATACACCCTGAAACCAGCATTTATTTATTTTATAATCAGATTATATGATTAAGTCTAAAAGTTATGCTGTGTCCTTTCATCTATCAGCTTTTTAGATCTTCTGACAGTCCATGTCACATTAAGTTGGTACTTAAGTAAATCACTGGAGAAGGAAATGGCACCCCACTCCAGTACTCTTGCCTGGAAAATCCCATGGATGGAGGAGCCTGGTAGGCTACAGTCCATGGGGTCGCAAAGAGTCGGACACAACCGAGCAACTTCACTCACTTAAGTAAATACTGCTTTAAAAAGATTAAAGCTTAAAGTCTAGGGTTAAAAAGCCTACAAGATTTTATTTGTAACACGTGCTGAGCAGTCAGCCTTATTGAACAACACAGCACATGTTAACATCATGTGATTTATGAATTAAACACAAAACAGGCCTGATCAGTGTAGGGTCTGATTACATTAACTTTGTCTGCTGCGTTTCCCTAACTTTGCCTCTTCTCTCCATTCTAAAATTTAAAAAGCCATTTAAAACCCAATCACGGGATTTCCCTGGAGATCCAGTGGTTAAGACTTCTCCTTCCGATAGAGGGGGTGTGGGTTCCATCCCTGGTCCGGGAGCAGATACCCCACGTGACACAGGGGCAAGAAACCCAAACGTAAAACAGAAGCAGTACTGTAACAAATTCAATAAGATCTTTAAAAATGGTCCACATCAAATAAAAAAATATAAAAACCTTAACCGTTATTGAATGTCTGAACTACTGAATGCTGTGTTAACTTCAAGAACAAGAGCTTCTTCTACAGTTATGGGAACTGAGGATGCAGTGAGAGCTAACATCCGGCACGAGGAGGTTCAGGGTCTTAAGACTCTTCCTGCGGCAGAAGTTTCCATCTGACTGTCGTATCCACGTCATCATCCAAATTCCCCAGCTCCTGCTCTTTGGAGAGTTCTAAGAATACCTAAGTCAGAGAAAATAAAGAAGGCAACGACCATGTCAGGGTGTTTCTGAAAGGTGGGAGTGCCCTGAGACTCACACAAAGATGCCCTAGGTTGATGCTCGAGGGTTGAAAACCTCACCTGCTCCAAGGTGGCCTGGGAAAGGCTGTATTCTTCCAGGTCGAAGGCCTGTTTCACTGCGAGTAAAGGGGCTGACGTTAGGGTCTGCACATTTGTCATCAGAAGTATTTTCAAAGCCAGCAACATTAACAGCAACTTCTAATTCAGGAGATACTTTAGGATATGGGCCAAGTAAACTGCATTTTCTTGAAGGATAAATTAAAGAGTGCTGATACGGCTAGTCAAAAGAGCACTGCATCCCCGTGTAAACGACCTGTAAGCCTCCCTCTCGTTACCGAGAACCGTGTGGCTCTTTCAGTGTGCGGCCTTCTGAGGCTCTGTGCCTGTGTGCTTTGGCGTCCAAATCAACTGCTGAGCATCGCTTTGTTGTCGTGTAGTGCTTACGTCGTGTAGTGCTTACGTCGTGTCCGGCTCTTTGCGACGCCGTGGACCGCCGCGCGCCAGGCTCCCCGCCCTTCACTGTCTCCCGCAGTGCGTCAGGGATGCACCTAACCGCCTCAGCCTCTGCTCCTGGTCTGTATTTACAGATCCACGGAGTGTACTCCCTGCTGGTCCCCGTGCAGTAAACGCCATGCTTCTCACATGTCAAGGTACCAGAAACACCCAGCGTGAGCTGTGCTCAGCGCCTCTGAAACCAGTTCAGAACCGCCTCTCCGACCCTGACTGGCCAGTCTCATCCCTGCGTGTTTTCAGTCGTCCCAGCACCGACATAAGCACACGGATCAGTGGAGTAGAAGGTATCCACAGTTAGATTGAATCCGTGGCTCCAAGCTTCTGCTCTTGTGCCTCTGACTTTGACAAACCTGGAACTGCCAGAAGCTCGCCTTGGTGTTCTTTGGGATGCCACAATGATAATTATGCTCCAATGGTATGCAAGGGAACCAGGACAGAGTGTTCTGACTTATTTCCTCGTGAGCAGAGGGGGAATCGGGTGGTGTGAAGCCAAGTCTAGGGTCGTCCATGCATTCCCTTTAAGATCTTTAAGACTATTCCAGGGGAAATTTTCCAAGGCTTGACTGATGCTATACATTTTGTCCTTGAAGTTATGTGATATCCATTCCATATGAAAAAATTTACAGTACATTAAGTTTCAACAGTCTAAACTCACCTGCCTCTAATTTGGAAAAGGTCTGAGACAGAGGGTGGACATCCTCTATGGCTAATTTATATGCCATCACGAACGAATATCTGGGAGGAGGAAAGAGGGAGAGTTACTATCCTTCAACATTACAATACTGGGAAGGTCTTGACAGCTAAAATAACCAAAGAATTTTTTAAACGTTTCCTTTAAATAAAAGGCGAATAGTTTAATTTGATAAAACATGAATCTGAGCCAAAAAATTATCTTTCGTCATAAAAATCTGATTAGGACAAAAATCTGCTTGCCCCTAACTTACTGTTCAAGATAAATTCTGAAAAATCACTCTGATACACTTTCACACTTGGCCTGTGGTGTCTTTCTTTTGTATTCTATTTCTTACTCTCAAAAGCCAATCTTTCTATGCTCCCTGGAACCTTTTAATCAAATTTTCTTCTTTTCAATCTTTTGTACAAGAATTAAAACTTGTAGAGCTCTCTCCCTTTAAAAAATTCTTCCCTGACCTCTAGCCTTCCCAAATATGTCCATCCGGGACCTCATGTTGCACAATTCAGTGAACATTCTTTGGTCCTTCTCCTTTAGACTTCTCAAAAGAATCAAATTCACACACACTTAATAACTTTCTCCTTTTTATTTATTACGTCCTTGGGGGTTTTTAAGTTAATTTTCACTGGAGACAGTTCTTTACACTGTTGTTAGTCTTTGCTGTGCAGCAGAATGAATCAGCCTCATATGGATACAGATCCTATCCCCTCTGGTTTGCATTTCTTTCCCATTAGATCACCAGAGAGCACTGAGTAGGGTTCCCCGTGATCTTCAGTAGGTTCTCATTAATTGTCTATTTTATACATACTATCAGTCATCTCCCTAATTCACCCCACAGCCCCTTCCCCCTTGAAAAGAAAAGTAAATATCGTACATTAACGCATGTACGTGGAATCTAGAAAAATGGTACAGATGAGCCTATTTGCAGAGCAGACACAGAGACACAGATATAGAGAACAAATGTACAGATGAACCTATTTGCAGAGCAGACACAGAGACACACATGTAGAGAACAAATGTACAGACACCTATATGCAGAGCAGAAACAGGGACACAGGTAGAGAACAAATGTGCAGACATCTCCTTACACATCATGGATATGAGCTTTCTCTCCATCTTCTGTGCACAGAGCTCACTCTTGAGTGTTTACACGTGATGTTTTCTCAAAAGAGTGACTCTTATCCCCATTCTTCCACCGGCCAAACCTGCTCAGCCTTAAAGTCCACCCTTAACCCTCATTCATTTGCATCTTCCTTTGCTAATACTCTTTCCTCAAAAGGACTCAAGCACCGTAAGAACCTCGTCTATCTATCTAGTCCATACACAGTGTCCAGCCTCCAGCACGATATGTGCTCATAAGTAATAGTTTTTAAAAAGAGTAGTAGTATGTAAGAAAACTGTACACCTTTCAATGAAATTCTGGCTCAGTCTGCTATTCACATGGGTTTGCTTATCTTTATTTGTAACTCACAGCTGACCTCACGCAACTTTAAAGGAACCATTCCATTCTCCAGGGGGATCTTCCCATCCTGGGGATCTTCCCATCCCAGGGACTGAAACTGGATTTCCTACATGGCGGGCAGATTCTTTACCATCTGAGCCACGAGGGAAGCCCAAAGGAACTATAGGGAGGATCAAATTATTTATAGTCAATTAATTTAAGATAGAGTCAGGGAAGTTCCCTGTGGTCCAGGGTTTAGGAATCCACCCTGCAATGCAGGGGGGCTCAGGTTTGATCCCTGATTGGGGAACTAAGATCCCACATGCCTAGGAGCAACTAAGACCACGAGCCAAAGCTAGAGTCCTCGGGCCACAACAAAGAGTCCACGAGAGTCGGGGAAGAGCCCGTGGCTGTGACTAAGAGCTGACGGGGCCAAAGAGGTTAGTGGGAGAGATAAATCCAAACCCCAATTGGAGCAGGAAACTGCAACCCACTCCAGCATTCCTGCCTGCAGAATCCCCAGGGACATCTTAAACCCCACCCCCCCCCCCCCCCATTAAGGCAAAGTCAGCCTTTCTGAGGCATGTGAGTCTGTTCGAGCTCTTGGTGTGATTTCGTATTTGGTAAAATGTTATAGACTGATACAGAATTTTCATTGTCTGTTTAAAAAAACCATTAAATTGATGATCAAGCTTGTACTTTCCCCCTAATCTCTGTCATTCCACAGTTTACACACACACACGGACACGCATACTGTCCACCCATTAATACGAAACACTCACTGAGAATAACTTTCAGGTGTTGTCTGTCTCCTGTGTGTCCTTGTTGCTGTTTAGCTGCTCAGTCATGTCTGACTCTTTGCGACCCCATGGACCGTAGCCCACCGGACTCCTCTGTCCATGGGATTCCCCAGGCAAGAATACTGGAGAGGGTTGCCATTTCCTCCTCCAGGGGATCTTCCCGACCCGGGGATCAAAGCCCACATCGCAGGCAGACTCTTTACGGCTGGGCGGCGAGGGAGGCCCCTCCCTCCTTCCTAGTGGCCCCTCCACAGCCTGTTTGTAACCGACAGGCCGCCGGGGCTCCCTCTTCCCATCCTCTGGACGAGCCGAGGCCGTGGGTGCTGGAGGCCTCACACCTGGGGCGGCCCTCACCTCTCCTGCCGAGCAGCCTGGGGGAAGAGCTTGAGAATCTCCATGTGCAGAGGCTCCACCAGGGTGAGCGCCTTTACCTTCACCTCCAGTAAATAGTCTTTGCCGAACTTGCTTTTCAGATGCTGAACAGAACCGATACACCTGGTCCAGGGAAGGGAAAGAAGAGTTGAAAGACAAGAGACGCCTCCTGGGCTCTCTGCCCCTGCGGATGCGGGGGAGGGGTCCGCGCGCCAGCCAGGCACCCACCTCAGCCTCCCGGACACCATGATGGCCACGCGGTCGCACACGGCCTCCGCCTCGGCCATGGAGTGGGTGGTCAGCAGGGCGCCCCTCGCCGAGCTTTTAACAATGGCCTGGATTGCCTGCCTAGAGACAGAGTAAGGGACTGTTTGCACTTCGAAGGTTATCTGGGAAAATTGATGAACGGGAATGACCAAGGAAGTCTTAACAGAGAATGCTTAGATTATGTTGCAAGAAAAAAAAAAATCTTTGGAGAGAAAGAAGAAAAATTGTCGTGTGTTAGGTAATTATATCACCAAGTCAACAGGCTCTTAGAATGAAAAGCAGATGTTTTAAAAGTGTGCCTGACTCGGTGTTTGTTTGAAGAGCAGGAGAACACCACACTGCAGGGTTTTCAACGACTGAAAAATAAATCAGGAAGAAAGAGGCAGCGGGAGGACCAGCAAGAGAAAGAAGTCTATGGAGCGCCTTCAAGAGCCCATTTGATTCTTAAAATGTCAATTTTTGTCTTCCTTGAGGAAATCTGAGTGAGTGAGTGGTAGTTGCTCAGTCGGGTCCGACTCTTTGTGACCCCATGGACTGTAGCCCACCAGGCCCCTCTGTCCGCGGGATTCCCCAGGCAAGAACACTGAAGTGGGTTGCCCTTCCCTTCTCCAGGGGATCCTCCAGACCCAGGGATAGAACCCGGGTCTCCTGCATTGCAGGAAGATTCTTTACCATCTGAGCCATCAATATGTTGAATTTCAGTGAATCAAACAATAGAGGGTCTGAGCCTCAAAGGTTAGTGGAGAAAACGTGAAAACTCAATGAGCCATCGCTCCAGACTTAGACGGTTGACACCGACACTTCATATGACGCCACTCACCACATCTGCAGCTGCCCCTCGGGGTCCATCCCTGTGGTCGGCTCGTCTAGGAGCAGCAGAGCCGGGCTCCCCAGGACGCTCAGCGCGAAGCTCAGCTGCAACAGAGAGGAGCCGCGTCGGCGCCGGCCTGGGTGCGCGCGGGGGCGGGGGGCGGCCTGGTCCTACCTTTCTCTTGGCCCCCTCGGGTAAGGCCTTGGCGGGGAGCGCCATCTGGTCCTGTAGCTTCAGCGCGTCCGCCAGCCTGCGGGAAGCACTCTGATTACGTCCGTGCCCAAAACATCTAGGGCACCCCAGCACTTTCAGTCGGAGAGACGTGCACGAAGCCTCATTCACAGGGCCCCAAACAATACATGTCATGACTTGGTTCTCGTTCAGATTTTCAATCATTTGCATGCAAGTTAGAGGCACGGTTCATCATCTCCTTTTCACATTTCCTGAGTAAGTTCTGTGTCCCCCCTTCCTCCAGCTACAAACCGCGTGCGGGAGGCTTCGCACCACACCTTGAAACGCTGAGAGCAGCCTCCTCTTTGGTCAGGCCTTTCACGGCCGAGTACAAGTCCAGGTGTTCTCGGACCGTGAGGTCGGGCCACAGCACGTCCTCCTGTGGACAGTACCCCAGATGCCTGAAGCCGCCGCCTGCCTGTCGCGTCGGAGGTGTTCCGCTGTCCCTGAAAACCACCTGCATCGAACAGCAAAGGTCAGCGTCACCTGCCTGCCGCTTCGACCCTCCTCCCATTGCTGAAGGAGGGAGAAACGACCATTCAGCCACAGCCCTTCTTCAGCATGCAAGAGGGGTTTTATAAATTCATCTGTTTATTCTTTTTTTTTTTTTTTTTAATCATTTGATGCTGGAGAGAGTGTGGAGAAAAGTGAACCTTCTTACACTGCTGGTGGGAATGCAAGCTGGTGCAGCCACTACGGAAGACAGTATGGAGGCTCCTCGGAAAACATAAAGGACAATTACCATGTGGTCCAGCAATCGCAGTCCTGGGCGTATACCCAGATGAAATTATCATAAAAAAAAATACCTGCAGCCCTATGTTCAGAGCAGCGCTAGTCACAACAGCCAAGACATGGAGACAACCTCCATGTCCATCAACAGAGGAGCAGACAGAGAGGATGGGGCACGCACGTACGATGGATGTGCAGCCTCGAAAAGGAACGAAAGGAACGCCGTGCGCAGCAGCGTGGATGCAACTGCAGATTATTTCACTAAGTCAAGTCAGTCACAGAGAGAAAAACAAATATCACACAGTAGCACATATGTGTGAAATCTCAAATACGGCACAAATAAACTTATCTAGAGACTCACAGACATAGAGGGCAGACTGTGATCGTCAAGGAGGACATGGGGAGGGAGAGGGTGAACTGGGAGTCTGGGGTTGGTATAAGCAAACTATATGCATATATATAAGTATATTCACAGGATGGCTAAACGAGGTCCTGCTGGAGCACAGGGAACTATATACAACGTGATAAACCATAATGGAAAAGAGTGGCCAAAAAAAAGAGTGTATATATGTGTATAACTGAGTCACACTGCTGGAGAGGGAAGTCCGGTGTGCTGCAGTCCCCGGGGTCGCAAAGGGACAGACATGACCAGGCGACTGAACTGCACTGCTGTATGGCAGATATCGGCACAGCACTAAATCAGCTATACTTCAGTAAAACATAAACCATTTGACTGACTGATGAGAACAACAGAAGAGGCCACTGACACTGAACAGGACATTCCCCCGGCCGTGAGCTGGGCTGCCCCCCACGCCACGTACCACTCCCGCGGTCGGCTTTGTGTCTCCAGTTATCATCTTAATACAAGTGCTCTTCCCAGCTCCATTGTGCCCCAGCAGTCCCAGTACTTCACCTGGAAAAAGGCTCACCATCACTTTCTGTTCTTAAAAAATCGGCTAACCCAAAATCACTTAGCTCAGGAATGTTTGAAATAAAATAGCATTTTCAGACAGCACCTCTGTCATTTCTATGTGAATGAAAAGACTGCGGATTTACATGAGAAGAGTTTGGACATCTGGATCTAAGATAAGTTGGTTTTCTTGACATTTGATCTGGGACAGGATTTTGAAATAAAAACGTCTCTCTGCCAGCAAGTCAAGTATTTTTATAATTACATGTTAACTGAGATATATGAACAGACTGAAAGAATGAAAAGCATTCCCTTCCTAGTGCTAAAACTAGAGAATAAGGAACATCCTAATAAACAATACATTATCCAAACCTTTGTTAATACAGAAGGAAACATTCCGAACGGCTGTTTTCGTCTTTCTTGCTGAAAAGCACCTTTTCTTTTCCTGTTTATATTCCTTGTGTAAACAGCTTGCCATTATTACTGGCTTCTAGAAAACATGGGAGAGCATGATTTTCCTCTTAAATATTTCATATTTTGTGCATTCATGTTTCAACTTTCATTTCCTAGGCTATGAATTTAACCAGATTTTTTGTGCCAATAGTAATTCAGCCTCTTGTTTCAAATAAAACCCTCAAATGTACATTTACGATTGAGGACTTCTTTATCAACTTCTTATGAAACTAATTCCTAAGCAAATGTTATTTCCTTTGTGTTACGCTAACCTTGCCTTTGGCATTAATTGCCCTTCTTATTAATTTTAATGCAGTATGAATTCACCTACTCTTTTTCATACGCTATTTAGAATTATTGACATGACAATTTCAATATATAGCAAAATGGAATTGAAACTCTTCAAGGTGTGGGATTTTGTTAAAAATTGATAAAGAATATCAGAATTCTTGAACTGCTCTGATGAATGAAGATTAAAATCCACCAAAAAAATGGAAGAAGAGAAAATTAAGAGCGAAGACTGGATAAATTCTTCAAAAGGTAACGACCTGAATATGAGCTACAAATGGAAGGACTGAGGATGCAATCGCAAGTTTTCACACTAAAAGCCAGCACTTTGTCCACTCTACAAGACAAGCTGACTATTTCAGTACTTCACCAGCGGCCCAGTTGCTTGTTTTCACCTCATCCAAGCTGGACGCAGTGAGTGCATTCGCCGTTTTCACCCTTTCCGTTTGAACGTCTTCATCCTCTTCTTCCGGTTCTTCTGGGTTTGGACGATATTCCCCTCTTCTTGGAGAGATTCTACAGAGAAAATAAAAACATTAAAATGAAATTCTAACTGTACAACCACTACCAGGAGAATATGGCTTCAATGATTTAATTCTTTTTCTCTGTTTTACAGGAATGTAAATGATTACATAATGACGAACAGGATTCTCCTTGACAGTAATAACTCCCTCAAGTAGCCAAGTCCCATGAAATACTCTTTGACTATTTATTCTCTTTAAAACTTTTTATCCCATCCATCGACCAGCTCTTTAAATCCTCTCAAATACAGACTTAGTCTTTTTAGTCTGTTACCATCTAGGTCATCATCCCGTTGCATCATAAACGATCACCATAACTGGCCTCTCTCGCCTTTTCAGAACATTTCACAATGAGCTCATTTTTCATTCCTGCGTCTTCTACTCAGAGACCTGTTCTTCCCATAAGCGGGAGAAAAAACAACGCTTGAAGCTTAACCACTGCGTGAGCAGCTCACAAGACAAACACCCAACTTGCCCAAAATCACAAGAGCTGTGTCGAAACTGTATTACTGCACTCAAAGTAATTCTCATTTTTTGTGTTTTTGTTTTATTTTTTCAGAATAATATTTCCCAGTGGGTCTAGCCGAGAGTTTGGATAGTAAATCCACACTAATAAAATGATGTTAAAAGAACTGCTGTACATATTACATGTTTAAATTATATTCAGATGTTAATGTTCTCCCAACCTGAAAAATGGATCTTTCCTCATTGTTTCTTTTCCATACTTCATTTCCAGGCACCGTATAATAAAAAGAAAAACGATGATCTGAAGGTACGGCTAAAGGCAATGAAAAATGATTAGAATATTAGTATCATCTTGGGATTCAAGCTCCACAGGCGGAATATGCCTTCTGCCATAGGAGATTTGATCATTTTCTTACAAATTTGATAAAAGTCTTATAAAATGCTTCTCACATGGAGAAGTTTCTCAAACCAACCTTATATATGCTGCCTACAAGGGACTCACTTCAGAGCTAAAGACAGATACAGAAGTAAAGGGATGGAAAAAGGTATTCCCTGCAAAGCAAAGACAGCTCACGTGCAAACGCAGCCACGCTCACATCATACAAAACAGACTTTAAACAAAGACGGTGATATGAGACAAAGAAGGACATTCAGGACTTAGGGATCAATCAAACAAGAAGAGACGCAACTGTAAATACATAGGCATCCAAAGTAGAAGCGCCTAAATAAAGTAAATGTTAGCAGACACACAAGGAGAAGCGGACGGTAACGCAACGATAGTGATATGTGATGCACGCGTGCTCACTCATGTCTGACTCTTTGCCACCCCGTGGACCGTAGCCTGCCAGGCTCCTCTGTCCGTGGGATTTCCCAGGCAAGAATACTGGGGTGAGAGGATTGCCATTTCCTCCTCCAGGGGACCTTCCCGACCCAGGGATCGAATCCACGGCTCTTACATCTCTTGCACTGCAGGTGGATTCTTTACTACCGTGCCACCTGGGAATCCCCAGGAGCAGGAGACTTTAATGTCTCACTTATATCAATGGACAGATCATCCGGGCAGAAAACAAAGAAACCAGCATTGGCCTTAAGTCATGTATTAGATCAATTGGACTTTATATATACATATAAATTTCATCCCAAAGCAGCAGAATATATTCCTGTCAAGCACACATGGAACATTCCTGGAACGGAGCACACGCTAGGCCAAAAACCAGGCCCTGAGAAACTGAAGAAAACTGAAATCACAACAAGCATCCTTTTCAACCATGACTCTCTGAGACTAGAAATCAACTATAAGGGGAAAAGTTGCAAAAAACACAACGATGTGGAGGTTAGATAACTGTATAACTTTGGCATTTATTCACGGCCAGCAGAAAACCGCCATGTGTGACGCGTCTCCGTGTACATGGGTGAAACAAGAGGAACAAACATTCAGTATACAAACACCCATGTGCAATGCATACATTTTACACATTTATGAATTTATAAACATTTAGAAAATGTTCTCGCTCGTTAAACTCCTTTTCTGCCATGAAGAGAAAACAAGAAGCCTGTGGTCCACTCTTTCCCCCTTACTCCTCATTTACTATGATGCACAGAAATAATATTTACGTTTTGCTTCAGTATCTTTTCCCAGTAGAAAATTCCACTTACTTTGCTCTCTTTATTCTTCATTATTCAAATTATCTTCTGTTTTAATCCGTATTGAAATGATTTTTAGGCACACACCACCTTTGGTGTTTCTTATAAACCACCTCAAATTGTCTTTGGATACATATATCAGCAATGTATAGTAATAGCAGTAATAACAGCAATCTAGACTTTAGAATTTCTGGTATATACTATACTGTTCTTGCTTTAAAAATCCCATGGACAGAGGAGCCTGGTGAGCTACAGTCCATAAGGTCCGAAAGAGTCAGACATGACCGAATGACTAAGCATACACTCTATACAGAAAAATACCTTTAGGTTCTACTACCATTCCATTTGATTATAGAACACAGCGGTGGTGATGGTAGTGGTCGTCACTCAGTTGTGTCCGACTCTTTGCACCCCCACGGACTGTAGCCCGCCAGGCTCCTCTGTCTGTCCATGGGATTTCCCAGGCAAGAATACCGGAGTGGGCTGTCTGCTGCATTGGCAGGCAGATTCTTTACCAGTGAGCCACCCGGGAAGCCCGTAAAAACAGTAAGAGCAGGTATTTGGGCGAGCATTTCAATTTGCCATTCTTTGAATAAGAGCAAGTGCATCATGTGGCTATAAATCCTATGTAGTATATATTCAGATAGAAATATTTTCTTACTATGAAGATTGGTAGAATCATTTTACCAGTTGCACTCTTCTCAGGGTCCTGACTCTCGGACCTTCTGTGATACATAGAGGACAACTGTTGAAGAAAAGCAAGGGCTGTATGAAATTTCTCTGCATCACGAATATAACGTTCTTATGCTAAATACACCTGTATCACATGACTTGCTGTTTCACAGGACATGAGGGAATGCTCTGTGAATTGGGACAAGACTTGTTCTATGACACTAAAATCTGTCGGGAGGTGACACCCTTCCTTGGTTATAATCTCCAATACTTTCTGTATTTGGACTCTGTGCAGAGCGTGAGTGCAAATGTGCTAAGTCACTTCAGTTGTCTCCGACTCTGTGTGACCCCCATGGACTGTAGCCCGCCAGGCTCCTCTGTCCATGGGATTTTCCAGGCAAGAATACTGGAGTGGATTGCCATGCCCTCCTGCAGGGGACCTTCCCGACCCAGGGATCAAACCCGCATCTCTTATGTCTCCTGCATTGGCAGGCAAGGCCTTTACCTCTAGCACGACCTGGGAAGCCCCAGTTCTGTGCAGTGGGGATTCACAGTTTCTTTTTAGTGGAAGTGACTGAACACACAAATGTGAGGTGGTTGGGATCTGCTGTCACGTCCCCAGAATTCTCAGCGGTACTTGGATCCTCCCAGAAGTTCCTAACAGTATCTTGCTTCCCTTCCTTCACCAACCACTCACCCCCAAAGCAATCTACTGACTTTTAGTGGTACAAAGAGCATAAAATATCACATCTTCCCTGCAGTCCTCTGTTACAGGGAAAGGTGGAGCTAAGCACAAAAATAATTTCAGATATTTATCAAAATTGAAATGGGAAACTTCCACTTCATGGTGAGAAGAGAGAGTTCTGTAACAGTGGGAAAAACATAATCAGTTACAATCCCCTCTTGGAATTCATAAACCACAGTTGGGTTTCCTGTTGCATTTCTTAATGGATTTACCTGCTTCCTTCCGGGTGTGAATAATGGGTTCTGGGTATTTGAAACTTTTAGCTTCATACAATTTTCATGTCTTCTTTTCAGAATTTACCAACAATTGAATAATTTCTAAAATTTTATTAAATGTACCTGCTCCCCTATCAGAAAAGATTTAATTAATGAGCTACATGGTCAAGGTAAAAATAAAGTAAGTAAAACTGCTTACCTCTATCATTTGGACAAGAAAAAAAACTGAAGTGCACGAAGGTATTAAAATTATACATATAATTATAATATTTTCAGAATGAGTTAGTCCCAGGAGGATGAGCATAAATAGTGAGATCTAAAGGGAAAAAATCGACAGACATAATTTGCTCAGTCATATTTAATGTAAGATGTTTTCTATAAGTGATCTGTTTTCCTAGAAAGATACTCCTATTTTCAATTTTCACCTTACGTACAACATCGAGAAGACCGCCTCTTTAAGAAGCATCAAAGTGTCATTACAACTGAGACACATGATTACAGTTAAAGTCTGACATAAACATCTAAAAGCTGCTGCACTATCCGGTACGGACACGCGGCAACCATTTAAAAAAAGGACTATAATATTATTTTGCTTTATGAACATCAATCCTTATATGCTTTCAGCACTAGCACACAATTAACTTCTTGTCGAATGGTATATGTAGTACCATAGTTTTAAGAATAACAAGAGAATAAAGAAGGGAATAGAAACTTCTCTTAGCATCTACTATTTACCAAGTATTTTGATGAGCAATTTACCAGCACTGTGATAGCGAATGCTCTTGGAGAGACTCAGTCCTAACCCTGTAAAGTGCTACTGCTTTATATATACATTCTCTGAGTTCAGAGAACTAAACCTCAAAAACCTGAAGTAACTTCGCCCAATATCTTACAGCTTTTTAGTGCCAACTTAGAATCCAAACCTGGGCTGTCTGACTCCAGAGCCTAAATTCTTACCCTCCATACTTTTATAAGAAGAGATTGGGGGCTTCCCTGGAGGTGTTAAGACTCTGCTCCCAATGCAGGGGGTCCAGGTTCAATCCCTGGCCCAGGAACTAGATTCCACAAATTGCAACGTAAGATTCTGCATGCTGCAAGAAGACTGAAGATACCATATGCCACTGTGGAAAATTCTTCAAGAGATGGGAATCCCAGACCACCTGACCTGCCTCTTGAGAAACCTGTATGCAGGTCAGGAAGCAATAGTTAGAACTGGACATGGAACAACAGACTGATTCCAAATAGGAAAAGGAGTACGTCAAGGCTGTATATTCACCCTGCTTATTTAACTTATATGCAGAGTACATCATGAGAAATGCTGGGCTGGAAGAAGCACAAGCTGGAATCAAGATTGCTGGGAGAAATATCAAGAACCTCAAATATGCAGATGACACCACCCTTGTGGCAGACAGTGAAGAAGAACTAAAGAGCCTCTTGATGAAAGTGAAAGAGGAGAGTGAAAAAGTCGGCTTAAAGCTCAACATTCAGAAAACGAAGATCATGGCATCTGGTCCCATCACTTCATGGCAAATAGATGGGGAAACAGTGGAAACAGTGGCTGACTTTATTTTTGGGGGCTTCAAAATCACTGCAGATGGTGATTGCAGCCATGAAATTAAAAGACGCTTAGTCCTTGGAAGGAAAGTCATGACCAACCTAGACAGCATATTGAAAAGCAGAGACATTACTTTGCCGACAAAGGTCCGTCTAGTGAAGGCTATGGTTTTTCCAGTGGTCATGTATGGATGTGAGAGTTGGACTATAAAGAAAGCTAAGTGCCGAAGAATTGATGCTTTTGAACTGTGGTGTTGGAGAAGACTCTTGAGAGTCCCTTGGACTGCAAGGAGATCCAACAATCCATCCTAAAGAAGATCAGTCCTGGGTGTTCATTGGAAGGACTGATGCTGAAGCTGAAACTCCAATACTTTGGCCACCTGATGCAAGGAGCTGACTCATTGCAAAAGACCATGACGCTGGGAAAGGTTGAGGGCAGGATGAGAAGGGGATGACAGAGGATGAGATGGCTGGATGGCATCACCAGCTTGATGGACATGGGTTTGAGAAAACTCCAGGAGTTGGTGATGGACAGGGAGGCCTGGCGTGCTGTGATTCATGGGGTCCCAAGAGTTGGACACGACTGAACTGAACTGAACTGAACTGAAGACTTGGCATGGCCAAATAAATAAATATTTTTTAAAAATTAGAGATACCAAGGGAACATTTCATGCAAAGATGGGTACAATAAAGGATAGAAATGCTGTGGACCTAACAGAAGCAGAAGATATTAAGAAGAGGTGGCAAGAATACACAGAACTATACAAAAAAGGTCTTAATGACCTGGATAACCACAGTGGTGTGATCACTCAGCTAGAGCCAGACATGCTGGAGTACGAAGTCAAGTGGGCCTTAGGAACCAGTCCCACGAAAAAAGCTAGTGGATGTGATGGAATTCCAGCTAAGCTATTTCAAATCCTAAAAGAAGCTGCTGCTAAGTGCTGCACTCAATATTCCAGCAAATTTGGGAAACTCAGCAGTGGCCACAGGACTAGAAAAGGTCAGTTTTCATTCCAATCCCAAAGAAGGGCAATGCCAAAGAATTCAAACTATCTCACAACTGCACTCATTTCACATGATAAGCAAGGTAATGCTCAAAATACTTCAAGCTAGGCTTCAACAGTACATGAACTGAGAGCTTCCAGATGTACAAGCTGAATTTAGAAAAGGTAGGGACCAGAGATCAAATTGCCAACATCTGTTGGATCATAGAAAAAGGAAGAGAATTTCAGAAAAACATCTATTTCTGTTACATTGACTACACTAAATCGTTAGACTGTGTGGATCACAACAAACTATGGAAAATTTTTAGAGAGATGGGAATACCAGATCACCTCACTTGCCTCCTGACAAGCCTGTATTCAGGCCAAGAAGCAACAGTTAGAACTGGATATGGAACAATGAACTGGTTCCAAATGTAAAGGAGTACATCAAGGCTATAAGTTGTCACCCTGCTTATTTAACTTCTATGCAGAGTACATCATGCGAAATACTGGGCTGGATGAAGCACAAGCTGGAATCAAAATTGCCAGGAAAAATATCAATAACCTCAGATATGCAGATGACACCACTCTAATGTCAGAGTGTTAAGAGTAACTAAAGAACCTCTTCTTTTTAAAATTTATTTAATAGGAGGATAATTACTTTACGATCTTGTGATGGTTCCTGCCATACATCAACATGAATCTGCCAAAGGCATACATGTGTCCCCCTCATCCTGAATCCCGATTCCCCCTCCCTCCCCACCCTATCCCTCTGGGTTGTCCCAGAGCACTGGTGTGGGGGCCCTGCTTCATGCATCAAACTTGCACTGGTTGCAAAGGTGAAAGAGGACAGTGAAAAAGCTGGCTTAAAACTCAACATTCAAAAAACTAAGACCATGGCACCTGGTCCCATCACTTCATGGCAAATAGATGGGGAAAAAATTCAAACAGTGACAGACTTCATTTTCTTGAGCTCCAAAACCACCGTGGATGGTGACTGTGGCCATGAAATTAAAGGGTGCCTGCTCCTTAGAAGAAAATTATGACACACCTAGACAGCATATTAAAAAGCAGAGACATCACTGTGTCAACAAAGGTACGTATAGTCAAAGTTATGGTTTTTCTAGTAGTCATATACAGATGTGAGGGTGGGACCATAAAGAAGGCTGAGCGCCAAAGAATTGATGCTTTCAAATTGTGGAGTTGGCAAAGAGTCTTGAGAGTCCCTTGGACTGCAAGGAGATCCAACCAGTCCATCCTAAAGGAAATCAACCCTGAATATGCACTGGAAGGACTGACACTGAAGCTGAAGCTCCAATACTTTGGCTGCCTGATCCAAAGAGATGACTCATTGGAAAAGACCCTGATTCTGGGAAAGACTGAGGTCAGGAGGAGAAGGGGGCGACAGAGGATGAGATGGTTGGATTGCATCATTGACTCAATGGACATGAGTTTGAAGAAACTCCAGGACCTAGTGAAGGGCAGGCAAGACTGGTGTGTTACAGTCCATGGAGTCACAAAGTGTCAGACACAACTGAGCAGTTGAACAACAACAAAAGTTTAAAAAAAATTAAGGAGATATTGCATGAGTCAGCTGTCCACGCATCCAGTCAATGAGTCAACCCATAATGTGTCAGATACCAAGATTTTAAGTATATGAAACTGATTATAGAATTAAAAAAAAACTTTTTAAAGTGTTCTGTCTATAAGCACAAGAAATATTTTCTCATAGAAAAAGCAATATAAACGGAAATAATCTGAGGGTTCATCAGCGTATTTTAGGACCTTAATCAGAACTTCCTGAAAGGTTCCCTGGCCACACCGTCACGGTTATGAGAAGCGGTGCTTTAGTGAGATGTGTGTCGGTGCATCTTCTGTCTCGTGGAGACCTGCAGCCAAGCTCTCTAATCTAAGAGTGCAGGAAAAGAACTTACCCTTCACCACCCTACTTCCTCCTCTCCATCCCTTTCTTTTACCTTTTTTTTTAAAGAATCATTTATTTGGCTGCATCGGGTCTTGGTCGGGGCTGAGGGACTCTAGCTGAGCTGCACAGGCTGCGCTGCTCTGTGGCTTGTGGGATGTTAGTTCCTGGACCAGGGATGAACTCACGTCCTCTGCATTGCAAGGCAAATTCTTAATCACTGGAAAGCCCCCTTTCTTTTTATCTTACTGTACAAATTAGCTCATCCATCACTTCTAACCCATTAGAAAAATTAAAATAATCCTCCCATTAACTGTTCCTTCCAACAAGCAGCAATAGGTACAATCTGTCCACGGCACTTCCCAGGCAAGTACACTGAAGGGTGGGTAGCCATGCCCTTCTCCAGGGGATCCTCCTGACCCGGGGACTGAACCCACATCTCCTGCACTGCAAGCGGATCTTTACCATCTGAGTCACCAGGGAAGTCCTAGGATTCCATGCTTAAAGGTCAACCAAATATGAACTCTTGATTAAAAAAAAAAACAAACAAACATACAAGGCGACAGCCCATTAAGAGTGAGCCGAGAAGGGGAAAAAATACAGATTAAAACTATCTGAAGACTTTAGCTACTAGAATTATCAAACAACAAATACAAATATGTCAATTAAATGTAGACATAAATCACATGTGAAATTTAAAAAAAACACAAACTAGTCACCAAAGGCTGTGAGGAACAGTTCAGGAAATTTGAAACAGAAGCTGAGTTCTGAAAAGCAAAACTGAGGTTTTAAAAATTAGCCAAAGATTAAAGATAATTTAGACACAGTCGAATGGTTTTTGGTCATAAAGCCACTGTTAGAATAAACAGGATCACCACATAAAGTTTCCAGACTTAAACATACCCAATAAAATAGTCTCAAAACATATACAGCAACATTAATTCGAGGGTAAAACCGACAAATCTACCTTTCCATTGGAATGCATGAGGAAAAAAATTAGATCAAGACCAATTCCAACAGTTAAGGACATATTACCGTGCTATGACATTTAACCACCAATATCACAGCCACCAATAAAACCGGCTCAGGATCACAGGTATACAGGGACGAGACTTACCAATAAAACCGGCTCAGGATCACAGGTATACAGGGACGAGACTTACCAATAAAACCGGCTCAGGATCACAGGTATACAGGGACGAGACTTACCAATAAAACCGGCTCAGGATCACAGGTATACAGGGACGAGACTTACCAATAAAACCGGCTCAGGATCACAGGTATACAGGGACGAGACTTACCAATAAAACCGGCTCAGGATCACAGGTATACAGGGATGAGACTTAGAAGCTCAGAAGCAACTCAATCACCTTTAGGATGTCTACTGTTGCAATGAATTCTCGAACTGGTTGCGTTTGGACATTTCTGCCCACAGTAAGCCCAGTCTTTGGATACCACCCACAGTGACCACCAGCGTAGATCTCACGGCCTTAGAGAAGCAAGACCTTGGTCTCCTGACCCAATCCCTCCACCTCGTCCCCAAAACAGACAGGAGAAAGGCGAGTCCACAAGAAAGAGAGAAAGGATAGAACATCTTTCCTTTTCTCACCAAGGGTCCTCAAACTAAGGGCATGCCTGAAATGCAGCTGGAGAAGGAAAGTTTCATTGTTTGTAAGATTAAAAGTTGCGTTTTGGACTCGACTGGCCTTTCTTAGTACTTAAAGCAAATCTTAAGGAAGGAAACAAGACTGTGTTAATATCCACAACGGTCAGAAAGGAGTGCTGACCTGCTCAAGATGCCAGCAAGGCCTGGGGGAGGAGGCAGAGCAGAATATGCCTGACGTGGCTAATAATTTTATTTCTTAATAAAACTTTCCTCTGTTTACTTGTTTGCTTATGTTATTAGTCAATTTGGCCACCTAGCACAATTTTTTTTTTATTATTAATAAAGGAAGGAGGAAACCTCCCTGAATTGAGAGGCTCAGGCTCAGGTCTAATCCTTTAAAGTTTCTCCCACTCTATCAAATGAGGGAATTGACCCCAGTGATCTAGCCTTTCAGCTAGGACACGTCAGGATTTCTATAGCTGTTTCATCTCTTTCCAAAGAAACAGAAGTGCCAAAGAGACTTTTGAGAACAGAAAAAAAGGGAAAAAAAGAAGAAAATGAACTGAAACCTTAAACCATGAGCATGGCCAAAGTGCGAAAGAAGTAGTTCCACTTCCTCCTAAGTATTTATGCCTAACTCTCCAGTTTTAGAAAAGGAACTTCAGGAAAACTTCATATAAATACGTATGTGTGTGCATTTTCAGATACTTACGAGAAAAAAGCTGAGGGACCAAAAGCCGTTATTTTTCCTTCCGCTGGGAAAGAGGAATGAAATCACGTACGTGAGGAGTATGAGACACGCCGCACAGCTGGCCACGCAAACCACCTGACCACACAAGATTAACAGCAAGGTTAGAGACGGGGTCACGGACAGGGTGAGGGGCAGGCAGAGGATCGGATCCCAGATCCCAAAGCTGTCAAAGGCAATTTTCTTGCACATGCCTTTTGTTAAGGACAAAGTGTTAATGAAAACGAATTTTTTTGTTTTGATTCTATTATTATATTTGGGGAGTTTGGGGGAAAATGACCACTTACCAGAGCAAACATGAATTGTAGTACAATTGTGGATTCCAAAAATATGTAGTACATTAAATGTATCGAAACAAGAATTCCGAAATAAAATGGGATGTCCACCAGGGCCTGTCCACACCAGTATGCTGAAGGACAGAGGCCTGAGATCCGTAACTGAGATTGGGCTTTTTGCTGGTGAAGAAACAGAAGGGATACGGGTGAGGCCGAGATCGTGGGTAGAAGACGTATTTTGTTTCTGTGAAAATGTTAATTTTTAGTAAAATTTTAGAAGTAGTATGCTGCAGCAGCTACTTTTTTTGGTGAAAAGTCCATGTTCTTTTATATAGCAAATCTGCCTTCAGGAATTTGCTAGCCTGGGTTTAGAAGGCAGGCCACAGGACAACTAAGACACTCACACTATCCCAGAGAAAATAGCATGTCTCCCAGCTGGGGCTAGCAGTAAAGAATCCACCTGCCAATGCCAGAGATACAGGTTTGGGCCCTGGGTGGGGAAGATCCCCTGGAGGAGGAAAGGACAGTCCACTCCACTGTGCTTGCCTGGGAAACCCCATGGACCGAGGACCACGGCAGACCACAGTCCATGGGGTCGCAAATAGGCATGACTGAGCACAGATGGCACGTGGCCAGAAAGAGCATTTTCCAAAATCCCTGCCATCCTGCTGGGGCGAGAGGATGGGGTCACCACTGGCCCTGCAGGAAGCGTCTGACCTGTGCCCCCTTTACAAGAATGGAGTCAAAAATTAGGAAATGTGGCATATCTTATATTTCACACTAAACAATTCCCTTTAGAATTGTAGATTAACTACACAAGTCAAAAGTAGTGCATTTTCACCTCTGAAGTTGATGTGAAGCGATTCCCTTGTTAAAAATATGTATGTATTTGGCTGTGCTGGGTCTTGGTTGCAGCATGCAAGCTCTTAGCTCCAACATGTGGGATCCAGTTCCCTGATCAGGGATTGAACCTGGGCCCCCTATATTGGGAGTGCAGAGTCTTAGCCGCTGGGCCACCAGCAAAGTCCCTAGGGTGAGTCCCTTTAAAACCAAGGTTACTTTACTGTGGTCAGTCATGAACTTTCTCACCTCTTTGACATCACGATGAACCATTTAATAAAATGCATACTTAGATTGGAGTAATACAATTCATGTGTAAACATTTTCTCATCTAAGACAATAAAATTCCAGCTTACTGAAGTCAGAGAGAATCGTCTCTCCTCCTCTGCCCACCCTCCATGCGCCCCCTCCCCTCACCCAGCTTCTTACTTTGTAATCACTGACGCTGCTCATTCCAATGTAAGGAGAAAGGCAGTTTACGACGAGCAACAAAAGAAAATCCAAAAGGCCCATTCCCCATCTTGGGTTATCCTGCAAGTTCCAAACACATTCGTAAGCTACTGCGCTTGTTACCGATCACACAATCAAACACAAGGATCAAATACATTTAGGGAAAAGGTGAAAGTGTCCAAATGGAAGGATATACCTGATTTAAGAAGCAAACAAAGAGCAAACATGTTTGTTACCCTTAAAGGCAGGTTCCATTCCCAGGAACTGCACGATTTGAAAAGAAATTTAAAATCTGAATTTTATACGCCTGTGTTAAGAAGACAGACAACAGTTTCTTTTGCATATTTGGATCTGGTGCGTGAAGACTAAGTCATTTCAGTCGTGTCTGGCTCTTATACGACCCCATGGGCTGTAGCCCTCCAGGCTCATCTGTCCATGGGATTCTCCAGGCGAGAATACTGGAGTGGGTTGTCATTTCCTCCTCCAGGGGATCTTCCCGAGGCAGGAATCGAACCTGTGTCTCTTATGTCTCCTGCACTGGCAGGAAGGTTCTTTACCACCAGCTCCAGATCTACCATAATCAAACACTTGTGTTAGGAAACATTTGGAGGCTGAGAAGTGGTTATTAAAATCATGTGTGATCAAAAGTTGCACTGCACTCCACAAGATACAAAAGACAAAACAACCAAGACCCCAAAGGACACTGTAATATATAAAGCGACAGAGAGAACACTGAAATTGTAAAAAGAATCGTAATTTCAGGGTTGGACCACACATTCCACACTTGCTTTAATCAGCAACTATGAAATGCTCAGTAAATCCCCCAGGGAAATCTGACATAAGATGAAGAATTTGGGTTGGAGGCTTCTCTGGGTGTTCTAGGTTTTCCAAGAAAATCTGTTCATTCATTAATTTCAGAAACTATGTATTGGGCTACCTAAGAAGTATAAAAAGCTATTCCAGACTATGAACCAAAGAAAGCCCAAATTACTAATATGACTCTTTAACAGTTCTCTGTCATTTTAGACGTCTCCATGTCCTTTAGGATCTTGGCCCTTTCAGGTTCTATGTCTTAGGGAGCTGGCTGTAATTTCTAACCAGACACAATTTCAGACTGCAAGAGTGGGGCCTGTGATAGAGCATGATAGCGTATTAAGTGTGGCAAATGAATGGAGAAACAGAGCCACTTAAAGGGTCGAAAACAATAGGGAACATTCGACTTACTAGAATTCTATTATACATTTACATTTTCCCATAAACATTTTAAAAATGGTAATGAAGCTAAACATTCAGTTCAGTTCAGTTGCTCAGTCGTGTCCGACTCTGCGACCCCATGAATCGCAGCATGCCAGGCCTCCCTGTCCATCACCAACTCCCGGAGTTCACTCAAACTCACGTCCATCGAGTTGGTGATGCCATCCAGCCTTCTCATCCTCTGCCATCCCCTTCTCCTCCTGCCCCCAACCCCTCACAGCATCAGAGTCTTTTCCAATGAGTCAGCTCTTCCATGAGGTGGCCAAAGTACTGGAGTTTCAGCTTCAGCATCAGTCCTTCCAATGAACACCCAGGACTGATCTCCTTTAGGATGGACTGGTTGGATCTCCTTGCAGTCCAAGGGACTCTCAAGAGTCTTCTCCAACACCACAGTTCAAAAGCATCAATTCTTCAGTGCTCAGCCTTCTTCACAGTCCAACTCTCACACCCATACATGACCACAGGAAAAACCATGGCCTTGACTAGACGGACCTTTGTTGGCAAAGTAATGTCTCTGCTAAACATTAAGTGAGCTGAAAAACTCTTTATCTTTCAGAATAATGGCAAGCATGTATCGAATGCTTACTCTCCCCTTGCAAAATGTAACTCCCTCCTAAGATGGATTTTTTTTTTCCTGTGCCGTGTACGCTGTATCTCCAGCATCTAGAAGCAGCCGGTCCTGGCAGACACTCAAGAAACACTTGCAGAAGGAATGAAGACGGTACATGCCAGGCTCTGTGGCAGGTGCCTAATAAATTCACCTGACCCTCACAGCTTCACAGGAGGTGTGAGGATGTCCCGCTCTTAGAGGAGAGGCCCAGGAAGCAGGAGGGCTCGCAGGGAGCAGGCTGCATGCTCAGGTACAGGCTCTGGCGCCCCTGCCCCTTCCTCAGCTGAGGAAGCCCTAGGCAGCTGAACTGCCTCTCACAGAAGTTACCCCTCTACTTACGGGTGGAAACGTGCTTCTCTCCGTCTTAATAAGCTCTGTGACATTAAAGATTCCAAGCAGGGCATTGCTAACAATCCCAATGAGAACAGGAAAACAGTTCATCCTCTTGGTATTGCATGCAACTGAAAATCTGTAATCCTTTAAAAAAAAAAAAAAGGAACGCAAATATACGCTCTAAATTCTTAGAGTAAATCTCCTTATTGCAGAGTCTGTAAACTGTCGGGGTGGAATTAGGATAGGGAGACAATTAGCTTTTCCTTGACACTTCTCCCTACTGGAATTGGTACAAGACTGCCTTATTTTTGTAATTCAAGTGACTTATTCTATACGTGAAATAAATGGACATTCACGAACATGGAAAGATGTCAAAGATCTAGATTCTATGTGACAAGGAAAGTCGTAGGACTTGTCTAATACGATTTCAATTTAGAAAATATGTTTCTGAACATGAGATCATTCTAGATATAGTGAGTTGTGTTTTTATAAAGGAAAAAGTGTAGAAGATAATTACTAAATGCATTAATATGAATATAATACAGAAAAACGAATGGAATTGTGAAGAGCATTTTACCTTCTATGCGACATACTCCAGTAACGTTTGAATTAATCTATTAAACAGTATTGCTTTTTTCTGCCTTATGGAGGTATAGTGAACGTCGCTCACTTGTGTCCGACTCTTTGTGACCCCAGGGACTATACGGTCCATGGAATTCTCCAGGCCTGAGAGAGGGTGGCCATTCCCTTCTCCAGGGGATCTTCCCAACTCAGGAATCGAACCCAGGTCTCCCGCATGGCAGGCAGATTCTTTACCAGCTGAGCTATCAAGGAAGCCTTATTGAGGTATAATTGGCAAATAAAACTGAAGTTATTTAAAACACTTGAAGTGTGCATCGCAGTGAGAATTCCCTGGTGGTCTAGTGGTTAAAACTTGGTGCTCTCCTCGCTGTGGCCCGGGTTCAATCCCTAGTCGGGGAACTAAGATCCCTTAAGCCACGCAGTTCTGCCGATAAATAAATAATGTGTACATCATGGCAACTTGATACCCATATAACTGTGAAAGGATTCCTCCCATCAAGTTAACTAACACATCCATACCGCACATGTATATGTGTGTGTGTGTGTGTGTGTGTATTTCTTTTTGTTGGGAGGGCAAGAATACTGGAGTGGGTTGCCATTCCCTTCTCCAGGAGATCTTCCCGACCCAGGGATTGAATTCGGGTCTCCCGCATTGTAGGCAGACGCTTTACCGTCTGAGCCACCAGGAAAGTATCTCATACTTGTATAAAACATTTAAATTCTTCCCTTAGCAAATTTTAATCACACCATACACTGTTACCAGCTACAGTCACAAACTCACATTAAAGCTCAGATCTTATTTATCCTATAGCTAAAAGCCTCTGCCCTTTTACCAACGCCGTCCTACTCCCCCACCTGCCCCTAGCCGCCACTTTCTACTCTCTGTTCTATGAGCTTGACGGTCTTTTTTTTTTTTTAAGATTCCACTTCTAGGTCGTACCATATGCAGCATTTGTCTTTTTCTGTTTGGTTTATTTCACCTACCATAATGCCCTCCAGGCTCATCCATAGTGTCCTCAAAAGACACTTTGCTTTTATAATGAATAAAGTAATTTTAAACAACTTTATTAATAATAATAATAAATTTATTAATTAAAAATGATCCTATTAAGAAGTAAAGAAGGTGGAAACTGTGCCCTGTAGAGGATTAAAATTTCATACCTTCTTCTAAAAGCAGCAAAGCCGTGTTCAAGTTGTATTGATTATAGAATAATTGAGCTGCTTTTCTATGATTTACAAGTATTTGGATGTGGCAAAAAGCCATGCATGATAAAAGTCCATGGAGGCAAAAAAAAAAAAAAAAGATTCAGATATATTCTTTCCCTTGGAATTATAATTTGAATTGTTGAATGTGTATGTCTTTTAGACAAAGGTACTTAGTGGTAAACAGAAGCAGATCTTTTTTCCTTCCCACTTAAAATCTATTTAAAAATAAAATTTGGTTTGACAATCTTTTTAAAAAAGTCCATGGAGGCAAACGTACCCTGTGGCCACCAGACACGATGATGGCTCCGTTGTAGGAAGGGTCGTCTGAGCCGTTTCTATTTCTAGCATCATCTACCTCCAGAACTAGATTCTGATGCTTCAGGGACTGCACAGCATCTTCAATACTGGATCCTGAAGAAGCCCGCGAAGAAGGCAGCACGAGAGCAGGAAGGTCAGTGTCAAGGCTTTAGGATAACGGTTTCGTCTTCTGTGAAGGAATGGTGCGCCTGCCCCGGTAGAGCCCCCGTCACGCTCCCAGCTCAGGAAGCGCTCTCTGATGCTGGGACCTAAGACTCCAGCCCACGCTCTCGACCCTCTCCAGAAAGTGTTCACTTCTCTTGCAATTCTTAGTTATTTCCTGAGAAATCTGTGATTCTCACGGAAATAAAACTTTTTATTAGTGAATGTTACAGACTTTCCAGAACTCTGCAATGTCTGTAATTACAAAATACACACAAAATCCCCCCTCAGGACCCAGACGTGGGGACCAGGGTACCCCAGCACGATGCTTACAGCCCTGGTGACCGAGTCACAAGACCGGCACAGAATCAAGCAAGCTTGATATTCTCCATTCTTCCATTATTTCTCTTGATTCGAAAACAAGTCCTTCAGTTTCCTCAACCTGAAGATGAGGCAGGCTAGACAGGCCCTGCTTCCGCCCCTCATGTTGTTGTCAAGACAGGTTTGTCTGCCTCTCAACTTTGCCCTCCTCAAAGTTCTTTGATAGTGAAAACTGAAGACTACAGCCTTCTTGGTGGTCCAGTGGTTTGGACTCCACGCTCTCACTGCTGAAGGTGTGGGTTCAATCCCTAGCCAGGGAACTAAGACCCCACAAACTGCATGGCATAGCCAAAAAAAAGCTCACTGAGGCTACACTGAAGGCCTGTCGCTCACCTGTATTGTTGATGATCAACAGGTTGGTCAGAGGAGGTTGAGGGAGCTGTTCCAGAGAACGGAAGTACATTCCGGGTGAAAACTCCCAGCGATGATCATGAAAATACACTGAATACACGATCTTCTCGCAGACAGTGGGGATTAAGGCAATTCCGAACACCACTAACCTAAGTCAGAGAAAATGAAACCGTGAGTCTAAAACACGTTCCCTCTGATTAAGTCACAGACACGCTCTTTAAAGGCCAACCTATGGAAATCCAACACGCAGACATGCCATGTAGTTACACAAAATGAAACCCAGAGTGGGATTAATCTGAAAGTGGGCCCACATTTTAGCATGATTGTATCACGTTGCCAGGCGTCCGAGGGGGACGGAGGACCAGAGGAGGAGGTGAGGTCCGGAGGGTTCCTCTGCGGGCGTGCTGGCTGACCAGGACGCGTGGAAGAGTCTGCGGGACCTCAGACAGCCTACCTAGGGGGTGCTTTTAAAATATCTCTTTACTCTTGTTGCTTCATTCTTCTTTCATTTTTATTTTTTATATTATAAAAGTATGACAACACATTTACAGGAGATTTGGAAAATACAACGTGACATATAGCTCCACTATACATTACAGTTACTTTTTAACTAGATAAATTAAGATTTTTAGCTGGGGTTTCAGCATTAAAAGTCTCAAAAATGAACAGAATAGACAGCAAAGTAGGCTATATTAACAGTAGACCTGAAAACCACTATGGACCAATTCAACATAATAAAGATTTATCCGATATAGAAAAGTGTGATGGACTCAGAGGGCCTGTCTCGAGAGTTCTGGACGGCAAGGAGCCGTGCTTCACGCTGTGGCTCCAAGTGCACCACGAGCACGATTTCAAGTGACGCTTGACCTTCTGTCCGCTGTTACCTGACATGTATCTTAACTTTGATGAACCTACATGCAGCACTGAATACGCCAGCTTCAGATCCTAGAACTCACTTCAACAACCGTAAGTAAAACACTTCCAAGCCGTCTTTCTGTTTCACTAGCAAGTATGTGCGTCCACTCTTTTCAGTAATCTCCTCCCTATCAGACCTCAGACTCTGTCAGCCTCACGGCTTCTAGAGAAAGAACAACGAAGTCCACCAGAGAGGATTCCCCTCCGGTCTTATCAACGACAAAGAAGACAGATCCAAGGACGCGCCCGAGGTCCCATTCCACCCCTCTGGTATCACAGGCGATGCCTCTGCTCGCATCACAGGCCGGGCCTCAGTGCTCCTCTGGACCTGCTCCACCCCACTCCTGGGACCTCCCACACTGAGTTCATCTTTCCTTCATCCTCCGTGACGTCCCTGCTACTGGCTCATTCCCATCATCACTAAAGCATGTTCTCTCTGTCTTCATAAAGAAATAATGAAATTTCCTTCTGACTGCAGTCTCCCTTCAGCTACTGATCATAGAAAGAACAGTAGAAATTCCCTCTGTGGTCAAGCACCTCACAAGCGTTATCTACTTTCAGGCTTTCTCTTCGTAAAACCTGAAGGACTTCCCTTTTGCCAGATAAACAGATGCTTTCAGTTCTGAGCCGTCATCCTCCACCACTTGTCTGCTAATCCTTTCCCATTCTCTAGTCTTGGCTCAAAGGTGAGCATTTCAATGAGACCAACACTGACCCACCTGTCGAGAATGAACCCTAGCTCCCTCCCCAGCTTCTTGGTCTACTCTACTTTGTATAAGCTACTATATAATGTATTTAGTTTTTATATTTATCATTTTTTACCTTTTCCCCCAATCAGAAGGTAAACACTAACAGAAGGGTACAGATCTCAATCAAGGTATGTAGAACAGTTTACAGGCTTCAGTAAAGATTTGTGGTGTACTGAACAAACAGCATGGTTATTGGGTAGTTACTTGATTGGTGCTTTTCTCCCTGACAAGATCGTCCGTCTCAAGGCCTTTTCAGTGGCGTTTAATTACTGCAGACACTCAAAACAAACCTATTACATGAATGAAGAAATCAGTAGACGTATTTTCTTGACATTGGGACCTTTTATGCATATATGGGTAGAAGGCAACGGCACCCCACTCCAGTACTCTTGCCTGGAAAATCCCATGGATAAAGGACCCTGGTAGGCTGCAGTCCATGGGGTCGCTAAGAGTCGGGCACGACTGAGCGACTTCACTTTCACTTTCACTTTCATGCATTGGAGAAGGAAATGGCAACCCACTCCAGTGTTCTTGCCTGGAGAATCCCAGGGACGGGGGAGCCTGGTGGGCTGCCGTCTCTGGGGTCGCACAGAGTTGGACACGACTGAAGCGACTTAGCAGCAGCAGCAGCAGCATGCATATATGGACTAAGGACTTGAAGAGTCTGATAAGGGCTTCTCTGGTGGTCCTGTGATTAAGAACCAACCTTCCAATGCAGAGGACACGGGTTCAATCCCGGGTCGGGGAACTAAGATCCCACGTGCCTTGGAGCAACTAAGCCTGAGCACTGCAGCTGGAGAGACGCCAGCACGCCCCAGGGAGAGACCGCGCCCTGCAGCCAGGACCGCACGCAGACGAGAATAAGTAAGTGAGTAAATATTTTAAAAATAACAAAACAAAAAAATTTCTTAAAAAGTGCGATACTCACAAGGACAGGAAAATCTTCCTCTCATTCCTCAGCTTTAAGAAGCGGAGTCTCGCCACCGCACAGACTTGGCGTCTCCACAGAGCTGCAGAGCTGGCGGCCTGTTTCACTTCCGGAAGGGAACCAAGAGCCTGCTGGGCTTCAGACTCCGCTCCAGGGTCTCGGGTCACGTCGATTTCCGCCAGGCCCCCGACACCGGGATCTGTAACCATGTGATAAACTATTACAAGAGGTTACTTTACTTACATTTTCTCTTTAGAAACTTTGAGAAATGATGTTAGACTATTTGAAGCAACACTTCTAACACATCGACTGCTGATAGCTGTAACTTTTACATTCAAATCTTTCCTTCAAACAAATGTAATGGATGCAGTCAGTTTGAGGGCATGGGTTAGGCATCTAGAGTGCATGACTTCATTCGTATCTGTAGAGAAAGCTCTTCACTGAGGGATTTGTGCAGAGCGTGTCTTATGCAAAAACACCATGATAAATGTCTACAGCCGAATTTCCTGAAAATTCTTCTCCTTCCTTCGTCTCCTCCAGAGGATCAGTTTATCACCGACGGTTGACATTCAGTAACTTTTTCAAGACACCGTGGTGTTAAGTAAGAGAAAGTCCATGAAGATCCCTGTTTGAGTCCCACCCACACCACACGTGAGCCGTATGACTGCGGCTAATCACTCAGATGTGTAAATCTCACTTTCTCACCTACGTCATAATATAAATAAAATAACTTATGGGGATTAAGAACAACAGAATCCTGGGTTTCCCCGGTGGGCCGGTGATTAAGACTCTGCCTTGGAATGCAGAGAACAGGGGTTCGATCCCCAATCTGAGAAGATCCCACAGGCTTTGGGGCAATCAAGCCTGTGTGCCCCAAAGCCCATGCTTTGCAACAAGAGAAGCTGCCCCAAGAAGAAGCCCGTGCCCCACAGCTGGAGAGCAGGCCCCTCTCGCCACAACTAGACAAAGCCCACACACAGCAAAAAAGACCCCGTGCAGCCATAGATAAATAAATACTTTTAAATAGTAACAATAAAATCAGGTTTAAAAAAAACCCAACAGAATCCAGCAGTTGAGCATTATGTCTGGCACATAGTAGGCTTCTAAATTCTTCAAATTAGTATTACTATAAAGTAAGAGAAGATAACATCTTATTTAATTATCTGCCATGAATATGTTAATTAGAATGAGTTGGTTAGCTAGGCAAGAGAACATTCTTACAGGGAATGGCAAGAAAGAGACAAACCTGGATTTAGGACGTTAGCAGAGAGCTACTGAGGGATAGTGGTGGGCACTGCAGAGGGAAGAGGTTAGACCCGACAGGGGGCACACAGCATCACAAGGAGACTGGTCTGGCCCCAAGCCTGATGACGTTACCATAAAACATTTACGATACCTTAAAAGGTGGATGGCCCCCTTTATACCTAATTCACCTTCTAGTTAGAATTCCACAGAAAAATCTATAAATATAAATTAACACATGGTCATTTTCTTTTTCCTTAATTTCCTGCTAGACACACATTTTTATACCTGGCCCATTAATTGCTGATCTGCCTTTTAGGTTCAAGAATACTTCATTTAGAGTTGTCATGGAAACACCAAAACTCATTATGCCCTGGTCAGAAGAGTTTTCAAGGTCTCTGCAAAGATCTAAAAAGCAAAGTAACAAAACAATGCAATTATTATTGGTAAAGAGTACACTAAAATACTAATTGCTAACAATTACTCAGGATAGATAAATCTGAAAATATTTTCACATTAGAGATGCCAGCAATTCAAGAAAACATTCCCATAAGGTGTTCTCTTGTCCTTCAAATCATTTTTGTTATTTTACATCTCTATTATAGTTTCATAAACTTTAAAATCTCCTGCATTTCTATGGCCATGTGTGTGTTTATATCTGTATGTCTATTTAAAAACTCAAAAAACTTCAAAATAAAAATTCAGGCGGCATGGAATAAACTGAATTTTCTTCTTTGTACTTTCCAAATTTTTTTATAATCAGTATCTTACATTCATAATTAAAATTATAATTTACCAAGAAACTATAGACCTGCTTGTAAATGTTTTAAAAATAAGGTTTATTGAGCCTGTATCTCAAACAGAAATGAAAGGTTTCTGCTGATTCAGGAAAGATATATGTCAAAGCTTCGTTTAATGTTGATGAAGAGAGCAAACCCGAGTTTCTCAGTGGACTACATTCAGGGAAACTTAGTTGCTCTCTCATCAAAACCATGTCCAAGTAACACACTTCATTACATTGGAAATGGGAGGGAGAGTACTTATGGATACTTTCATGTAGAAGCTTCAGAGCAGGACTTGGAGAGCCGCAGAAAATGCAGTCAGCATCATCGTGGGCCAGGGGCTGTACTCTATGTGGTCACACAGTCTGTTACCTGGAAACTTGTCTGTTCTCTCCAGGGGCAAAGTATACACAAGTTTTTCTTCATTTTCTGCTGTTAACTTGGCATCTGAGATGTGCTGTGTGATGAGGGATGTGATTCTCTCCGTATTGCACCTTTCATTCCTGTGTAAACTAAATTTTCAAAAGAAGCATGAGTCCTTCAAGTTCTTCTCCAATATGACTGCTCACTAAAAGACAGTTTTTGGTTAAACAGTCTGTATATATTACAGGCATACCCTGCTAACATCAGTAACCGGTTCTGACATTCTAGGAAGTGGATTTGGAATACAATTTTAGACTTTCAGGACAAACCGTTTTATTAAAAATGATCGACTGCTTTTAGGCGGACACAACTGCAGATTTTTCCTATATAAATATTGCCAAAAATGTTGTATTGAAAGATACAGACATTTTTAGAAATTTTCATGCTTAAAACCAAGGTGTAACCAATAAGAAAATGTTAACAAGATATTTCGTAGTGTCTATTGTAAATCAATCCTCTCCCCAAATGAAGCTGACTTTTCTTACAGTTCTAAAGATTACATGGAATTACAATATGGTCACCCCTCATGTGGATACAGTCTTATCAACAACAATCACACCCAGAATACGTTACCTCAAGTGATATCCAATACCCCATTTCCGCTTCAGGAACAGAGACGACCCTGCGCATCTGAGTTTCCCGTTAGACAGAAACACTTTCCTATCTGAGTAGAAAGAGAGAAAGAGTAAATTTTGTAAACTGCTTGTATAGAACATTCTTTCTGGAGACCAAAACTGGCTGGATTTTTCAGGATGAATGCAACCTCGGTAACTAGGGTTCCTAGATGCTGCTACTTGACACCAGTCTCTACCCTGGGACTGACAGTGCTGACCTGGGCACACAGAGGCTTGAGATGGGCTGATGCATTGGGTCTTGCACTTTCAAGGCTCAATCAACACCACGAGAACCTGCTTGGACCATGCCTCCTAGAAGATGTAATACACCTTCAGGGGGAGCAGGACCATGCCTCCTAGAAGATGTAATACACCTTCAGGGGGAGCAGGACCATGCCTCCTAGAAGACGTAATACACCTTCAGGGGGAGCAGGACCATGCCTCCTGGAAGACGTAATACACCTTCAGGGGGAGCAGGACCATGCCTCCTGGAAGACGTAATACACCTTCAGGGGGAGCAGGACCATGCCTCCTAGAAGACGTAATACACCTTCAGGGGGCTGAGTTACCTAAGTCACCCTCGCAAAGGAAATCCACCCTAAATACTCACTAAAAGGACTGATACTGAAGATGAAACTCCAAAACTTTGGCCACCTGATGCAAAGAGCCCCCCCATTGGAAAAGACTCTGATGCTGGGAAAGATTGAGGGCAGAAGGAGAAGGGGACGACAGAGGATGAGATGGTTGGATGGCATCACTGACTCAATGGACATGAATATGAGCAAACTCCAGGAGATAGCGGAGGATGGAAGCCGGGTGTGCTGCAGGCCATGGGGTCGCAAACAGTTGGGCACGACTAAGTGGCAACAACAGCGAAAGCCAATGGCCATTCAACTACCAGCTGAACTGCCAACTCTGCAACACACAGGCCAAGTGAATGCCTATTGATTTAGGGCACCGAGCTTCAAGATGGCTTGTGACAGCAGTTTTGAGGCAGGAGACAATTGACACAAGAGATAAAGTGCATCCAACCTTGATTTCATGTGGGAAACTTCGGATACTCTTACAAGGCACATCAGCAGCAAAAATTTCTCTCCCTTCCCTGAGACCCGTTCTGACCTCATTTTCCCCAGATTCCTTCTCTACATGATCTCTGGCCTCACTGAAACCGTCCTCCCCACCTGCCAAGATTTCCGAGGCAAAATGTTTGCTGTCTCTCTAATTCTCCAAACTTCACACCCGACACCTCATTCAGTAAAGAAAGGATCTCCCTAGAAGGGCACAAAGGACTGCAAATTTAAAATAGAGTTTTTCCCAGCTAAACATTCCTTTCTACTCAACAAAAAATATATATTTTTGTATGTGCATGTGCTAAGTCACTTCAGTGGGAAGCCACATATTTTTGTATACACACACACACACACACACACACACACACGCATACACAATACAGCTTCCCAGGTGGTGCTAGTAGTAAAGAACCTGCCCGCCAGTACAGGAGATGTGGATTTGATCCCTGGGTCAGGGAAATCCCCTGGAGGAGGGCGTGGCAACCCACTCCAGTGTTCTTGCCTGGAGAATCCCATGGAGAGAGGAGCCTGGCGGGCTACAGTTCATGGGGCTGCAAAGAGTCGGACACGACTGAACCGACTTAGCATGCACACACACACATAAAAAGTAACACTGGCATTTCAAATTTTTAAAAATATGCACTTGTGATTAATATAAACAGCCCAGAAAGTTACAGACAGGAGGATACATAAAGCGTGAGTCTGAGAACTCACAGGGGTCAGAATGCCTGGACGCCAAGTGCCACTTTCAGATGCCCTTTCTCAGATGCACGGCAAATGAGACTCTCTTCTTTCCAACAGACGTTAGAGAGAATCTCTCTCGTATTCAGCCCTTGAATACCGAGTCAGTATAAAGAACCCAAGACTCACCAGCCAGGATGTCAGCCTCGTCCATGAACTGCGTACTAAAAAGGATCGTGTGGTTAGTTTTCCGCTCCTTCAGGAAGTTCCACACGAGGTGCCTTGAGAAAGGATCCAGTCCAGCAGTTGGCTCGTCCAGGAGCAAAACCTGCAGTGGAGAGCATGCGAAAGCACCTTCTGTTTAGAGAGAGGCTCTTCCGAAAACAACACGGAACCCAGTATGACATCTGCGTTCAAACAGAGTCCTTCATCGGATCCCTAACAGGCTCGCGTGGCCCTTTATTATAAATTTACTCTCACGTTTGGCAACTAAAGTGCAGTCTGGACTTTAACAATCATTTTACATCCTTCAATCCAGATTCAACTCAAAGATATTTTTATCTCTTACCTGAGGATCTCCTAAAATGGCAATCCCAAATGTGAGTTTTCTCTTCTGTCCACCACTTAACTCTTTAGCGATGACATCTTGAATATTGTGCATGTCTAATTCCATCATAATGCTTTTTACCTATCAAAAAAACTACATTAATAGAAAAAATTTTACCCGAAGCAGTCTTAATTTGCTAATAGTTAGAAGAAATTTATTCTAGAACTCCATTGATTAAGTTTTATTTATGAAAGAGTAAAGTAATAGTTGAACAAAAATATGATCAGGAGCAAACTAAGTAAATTATTTCCAAAGTCATCAATTCTAATATGTTCATCTACCTCTTGTTCCACTTCTTTCGGTGGAATCCCTTTTATTTTAGCAAATAGCCTGAGGTTTTCTCTCACAGTAAGAAAATCGAAGTAGATATTAAATTGTGGACAAAATCCAGTGTAATTTCTGATTTCTTCCATGTTTATTATTTCAGAGAGTTGGGTGTTGTAAATAGTGGCAGATCCTATGGATAAAAAAATGTAAGTCTTTAACACCAGGATATTAACTCTATGCAGAGTGATAATATAGGATATTCACTGAAGAAACTCCCATTTTATAGCTATGTAATTAATACATTGAAAAGATGCAGATTATTCTTGACATAAATACCACTGTCCAAAGCAATGCAAAATATACACGGAATGACAAATAATAGTGAAAAAGAGATACAAGCATTTTAGTTTATGTAAACACAAAATAAATGTTTCCCATTTTAAATGGCTCAACTTTGCAAAAAGCCTCTTTCTGAGAAACGTTTTTCTTTCACATAACCAGACTGAGGAAGCTGTTCAGCAGCCACCTTGGTTTGTAAAATTCTCTTCTCACCTTCAGTGCAAGCAGACCAGCCGCCAAGGATGCTCAGCAGCGAGGATTTGCCAGCTCCGCTGTGGCCAAGAATCGCCGTGAGCTGGCCTTCATAGACGTCAAGACATATGCCTGTTTCCGGATAAAATCTGAAAATTAGACTTTGGATAATACTCCAATGAAGTGGGCCTTAAAAAAAAACAACACTGAAAGAGTAAAGTGTACCTCCGCACTTCATTTCATTTCACTGTATTTTAATATGATGTTTTACAATTATATATCTACTTGTGTCTATTTATGAAGACAAAGCCTCACTTCCTCTGAAGAAATTAGATCAAGACTGGAAATATAAATCCCCACTTTCCTCCCTACCACAAATACTTTGAATGTCAAAGGATATATACAGTTAATATTAGAGAACATAGCCACAGATATGAGGATAAAAACAGAGGAAGCAGAGTATGTATTAATACTTCCTGGACAAAGGCAAGTCTCCATTTCTACTAGAAAGCAGTCTCACTGAGGGTCCCAGAGCCAGATACAGAGACAAAGGAGTGGCGTATGCTGTTTACTCTATCTTAGCAGGCAAAGGGGTCGGTAAGGACAGGGTGCTCAAGCTTCCCTGGCACCAGTCAGCTTCTGACCCATATCCCAAGTGTGGGCGTGGTCTCAGAGAGGGCTGCTGGGATCCAGCACGCGTCACAGGCATCCTCATACATGCATGCTTATGACTTGACAGTGTTTTAACATTTGAGAAATTATCTAACTCCATTGGGAAGCAGCAAAGAGTTCTATGAGCATCCCAGAATTGTTGAGACTCTCTGAAAATGTAAATCGTGGGGTTAAATTGTGAGAGAATCAAAAATAAAGCAAAGCACAGCCCAAAACAGATGATGAAAAGCCCTATGAAAATATTAACACCAACAAATCTGGTGATGCTCCAAGCTAGCGTCAAAGATTACACACTTGCATATTTAGTACAATCCCATTGCTTAAACTGTCTCATCCATACACAGAAAAATATGTATTAGTGATTATGCCTCATAGTAGAAATTTAAAAAAAACATTCCTTTTATCTATATTCATTCTCTAATTTTCCATTATGACTATTTGTATTTTCAAGAAGTGAAAAACATTTAAAATTAGAAACATCAAAACAAGGAGTTGTTCTCTTTACCTTGCAATGCTTCTACTTTTTCAGGTTTTCCTTTATATTCTTTTCTAAGATTTCTGATTCTGAAAGAAGATTGAAGACTATGAGGTGATTACAGTTTCTGATGACGCAGATGACGCCACCGGCTAACACTACCGCTCATGATTGACCGTAACCTTCCCCACAGGAGGGATTTATTGTCGGAGTTCTCAGGAGCACGGGGAGACACCGGTTGAGCGAGGGGGTGGAGGTGGGACCCGCTTCCCACAAACTGGTAAGAGGATCCATCTTAACGGGAAGAGGAGGGCAAAAGCCCCTGCCCGGCCCAAAGGAGATTTCCACGGGCATTTCATGCCTTCCAGCTGCGTTAGCAAATGAAGGGGAGCTACTGTTGGAAGAAAGCCAGGAAGAAGCCAAGGAGGGGGAGCAGTGGAGAGAGGCTTCCTCTCTCTTGATTATTCAATGGTTCTTCTCTTCCTCGGGCAAATTTATCAAAATAATAGTGGCTTCTGCCCTGTGTTTCATTTGTTTTCCCCACCTTCATTCCCAGCATAAGACACAGAGCCTGGGACTCCACCACGCTTCTGAAGCCATTCTCAATGAAGTTACCCATGAGGTCCTAAGTAGCGCATTCAGCGGTCACTTTTCAGCCCTTGTTTCATAAACCTCATCACTGACTTGACAATTGCAAACCCTTGTCTTCTTGTCCTTAGCTCTGTTCACTTCTGGTTTCCACCTCGATCTCAATATTCCTTCTGGGCATACCTTATGGACTCCTTAAATTGGACTCTATACCGACCAGCTATTTTTCTTATTCTCAGATAGTTGCCATACAGTATCAGCCCCTCTTCCTGCTTCCTCTCTTACCAAAAATTCTCATTCTCAAGTCTGTGTCTTTAGATCTTTCTTCAAAGCTTCAGATTTATGAACTCAGCCTTCTATTATATATCTGTACATGGATACCAAACCCGCATGGATAATAAATTGACATGTACACACTTCCTTTTATGTAACAGACATATTGCTTAATTATCTCACTGACTCAAGAAGAAGCCACTGTACTATGGAATTACATCACACATTTCTTGGGAAGAAATGAGGCTTGGAGAGCTCAGAGTTTACCAGAAAGTCATGGAGCCACTAATTAAGAAGAAGTCTTTCAGGATGAAAGCAAAAATATCTGAAAGAAAGGAACTTCCAAAAACACATCATCGACTAATGCAGATTCATGTTGATGTATGGCAAAACCCATCACAATATGATAAACTAATTATACTCTAATTAAAAAAAATTTTAAAAAGAATGAAAGCACATCATCCCGAACGGATAAAGAAGCGGTGGTACATACATACAATGGAATATCACTCAGCTGTAAGGAATGCATTTGAGGCAGCTCTAACGAGGTACACGAATCTAGAGCCTATTATACAAAGTGAAGTAAGTTAGAAAGAGGAAGACAAATATTGCATGTTAACGCATATATGTGGAATCTAGAAGGATGGCACTGATGAGCCCATCTTCAGGACAGCAACAGAGACACAGATGCAGAGAACAGACTTGTGGCCCCACTGGGGGAAGGAAGGGGTGGGGCAGATGGAGAGAGTGGCTCTGACCACACACAGGATCCTATGTAGAACAGATGGATAGCCAGCGGGGATTTGCTGCATGACTTGGAGCTCAACCTGCTGGTCTGTGACACCCTAGAAGGGTGGGATGGGGTGCAAGGTGGGAGGGAGGTTCAGGAGTGGGGGACGTGTGTGCCTGTGGCTGATTCACACTGATGTATGGCAGAGACCAACACACCATTGTAAAGCAGTTATCCTGCAATTACAAATAAATAAATCTTTAAAAACCACATCATCCACAACAGTGGACCTGTGGTCGTCCTTGTGGCAAGTTAATTTATCACACTTTTACCTAAATGTGTACAAAGTCACATAAACTGTTAAGTCACCTTATGGCTTCTTTTCTGTGGAACTCTGGAGACACTGGCTCGAAAGAATCATCGCAGGAGAGCTCAGAATTCATTTCATTCCCAAAGACTTCATGGTGAGTGTTTTTGTGTTGGGACCAAAAGGAAGACTTCAGGAAAAACAGTGGTGAATGCCGCTGGCCACTTTCATCTGAGCCATAAAGACATGATTCCATGTTGAGTCAAGCAAACAGCATCACTGAAGAACTACACCTGTCATAGTGTAGCTTGATGGCAATTTCTTCTACACATTAATGACTTCTATTCATTTTTTCCAGTTTTATTGAGAAATAATTGACATACATAATTATATAAGTTTAGGGAGTACAGCATAATGGTTTGATTCACAAACAGTGTGAAATGATGGCCACAATAGGTTCAGCTAACATCCTTCATCTCATAGAGATAGGATGAAAGAAGGAAAAAAAAAATTTCTCCTTGTGATGAGAACTCAGGATTTAGGCTCTTCATAGCTTTTCTACATATCACACAGCATGTTCCCTACAGTCATCATGCTGTGCGTGGATACTACTTATTTATAACTGGAATTTTGTACTTCTTGACTGCCTTCCTCCAGTTTTCCCTGCATATAGCTCCATTTTGCTATTTTTGTTGTTTAGTCACTAAGTCGTGTCTAAATCTTTATGACCCCAATGGACTGCAGCCCACCAGGCTCCTCTTTCCATGGGACTTCCCAGGTAAGAACACTGGAGTGAGATGACATTTCTGGCTCCAGGGGATCGTCCTGACCCAGGGATCGAACCTGCATCTCCTGCGTGGGCAGGCGGATTCTTTACCACTGAGCCACCAGCAAAGTTCATACTTCCATATACCCCTGTATATGAATGGTAGAATCAATTAAAATATTTGACATTTAAATGAACTTATATTCTAATAAAGAAACGGGAATATAGGGCAACAGTTAAAAGCAAGGGCAGCTCTGGATCTAAAGCATCAGAAAAAATAAAATGAGATGGAACTTTAATGATATATCCACGGAACATGAATTTACTGGTGACAAGAAGAGGAAATTCAATAGGCTTTTCCAGAGACCATAGGAGAACCAAAGCAGCACAGAGCGTCTGCGTGTCATGCCCTGTCGCAAGCCAGCACTGTGAGCAGACACAGGGGCCACGCCAGGACAGGGACTGATGCGGGGGAGACGCACACGGAGCTGCGTGCAGGAAAGAAAGACGCTGGGGACGTGGAGGAAACATAAGGGAAAAGCAGAGCTGGAAAACGGGTCTCTGCAGAGACAGACAGAAAGGAGGGAGCGATGAGCCTTCAGAAGCTCAATGTGGGCAAGAGGAGAGGCTCAAGGATGAACCTTCGCCGAGAACAGCTAGAGGTGAGCCGGCCAGAAAGGGGAGCTGGGCTGTGCAAAAGCAACGGGAAAAGCGGGGAAACGAAAACTGGGAAATACATGCATCTTCACGTGAATTCATTTCATTCGGAGAAGAAAGGCATAGTAATTATGAACGCTTGGAGGACTTAATAAGAAAGAACAGAAATGCTACCTATTAAAATAGGAATTAAATTCTAGATGGAAGTATTGGAGAAAAAATTTTTTCATACAGTTAAACTGTTTGGGCCACCAAGGGGTTCCCCTGGAGGCTCAGACAGTAAAGAATCGGCCTGCAGTGCAGGAGACCTGGGTTCGATCCCTGCGTCGGGAAGATCCCCCGGAGGAGGAAATGGTAACCCACTCCAGTACTCTTGCCTGAAGATTCCCATGGACAGAGGAGCCTGGTGGGCTACAGTCCACAGGGTCACAAAACTGTCAGACGCGACTGAGCACACACACCAAGGGAATACAGGTATATTACTTCCTGGGGTTATGTGTGTAGACCACACTTGCGTTTTATAATAATTATTTAAAAGTTGGTTGTAGAGTTTATTATTTTATTTGTAGAACATTATATAAAGCATTCCCGTTAGACTGATTTTTTTTCACAAAAGGGAGAAGAAGTTATCCATTAACTTTGCACTGTAAATGTTAGTATTTTGAGATGCAGAAGAACAAGTTTACTAGAGGTAAATAGCAGGAGTGATGTGATGAGCTATCTTATCTTACGGCTGTGAACTCAAGTGCTAAGAAGCAGTGTTCTCTAATGGTTGATTTAGGTGTCTCCTTTCCTCTCCTGTTAACACACACACACACACACACACACACACACACTCCTTACTTCTTACTTTTATAAAAGATATAAACCAACAGAAATGCAAGTGGTTTTTCATTAAAATGTCTCAACAAAATAGTTCCATTCAGATCATTAAACAGTGAGATGAAAATGAGGAAATTCTACTGTTTTGCATGTTTTTCCTTTCCTCTGCAATCAGAAATGCTTTTAAAATGACAGGTCAACAACCTTTCAAGACACAGAATTACTTTAAATTCAACTCTAATCACATCACACTATTACTTACCAGGCAAAATGTGCTCAAAATATAATGTTAATGTCAAATAGAGCAGAGTGTCAAATGCCAGAAGGAAGAAGATCACTATCATTGTGTACGACTCCCCAGAGGGATCAGGGAATACAACACCACTCACGTGATACTCTTGATGCGAAATCTGAGACCACAAAGAATAAAATACAGTCAAAGTTAGACACACTGATAAAACTGAAGGTCTTTTAATGATGCTGCATAGGCAACTACAATTTTAATTTTAATATTCTTTTTCCTTAAAAAATGCTTCGTGAAGTTCTGAGTAGCAATGTTGCTTTTGACAAATAAAATTATTGTCACCAAGTGGGAAATGCTCTAAGAGAAGGTAGGACAATTGAAGAACCGAAACTTAATTGATTCATTAATCAGAAATCTTCAGGAAGGGGATTTAGAGAAGTGGGAAAGCAAACAAAAATAATTTATTCTGGGAAGAGAAACCCAGAGATGGCAGGGAAGTGAGAGGCCATTTGAAGGAAGTATGAAAATCCCAAGTGTTCATATGTTGCAGATGTGTTAAAACACTAGGTAAGTACTGAAGACTTGAAGAGGTTGATTTTAAGGGTAGTAAAGATAAAACAGATCACAAATACCATAGCTAAGCTTCACAGCGCATTGTTCTAGCCTCATACGTAAATAACAGCACAATTCCCTGTGAGCTCGATTCCAACATCCTGACTTTGCAGACGAGCAATGAAAAACTGCAGAAGCCTGGTGACCCGGCCGAGGTGACTCAGCAGGAAGTGACAGAACTGAGCCTAATTCCTGGTGCCTGGCCCTGAGCCCAGCTCAGATCCTGAGCAGTTATTTTTCTCATTTAAATTTCCCAAGAGTTTACAAATGATCTGTTTGATAACTCTGATAAGATCTTTTTTAAAGATTTTTTTTGGATGTGGGCCATTTTCAAATTCTTTATTGAACTCATTACAATATTCCTTAAGTTTTATGCTTTCTTTTTGCTTTTCTTTTTTTGGCCGAGAGGCCTGTGGGATCCGAGCTCCCCGACCAGGGATGGAACCTGCACCCCCTGCGTTGGAAGGTGAAGTCTTAACCACTGGGTCGCCAGGGAAGTCCCGATAATATTTTTTATTTAACTTTTCAATAGCATAATTTCTTAAGATTCAGGGTGATTGATCATTAAGCTTGAGGAAGTACCAAACTGTCTCAATAATGCTGAAACTCTAATAAATAGTCACTAGATGGCTGTGTTCTTACCTGAGCCACCCCAGCAGTGAAGGCAAAAGGGCTAAACAGACATAAAGCCCATCCCAGTGACGACGGGAGCTGTCTGTACAACGCAGTGAAGCCCAGACAGCCCCAAAACACAGTGAAGAGAGAGCCAACCACGCCAGTCAGGATGGGCCTCTTTATCAGCACGCAGAGGAGGAAAGCCAGTGCTATCTGAAGGAAGAAAGAAAAGTTCCAGAAGGTATATTATTTCCCTCTGAGAATCATGAATAGCAATATTCACTCGTTCATCACGTGAACAAAAACTTTCTCAAAAACATACAGAAACCAGAGTACAAAATGAGAAGCTCTAGGCTACCAATACTTTGAAGAAATATGGCTGCTGCTGCTAAGTCGCTTCAGTCGTGTCCGATTCTGTGCAACCCCACAGATGGCAGCCCACCAGGTTCCCCCATCCCTGGGATTCTCCAGGCAAGAACACTGGAGTGGGTTGCCATTTCCTTCTCCAATGCATGAGAGTGAAAAGTGAAAGTGAAGTCGATCAGTTGTGTCTGACTCCTAGCAGATCCCATGGACTGCAGCCCACCAGGCTCCTCTGTCCCTGGGATTCTCCTGGCAAGAACACTGGAGTGGGGTGCCATTTACTGGCTCACATATCTGAGACTTGAAGTAGGATGAGAAATGCATATTTTGCCAACTCACCAAAGACAGGCCGTACAGGGTGAAAAGCGAGACCAGCACCACGAAGCCAGTAAGGATAACCATTTGGAATAATTTTATGACCAGAGTCATGAAAATGGACACAACAAAGACGAAGCCAGCATACATCAATGCCCAGGAGAGCCTACGGTAGAAGCAGAGAATTAATTCAGAATGTCGCATGTCCGCAAACACGTGAGAGGCGGTATATGAGAGTTCAGGGTGCACACTCCGGGAACGAACAGACTGGAGTCAAGTTTATTATTGACGTGTGGCTCTGTGCACTCTAGTGGTGTGATCAGGGGCAAGCCTCTTTTCTCACTCCGTCTGTAAAATGGGATTAATTGTGTTAACTATCTCATATGGTTGTTTTGAGGATTCAATGAAATAATGCCCATGAAGACTTTTGCCTAGCAATTATTAAAATTATCTTAACAAACACAAAATGAATGTTAAAATTAACATTGTCACTGTCGTTCAGTCACTAGGTTGTGTCTGACTCTTTGCAACCCCGTGGACTGCAGCACGCCAGGCTCCTCTGTCCTCCACCATCTCCCCGAGTTTGCTCAGCCTCATGTCCTTTGAGTCAGCGCTTCTATCCAACCATCTCATCCTCTGTCACCCTCTTCTCCATTTGCCTTCAATCTTTCCCAGCATCAGGGTCCTTTCCAATGAGTTCCCCCAGGTATTAATGTGGGATACACAGTTAACTCACCAAAATGCTGACTGTTGAAGACCCATGGCTGTCATCAGCTTCTTAAATTTTTTTCGTTCCTTTGTAATGTTTAATGATGCAACATACACAAAAGGGGAGAAATAAACAATACAAATAAAAATGAACCATTCGTTTATACTTTCTCCCTTAGAAATGAAAGGGGGTGTCCTCATATTTATTCCAACAACTGATATCAACTCTTCCATCACAGAATGATTCGTTGTGACCTAAATTGGGATGTTAACAAACAAATGCATTAGGTTAACTATAGAAGAAATAGACTAGAAAACCACATTTATGGTTTTTTTTCATTTTCATACAGAAGAATTTATATATTTCTAGCAGCTTAAACAACAGATTGGTTCCAAATAGGAAAAGGAGTACATCAAGGCTGTATATTGTCACCCTGCTTATTTAACTTATATGCAGAGTACATCATGAGAAACGCTGGGCTGGAAAAAGCACAAGCTGGAATCAAGATTGCCGGGAGAAATATCAATAACCTCAGATATGCAGATGACACCACCCTTATGGCAGAAAGTGAAGAGGAACTAAAAAGCCTCTTGATGAAAGTGAAAGAGGAGAGTGAAAATGTTGGCTTAAAACTCAACATTCAGAAAACGAAGATCATGGCATCTGGTCCCATCACTTCATGGGAAATAGATGGGGAAACAGTGGTAACAGTGTCAGACTTTATTTTTTGGGGCTCCAAAATCACTGCAGATGGTGACTGCAGCCATGAAATTAAAAGACGCTTACTCTTTGGAAGAAAAGTTATGACCAACCTAGATAGCATATTGAAAAGCAGAGACATTACTTTGCCAACAAAGGTCCATCTAGTCAAGGCTATGGTTTTTCCAGTGGTCATGTATAGATGTGAGAGTTGGACTGTGAAGAAGGCTGAGCGCCAAAGAATTGATGCTTTTGAACTGTGGTGTTGGAGAAGACTCCTGAGAGTCCCTTTGACTGCAAGGAGATCCAACCAGTCCATTCTGAAGGAGATCAGCCCTGGGATTTCTTTGGAAGGAATGATGCTAAAGCTGAAACTCCAGTACTTTGGCCACCTCATGCGAAGAGTTGACTCATTGGAGAAGACTCTGATGCTGGGAGGGATTGGGGGCAGGAGGAGAAGGGGACGACAGAGGATGAGATGGCTGGATGGCATCACTGACTCGATGGACGTGAGTCTGGGTGAACTCCGGGAGTTGGTGATGGACAGGGAGGTCTGGCGTGCAGCAATTCATGGGGTCGCAAAGAGTCGGACACGACTGAGTGACTGAACTGAACTGAGCAGCTTAAAATAGTGAGATAGAGGTGGAGGGAGGAAGTTGAGGCTGGATACATAAATGACTCTCACAGTTCAGGCAAGAGATGACCATGACCTGAATAAACGCTGGTGGCAGAATTGAAGAGAGGTAAGTAGAGCTGAGCTTACAGTTAACAGGGCTGGATGAGAGAGAAGATGTAATGTTGACGCAGAGGATGTGATCTCTGATAACTCCTCAGTTAAGTGACTGGCTTTGGCATTCCCTGGAGATAGAGAAAGGGCTTCCCAGGTGACTCGGTGGGTAAAGAATCCACCTGCCAACGCAGGTTCAATCCCTGGGTCAGGAAGATGGCAACCCATTCTGGCCTGGAGAATCCCCATGGACAGAGGAGCCTGGTGGGCTACGGTCCACGGGGTCTCAAAGAGTTGGACATGACTGAGCACGCATGCGTGAGATGGAGAAAATGTTTTAAAGACTGGGTCACGTTTAGAGAAAAACACCCACATTCAGTTTGGAACATACAAATCTGAATTGTTTATAGGGCGTCAAAGTAAGTAGTCAGCTACTCAGGACTACAGTGGAGCAGACCTTGTCCATCAGCTGTGTTTGTAAATAGTTTCACATGTAGTCACGCACATTGGTTAAGAGTGCTTCCACATTAAAAATGGAAAGTTGAGTATTTGCAACAGAAACTGTTTGGCCCCCAGACCACAGAATACTTGCTCTCTGGTCCTTTAAAGGACAAGTTTACTGGCCAACAGTTAAAGCAGGGTTCCTACAGTTATCAGCATGTAAACTGTAAATAAGTGTACGGTAAAGGATGAGACCGTGTAGAGAAAGTATGGAGAAAAATGCCTTGACTAGAACCTGTAGAATCACAGATTGAAAGAGGTGGGAGTGTAACGATGGATAAGATTGCAGGAAGACGGAGAAGAATTGCTAGAAAAATGAAGGAAAACCAGGTGAATGCTGTGATGTTTAGTTAAAAGACCAAGTAAGACAAGGAAGGAAAATGTCACGTGTGAATGACATGAGCGTTGTTACTGACCTCAGAAAAATCATTTTGGTGGCATGGTGGGAATAGAAATTTTATTGAGCTGAGTTGAGCTCAAAGGAAGCCAATGCTTTCAAGAAGTAAAGATGTTAAGGGGAAAGACAGTGTTTGTTTGAGGAGGAACTGTGAATGGGAGAAGGTCTTGATAAGAAGGAAAGAAATTGATCATTGTAAGTACTGAAGAGAAGAATGCTGTTGAAAAGGGGAAGCTGAAGAAAGAGATGGTGGACGGGAACGCCCATTGCGCAAGGCTCCTGATACAGTGCGCAAGGATCGTGTTTCCAGCCCTGGCACTGAGGAAGGACCGGGCGGAGGGAGGGGGCGGCGGAGGGCGAGGGCGCCGGGCGGCGGTTCCGCACCGTTCGTGCTGGGAAGCTGGAGGCTGTGCGCTCCCTCTGCTTCCCTCTGCTCGGGGAAGAAAACGGAGCAGCCTCTCCTGAGAGGGCAGGATGGAGCAGGGGGCAGGCACGAAACACGGGGCAGAAGTACAGAAGATTTCAAACAGGTCTAGGAGGCTGGGCACTTACTTCTATAATTGCAGCATTAATTGCAGTTTGAAAAGCCACAAACCCGTTTTTCCAGTATATTGACAAGAGACAGAAAGCTTCATCACGTAGAGCCCAACAGTGGTCTTTAAAGAAGAAAAACATGCACATCATTACGCAATGGGAATCAATGAACGGAATGAAAACATTAACCCCGGTTCTAAAGTGAACTATCTGAGTGTCCGCTCAAAGTCCATGACGACCAAATGCAGAGCATTTTTAAAGCAAAGCAGCAACAAAGGAGCACCGCCATCACATGGCTGACAAAGTAGTGAGACTCCTCCTGTAAGGAAAACATCCTGAAGTTCAGAAATGAAAAGCACAGTGCTTCTTTTCTTGACTTTATTAACGTTTCCATCAGGCATTTCCCATAGAGGATTGGACAACGCAGCAAAGAACATTTCAGTCAGTTCTCAGGCACTTACCTGAGTACTCGAAGTGCTCTCTTAAAATCGGGACCCTGTGTCCCCAGCTGAACTTCAGCCTGTATGAGAAAGTGTCATTGAACACAATTCCCACCATCTCAGAGTCGTTTCTTGGGCGTACTCTGTCCATGGCGTCTTCATTAGGGATCCCAAGGATTGTTCTTCCTGCCAGGTGTGAAAAATATGACTGATTAGATGAACTTTATTACTAGAGGACACAAGACCAGTAGCAGTCGCTTAGGTTTCCCATACAATTATTGATGCCATGGGTGCGTGTGTGCTCAGCCTCTTCAGTCGCCTCCGACTCTTTGTGACTCCATGGACTGCAGCCTGCCAGGCTTCTCTGTCCATGGGGTTCTCCAGGCAAGGATACCGGAGAGGGTGGCCACGCCCTCTTCCAGGGCATCTTCCCGACCCAGGTCTCCTGCATTTCCTTCTGAGCCACTGGGGTAGCCCACTGGTGCCATATATTATGATATCACCAAGTAGGTACCTCTAAGTTAAGGGCTGAAAGTCTTTCCTGTTGTTTAAGGCTCAATGTAAATACGTGAGAAGATGTGAATGATATGCCACTGATTCTGAACCCCAGAGGCTTGGGCTGCATGGGACCCCTCATATGTGCGTTTTTCCCAGAAGGAAACGCTGCATTACTGCACTCCCCAGGCACTGGTGGAATGTGAGGTTGCAGAACCCTGAGTGGAGGGAGCTCAGATGCTGAGGAAACACAGATACAGGGGCCAACCAGGAATTACTCGGGTCTTCAACTTCCTGAAGAGTAGGTTCCTCTAGCCCCACAGAGGTTCAGGGGTCAACCACATTCTTTTTAAAAAAGCAGTTGTGTGTGTGTGCGCAGTTGTATCTGACTCTTTGAGACCCCACAGACCGTAACCCACCAGGCTCCTTCATCTACTGTATTTTCCAAGCAAGAGCTGTCCTGGCTTGCTGTGGGGTTTAGGGATGTCTGGGAGCATCAGCATCTGGGCCCATTTCTTTATCTAAGGATTTGCTTCCCTAACGTTGTGGCTCGGAGGCTGGTGCCTTCACAGTGCTGTTGCTCAGACTGCCCTCCAGGACTTGAATCTGGAGCAGAACCAAAACAGCGCCTGGTCCTCAGTTATGTAGAGTGGGGCCTGGGTCAGGGTAAATCAGATTACTGTGTCCACTGAGGGGAAAAAGCATCTGGTCTCTTTCACCTTAGCATCTTTAAATCTGAGAGTGCTAGCTGAGGGCAAAGAGCCTAGAGTTAAGGGTGCCTGGACACAACTCCTCTGCCGCTTGTTAAAATCTTAGCTGAGCAACTTGGAATCTTGCTTCCTCTATATGCAAAGTAGGTCCCAATAATTTAGCATAGTCATAGTCCCCATTGAAGTGAAGAAAAGCTGAATTTGTGCGCCTGTGTGCACGCATGCCTACATATGTGACCGTGTGTGTATGTGTGTACATATTATCCTAGAAAGATACACACAAATTTTTAGAGGAGGGAATGGTGGCTTGAATGAAGGCAAAAGCTTTCATTGTTTGCTTCAGACAAGTTTGTACTGATTAACTGGCTGTTACTTTGGCAATTAAAATAATTTTAAAATTAAAAGTACTTTAAATAACCAGTAGAAATGCTTCAGAATTTGGTGGGGTTTTTCTCTGCCAAGATTATAAGCAGATTTCTATCATATGAAGATAGTACGCCAGAAGTAATAAACAGCACACAAAGAATCAGAGTGCAAAATCAGAGGTAAAGTTAGAACCCACCCAGGCTCTCTGGAGTCAAGGACACTATCTTAAGAATTAAGCTCATACAACATTTATAATGAATGAGTTCACCATATTAAAAAACAGAGATGTTACTTTGCCAACAAAGGTCTATATAGTCAAAGCTATGGTTTTTCCAGTAGTCATGTACAGATGTGAGAGCTGGACCATAAAGAAGGCTGAGCGCCAAAGGATTGATGCTTTTGAACTGTGGTATTGGAGAAGACTCTTGCGAGTCCTTTGGATAACAAGTAAATCAAACTGGTCAATCCAAAAGGAAGTCAACCCTGAATATTCACGGGAAGGACTGATGCTGAAGCTGAAGCTCCAATACTTTGGCCACCTGATGCAGAGAGCTGACTCATTGGAAAAGACCCTGGTGCTGGGAAAGATTGAAGGCGGGAGGAGAAGGGGGCAACAGAGGATGAGATGGTTGGAAGGCATCACTGGACATAAGTTTGAGCGAGCTCTGGGAGATGGTGAAGGGCATGAAAGCCTGGTGTGCTGCAGTCCATAAGGTTGCAGAGTCAGACGTGACAGTGTCTGAAGAAGAACAACAAAATCTATGTTCCTTTGAGACCTACCCTTACTTGGAGCTTCACGCCAAGCCCTCCACCCCATGTGAAATGAGGATCCTGCCCCAGTTGAAAACCACTGACTCACAGGCTGGGTAAATAAACTCAACTTGCAAAACAGACTTAAAATTTAATGCAAATAGGTTGCATGATAATGAAGCCTGGGCCACGGAACAACACACCTTTCATAAAGGCAGCTGCAGCCACCTTATCCATGATGCTCTGGGTCACGTTAGTGACGGGGGTATAGGCCACCAGCACCAGGTCGGAGTCATTAAACTCGTCCACGCGTCCCAGGACCTGAGGCGGCTGTTCCAGGAAATGAGTAGCTCTGAAGAGTTCCGCAAAGAGGCAGAGAGCGAGCCCCAGGAACAGCACCATGGCCCACTCCTGCAGCGCACAAGAGAAAGGGGCTGAGTCATCACGGGCGCTCAGACAGGGAGGGACAGGTGAGCACGCTTTAGACGGAGGCATCACCGAGCTCGGCTTCACCTCACTCGCCCACGTTCTGCCTTTCTCAGCTACCAGCCGTCTGTTAAGCAGACCACCATTTCACTTGACGACAGCCTGACCCAGGGAGCTCAGCCCGGGGCCCTGTGACACCCGAGGGCACGGGAGGGCGGGAGGAGGGAGGCAGGTGGGAGGGGACGCGTGTGTACCCAAGGCCGATTCATGTCAATGTGCGGCAGAAATGCACACGACACTGTGGGGCAACTATCCTTCAAATGAAAACAAATTAAAAATAAAACAAGCTACGAGGATATATTGTACAACACGGGGAATATAGCGAATATTTTATAACAAGTGGAGTGTTACAGTTGTGAATCACTACACTGGACCCCTGTAATAACTTATGTAATATTGTACAGCAACTATACACCAATTAAAAAAAAAACCTTTTAATCTCCAAAAAAGCTTTGAGGTATGTAGCAAATATGGGATGGATTTATCTCCAAAGATAGCTTTGAGATAATACCAAGTATGTCCATTAATCTTAACCTAGAATCATAGCCCCCTCATATACTCCCGATTATTCACCCTCATATGAATAAAATATAAGTACACAGCATCCCATAAGAGATACTTTTGTCAAAGGGTTTAACCTGAAGTTAAAAATCTATTTTTTAAGGTAAATACTGTTTATGAGAAATGCAGATGGCTGTAAATCAGCCATGTCCGACTCTTTGCAACCCCGTGGACTGTAGCCCACCAGGCTCCTCTGTCCATGGGCATTCTCCAGGCAAGAATACTGGAGTGGGCTGCCATTCCCTTCTCTAGGGGATCTCCCCCACCCAGGGATTGAACCCGGGTCTCCTGCATTACAGGCGAATTCTTTACCACTGAGCCACCAGGGAAGCCCTTACTGTAAATTCACTATACTTGAATAAACGTTTTTTAATTTAAAAAGTTAAAAAATAAAAAAAGGAATGGAAATGGTAAAGAAATGAGTTAAATGACAGCATGAAGAAGCGCCAGGCAAACGCACAACACGGGTGTTTCACAGGAGGACAGTGTTGGGCTCCCTGGTTTGAGCAAACCAACGTTAAGAGACATTCCGGGGAGTTCTCCAGGGTTCAGCGGCTGAGGCTCCGTGCGTCTCCTCAGGGGCCAGGTGCTATGTCCCACTTTGATTCCAGAGGCCGCACAGTCAAAAAAATGTTTTATGAGATATTTTAGAGGAAATTTTAGGAAACTGAATATCGACATGGAATTAGATGACTATATGCAATTACCGCAAACTTTCTGAAGCGCACTTGCGGTTATGAAGGAGCCTGTCCTTAATTTTCGTGGATGCTAGCGGAAGCCTCATTGGTCATGTCATATGTGTTAAGAGAGGAGCTGAGGGAGATGAAGAGATGAAGCCACAATGGCAGATGCTAACAGGTGTCAAACCCAGGCTGTAGATGAACCGGACGGGAAGTGAGTTCACTGGGCCAGTAATCCTACATTTGAGATTTTAAACATTTTTGTAAGCTTTTTAAAAATTGACTTGGACGATCACTGTAAGGGTTACCCTTTATCAACACAGCAACTAAAATATTAGAACTGAATGCTTCAAGAGCTAAGGATGACCCGTGTGCTTCAATAAAAAATAAAACATTTAAATAAAAAAATTTAAAAATAGAAAAAAAAAAAGAACTGCTGTTTTTCAGCAGAACATAGTTTCTGTGTGGTCAAGGCAGCTCCAGGTGTATTTCGTGAGAACATACAGCAAAGATCCTCATCTCGACGGCCTTGACCTTGTACTAGAGACTGAACAGAGGGCCAAGACGCTGACAGCCAGGGACCTGGCTCCCTGAAACTACTCCACGTTTGCAAAAGCATAATCTTCAAAAGAAATCCCCCAGAGTTCCCAAATTTTTGCTCGAAAACAATTTCCCCAGTCCTATGAATTGACAAGGGCCTCCCTGGTGGCTCAGTGGTAAAGAATCTGCCTGCCAGTGCAGGAGAGGCAGGAGACCCATTTAGATCCCTGGGTCAGGAAGATCCCCTGGAGGAGGGCATGGCAGCCCATCCCAGTCTTCTTGCCTGGAGAATCCCATGGACAGAGGAGCCTGGTGGGCTACAGTCCACCGGGTTGCAGAGTCGGACAGAACTTCGTAATGAAACAAAAACAATTCACAGAATCTTGTCAAAACATCCCCAGTAGAGTGCTATGGTTCACCTGTTTAAAATCTACTTCATTTTGCTTCCCCCCCTCCCCCAACCTTTTTTTCTTACACTAAAGTTGGCCTGGGGTAAATCAGGATAACTCCACAAGATTCAAGTGGATTATTTACTTGGTGAATGGCTAGTTATGTTCAATAAAAAGTTATCTACTTTGCTTTTTAGGAGCAAACATATGCGCCTGCGCCTTTTGCCATAAATATTATCCTATTGTGCAACATTTGCAAAACATTACCTCGGGAACTCCAAATCAACTAGCCCACAGAATTTATGAACATAAAAAGGCAATAAAAATGGCATAATATGAAATGACAGATTTTCATTCACTAAATATGGAAAGATATATATTTCTTTGTGAACCATACCAACGCGCTCTCTTTTTTCATTCTCCATTTTCTAAGGAAATTCTTGTGCAGGAGGGCCCAAGTTTGTTGACACACGCTCCTCTCTTTTTTAATCATTTCGTCCTGTTCATCAATAGAGAAGACAAAATCAATATTACACAGCAATAGCCAGTCAAGAAAAAGGGCAAAAAAAAAAAAAAAAAAAAACAACAGTTAAAGCAAAGCTCCTGAACACACAGTCCCAGGTGCCCTGGCTGAAGGCCTCGTTTGGCATTACTGTTAACACACATGCAGTTTTTTAAAGAGTATAAAGTGGTAACGAATGTAAAATGTCCTGCCAGCTGACCTTTCTCTGAAGGCTCGATGGTTATGAACGAGGTAAGGGCTGTGGTGTGGGAGCTCTTTTCCTTTTTGTCTCAAAAGCAAATTTTCCTGCCACATCCTGACTTTGCAACAATCTAAAGCAAATAACTAACACAACATTGTAAATCAAGTGTACTCCAATAAAAATAAATTAAATCAGAGAATAGATGTTAGCAATGTAAGACCCTGATGCTGGGAAAGATTGAAGGCAGGAGGAGAAGGGGGCGACAGAGGATGAGAAGATGGTTGGACGGCATCACTGACTCAGTGGATATGAGTTTGAGTAAACTCCGGGAGAGTGAAGGACAGGGAAGCCTGGTGTGCTGCAGTCCATGGGGTCACAAAGAGTCGGACATGATTTAGTGACTGAACAACAACAAAGTTTAGAATCCAAAACACACTTGCCCTTGACTTAGTACTTTTTAAAAATGCATAACAGGAATAAAACCTCCTCCAGTTTTCTGTCCACTGGAGATCTGCACTTTGAAAGGCACGCTTTTGGAGGCTGATGTGATGACATCTAGTGGTAAAGACAGAGGATGAGATGGTTGGACGGCATCACCGTCTTGATGGACATGAGTCTGAGTAAACTCCGGGAGTTGGAGATGGACAGGGAGGCCTGGTGTGCTGCGATTCATGGGGTCGCAAAGAGTCAGACACGACTGAGCGACTGAACTGAACTGAACTGACTGAGTGGTAAAGAATCTGCCTGCAAACGCAGAAGACATAGAGGCATGGGTTCAATCCCCAGGTGGGGAATAATCCCTTAGAGGAGAAAAGGGCAACCCACTCCAGTGTCCTTGCCTGGAGCATCCCATGGCAGAGGAGCATGGTGGGCTGCAGTCCGTGGGGTCGCACAGAGTCAGACACGACTGAGCCCACACACACAGGAAACCAAGGGGAATCACTGTACAGTCCTTCTCAGGAACCCAGAGCACATTTCTACTCTTGAAACTCACGGGTCCCCCTTTAGGACTTAAGTCTGTCAGACACACAGCCCGAAACCAAAAGCCTCGGCTAGTGAGTGCAACTCGCTGCTGATGTGTGTAGACCACCACACGTGTCAGAGGGATCTCCTGTGTTTTCAGTTTAAAATGCCAGAGGTGAGCATTTGGTAGCACAGCTCTGGTGACTTCAATGCACTCGAATAAATGCTGATGCTACATACAAACTGCAGTATTTATAGAACTTGCTGGATTTCCTTTTCTTGATAAAAGGAAAAGGTAAAGCTACCAAATGCCAAAATAATCTCTAAATTCTAACTCGAGAAAGTTTCTAAGGGAAAACATTCATCTTCATGAAAAGAAAATAGAAAAAACCACGAGGAGAAGCAGCCTGTCCTGCTGCATGCACAATCCCGAGAAACAAAACTCTGCAGGTTCTCAAATGGCCAACCAGACAAGGCAAACCCGACACAGAAAAAGAATACTCTTTACACACGTTTCCGGATCTACCTTCCACTTCACTATCACACTACAAGACCATTTTACCGAGTTGAGAAAATGAAACTCCTCATCAGGTCCACCACAGAAAACAGAATGACTTAGAAATATCACAACTATATAATACTTTTAACCATGTCAATCCAGACACTTGCCACTGATTCTGCCCTTTGTACCTCATTACCTTACGTGGAACAAAAGGTAAAAACAAATTCAGCTTACTGTCAGGAAAGTAAGAGTGAAGAACTAAGACGCACCTTTGATGCCCTGGTTTCTTTCTGTCCAGGAGAGTTTAAAGAATCCTTCAAGAGCTTTCCTTAAAGCTGTGTTCATTCAGTCTGGCTTCTGCAAACAGGCCATGGTCTGTATGGAAAGCGCCTGCCAGATACATTCTCTACTTGGGAAGCTGCTTTCCTCCTGAGTCTTTCCTCCCGTCCAACTGTGCCACAGGGAGGCTGCAGCCACGGACCGTGCCCAAGGCTGTCACGTGTGCTTGCTTATTGCTCTATCTTTCTGGCATAGGCAAAACAGCAATCAGATTCCAAAAGGGATTTTTAAAAACCCGGGCCTGAGTAAGTCTCTATTAACTCTGAATGATTAAAACTTAGAGAGCCAACACAGAAGAGAACAGATTTAAAAGAAGGGAAGTTGAACGGAGGCTGTGAGAATGATCTCAGAAATGAGAGTAACTTATACAGGAAAAACGTGAGCAAAGACTTTCCTGCACGGCAGCTAAGTGGTGTTTGCTGCGGGCCGGTTCCTATGGGCCAGGAAGTATGCACGAGTATGCAAGTCGTGTCTGACTCTTTTCGACTCCACAGACTGTGGAGCCCATCAGGCTCCTCTGTCCATGGGATTCTCCAGGCAAGAAGAGTGGAGTGGGTTGCCATTTCCTCCTTCAGGGGATCTTCCTGACCCAGGGACTGACCCCTTATCTCCTATGTCTCCTGCACGGGCAGGTGGATTCTTTACCACTGCATCCCCTGGGAAGCTGCTAGAAAGTACGCTAAGGGTTTGCAATGAATTATTTCATTTACACTGAAAGCAAACCTGTGTGTTGGGTAGGATATTTTCACACATGTCACAGATTAGAAACAGGAGACTCAAAGGTGACATTATTTGCAGATGTTCAAATAAAAGCTAGTAAATTCAAATAATTTAGAGTAGATGGGCAGAATGGTTATTTTTTTAAGCTACAAAAATATTGGACATTCTCAGAATTGTAAATAAACCCCTGTTTATCAACCCTGAAAATCTCCTTCCACAATTTTAACTGTAATTAGCACATTTCTTGGGGATGTGTACACAAAGACCACTCACAAAAGCGAAGGACAGAGAGAGGGTGGGGCGCTCAGACTGTTGGAGCTGTTACCGTTCTTCATTAAGATTATGGAAATAAGGACTTCCCTGGTGGTGCTGTGGCTAAGACTCCACACTCCCTGTGCAGGAGGCCTGGTCAGGGAACTAGATCCTGCATGCCCCAACTAACATCTGGCACAGTCAAAGGACATTTAAAAAAAAAAAAAGAGTATGGAAATAAACATTTTATTTGACTTTCATTGCACCCCTCCCTGTTGTCAGTCACACTTCTCTCCTTTTTTCCCCACTCGTTCTTTGCTGGAAGTACAAGTCCATGAACTAGAAAACACCAAATATTTAACCTGGTTCCAATCCCAGACATGAATGACAATATTTATTTTAATGGATGGGAAAAACAACTGAAGTCGTGTCATAATAGACACACGCTTTCTTGGTAACCTACACTGAAAGGGTAATGCATCCATCTCCATAATTTTAAGGTCTGTGGTCTCCAATATGGTGCAGTGAAGTGCTTACAGGGTTAGGTGTTTTGAGACCTGCATTTCTGTCATGCACAGGTGCTTGCCTTGGACAGGTGACGTTTATAAGAGGCTCCGACGTTTTCTGTGTCCAGCTTCTCTGCCTTGGTAACAGTGCAGCTCTACTACGGGGTCACAATTCCGAAATCTGCCAAACTGGGGTTTATGGGTAACCGTGCTATGTGATATCAACCCAGCCCTCATCACCCCACTTCTCATAGATCCATTTTTTATATTTCTTTTTAAAATTGAAATATAGTTGATTCACAATATCATGCTAGTTCCAGGCACACAACAATGGGATTTGATTATCTCTATTTTCTAAGATTCTTTTACCTTATAGGTTATTACAAGATATTGAATACAGTTCCTATGCTATACAGTAGGTGGTTGCTGTTATTTATTTTATATACAGTGGTGTGCATCTGTTTATCCCACACTCCTGATTTATCCCGCCCCCATTCTCTCTCCCATTGGATAAACACAGGTTTGTTCTCTATGTCTGTGCATCTGTTTAGTGAGTTTTGTATATGGATTCATGGGAATCATTTTTCAGATTCCACATGTAAGGGACATCATGTAATATTTGTCTTTCCCTGACTTACTTCACCAAGTACAATTATCTCCAGGTTCATCCATGTTACTGCAAATGGCAATATTTCATTCTTTTTTATGGCTGAGTAATATCCTCCCCCGCACACACGTATATACACACACACATATTTCACATCTTCCTCAGCCCTTTGTCTGCTGATGGCCGTTCGGGTTTTTCCCAGCCCTTGATGACTACAGAGCTGTAATGAGCGCTGTAGATAGAGCTGTAATGAACGTGGGGTGCGTGTGTCCTCTGAGATTACAGTTTTCTGCAAATACGCCCCTGGGCTTCCCAGGTGCCGCGAGTGGTGGTCAAGGAGGGAGAGGGAAGAGAGGCAGGTGGGGTCCCTGCGTGGGGAAGGGCCGCTGGAACAGGTAACCCACTCCTGCATTCCTGCCTCGGAAACCCCGCGGACAGAGGGACCCAGCAGTCCACAGCGTCTGGAAGAGCTGGACACGACTGCGCGCACGCGCACAGGGCGAGCGTGTTTGGCCCCTCCATGCTGGCCCCCCAGCAGCACCAGGTGACAGGCCCACGCAGGAGGCTGCCTCTCCTGGCCTCTTTCTAATCTCCCCTGTCCTCCTCTCTCTGGCCCTGAGCGCTGGTCTGCACCTTTGCTCTGGGGTCCACCCAAGGTCCCCTGGAAAGCGCCCCGCCCTGCCCCAAACTCAAGCCGGAGACCCGAACTCATCAGGTCACTTCATGGCAGCTGCTGCTGCTAAGTCGCTTCAGTCGTGTCCAACTCTGTGCGACCCCATAGACGGCAGCCCACCAGGCTCCGCCGTCCCTGGGATTCTCCAGGCAAGAACACTGGAGTGGGTTGCCATTTCCTTCTCCAATGCATGAAAGTGAAAAGCGAAAGTGATGGCGCTCAGTCGTGTCCAACTGCTAGCGACTCCATGGCTAAAGCCTCGCTAACCGCCCGCTGAGCCTTCAGGGCCTGGAACATTCGAGAACCAGCAGGTGCGGGGCAGGGACACGCGGGCGGATGCCCCGGGGCTGCGGCGCTGGCACACCGACCTTAGTTTGTAAAAAAACCTACAGTTTCTAACAAGCGCAGTAAAGTGAGAGCCGCATGGCCACGGAGTCATTGCTTGTTCACGACCTCCCGAGTTCCGGCTTGGAACCAAACGGGCCGAACCCGAACCCGGGAGCAGGAAGGAGGCAGCCCATTCCCCCACTCCTAGGGATGGGACGTGGAAGATTCGCGAAGCGGGGCTCAACCAGCCGTCATCTCCTCCTGATGAACCACATACCCACCCTGCTACCAAGAGCTGATGTTTGCATTTATAACTGAATTGTAGGAGAATTTACTTCTTTATCATATTAAATGTGCCCTCTCCTAATATGATGAAACTCTGTTTTGAGGTCACTTTTATGCCTTTCAATAAAATGCATATACTTTACCCTAAAATTATTCCCTGTCTTTTGCAAGACTTATTGGTACATAGTGTAAACTTCCCATTACTAACATGATAGGATCTTTAAGAAAAAAAAAAAACAAAACACATTTTCTAATTAGTTACTGCTTCCCTGGTGGCTCAGAGGTAAAGAATCCACCTGCACTGCAGGAGACATGGGTTCCATCCCTGGATCAGGAAGAGCCCCTGGAGAAGGAAATGGCAACCCACCTAGCATTCTTGCTCGGAGAATCCCATGGCCAGAGGCGTCTGGCCAGGCTACAGCCCATAGGGTCACAAAAGAGTTGGGCAGGACCCAGTGACTAAACAAATTAATTGCTGCTTGTCTAGAAAGTGAAAGTGAAGTCGCTCAGTTGTGTCTGACTCTTTTCGAGCAGTGAACTGTAGCCCACCAAGCTCCTCCGTCCATGGGATTCTCCAGGCAAGAATACTAGAGTGGGTTGCCATTGGATCAGGGTTAATTTTGCATGTTACTTTGAATTTTGCTGAGCTCTTTTATTTATTATCATTGGAGATTTTTTTTGAATTTTCTAAACAATATGTTCATCTGTGTTGACGCAGTTTTACGATTTCTGTGTTCTAATGTTTTACGACTTTTGTTTTCTAATAATCCTTACAATTCTCTGAAGTTGAATTCCTGGGATAAAGTGGACTCGTTCATGATGTAGGTCTCCTCCTCTGACTCTTTTTTTTTTTTTATAATCTCCTGTTTCCTTTCATGGCTCTGTATCACATCTTTTATCCTTGATATTCCCTTCCTCATTTTTCCCTTACCTCAAATTGCCTCTTTTTTTTTTCCTGTTTGGTCATTAATTTTAAAAGCATACAGCTAAGCTGTGCTCTAGTTTCTGACCTATAGAAACTGTGAACTGGTTAATCTTTATTGTTTTAAGATGCTACATGTTGGGGCGATTTCTTATGCAAAAGTACATCACAGGACCCTGGGTGGTCCAGTGGCTAAATGTCTACACGCCCAACGCTGGGGGTCCAGGTTGGATCCCTGGTAGGGCGACTAGCGCCCTCCTGCTGCAGCTGAAGATCCTGGACCCCCAGCGCTGCAGCTAAGGCCTGGCACGGCCAGATAATTTTGTTAAACAATCAAAGAAAATATTCCAATAAAGTGACACTTCTGACTCATATTGATTCTTTCTCCCATCTGAAAATTATCATGGACATCCCTAAGTCCTCCTTTATATGGGAAAAAAACCTGAGTTTTCTCAAGTATGTATCACTAGTTTTACTATTTGAAGCAGTAAAAATCAGGCTGTGATTATATCTTTATTACCAACGACTCCCCCAGAACTCATTTCCTGGAGGTTTTGTTTTACGGTCTCTGCCCATCTGCCTCCTAGTTATCAATAAAATTCACTTTTGTTCAAGAGACAATGATAGAGGATTTTCAGCAGGGCTTCCCTGGTGACTCAGACATAAAGAATCTGCCAGCAATGCAGGAGACTCCAGTTCGATCCCTGGGTCGGAAAGATCCCCTGGAGAAGGAAATGGCAACCCACTCCAGTATTCTTGCCTGGAGAATCCCATGGACAGAGGAGCCCAGGGGTCGCAGAGTTGGACACGACTGGAGTGTCTAACATAGAGGACCTTGCCCAGAGGACCTGGAAGGCTTGATTTTCCGGCTCCTTAGAGAAAAGCTAAGGAGGGGAATCAACGCTGACGATGTAACTGGGCCGCACGCGAGTGGGGTCCTTCCCGCCCTGGCTGTGCGCCCCTTCCCTCTGAGGAATGCCTGGGGCGCCTTCTGGCTCCCTTGCGTTTCTTGTCCTTTGTTCCGACGCTCTGAACCTTGGGTCGCCTCTTTCCCACGTGAACTAGCGTAAAGACGACGCTTTCACTCTGCGGGATGCAGCCTCCAGCTTCCAGGCTGACTCGCTGGCTCCAGCTTGGGCTCTTCCTGGGCCCCCGCGTGCGTTAGTGGTAGCGGCTCAGTCGTGTCCCTGCACGCGTGCGTGCGAATTCCCTTCAGTCGAGTCCCGCTCTGTGACCCCGTGGGCTGGAGCCCGCCGGGCCCCTCTGTCCATGGATTCTCCAGGCGAGAACACTGGAGGGGATGTTCCTACGCGGGGATGGAACCCGGGTGTCCTGCGTCGCAGGCAGGCTCTCCGCCGGGAGGCCGCGGCCCGCGGCACGGCGCGCTGGGGCCACCTGGTGGCCGAAAGCGCTCCCGTCTCGCCGGCGGCTCTCACCCGGCGCCCAGGTGGCTGGAAACTGCGCGCCTCAGGCTCTCCTGGGGGCTTCCCTGGTGACTCAGCGGTAAAGAACCCACCTGCCAATGCAGGAGACCCGGGTTCCATCCCTGGGTCAGGAAGGTGCCCTCCAGTTTCTTGCCTGGGAAGGCCCATGGACAGAGGAGTCTGGCGGGCTACAGCCCAGGGCTCACAGAGTCGGACACGACTGTGCCACTCAACGACAGCAAAAGCCCAAAAGGTCAAAGCACGAACATAAAACAGTCCCCGGGACAGGTGCCAGCCTACTCTCTGAGGTGAGACCGGGCTTTACGCTTCTCACCCATGAGAAGCTCCGATCCTTACCGGAGCTGCCTCACCTGCGTGATCCGTCTCTGCCTCGGGTTATCGAGAGGTGGACTTCAGTGACCTCTAATGGCTTTATTTAGCAAATGCTATGACCCTGGCGAGGTCCGTTTGGAGACATGGGGGAAATAATTATTTACTGTATTGATATTCTTTGGCAGTCTGCATTTAAGCAAGAGTGGCAGCAAGACTTCTAATCATGTAGCTTTGTGTATGCTGTTTTTATGCTGCATAAAATTAATCTGATTAATTAGATTTGCAAGAGCTGCTTAGGTCCTTGAGAAACATTGGTTCATTAAGTTTAAAATCTTATCTAAGTGTTGAATCAATTTAAATATTCTAAGGAAAATGATATATATTAAATATTTGGAAATAATTTAATCTGTTAAATGTAATAAAATATAAGCAACAATGATTGCTTTATATTTTTACAAAATAGATTTGAGATTAAAAAGATCTACAAGAATGTCTAGTTTAAGTTTAAAATATGAATGTGAACTAAAACACAGGTAACTGTCAATACCGGGCTAGATGAGGCACAAGCTGGAATCAAGATTGCTGGAGAACTATCATCAACTTCAGATACACAGGTGAAGGTGAAGGTGAATGTGAAGTCGCTCAGTCATGTCCGACTCTTTGCGACCCCATGGACTGTAGCCTACCATGCTCCTCCGTCCATGGGATTTTCCAGGCAAGAGTACTGGAGTGGGGTGCCATTGCCTTCTCCAGGGGATCGTCCCAACCCGGGGATCGAACCTGGGTCTCCCGCATTGTAGGTAGATGCTCTTACCGTCTGAGCCACCAGGGAAGCCCTTATAATTAGTTTTATTATAAAGGATTCAAACGAGGATCAACCAAATGAAGACACATGGAAGATGAGGTAAGGTCTGGGAGGAAACGCAGAGCTTCCGCACCCTTTCTTTGTGGAATCGAGGCTCATTGCTGCTGCAGGTGATACGGCTCAGAAGGTAGAAAATGAAGAACTAAAGAGCGTCTTGGTGAGGGAGAAAGAGGAGAGTGAAAAAGTTGGCTTAAAACTCAACGTTAAAAAAAAAAAAATCATGGCATCTGGTCCCATCACTTCATGGCAAGTAGATGGGGATAAAGGGGCAACAGTGAGAGATTTTATTTTTTGGCTCCAAAGTCACTTCGGATGGTGACTCCAGCCATGAAATTAAAAGACGCATGCTACTTGGAAGAAAAGCTATGACCAACCTAAACAGCATATTAAAAAGCAGAGACATCACTTTGTCAACTAAGGTCCATATAGTCAAAGCTATGGTTTTTCCAGTAGTCATGTACAGATGAGAGAGTTAGACCATAAAGAAGGCTGAGTGTCAAAGAATTGATTCTTTTCCAACTGTGGTGGTGGAGAAGACTCTTGAGCATCCCTTGGACGGCAAGGAAATCAACCCTGAATATTCTTTAGAAGGACTGATGCGAAAACTGAAGCTCCAATACTTTGGCCATCTGATGTGAAGAGCTGACTCACTGGAAAAGACCCTGATGCTGAGAAAGACTGAGGGCAGGAGAAGCAGATGACAGAGGATGAGATGGTTGGATGGCATCACCAACTCAATGGACATGAGTTTGAGCAAGCTTGGGGAGAGAGTAAAGGACAAGGAAGCCTGGCGTGCTGCAGTCCATGAGGCTGCAAAGAGTGGGACATGACAGTGACTGAGTAATAACAACCATCAGTGTTCCTTCTTGAACATTCTTGAAAACACTGAACAGATACTAAAAATAAATTACTAACAATTTCAGGGCCAGGTTTTTCCTTCATTTTTAATATACACTAAGTAACAAAGTATCCATTTCGTACAAAATGAAAAGTTGTGCTAAATTTTCAGTTCTTAAAGCTTATTACTAATACTGTAATATTTACTTTTCTTAAATAGGTGCATTGAGAATTAATTACATGTAACGCATTATGAATAAAAAAGAAGTAAACTTTTACCTTATAAGAATAGCTGATATAAAAATTATTCACCTGAGAATAGATTTTTTTCATTTTATGTAATGTTCTTTTGGGAAAGAAAATGAAAAATCATTTAGCAATATTACAAATACATTAGAGAGGAGCATTTCTATTTTTAAAAGATGAACATCTATTAATGCATTACATAAAAATACAGCATAATGTTTTGTCAGATTCTTAGTACAACCAGAAGAAAATGTGTAGCCAATAGAACAATAAAAGCAGGACACCATTAACCCTCAGTAGAACTGTGCCCCAACAAAACATTGTTCAGCCAGCAAAGCACCATCATATTGTATCAGAGTTAGGACCCAAGTATCTGGGGGCTTCTCTGGGGGCTCAGGGGTGAAGAACAGGCCTACCACTGCTGGAGATGCAGGTTCCATCCCTGGATCAGGAAGATCCCTGGAGAAGGAAATGGCAACCTACTCCAGTGTTCTTGCCTGGAAAATGCCATGCACAGAGGAGCCTGGTGGGCTGCATTCATGGGGTTGCAGAGTCGGACACGACTGAGTGCTAAATAACCCAAGTTTCTAACGTCCTCCTACTGGACTGTAAGATCTTACAAGGCCAAAGTGGAGAGTTAACAGTTTTATCCAAAGAGCCACCGCTTGAAACGCGATCACTAAAATGGCGGTGGAATTAAATTACTCTAAAAACATTTTAACAATAAAAATACTGGTTTTAGATAGTTTGGGGTGATTTAAAGGAAAGAAGGCATTTAGGGGAACCTGCAGCCTTTTACTGAGAACAAACCCGCCGGAAAAGATAAAGCGGCTCAGGGAGGGACAGAGTGGAGTCTGTGCATCGCTGTGCTCCTCCCGCCTCCTTCCTGGGGCTGCAGACAGACCTTTGCCTTGTTGGTCACTGACCAGCGCCACTCCGTGAAGTCCAGCCTTTACTGTTAAAATTTGACTGTGGACGGAAAACATAAGCCAGGGGGCGTGGCTTTTTTCCTAGCTTCTTCCTAATGTATGTATTTATATTTATTTGCATTGATACAAAAAAAAAAAGCTTTGAGGTTATAGTTTAAGACATTTGAACTGTATAGTCAGTAAAGATAAACTCTGTATCTGACTTGCTGTGTCCCCTTATTCCTACTCCACTCACCCTGGTTTTCCTAAGTAGTAGTTAAACCGTACTTCTGACTAGGAAAAATGCTCCTACTGTGAAAAAATGGGAACAGAACATTCCTATGAATAATTCATGACCAAGATGTATCCACTCGAAGTATGTAAATACTTAAAAAAATTTTTTTTTAAATGCTTACAAGAGCACAATAACAGTACAATAATGAACCAGACAGATGCGAATTGTGACCGGTGAGCACAACTGCAAAACTGTATCCCCAAAGAGAAGCCCCGGGTGTTACGTTAACATTAGGCACTAAAAGATACCTCTTTAAATTTACAGCAACCAATTTGCCATGACTTGCTTAGAGAGTACAGTGCGTTGCTTACTAATTCATCTATAAAGGGAAAGGTCTTCCCTCAAATGTTTCTGGACTTGTATTCATCATGCAGTGCTACAGTTTAAAAGTGACAGCTTTTACTAAAGATTCTAAGAGTGAGATTCTCAGGTGAAGAACCAAAGGTTAGTAGCGGGAGGTGAGTGCCGTGGTAACAGGAGGTTAGACCCTAGTGCCAACTGAATCCTACGAGGAGAAATAACTTTGACATGGGTTGCAGATGCCAGCAGAGGCTCTGAGACAGCTCGTTTAGTTAGAAGGAAGACCTAAGACACCAGGCAAGGTCCCTGTACTGTTAGGAATGTGACAGCAACAGCAGAGGATATCGCCAGTCGTGCACTTGTCCTGAGTCTGAAGAAGGTGCACCAGTGTATCCTCAGCTGCACAGCCTGACTCACAGCCGTCTCACCGCATGGCACAGCGAGAAGTTCAGGTTCACCACATGAGTTAGCAGCCTCATCAAAGGGTTCGCATTTTCAGAGAAACTCGGCACCAAACCCTTCTGTTGTGACTGCTGTTCTCTAAGACTCTCTGTCACACAGTATAGTCACACCCCAATATACCTGTTTTCCCGAAGTTGGTAACTCTCATTCATCTGGTTGAGATATAACGTCAACTGGGACTTCCCAGGTGGCACAGTGGTAAAGAACACGCCTGCCAAAGCAGGAGACACAAGAGACACAGGTTTGATCCCTGGGTTGGTTAGATCCCCTGGAGGAGGGCATGGCAACCCACTCCAGCGTCCTTGCCTGGAGAATTCCATGGACAGGGGAGCCTGGCGGGCGACAGTCCAGGGGGTCGCAGAGAGTCAGACACGACCGAGCGACTGAGCTCACAGCACAGTATGCTTTATGTTATATCCCTGCCGTCCACACACGGGGTCTACACAGAAGTATTTGTACGGATACCTTAACCAAAATCTCACTTCAACTCTTGTCACAGAAGGAAACTGGTTTCTTACTAAAGAGAACTGTGTAGAATTTACTTTTCCTTAATTTAATGACCACAAGTTTATCTATGTTCCACCATATTCCAAAGTGAGTCTGAGGTGAGTAACTAAACAAATTCACAGTGATATACTTAACACTCTACAAAGGAGAGATATTCAAATAACAAAGTTCATTTATAGACTAAAATATATTCTTTGTAATGAAGAGGACACAAGATTTCCATTTTCTTTCGGGGTGGAGGAGAAGGTATGGATTAATTCTTGCAGCCCTATAGATGTCTGTCATTCTAGCCCCAAACAACCGAAGGATCAGATTGGTACATGGTAAGAGTCTAGACACAGTCTTCCACAATAACTGAAACATCTCTGAATTCTACCGTAAGCAAAGGAACTGTACCTGAGTTACTTACGTCTACAGTCACCTACCAGAGCAAGGTCTCCTTTCAGTTATCTCAGCGAATGCATCTCGCCCAGTGAACGCCACGGCCTGCAAAGCTCTCTCTGCAAGCAGCCTGTCCAGTGTTTAGCTTTTTAGGAGGCCAACTTCCATTCAGTTTCTCTTAGAAATTAAAAAGGAGAGCGGACTTTCGCTTTATGTCTCTGTTCTACATATTTGTCTTCTTATTTAGATTGGGGCATTACATGCTTATGTAACTAGATGGTATAAACTTACAGATAGCTGCTCAAAATAAAACGATTCTATCACTATGTCTTCAAATCATAAATTCATAAGCACTGCTTCTGAAAAGTGAACAAGGACATAGCTAACTTCACGCACAGACTACAGCACCACACACTGCAGATGCCAACGCGCAGGCTCGCATGGCTGCACGCAAGTTTATTTGAAGAAAAGCAAAACACACAGCTGATGGCATCAAGGGAGTGAGGGAAACCCCAAGTGCTCTCTCGGCTCTTCGACTATTGCTCAAGCAATAAACTGTTAAACCAAAACTAAATCGTAAAAGAAAGAAATGTGGGAAGTGGGGCGAGCAGCATTAATTCAAAACACGACTCTGTCCTCCTGCGTCCTTTCCCACCAGAGTGTGCTGTTGAAGGTGCCACAGCTGTTGTCTTCCTCCTCTTGCTCTTTCGTGAGTTCCACAAAAACCTACGTGGAAATAAATGAGTACAGTATTCTGCACTGCAATTATCCTAGGAACATTTTAACTACATCAGCAGTGGCATGAGGATGTACCTAAATACACGAACCACTCAAGTATCAAGAGATACACTTAATATTATTTAAACAGAATGATCCCCACTAATCCTATATACTGATGAATGTCATTTTAGAGGATTAATACATCATTTTTTTTTTGACTGATAAAGTAGCACTGTGGTAAAGGATAATTTATAAATATTTAGGCAATGTAATTTCAGATGTGCCAATATGAATGCCATCCATCATGACTCATTTTCTTGAAACTAAAAAAAAAAGAGCTATTCGAAACAAACAGATGGAGAACCTCAAGTTTAAAATTCACACAGTTGAGGAACACTCCACAGTAACCGGTCTCTGGCTCACAATCTCCTTCCCTCTCCATAACAAACCTAAACACTTAGATATTGCACTCTTTCTTCTACAGAACTTTTAACAGTTAACTTTGGGGTACCTGTTCCAACGTTGCTTGAGAAAAGCTGTACTCTTCAATAGCGAATGTATGTTTAGCTGTGAAAACACAAAAAGTAGTATTTCACTTAATAATATTTTTGAATAATCAAATGGCAATACCTACTGAGTGGCTAACCACTTGTGCTTTTTTCATCTCTCTGATTGGCCCACTCAGCTTCAGGCTGTCAGTGACGTCACCCCCTACCTGCCTCCCCTCCCCCGCCTGCGGCCGCCCCACAGCCCTGGGCGCGGGCTCACGGGCCGCCCCACAGCCCTGGGCACGGACTCACGGCCGCGTCCCGCTGCCCCTTCTCCCAGCAGCTCCTCGCCCCCTCCTCCGCTTCTGCCGCGTTACTCCTTTTGGTTCATGCTTCTGTTGATCCCTGCTCTCTATCTCCCACCCCCACAATTCCAGCACAGTCTGTCCTGGACTTCTGCAACTAGATTCCGGATATCAGTCCTGTGTCCATATACTTCTTTACATGTATTTTAGATCCTTCTGCAATCTAATCCAATATCAAAGTTCTGGTTTTCTATTCACTCCCTTAATTCTCCCGCATTACTTCTAATGTCCCCTTTAATCATAAAGCAAGCACCAGGAGACATAGGCTGCTTCATGTTTTTCAGATGCTTTTTTATAAAGTGACCTGGACCTGAACACATGCCCGTCCAGAAGATGCCTCTCTCTGCTGGTGAGGTGTCTGCATCCCACCGAACATTTATTTTTAAAATGCTGACATCCCACAAACGTCTCTGCAGGTCAGTTCCGGAAGGCCCACCCTTCTGCACCATGAACTCTCCTCTCCTTTCTCCTGCTGCCCCTGGGTCTTGCTCCCATGGCTCCTTCCATGGCCTAATACAAAGTGAGGACTCAGGAAATCCAATGCTCTGGCTTCTGGACTGAACTAGTGGGGGCTAATTAAACTCAACTTTCTTAGACGCAACGTAAAGGCTGGGGTGACGTCCTCTCAAGAGGGTGAAAGGCTTACATGACAACACAGCTCATCGACAAAATCCCAGGCTGTATTTTCCTATAGCTTAGATTCAATTAACAGAAGGTCATCTTAGTGTAGTTTCTGCAGTAAACTGAGACCCAACTTCTAAACTTTTTCATAAAATTCCCTCATAATTTGAAAGCCACCTCACAGTGTTTTTCAAATTATTACTCACCTTCTTCCAGCTTAGAAAAAGACTGTGAAAGGGACTGAACGTCTTCCTTAGGAATTTTATAAGCCAGAATAGTAGAAAAACTGAAAGCAAAGATGAAGGAAAATTCAAAAGTGATTACTAACTGTGTGTTCCGCATCCAAAATTCAATACTGTAAAACTTCAAAATAAAACTCCCATAATTTGACACTAATTTACATAAAAATCATTTGAAATCTTAAAATATTTCCACGCACAATAAAATAACCCTTTCCTTACTACCAAATAAAAGCTGTCAAATCTTTAAATACTATCACATATCGAAAGATCTAACACTAAAAATAAGTTAAATGTGAAGCCATTCATCAAACTACATTAGTCCAATAATTACAGCATTTTTCCCCCCAATCCTTAACACAGTAACCGATTTTCATGATTACTATTCGACAGAGAAATGCAACTACATTTTTAAAAATGTTACCTTTCCTGACGGCTTGCGTTTGGGAAAATACACTGAACTTCTCTTTGAAGACGGTCTACTTCCAGGTCTTCTATCCAGTCCTTTAATTTGATTTCCAAAAAGTATCCTTTTCCATATTTACTCTTCAGATGCTGGACTGTCCCAATACACCTGTAGTAAATTTTAAAAGAACGTATAGATAAGAAAGAAGCCGATAGTTTCAAAGGTAATTTCTCACTTCAGGATAATTGAGGACTTCCGTGGTGGCCCAGTGCTTCTTCTGCCAGTCACCGCCGGGGACATGAGCTCAGTCCCTGGTCTTGTTCCAACCAAGCCCGTGGCCACAGCCAGCCCGTGTGCCTCCACCAGAGAAGCCACCGCAGGGAGAAGCCCACACCCGCCGTCGAGAGTACCTCCTCGTCACAACTAGAGGAAGCCTGCTCACAGCAACAGATCCAGCGCAACCAAAATAAAGTTCATTATAGAGAAAAGAATAGATGAGTAAAGTTCTTATGCTGGAGTCCTTGGCCAATTTATGTAAAAGTTGCAAAGGTAAGAGAGAACAGGGAGTCTGCACCGGCAGAACAGCTGGCCAATATTTGGGAGAAGTAACACATTTCCAAGAAATTCTATGGAAAGCTGATTAAACAAGGAAGCATGTCTCAACACTTAAACTGATACGGATCATGCGACGTCTCTGAAATGACGCCGCCACAGCCCACACCCCGCCTCCCACTGGCCGACGCCCACCTCAGCCGCCCGGACACCATGATGGCCACACGGTCGCAGACGGCCTCCGCCTCCTCCATGTAGTGAGTGGTCAGAATAGCGGCCCGCTTCCTGTTTTTGAATGCGGTTCTAATCGCTCTCCTACAAAATACAAATGAAACGAACAGAAGGGAAGATGGCACATGAATGTTAACGAAAACACCCAAGTTTTTAAAAATCCAGCTCTTGGGGTCACAGATTTACCAAATATCAACTGCTATACTTATTATACTCTGCCCAGCTATGATTCCTCTATCCTAACTAATTTACCTTATTTCTGAAAGCCTGTCAAGTGGAAAGAAAAGCTCATGATTTCAAGTGTCCCTATGGGTTGAAAGTGTGTTAACCAACCAGTTATATAAACTGAAGAACCTTCATGTTAGAACATAAACAGCCACAGAATCACAGGGAAATCTTAACATGTGTCTGACCCAAACCTCACATTTCACAGACTTGGAAACCTAGGCTCAAACAGTCTGTCAGCTCTTAGCAGAGTTTCAGTGCACATAACGTACATTCTAGACAGTAGCCTATGAAATGCTCACTTACGTATGTTACTCTGGACGAGAAGAAAACCATGTAAAAACTATTCAGACACCAGTACTCTCATTTTGGTCCCAGAATACACAATGTGTTGTTAACAACTTCATGAAAATATGATTAAGTTTAAGGGGATCTCTAGAAACCCTTAATCACAATTTTTCCTTCCGTGCAGGACTTTGAATGAGTATGTACCCGTAACTGACAGGAACCCGAGTGACAGCGTCCCCGCCTCACACTCACCACATGTGCTGCTTGGCTTTGGGATCCATGCCTGTGGACGGCTCATCCAGCAGCGTGACCGGGGGGTTCCCCAGCATGCTCAGGGCGAAACACAGCTGGGGGACGACAAACACGGGGGGCTGTAAGACACTCGCCGGCACGGTGCCGGGCGCGGGGCTGCATGCGCGCGGTCTGCAAACGCACCTTGCGCCTGATTCCTGCAGGAAGTTTCTTCACTGTTTTCTGCAGGTGTTCTTTTAGATCAAGTGCATTTGTTATTCTGCAAAAGAGATGGCATGAAATGAGCATGCCACAATACCCACAGATACAATTAATAATACAGACTGTGGTCCCTGAGGCTGTTTTTTCTTCCTAAAACAGATAAGTTGGTGGAAGCTCACTTCAAATAAATCAACATCATGACTAAAAGTTTCGCTTTAAATTAAAATACGTTTCATGGCAATTCATAAGTACATTTATTCTGTATTCAGAAATGTAAGTGTTTTCATTTTCATAGCTGTCATAAGTTGGTAAAAGAATATATGGAAAAGTAATGATCTTTTTCCATGAAAAACTATGATCCAGGGAAATGCCTGTTGTGAAATTTTGAAACTGTGTGTCATGACCTTCCGCAGGTGACAGGGGGTGCTGAAGGCGGGGCCTTACCGATCTGTGACCTCCTGCACATCACTGGCTCTCATCCCTTTCACAGCTCCATAGATCTGGAGGTGCTCCTGCAGGGTGATGTCTCGCCACAGGGGGTTGATCTGGGGACAGTAGCCCATACACCTCACGGAGTCGTCGTCTTCAGCTGGGTGTGGAGAGTAGTCTCCTAGGAAGACCTGCAGAAAGACAAACCAAGTGCAAGGACCGCTTCTGGTTCACCCAACGTCAAAAAGGAAGTGGCCGGTGGATTGATTCAGACTCCTTCCCGGAGTCAGGATAACGCCAGGTCAGACTCTCTCTCCTTTCTGAGGAAGATGGGACCTACACTGCTGAGCTGGAGGTGAGTGACCTGGTCAGAAACGGGGACCAGGGATGCAGGGCTTGGTGTGTGGGGGGAGGAGGCGCAGATTTAACCACGAGATCAGGGGCTAGTTTTGTGTGTTCATTTACTTATATATTTATTTCCGGCTGTGCTGGGTCTGTGTTGCTGCAACGGCCTTTGTCCAGGGGCGGCGAGCAGGTTTCTCCCACGGTGGCCTCTCTTGCTGTGGGGCACCAGCTCGAGGGCACATGGGCTCAGTAACGCGGCTCCCAGGCCCTCGAGCACACGCTCAGAGAAGGTGCACGAGCTTAGTTGCTCGGCGGCATGTGGGGTCTTCCCAGATCAGGGATCAAACCTGGGTCTCCTGCATTGACAGGTGGATTCTTTACCACTGAGCCAGCAGGGAAACCCTGAAAGGTGCTGTTTGGGCCAAGGAAATAAGTGAACTTGATCACCTATTTTTCTATGGGATAAGGAATGGCCAACATAAGCGACACCCAAGGCAACAGAGTCAGGTGTGCTGGGTGTTTTCTGGGAAAGCAGTGAGCCAGAGCCGCTGGCGAGGAGGAAGCGGGAGGTGGGATCAGGGCAGTCGTGCAAAGTTCACGCAGACAGCTCAGGAGGCGTGCCCGTCACCAAAGGCTGGCTGAGGGCAGGCTCAGCTCCGCTCCTCCACTTCCTGAGGTCAACACAGGGGTGGCTGTTAAAGTCAGGGGACGAGTCACCTGCACTTGTAGTCACCACAAAACAGGAACACTGTATACACACGTGCTCTGCATGTCCGCACGGAAAGTTCACTATGCACAGTATTCTCACAAAGAGAGCATAATTTGATCAAGCTCTCCTAAAAAATTAACACCAAAACCATAAAATGTGAGCACTGAAATCCCATTTGTCACTGTCATATTGTTAGTCTGTCACTAAGTCATGCCTGTTTCTTTTCGACTCCATGGACTGCAGCACGCCAGGCTCCTCTGTCCTTTACCATCTCCCAGAGTTTGCTCAGATTCACGTCCATTGAGTTGGTGATGCTATCTAACTACCTCATCCTCTGTCATCCCCTTCTCCTCTTGCCCTCAACCTTTCCCGACATCAGGGTCTTTTCCAATGAGTTGGCTCTTCTGATCAAGTGGCCAAAGTACTGGAGCTTCAGCTTCAGCACCAGTCCTTCCAATGAATATTCAGGACTGATTTCCTTTAGGATGGACTGGTTGGGTCTCCTTGCTGTTCAAGGGACTCTCAAGAGTCTTTTCCAGCACCAATTCGAAAGCATCAATTCTTCCATGCTCAGCGTTTTTTATAGTCCCAACTCTCACAGCCATACATGACTACTGGGAAAAAACACAAACTATATTCAATATAGGCCACACCCTAGACCATACCTGGCCTGAAGTTGGCTCAATGTCACCAACCAGGATATTAATAATCGTGCTTTTGCCTGCGCCATTTGGACCCAACAGTCCCAAGATCTCTCCTGAGGGAATGAGAAGAAAAGTCATCAAATGCAAATCAAACTGAAAAATGAGAATTACTCTTCTGCGACAGTTATTTAAGAAAAAAATAATTAAATACCAGCCTTTTTTCACACAGAAGGAGACATATTTATTTGCCACTTTCTTTACTTTTCTTGTAGGAAGAAAATCTTTCTTGTCTTCATATTCTTTATGCAGATTATTGACCATAATGGCTGGTTTCTAATAAGGAAAATAGGATTTTAAAAGAGAGTTATAAATCAAATATCTATCACTAAATGAAAGGCAGTATACACTTCATGTCCATGTCATAAGAACTGTATTTCCTAATGAGGGGTACTATACAAATAAATATCCCATTTATGGCTGAAGTAATGGCTTACTCCAAAGTAAGTGGACAAAAATAGTTTTTCAAAGACAGGACTTTTTCCAGATTGATTCATATGAAAGAGGACTGTTTTTCCAGGTTAATTCCTGTGTGCGAGGAGCTGACCATTGCTGACCACTGCAGACAACCCAGCACTAAAGACTAACTCACCTCCTCGCAACACTGACAGCTCATCAGCTCTTTGACCTTCAGCCTTTCAGCTTTGACATCTTCATCTTCATCCTCATTGTTGGGTGGTTCTGAAAACTTTCTGTGTTTGGACTTTGTCGAAAGAGTCCTAAAAGTATAACAGATTTTCAGGTAATACTAAGAAATTCAAGCACTAAGCACAGAAAAGACCAGGAAAAAAAAACCCAACACATCGACATGAGCTCTGATGTTAGAGAGAGCTCTGTTAACCAGGTAAGGAAACTGGAGTGGATTGCCATCTCCTCCTCCAGTGGATCTTCCCGACCCAGGGATCAAACCTGCATCTTGTTTCTCCTGCATTCTATACCGCTGAGCCTCCTGGGAAGCCTCTACAAGGTAGCATCACTTGGCAAAAACAAACAAACAGGTAGTGAGGTCCTGCCACCAGCTTCAGCATGGGTGAGCTTTCAGGACATTATGCTAAGTACAAGAAGCCAGACAAGAAAAGGTCACGTCTTGTGTAACTCCACTTATGTGACTGTGAAATTGGCAGATGTACAGACAGGAAGCAGATTAGTGCTTATAGAGGGCTGAGGGGAAGCTGAGGGGGGGAAAGGAAGTGACTCCTAACCTGTACGAGGTTTCTTTTTGGGTGGGGGTGATGGAAATGAGAAAGTGAAGTGAAAGTCACTCAGTTGTGTCTGACTCTTTGTGACCCCATGGACTATACAGTCCATGGAATTCTCCAGGCCAGAATACTGGAGTGGGTAGCCTTTCCCTTCTCCAGGGGATCTTTCCAACCCAGGGATCAAACCCAGGTCTCTCTCACATTGCAGGCAGATTCTTTACTAGCTGAGCCACAAGGGAAGGCCAAGAAAACTGGAATGAGTAGCCTATCCCTTCTCCAGTGGATCTTCCCAACCCAGGAATTGAAGCAGGGTCTCCTGCATTGCAGGTGGATTTTTTACCAACTGAGCTATCAGGGAATTAGATGACAGTGTGGTTGAACAGCTCTGTCAATATACTAAAAAAAAAAAAAAAAAAAGAAAATTAAAAACTGACCTGAAAAAGGGATCCTTCCTTAATGATCTGCCACCATATTTTTTCTCGTAGTACTGCAGGAGAAAAACCCACAGCACACAGTGCAGGTATGGCTGAAAGAAAAACAGCTCATGACTGGACAATTGTTGGTTATTTTTTCTCCTGCCTGTACCAACAAAACCAAAAACCACTATCAATACATCAGGTTCCTTACCATCACTGAGAACATTCATCATCTTTTTTTTGCATGTCATACAGTGAGGCAGAGATGAACGTGAAAGCAAACCAAGGCAGACCTTTAGTAACGATTTCTGTGTAGTTTTCTACTGGAAAGTTCATTGTCTGTCAGCTTCGTAAATTATAGAATTTTTCTAAAAAAGCTGTTTTTTGCTTCTATGGAAGCCAGATTTATTGTTAAATAGAATTAGTGGCATGTCAAAAAGCCCAGTGTATTAAAGTGGGTGTGTGCAACATGCAAAGCACACATTAGGCAGCAGAACTCACACGCCTGACTCCCCACATGCCTTGTTTCTATGCAGCGGGATAACAGCTGAACAGAGGGTTAGGACCTCTTGACCAAACTATGGTCAAGTGACTTCTTACCGATATAACAGCCACCAGAAGGCTATCCCACGGGTCGTAGGTGTCCTCATTTCTCTGAAGATTCTTCCAAGTAATCTGAGACAAGAATGTTTGGAAATTTGTATGCAGCTGTAACACTGTGATGCAATGCGATCTGGTGTCTGTCCACAGTCCCTGGCACAAAACTTCTAAAGCCCTTGGGGTTTCCCAAGTGACAGGTGAGGAGAACCAGCCCCTTCCTACTCGCGGAGTCTCTGCTCCTGATGGGACCTCTGGGGACGCAGGCTGACCACCAGAGGAGCCAGCCAGACCCGGGAGCTGGCACTGCCGGTCCGGGCCACGGCCCCGGAGGGGAGGAGGGCCTGGAGACTCATCACCGCCTCCTCGCCAAGGGACGGAGCCGCCGGTTTCTGACCCGGGGCTCAGGGAGCACCCCAGGCGGGGGGCAGCTCACCGCCGACGGCAAGGGGCAAGAGCCCTGCCTGCGGCCCTCGGTCCCTGGGGTCTACTGCAGGTCCACTGTGACACTCTGGGACGGGAATCCAGGGCTCCCCTGAGTTCTGGGAGCCGCTGGGGCAAATCACCGAACCTCCAAGAAGGGGGTCCAAGTCAGACAGAAGGTGGGTGACGGGGGCACCCACAACCTGCGTCTGGAGTCTGAGGTGGGGGGCAGCCTGCAGGATTGACCCCTCGACCCCCCGAGTCTGCACTAACTCTGCTCAGGGTCAGAACGGCAGCACGTGAGGGAAAAGCCCACATGTTTGGTGTTAGAAGCATTGTGAGTAGAGGAGACCATTTTCTTTGCTGCAATGTGTAGAAATAGTTGGATTAAAATTTTTTAAAAATGTATTTAATAGCAAACATGTCTCCTCCATAAACTAGCTAGCTATTCATATTAATGGCCATGTTTTGTAGTTAGATTAAAATCTTCCCCACCCCAAAATATGCCTGTCAGGGCAGGTATAAATTAAACCTATAAACTGAAGCTAAAAAAGGGGAGGGGAGGAAAGTAGATACATGGGCAGAATTAATCAGCAATCATCCTAAACTAAGAACTCATCACTTAATTTTTTTCTAATCACATAGCAATTGTATTCAATTAACTAGACTTAATAAAATTTTTATATATTTTTCCTCAAGAAAAATTCTCTCTCATCCTTTTAATACAATGTTTAATTTTTGAAAAACTCCCCCCAGACAAATACTGACTGCAGTCAGATCATCATTCTAATTTAGGTACATTGTTTTGGGGCATAAAAGATGTCATAATGAATACAATCCTTCTCCTTTGAGAACTGACAGCTTAAATATATGCCTGAAAAGATTTCAGTCATTTTAAACTGCTGCATTAATAACACTTTAATCAAGTAGTAGCAGCTAACTTGATTTTTTTATTATTATTTCAGTACAAGAATTAAGATCCCAAAGATTTAGGCAGTATTTATTTATGCTTTTCTAAAAATATTCAAACATCTAAGAGACCTACCTTTATGAAACCAATCAGGCAACCAAGAAGCGGATAGATTGGAACAGTAATGCAAAAGATATAATGAAGAATAATTGTAGCTGTGTTTCCCATGAAGTAAGTTATTTCAGTGACTGCAATGCACGCCAATGCTGTCTAGAGAGAATGACGAGAGAACAGGTGAACAGGTGTTTAGAAATTTCATACAAACTTCCTGTGTGCCTCACCATTAACTGAGCCTTTACTGCTCAAATAAAACAAGGAACCATAGTAGATGCTTAGCCAGGAAGCACCAGTTAGCTGATACCAGCTGTTTGTGGCTGGCACCTTGGCATTTGGTTGCTGTTGTTCAATTGCTGAGTCTGTCTGTGTAAGTCTATACTGTTGACTCTCTGCAAGCCCCATGGACTGCAGTTCCTCCACTATCTCCCGGAGTTTGCTCAGATTCATGGCCATTGAGTCGGTGATGCTATCTAACCATCTCATCCTCTGTCATCCCCTTCTCCTTTTGCCTTCAATCTTTCCCAGCATCAGCGTCTTTTCTAATGAGTCGGCTCTTCACATCGGGTGACCCTGGGCATGCTAGGTGCGGAATGCAACAAAATACCATCCTGTCTTGGAATGGATGGGGCTGAAAACAAGCAGATACACAGACAGACATTGCCAGCCAGCTATCTAAGTTCTGTGCTTAGAAAAGACACAGCAACCTTTATGAGTGTAACCACAAAAAGGAAAAGAGCTTGTGACTCTCAAATTGTGTGCTATGGAAAGCTGAGACAAAATAGTATAAAATGTGACTTACCACAGAATAGATAAATGACCAAAATTCTTTGGTATTTGCAATTTTTTTAAAGGTGAAAGACGTAATGTAGGTAAACAGAACAACGGATGGAACATAACCGATAAGGCAAAAAACCTGGAAACAGAAATTTGTATTTTTATTTAAAAGTGAGCAGCTAACCATACATATGATGTAAAATACCAGTCACATTAAAATATCAAGGAATAATTATTTTTCAAGTTTTACTGCTCTACAAATCGCTCCAAAAACTGAAATTGTGGTAACCTAAGGTGTTATCATCCACCCATCCACATTTCTCCTCAATCAATAAACCTCATGTTTTCAACTGTTCACACAACCTTGAGTAAGTCATTTAAAACGAAATACTATTTGTAGTTCTTTTTTATGCCAAGTAAAATACTATTTCATCATTTTATTACCAAAAAAAACACAAGCATAATGAGTTACAATTAATCTCAAATAAACTATTAGCTTCTACTTTAATGTACAGCACTTAATGCATTTTATAAATTTGTAAGAAAAACATTTATTAATTTATAAGGTAGAAATTAACATGCAAGGTCAGTATGCTCCCTGGTTAAAGCTGCATGTTTATTTTCAGCAAATCTAACTGACCAACCTCTGTCTTCCCTTTTTCCTAACATAATTCACAGGAAATTACCTAGTATCAGTCACTCACTGACATACAAATATGAATCCAAGTCATTCTCCTCCTTAGTATTTTAAGCCATATTTTAAACTATGGAATAAAAGAGCTTCCTCTTCGTGAAATTATTCTCAGGCACAGAGACAAAGGAGATATTTAGAGAAAACCTGTTTACGTGTTCCTGACGACGCACCAGCAGGCCCTCTACATGAAGGGCCACCTCAGCTCCGAGGAAGTATTGTATGATGGTGAAAGAGTTGTTCTTAGAGCCACTTAGGGCAATACGACCTGCACTCGTTATAGGTACCATATACAATAATTAAACAGACACTGGTTCTGTTTTCTGGAACATCATAATTACTTAATCAGACAACTGTCACATCTATAAACATTTAGCTTTTCAAGATAACATTTTATTTATAGATAGCATGAGCACAACTGATGTTAACTTACCACAGAAAGGAACTTGACAGCATAAAAATATAATCCATAATGAAATGCAAACAAACTGGCTATCATCAAAGTAAGGACCACAAAAAATAAGGGGATGTCAACAATAGCCTGTCCGAGCCAATATGCAGAAGGCAGGAGACCTGAGAGCTTAAGCTGAGTATAAGCTTTGATCTAAAAAAAAAAAAGGAAAAATTGATTATAATTTGAAACATACTACAAACAAAAATCTCTAGCAAATGATTGCAGAACTCCTAATTTTACATCAACAAGAAGGGTCACATTGCATCAGTAGGTAATAAAAGCCCTCTGACAGCTAAATATAAATTCCATTTAGCCTTTAATCTGGTTCATTGTTTCTGAGGCATAACAGTCTCAGCAGCATTTTTCAGCATCAGAACGCAGCAGTGCCGCTAAGAAACGAAGCTAAAATAAAATAAAAGGGCCGTGGGAGTCACAGTGGCGCAAACAGCGAGCTGCCGAAATGAGACTTCTGAAATTCTGTGAAACAGAAAAAGCATGTTTAGGAAACACAATGCTTACTTTTAAACATTGACCTTTCATGAAAACACTAATAAATGGCCAAGTATCATCAGACTTACACACAGCTTTCAGCTTAAGTGTGAAACTTGTACTTGGACGCATCTGAAACCTCTTACGCGTTCGTGTGTAGAACATGAGTGTCAACTGTGATTATTACCACGAGGGAACACCATTTTCACCTGTGTGAACAGCTGACAGTGTAAACAATCATTGTTTTCCTAACATTCTCACTACATAATTTTGAAATTTTAAGATCTTCCATAAATGCAAATACCTAACAACCCTGTTCAGGTGATTTTTGTCATCTATAAAAACATCTACTCATAATAAAAAAAATCTACTCCTAGTAATTCAATGTCTGATAGGAAAGAGCTGGCCACAGAGGACGAAAGAGGGATATAAACATTCGTTAAGAAGAAGAAATGATTTTCTGGGCTATAAATATTAGTTAAGAAGAAGAAATGATTTTATAAGTGGACAATATTAGTGTTCAATGAACACAAGGACAAAAATATTAATTCCAATATACATATAAAAACATAAAGCACGTCAAATACAATCATTTTTTGAAAATTCATGTCCCTCATATGCTGCTGGTGGGAGTGTAAGAGGCTTTTATCCACCCTGAAAAACAGATCAACGATGTCTTATAGAACTAAACGTGCAATCACCATGTGACACGCAAGTGTGCTCACAGGCGTTCACGCCAGAGAAAAGAAAACACGTCCACCCAGGAACCTGCAGCAAACGTCCAGAGCAGCTTAATTCATAACAGTCAGAGCTGAAACAGTGCAGATCCGCACCCCGGAACACTTTTAAAGTGCACGACAAGCACGCAAACAGTAAGTGACAGTTGTTACTCTCACTGTGATAAACGTATTTATGCTCCATTTACTTACTCTCAAAATAACAGCTGCACATAAGTCTTGCACTCACACAGAAAAGCTCAGTTTCTTGTCTGAGAATTCTTTTTTTTTTTTTTTTTGGTCTGAGAATTCTTAGCAGTCAATTGCACCTGTGATTTTTAACTGAGTCATTACCTTGTGATTCTCTGCATTTTCCATGGCGAAGTAAGGAGGCATTGCGGTAACAATAACCCCAAGTAAAGCTGCTTGGAAGTACAGCTCGATTTTGAAAACGATGTCTGTGATTTCCTGAAAGACAACCTCAGAGTGAGAAACAGAATGGAGGACCACTTTATATCAAGTTACTAAATACTTTCCAAGAGCCCATCAGAACTGAAGAAACACATCAGGGTACCAGCCCTGGACAAGGTCTCTGTGAAGAGACAGGTGCAGAGTAGTTACCATGCAGTGGCTACAGTGCCAACTTCAGTGCAGTCGCTCAGTCGGGTCCGACTCTTTGCGACCCCATGAACCGCAGCACACCAGGCCTCCCTGTCCATCACCAACTCCCAGAGTTTACCCAAACTCATGTCCATCGAGTCGGTGATGCCATCCAACCATCTCATCCTGTGTTTTCCCTTCTCCTCCTGCCCTCAATCTTTCCCAGCATCAGGATCTTTTCAAATCAGTCAGCTCTTCGCATGAGGTGGCCAAAGTATTGGACTTTCAGGTTCAGCAGCAGTCCTTCCAATGAACACCCAGGACTGATCTCCTTTAGGGTGGGCTGGTTGGATCTCCTTGCAGTCCAAGGGACTCTCAAGAGTCTTCTCCAACACCACAGTTCAAAAGCATCAATTCTTCAGCGCTTGCTTTCTTTATACTCCAACTCTCACATCCATACATGACCACTGGAAGAACCATAGCCTTGACTAGATGGATCTTTGTTGGTAAAGTAATGTCTCTGCTTTTTAATATGCTGTCTAGGTTGGTCATAACTTTCCTTCCAAGGAATAAGCGTCTTTTAATTTCATGGCTGCAGTCACCATCTGCAGTGACTTGGGAGCCCCCCAAAATAAAGTCAGCCACTGTTTCTACTGTTTCCCCATCTATTTCCCATGAAGTGATGGGACCGGATGCCATGATCTTAATTTTCTGAATGTTGAGCTTTAAGCCAAGTTTTCACTCTGCTCTTTCACTTTCATCACCAACTTGGTGCTGATTAAATAGCTGTGTGATCCTGGGAAAATTATTGTACTTCTGTGTTCTTATAGATGTATACAGGATAATATAGCATATTAATTAACATTCACCATTTATTTAAAAATAATACTGCACGTGAAGTGCAGTTAACCTGTGCCCGAGTGGTTCTAGCAATGAATGTGACTCTCACAAAGTCTTCACTGATGCCTGGACTATAAGCCAGCAGGCATCTTGGAGACTCCTCTTTTCTACTAGGAAAGTCACGCCCAAGCTCAGTCACCGGTGGAGCCAGGAGCTTCATATTCCCAGCAGGGTGGATTGTGGCTCCCTCAGGCCCATGGGTCCAGGCACAGACGGCAGATGCTTCAGACAACCTGGTAACCAGCTGGTGCCCCAAACAAACTGCTCAGAACCACGCTCAGCAAAGCCGGTCCTGCAGCAGACCCCAGACCCGGGATGTGAACCACCCCCAACTCAGGTTTTAAGAAGAGTAGACATCACAAGATGAACGTCTACAGGTTTCATTTGTTATTATCACTGGTTATTTCACACACACACACACACACACACACTCTTACACGTTTGCTCACCTGAAAGAATGGGGTATTCCAGACCTGGATGCTTTCAGTGACGTTTGAATGGTAAAGATAGTAGTTACTAATGATATTCATCAACACGGGTAAAGAGTAAACCATAGAGCTGTTGAAAACAGCAGTAAAAACATAGTCCTACGATTCAAAAAAAGAGAGTTATTATACATAGCATATATGTAAATGGATATATGATTGCTGTGTACGCAGCATATGAATATGATTGCTTTTCTCACCAACTAAGTTAAAGAAGACTCTACACATGGACATCACCAGATGGTCAACACTGAAATCAGATTGACTATATTCTTTGCAGCCAAAGATGGAGAAGCTGTATACAGTCAGCAAAAACAAGACCAGGAGCTGACTATGGCTCAGATCATGAACTCCTTATTGCCAAATTCAGACTTAAATTGAAGAAAGGAGGGATAACCACTAGACCATTCAGGTATGACCTAAATCAAATCCCTTATGATTATACAGTGGAAGTGAGAAATAGACTTAAGGGACTAGATCTGATAGATAGAGTGCCTGATAAACTATGGATGGAGGTTCGTGACATTGTACAGGAGACAGGGATCAAGACCATCCCCATGGAAAAGAAATGCAAAAGAGCAAAATGGCTGTCTGAGGAGGCTTTACAAATAGCTGAGAAAAGAAGAGAAGCGAAAAGCAAAGGAGAAAACGAAAGATATAAGCATCTGAATGCAGAGTTCCAAAGAATAGCAAGAAGAGATAAGAAAGCCTTCCTCAGCAATCAATGCCAAGAAACAGAGGAAAACAACAGAATGGGAAAGACTAGAGATCTCTTCAAGAAAATTAGAGATACCAAGGAAACATTTCATGCAAAGATGGGCTCGATAAAAGACAGAAATGGTATGAACCGAACAGAAGCATAAGATATTAAGAAGAGGTGGCATACACAGAAGAACTATACAAAAAAGATCTTCACGACCCAGATAATCACGATGTTATGATCACTCACCTAGAGCCAGACATCCTGGAATGTGAAGTCAAGTGGGCCTTAGAAAGCATCACTACAAACAAAGCTAGTGGAGGTGATGGAATTCCAGTTGAGCTATTTCAAATCCTAAAAGATGATGCTGTGAAAGTGCTGCACTCAATATGCCAGCACATTTGGAAAACTCAGCAGTGGCCACAGGACTGGCAAAGGTCAGTTTTCATTCCAATCCCAAAGAAAGGCAGTGCCAAAGAATGCTCAAACTGCCACACAATTGCACTCATCTCACACACTAGTAAAGTAATGCTCAAAATTCTCCAAGCCAGGCTTCAACAATCTGTGAACCGTGAACTTCCACATGTTCAAGCTGGTTTTAGAAAAGGCAGAGGAACGAGAGATCACATTGCCAACATCTGCTGGGTCATTGAAAAAGCAAGAGAGTTCCAGAAAAACATCTATTTCTGTTTTATTGACTATGCCAAAACCTTTGACTGTGTGGATCACAATAAACTGTGGGAAATTCTGAAAGAGATGGGAATACCAGACCACCTGACCTGCCTCTTGATAAACTTATATGCAGGTCAGGAAGCAACAGTTCAAACTGGACATGGAACACCAGACTGGTTCCAAATAGGAAAAGGAGTACATCAAGGCTGTATACTGTCACCCTGCTTATTTAACTTCTATGCAGAGTACATCATGAGAAACGCTGGGCTGGAAGAAGCACAAGCTGGAATCAAGATTGCTGGGAGAAATATCAATAACCTCAGATATGCAGATGACACCACCCTTATGGCAGAAAGTGAAGAGGAACTAAAGAGCCTCTTGATTAAAGTGAAATAGGAGAGTGAAAAGGTTGGCTTAAAGCTCAACATTCAGAAAACTAAGATCATGGCATCTGGTCCCATCACTTCATGGGAAATAGATGGGGAAACAGTGGAAACAGTGTCAGACTTTATTTTTCTGGGCTCCAAAATCACTACAGATGGTGACTGCAGCCATGAAATTAAAAGACGCTTACTCCTTGGAAGGAAAGTTATGACCAACCTAGATAGCATATTCAAAAGCAGAGACATTACTTTGTCAACAAAGGTCCATCTAGGCAAGGCTGTGGTTTTTCCAGTAGTCATGTATGGATGTGAGAATTGGACTGTGAAGAAAGCTGAGTGCTGAAGAATTGATGCTTTTGAACTGTGGTGTTGGAGAAGACTCTTGAGAGTCCCTTGGACTGCAAGGAGATCCAACCAGTCAATTCTAGAGATCAGCCCTGGGTGTTCTTTGGAAGGAATGATGCTGAAGCTGAAACTCCAGTACTTTGGCCACCCATGCAAAGAGTTGACTCACTGGAAAAGACTGATGCTGGGAGGGGCTTGGGGCAGGAGGAGAAGGGGACAACAGAGGATGAGATGGCTGGATGGCATCACCGACTCGATGGACGTGAGTTTGAGTGAACTCCGGGAGTTGGTGATGGACAGGGAGGCCTGGCATGCTGCAATTCATGGGGTCGCAAAGAGTCGGACACAACTGAGCGACTGAACTGAAGTTAATTCTCACTAACTATATTTAAAACTGATGCAACATATCATAGAAATAATACTTAATGATAGATAAAAATAATCTAGTTTGGAATCTAGATATTCTGATATTTTAAGCAAAAAAAAAATGATAAATATAATTGTATTCCTCATAGCTTTATATATTGGTTTTCCATCATGGCATAAAATATATTACAAGTAAACACAGCAAGCTATTTCCCAAAGTAAATTTTAATTTCCAACTCATAAGGTTAATCAGCAAACGATTAATTTTAGAGGAAAGACTTCAATCCCATGCGATGCTCTCACCCTTTCTGACCGCACCACGTTCAGAGCTGCGCTGTGGGGAGCGGCGGACATGTAGTCAGTGTCATTAAACATCGTCACCATTATGTTCTGATTTGCGAAAAAGCTAAGAAGGTCACTGATATCCGAGTCTGGTATCAGAAAAGAAGCAAATGATAAACCATTAGCTTAAATGAAAAACAGACATGGGCTTTTAATAATGTGGCAAAGCGCTCCTTTCTGAAGACCTTTTTCCTGTTAGGTGAGACGTGAGTAAGAACACTCGCTCTGCAGCCTGTCTGCTGAATCCAAACCCACATCAATGCACACAGACCTCAGAGCAGAGGCTGACACGCAGCAACTGTGCCACGCTCAGCTGCTGCTGCTGCTGCTGTGACTCACGCTCAAAGTGGCCCATCACACAAGAAATCCGGCTGAAGACTGCTCCAACCAGACTTTTGTGAGAACAAAAGTCCACCTGGCAATTTTATGTAACAAGGTAACCTACCAGGCTCAGAGATGCCGAAGCCAGGGGCGGGGTTAGGTAACATCCCACCTGGAGGGCTGCTGTGTGTTCTGAACAAACTGTATGGACGTCAACTGCCTTCAAACAGTGACACTCAGATGCAGGTCTCCATCTACAGCCTTCAGGACGCGTGGAGCCCAAGGGAGATGCTGTGTGCCGCCCGAAGCCTAGCCTGTACCATAACACCTGGGGAGTGGGAAGAGTTCTCTGTCCATCACCGGAAAGGCCAGGATTCAAGCAAGAACGAGTGTGAATTTGAGAGGAACCAAAATCAAACAAAGGAAAACTCTATGGGTGACTGAGTGGTACAGCCGGTGGCTCAGACTCAGCTACAAGTGTTTTAGTGTCAGAGACGGGCGCTTCCGTGACATGGCCTCTACTGATTCAGTGCGTTAACAGCATGATTCAGAGTCAGAGAGAAGGGCCCTTCCTGTGATACGGTCTCTACTCCAAATCCAGTGTGTTAACAACACGCGTTTCAGGTTCAGAGAGACGGGCGCTTCCTGTGACACGGTCTCTACTCCTGATCCAGTGTGTTAACAATAAGTGTTTTAGTGTCAGAGAGACAGACGCTTCCAGTGATACGGTCTCTACTGATTCAGTGCATTAACAACACGTGATTCAGAGTCAGAGAGAAGGGCCCTTCCAGTGATACGGTCTCTACTGTAATCGAGTGTGTTAACATGCATTTTAGTGTCAGAGATGGGCACTTCCTGCGATATGGTCTCTACGGTAATCCAGTGTTAACCACCTCCGATCTCCAAATGCTAGAGCGGTTCTGTCTTCTCGAGACAGCACTGCATCACCCATGATACAGAAAACCTCGCCAGGAGGGTAGGGTACCCGCCAAGACACAGAGTCAGAGGCCGTGATTCCTAGAGGAAATGAACCTTTGGGACCAACAGCAAGGCCTGGGAGATGTGAGATAGATAAAGACCGATAGGTAGATGGCTGGGTGGATGGACAGATATGTGGAGAGAGAGACAGACTGATAGTGTAAGTAATTCTAGATACACTTAAAAATATCAAATGGGACAAAACCTTGAAACCACTAGAATTTTTGGAGATCAGTGAGAGTGAAATCCAGGCAGAAATACTTGAGATGACATACAATTCCTCAAATACCAAAAAACGGTCACAGCGTCACAGTGTAGGGCTCCATGCGGTCCTGCATTTCAGCAACGTGGAGTGGATATTAAAACCAGAACAAGAATTCTAATGAAAGAAATGAAAAACACAACGCTTTCCATTCAAGTGTGTTTTCTATCACTATATATCTTCTTCCTCCAAAAGAAGAGAGGTTACACCATAAACTGATAGTTAGAATTTAGGAGCGATGATTTTAACAGTCGTCTGTAATCATCCCAAACTGTGATTACAATGCAGGGCAAAAGTTTTTGGCTGATAGTGAATCAAAAAGGAAAGATATGAGAATACAGGTGAAGTGCTGGGAAGTGTTAAACTACAGAGAATTTGTGAGCAAACAAGCAGTACAAGAAATGCAACTCTCCAATGTGTTTCAGCAAAAGACAAGCCAGGAAGCTGCTTGTGCTTTACTGAAAATTTGTATTGTTAGCTCACTTTAACTTCCTCCTCAAGGACCTTGGGACTATAAACCATCCACACAGATAGGAGATGTTGTAGAAACATATAATTCACGTCAAATTCTGAATTAGGTCTTAACGTTTTGAAAATCAAAGTCTTGTTATTGGGTTTTTAAAATTTTATTCTGAGCTTTGCTCAAAGCCATCGGCTTTAAATTTTCTTTCATATTGGATACTTATGTGATAAAAATAGTAACAAATCCAAAAATATCCACTGCAAATTTAATGTATTTGATTATAGAGATTTCCATGACAACTGTCCTTTATTCTAATTTTTCAGATAGTCCTTAAAAACTGTTTAAACACTTCTTTGTAGATATGTAACTACATTAAATATTATATGCTGTAACTCTAAAGAGTTTTCAAGTTCTGAAGTTTGTTTTGCTCATTATAAACTTTTGAGATGAATTACGCTGCTCTGAGAATAATGCCACTATTAAAAAAGGAAATTTTATGACTATCAACAACATAAATCAAGATATTTTAAAAAGTGTTAGATCAGTCCTGGGTGTTCACTGGAAGGACTGATGCTGAAGCTGAATGTCCAATACTTTGGCCACCTGATGTGAAGAGCTGACTCTTTTGAAAAGACCCTGATGCTGGGAAAGATTGAGGGTGGGAGGAGAAGGGGACGACAGAGGATGAGATGGCTGAATGGCATCACCGACTCAATGGACATGAGTTTGAGTAGGCTCCAGGAGTTGGTGATAGACAGGGAGGCCTGGTGTGCTGCAGTCCATGGGGTCGCAAAGAGTCGGACATGACTGAGCGACTGAACTGAACACTTAAACCAAAATTTCCTTAATCTATTACTCAGCATCAATGAGGGGTTTTATTTAACGTAGGTTTGTGCAGACAGACCATGCCTTTATCTTAGGTATATTTCTAAAATCCAAATCTCTGACCTATGTCTACCCCTCACCCCAGGCGGACAAGCACACACTCACAAACCTTCACACACTCTCACCAGTGGAGTTCTGAAGGAGCAGACTGGTTCTGTATTTATCGGGTTGATCTCCGGGTTTGAGGAAGTATAAGTCTGGAACAAGTCTGATGGGAACCACAGCATTTTTCAAAGAGTGATGTACCAAAAACATGAAAATCTGAACTGTGAAAAATATTAAAAGTAAGAGCAACCTGAAAGGAAAAAAAAATACAGTTGAAGGCATATTAACATGTAAATATACAAAATAATCTTCCTTTCCATGACAGTTAAAAGGTACTCATTTGAAAAAGAAGCTTCTCACCAGCTCTTTGCTTCCCATGAGAGTACGTGATGTCGGGGCCACTCTCTCCTTGCCGCCCCCCACCAACCTGCGTCTACAGGCCCGTCATCTGCATCTGGGCCTCTGCTCCTCCCCTGTGCAGGCTCGTCTGGGCCTCTGCTCCTCCCCTGTGAGCAGGCTCATCTGTGCCATGTTTCAGGATTCCACAGATATGTGTTACTAGCATTACTCGCGTTTCTGACTCACTTTGCTCTGTGCAACAGGCGGAAGGCTCTCCCACCTCACAAAAGTGACTCAGTGTGTTCCTGTTACGGCTGATACAAAGTGGCTTGGAGGGAGGGGACTTATGTATACTTAGGGCTGATTCGGGCTGTGGTACAGCAGAAACCAATACAACACTGCAAAGCAATTTTCCTTCAATTAAAAAATAAAAAAAGAAAAAGAAAGAAAAATCTTAAATTGAAAAAACCCCAGCTCCTCGGGCAGGAGAGTGCCTGTGCTTACACAGATCTCAGGGACTTGCTTTCGCGTCTCAAGTTGAGGAAGTGAAACCTGGCGATGGTAAACACCTGCTGCGTCCAGAGGCCCTTGGCGCTCACCAGAGCAGCCTTACTTTCGGAGAGAATAAGCAAGCTCTGTTCCATCTCGTCGAAGGATTTTGAATCCAACTCTTCCTCTTGCGGCTGCTGAGAAAACACGCTGTAATCTATGTGCCGAAACAGAAGGATGGAAAGTGATGTTATCGCCCTTCAGAAGATGGAAACCTTCCTGAAGCATGTAAATTTCAAAACATGCCTGGCGGGGAGCGACACGGGCCAGAGGGGCTGTCACGGACTTTGGCTACATGATCGAAACTGAACGTGGGCACAGCTCATGACCAGGACGTGCTCTCTCTGGTAGGAGCCCAACAGAATTAGGTGCAGAGGCTCACGGAAACAGGGACAAGAACATCTGTAGCCAGTGCCCTACCCAGCAGCCACACGTGGGACGGAACCCACATGTCCATCAACAGGTGAGAACATAAAAAGCCATGAAGTTCACCTGTAACAGAACAGTGTGAAGCTACGAAAGTGAACAAACTACTGTATAACTGTAACAGCTTGATCTTACAAGCATTATATTAAGTAAAAGAAACCAGAATATATATAAGTAAGAGACACGTTATATGGTTGATGCCAAGAGACTGAAACCAGGTGAAACGTCTTGATGGGGATAAAAAAGAGTGATTCAAAATTAAAAGATGTGAAAAATAATAAAAGGAGATGAAGACTGGCTTCAGCATGAAGAAGGACTTAAAGGTGCTATAGAAAAAGCCAGCAACACCTGAACAGAGCACAAGCCTCTTATCTCCATTCCCACGACACAGACATTTTCTAGAAACCTCCTCGTGTCCCTCAGGCTGTTGAGCACCACACACACGAGCGCCTTCCGCGTGGCGTGCTCTGTCAGCCCCAGGATCACACCTGCTCACCGACAGCGCACGGCATCCTGACGCAGACTCCCTCTGTCGCCCCTGCTCCCACACCTTGTCTCTGCTCAACTCCATCGAACTGACGAATGCCGCACCTCTCCAGCTGTCTGCGATTTAGAGACTTCCTGTGAGCTTTCCTTCTCTAATCACTATATAAAGGAGGGACTTAGAGACACAGTGGGGGAAGGAGCGAGAGGGACGAATGGGAAAGCAGTGTGGACGTGCACAGCTACCACGCGTAAACAGGCAGCTAGTGGAAGAAGCCGCACAGCACGGGAGGCTCGGCTCGGGGCTCTGCGCCGACCGAGGGGCTGGGCCGGCGAGGCGGGGAGGGGCACACGCGCACTCAGTGATCTACCTCATGTGCAGCGGAGACAGGCAACGCTGTACCGCAACTTCCCTCCATTAAAAAACAAACAGGAAGATTACAGTCTGACACCACGTTCTCATCGTAAAGTGACTTTCCTCCACGACCGAGAGGACCACCCCACACCCACCCTGCTGCGGTCAACCCTCCACTCAGCCTCACCCTGAGACGCACTCATCTCAGCCGCGCCACTGAGGGTACGTCAAGCTCACGACCGGCTTCCGCACTTCCAAGTTTCTCCATCTTCTGCGTTACCAAAACCACCCTTTCTGTTATCACCCAATTCTCACAGCGATCAGCAAGAAGCAACCGCCTTCTTTCCTTAAACACCACGTGGTCCTGGTTCCCGCCTCTCTTGTGAAGAAAGAAAGCGCAATAATGGTGCCTTCCCGCCAGCGCTTCCTGCGCTTCACTGCCCACGCTCGGGCGGCCCCTCTACTCCGTGGAAGGGGCCGCACGCGACCCCTGGGGCCGTCTATACACAAGGGACCGCAGAGCGCGTGTCTCTGGCCCTAGCAGCCTCTCCTGGCTCTAAGCATGTGTGTCACAGCCCATGGGCATCTCCACAGGGATGTCTACCAAGCGTCTCAAACAACACAAGCGAAATCACGCCTGGAATCCTTCTTTCCAGGAACTGGCTGCTCCCCTTTGGTCAGGAAACGGGCGATTCCATTTCCAATTCTCAGGCTGAAAGTTTAGATACCTTCTTGACTCCGCCCTTCCCCAACCCCCGACAGGAGCCCAGCAGTAGGTCACCACCAGTGCCTCTAACACGACCCAAATCTGTTCGTGTTTCCCAGTTTTCACAGCCATCCAAGTTCAAACAAGGATCAGCGGTAACAGCTTCCTGACCACTCTTCCTGCTTCCAGACTTCCTTCACAATCCATCTGTCATCCAACAGCTGGAATGTGCTCGTTGAAGAAGCATATCAGCTCATGTTGCCCCTTTGCTCTGGAACTCTCTGTGAGCTGCACATCACACAGCACAGAGGCAAACGGAGCGCTCCTGCAGAGCTTCGGGGGCTGCACATGCCCCTCCCTTGCCTGCACCTCCGAGCTCCTCACGCCATGCTCTCCCTGGCGTTCTGGCAGCCTTTCTGTGTCACCAAAAACATCCAACCCATTCCTCAGTCAACACTGCTATGGCAGCACTTCCCTCTACCTGGGAGAGACTGCAATACAACCTTACCTTTCCTGCCTCTGGATCTCACTTTAAGTATCGTCTCCTCATGTTCCCCTGAGATACAACCTAAGTTACCTGCTTCCCCAGACCGCCCCACTTTCCTTCACAGCGCCTACCACTATCCGTAAACATCGGAGCTACTTATTTACCTGCTTACTCCTACCCTTTCTTTCCCCAAGTAGACATTCAGCATGCTTACACAATCACTGTCTGGATCACTACCTGTCTGGTTCACTGCCTAAAATGCTCTGTTAGATTTGTTTTTACCTGCTTGGTCAGTTTCCGCTTCAACTTCTAGCTTTAAGAATACATCTTCCAAAGTCGTCATGGAGACACCATAAGAAATAACACCTAAGTCTGAATGACTGTCTAGAGCAGAAAATAAGCCTAAAAGGAAAAAATGAAAGAACTTTGTATAGCTAAGCATACTGTCACGAATGATTCTAAAATGTCCTTTAAAAGTAGAGAACGACTGAATTTACTGTGCTGCCACCACGGTTCCCAAACTTTCTGGTCTCAGAACCCCTTCAACATTTCTAGAAATTGCTGAGGACCCCACAGAATGCTGCTTAGGGACACGTACCTGTTAGATGTGAACCATGACATAAATCAAAACTAAGGAATGTTTTACAGACAGAATGATAGGCAGAGTACACTACGTTGACATGTACACTTCAGTTAATTAGTGATTCCTTTTCTTCAAACTAATTCAACTAACATAGACAATTCCTATCTAACTATTGGAATGCGATGGGATTTCTGTATAACTTATCTTCAGCAGTAATATCCTTATGGTTATTAAGAGATCCCTCAACAGATAAAGGAGACTGACTTGAGTTCCTCATCAGAATGCAGAAAATTAAGGCTACAAATAAGATAATGCAAGAGTTTACTGTATAATAAGGTAATTCGTTATGAAATCATGAAACTGAAAAGGCAACTGAAGGCGTACACAACCATACATGTGTGTGTGTTGTGTGTATGTGTACACATTGGTGTGCACACACATTTGCATGGGTGTACATGTGTGTCACATCTGTATGCGTGTGAGCGCATGTGTGTATGTATGTGTGTACATATTTGTGTGCATGTGTGTATGTATATGTGTGTATATATTTATATTCTTATTCCCAGGGGACCTACAAACAAAGGGAGCAGTTTCTTTCCTGATAACACAAGCAAGTATTTACGTAAGTTAACATACTAGTTAGGAATTTCTTGCATGTCGTTTATGGAAAAAAAAGAAACGCTGGCTTATAGCATTTCTGGTTTCCAAAAGTAAAATAAAGCAGAAACAGAATATTAACTCTGGGTACCTGGGAGCATGTAAATATTACACAGAAAAATAAACCAAGTAAAAAACCAAGTAAATTAAGAGAACCGGTTCCCAAGGCGGGATCTTAGTTTAGCAATCATGAAACCAGAAGTAGGGAATACCTGAAAATTTGTCCATGTCCTTGAAAGGCAAGCTGTACACAAGTTGCTGCTCATTCTGTTGCAACAAAGTGGCCGCAGGTATATGTTGTTTAACCAGAGAAGAAAGAGATTCTGTGGCACAGTATCTGTCTATGTACATGCTGGAGAAAACCCAAAAACATGATTTCTTATGATGACTCTGAACAGCCCAAAGTAAATTCTGAATGCTTTTAGCAAAAGTCTGTGCCATAGGGCTTCCCTGATGGCTCAGTGGTAAAGAATCCAACTGCCAAAGCAGGAGACACAGGTTTGATACCTAATCCAAGAAGATCCCACATGCCCGGGAGCAACTAAGCTGTGTGGGTCACAACCACTGCGCCTGTGCTCTGAGGCTGGGAGCCGCACGACTGAAGCCTGAGCGCCCTAGAGCCTGCGCTCTGCACAAGAGAGGCCACGGCGATGAGAAGCCTGCACACCGCGGTGAAGAGCAGCCTCTGCTCGCCGAAAATGGGGGAAGCCCGCACAGCAGGGGAGACCCTGCAGCCAATAATTTAATAAACAAATAAAAATAATTTAAAGAAAAGAAGGATCGATACCTCAGCCGGTAGCCAATTCCCCATTTGCTTTTGAGAAAAATTGAAGAACCAACACATTTTAACATTCCTTGTGATATGACAGCCTTCCTATCTGCAAAGAGAGATTGGCGTTTCAGTTTTACCACCTGTGACAGCATTAATAACTAGTATTTGCATTTTCTGGATTATCCTATGAGACACCAATGTTAATATGGTAAATTATCACATTAATTATCATTACATTGTTAAAACAACTTCCCACACGGCGGAACTGCGTGCATCCTGGGCGATTCTGTGGGAGGGGCCCCCTGGAAGTGTGTCTGGTTCCCACACAGGGTCAGCAAAGCCTCTGCTCTCTGCTGACCCTGCCCTGTACCCTGTCAGCTTCACTGTAGTAACTCATGCTGGGAGTGGGACTGTGTGGGGTCCTGTAAGCTTTTGTGGCAGATTACCGATCCTGGAGGGTCAGGGGCTCGCCCCCAACACAAAAACATGTGATTTTAAAAGCAGTATAATAATACCTTTTTGGTAAAAAACGCACAATTTACTTACTCCTCAGAATTTAGCATTTCTATGTCTAATTCCCATTTGGCCCCAAGACCTCATCCTTTAAAAAAGCAAGTAAAAAATCTCACCAGCAAGAATGTCGGCTTCATCCATGAAGTGAGTGCTAAACACTGTCACCCGGTTCGCTTTTCTGTGTTTCAGAAGATTCCAGACAATGTGACGAGAACACGGGTCCATTCCAGCTGTTGGCTCGTCCAACAGCAGCACCTGCGTGCAAAGGGGTGGGGGAGGGCAGGAAGCCTCAGGAAAATGAAAGTATATAAAATCTATGTGGACCCTGAAAAGCCTCCCCATTTAAAGTTACTGTATTAAAATGTATTAGATCTGAGTTTTTCACTCATACGTTGAGTTAGCATCAATTTAAAAAGTCATCAGTTTGGCATGTGAATCCTTTCTTGGTCTTAATTTTAAAAGACTAGTGTCTGTAATATGTAAGTTGTAAGTATAACAACAACCAGATAAATAAACTGAGAAACAAAACACTGAAAAATAAACTGAGAAACAACGTTGACTGTATCGCTTTTGGCTAAACAGTTAAATTCTGTAGATGTAACAACTGCTCGTTAGAGAATTATGTTCTATATTAGCTCAAGGAAAGCAGTTTAAGACTATTTTTCATTTCAGAAACATGGAGGAGGAGGGACTGCCATAAGCCAGGACCCCGGGTCCCCCCCAGCCACAGCAGCGGGCTAAACGGGGCAGGGTGGGGGACCCCGGGGCCCCTGGCTGCAGGCGGGCACCTGGAAGCCTTCTGACCCAGGGCCCAGCCCAGCTTCTACAGGACAGAGAACAGCACGGAACAGACACGAGCAGAAGCAGGTCAACAGAACAGTGGACGAGTCCTTCAATTCTGTCCTTATTATTAGATTATTACTGTAACCGTAACAAACGTACAGAAAACTGCAGAGAGTAACAGAACAGTACTTCTACAGCCACCACTGAAATGTAACAAATGTTAGTTTACTTCAGATCTTTTTTCAGAGAAATAAAACCCTGCAGACACAAGTGAAGTCCATCTGACCCCTTCTCCTTCTGAGAGATGACTGCTGTCTTCAAGAGGTTGTGTATCTTTCTGACTTCAGTTTTAAAACTTTATTATTATAATTACATCCATAATACTGTATAGTATTTTATGTATGTTTCATATACTGTATCTATGTATATATTTCTACAACTTGCTTTTTTATTCAGATTAATTTAAAACTATCTCATCGGCAACACTATTATCTGCTCACCTTTGGGTTCCCGAGAACAGCGATTCCTAAAGACAGTTTTCTTTTTTGGCCACCACTTAACTTTTTAGCCTGATTATCTTTGACAGCCTGCATGTCTAAATCCAGTAAGACCCTCTGCACCTATGAAAGGCAAGTGTGAATAAAAGTTGTTTAAATCTCATTATTTACATAATTATCAACACTACTTTCTAAGTGTTCCACTTTAATACCAACCTTTAAACTGCTCTCCTGGTATAGAATTTAATTGTGACGCATTGCTGCTGTTGTCTAGTCACTAAGTCTCATCTGACTCTGCAATCCCAGGGACAGAGGAGCCTAGCGGGCCACAGCCCACGGGGTTCTCCAGGCAGGGACCCTGGAGTGGGTTGCCATGTCCTCCTCCAGGGGATTTCTCAACCCAGGGATGGAACCTGTGTGTCCTTCATTGGCAGGCAGATTCTTTACTGCTGAGCCACCAGGAGAAACCCAATTTGGACACATACCCACCTATAATTTTGAAATAAAAAAAAGATTCCTGATGCGAGGGCCTGTTTTACTTCTGTGACCCCTGGCCGGTGGGGAGAAGGGGGTCAGTGCATAGGCTCAGTGTGTACGCGTTTGTCTGGCAGGGGAAGCTGGTAGGAGTGAAAAGAAAAGAAACCCACACGGAGAGACTGGAGTCCTCCAGACAGAATGAGGACGTTTGCTATGTGCTGCAACTTTGCTCCAAATTCCATCTGATTCTTTATGATGACTTTCTGCACACTGGCTCAGAAGAGGTTTTTATATTTAGATTTTCAAGCATATTTTCATTACACAGGTTACTGCAAAAGGTTACTAATTTATAGTGAATAAAAGTAAAGGTTTCTAGACAGATAACATACTTCCTGTATGACATCATTGGCTGGTATTCCTTTGATTGATGCCAAAATGGACAAGTTTTCCTCTACCGTCAGGACATCAAAGTGTATGTCTAGCTGTGGACAAATGCCAATCATTTTCCTGGCTTCAAACATTTCATCTATTTCTGAGACTCTGTGTCCATATATGGATGCGAACCCTAAAAAGCAAAAAATACATTTACATTAAATATATTAAATACTAATATGTATGTTTTCAGATCAGATCAGTCGCTCAGTCGTGTCCGACTCTTTGTGATCCCATGAATTGCAGCACGCCAGGCCTCCCTGTCCATCACCAACTCCCGGAGTTCACTCAGACTGATGTCCATAGAGTCGGTGATGCCATCCAGCCATCTCATCCTCTGTCATCCCCTTCTCCTCCTGACCCCAATCCCTCCCAGCATCAGAGTCTTTTCCAATGAGTCAACTCTTCGCATGAGGTGGCCAAAGTACTGGAGTTTCAGCTTTAGCATCATTCCTTCCAAAGAAATCCCAGGGCTGATCTCCTTCAGAATGGACTGGTTGGATCTCCTTGCAGTCCAAGGGACTCTCAAGAGTCTTCTCCAACACCACAGTTCAAAAGCATCAATTCTTTGGCACTCAGCCTTCTTCACAGTCCAACTCTCACATCCACACATGACCACAGGAAAAACCATAGCCTTGACTAGATGGACCTTTATTGGCAAAGTAACGTCTCTGCTTTTGAGTATGCTATCTAGGTTGGTCATAACTTTCCTTCCAAGGAGTAAGCGTCTTTTAATTTTATGGCTGCAGTCACCATCTGTAGTGATTTTGGAGCCTCCCAAAATAAAGTCTGACACTGTTTCCACTCGTTCCCCATCTATTTGCCATGAAGTGATGGGACCAGATGCCATGATCTTAGTTTTCTGAATGTTGAGCTTTAAGCCAACTTTCTCACTCTCCACTTTCACTTTCATCAACAGGCTTTTGAGTTCCTCTTCACTTTCTGCCATAAGGGTGGTGTCATCTGCATATCTGAGGTTATTGATATTTCTCCCGGCAATCTTGATTCCACCTTGTGTTTCTTCCAGTCCAGTGTTTCTCATGATGTACTCTGCATAGAAGTTAAATAAACAGGGTGACAGTATACAGCTTTGATGAACTCCTTTTCCTATTTGGAACCAGTCTGTTGTTCCATGTCCAGTTCTAACTGTTGCTTCCTGACCTGCATACAGATTTCTCAAGAGGCAGGTCAGGTGGTCTGGTATTCCCATCTCTTTCAGAATTTCCCACAGTTTATTGTGATCCACACAGTCAAAGGCTTTGGCATAGTCAATAAAGCAGAAATAGGTGTTTTTCTGGAACTCTCTTGTTTTTTCCATGATCCAGCGGATATTGACAATTTGATCTCTCATTCCTCTGCCTTTTCTAAAACCAGCTTGAACATCAGGAAGTTCACGGTTCACATATTGCTGAAGCCTGGCTTGGAGAATTTTGAGCATTACTTTACTAGCGTGTGAGATGAGCGCAATTGTGCGGTAGTTTGAGCATTCTTTGGCACAGCCTTTCTTTGGGATTGGAATGAAAACTGACCTTTTCCAGTCCTGTGGCCACTGCTGAGTTTTCCAAATGTGCTGGCATATTGAGTGCAGCACTTTCACAGCATCATCTTTCAGGATTTGGAAGAGCTCAACTGGAATTCCATCACCTCCACTAGCTTTGTTCGTAGTGATGCTTTCTAAGGCCCACTTGACTTCACATTCCAGGATGTCTGGCTCTAGGTCAGTGATCACACCATCATGATTACCTGGGTCATGAAGATCTTTTTTGTACAGTTCTTTTGTGTATTCTTGCCATCTCTTCTTAATATCTTCTGCTTCTGTTAGGTCCATACCATTTCTGTCCTTTATCGAACCCATCTTTGCATGAAATTTTCCTTTGGTATCTCTGATTTCCTTGAAGAGATCTCTAGTCTTTCCCATTCTGTTGTTTTCCTCTATTCCTTTGCATTGATCACTGAAGAAGGCTTTCTTATCTCTTCTTGCTATTCTTTGGAACTCTGCATTCAGATGTTTATATCTTTCCTTTTCTCCTTTGCTTTTCGCTTCTCTTCTTTTCACAGCTATTTGTAAGGCCTCCCCAGACAGCCATTTTGCTTTTTTGCATTTCTTTTCCATGGGGATGATCTTGATCCCTGTGTATACTAATAATTCAGTTATTTGTATGTATTAATAACAGACATAAAATAAGAGTTAGTATACAGCTGGAAGACACAACACACCCTGATTTCTATACAAACGGTGATCTGCTTCCACTTATATTCCAGCCTCATTTATATTCCCTATAAATGGCCTTCATTTTCAGGGCATATTACAGAGCAGAGAGCAAGGGGTCAGAGGTTTCACACTAACTGCCCACTGATGCATGACTTACACTATTAACAATACTCCAGCAACAATTTCCCCTCATTTCTAAGCACTACGCAGTGGCAAAGAGAACAAAGAAGTTAAAATTTACCCCTGACCAGCTGCGTGACTTTGGGAAAATCACCTGATCTAAATTCGAGCCTTCTTATCCTATAAGCTGAATATTAATACATCCCGCTTTACTTAAGAACTAGTAAATCAGTGTGATAGTGTGGGAAATTGTATCAAAAATACATAAATCCTTACATCAATGAAAGATATTATAAATACCATCAGAGAGTGACACAGAGATAAGAGACAAAATCAAACTAATTTTAAAAGTCAAACCCCTGCTGGTGTGTGGCAGAGGCCGACACAAGATGGTACAGCAGTTACCCTCCAATTAGAAAAAAAAGTAAAACCACATCTAAAAAGATGCAGATTCAATACACGGACACTCGGCCCCTTCTTAAAGTGAAATATTTACTGCCCTGCAGCTCTACGTGACTGTGGAAAACCGGAGCTGCTGTACTAGATTCTCACCTACAGGGCAACCACATACAGCAATTACACATTTGAGGTATTGCTCTAAAAATCCTAAGGAGACTGTACTGACATTTGTCATTCTTTCCTTCTGAACTTACTGGTGCTCACTTAGAAATATTCATTTTCTCAACCAAAATGTCTATAGGCCTCATTTAATTTCCAATTAATTGGTTTATCCTTCCTTGAAAATGAACAATAAATATAAACACAAGTAAAATATCTAATAAAACAGGTACAAAATTAGATCATTTTTACTTATATATGACTGTATCATCTTTTATTTTCTGCTGAAGAACAAACGAGTGTAATAAAAAGGAGAAAAAAATGAACACAGAAATTGATACCAAATCACTGACAAAAATCAATCAGTACATATTTCAAGGATAAGTAAATGATCACGGTCCTTTAGTTACAAACCCTAATAAAACAAATTAGCAGATTCTTAAATCAGAAAACTCTTACCCTCTGAGGGCGGGCACAGCCCGCACAGAATATTCATCAGTGTGCTCTTTCCTGTTCCGCTGTGGCCAAGCAGGGCAGTGATCTGGCCCTCGTATATGTCAAATGATAAACCTAGTGCAGGGAAAAAGGACGTTCAAATGTGATCTTTATTTGCTGAGTCTTGCACAATAAGATAAGTCATAATACTTGGGCAATCTTGAAATAAATCAATAGATTTAAAGACAGAAGTTACCAGCATATTTAATAATCTAAGATTTAATATTGTAATACAACAATAATTCTTTCTTATAGTCAACAGTATGAACAGTAAGAAAAGGTAACACAAAATAAACTTTTATTTCTTTGTTACACTGACAGAGTCAGAGGGGGCACAAAATATCGGGAGGGAGGTTTCTATGTACCCACTTTTGGGAACTCCCGAGGGTATTAAGAAAGCCCATGGACAGAAGGAGCCTAGTGGGCTAGTCCATAGGGTCACAGAAGAGTCAGACACGACTGAGCGGCTAAACAACAAAGGGAATTAAAACAAAGAGAAGAACAAAAGTTCGTTTCCAAAGGTATTTAGAGGCATGTTAAAATTATCGGCAAAAAATCATGAGTTAACCAACAGCATTTTGTTGGACTCACTAAGTCAAGTCTGACTCTGCGACCCCATGGACTGTAGCCCGCCAGGCTCCTCTGTCCATGGGATTCTCCAGGCAAGAGTACTGGAGTGGGTTCCCATGCCCTCCTCTAGGGGATCTTCCCAACCCAGGGATCGAACCTGAGTCTCTTATGCCTCCTTTATTGGCAGGCGGGCTCTTTACACTAGTGCCACCCGGGAAGCCCTGTGTACACATGCGTGACAATAAAATTAAAAGAGCACAGGTTTGTTTTAAGAACTGACAACTTTTCATCTTAGTAGGTATTACTTTTTTCTTTTACTACTTTGATGTTGAACTTTTCATCTTAGTAGGTATTACTTTTTTCTTTTACTACTTTGACATTGTTAAATTTATTCTGAACATTAATCACATAAAGAAAGTATCTCTAGAGAAAAGATAGAAAATTGTGGTAAAGGAGTTTAAATTTTCCATTTGTACCTTAATCCTACAGACTGAACACTAGGAGAGTTACTCACTTCTCAAAGCCTCTACATTTTCACCTTTCTTTCTGTGGGTCTTCTGAATACCACTGATTCTGAAAAACACCATTTACTACTTTAAGTATTTAAAGCAATCTCCAAGTGTGTATCTCTGTGCATGATACTTTTAAGCAAAGCTGTCATATTTAACGGGAATGAAGTATCTTCCTACTAAAACAATAAATCAAAGAAACCTGGCAACAATAATAAAAGTATTTTAAAGAAACTATAAGAAAAGAGTATATTACTTCTCTCCATTTTAAGTGTAATTCATTCATTTTTCATGACAAGCCAACTTCTAAAAAGAAACTGAAACATTTGACTTAAGCAATTTACAGATTTCTTATTTCATATTTGATTCTTTTCCATTTGTAATTAATTAATACTTGTCATATCGGTTAAGAGAGCTTAAAAATCAGATGCTATTTCACATCAGTACATGTTTCAAACTGTCTCGAAGTGATTCTCTCATTGCACTTTAAATGTTTTACATAATTTTTTAAAGAATTAACAGTCTTGCTCATTAGTTTAATTTTTACTCTTAAGAAGGCTGACCACCAGTCCACTGATTGCATCTTAAATACCTAGTTCTCCTTTGCATTTATATGTTTTTCTTAAATTTAAAAAACACAAACTATACTTTTTCTTTCACTTTTCTCTCTTTTCTCCTTCTCCTTATTTTTTTAAATTTGGTTTTGACTGAACTAGTAAGGAATAGTTATGAATTTCTCTGGTTCTCTGAAATTAAGCTGGTGTGACAAGTTAATTATGTCACAGTTTCTAAGGGTCTATCAAATTAACAGCACAGTTTAATGTCCGGCATGTCTCAGACAATGCAGCTCAAACAGAAATAGAAAACTAGTATCTATTGCTTTAATTTACATGGTTTTAGTAGCTAAGTAGTGTCCAGCTCTTGAGACCCCATGGACTGTGGCCTACCGGGCTCCTCTGTCCATGGCATTTTCTAGGCAAGCATATTGGAGTGGGTTGCCATTTCCTTCTCCAGGAGATCTTTTCAACCCAGGAATTGAACCCAGGTCTCCTGCATTGCAGGCAGATTCTTTATCAACTAAGCTATGAGTGAATCCCTCTTAATTTATATAATGAAGAAATTTTAAAATGGCTTAATTTTATAAATACTAGATTTTATTAAAAAATTTTCTATTCAAACGTAAAATGTCAAACCTAGCAGCAAATTTATTCTAAATGGTTACAAAGAAAATAAAAACTTAAAAGAGAATTAGCCCTTGATACTGTTTTTTAAAAATCACAAAATGTGCACCAAATCTCCTAAAATACCATGCTTACATACATTACATAAAAGACAGGATTTACACATGGCATGTCCCATCAGCAGTTCTTAAGACCTAAACTGCCAGAGATTAAATCATACCTGATGGCTTCTTTTCCTATAAATTCTGAAGAAACAGGCTCAACAATTTCACTAAAACTAACATTCCCATTCACGTTGCCCTCTGATAACTCCTTATAATTCCTTTTGCTCTTTGACCAATATGATGGCTTCAGAAAATAAAATGATGATCTCCGTAAGCCAAATTCTCCTGAAAAATACAGGAAAAAAAAAACACACACACAACTGAGTTATCCTAACAAATTATTTCTGAAAACTAGTGTTTAAATCAGAAAGGCAGTCTGTGTAAACTAAGACAACCTCAAGTTCAGACATAAATTACTAAGTCATCAATGTGAGAAAAACAGAAGTCTTACTGACAGATAACTCTTATCCATAAAGTTTCAGGGCTGCTGCAAGTCCATGGAATGTAAAAGGTAAGCAAAGCACATTTTCCACCCTAGAGACTTCCATCATTATGAGGACACGTACATGCCTAAGGGCAAACACGCGGCACACAACGTGAGGCATGAGTGCCAGCAAGAGTTCAGAAGGTGAAGAGGGTACATCGAGGTATTCTGAAGGTTTGAGTCAGCATCACCTTAGTCTTTGGGAGCGGACAGTATTCGGAAAGGCTGCTACAGCTCACAGAAAGGACTTTTTCGATGCAGGAGAGTAACAGAGCAGGGCCAACACAGGAGACTCCAGTCTAGCTAGCTGCCCACGGCACAGGCAGGCTTCCTCCCTTTCTCCCCAAGGAACCAACACTCCCCATCCTTTCTAACACGCGCCCACTGATGACCACGTTTCAGAGGGAGCCGCTCCCAACTAGAGAGAGTCCAGTGGACCAGATGGGCACCATGCAGGCTCTGGCGACTCCTCTGCTTCAGCCACAAGCAGGCACCAACTAAAGAGAAGAGAAGGGCTTGCTGGGCACAAGTCTCCTGTCCCTCTCCCACTGGACGTGAACGAAGTGCAACCCCATGCAGGCACCAGGAGATAAATCCACCAGACTCTGAGACAGGAGCAGCAACATGGAGAAGGTGGGACCCTGATGACACAGCCAAGCAAGGCAACCAACTGGGAGTCCACCCTGACTCTGGACTCTGAATGAAGAGACTGATTTCCTTCTTGTTTAAGACAATTAAAAAAAGGTCCTCTGTTACATGAGTAACTAAACATAATCTAACTGCTACACTGGAGATGTGTTTAAATAAACAGGACTGAATGGATGGATATAAAATACAATAAGGAGAGGGTAACAGTGGTAACAAGGGACTGAATGTATAAAAGCATCGTGCAGGACATCAACACTCGACAAGTTTCTTTTTAATTCACCAGGATGTGCTCAGCAAGGTTTCTGAGCAGGTGATCAGTTGACTAAAGGCAATGGCAAGGTTCTTAGACTTGAGGTAGGTAATTAGATGAGCACTACTGCGATGGTCTAGAACAGTGCAGCCAAACAGGACTTTGCAACAGTGGACAAGACCTCGTCTGCACTGTAACCAGTGACCAGGCGCAGCTGCTGACCCCTCGGCAGGTGCCTGCGCTGCTCCCTGGGGGCTCAGCTGGTAAAGAATCTGCCAGCAATGCAGGAGACCTGGGTTCAACCCGTGTCAGGAAGATCCCCTGGAGGAGGGCGAATCTGCCAGCACTGCGGGAGACCTGAGTTCAACCCCTGGGTCAGGAAGATCCCCTGGAGGAAGGAAAATCTCCCGGCACCGCGGGAGACCGGAGTTCCATCCCTGGGTGGGGAGAATCCCCTGGAGGAGGGCGAATCTGCCGGCAACGTGGGAGACCTGAGTTCAACCCCTGGGTCAGGAAGATCCCCTGGAGGAGGGCATGGCTGTCCACTCCAGTATTCTGGCCTGGAGAATCCCGTGGACAGAGGAGCCTGGCGGGCTACAGTCCATGGGGTCACCAAGAGTGGGACACGACTGAGCGACTGAAACAACATTCGCCCTCCTGAGGAAGGAATTGCTCATTTGTTCAATTATAAGTAATTAAAACTTAAAAGTCACAGGTGTCTTGTCATGTAAGACTGCAGATCAAGAACACAGACAAAATGAACGAGGAACTCAAGGGGGAGAGGAAAGGGGGCAGGAGTTATTTAACGGTATTTTGAACCTGCACAGGTTTGAGGTAGGTGGAGGATAAAAGACACGGGGATGGGAGAGGTTACAAGGTTGCTCCACTGTCTCGGATCTTAGAGGGTACAATAGTGAAGCGCTTCAGCCAAAAAAATGGACATGGGGAAGGACTGAGTTAGGAAATTCAATTAGGGATTTAAGGCTTTCAAAACACTGGTCTCTTTTTGCCCAGTCTCCTTACATTCACTGGAAGTTAAGGTATAAGGTACAAAATACAATTACAATTACATTAAAAGCTGTTAACAGTGAAAACGACTTAGAGTGCTGCTAAGTCGCTTCAGTCGTGTCCGACTCTGTCCGACCCCACAGACGGCAGCCCACCAGGCTCCCCCGTCCCTGGGATTCTCCAGGCAAGAGCACTGGAGTGGGTTGCCATTTCCTTCTCCAATGCATGAAAGTGAAAACTGAAAGTGAAGTTGCTCGGTTGTGTCCGACTCTTAGTGACCCCATGGACCACAGCCTACCAGGCTTCTCCATCCATGGGATTTTCCAGGCAAGACTACTGGAGTGGGGTGCCATTGCCTTCTCCACGACTTAGAGTACTCAGCTAGAAAAAAATCTAAAATTAGGTTAACCCACAGGGAGCTCAACCTGGTGCTCTGTGACAACCCAGAGGGGTGGGATGGAGAGGGAGGTGGGAGGGAGGCTCAAAAGGGAGGGGACATGAATACATGTGGCTGATTCATGTTGATGTATGGCAGAAACCAACACTATATTGCAAAGCAATTATCCCACAATTAAAAATAAATGAATATTTCAAAAAGAATATTAAAAAATCAAAAACAATAAACCATTAATCTTGTAAGAAAAAAAAAAATTAAGGTAACTTTAGGTGGACAAAAACCTGAAAAATCTTTCACGTAAAATTCAGTGACTATCTGCGTACCTGGAACAACTTGATCAAGATAAACAGCCAAGAGGGCGTAGAAAATGCTGTTAAGAATCAGCATCATAATAGCAATGATTAGAGGACACGGGCCTTCAGTCAAATTAGAAACTAAAGCACCTTCATCAACGTCTTCTAAATGCATGACCTGAAAAACAGAAATGTCCACCTGATAATACAAAAATAGTCAAAAAATAAGCAAAAGCTAACATTATGTCCAGAGTCAAGAAACTGGGCCGCTTAGGAGATTAAATGGTCTAGCCAATGAGTAATATGAACTTACAAAGAAAACAATAAAACTTGACCGAAATATGAGTTAATCACAACAACACTTTCTGATCCTGTTTTTAAAGCTGTGTGTCAGTTTTTGCAGCATGTTTCTTTAGTGCTATGGCTATCAAATGAAATGAAAACTGATGCTAGCAAAAGGGTTTACGGTCCAGAGAAGTCAAACAAGTTATCAGAGGATAAACTTATGGTCAGCACCTTTCAACCCTGAAAAGGGAGAAAGTTCTATAACTAATTAACGCTATTAAATTATTCATAGCAGATGTACTGACAGAGCAGAGGAAGGACAGTAGTGCTGAGGTCTCGCCCAGGTTGCAGGCCCGCCATGAGGCAAACAGACTCTAACTGCACATGGAGGGTTTCAGCATCCCCGTCCGTGAAACAAAGGTGGATTACGTGGCACCGAAAGTCCTTCCCACTCAACACAAACCCGTGAACCTATAATCCTGTCTTTCTCAGTGAAGGGGAATGCAGTGGATACTCAGAACATGCAACACCAGCTTTGAGGTCTCAAATAATTCGCATCCGTTAAACTTGATATTCACAAACAATTCAAGTCCTGCAAATAGAAGTCTATCCAGCCAATGTGAATAATCTCTTATATGAAGTAATCACATTTTTTCTTCTTTATACATTAACTAAACACATGTTCTAATATATAAAGCAGTTTTTGTGAGAATTTTCCTCTTAGAACCTCACTGCTCTTAAAAACTAAGAAAAATCACATTATAAACACCAATGAACATGAAAGAGAAAGTTGCTCAGTCATGTCCAGCTCTTTGCGACCCCATGGACTATACAGTCCATGGAATTCTCCAGGCCAAAATACTAGAGTGGGTAACCTTTCCTTTTTCCCAGGGATCTTCCCAATCCAGGGATCAAACCCAGGTCTCCCGCATTGTGGGTGGATTCTTTACCAGCTGAGCCACAAGGGAAGTCCATAAACACCAATACTATTCAGGTAAAGACAATCCCCTGAGTCCTGAACTTATAAAATCCACCAGGGTTTCCCTGGTGGCTCAGATGGTAAAGAACATGCCTGCCAATGCAGGAGACCTGGCTTCAATCCCTGGGTCAGGAAGACACATTTTTCATGACCGTAGTAGTGAGATAAGAACTACGGTTGTCCAGGTACTAAGTCGTGTCCGACTCTTTGCAACCCCATGGACTGTAGCCTGCCAGGCTCTTCTGTCCATGGGATTTCCCAGCCAAGAATACTGCATGGAAGAGGGTTGCCATTTCCTCCTCCAGGGGATCTTTCCAACCCAGGGGTCAAAGCTGTGTCTCCTGCGTTGGGAGGTGAGTTCTGTACAACTGAGCCACCTGGTGCTTTAACCAGTGACTTCTAACAAGCTGAGTTGTTCCAATGAAACAGACTACTGAGTTTCATTAAAACAAAAAGTGGAGAGCTCGCTGATAAAAAGGTCATACAAATGAAAACCTTAAAAATGGAGAAAATATAAATGAAATCAATATAAAACGTTCTCTGGTTTTCAAATAGCATCCTTTCCCATGTTTATTGTAAAATAACTTTTTGCAAACCAAAGACAGGATTCATGGTAGTATAATACGCTGCATGGAAGTGGAGAGAAAGCAAGCATCTGGGAAAGCAAGATTAAACACTTTACGTACCTGTGCGATGCCAATCAGGAAAGTGCACTGACAGAAGGGACTGAGGAGCCACACTAACGATGGGGGGAAACTTTCCATGAGGACTATCAAGAGGCCAACAAATCCAAAAGCCACGGTGACTAAAAATTCAACTATTCCCACATGCTTTGATTTTTTAAAAAGAGGCGTCAGCATTAAAGCAAAAAACACCTATAAGATACAAATGTTAATGTTAATGCATTGTTCATATACACTGATGTAAAAACAAGATTAAATTTTTGCTTGTGAAAATACAAGCTATTTTCATTAGAAACTACATTCACTAAAATTCAATTAATTTCTAATTAATTCCTTGGTGGCTCAGTGGTAAAGAATCTGTCTGCCAATGCAGGAGACACGGGTTTGATCTCTGGGTTGGGAAGATCCCTGGAGGAGGAAGTGGCCACCCATTCCAGCATCCCTGCTCGGGAAATATCAAGGACAAAGGAGCCTGGTGAGCTATAGTCCACGGGGTCCCAAGGAGTTGGACACACACGTCTTAGCAACTAAAGAACAACAAATTTCTAAAGGTCATGCTGAGATATTTACTTTTCATACAAATAGTGCTATACATTAACAATATAAACTGACAAATATTTAAAACTGCTCTTATTCTATGTAATAGGCAAACATGACCATCTCAATTCCACAGAAACCAAAAACTATCAGGCATCTCTGCAGTTAGACATGTTCAAATACGAACAAAACAACTCAGCAAGCTTTCAAATAGAGGACCCAGCTTTTAATGTGTTGATAAGAAACAGAGGCAGTTAACAACCAGGCAACTATATAGAGAAGCATACACGTTATTTGAGGCAGGCTTCCATGCTGGCTCAGCTGGTAAAGAATCCACCCACAATGCGGTAGACCTGGGTTCAATCCCTGGATTGGGAAGATCCCCTGGAGAAGGGAAAGGCTACCCACTCTAGTATTCTGGCCTGGAGAATTCCACAGACTGTATAGTCCATGGGGTAGCAAAGAGTCAGACACAACTGAGCAACATTCACTTTCACATACATGTTATTTATAAATTATCATGTTAAAGAGCAGAGATGATAATCAAAATATTTCACAACTGATACAGCATGGGACGTGAGCCAATCAGAATGGAAACTAGGACCACGGAAAACAAAGGCTGGGGGCTTCTCTGGTGGTCCAGTGGCTAAGACTCCATGCTCCCCACGCAGGGGGCCCAGGTTGGATCCCTGGTCAGGGAACTAGACCCCACAGGCTGCAATTAAGACCCAGTGCAGCCAGATACATCCTTAAAGAAAGCAAGCAGCGCCTGGTGGTGCACAACTAGCATTTAGCCAAATACCCGGCCCGTACCAGCACTGTCAAAGAATTAAATTTACAAAGACGTATCTTTACACAGCATCATCCTGTAACACATATTACCTTGAAACGTTTAGGATTTCACGAAAACAAAAATAGAGTCTAGTATAAGACCATCTTGCTGCTGCTTCGTCGCTTCAGTCGTGTCTGACTGTGCTAGCCACAGACAGCAGCCAACCAGGCTTCCTGTCCCTGGGATTCTCCAGGCAAGAACACTGGAGTGGGTTGCCATTTCCTTCTCCAAGGCATAAATGTGAAAAGTGAAAGTGAAGTCGCTCAGTCGTGTCCGACTCTAGCGACCCCATGAACTGCAGCCTACCAGGCTCCTCCGTCCATGGGATTTTCTAGGCAAAAGTACTGGAGTGGGGTGCCATCTGCTCCACAAGACCATCTTAATGATGTATAAACCCAGTTATATGAAGATCATAAAAGACAGACTCAGAGGAAATATGTGTGGAATACATCATATGAAAACTAGTTAAATTTAAACTTGAGAATATTTTGTAACTTTCCTAAAAATGAGGAGGTACAATGATACAGCTCATTCATCAGAATTAACCGAGGAACAATCCTGTCTTTCGTGGGAAGTCGACTGGAAGTAAACCAAAACATAAGACTTTACTGTATTAATCAAATATTTTGACAGTTCTTTATTCCCATTTCAAGTGAAAGTACTTACGGATGATAAGCCATAGAGGAAAAAAAGGAGAAATATCACAAAGCAGCTACTCTGAGGGAATAAGGAAGACGCTGTTGCGATGACTGCCATGAGAAGGGACATGAGAAAAATCAAACTTGTGTAGAGAAGAACCCAGGAAAGCCTAAAAGGGGAACAAAGACACAGTTATGGCTAAATACACGGGCCTTAATAATTAAAAAAAAATCATTTTAAATAAAACTTCAGCTTTATTTTAGCCGTTTCATTCTTAAATTTAAGCCAATCACTTCATTTCTATGTATGCTCATGTACTGAAAATTAAAGCTCTTGTATGTAATGAAAAATATAGTACTGGTTAAGCTGTAGATAAAATTATCAAGTTATCATCTCATATAGAGATAAAATGGTGATTATCTTCCCAGGAGTCAAAAAAAACTTACAGATTTATAGCAAATCACAATTCATTTAAATCTAGTACTTTCAGAAGTTCAACAATGCACATTCTGATTTTCTTAAAATACAAAAGAGTTTAATGACTGACGATTTTCTTTATGGTACACACGGCAACTGAACTCTAACGGCTTTTGGTACTTTAGATAGTTGTAAAGGCCACCTTGCTAAGCAACAACGTTATTACTATGGAACTCAACGTGAGACAAAGATCAACAACAGATTCATCACACGGACTCAACGTTTTCCCTCAAATCAGAGCTCAGGGGATTTGAGCCTGAGTGACTGACTGCCCCACAGTCTATTATTTTGCTTTTGTTTTTCAAGTTAGCAGGTAACTTACTGCACAGCATCATAAAAACCACCAAAAGAGGGTCAAAAGATACCTAAACTACCAAAATTAAATCTAGCATTTTACAGAGGCAGAAATGAAGCACTGAGAAACTGATCTACCTAAATTCTTCCAGCTACTGTCTCCTCACAAAACATTTAATATTCCAGTGTGTCTCAGAGACTGACCACTAGTGAAACCCCCAGAGTAAGAAATGAGCAAAGACGATGTCACATGTCATATGGGGATAACCCCATATGTAATACGGTTCAGCTGCTGCATTGAGCTAAATGGAATAAAATGGTTGATAATAACAACTCATATTTGATAGTACTAACATCTCCGTCTAGTCAAGGCTATGGTTTTTCCAGTGGTCATGTATGGATGTGAGAGTTGGACTATAAAGAAGGCTGAGCGCAGAAGAATTGATGCTTCTGAACTGTGGTGTTGGAGAAGAGTCTTGAGAGTCCCTTGGACTGCAAGGAGATCCAACCAGTCCATCCTAAAGGAGATCAGTCCTGGGTGTTCATTGGAGGGAATGATGTTGAAGCTGAAACTCCAATACTTTGGCCACCTGATGTGAAGAGCTGACTCATTTGAAAAGACCCCGATGCTGGGAAAGATTGAGGGCAGGAGGAGAAGGGGACGACAGAGGATGACATGGTTGGATGGCATCACCAATTCAATGGACATGGGTTTGGATGGTCTCTGGGCATTGGTGATGGACGGGGAGGCCTGGCGTGCTGCAATTCATGGGGTCGCAAAGAGTCGGAGACGACTGAGTGACTGAACTGAACTGAATGTTTCCCCCAAAGTAAGGTCAAAATAAATGTTCTTACCGCATAGTGGGGAAAGTATGGAAAACATACTTGGAATTGTTTATAAAATTTCATGCCTCTATAAAATTATCATTGTACAAAAATGTTAATGTGCTCATTGGTGAACTTTTTCATTTGTTTCTCTGGAAATAATTATTTGCTGGAGCTTTGTGATGAGTCTCAAACTCCATGACAAAGGTGGGAACTGCAAGAAAAGAGGTTCAGGACCTCGTCGAGTCCAGTGAGTAACAAAACTGCAGTACTGAAGATTTGTAGAACTTTCGCAATTATTAACCACACTAAATAACAAAGTTTTATTAACATACCAAAAGGCCGTGTCATGAAGTCCCATTATCTTTAAAAACTCTTTTAACTTCTTCTCTTTTTCTGCTACGATATGAATTGCCAAAAAGTATCCAAAAGGTGAAAATGCTATAACTAGGTATATTAAAATTACTCCTCGGGGAAAGGTGTCTATTTCTACAACAGCCGTTTCTCCCATAAGAACAGCTTTAGTTGACTCCAGCTCTTTCCAAAAAGAAACATTGGTCTTCATCTACAATCAAGAAAATTTAAACACATTCAGTTAACTTAGTTCAGAGAGCAGCCCCTGAAATAATGAGACAATCACATCCCCAGAGTTAGTCCATAACCTACTGCAAACACAAGCCTCAGAACACTATGTACCAGAAACAAAGTGGCCGCCCCCAGTATCACGGTACTGCATAGAGCATTGCTGTCACGCATTCTGGAAGCATGTCAGAAAGTTTAAAGTTTGAAGTTGGGAAGTACACATGTTTTTATTAAATAATTTGTCAAAGAAAATAAAACTGCACAATAACCATCTTTAGTGACAGTTATGTATGCAACTTAATAAAAATACATGTTTATAAAATTGAGGAGTTAAAGAATGATGACAAGTGCCATGAAAGAATAACTCTCTTTTTAAAAAATGTTCTTTTAGGTAGTAAGTTCTATTGTTTACAAATATATATACATATGCAGCATGCATAGAGACAGGATAATAGAACTATGCATGCCCTATGACACTCTTCTGCCTCGTGTTCACGTGAACGGCTACAAGGAGCTCTGCTGCACCTGTTCGTGTGGTGAGGTCTGGGCTGTGGCAGCCAAGGTCTTTGGCCAAAACACAAACAGGTACTTCAGCACCGTCAAGGCAACATGCCCTCTACTTATTTCACAGTCATCAGCCTGCGCCTGTGTGTTACTGAACACTGTATCTACGATACGTTCCTGCCATGCTGGGAGAGCCCGCAGGACACATGTGTATCGTCTCATGCGGCTCTAACAGCGGCCCTGTCCAGTAAGCGTTACTTCTGCAGTCATTTCACGTGTAGCAGTCTAACAACCGACAGTGACAGGGCTCCCTCCCAAGGTCTGCGGTTCATTTCTACTAAAACGAGAAACACTGGGTCAGGTCTTCAGAGTCTAAACACAACATTTATACACAACAACTGGAGTGGCAGTATACTACTAAAACACAGGAACGAGAGCCCAACAGCCACAGTCTGAACTAGCTCTGCCACTGATCGACTGAGGCTTGGAGAGCCACTTCATCTTCCTGTGTGTCAAGTGCATAAATGAAATGCAGACAGAGCCCCAGCCTCACAGAGGTGTCAAGACTCAATGGGCTGGTGCTAGTACACAAGGGGGAAACAACGTTTTGCAGACGAGTGACAAATATCTGTTAAAAATAAGATCGACCACTATGATTAAGATAATAAAGGTAACTTCTTTAAACTAAGTTATTCTTATTCAAGGGGAAAAATCTGCAAATACAGGCCTTTCATAAATATTGCCTACAGACAGCACAGACAGGATAACACAGGCATACAGAGTGCTGAACAGTGTGCTTGGAGACCATGAAACAAAAGTGGGTTTCAAAAAAAATTAAATCAGAAAATATGGCTTCTTCCTTCTCTTTTTTTGTAAAGGAGCTGACCTGCGTGATGTAATTTGGTACACGTGACAGCAGTGAAATGAACTTCACCGGTGAAGACGTGGGGCATGGTATGAACCCTTGCCTTCCTTCAGCACCTTTACCTGTATGATGGCTGCGTCTATCGAGGCCTGCAGAACTGTGAACCCTGAGGACCAGAACTGGACGGCGTCACACGATGGGGAACAGCCAGCTACAGAGGAAACGCATGAGAGGTAAGGCTCAGCACAAGGAGGCAGCGCCCAGTGGGTCACCACAGCGACACAGCTGATCCCTCTCTGACAGAAACCACAGCGACACAGCTGATCCAGCTCTGACAGAAACCAGAGCGACACAGCTGATCCAGCTCTGACAGAAGCAACGAAAAGCTCTGAAAAGAGCAACTGCCCTCCAAAGGCAAACAAAGTCTATCACACCCCTTACTGTTTATTTGAAATGTTTGAAATCAGAGTTACGTGTTTTAGGATCCTGAGTAGTAAATGCACACAAATGGAAGCAAATAAATCAGTGGCTGCTGCTCAGGGGCTAAGTCGTGTCTGACCCTGTGCAACCCTAGGGACAGCAGCATGCCAGGCTCCTCTGTCCTCCACTATCTCCTGGAGCTTGCTCAACTCATGTCCTTTGAGTCTGTGATGCCATCCAACCACCTCATGCTCTGCTGCCCCCTTCGCCTTTTGCCTTCAATCTTTCTCAGCATCACGGTCTTTTCCAATGAGGTTTTTTAAAACAAGTCACTTTTCTGGCTTAAGGTAAGTCATTTTACAATGAATTATCAGCTTTAAAAGCTTTCCAGATGCAAAGGCAGGTCCAAGTGAAGAGCACAGAAAAAAAGGAAAATTATCTGAAGGCTTTTTGGAATCAAGTCACAAATATAAAACTTAATATAGTGACTTTAACATTGTTTCAATAAATGTTTTTGGTTGATAATTATTTTTTCAGAGGCTTAGGCATTGAAGGCTGTTTTCCATGTTTCAAACATAGAATTAATAAAGTTTATTGGTGGAAGAACTTGAGATTTTAAAATATGTACCATACCATGTACAAAAACAATTATGTGGAGAAAAGAACATAGACTTAGAAAGTCATATAACTCAAGATAAAATTGTTTAATATAAATTACACGTGCATGACTGCTAAGTCACTTAAGTAGTATGAGGCTCTTTGCAACCCCATAGACTATAGTCTGCCAGGCTCCTCTGTCCGTGGTATAATCCAGACAAGAATACTGGAGTGGGTTGCCATTCCCTTCTCCAGAGGCTCTTTCCAATCCAGGAATGGAACTGCAGGTGGATTCTTAACCACTGAGCCACTGGGGAAGCACAGTATAAATTATACTTCATATTATATATGTAGCTGTGGATACACAGATATACACACATGTTCTCATGCTAGAGTTGACAGTCTTCTGATCTGAATAATTATAGTTGGAAATTCCAATGTAGGACTCCATCAAAATTTGCATTTGAACTAAGAGCAATAAAGACATGCATTTAATTGATTTTCATGGACCATTTAGGGCTACTTGCCTCTTGAATCCATATAAACAGAAGATACTGGAATCGTATCAGGAAAAAACCGGAGCTCGTAGGACATGAAGTCTTTGAACACAACGCCTACAAAGGTGTCAGACTTGGAAAGACTAGATGTTACCAATTCTTTTTCATCTGCATATTCTTCAATAGTTACGACTATAAAATAACAAAACAAAACTAGCTCAAATACATGAATAGTTTATTACAGTACAACAGACCAAATTTACCTTTATACTTGATGAATGTAGTATTTTATAAGCATTTGTTGAATGCTCTAACTTCTTAGATAATGAATACAGCTCTTCTAAAAACCAAACTAAAAAGTAACAAACATCAAAGTTGTGCAATTTTACAGACACTATTTCTTTCTTATCTGTCATTTGACTATACATAAGTTATGTGTCAGTGTAACACATAAGCTATTAACATGATAAATTAGAGCATACACTTTACATGTAATATATGTAGTTCATTTACCTATCTCAAGTGAAACCATGAAATAACTCCTTGATAAATGAATGGATACTTTATTTTCAAATATTCCTTCTTAGGAAGAAAATTCCACAATCCTTCTCAGAAACAAAATACATATTTTGGTAACTATGATACAACTCTTCTTTGAATAAAAATTGACATTTAAACCCAGTATTGCTTATTTTATCCTATACGAATATGCTTGCTTTATAAATGGCCCATGATATAAAATATTAAAACATAGAGTATACTATAAATGAAAGTTTCACAAGAAACACAGGCCAGTAGAATCAAATGACGTTAACATTTTTTTAAAACTCTGTATGGTTAAAGGATATATACCTAAATGTTAAGAACGGTATTTACTCAATAAAGCAAACAGCACAACACAAAAGAGGCTGTCTGTAAGGGACAGGACCCACGCCAGCTCACAGTACCGTCAAGAAGGTGATCCACAGACACTTTCTGCATGACGCTCCTCGTGATGTTAGTCGCGGGCGTGAATCCAAGCACGACGTTGGTGAGGACGGACGCGTCCAGGGCACTGAGTTCTACATCAGGCACTTCTTCATATTTCTTATTTGGATGCATCATGCTAATTAATATTAACCAAAACAAAAAAAACAGTGGAAAAAGAATTTCCTGCAACACAGGAAACAAAATGATTACAAAGCATAACAAAGGCAGCAAAAGTCATCAAGCTTTCTATGAATATAACTAATACTAAGAAAAAAACATGAAGAACTTGGGTCTCCTTTCTTAAGCACAAAAAGTAAAAGCACTTCTATCCTAAAAGATATATTGTGCTGAACCAAACCCAACAGCAATAATTTTTCCTTTACATTCAATTTCACTAAAATATTTTAAAATTCAAGTCACCATAATATATTTAAGTGACATAAAAGCTAGTATTTAAACATCTGAGATTAATAATATCAAATATAATAATAAATTTATTCATATATAACTTTAAAGTGACTTACCAATTATCTATAACTCAAAGACACCATAAAAATGTTTTTGAGTCTGAATTAAGACTTATGTTTAATTATACCTAGATTTCTACTCCTAAAACTATACTCAGTTACATTCAATAATTGCCTTTAATGGGGATGAACTATTTACTGTTTCATCTTGCTGTTTAATTGTTCTGCCAAAAGAATAATACCATTCTGTCCTTTAAAATCATTATTGACTGGTCGTCCAGAGTTCTTACTTCCTTTTATCTCTTAGATCAATGTATGCTAAACAAATAAATATATAATAAAATGATGTATGCTTGTGGAGACGGATATGTGACATAATTGTAGTAATCCTGGCCAATTCAACCCAGAGTCCGAAAGATGGGAGGCCATGGGGAGGAAATGTGGAATAATGTTCCAGGAAGTTATTTGCAGAATTTATTTTTCACCTCATGAAACAGGAAATACATGCCTTGAGGTTCAAAATCAAGCACTGACATGAAAGTCACTAAATTTGGAAACTTATCAACATTTTTGACATTTAGAAAACGTTGGATAACTTAGATATTTTTTTCTGAGGCTAACACAGTAAGTTTTCACTTCGCAAGCAACATTATAATAAAAGTGCATGCAGCAGAACAAATCATCTCTTAAAGACAGGACACAGTGAGGTGAGACATGCTGCAGTGATGCACGGTGGCTGAGCAGCTCACCTGAGCACTGCTCTTCTTGGTCCTGCATTTCACCAGGTAATTCTTGAGGAGCAGCGTTCTCGTCTGCCTCCAGACCCCGTCTTCCCGAACTGCAGTCGCCATATTTTCTAGGCTAGTTTACTGGAGAAGGGAGAGTAGAGGGAAAAAATACTGCAACCACACAGTCACGTCTAGGCCATTCTTAATGTTAAAAACAGACAGACAGATGTCTGAGTCGCAGATCAGATAGTTAAGCACACTCCACACCATCTCTCCTACCTGGACAGGATGCACTGAACAAAATGAGAAGGTTCTGAAAGGTAAACAGCAGCTTGTGAAACCAGCGAGGGCCCACTGGGAATCTGAAAGCAGCAGGGAGGGAAAATGGGCAGACGAGCTTAGGGAAGCAGACCACTGCCCAGATGCAGACGGGTAGCTGGGTGGCACACGCGGGCAGATCCCAGCTGCACTGCAGAGGCTTCTGAAAACTAAACTGAAATTAGACCCGAAGCTCACAGACTGTGGGCAGAAACTTAAGACCCGAACCTAACCAGGTGGATGGCATGTTCGCAGAAGACACCAATGTTCTCTGCAGGATGAAAACAAAACTCGAGGTCTCACACCACCCAGCATCGTTCCACTCATGAGGCGTGTGGAAAACACCAACTCTGTTAGGAGAAGAAAACCCATAGATGCCAATACCAAGGTGACCCAGATTTTCAAATTATCTGACAAAAACCCTAAAGCAGCTGTTTAAGAGGTACTCCAGCAAACAATGGTAAGAAGACAATGAAAGAAAACACTCATTTCACTCTCGAAAACAACCCAAGTGTCAGCAAAGAAACAACACTTTAAAAGCAGCACCAAGTAGTAATTTCAGAACAGGAAAACACAGTAACAAGGCAAATCCACAGAAAGGGCTCAACAGCACAATGGAGACAAGAGGAAAACAGTCAGTAAACCTGACATAACAAGAGAAGCTATTCAGTCTCAAAAAGAGAGAGAACAAGCTGTGTGTGTTGTTTTTAAACAATTAACAGTATCGTTTCTCAGAGAACTGAGATAGGAAGAGTCTAACATTCAAATGGCCAGAGAGGGAGAAGTGTGTTAATGCTGGACAAATACTTAAAGAATTAATGGCTAAAAACTTCCACGATCTGGCCAGAGATGAAAAGCCTGAGTTTCAAGAAGCTTGACGAAGCCCATACAGGATAAATTGAAGAAGTCCACACTTAGACACATCATAACCCAACTGCTAAAAGTGAAAGACAGAGAAATCCTGAGAGCAGCCGGAGATTAACCACGTGCTTTGCTACAGGGCAGTGATGCTCCGAATGAGAGCAAATTTCTCGTAAGAAACTCCGGGGCTAACGGGGGGTGGGGGCGGGGGCGGTCCTCGTACAGAGCTGGCGGGGCGCAGAGAGGTGGCGCTGCTGAGACAAACACTGCCGCTGGTCCCCGAGGGGAAACCAGAATTCCTGTGTGACTCCACTCCTCCACTTGTAGGTATTCACCCAAAAGAACTGGAAACAGGAGCACAGACAAATGCGTGTGCACGCAGGGTCAGAACTGCCAAGACACGGAAACAGCCTGAATGTCTATCAACAGAGCGGGGGACAAGTGGAGGCGGTGCGCACACACGACTCACTGTTCAGCGCAAAGAGGAGTGAAGCACTCACACACGCTACGACGTGGGTGAGCCTCCGGAACGCTGCAGTGAGCGCTTAACAAGCCAGACATGAGAGGTCAAGCGTGAGCCCATCTACATGACATTTCCAGAACACACACATCCATAGAAATGGAATGTGGACAGTTGGTTGCTGGAGCAGAAGGGGAGAAAGCGCTTAGTGAGTCAGGGGTTTTACTTTGGAGCGACAGAAAAAACCTCACCTTTTTTTTTTTTTGAGCTGTATGACCTAAACCACCGCATCACAGGCCCAGTATCCCACTCCCAGGGTAAGCTGATCCTCTAGGGGCCCTTCTGCGAGTGGACCTCTGTTGGAACTATCTCTGCTCTTCAGAGAGGCTATGTGAAAGCAGCAATCAGAGTGGCCAGCCCCCCACTGGTTCCCTCCAGGGGCCTTATCCCCATCTGCTTGCCCCTATAACCCAGAATGCCTGCAAACTAAAAGGCATTGAGCGGGCAGCTCGGAGGAGACGCCCAGACAGTTCTGCTAAGCCTCCTTCCGGGGCAGAATTCGCTGCCTTGCTTTATATAAACGCATCTGATGGGAGCCACTGGGATGACTCCCGTCCACAACAATCACCATCTATTCCAGGCTGGCTGGCCATCTCCTCCTAGATAAAAAGCAGGCGACTTTTTAGAGGCAGCTCATCTTAACCCCCAAAAGTCAATATACATAACTAAAGTTGGGATCAAATAAACATCCTCTTTACAGGTACAGAAGACAGACAAAAGGGTTATTTTTTTAATTTAACGACTGGATTACAGACAACTTTTCTCTGTGCTTTTTTTCTATTTTCCCATCAATATGTGTTCTTTAGACAGTGGGGAAAAAAAAACAAATTACACAATTAGACATACTGTAAAAATAAGAAATGAGTAAATTAAAAAAAGCAAAATTAAAGCAGTCAGGAAAGGAAGATACACTAAAAATAAATTCTTCTAACAGCCTCATGGATGTTATATCAGATTCTGTAAAGAACTGGTAATCTTCTCGAGGCTGATGAAAGAAAGGAAGAATGGAAGGAGGGGACTGGGAGGGAGACAGGCAGATGGGTCATACTTGTTCAAGGATGACTTCCTACAAAACAAACATAGAAACACTAACCAGCAGAGCAGCAAGAACAGCCTCAAGTCCTCCGCAAAGCACACTGATTTAGCGTAGTGGGTGCCACTGAATTATTCATTCGAATTGAACGCTGCATGCTTTGTTCTTTGTTTTTAGAGAATGGGCCCCTCGTAAGGCAGCTGATGGACTCCCAGTAGTTTTCCTCCTTTGAGAAGTGCTCCCTGAACTCAATTAGAGTTGATGGCCTTGCCTGAAGTCCAGAAACCTCTGCACCTGCCCACCGCAGTCAGGGCTTCTTAAACCATCACCGTCACCCCTACTGCCACTGAGCTGTGCCAATTAAATCTTCTTCTGGCAGCATGGAAGTTTTAACTAAGAGAGCAGGGCTTGGGGATCGTGGAACAGAGTAATAGAAACACCTAAGAGAGTTCATACGTTCTTGGTACTAAGTTTTCCCCAAAGGTTTGGTACCTACTGTGCCCAAAACTTGATTCTTCTTCCTTGGAGTATGTGAAATGCCCTGATACCCACCCAAAGTATTTCATTTTCCCCTGAAGGCAGCCAGACCAGACAGTTTCTGTCTCTGCTATCAATGGACTCAACCAGCGTAACAGGATAATGTGCTCCTGACTCCATGGTTAGGACGCTCCCAAGGGTAACCAAGACTGTCCAAGTGAAGCACAGCAGTAACCCAGGGAGACGCCCCACGCCTGCCCACCTCCCCACCCACGAAGGGCAGGGCACCGACGGGCGTGAGCGTGCAGGGCGGCAGAAAGCTGAGGACTGCTGTTGCAAAGGTTTTCAAGTGGCTTAAAAAGTAAGATTAACAGGGAAGCATCTCTGCAGAAGATGACACAAGACAACTAAGCAAAGAAGTCACGCTGGTGTCTGTTCAGCCTATTTGCCCCTTTCTTCCAAAGCAAAGTCCCAGGACTTCCCTGGTGGTAAGGTGGTTAAGACTGTGTGCTCCCAACGCAGGGGACTGGGGTTTGCTCCCTGGTTGGGGAACAAGATCCTGCATGCCACAACTGCAGCCACATACACACACACGCACACAGACACACACACACTGACACACGCACAAACACGCGCACACACACAGTCCTGCACACACATACACACAGACCCACACACAGTCCTGCTGCACACACACAGACGCACATAGACACACACAGACACACAGTCCTGCTGCACACACACAGATGCACACACACACACACAGTCCTGTACACACATACATGCACACACATACCCACACAGACACACACAGTCCTGCTGCACACACACACACACACAGATGCACACACACAGACACATACACACAGTCCTGCTGCATACACACACACACACTGACACACACAGTCCTGCTGTACACACACACACACACACTGACACACACACAGATGTGCACGCACAGTCCTGCTGCACATACACACTGACACACACACAGATGTGCACGCACACACTGACACACACACAGTCCTGCTGCACATACACACACACTGACACACACACAGATGTGCACGCACACACTGACACACACACAGTCCTGCTGCACACACACACAGTCCCTTCTTCAGCAGAAGGTGCTTTCCCCCGTCCTCCTCCTGCCCCGAGCTCCATCCCAGATGGATTACCTCCCCATCGCTCTTCCTCAGCCAGAGTGCCCTCCACCACTTTGTGCTCAAGTCTCTCAGGGAGCAGGGCTTCCCAGGAGGCTCAGTGGTGAAGCATCTGCCTGCAGTGCAGGAGCCCCAGGTTCGATCCCTAGGTCGGGAAGATCCCCTGGAGAAGGAAATAGCAACCCACTCCAGTACCCTGTCTGGGAAATCCCAAGGACAGAGGAGCCTGGTGGGCTACAGTCCACACGGTTGCAGAGAGTCAGACATGACTTAGTGACTGAATAACAACAAGAAAAATCTCATGATTCTAATATTCTAAAACTCTAATCATGTGAAAAATGTAAATGTCAATAACTTTGACCTTCTATCTACTCAAGTTATTAAAGTGAAACATCCTTTTTTTTTTTTTTTGGTTGTTTACAAACCAGCGGACATTACTTTCTTTGTAGCAGCCTGAAAAAAGACACACTACTCTGAGAATGAAAACATCTTTTTTCTATTTTTTAAAAAATGTATTTATTTTACTTTACAATACTGGTTTTGCCATACATTGACTTGAATCCGCCATGAGTGTACATGTGTTCCCCATCCCAAACCCCCCTCCCACCTCCCTCCCTATTCCATCCCTCTGGGTCATCCCAGTGCACCAGCCCTGAGCACCCTGTATCATGCCTCAAACCTGGGCTGGCGATTCGTTTCACATGTGATATTTTACATGTTTCAATGCCATTCTCCCAAATCATCCCACCTTCGCCCTCTCCCACAGAGTCCAAAAGACTGTTCTATACATCTGTGTCTCTTTTGCTGTCTCGCATACAGGGTTATCATTCAGTTCAGTTCAGTTGCTCAGTCGTGTCCGACTCTTTGCGACCCCATGAATCCCAGCACGTGTTACCTTCTTTCTAAATTCTATATATATGCGTTAGTATACTGTATTGGTGTTTTTCTTTCTGGCTTACTTCACTCTGTATAATAGGTTCCAGTTTCATCCACCTCATTAGAACTGATTCAAATGTATTCTTTTTAATGGCTGAGTAATATTTCATTGTGTATATGTACCACAGCTTTCTTATCCATTCATCTGCTGATGGACATCTAGGTTGCTTCCATGTCCTGGCTATTATAAACAGTGCTGCGATGAACATTGGGGTACATGTGTCTCTTTCAATTCTGGTTTCCTCAGTGTGTATGCCCAGCAGTGGGATTGCTGGGTCATATGGCAGTTCTATTTTCAGTTTTTTAAGGACTCTCCACACTGTTCTCCATAGTGACTGTACTAGTTTGCATTCCCACCAACAGTGTAAGAGGGTTCCCTTTTCTCCACATCCACTCCAGCATTTATTGCTTGTAGACTTTTGGATAGCAGCCATTCTGACTGGCGTGAAATGGTACTTCATTGTGGTTTTGATTTGCGTTTCTCTGATAATGAGTGATGTTGAGCATCTTTTCATGTGTTTGTTAGCCATCTGTATGTCTTTTTTGGAGAAATGTCTGTTTAGTTCTCTGGCCCACTTTTTGATTGCGTCATTTATTTTTCTGGAATTGAGCTGCAGGAGTTACTTGTATATTTTTGAGATTAATTCTTTGTTGCTTCGTTTGCTATTATTTTCTCCCATTCTGAAGGCTGTCTTTTCACCTTGCTTATAGTTTCCTTTGTTGTGCAGAAGCTTTTAATTAGGTCCCATTTGTTTATTTTTGCTTTTATTTCCAATATTCTAGGAGGTGGGTCATAGAGGACCCTGCTGCGGTTTATGTTGGAGAGTGTTTTGCCTATGTTCTCCTCTAGGAGTTTTATAGTTTCTGGTCTTATGTTTAGATCTTTAATCCGTCTCGAGTTTACTTTTGTATATGGTGTACATAAGTGTTCTAGTCTCATTCTTTTACAAGTGGTTGACCAGTTTTCCCAGCACCACTTGTTAAAGAGATTGTCTTTTCTCCATTGTATATTCTTGCCTCCTTTGTCAAAGATAAGATGTCCATAGGTGGGTGGATTTATCTCTGGACTTTCTATTTTGTTCCATTGATCTATATTTGTATTTGTCTTTGTGCCAGTATCATACTGTCTTGATAACTGTGGCTTTGTAGTACAGCCTGAAGTCAGGCAGGTTGATTCCTCCAGTTCCATTCTTCTTTCTCAAGATTGCTTTGGCTATTTGAGGTTTTTTGTATTTCCATTAAAATTGTGAAATTATTTGTTCTAGTTCTCTGAAAAATACCACTGGCAGCTTGATAGGGAAATGAATTGCACTGAATCTATAGATTGCTTTGGGTAGTATGCTCATTTTCACTATATTGATTCTTCTGAGCCATGAACACGGTATATTTCTCCATCTATGTGTCCTCTTTGATTTCTTTCACCAAGTGTTTTATAGTCTTCTATATATAGGTCTTTTGTTTCTTTAGGTAGATAAATTCCTAAGTATTTTACTCTTTTCGTTGCAATGGTGAATGGAATTGTTTCCTTAATTTCTCTGTTTTCTCATTGTTAGTATATAGGAATGCAAGGGATTTCTGTGTGTTAATTTTATATTCTGCAAGTTTACTATATTCATTGATTAGCTCTAGTAATTTTGTGGTGGAAAACAAAACATCTTAAAGAAGGAAAATCAACTAATTGCTTGTTTTCTTTGAGATATGAAGTGCCTGGCTGGGCTGTTTGAAAACTCAAAAGAAACATTCTTAATGTCGATTAACTTTTCACGTGCATCTAACTGGGAACTTCAAAGCTGGAGTCGGGTTTTTGTAAGCTGACACAACTCTGATCTTACCTGCCCGCCCCTGCGCCCACGAGCACAGCCACGCTGGTCTAACCAGGTGCACCATGAAAAGGGCGGGGGGGTGGGGGTGGTCAACCCGGGAGGGTGGCTCTGCATCGGGACGGGAAGCACCAAGGGCCGTGAGAGCCACCCGCACATCACAGGTGTGGGGAGACGCCGTGCAGCTTCTTCAAGTGTGAGGACCACAATGTCTCTGGGGGTTCTCTTCTGTCAAGAGGACAGAAGGAAAAGCAACAGAAGAGGGGAGCCTACGCCAGACTGGCAGGATAATCCCAAGTCCCCAGGGTGCCCCCTTGTCCCCACTGTTTAGCAGGTTGGGAAAGAGGGTTCGGGGTGGGGGTGGAGTGTGGGAAGGCAGTGCCGTCTACACTGAAGATCTGGGCCAAAGATAGAGAGATCTGTCTGAGCTGAAACCAAGCCCTACAGGTTGGCGGGGCAGGGAGGTTTCCTGAAAGCTGGGGATCCTCCCCGCAGAGAGGACATGAAAGTAGTTCTTCTGACAGGAGGGCACAGCTGGAAAGGGGGCTGAAAAGCTAGAGATGAGGCGTGGCCAGCGAGGGGATGTCTGTAAAAGCTTTAAAACTTGTGCTGCACCTGTTCTTGGTCCCAAAGAAAACCTGTTTAGCATCAAGTTCTAAGTTCCTCCTCTTTCTACACTATGATGCACCTTGATTATTCAAAACATTATAGCCTACGTGTGTATACTCAGCCGTGTCCAACTCATTTGCAACCCCATGGACTGTACCTGCCAGGCTCCTCTGTCCATGGGATCCTCCAGGCAAGAATACTGGAGTGGGTTGCCATGCCCCTTTCCAGGAACCTGAGTCTCCTGAATTGACAGGAGGATTCTTTACCACTGAGCCACCTTGGAAGCCCACAGTCTACGTGGTGGCCTTCAAAAGGACAAAAGAGAAAGGGACTGACGGATGCCTGGCCTGCCCCCCATTTATCACTGGCTGCAAGTGGAAAAGAAGCAGAGAGCCAACATCCAGAAGTTCCCCTACTAGGAACATAGTTCACACAAGCCCCGGGCATCCTAAAGAGAGGACAGACAACCACAGAAAGCAGCTTTTTGAGTAGACAACACACCTAAGACCTTCTCTTTTGCAACATAAACTAGAAAATGATCCTTAGAAGCATAAGTTGACAATTAAAGGACAATAAGTCTTTTCATGGCATGTTTTTAACAAATCGTACTTTTTTGGAAAACTCATAATACTTGATCCAGTTCCCAAGTCTTTCCAATACAGTACCTTGAAATCTCTTTAACAAAGGCAAATTCCCAACTAAAAAAGAACTGGCTAAAGAACTATGACAAAGACAAGGAAATAAGAGCACAAAATTATTTTTATAAACCTCTGAAGTTACTTTCCATTGCTCCACAGTATGTCTGGGGAATGTATTCATATGTTATAGAGCATAAAATGATAATTAGGTAAGTTTTAAACACCCACTATCCCTGAAGGTGTAATAACATTCAACTTCCTGTTGAAGGATGGAGGGGACAAAAAGTGCTCACAGAACCGAGAAAGCTATCTTGAAACCAAGAAAAGAGGCAGGAAGCTCTGTGTCATCAGTGGATCAGTTTGTTACAGGGTAACTTTCTCACATGGTGGGCCTGGGGTCAGGAGAGGGGGTGGCAACCTGGAAGCATTTGCAATCTGCACTCCTGGGGCGACAGGGACAACTTTACAGTTACCCTAGAGTGGTGGTAGGTGGGGCTTCCTTGGTGGCCCTGCCTGAGATGCAGGAGACTCAGGTTTGGTCCAGGTGGGGAAGATCTCCTGGCGAAGGGAATGGAGGTAGGTGCTTGGATAATGGAACGTGCATTTCTAAGTCAAGATTCACGAATGAGCAACGAGACTCACGGACTAACGGAGCACACAGGGCACCTGATCCTAATGATTACTAAACAGTTTCTAGTAACTGCAAAGCCCTTAACAACAGAGAAGTGACCCTCTGCACAGTTCAGTCCTGGGTCAGGGAGGGGATAGCACAGATCGACTGTAATGGTACAAGATGGCATCAGTGATGCTAACGGCCATATATTTTTCCCAGAGAGAAATGACTCAGAGTAAATCTAATAAGTGGCAAGGAAACTGAAAGCCCACTAAAGCCATCTTCCTTTTCTAATGCATTAATAATTGACTTAAAGACTAAATGTTACAAGGCCCAAAATTCAATATCAGAAATTCATTAATGTATTAAACAAACATTGATTACTACATTAGATGCACTATGAAATATATTTCACCTTTTTCAAAGCAATAAAAAATATGTGCACGACCTTTGGAAATAACTGTTAGGAAAAAATCATTTGGAATGTATTAATTTTATTTCTGAGAACAACAAATGAAATTACATCCTACAAAACAGAGGAATTGAGTCATCTTGAAGTTCATAGCCATCCTGGCAAAAGATGTGGTCAGTCACCTTCTCAGCAAGTTTGCAAAGATTCTTGGAAAGGATCTTAGCTGAAAATGTTCCCAAGTCCCCAGCAGAGGACCATCAGATGTGACTTCTGATCTAACCAAGCAGAACTAGTTATGACTCCTTTGTTCCAATCAATAAACTGTTACTGCAGTTACCATATTGTGTCATCGTTATCTGTCTACATCTTAATCTTGAACTTGACCATGAAATCCTTGACAAAGAAGACTGCCTTCTTTATCTTTGCTTCTCTACCACTAATGATAATACTAAAACCAGTATGATCTCACTGCAAATCCCTCTATCGAGATTCACTGTCTTTACAAATCAAAGGTCTGCAAAGTACAGTGGAGGATGAGGGGGTGAAATGCAGCCCAAAGCCTGCGTGTGTACAGCCTGGGAGCTAAGCCTGTTTTTCACTTGTTTAAATGTATGGGGTTGAGGTGGGAGGGAATCAAAGAACAGTAATATTTTGTGACATGTTAAAATTATATGAAATTCCAATCTCGAGTCTATAAATAAAGGGTTCCTGGAATGGAGCCACGCTCACTTGTTTCTACACTGCTTACCCCCGCTTTTGTGTGACAATGGCAAAGTCAGGTAGTGGAGAGAGAGACAGTGCAGTCCACAAGATCTACAGTATTTATTAGCTGCCTCTTTACAGGAAAAGTCTGCTGACCGCTGTTTACAGATTAAAGGAGGAAGAAAAGCGGCATACTCATTAAACACTTACTGAGGGGTTTACTCAGCAAACATTAAAAAAAAAGGAAGTATTAGACACTGTTACTGACTTTGCAGACAAGATTTAATATAATGTGTTAAGTGCAACTGGGGAAAGCGCTTGGGGAAGAGTGGAATGCAAATTCCAGGCAGAGAAAAAAGAATGAAAAAACTAGACTCTGCAAAGTGGCTTGACCTGTGTAAAGAACAGTGGAAGTGTTAGTGGCTCAGCCCGCCAGGCTCTTGTGTCCATGGAATTCTCCAGGCAAGAATCCTGGAGTGGGTAGCCACTCCCTTCTCCAGGGGCTATTCCCCACCCAGAGACCAAACCCAGGTCTCCTGCATTGCATGTGGATTCTTCACCATCTGAGCCACCAGAGAAGCCCAAGAATACTGGAGTGGTTAGCCTATCCCTTCTCCTGGGGATCTTCCCCAGCCAGGGATCAAATCCAGGTCTCCTGCATTGCAGGTGGATTCTTTACTGTCTGAGCCACCCAGGAAGACCCGTGTAAAGAACAGGGGGACCTGCCAAGAAGGCAGAAGCCAGGCAAAGTGAACCCGGGACACGGATGGTCAAGTACCTTGTGTGCAAAGTTAGATTAAATACTTTTATTTTGCTCATCGCTACTTCCTTGACTTCACTTTTCATATCTGAGAACTGTTTAATTACCGGAATATCCCATATTTCACTCAGAGAAGGCAATGGCACCCCACTCCAGTACTCTTCCCTGGAAAATCCCATGGACGGAGGAGCCTGGTAGGCTGCAGTCCATGGGGTCGCTAGGAGTCGGATACGACTGAGCGACTTCACTTTCACTTTCATGCACTGGAGAAGGAAATGGCAACCCACTCCAGTGTTCTTGCCTGGAGAATCCCAGGGATGGGGGAGCCTGGTGGGTTGCAGAGAGTCGGACACGACTGAAGCGACTTAGCCCATACTTCACTAGCCCTTTCACTCTAATCTCCAAACCTCAAACTTCCACCCACGGCACCACCCTCAGATTATGACTTTGACTGCTACTTTATTGAGCAACTGAAGCCATTGGGAGAAATTTCCTAAATGCTCCAGGACCCCTTCTATCCACCCACCTACAGCCATGCCAGAGGCAATGTAACCCATTTCAGCAAGTTACCATTTCTGCCTAAACTAGAGACTCTGTTTCCACTAGGTCTCTGAGCAATAAAGCCCAAATGGAATCTGGTGTTAATGGTACCTTTAATTTAAGATTTAAATTTTGGAAGAAGAGGTTAAGAACATCTTTGGCAGATGACTTGAAAGAAATTCCTGCCCCGCTACACATACCACTGGCTCCTCAACTAATAAAATAAAAGCACTACTGAAATCAAGCCCCTTAACGGGGGATAAATTATAAATGTTCTCTTCTTCTCTAGCATTTTAAAATTTACTGAAAGTAGTGTAATGATAAAAGAAAATAATAACCATCAATATGATTTAACCTAAATTTTTTGACAGTATTTCTCACTGAATGGGAAAATAATGCCAAGGTACCCACATGATAAGTCACACAGTACCTTTTCTTATACAGAGTGTTAGCTGCTCAGTTGTGTCTGACTCTGCAACCCCATGGACGGTCCATGGAATTCTCCAGGCAAGCATACTGGAGTCAGTTGCCATTTCCTTCGCCAGGGGATCTTCCTGACTCAGGGATTGAACCTGGGTCTCCCACACTGCAGGCAGATTCTTTACCATCTGAGCCACCAGGGAAGCCCTTTCGTATATATAACAGGTTCCTAAAAACTTGTGCTTAAAACTACCCTAATCTGGTTAATTCACACACTAGCAAAGATTCCAATTTATTAGAATGCTATGAAATTCTTTTATACAATCATCCCTCTCAAACTCAAGGGCAGAGGTTACAAATTGTATTTATTTTGGTATTTCTGGCACACAGTTTAGTATATGGAATATAAAAGACACTCAACTAGATCTGTATTAATAAATTTGTTCTTGCCTTGAATGTGAGATTTCCCTATACTAAATCCTGTCTGAAGGAAAATACACTTAAACAGCACATATTCGAGGATTAATTGATTTCCTAAAGGAAGTGAACCTTAAATATCCATTCCAAGGACTGATGCTGAAGTTGAAGTCCCAATACTTTGGCCACCTGATGCAAAGAATAGACTCACTGGAAAAGACCCTGATGCTGGGAAAGTTTGAGGGCAGGAGGAGAAGGGGTCGACAGAGAATGAGATGGTTGGACAGCATCACTGACTCGATGGAAATGAGTTTCAGCAAATCCAGGAGACGGTGAAGGACAAAGAAGCCTGACTTGCTGCAGTCCATGGGGTTGCCAAGTCGGAACACGACTTAGCGACTGAACAACAATAATAATGCCTTACAAGTTAGCGTTTAACCCAAACACCCCAAAAGCCCTAACTGCCTAAATAATGTCCTTTTGTATGCAGTCTTCCCTAAAAACATGTAATATTGCTCTCTGGTTGGAAGCAAAAGACTTTTTGCTAAATTCCATGAGAATTTAGAGTCTGGCATCCCTGGGTTGGAATCTCAGCCATTCTTGCTAGTTGGGACCTAAATAAGTGACTTAATCTTTTGCGGGGACCGTTTTCCACATCTGCCCCGTGGAATAAAACCCCTCCGACCTCAGAAGGATGCCGGCGAGACTGAGTAAGATAATACTGAACCTCGCCTACGGCCGGGAGTCCAACATACACTCTCTGACTCCCCTTCTGCTCCTGCAGAACCAGGACGTCCTCCCTGGAAAGTAGATTCTTCCAGACTTATTTATTTAGAAACGCCTTATGAATACATTATGACACAGTCATGCAACAGAATACCAGGTAACTGTTAAAAAGTTACATATCATATGTACATATAAAACTCTTTGGCCAGGATATCAGAAAAGCCAGAGGTTAAAGCGTCTGCCTGCAATGCGGGAGACCTGGGTTCGAACCCTGGGTCGGGAAGATCCCCTGGAGAAGGAAATGGCAACCCACTCCAGTATTCCTGCCTGGAGAATCCCATGGACGGAGGAGCCTGGTGGGCTACAGTCCACGGGGTCGCAAAGAGTCGTTCACGAGTGAACGACTTCACTCATCCACGCCTTGGGAGCCAGGAGCAACCTTGCTGCAGCTCCGAGAGCCTCCAGCCTCCTGAGCGTTCGCATTTTAAGTACTTTCACGCCTGGAGCCCGTCCTGGCGTTTTCGGAATGAGAATCGGGTGTTTCTCCCCTGACTGCGCCCGGGCTCTGCGCATCCCTCCGCAGTCCTCCTGAGGCGCGGGGTTGGGGGGCAACCAAGCCCCCAGGGGACCCCGTTCGGGGCCGGGTCAGAGGACCGTCCTTCTCCACACGTCCGCTCCTAACGACGCCGGAGGATGGGGACCGTCCGGCCGAGCCCGGGGGCCGTCCCGCGGCCGGACGCCCCGAGCCCTGGAGGGGAGCGGGCAGCACCCCCACAGGACGCACCCTCGAGCCTCGGGCCCATCCTGCCCCCCAGCGCCCGCTCGGCCGTTCCGCGCCCCGGACCCCCGGCTCGCCCGGACCCTCCTCGAGCCCTCACCCCTCCCCGAGGGGAGACAGCTCCAGGGCGGGGCCTCCCACGCCGCAGCCCCCAGCGCCCGCCTCACCTCACGGACGGGCCGCGGGGTCCGCGAGCACCTCAGCTTCTAACTGGATCCGAGAGTGCGGCCGCGCGCGCCCCCGACGCCGCAGGCCCGCGAGAAGCGGGGCGGGGCGGGCGCGGCGCCGGAAGTCGCGCTCCGCCCCGCGCCCTACGCACCTGGGGCGGGGCTGCCCGAGACGCGGCCTGCGGGCGCGCGCGCTCCCGCCCCTCGGCCCCGAGAAGCGTGTGGGCGGGGCTACGAGGAGGCGGGGTTACGGGGCGGGGCGAGTGGGCCCTCCCGGCTGCGTGTCCCCGGAGGCCCCTGCTCTTGGGATGTGCCTCCTCCGCGGAGACCTCGCCCCGCTCCCCTTGGAGGCTCAGGCAGAAACCACGGGTTGAGGTCAGGCCTCCAGTTTGAGCCCAAACCCTGCAGCCTCCTGGCGGGTGACTTTGGTGCACACTGCCCTCTTATCTGCCTCCTGAGTCACATACTTCAAGACTCCTTTATTTTCTGCTTCCCGGCTTTTGAACGGTCCTCTCCCAGGTTTTCCCAGGAGGCTCAGTGGTAAAGAATCCACCTGTCAATGCTGGAGACGCTGGTTCGATCCCTGGGTGGAAGAGATCCCCTGGAGGAGGAAATGGCAGTCACTCCAGTATTCTCACCTGGAGGATCCCATGGACAGAGGAGCCTGGCGGGCTCCAGTCCACGGGGTCATAAAGAGTCGGACACTACTGAGAACTCACTCATGCTCCCACATCGGCGTCCAGCAGCCCCTTTCTTCCTCCCGTCGCCCGCACTGGGTGCAAGGTGCCCCTGTCCCCACCAGACCCAGACCTAGGACATCTGGACGCCAAGGATGTGTCCTCCTGAGAGTCTGGCATGTGGCAGATCCTGACTCTTCCAAATGGCCCGAGACATATGGCATCTGTGGGAGGTTCTACACTGCAGTTATTTTTGGTAAAAGTGTAAACTGGTGTTCTGAGTTTTATTGCCCAAGTGACCTAAATGCTGGTCAAAATTATTGCAAAGGAAAGAAAAGCTCACAACAGACTTTGTCCCCTAGATTTCTGTAGGGTCACATTTCTTGGCACAGTTTTTCACTTTTGGGGAATTTAAGTTCTAAAAAAATTCCCTTGATCCTGTATACATCAAGTAATTTTTAAAAATCTTATCTTAGTTTTTCTGTTTCTTGCATTTAAACCAAATCTCCACCACAGCCACTCTACTAAGTTCTATCCCAAAAATACATAAATATGTATGTGTGTGTATATATATATATATCAAGAAAACAAATGTTATTTCTCCTATTTAATATGGATTAAATAGGAAATTCAAAGAGCTACAGTGAAATCCATGTTGATTGAAAACCTGGCAGTGAGACATGGGAGAAGGGAGATAGAACGTCCTAGAAACTAGGACGTCGGAGAACCGAGGAGGACAAGTAGTGAAAACTATACATGATACATTTTTTTTTTCTTGAAATATCCAAGACATTCTAGTTACAAATTCAGAAGAGTATGTTCTTAATGCCCTAGGATTTGTGGGCAAGTGAATAAATGGAGGTCAAAAATAAATCTATTAAATAAACAAACCTACCTGTGAAAATGTGTTACTGAAAATATACATTCACCCCAATTCTCCAGCTGTACTTCTCACTAGTAGCTTCAACCAGCTTTAACGTCAGAAGTCTAGGCATCGTTTCTACCGCTCTTCTAGACATTTGTTTCCTGGTTTCTTACCCTTGCCATGTTCTCTGTCATTCAGTCTGCTCTTACTTCTACTCTTGCTTCAAGATACCATGACGAAAACCCTAAAAAGCTCATCACCCTAGACAAAACGATCTCACTTTCCTCTGCTAGACACAGGCAACCCTCTTGTTCACCTGGTTTTCCTTATGTACTGTCCCTTCAATTGTATCGATACAGTCTGAGATTAACAACTTTTTTTCCTGCTTCCTTTTTCTTGGTTTACTTCTAATTGAAGGATGATTACAATATTGTGTCGGCTTCTGCCATACATCAACATGGATCAGCCACAGGTTTCCACATAACAGGTGTTTCTTGTGCCAACTTAAATCCCCAGGTCTGTGTGCATGGTAACAGTGGGCAGTAAATGTTGCGGCTAACCCTGCTGAGGAGAAAACGCGTCCAACAGTATGCAAACATTGTCATTAATATTTCCACGAAAGGTCACACCATGCACTGCACAAAATCTACCTAATAAAAGCAAGACGTTAAACCCCTCTCAGGGATGGATGAAAAGTTATGATGATAATACGGATTCTGGAATCCTATAACAGAGAGCATACTAAATAAGATCTTTTTAATAAAAAGACGACTGCAAAGTGATGCACTGGTCATGCCATGTTCCACCGTCTCTTTGAGCCAGCTGCTTATCAGCCTGCGTGTACCTGGTAAACAATTTATTCACATCATCTTGATCTACATTTCCATGGTTACCAGGTTCCAGGACTCAATAAGTAACTGCAGGGACGATGTTCCTTTCTGAGACTCTGTCTCTAGGAAACAGCAAACAAGCTATACTGCCTGGTTGTCATGGTGGCAACCCAAATGCCCAGTTCTCATTAATAGATTTCTAGACAAACAAGTCACATGGGAACACACAGCGTAGAAGCCGTAGACCGAGATGGAACAGGTTGCTGGTCAAACAAAAGAAATGAGGACACAAAATTTTCATGCATTTAATGTAGAGAAAAAGAATTTGTTTTGCTTGCTGAACACCAGGCCCGCTGCTGATGAACAAAGGAGTCTGTTTATGCTGCTTTTTTACTTGCTGGAGACCAAAGCCTTTCTTCATGGCTTTTTCATGCTAAGAATTTAAGAACAAAACTGCTAAGTTGTTAGGGCGTTTTTTTCTTCTGACATCAAATCAGTACATTATTTTGCATGATATCAATACCCTGAAATTACACAATCCATTATGTAAATCTATTACTACGAAACAGTTTATTATTATTCTTTGTTTTTAAGCGCTTACCATTTCTACAAGCTAAAAAGAATGCCAAGAGAGAGATGTGGTTTCTAAAGTCAGGGTTTAACTCCGGTGTAACTTTGAAGAATTTCAAATCGGTAGTTTTTTCTAGAGTACAGCAAAACCAATCAAGAAACACAGCTTTGACCAACAAAGCTGACAGAGAATCTCTTTAACAATAGATTTAACGGTAGTCTTGAAGGATAGATTTCCAAACTACCATCGTTACTGAATTTGTTTTCTGTTTCGGTGTTTTTTTGACCATGATGCATGCGGGATCTTAGCTCCCAGACCAGGGACTGAACCCACACCCCTGAATTGGAAGGCAAAGCCTTAACCCCTGGACCGCCAGGGAAGTCCCCACACTGCCATCTTAAATGGGGCTGAGGTGGTTAATAAATGGCTTAGGGAAGTGACTAATGATTGGTGGAAGGTCAGACAAGGGAATGACTTCCAAAGGTAGTTTTAGTTCATTTGGCTTTTAATACTTGCTATTATTACTAATTACCATCATTGTTTTCATTACCTTGAGAAGGATTTCAAGTATTCTATTCTTTCTTTGTGTTTCCCCAAATGGAAAAATTACTCAAGAAGATAAATATTTGAAAACCTAGACAAATTTGATAGGTAAAAACTCAGTCAACCAACAGTTAACTCTGGAGTGGCTCATTGTCTTGCTTAGCAAGAACCCCAACTTTGCAGGGGAACCAAAAATGTCAACAAATCAACCATTATTCTAAGACCAAATAATAATAATAATATAAAGAGGACCCCCTGCTCCATTGTTAAACCACGTGGTGCAAACGATAAAGTACCATAGGAAAAAATCACTGAGAGCTAGAGTTACCAGGTGCCCCAGAGGGGACGATGGGCAGATAAATTTAACCAGAGTGGAGAATATATCAAAGGGCACAGAGAAACAGGCCTGCATAGGTTTTTATAAGCTCTGAATGATCAACTTACCTAAAAATACTATATGTGCTGAAGAAGAGATGACTTAGTCTGTGTGTTCTCTCCCTCTACGGTACGGAAAACGGGCTCGAGTGCTGAAGGCAAACCAGCACAGGAAGAGAGCTGAAACTCCAGATGGCTGAGGAGACAGTAAGCGAACACCTATCTACTTCAAATAAGGTCATGTTTCTGGGCACAAATTACATCCCACAGCTGCTTATGGGAACCTGAGACCTACTGCATTGCTGATAAGCTCAGTGAAACTGTAAAAATTGAAAAAATAATAGATCATCAGCTTTCTAAAAAAAAAAAAAAATCGTTAAAAGACAGTGAAAACTTGAAAACAGAAAAGTAAAACTCCAGAGTCCTTCATTAAATATATTTTATGAATGTTTAGTGGAGAAGGCAATGGCCCCCCACTCCAGTACTCTTGCCTGGAAAATCCCATGGGCGGAGGAGCCTGGTAGGCTGCAGTCCATGGGGTTACTAAGAGTCGGACACAACTGAGCGACTTCACTTTCACTTTTCACTTTCATGCATTGGAGAAAGAAATGGCAACCCACTCCAGTGTTCTTGCCTGGAGAATCCCAGGGACTGGGGAGCCTGATGGGAGGCTGTCTATAGCGTTGCACAGAGTCGGACACGACTGAAGTGACTTAGCAGCAGCAGCAGTAGCAGCAGCATGAATGTTTAGAAGAGAGTGGTTGCTAAGAACCAGTATAACTAAATTAAATCTAAGTCATACTATTCTTCTGTTTTGATCCTCTCATTAAAAATGGGAATTATATAGTCATGACATAAGTTAATTTCAAAGCATTTAATCTGATCCTTCATGATGTTTGTGGATGAGGCTCTAAAATAAGGTTGTTGTTGTTGTGAATTTGCTAAGTCATGCCCGACTCTTTTGCAACCCAATGGACTATAGTACGCCAGGCTCCTCTGTCCATGGAATTCCCCAGGCAAGAACCGGAATGGGTTGCCATTTCCTTCTTCTGGATCTTCTACCTAGGGATCGAACCTGCGTCTTCTGCATTGACAGGTGGATTCTTTACCACCGAGCCAACTGAGCTAAAATAAGGACTCAACATAATTATAATTAGGTACACTCAAAGTCTGTTAGATAACTGTAGCCAATTTTTGTTGATAGTTTTTGATAACTTACATAGGTTCGGATGTAGAAAATCATTTTCTGGTCAAATCACAGTATGAAACAAAACTTATATAGCGTAAAAAACAGGACTGAAGGCAGTACTGGGGAACTAAATTATTTTAACAATTTTAACACTGAGCCAAAACCTAAATATAACACTTAACAGAAATATAGAAGACTCTTGAGAGTCCCTTGGACTGCAAGGAGATCAAACCAGTCAATCCAAAGGAAATCAACCCTGAATATCCATTGGAAGGACAGATGCTGAAGCTCAAACTCTAATACTTTGGTCACCTGATGTGAAGAACTGACTCATTGGAAAAGACCCTGATGTTGGGAAAGATTGAAGGTGGGAGGAGAAGGGGGTGACAGAGGATGAGATGGCTGGATGGCATCACCGACTCAATGGACATGGGTTTGAGCAAACTCTGGGAGATGGTGATGGACAGGGAGGCCTGGTGGGCTGCAGAGTGGGACACGACTAAATGACTGAACAACAGCAAGGAACAGTGACTTTAAAGGACACCAGTGTGTTAGCTCATAGTCCTGCAGGTTAGAAGTCCACCACGTAGTTCCTCTGGGCTAACACTGAGGTGCTGGCCCAGCTGCATGTCCTGCTTGAGGCTCTGAGGCAGAGTCTGTGTCTGATCTCTCCTGTCCCTCCCTGCCTCTTCATGGCCAGCAGTGGGGGGTCAGATCCTCAGCACACAGCCTGCTGACAGCGCTCCCGTCTTCCTCTTCTACTTTTAAGGATCCTTGAGATTACACTGGCCCCACCCAGATGATCCAGGATAATCTCCCTATTTTAAGGCAGGCTGATTAGCAAATGTAATCCTCTTTTTCCATGTGAAGTAACATATTCACAGGTTCTGGGGGGTCAGGACGTGTATGTCTTTGGATGGATGGGGGCGTTATTCTGCCTATTCCGGAGGCAGGTGAATCCCAAGGGGGAGCCTGGCAAAGGGACCCTCAGGTGAAGCAAGGAAAGTGTTAAGAGATGTGACGGTCAGCTCCCCGAGTGGACTAGTAAACGCCCACTGGGCAGATACTAACACCTCTGGGTGGTGGTGACGTGGCTACACCAGCATCCAGACTGTTTTGTGTTTCTGCAGCTTTTTTTTGTTTTGTTTTTTAACTGGAACAAATGTTGTTATTCAGTCGCTAAGTTGTGTCCAACTCTCTGTGACCCCGTGGACTGCAGCACACCAGACTCCCCTGTCCTTCACCATCTCCCAGAGCTTGCTTAAACCCATGTCCATTGAGTTGGTGATGCCATCCAACCATCTCATCCTCTGCCATCCCCTTCTGCTCCTGCCCTCAGTCTTTCCTAGCATCAGGGTCTTTTGCAGTGGGTCGGCTCTTCCCAATAGGTGGCCAAAGTATTGGAGCTTCAGCTTCAGCATCAGTCCTTCCAATGAAAATTCAGGACTGATTTCCTTTAGGATGGACTGCTTGGATCTCCTTGCAGTCCAAGGGACTCTCAAGAGTCTTCTCCAACACCACAGTTCAAAAGCATCAACTCTTCGGCGCTCAGCTTTCTTCACAGTCCAATTCTCACATCCAGACATGACTACTGGAAAAACCATAGCCTTGACGGACCTTTGTTGACAAAGTAACGTCTCTGCTTTTTAATATGCTGTCTAGGTTGGTTATAACTTTCCTTCCAAGGAGTAAGCATCTTTTAATTTCATGGCTGCAATACCATCTGCATTGATTTTGGAGTCCCCCAAAATAAAGTCAGCCACTGTTTCCACTGTTAAGGACTTGAAAATGCTAACGCACCAGAGATGACAAGTAAATGGGCTTCATGGGTGGAGTCAACATACAATGAAGAAATGCGTTTGAAGCAGGGGGGCTCCCCTGGTGGTCCAGCGGTTAGGACTCTGCACTTCCACGGCAAGGAGTGGGGTGCGATCCCTGATCAGGGGACTAGATCCCACAGCCCCCCACCCCAAAAAAGCTTTTTATCTACTAGTACAGTTTTTTTTTTAAGTTTTTTTATGTGGACCATTTTTTAAAGAGTCTTTATTGAATTTGATGCAATATTGTTTCTGTTTTTTTTTTTTTTGTCTGTTTTTAGCTGGGGGGGATGTGTGGTCTAAGCTCTGGACCAGGGATGGAACGTGAACCCTGGGCAGTGGAAGTCAAAGTCCCAACCACCGGACCACCGGGGAAGTCCCTCTGCTCTTAATTTCCCTGAAAATATTCTTTTTTCATTTAAGCTTTACTGATATTAACTTTCAATATTTGTTCCTTGAACATTTCCACCACGTTCTCTTCATGAATCCGTCCCTTCGGTTTGTCAGTCATACACGCGGGGTGCCTATTATATAGCCCGTACATCTTATATATCCCTAAGCGTTAGGGATAGCAAAGTAAACACCAATAGCATGGACCAGCTGTTTAGGGTTTAAATTGAACTGAGGTCTATCGACAAAAACGGGAAGTGGCAGGGAGGTGTGGTCAGAGCATCGAGGAGAGGGCGATGGTAAGACGACCTTAAGGGATTCATCTGGTACAGGCCCGAGAAGTCCAGAAGTCACTGTACATTATTAATAAGATCTGAAGGCAAAGATGGAATTAGGCTCAGGGAAGGAGAGGCCGTTACCTTCAGTATTTCAGCCTCTTCCTTCTTTACATTTTTCCTTCCCTCGACTCTCTCTACAAGCTCAACTAGATCCTGCTTTAAAGTTCCTTCCAAAAGACAATTGGATGTCAACTCCCTTAAGTGAAATTTTCAAAGGTTTCCTATTTGAGAAGCCCTTTGTCTATCATCCATGTTTATCCAACCCCGTATTCTCTTAAATCAATGATCAAATTTATTTCAGAACACTTGGTTTCTCTATCTAGTTAGGCATTTTTATTATGGGCACTTTTATTAGCTGATCATTACACAATTAAAAAGTGAAAAACACGTTTTCTGGTTTGGAGTTTCATTCCAGTGCTTATCTTCCTTGGCCGCTAGATGGCGCTCGCATGCCTGAGAGACAAAAATGCTGATTCCGTTTACCTTGGAAACAAGTGAACCTGAGCAATCAGGACCCGAGAAGAGGAAACAGCCCAGACTGCATTGTAGGTGTTTCTGGCTCTTAAATTTACCCTTAAAAAGTAAAACTGCACACCTCCAAATCAGTCCAGTGGTTAATACTCCACACTTTCAATGCAGGTTCCTCCCCTGGTCAGGAAGCTAAGATCCACATGCTTTGCCCTTTGGCCGAAAAACTAAATTAAATAAAAGTAAAACAAGCATATTCCTTTCTTTCAGGAAAGTAAGAACAGTAAGAAATTTTAAATTAAAGTACATGCCCATCTTGTATCACCTCATCCTGACCCAAGCTTTATTTTCATTTCTTTTATTTTGACATTCTAGTAATATACTGTCTTGTAACATCCCAACCTGGCAAATGGGCTTCCCTGGTAGCTTAGCTGGTAAAGAATCCTCCTTGCAAGGCAGGACACTTGGGTTTGATCCCTGGGCTGGGAAGATCCCCTGCAGGAGGGCATGGTAACCCACTCCAGTATCCTTGCCTGGAGAATCCCAGGGACAGAGGAGCCTGGGGGGCTATACAGTCCATGGGGTCACAAAGAGTTGGACCCGACTAAGCCACCTGGCAAATGGCACTACTTGCTATTCTCTGCTTGTGTGCCCCCTCTCTCCCATCTTCTTGGCTAAACGGAGGCTTTTCTCTCCATCTGGAAGCCCCACTCCCTCCCTCCTAATCCCCCACCTCCGTTTCACTATTAGAAACCTCACTCATTCTCCCAGACACACTTCAAGTGGTCCCTCTTCCAGGACACCACTACCGCAAGAAGATGCTTTCTTTGGGTTCCGTTTCCCCTCTTCTAGCAAGCTTACTGTTTTGTTTAATAATAAATGTAGCATGCATCACTGCACCATGATATGCACTTCTCTAGCACTTAAAGATTTTCTGCCTTACGATTATTTATGAACAGTTTTTTATCTCTGGGCTATAAAATGTTTGCCTCTTCCGTGTGGAGACTCTCTCAGTCATCTTTATATTTCCTTAAGTATTTGTGTGCATGCTCAGTCGCTGAGCATGTTGGTTGACTGAATGGTGTCTGAATCTTTGCAATGCTACGGACTGCAGCCCACCAGGCTCCTCTGTCCAGGGGATTTTCCAGGCAACAGTACCAGAGTGGGTTGCCATTTCCTCTGGATCTTCCCGACCCAGGGATTGAACCTGCATCTCCTGCATTGGCAGGCGGGTGGATTCTTTACCACTGAGCCAGCTGGGAAGCCCTCATGAAGTATTTAGCACAGTATTATTTACTAAGTTGATTTCAACATATCCATCCATTTCGTTGCCCAGAACTCTTAAGAATCAAAGTGAGATGATGATTCTTCGTGACAGTCTCTTGAATAATTTGGATAAAGTTCATTAGCAGGACATGCAGAACCGAATCATCTTTCCATCTAGAAATGACATCACGACATGAGACACCAATGTTTTAGAAATGACAGGAGCAGTGTAAGTATTTCAAAACATAAAGGTGAGCTCAAAAGAGAGAAAGCAACAGCTTCAGATGCTAGAAATGAAGAAATTCAAATTCACAGTAGTAAAAAGGTCCAGGAATTGAGGTTTTAACTCCATGTCGACGTGACCCTCGAGCCACTTAATGAGAAGCTGGAGATGAAATTCCTGTATAAATCAGGACCCAAAAGAGACTGTCAGTGTTTGAAGGCTCAGGATGTTGCCAAGCTTATTCTCTCGCAGCAGCCTCGGTGGGGTAGGGAAAGTACTCGTTCCCATGAAAATTCCAAGTCCCAATCTTTGGAGGTCCAATTTTACATGTTGGGGGAAACTACAATAAACGAATGTTGATTCTTGTACAACCAACTTTGATCGTACATTGTAACTTTGATCACTGATGCAGGAGAATATTGATTTAAGAAATAATGCATTCTAATGAAGAAAATTAAAATGTTGTGACATGAAAAAAAGGGAGGTTGCAGTTGAAACATTCTGTGTTTCTCAATTCTGGTTTTTCTGAGAGGAGGTTCAATCACTGGTTAATTTCAGGTATTGCAAAATCAAGTATGCAAGTTAAAAATTTATAGTCACCTGTTTGTTGCAACATTTCAGTTCAGTTCAGTTCAGTCGCTCAGTCGTGTCCGACTCTTTGCGACCCCATGAATTGCAGCATGCCAGGCCTCCCTGTCGGTCACCAACTCCCGGAGTTCACTGAGACTCACGTCCATGGAGTCAATGATGCCATCCAGCCATCTCATCCTCTGTCGTCCCCTTCTCCTCCTGCCCCCAATCCCTCCCAGCATCAGAGTCTTTTCCAATGAGTCAACTCTTCTCATGAGGTGGCCAAAGTACTGGAGTTTCAGCCTCAGCATCATTCCCTCCAAAGAAATCCCAGGGCTGATCTCCTTCAGAATGGACTGGTTGGATCTCCTTGCAGTCCAAGGGACTCTCAAGAGTCTTCTCCAACACCACAGTTCAAAAGCATCAGTTCTTCAGCGTTCAGCTTTCTTCACAGTCCAACTCTCACATCCGTACATGACCACAGGAAAAACCATAGCCTTGACTAGACGGACCTTTGTTGGCAAAGTAATGTCTCTGCTTTTGAATATGCTATCTAGGTTGGTCATAACTTTCCTTCCAAGGAGTAAGCGTCTTTTAATCTCATGGCTGCAGTCACCATCTACAGTGATTTTGGAGCCCCCAAAAATAAAGTCTGACACTGTTTCCACTGTTTCCCCATCTATTTGCCATGAAGTGATGGGACCAGATGCCATGATCTTTGTTTTCTGAATGTTGAGCTTTAAGCCAACATTTTCACTCTCCACTTTCACTTTCATCAAGAGGCTTTTTAGTTCCTCTTCACTTTCTGCCATAAGGGTGGTGTCATCTGCATATCTGAGGTTATTGATATTTCTCCCAGGAATCTTGTGATTCCAGCTTGTGTTTCTTCCAGCCCAATGTTTCTCATGATGTACTCTGCATATAAGTTAAATAAACAGGGTGACATTTAAGAACACTCAATTCTTTCCATCTGCCTGCAATGCAGGAGACCTGGGTTCGATCCCTGGGTTGGGAAGCTCCCCTAGAGAAGGAAATGGCAACCCACTTCAGTATTCTTGCCTGGAGAATCCCATGGAGAGAGGAGCCTAGTAGGCTACAGTCCACAGGGTCGCAAAGAGTTGGACACGACTGATCGACTTCACTTTACTTTCACTTTCAATTCTTTAATAGCAAATGGAAGACACAATTAATAGATACAAAGATACGTTGCTACAGAATATATGGATACTGAACACACAAACAGAAAGGGATGGACCGACCAGGAAAGTAGATTCAGGAGACACACAAGACACCAAAAACCCGTGGAGGTTTACTGTGGCCCCCTGCGTTCTCTGCTCAAGCCACTTGGATAAAAATCCATGGATGCTCAGCAAGTTATCAGCGATGGGTTACAACTGTAGCTAGACATCCCAGTTGCTAAGTCTGGTAGAGAAAGGATGAATTGGCTCCAGACACGTTCCATCTGCTCTTCCTCAACGCTGGTCCTCCCAGCCACAATGTTAGCAGAGAAAGATGATGCAGAAAAATGGGAGACGGGCCGCCTGAGCATTTCCTAACAGAGGATTCAGGTAACCTGGTCCTTCTGTCTCAACTGCAGCCCTCCCTAAGGACACCCTGAACACACTCTTTTCCCTTGCCTCTGCTGTTGGCTTTAAATGGATCCAGCAAACCATGGGCTTCCAGCATCTTAATTTGCTCTGTGAGCCTTTCTGAGCAAACCCCTTGGTAGTGAGCTTGGAAGCTTCCATTGCATCACGAGAATTCCCCAGGGCATACCACTAAGGAGAGATAAACATGTGCGTGCGCATGTGTTCAGTCCTCTCTGACTCTCTGTGACCCCCTGGACTAGCCCGCCAGGCTCTTCTGTCCATGGGATTCTCCAGGCAAGAATACTGGAGTGGGTTGCCATTCCCTTCTCCAGGGGATCTTCCCCACCCATGGATTGAATCCAGGTCTCCTGCATTGCAGGCGGATTCTTTCCTGTCTGAGCCACCAGGGAAGCCCATATATATATATATGACTGTTATGACTGTTTAAAAAAAAAACTGGCATTTTTCACATTGCAGTGGGCACAGAGGAAGAATTAAATTTGAGCCTAATTTAATTCCAAGTACATTACACACTTAATTATATATTTTCCTGTTCAATGTAAACAGCATTCGACATTTAAGAAATTAGAATTGCTATACCTGCACTTCTAAATTGAACAAAACAAGCATCGCTGAATTGACTTTTTTAAAGAACCACAAGAGTTTTGTTTTGTGTTTTTTTTTTTCCTGAAATAGCACATTCTTCTATATGAAGAACTGGAATTTTTACTCTATATCCTGCCCACTCATCACTCTGCTCAGATTAGCATTTCAATTCCTCAACTCAGAGGTCTGCTGTTATTGTTGTTTCTATTTATGGCAGACGAAAGCCAGTACTGATGCTATAAAAATAACATTAAGATACAAACTCAAAGCTCATAAGAAAAACTTTCTGTGTGTACTTGGTTGCATAAGTTGTGTCTGACTTTTTGAGACCCCCATGGACTGTAGTCCACCAGGTTCCTCTGTCTGTGGGATTCTCCAGGCAAGAATACTGGAGTGGGTTGTCATTCCCTTCTCCAGGGGATCTTCCCCACCCGTGGATCAAAGCCAGGTCTCCTGCATTGCAAGCAGATTCCTTACTATCTGAACCACTAAGATACAAATACAAAGTTCTTAAGAAAAACTTTCTGAGCTGAGGGCATCTCTAGCTGGGTTTTCTATACAAAAGTCCCTTAAGATTGACTTTCGAAATATCCTTTGACATTGGATCACTCTCTTTCACTCACTTGGTCAACCCAAGTGAATGTAATTTTCTCTTTCCTTTGTTGGATTATCAGCTGTGCAGGCCACCCTTCCACAGAAATGCAAACCGCTTTAAGAAGGCCCAGTGGGGCAGAACTGCCCTTGAAACGCTAAAATGGGGAAAACAGCTTGAGAATGTTCTGAAGCTCGACTGACGTGAAAGATATTTTCATCTGCACTCGCTTGGTGCCAGCTCCAGGCAAAGTCAGGGAAACAGAGCACAGTGTACTGTAAAGTAATCCTGAATGGAACAGGTGAGCCACAAACGGAGAATGGAAAAGTGAGTCAGACTCACGCCACACCACCCGGAACCCACCCTCAGGAAGAACCGTCCCTGGCAAGAACTGGCGACGTTCTGCTCCTATTTCACAGCAAACGAACCTAATGCTGGGAAGGTCTGCTTCCGTGCGGAGTACAGTATGATGTTCTCAGCACAGAAGCAGACACAGAATGAACTGAGTTCTCAGTTCCTGATTTCTGCTGTAAGCCGAAGCAAAGGAAATTTTTGTTCAGGGAACAGTCACAACTGAAGGAGAGAGCACTCTGCTCGTAAGGGCTGCGTTTAAACACCTGATAAAAAGTCACCGAGGGAGAGTGTAGCTTCTGTGTCTGTGACAATCTTTCTGTCACTCTTTCCTAACAAAAAGACATCTTTTGCTGCAAATAGGTCACGGCTTTACACTGAAGAAAGCCTATGTGTGCACGCGTGCGCTCGGTCGTGTCCGACTCTTTGTGACCCCCGTGGACTGTAGTCCGCCAGGCTCCTCTGTCCGTGGAACTCTCCAGGCAGGAATAACGGAGGGGGTTGCCGTTCCCTTCTTCAGGGGATCTTCGCTACCCAGGGATCGAACCTGCGTCTACATAAATCTAATTTATTCAGCTGGGGCTGCTGAATGGAACACACAACCAGCCTCTTTTTTTTTTTCTCTTGGTTTGCATCTAACATGCTATGCTTTGCCTTATTTTTGACATTGGGATCCTCCAATTTTCTAAACACAGCTGAATTTCAAGCTTCAGTGGAGATAAAGACGCACCTGACTTACTACAGCTGGAGAAAGCTCTTCCCGCTCCTACCCTTAAGCTGGACGCGGTCCCTTCTGAAATTAAAGTTTCACTAGGATGACGAAAAGTTTGGCATGAAACTACAATGAGAGGTTCGCACTTCTGAACTGGTTTCTCTTTGATCTGACGCCTCTGTTCCTCACCTCTTTCTACAGAAGCACATTCAGAAATAATTTATATGTATTTGCACCGGCAAGTGATAAATGCAAATACTCCAAAATTATTTTATGTTTTACCCTTACATAACAAATACCATCATGCTTTCATTTTTCAAGAAAAGGGTGGTTTTGTTCTGAAGCAGCAATCTGTAGGCTTTTTGGTCTCTGAGTTACTTTACACTTTTAGGACAGCGTGGGTACCCTAAAGAACTTCTGTCTCTTTGAGTTATAATAATCAAGTCTTCATGTTTTGGAAACTGAAACACTGAAAAGTTATTTGATTGGCTTGAAGATAGCGCCAATGAACACATTGCATATTAACGTTAATGTCATCCTAGTTTAATGAGTATTATTTTGATATTATACCCTAACAAATGTAGATCTGACACATTGGAAAAGATGCTGATGCTGGGGAAGTTGAGAGCTGGAGGAGAAGGGGGCGGCAGAGGATGAGATGGTTGGATGGCATCACCAACTCGATGGACATGAGTTTGAGCGAGCTCCGGGAGATGGTGAGGGACTGGGAAGCCAGGTGTGCTGCAGTCCATGGGCTCACAGAGTCAGACACAACTTAATGACTGAACAACAACAAGGAACTACTATCCCAAAATGTCAGGTTGTTCCAGAGTATAATTAAGCACTAAACTTTGGAAGTGAATTTATCTGCTTTGATTTATTATACCCGAGTCTCAATAAAAGCCACGAAATATTAAAAATTATAACAAAATTGTCTCAGTTCTGATGGGCCAGCTTCTCTGGTTTACCCATCACCTTCACCTACAATATCAGAGTTCTTGTTTACCTGGTGTGTAGTTTGCCATGGACTGAGCCTGGTGGCCCACAGTCCACAGGTTCGCCAAGAGTCGGACACGACTGAGCGACTAAACACACTTGGTCCACACGCAATCTGCCTACGAAGCAGAGTCTGCCTCTAACAGAAATACTTTTCTTCATTTTTATTGACTTTATTATGGACTTGATCATTCAAGAAAAAGAAACACAAAGATCCTCGATTACAAAGAGCTAAGGTTCTGTACATAATGCTATGCCCATGCTTTTTAAAAATGTATTTACTTATTTAATAAAAAACAGAAATGAATTTCTCACATACTGTATTTTTGAGGGGCCACTTCCTGGTTATAGATGGCCAATTTTTTATTGCTTTTTTTTTAGGTCACGCTGCGTGGCTTTCGAGATCTCAGTTCCATAACCAGGGATTGAACCTGGGCCGTGCAGAGAAAGCGCAGAGTCCTAATCAATGGACGGCCAGGGAATTCCCATCTATGCTTATCTTTAAATGTTACATTGTCCCATTGATTAAGTAGTTTCTCAGACTCCCATTATTCTATCTTAATTAAATCCCCAAATTTCTTTCGACAACATTTTTAACAGCCTTCCCACAATTGGATATGAAACATAGATTTTTTAAAAATTCAGGCTATCTTTTATAATAAAACTATCTTTGACATTTCCTAGATGGCCTCTGGAAAAGCACAAAGGTCTATTACTTTATGAAGAGAGAGATGCTAGAAATAATTCGGTTAAGTTTGTTTGACGTGTTACAATAGGAAGAGTTGCACAGGAATGTTTCTCAAAGTAGAAGTGCACAGAGCCTAGCCCAGGTTAGATATGTCTAAGTATACTCTTACAAATATTCCTGAAATCAAATGGTTTATGGTTAAAAAGAAGAAAAGTCCTGGAAATTTGTTAACGCCTTTGTTGATCATGTTTTACACAGACAGTGAAAACAGACAATCAAAATTCTCAAGAAATAGTAATTTAATGTTCCCTGATAGAGAAATCCAGTACTTTTCATTATAATATTATAGTTCAGTTCAGTCGCTCAGTCGTGTCCGACTCTTTGCAACCCCATGAACGGCAGCACGCCAGGCCTCCCTGTCCACCACCAACTCCCAGAGTCCACCCAAACCCATGTCCACGGAGTCGGTGATGCCATCCAACCATGTCATCCTCTGTCGTCCCCTTCTCCTCCTGCCCTCGATCTTTCCCAGCACCAGGGTCTTTTCCAATGAGTCAGCTCTTCACATCAGGTGGCCTAAGTACTGGAATATCATGGTTACAGTAATGAATTACGACCAAGGCTTGGATCAAAGTGGTTCGGAGGTGGTGACAAAAGTCAGTTTTGGACAAATGCTGAAGATGGAGCCTACAGCTTCGTTCGTGGACTGGATCTTCCCGCGTGAGAAAAAGAGGGGCTATGTGCACTCTGCCAGCTAAACATGGAACTCGGAAGGTCTCTGCATTTACTGAATTATTAATACTAACTCAGGACCTAAAAGTCATTTTTCTCTTCTCTAGAATTAATCCCAGTGTCATTTAACCTCTATAGTCTGTGTCCTTAAGTCCCCATTTACAATTTTAATAGCTTTTTTACAGACCCAAAGTGTTCAATATAGCATTCAGACAGTGGCCTCGAAAACTCATCCTGGTACTGGAAGGAAAACCAACCCGAATGGCAAGGACAGAGACGAGATTTCACAGCAGCCCCTCCTACATTTCTGATTTTCCCAAACTCAAGATGGACCTGAAGAGAAAAATCTCATTATGTTGGGAAATTCTGTGTCCTTGCCAGCACAGTGATTTTTTTTTTTTTTTTTAAGCCAAGTGTGTATTCGTCCAGGACAGAAGATCTCTATTCCAAAGAGAGATTGCAACACCCTTTTTCCTTGTTCACCAGATGTGCTCCAGCCTTAGGTCATGTAATAGCTAAACAGTCTTTCCCCAACACTGCTGCTGACTGATTAATCACGATTTTGATCAGAGGAGTGCTTTCTCCAAGTCAGAGGGAATGGTTTTGGAATACGGACATAGAGTAAGTCCAAGAAACACAGTTCTGTGGCTCAACAGCCTTCACGTATTCCCCACGACAGTAAGTTATCCTATCTGTTTATTTACTGTTATACGGGCAGGCAGGTCTCATTTTATCATGCTTCCCAGATATTGCACTTTTTCTTTTCTTTACAAATTGTAAAGTTTGAGGCAACTCAGCATCCATCGAAGCAATCGGTGTCATTTCTTCCAACAGCAATATTTAAAATTCAGTTATCTACATTACATATCTACATAAATTACCTATTTGTTTTAGATGTAATGCTTTGCACACTTAACAGACAGTATCGTGTAAACATAGCTTTTATTTTTAGATTAATTTGTGCTTTTATTGCCAGTATAATTTAACTGCAATCATTTCTGATGTAAAAAATACATTTAACATCACAATCCAACAAGCGAAAGTGAAAGTCACTCAGTCGTGTCCGACTCTTTGCGACTCCATCGATGATACAGTCCATGAAGTTCTCCAGGCCAGAATACTGGAGTGGGTAGCCTTTCCCTTCTCCAGGGGATCTTCCTGACCCAGGAATGGAACCCAGGTCTCCCACATGGCAGGCGGATTCTTTCCCAGCTGAGCCACAAGGGAAGCCCAAGAATCCTGGAGTGGGGAGCCTATTGCGTCTCCAGGGGATCTTCCTGACCCAGGGATTGAACCGGGGTCTCCGGCCTTGCAGGCGGATTCTTTACTAACTGCGCCTCGGGGAAGCCTGGATCCAACAGACATACACACACATAAAAGTGAAACAAAAGTCGAGTCGAAAACATCTACCCTGAGTGTTATTTATGTTTTTTGAGAGTTTTTGTTAAAGCAGTTTTAGGTTTACAACAAAATTGACAGTAAGGTACAGAAAGTCCCCATTTACCCTCTCACGTGCATAACCATTGTCAACAGTTTCTTTCTTTAAAAAAAAAATTATTTATTTTAATTGGAGGCTAATTACTTTACAATATTGTAGTGGTTTTTGCCAAACATTAACATGAATCAGCCACGGGTGTAACAGTTGCTTTTTAAACCAGAGATAAACTGCATTGACACTTCACCATCCCCAAGGTCCTCATAAACATAACTTTTACATGTACTGGAAAACCAAAACATCCATGTGACTCATTTTATTCTAATATTCGCTTTATTTTAGTGGTCACGTTATCCCTGAGGTCTCCCTATCTTGGCAATGTCAATCTGAATAAGCAGATCACTGGATTTCCAGGACTTTCCCATTTGTGAAAGTATGTTACCTCAGGCTGTGTTGATTAGCTGTGTTTACATTTCAGTAGCTAAAGAAACACTGCAACCAACTGATTTGTTTTTACACATATGAATCCAAACTGAACATAACTTGACTTTCCATTTAAATACTGTAGCACTCAGGTTGGTGTTCTGTTGCATTAAATGTCAGGCACGTCGTTAATTTGCCGTATCAGTGTTCAAGTCTGTAACTGAAGTAATCTCTTTGATCATGTGTCCTTAAGGCAGGGGAATACCCTGACTTAATTAAAAAGAGAACTTCAGGTGATGAGTATGTCTTTGCAGAGAATGTCTCCTTGCAGATACAGTGAATCAAAAACAACAATAATCAATTCAGTGAAATCTTAAGGTTCGAAGAAACATTTGTAATTTTAAATGAATATACCATTCGTGTCATTAGGCAATGTGAGTTCATTACACTTGCTCTGATGGGATAAAATAAGTTTTCTGATACCAACATAGCCCTTGATTTTACCCTGAACTAGGATCTTAGGGAATTCTCGTAACTGATAACTGCTTCAGTTTATTTTTATCATAGTGAAACTGAGTCCCCCTAAAATAGAGTTCCCCTGCCAAGTTTATGATTAACTTCTTTATCCAAAACTGAATTCCTTTTCTTGTTGCATTCTAGTTCCCCTCAGGATTGCGGAGTAGCAAAGAAAGAGGGGGATTAAAATTGAGCAAGACCCTGCAGGGCCCACCTGGGTACAAAGGCCCCCAGGTACCCCCACTTCTTGTTTGCAGAAAGAGCCGTTGATCTCCTAGGCATTCTGAGCTCCAAGGAGCAGACTCGAGCAGTTAGTAATTAGGAAGGCGAGGGAACGCAGAAATAAGGAAAAGCGGTCAGGGAGTAAAAGGAATGGCGGCTTAAACAACAGTTCAGGGATGGGTGCAATGGATAAGAACCCGCTGCCAATGCCGGGGATGTGGGTTCGATCCCTGGTCCAGGAAGATCCCACATGCCGCAGAGCGACTAAGCCCGTGAGCCGCCACTACGGAGCCTGTGCTCTAGAGCCGGGACCGTGACTCCTGAGCCCTTGGGCCACACGCCCCAGAGCTGGTGCATCCCAACACAGAAGCCAGCCCAGTGAGAAGCCTGTGCGCAATCAAGAGAAGCCCCACAATAAAGAGGGTCCCCGCTCACTAGAGAAAGCCCCAGCAAAGCAGTGAACACCCAGCACAGCCGGCAATAAACATAAAGCAAAATTATTAAAAACAAAAAACAAGAGCTCAGTGATAAAACAGACTCCGAGCTCCTCCTCTGGGACGTACAGAACAATCTGACACTTTGGAGTCATTCTGTAGATACTAAGCCACCCGCCTCCCTTGCCTCCCCACCCTCTGCTCCCCCTGAGCCACCGCCCCCCCCCCCCACCCAGGTGGAGGAAGGTGCAGGCACACGGAGCCCTGGCTGGTTGGGACAAAAAGGATGATGATTAAGATTCCAGAAACATCACCCTGTGACCTCACTACCAACCAAACAGAATGGCGTGCACCCTGCAAGCGTCACTGGAAATGCTGCCTTTAAAGGAAACCTTGCTTCTTCAAAAGCCATAGGGGAGTTTGGGCCTTCTGAACAGAAGCTGCCTGTCTTCCTTTCAGGGTGGCCTGCAATGAACGCTGGACTTCCCTTCACCTCAGCCCAGGGTCAGCAGACTGGCTTTGCTGTGCACGCTGGAAGTGCCTGAAAGAATCTGCCTGCCAACGAAGGAGATGCGAGTTCAATCCCTGGGTCAGGGAGATTCCCCTGGAGGTGGAAATGGCAACCCACTCCAGTATTCTTGCCTGGCTGGCTACGATCCACTGGGCCGCAAAGAGTCAGACACGACTTAGTGACTAAAAACAACAAACAGCAACAGAAATGCCTGGAGATGCAGAGGCTCAAGAAAAACAACGCCTGGAAAAATACGCAGTGGAGTTTGCAGGGTACTCACTCCACTGCTCACAATTCTGCCCCCGGCAGAAGTCACCCTCTTGCTGAAGATGCATTAACAATGTGGGGGAAATAAAAGAAGAAACGGCAAATCAATGGATCTAAATAATGAAGTTGAACTTTCAGCTGCCCTACCTTTTGCCTCCCAGCCTACTTTACCATCTAAATAGATAGACTTTGCAAAGCAGAGTGAAAGATATTTTATTTTAGTATGTATTTCTATGTTACTCCATGGAACAAAGAAACCTGAGCTGACGATGATGAAAGATATAGTTCGGATAAACTGCTTTACAAGGAAGGAATCCTGTTTAGAAGCTTATTACAGGCTGGAACTGGTTGGCTGCAAGTTTCCTGCACCCTTGAAACAGGTTTTCTAGGAACAAGACTGGCTTTCATCAAGCTATACGGAGGTTGTTGGAGAAGATGGAGACATAAGGATTGAAGGGGCAGGAGAAACATCGGCAAAGAATTTCTCTCCCTAGATGTCATGAGCAAGATAAAACGCACAAAACAAAGAAGTCAGTTCAACCAACATTTATGAAACGCGATGTGCCAGGAGCTCTTTTAGCCAGAAAAATCTCTGCTGCCCTCGTGAAGCTTACCTTGGGAGGCAGCAGAGCAGGACAGAGCCTGTGAATCAAATGAAGTACACGTGCTGTGTATTAGAAAGTGACAGATGCCAGGGAGGAGAGACGAAAACAAGGATTCAAAGAGCTCGATCAGAGAAGGTCACTTTGAGGGGATGTGTGAGCAAAGGTTTAAAGAAAGAGAAGAGGCAAACCCTGGGCAGAATAGAAGAATAAAAGGCCCCGAGGCAGGGAACCCCTGGGGAGCCTGGGGGCCAGCAAGGAGGCCAGCAGGTCTTGGTAGGAAGAGCTCAGAGGAGCGAACTGGACCAGGTCGGGGCTGAAACCGGGATGAGGACTCAGGCACAGCCTAAGGGCCAGCCAGGCTGGGAGAGGCTGCAGCTTTCCCTCTCTGAAGATGGGGGGCGGGTCCACTGGGGAACTGAATGGAGCAGTGTAACCGGGCAGGTTTGAAAAGGACCACGGAGCTGGGGATGGGGGAGGACAACTCAGAACAGTCAACAGGAAGTCTGCGCCAGTGGTAGAGAGCCCGCCCGCCAGTGCAGGAGACGGGAGATACGGGGCTCAGTCCCTGGGTCGGGAAGATGCCCTGGAGGAGGAAACGGCAGCCCACGCCAGTATCCTTGCCTGGAGAATCCCATGGACAGAGGAACCAGGCGGGCTGCAGTCCATGGGGTCACAAAGCCACAGGACTGAAGTGACTCAGCTGCATGTAAGAGAGAGAAGCATTTAGTTTAACTCCCGGGCTTCCCCACCCAGCCCCCTGTAGCCAAAAAGCCATCCTGAAAAATCTCCCCCATCCCTAAACCTGGATCACGTTGAGTGGGTTCACTTTACTTTTTTTCTCTGAGGATTAGTAAAACAGTTTCTTTTGGGTTCTGCACCCAGTTCCAACGAGTGGGCAGGGGGCAGGGGGCAGGGGTCCTCATCACCAAGCAGCACTCAGGGTGCCAGCTGGGGGCACTACGGCAATCTCGACACGACAGGCACACCTCCCCTTGCTGCACTTGTTATTTTCTACAGGTTGAAGGTTGTTGGCAATCCTGCATCCAGCAAGTCCGCGGGCACCATTTCTCCAGCAGCATCTGCTCAGCGTGTGTCTGTGCATACGTTCTGGTCATTCTCACGTCTATGCCACGTTTTGGTCATTCTCACAGTATTTCAAAGTTCTTCATTATTATAATATTTGTTAGGCTGATCTGTGATCAGTGATCTTTGCTGTTACTACTGCAAAAAGATGATGACTTGCTAAAGGCTCTGGTGATCGGTCACAATCTTTAATAGCAATAATATATTTTTAAATTAAGGCATGTACTTTTTAAGGGCTTTCCATGTAGAACCATGGTAAAAAATCCATATACCAATGCAGGAGACGCAGATGTGGGTTTGATCCCTGGGTCGGGAAGATCTCCCGGAGAAGGAAATGGCAACCAACTCCAGTATTCTTGTCTGGAGAACCCCATGGACAGAGGAGCCTGGTGGGCTACCGGCCATGGGGTTTGTAAGAGTTGGACACGACTTAGCGACTCAAGAACAGTAACTTTTTAAAGACATCATGCTATTGCACACTTAGTAAACTGCAGTATAAACATAGCCTTTTATGGGAAACCAAACATCCGTGTGACTCACTTTCCTGTGGTAATCAATTTATTGTGGTGACCTGGAATTGGACCTGCATTACCGCTGTGGTCTGCCTGTACCTTCCTGGAGACAGCGTGAGAGTCCATGGGATTCCACAGAGGAAGGGCTCCGAGCCCCAAGACCGTCCTCCACTTCAGGTGCCAACTGCAAGCCCCGCTGATCACCGGGCTTCAGACCAACTGGCTATCAATCAGACGTTTCCACATCCTCCTCCTGGGGTTCCATTAATTTGCTACGGCGGCTCACAGAACACTGGAAGCCCATTGGCTCACTAGGTTACTGGTTTATTACAAAGGATATTAAAGGACTGAGTCAGCAGTCAGGAGAAGCAAGAGATACACAGGGTGAGGCCCTGGGCAAAGGGGCGGCTGCCCTCCTGGAGGCTGGAGCCTAGTGATACAAGCGAGCATTCTGGCTCTGCAGCCTGGAAGCCCCCCTAACCTCCTCCTGTTTTTGGCTTCTTATGGAGGCTTCATACACAGGTACGGTTGATTAAATCCCGGGTCATGGGTGATCGAACTTCCTCCTCCCTCCCAGAAATCAGGGAGTGGGCCTGTTGGTTCCCCTGGCAACCAGCTTCCAACCTTAGGTGCTTTCCAAAAGTTACCTCGTCAACATAAACCCAGCCTCCGGGAAAGAGGCTTGCCACGAATAACAAGACAGCAGTTCCACTTTTACGCCTCTGAAAGTCTGGCAGGAACTGAGGACAAGACACTGAACATCGTTACAAAAACGCTGCCCTTTCTCTCATCACTCAGGATGCTGCGTCCAAGGGTCTGGGGCAGCGGTGAGCCGGGAATTGTGGATGGAGGACAAATACGTGTGAGAAATATATTTTGGTCATCCGAGGGGCCAAACATGTATATTTTCCATAAATCATGATATCGCACGGCTGTCCAGGGTGAGGGAGTGAGATCAGAAGAAGGAACGAGGAGCCTCACTTGGGGACGAAGGCTCCAGGGCCACGCTCTGCATCTCAGAAACGGTCCAAGTGTTGAATGAACAGGTATGATGCGTGGTGGGAAGAAGTCGAGAGGCTACCACGTTACATCCGGTGAGACAGAGGCACCCCAGCCTTCAACAGCCTTGTGCTGCTTCGTAACTGTGCAAACATCCTACTAAGGGCAGAGGAATACAGCCTGCAAGGGGCACAGAGCCACCTTAGAAGAGACGCAGCTCGAGAACAGAACACAAAGGGAGTGTTATTGACCAAGGAAAGCCATCACGAGGTTGGAAGTATTAGTCGCTCAGTCGTGTCTGACTCTTTGCAACACTATGGACTGTAGCCCGCCAGGCTCCTCTGTTCGTAGGATTTCCCAGGCAAGAACACTGGAGTGAGCTGCCATTTCCTCCTCCAAGGGACCTTCCCGACCCAGGAATCGAACCAGCTTCTTGATTCTCCTGTATCGCAGGTGGATTCTTTACCTGCTGAGCCATTGGGGAAGCCCCCTTTAAAAGGCATAATGTCTCTAATATAATATTTTAAAAACTCACACCTGTGCTTTAAAAAAAACCCTTAGAGACATGTTTCAGGAAACGAGTTTCCTTGTGGTAAAGAGATGTGAAGTCCAACAATTCCTTCAATTTCACTTCCTTTTATTTTTCTTATCCTAGATTCAATAAAATCTACTACTTTAATTACAATAACATTTATGGTGACCATCTTTACAAAAGTAATTTTATCTTTCAATCTACTCATCCATTATCAATACTTTGCCTATATGCAAAAAAAGTTTCCCAGGCATCAGTGATGTATAGAACATTGATGAAGGTTGAAAGAAAAGTTTTAGAATACTCACATACTTACACTTTTCTTGTCTAAATTACTTCAAAATAGCATGGATAGCTTTAAAGATTATTTTATTGTTCTTCTTATTATATTACTTATTTTTATTTTTTTGCTGTGCCGTGAGGCATGTGGGATCTTAGTTCCCTGATCAGGGATCAAACCCAGGCACCCTGAATTGGAAGCACAGAGTTTTAACCACTGGACCATGAGGGAAATCCCAGCATGGATAATTTTTAAAAAGTAATATAGCAAAATAAATATGAGAGGATATTTACATAATTAATTGTAGGTGATGGAAATAAAGGCTGATCTGCACCGTGGACAGGCATAGCTCGGATGCACCAATGAGCCCCAAGCCTTCAGGTCAGTTTGAAGTGTCCTGCAGTTGGTAAAACACTCTCTGGTCCTGGCAAATCTCTTTAGAAGGCCACCATCCTGAGAGGCCCTGGAGAATGCCCACCAAGGTTTTCAAAGACAACGACCAGCATTCCATCAACAATAACCAAGACCCAAGGTAACAAGGAAACATGAATGATATCCAGCAGAAACAGCCCCACAAATAGCCAGATACAGCTTATAAGACAAACATCCGCAGCATTTAAAGGAATAAATGACACACTTGGAAAATATTTGCAGGCAACAGGCAAGTAAAAGCATGACCTTGCAGTTCTGAAAAAGAACCAAGTGGCATGTCTCAAAATAAAAAATATATATATAATGACTGGAACTAAAAACTCCATAGCGAATTCCCTGGTGGTCCAGTGGTTAAGACTCTTTTGCTGATTTTATTGCTGAGAGCCCAGGCTGGATCCCTGCTCAAGGAACTAAGATTCCATGAACTGCACGGTGAGGTCAAAAAATAAAAACAAGGAAAAAAAAAAAATCAAAAGCTCAACAGATGTGTGAAGAAGCAGATAATGCAAAGTAGAAGAATTAGTTCATGAGGAGATTGAAGCATTTACCCAGAATTTTAATACAGAGTAGGAAAACAAAGTGGAAAATACAGAAAAGAGCTTAAGAAAGGTGGAGAACTCTATGTTTGATGAGTTACAGAAGAAGAGAGAAGGCGCAGAGGCCAATTTGAAGAGATAATGGCTGAGAATTATCCAGAACTGATGATGAGGTCACCAGGTCACAGACTCAAGTGTCGAAGTGCCTCCCAAGAAGTGTAAACAAGATAAACACACATGTATAATCATATATATATGTATATAGAGTCTGTATAACATATATAAGAAAACATGAATTTTTGCCTAGCTAAAAAGTTTATGACATTTGGACTCCACTTGTTGGACTTAGTATGAAGAGAATCCTAGATTCTAATTAAAAAAAAATAGATACAAAACAAGCAACAAAGGTTTACTGTATGACCCAGGGAATTATAGTCAAAATCTTGCAATAACCTGCCATGGAAAATAATCTGAAAAACAATATATGTGTACATATATAACTGGAACATTGTAAGTCAACTATCAATAAAATACATATATTAAAAAAGAAGAAGATAAATATACTCATGCATTTGAGTGTGTGAACTACAAGCAAGCTGGGGTAGCCAGACTGATTTCAAAAAATCACATTTGTTGTTCGTTGTTCAGTCGCTCAGCTGTGTCTGACTCTGTGACCCCAAGACTGTGGCCCGCCAGGCTCCTCTGTCCATGGGCTTCTCCAGGCAAAAATACTGGAGTGCATCGCCGTGCCCTCCTCCAGGGGATCTTCCCGACCCAGGTATCGAACCCACATCTCCTCCACAGCCACTGAGTCACCAGGGAAGCCCGTGTGTAGGCATGAGCACCGTACAGCCCAGGACTTAATTCCAGAGCTTCTGAGATTAAACTGCTGGCCAATGTGGGATACATCTTGATCTGATACCAATCTTGCTCTTCCTTTATTGTTCAGGCTCCGATCCTGTTTTGTGTCCTTGTTTACATTGATCTATGACAGGTCTGGTGAAGAACCTGTCTGCCAATGCAAGAGACATAAAAGATGCAGGTTTGATTCCTGGGTCGGGAAGATCCCCTGGAGGAGGAAATGGCAACCTGCTCCAGTCTTCTTGCCTGGAGAATCCCATGGACAGAGGAGCCTGGCGAGCTATAGTCCATGGGGTTGCAAAGAGTCAGACACGACTGAAGCGACTGAGCATGCATGCATGCACAAGACAGGCCCGTCACTTCTTTGCTCCAGGAAAGGGCATCTCAGACTACAGTGACTCAAAGTTCACGCAGTCTTGATGGCATTTATTTTTTGGTACCGTTATCCAAACCTCCCTACCATGTTCATTCCCTTCAGGAATGCATTCTCTTCCGAGTTGTCTGATGCAGCTGCTCCTGATCTTGGATGTGACAAGTCACCTGGATGGAAGGTGACATCCAGGAAGCATTCACAGGGGGGATTCCATCTCAGTGTAACCTTGAAACTTGCAGGCAGGGCATTCCAGGATCGAGGAAAAGACTGCAGGGCTTGAGAACACATTTTGCCTGGTTAGCAGGAAGGGCTCTTTGGAGGGTGTGCTGTGCCATGCTTAGTTGCTAAGTCATGTCTGACTCTTTGAGACCCCACAGACTGTAGCCCGCCAGGCTCCTCTGTCCACAGGATTCTCCAGGCAAGACGACTGGAGTGGGTTGCTATGCCCTCCTCCAGGGGATCTTCCCAACCCGGGGATCGAACCCATGTCTCCAACATTGCAGGCAGATTCTTTACCGTCTGAGCCTCCAGGGAAGCCCTGGTGGAGGACAGAGGGACAGGTTAGTGCAGGCGGGAAGCAGATTAGCACCAGCCTCACCTTCCAGGGTAAAGAGTGAGCGTTCCAGCCGGCAGGTGAAGGCGTGCAGGGGAAGGTGTGCAGTGGTGAGTAGTCGCTGGTGTGTGAGAAGGTTTGCCTAGCAATTCAGGCTGCAGCAACAATGGCACCCCACTCCAATACTCTTGCCTGGAAAATCCCATGGACGGAGGAGCCTGGTAGGCTGAGGTCCATGGAGTCACTAAGAGTCGGACACAACTGAGCGACTTTACTTTCACTTTCCACTTTCATGCATTGGAGAAGGAAATGGCAACCCACTCCAGTGTTCTTGCCTGGAGAATCCCAGGGACAGGGGAGCCTGGTGGGAGGCCGTCTATGGGGTCGCACAGAGTTGGACACGACTGAAACGACTCAGCAGCAGCAGCTGCAGCAGCAGCTATGCAGGCGATAGACTCCATCTGATCGGGAAGAAAGGCCACTTTAAGTATTAACCCTTCACTCCCCCCACTTCCACTCAACATACTGCAATCTTTTACAGATATTTTTAGTGTGGACTGTTTTTAAAATCTTTATTGAATTTGCTACAATATTGCTTTTATGTTTTGTCTTTTTTTCTTTTTGGGGGCTGTGTGGCACGTGGGCTCTTAGTTCTCTGACAGGGATCGAACCTGCATCCTCTGCATTGGAAGTCCCAACCACTGGAGCCCCCAGGAAGGCCCCCCACTACAACCGTTCCCGCTCCACCAGCCCCTTCGATTCCTGTCTCATTGTTGTGTTCTTCTCTTCGCCCCAGCCTCTCATTCTGCGGTGCTGACTTACTTACATGCACGTGTCCTCTACAAGACTGTAAACTTCTCTCTCTTCTCTTTTTTGCGTAGGTGAAAGATTTTATTACTGAATTCTTTGAAAAAGCAACTATACCCACTGCAAACCTACTGAACGAGAGGCTATTAAACCATTCAGTGGGTTCTATGTGTGGGGCTGTGGTTGGAATTTCACGCTCATGGTAGGGGTTTGGCTCGTGGTTGCTACTGACACCATTCATCAGTATGATTGCGGATGTGCTAAGCAGATGGTAAGCTTCTCGAGGGCAGGAAAAGTGTTGCGCTCACTTTCCTATACTCGGTGTTCATCCCTAGGCCCAGAGGAAAGTAAGTGTTCAATACACTCAACATCGCACGCATTCAGTATTTATTGTGTGCCGACTGTGTTTCCTGGGCTTCCCAGGCGGCTCAGTCGTAAAGAATCCACCTGCCAACGCAGGAGACGTGGGTTGGATCTCTGGGTGAGGAAGATCCCCTGGAGAAGGAGATAGCAGCCTGTTTCAGTATTCTTGAATGGAAAAATCCCATGGACGAGGAGCCTGGCGGGCTACAGTCCATGGGGCTGCAAAGAGTCGGATACAACTGAGCACGCACGCACTATGGATTTCCGAGAAAAATGCTAAATACACTGAGCGTAGGACAGCGAGCCAAACAGGAAAATCTCCCTGCCCTGGAGGAATCCACAAACGAATTCCAAGAGACACACAATAAATCAGGAAGGGAGTCAATTAATAAATGGCTAAAATTTTAGGATGTCAGATAGTGATAGAGGCTACTGTAAAAAAAAAAACAAAACAGAATCAGAAGAGATGAACTCAGGGTGTGATTTGAAATTGGGTGGTCAGAGAAGGTTTCACTGTGAAGTGGATCTCAGGATGCAGACTTGAGAAGTGAGAGGAAGCCAGGTGGACACCCGGGTGGGGCGGTGGGGAAGTTGGTGAGACAAGGGCTGCCAGGAGGCCCTGAAGCAGGACGGGCAGGGTGTTCGAGTCGCAGCGGCAGTCGGTGTGGCTGGAACCGTGACGGGCAGTCGGAGGGCAGCTGCGGCTGGCAGTGGGGGAGGGCAGGTGGGGCGCACCTTGTAGGGCTACTCTGGGGTCGCTCTAAGGACTCTGGCTTTTATTCTAAGTGGGACTCAAGGCCACCAGGGACCAGAGCAGAAGAGAGACATGATGGAACTTGCTAATTAGGGACACCCCCACCCCCGGCGGTCCGGGGTGAGGGCCTCACCTTCCAGTGCATGGGGTGTGGGTCCGCTCCCTGCTCGGGGAGTTAAGATCCCCTCATGCCTTGGGGCCAAAAAACCAGAACATAAAGCAGAAGCAATGTTGTAACAAATTCAACAAAGACTTTAAAAACGGCGCCCATCTTCCAGGTGTGGGGAGAGCTCCTGCTGCAGTGTTATTCTGCTTGTTGGTCTGACTGACTCAATAAAGAACTCTTCCTGCCAACCCCTGCCCCTCAAAAGAAGGTTCACCTAGAAAAGTCTTTAAAAGAAAAAGCAAACAACAACAACAAAACCCTTGGTAATTAAACAGGACAGCTCTGGCAACTTCAAGAGGGAGACAGGTTCTTTTGGGTGATGGACAGGAGGTTGGGCCAGTGTTTGTCAGTGGATACGCAAAGAAGTCTGGGGCCTGTGCACGGCCTCCAGGTGCTTTTCTTAGACTGGATTTGCTCCCAGTGAACCAGGGTCTCTGAGAGGAGGAGAGGAGCGGAGATGCCTCCAGAGGTTGGCAGGAGCGACTGCAAACTTGGGGCCGCTGCTCTCAGAGACATACCCTGCGATCCTGTGATTCCCTGTCCAGATTACGACTCTTCTGAGAGTGCAAGACATGCTATTTGGGAAAACGTGTCAACTTGGTTTATCTTAGAGAGGCGTCCACCGTAGAGCCGTGTCCACAGTCAGGGGTGTTTCCCTCCAAAAGGTGGCTCGGGCATTAAAGAACCGGCCTGCAATGCAGGAGACCTGGGTTTGATCCCTGGGTCGGGAAGATCCCCTGGAGAAGGGAATGGCAACCCACTCCAGTATTCCTGCCTGGAGAATTCCATGGACAGAGGAGTCTGGCCAGCTACAGTCCATATAACAAAAACCTCACACTAGCTGACCTAAAAGCATTCTTTTAGTCCCCGTTTAGGTTCTGGCATTTTTATCCTCCCCTTCTTTTTTTCCCCTGCCAGTTAAATCAAGTCACAGAATGAGGTGACTGCGATTGTTGGCTATATCTGAATAAGCCTGCTGGCTTCTGAGCAGCCAGAAACAGAAAGCAATATCTCAACAGCTGAGCTAATAAGAAATGAAAACTTTAAAACCAGCCCTGATTTTCTGCATTCGGGTCTAACAGACAAGGGTGCATGCATGCTGTCGCTTCAGTCGCATCCAACTCTTTGAGACCCTATGGACTGTAGCCTGCCAGTCTCCTCTGTCCATAGGGATTCTCCAGGCAAGAATACTGAATTGGGTGGCCAATTCTCTCCTCCAAGGGATCTTCCTGACCAGGGATTGAACCCACGCCTCTTGTGTCTCCCGCACTGGCAGGCAGACTCCTTACCTCTGGGTCATCTGGGAAGCCCAAGGGCTAAGGGTGGAGGCTCTCAAACACTCTCCTGTCTCATTTTCCTCTGTGATCTCATAATAGGGTACTAAGCTTTAGCAAAATGGGCAAAAGCAGCTTTCTGCCTAAACTCCTGAGACCACAAGGTCCTGTTTTTGGCGGGAACTGTACCAAGGCTGGGTTGTGGTCCAGCCCCTCCCTGCTGGTGGCTTACACACAGGCACACCGGCGCATTTCCAGCTCTTACGTAACGGGGGCAGCGGGCGAGGGTGAGCGTGTACACATCCGAGCACTGTGTCCTTGGTCTGGAATGCAGGAGCAACAAGTTTCAGCAGGACTGTGCCCCTGCACACGGGGCCCTGCGGGGGAGCAGGTGCGGCCGGTTGGCCGCCAAGCTCAGCGCTCCCTCGGGTCAGATGTCTGGAAAAGGCAGGAAAACTGGAAAGGATCTGTGATCCCTGAAACCCGCGGATTTCCACCTCCGATTATTTGTCAGGCAGCTACGAACGCGCTAAACACAAACACTGCCTCTACCTACGTCGTGAGGGGAAATAGTTGGCCCGTAAGGCACCCCTGGCGCCTTGCAGAATAAACAAACCCGTGTAAACATTTGAGAGGAAAAAAAAAAACCACGACAGACGAGCACACACACGGGGCTGCTTCTGAGCCCCGGAGTTCCCCGCGCGCCGGCCGCCGCCACGGGCGTCACATGAGAGGCCCGCGCGTCTCCCCGAAGCGCAACAAAACAGGGGCGCGAGGTGCCAGGGGAATTAATACGCTGTCCTCGGTCGACCTTCTCCTCACTCCCGTCTGAAGGGAACAGGTGGCTCATCCCGGCCACACAGAGCTTCACGTCCCGAGCCTGCAGCCGGGACTCTGGATCCCAAGCCATGAGCGGGACCCCGTCTGCTCAAGAAGAAAAGACGCTCGGGGTCCGAAGCGGGCGCAGCGTCCTCCCATCATCCCCCCATCTTCCACGGTCTCCCTGCTCATCACTACTAGTCCACGCTTGTCAAGCATTAATTGCCTAGGGGCTTCCGTGGCGGTTCGTCGTGGCTGAGAATCCGCCTGCCAATGCAGGAGACACAGGTTCGATCCCTGGTCCGGGACGATCCCGCATGCCCTGGAGCAACTAAGCTCGCGAGCGCGGGAGCCGCAGCTACTGAAGCCCGCGCGCCTAGAGCCCGCGCTCCGCAGCAAGAGAGCCGCCGCCCTGAGAAGCCCTCCCACCGCACGCAGAGAGCGGCTCCCCCTCGCTACATCTAGAGAAAGCCCTCGCGGCAAAGAAGACGCAGCACAGCCAAAAATTAAAAAAAAAGATAAAAATAAAATTACATATAAAAGACTAATTGCCTGAGTCCACTTTCAGAATCTCGGAATAAAAGTGACACGCAGCGGCATCCCTTCTGAGGCTCCTCGAGGAGACTCGAGAGCCCAGGGCACTTCATTATCTTGATGCGACAATGTGACTTAAAAAAAAAAATTTTTTTTTTTTTGCATTTGTAAAATTGAAGAGTGCTCATAACCTTCAGGGAAATTGGTCTTTGTTCTTGGAGTCTCACAAGCGCACTGCATAAATTGCCCGCTCCAGAGAATAGAAATAGAAGAGGGGGGCGCATATGTAGCTTCCTGAAAAAATGATTTCACACGACTTGTTCCTCTGCTTCCAAAGCATTACACAGAATTGATGGGGCGGATACCTGGAAGAGCGTCCACCACAGCTCTGCTCTGCATCTCCCTTATGATTTATTTTTAAAATACTTAAAGGCTCAATTCATCTTTTGGAAGGCACTCTGATATAGACGTTTGCTCAGCTCGTGCCGCAGAAACTTTTTTTTCTTTGAAGGAATCTCAGTCACTGGGAGCATGGGATCTTAAAAATGCTTTCTTTGTTTTCTTCACTTTCTATCTACTCCAAAGCAGCACTGACCATAAATGGCTAAAATCATTCACCCAGATCAATTAAAGTTAAAAGGCTAAAAGGCAGACACTTTTAGTGAAGCAAAAAACGCAGCTTTATGTCTCACAATGTTGTCATTGTTGTGTTGTGTGTGTTTAGTCACTCAGTTGTGTTCGACTCTTTTGCGACCCCATGGACTGCAGCCCGCCAGGCTCCTCTGTGCATGGGATTTCCCAGGCAAGAATACTGGAGTGGGTTGCCATGTCCTATCAGGGAAACTTCCAGACCCAGGGACGGAACTGGAGTCTTGCATTTCCGGCATTGACAGGCGAGTTCTTTACCACTGAGCCACCCGGGAAGCCCTATATCTCACAACGCCTGGAGAAAATAGTAACAACATTATGCAAAGAGAGCAATAGCACATGTTACTTACTGGCCAGGCTTTAGTGAACACTGAAAACTTCAGTACAAACCCACCAATCCTTTTGAAATTCTGCAGATTCTGACAGGATGCTTTTCATATCTGGATCTCTAGTAACACTAACAAGGGAAGAATATGTACTTCTTTTCTACATACTTTTAAAAATGCATCATGATGGAACATAAAATTTTCCAGCTAATAAAAAAAATAATTTGTCTTCAATTACTGGCTGTCTCCCTTTATCCCTGCCTAATTCCAAACACTTTACATGGATCATTTTGGATAGGTATTGAACAATTATTTTAAACACGGATTCAGTTAATAAATAAGAATTTAAAAATACTTAATAAGTGAGAATTTCTCTATTTTAAAATTATAAAATATCTGCAACACATGTTTAAATTCTCCTGAAAGTGAGAAACGAAAGTGTGTCCAACCCTTTGGGACCCCGTGGGCTGTAGCCCGCTAGGCTCCTCTGTCCGTGGGATTTTCCAGTCACAATACTCGAATGGGTTGCCATTTCTTTCTCCAGGGGATCTTCCCAACCCAGGGATGGAACCTTCATCTCTTGCACTGCAGGCAGATTCTGTAGTGTCTGAGCCACGAGGGAAGCCCTTAAACTCCTCTTCTGTTTAGTTATTAAGTGATGAGGCCACCAAAGAAAACATATTTTGGTGGTTTTAAAAAGATACTTAATGTAAATGTTTAAGTCACGTGATTAGTTAATTAGTAAAACAGCTAGCAACCGGAAGAAACGGTTACAAGAAAAACCTTAGCACAAAGGCAATGAATCAGAAATATGTAGACAGAATAAATATAACAGAAGGATTTAGAATATGAAGGTCCCAGTGCATTCAAATGCCTGGAAAGAACTGAAATGCTATTGGCGTATTTCTTCAATAAGGAAAGCCATATCCTAGGAGCTGATCACTGAAGTCTGACAACGGTCTTCACTTCTCATTAACTACCACTCTGCCCCCTGCTGTTAGCTTTACAGGGCTGTGACACTCTGTGGTCAAAGGCCCACATAATTCATGCCCCAGCTATTCAGCTGTCCTCAAATCCAATCCACACAGTGGAGAAGAACTATTTTCTCCAGATGGTCCCCATTTCCTCTTCACGAACATCCAACAGAGCTCTGATTTGCTGCAGTAATAAAATATTTCTTGTCCCTCTCTCTCCCATGCAACTGATAAGCACTTCTGTCCCTATCTCCTTATACCCACAGAAACATTCCTGTTGTGTTTTTTTTTTTAACTTTTTAATATCATTTTAACATTCTTATCTCTTGTCTTAAAAGGTTTCTTAAAAAAATTTTTTTTTTTTTTTAATCACCACTTGCTAGGACACATGTTGTTACATCTTCCGTGTACGCGGGCTAAGTCGTTTCAGTATGTCTGATTCTTTGCGACTCTGTGGGCTGTAGCCCACCAGGCTCCTCTGTCCATGGGACTCTTCAGGCAAGAATACTGGGGTGGGTTGCCATTTTCTCCTCCATGGGATCTTTCTGACCCAGGGACTGAACTGGGGTCTCCTATATTGCAGGTGGATTCTTTACCGTCTAAGTCACCAGGGATGCCCACGTTTAGGAAACGAACACAAAAAAATTCCCACATTTTTCTTTGAGGTTTCCACGAGCATTCCAAATCTCACCAGGGTGCTGGATGGGCTGACCACAGTCCACATGGCTTCCTTACACAAAGCAGCATTTGATGTGGCTTCATACCCCCAACACATTTAACACACACATTTTGATATTTACTTGGATTTAAAAACAAAAACAGCAACAAAAGGAGAGACAAGGCCCTGTAAAGCGGAAACCTGTAGTTTTTACCAAGTGAGCAGATCTGGGGTTGTCTTCAATTCCCACCTAAATGTCAGTAGGTTAGGCTGCTGGACGAGGGCTCTAGAATAATTTCCACAGATTTCCGGAGTTCCGGCAGGTACAGTCTAACATATCAGTACTCTTTCACTCCTTAGACTGCAGGATACAAAGTCACCAACAGGTTTGTAGCATGTGGCTCACAGCAGTGCCCAGTCCATAAGATACCATCAGCTGTTCAGTAGAGCCCCAAATAGCCAATGTCTAATATTATGCGTGTGTGCATGCTAAGTCACTTCAGTCGGGTCCAGCTCTTTGCCGCTGCATGGACTGTAGCCCACCAGGCTCTTCTGTCCATGGGATTCTCCAGGTAAGAACACTGGAGTGGGTTGCCAGGCCATCCTCCAAGGGACCTTCCCAATCCAGGGACTGAACCCACATCTCCTTTGTCTCCTGCATTGGCAGGCGGGTTCTTTACCACTAGCACCACCTGGCTATTAGCCCATCTAATATTATACAGTTTCATAATACTTATACTTTTGATGTGATGCTATATATTAATTAAAGAAGACACTGAGCCTGTTTTTTTTTTTTTTTTTTCCCCAGTGAGGCTAGGGCATATCATTTAATAGTGAAATTACATAAACATACATCTGTCATTTTCAAACTGAGCATATTTGTGTATAGTCAGTTCCATGGTGACTGCTGAAGGCTTGTCTATACAGATTCAGTTCCCTATCTGAACCAATGAGAATCTAGTAAGACTGGTTTTTTTTTTCATTTTTAAAAATTTATTTATTTTTAAGCTTTTTAAAAATTTTGTATCAGGGTATAGCTGATTAACAATGTTGTGACAGTTTCAGGTGGGCAGCAAAGGGACTCAGTCGTACACACACATGCATCCCAAATCCCTTTACCACTCAGGGTTCCACGTTACGTGGAGCAGAGTTCCCTGTGCTATACAGCAGGTCCTTGTTGATTACCCATTTTAAATATAGCTGTGTGTACATGTCCATCCCAAACTCCCTAACTATCCCTTCTCCCTGTCCTCCTGAACCAGTTTTATGAATTTGTGCCAAAAATAAAATGATTAATCTACCTATATCAAAAAGAGAGTTGGAACTTCCCAGGAGGTCCAGTGGTTAAGAATTTGCCTCCCCACGCAGGGGGCACAGGTTCCATTTCCGGTTGGGAAAGTAAGATTCCACGTGCCTTTGTTGCCGAAAAGCCAAGACTTAAAACAAATTCAATAAAGACTTAAAAAAAAGGCCCATATCAAAAAGATCTTTCAAAAGAAGGGTAAATATGATAAATATGAAAAATCAGTAGTTTTTCCTGTGATCTTGCCACAGGTTGTTGCCAATAAAACATTCTCTTTGGCCACTAATCCGAATGGAACAATTTAAGAACCAGCTGATTTATTATACTGTCTATAATTACTTCTATACCACGGTAATTCAGTTTCTTACTTTCCTGTGGGCTTTCTATAACTTGCATATATTACCTATCTAAAATATTTCCCAGAATATTTTATAGTTTTTTAAAAGTGCAGCAGGTCAGTCTGACCTGAATTATTCAGGCCTGTGACTGAAGCCCAGAACCATCTATTAATATCAATGTAAACAGATCAAGGAGATTTGAAGGACACAGCATTGCCTTATATCAGTGTTTCTAGCTCATCCTCAGATAGCCCAGCAAATAGCCAATGGTCACAGAGCATTGGCCGAGGTACAGAGAGTAAAGGAGATACACAGATTTATCCTGAACTGAGCCTGTCCCACGAATAACAAATAGAAAATGAGGTAAAATGTTACCAGATTACTCTCAGCCTGAATAAGGCACTTCTCCAGGGCGTTTTAAAAAGTTACCTAGCTTAAGGCTAGACTGGACAACTTAAAGGAAGGAACCAGGAATCAGAAGACACGCTTTCACATCTGTAGTCAAGACAGTTTTAAATCACAAGATTTTCCACCTTGGCCAAAGGAAGCAGTGCCACGAGGTGATGAGGATAAACCGGGATGCTGGAACAATGCCGTCCAGGGTGTCACTGTAGGCATAAAACGACACAGCAGACGGAAGGAGCTTGAAAGCCTTAAAATGTCACAAAAGTGTTATTAAAACAGCCGCAGGATTTTAAGCTTCTCAGACCGGGGATCATACTCTGTCCATTTTCCTAACCTACATCAGACCTGTTACAACTGTGAAGTGAGTGAAAGTTGCTCAGTCAGCGAGACTCTTTCATGACCCCATGGACTGTAGCCTGCCAGACTCCTCTGTCCATGGGATGATTCTTCAGGCCAGAATCCTGGAGTGGGTAGCCATTCCCTTCTCCAGGGGATCCCAACCCAGGGATTGAACATGGGTCTCCTGCATTGTAGGCAGATTCTTCACTGTCTGAGCCACCAGGCAAGCTACTATATATATATGTGTGTATGTGTATGTATATCATATATATAGTAACAAGAGATTCATTGGTGAAAGGCAGAGGAAATATACAATTGACACTCCATCCTCAGGTTCAACCAACCTCGATGGGAAATAACTATTAATTCCAGAAAGTTCCAAAGAGCAAAACTTGAATGTGCCACACACCTCAGCAATTACTGACATAACACCGACATTGTATTTACAACTATTTGCATAGCAGTGACAGTGTATTAGGTGGTATAAGTTTTCTGGAGATGATTTAAAGTATATGGGAGGATGTGCATGGCTGCATTTTATCTAAGGGACTTAAGCGTCTGCGGATTTGGGTATCTGTAGGGGGTGGGGCAGGGGAAGGGTCCTGGAACCAATTCCTTGCAGATAACAAGTGACAGCTGTATGCATAAGTGAGATCAGACAAGATTCCAGTTTCCTCTCTTGATCTGGCAGGATCTGAAATCTTTTTTGTTCCCTGTATTACTTAAATCTGGGCTTCCCTGGTGGCTCAGTGGTAAAGAATCCTCCTGCCAGTGCAAGAGACATGGGTTTAATCCCTGGGTCGGGAAGATCCCCTGGAGAAGGAAGTGGCAATCCACTCCAGTATTCTTGCCTGGGTAATTCAATGGACAGAGGAGCCTGGTGGGCTATAATCCATGGGGCTGCAAAGAGTCGGACACGACCGAGGAACTGAACAACACAGATGGAGTAGTTGTTAAAGCCACAGCCTTTCATCTTAGCCACCAGCCACATTGCCTCCGGATGAATGAACTCTGCTTTCCAGGTACTACTTAGCAAAATGTTTCACACCTAATACGTTCTCAAGATAGATTTGCTGATAGACTGGATAAACAAAATCTGATGTTTTGTAATGATAATTTGTCTGAACTTGCAAAATGACCTGAAATGCCGAATTTTACAGCAAGATACTAGTGGACATATGGCTTATAAGAGCTAACGGGTGCTGTCAGAATTTAAGGGGAGGGATGCTCTTGGATGGCTTCCCTGATGGCTTCCCACTGCCAGTGCAGAAGACACAGGAGACTTGGGTTCAATCCCCTGGAGGAGGAAACGGCAACCCAGCCCAGTGTTCTTGTCTGGGAAATCCCATGGGCAGAGGAGTCTGGTGTGCTACAGTCTGTGGGGTCACACAGAGTTGGACATGACTGAGCAAATAAGACTCTTGGACGAGACAAGAGGATGTGATCAAAGACAGCTGGGCAGAGATGACCTCGAACCTTCAATGAAAAGTACAATTTGGAAAAATGAAGGCTTTGGTGGGGGCTAGATAAGGCTGAAGACAGAGAACAGCAGAAGTTAACACACTGAAACCTGTAAATTCATGTCCCAAGTTAAGACAAGTAATCCTGTGTTGACCAGACTGTTTAAACAAAGGAAGCTTGGAGTAGATGAGGGGGAGATAAAGCTGAACAGGTACGGTTGCGCCATATGGGGAAGAGCGCTGAAAGCCACGCTGAATCTATTTGGGGATTTCTAGAATTTCTGCCAGTCCTCATAATACACGGTCATACTTTGATACAGTAAAAAAAAAAAAAAAAAAAGGACTAAAAGATATTATGTAACCACAACTCACCAGCCAGTCCCCTAAACCATCTCCCATGTGGGGGTGCCCGAATATACTTAATTATATATCATATTACATTGCTGTTGTTTAGTCGCTAAGTCATGTCCAACTCTTTGCTACCCCATGGACTGTAGCCCTCCAGACTCCTCTGTCCATGGGATTCTCCAGGCAAGAATACTGGAGTGGGTTGCCATTTCCTTCTCTAGGGGATCGTCCTGACCCAGGGATCACACCAGGATCTCCTACATCAGCAGGCTGATTCTTTACCACCGAGCCACTAGGGAACCCCATATATTAATATGTAACACACCTGTTTACATGATAATTTTCTAAGACCTAGAAAACCAGATATTAGCCCTGAATTCTTAGCTCTACCTTTGATGTCTTCGCTTCCCTTGTTCCAGAGACCCAATGGACGCAGTTGGAAAACACTCATAAATGTCAGGAGAGGGTGAGTTTTGCCACCTGGGAGACAATGTTTCAAGCTGTGATCTATTCCTTGTCTCACCTCCGAAGAGCTTGTGACCGTGGTCCTTGGTTGCCTTGCTGGAGCGGGGAAATAGGAACTCTTCAAATTCCTGAACAAAACGGTATTTAGGCAGTGTAGAAAAACAGAATGCATGATTGCAGCTCTGTCTCTGTTTTAATCCTTAGTGGTTCTAATCAGATACGTGAGTGAGCTGGGTTTAGAGGTATGAATTGTTAGAATCGGAAGGGGCCTTAGTCTGATCCTCCTTATTTTAGGAGAACAAAAAGAGGTTCAGAAAGGTGAAGTGACTTCCGAGAGAAGACTCACCTAACTTTTTCTCAGTGGCTTTCCCAGGTGGTGCTAGTGGTAAAGAACACGCCTGCCAATGCAGGAGACGTAAGAAACACAGGTTTGATCCCCGGGTCGGGAAGATCCCCTGGAGGAGGGCATGGCAACCCACTCCAGTTCTTGCCTGGAGAATCCCATGGACAGAGGAGCCTGGCGGGCTACAGTTCACGGGGCCACAGAGTCGGACACGACTGAGCACGCGTGTATACCTGCTCACGGTAGCGCCCGGCAGGCTTTCTCAAATGCAGTGCTGTGGGCATTTGGACCAGATGCTTCTTTCTGCTGGAGGCTGCACGTGGACCGTGGTATTACGGCCACATCTCTGGTCTGTACCCACTGGATGCCACGCTCAGCATCACCTCTTGGTTGTGGTGATCCAATCCACCTCCAGACACTGTCACACATTCCCTGGGGGTCAAAATCACCGCCGGTGGGGACACTGTACCCCCACCCTTCACCTTGTCCACCCCACATAATCCTCTAGAGCAGTCCCTCCAGAGCCAGGCTGCCCTAACCTAAGGGCCTCTTTCCACAGTCTCCTCCCTCTCACCTGAGGGCCCCTCCCAGGGGCTCCAGTTTCCCCTGCAGCTGTGAACTCTGGTCTCTGGAATCCAGTTATTCCAGGTCATCGTGCTGACAGGTCTCCTCTATCCCTTACTTACAGCGTGCATTTGAGTGCCTACTGTATGCTCCATGCTGGGCACGGGGGGTGCAGAGATCAGTCTCCGTGATCTCCAGCAGGTCAGTCTCCCGGGGGAGACACAGGTGGCGACAAACACTGTCTGCCTCTGGGGGAGTGTCGGGAGGGTGTTGCAGGCAGGGCAATAGAAGGAGGGGATTCGCTCCTCGCCCTGAGGGCGGCCACAGGGCTGATCCCAGGACGGAGCCAAGAGACCTAGAGCCTCTTCAAGGACAAATCTGAAGGAGCTAAGAAGGGAATGGATAAGGCGGGCCAGGCAGAGGGAGTGGGGTGTGGGCACAGGGCGGGAAGGAGAGGGTGGGACAAATCAGGAGAGTGCTATCAACATACATACCCTGCCACATGTGCAACAGGGCTCCCCAGGTGGCCCGGATGGTGAAGAACCTGCCTGCCATGCAGGAGATCCGAGCTCAGCCCCTGGGTCGGGAAGATCCCCCAGAGAAGGGAATGGTGATCCACTCCAGGATTCCTGCCTGGGCAATCTCTTGGACAGAGGATCCTGGCAAGCTATAGTCCATGGGGTCACAAAGAATTGGACACAACTGAGTGACTAACACTTCATACATGGGTGAAATGGAAGGCCAGCGGGAAGGTGCTCTACAGCACGGGGAGCTCAGCTCGGGGCCTGTGATGACCTAGAGGGGCGCGGGGAGGTCCAGGAGGGAGGGGTACGTGTGTGTATGTGGCTGATTCACTTTCTGTGCAGCAGAAACTAATGCAACATTGTAAAGCAATTATACTCCAATAAAAAAATTTAAAAATGAAGGCCAGATTTTTATTATTAGATTATCATATAATCATGTTACAAACATCTTATTTTTAGGATTATTCTGCATTCAGTTCCCATTTAGTATGACTCACTTCTATTTTTAAATTGGTCTCAATGTGTATTTGAAGTTTTTTAAATTTAATTTTTTTCTCCTTCATTATATTCTTGTTTTCGGTTTATCACTTGGTCAATTCTTATATAAACTATAAATTTTCTCAAGAAAGGCATAAATTGGAATCTACGAACATAGGAACATCTGTAAAAAACTATCAGGGTTTCATGCAAAAATGAATTAGGCAGCCATAAAAGTTAGGATCTATTTAAAAAAAAAAAGCCCGGACGGAGCAATCCTGGCTTCCGGCAGCAACACCTGTAGCAGCAACACAGCGTGAGAATGAATTGCAGAGAACTAGGACCCAGGCTTCAAGGAGCCAGGTACACCCAGCTTGAGAGTTTGGCATTGCTCTCGAAGGTGACAAGAAGCTGGGAGAGACTGCCTCGAGTTCTTGTATTCGAGACTGCCTTATATTCTAGAAAGATCTGAAGCACAGAAAATTTTAAAGATGAAGAATTCAAAGTAGGAGCACAGGTCACTGGAAGAGAAACACCTGCTGGCCTGCACACTCACCACCAAGGGTGGGGTTCTTCTGGTAGAAGCACGGCCACAGACTCCCCACAGACTCCGAGAAGAGGAACAGCTCCCAAACGTACAGATGTATCAATACAACCTCCTCCTCCACCCAGGAGGGGGCTGGAGGGAGCCTGTTACCACCTGGACAAGAGAACTTTTCCTCTGGGACTCCAAGCCTTTGCAGAGAGGCTGAGTTCCCTGCGGAAATTCAAAGCATGTTTTTCCCACAAAGAAAAAACAATATATGTTGCCAATTGTAAATCACATTGAGGGAACTCTGCTCCAAGTTATGTGGCAGCCTGGATGGGAGGGAGTTTGGGGGAGAATGGACACATGGATACAGTTGGCTGAGTCCCTTTCCGGTGCAGCTGAAACTATCCTAACATTGTGATCAGCTACACTCCAATACAAAACAGAAAGTTTAAAAATATATATGGTTTAATTTATGGTCAAAGGTAATCAACCCTGATTCTAAAGGAAATCAACCGTGAAAATTCATTTGAAGGACTGATGTTGAAGCTGAAGCTCCAATACTTTGGCCACCTGATGAGAAGAGCAGACTCACTGGGAAAAACCCTGGTGCTGGGGAAGACTGAGGGCAGGAGAAGGGGACGACAGAGGAAGAGATGGTTGGATGGCATCACCGACTCGATGGACATGAGTTTGAGCAAACTCCAAGAGATACTGAGGGACAGGGAGGCCTGACATGCTGCTGTTCACGGGGTCACAAAGAGGCAGACACGACTGAGCGACTGAACAACAACCAAAGGTCAAAGGTGTTTTGCACAGGTGTGTGTATGTGTGTGTGCGCGCACTGGCTGTTAAACACATCACTGTCTCTATAGGAATATGAACAGCAGACAGACCTGCAGGACATAAGCCACGTGCTGTGGACCGTGCACACCTGAGCAGAGGAAGTACAAGCACAACCACTCCAGCAAAATGCCCCAGACGTGATGTGATTCAAGCTCTTCAGGAAAGAAGGGAGTCTGGGCCAATTCAAGAGGGCGCAATGCTGCTGACCACATAACATGCAAATGGTAGTGAGCTCAGGCCCGTGTCTGCTCCTCCATCAATGCCTGGGAAAGTGAACTGGATGCGCTGAAATGGATCTCCATGCCCACAGCGTCTCCTACTTAAATGAAACTTAAGGGGAAAATTGCTGGTTCAAGAAGGCTCAGATAGTATGTGCAAGAAAGGGAGGAATACACAGTACGGATTTGCTCAGAAAGATAGTGAAAGAAAGGAAGAAAGGAAAACAGCAAGTCTTTGTATCTGGGCTCATGGGACCGAGCGCCTTCCTTTTAGAGCCAGAAGCTAATATGAACATGAGGTGACCTTGATTAATTCTCATTCATGTCAGCAGAGGGGATCAACTTAAGTAAATTGATGTTAGCTCCATGACCTACTGCATATTTGTTTTAAGAGCTGATTTGTAGCCGAAACATGGTGGCCTTCTTCCCTCTGATTCATCCATTACTCAGAAGGCCCTGGCTTCTTAGAATTCTTAATAAAATTCCAATAGTTTTCATCAGTGGTCATCAAACACAGCTGAACCCTGTTTCAAAGTGCCTCTTTTTGCCTTTCGCTACCAACTTGACCTAGCCCTAGCTTCTCCTGGCTTCAAATCTTGATCATTGAGGGCATATTTACCTTCTTAAAACAAAGCTTTGATTCAGTTACATCCCTTTCCAAAGCCGTTTCACCAGCTCCTAAGTACCTGCAGAATAAAGCCCAAGCCTCTGGCTTGGCCCCCGCTGTGAATCCCACCCACTCCCACGTCTGCATGCAGTGTAGACAGGCTTCCTTGCCCTCTCCTAAACAGGGCTGCTTCAGATGCCCACCTGGCTTCCCTGATGGCTCAGCCGGGAAAGAATTTGTCTGCAATGCAGGAGACGCAGGTTCGATCCCTGGGTGGGGAAGATCCCCTGGAGGAGGGAGGGCATGGCAGCCCGCTCCAGGGTTCTTGCCTGGAGAATCCCATGGACAGGGGTGCCTGGCGGGCTGCAGTCCGGGGTCAGAGAGTTGGACATGACACGCAGCTGTCCACTGTGCTTGTTCACGCCTCAGGAGGTTCACACTCTCAGTTCCACTGGACCTGAAAAGCACCTTTCTGAGTCCGGTCCACGCAGTGAAGCGGGCTGAGCTCACTTGCAAGGAATGTCCCATCCCTGAGAAGGGGCTACATCTCTGCCCACCTGCTGTCCAGCTCCTAGCTGTGAGCATTACCGGCTGACCCCAGGTCCTGGAGAGGGCCTGGCACACTCCAGTGTTTCAACAAAACTCGGTAAACTCTGCTGAACAAATCCGAGACATCTGACTGTTAATACAGCATGACCACCCACTTTCTCCCTGAGGCCAGGGGACTTTCCTAGACCCCTTCAGGTGAGAAACAACATCTAAGCAATTTAACTCTGATAAAGTTTGCTTTGACACATAAAAAGCAGAACTTCCTCCGTGATCCTTCCAGAAATGAGAACTCCGCACCGCCCCCCCCCCCCTCCCCGCCTCCACCCTGCCCCAGCACTGAATTTCAGATTCCCCAAAGCGACCTGGACCTCTGCTTACTAAATAAAACTTTGCATCTTCTCTGCAGCCACCTCCCCCTGGCCAAATCACCAGCGAATTCTCCAGGCAAGAAAAAGGTTTTTTAAAAATGGACGTTTGAGGTGGGGGAAGAGAAACGTCTTCAGGCAGGAACCGTCCAACTGGTACTGCCCTGCAAACACGTGAAGCCCGAAACTGACTTTCTGAGCCGGCCGAGTGGTTTTCAGCCAAACCAATGTTTTTTAGCTGCTGTTTCAGGGGTTTTTAGAGAACACAGATGCCCGCTCCCCTCGGCCTTGCCCGGCTTCTCCCATCACCGGGTACCGAGTGCGTGTCCAACTTGTTTACCTGGACGCAAGCTCTGCCGCCTCCAATCTTCCCGCGCAGCGACCCGCGCGACCACGTGTCCTGAAGTCAGAGCCCCACGGACTCCGCGCAGGAACTACACTTCCCAGCGGCCCCCGCGCCCTTCGCAGGAAGGACGTCTGCGCACTAAGATACTCAGTTCCAAGTTTGGAGCTTTTAGCTGCCAGCCCTGGCCCATCATGTAGCTGCAGCACAGCCTTCCCTAACGTTGCAACTGGGGGAAAAATCACTTTCCAGTCTGCTTTGCAAGGCGTGCATTTCCATCTGGATCCCCTGGAAGTCCATCTGCTGCCTCGGTCAAGAGAAACTCCACTTGCATGAAGATTGCACGCCTGCAGCTTGCATCTTTGTTGCAAAACTAGCTACAGAAGAGAAGCCAGGCAAAGTCTTTTGTGCTCCCCTCCCCCATCAAAGGAAAGGGGAAAATGTCTCAGTCGAAAGGTAAGAGCCTATTTGCATTACTTGCAAAAAATGCAAAGGGTTGTGCATGCATTTATGAATGCATGGATGCAATTTACGCCTGGCGATTGCATTTTTAAGTTTGAGGTTTTCCACAGCTCAGTTGCATTTCCTGTTTAGTATGTGTCTTTTTTTTTTTTTTTTTGCAGACACAGAGAGTTCCTGTAAGGCAGGGCTTGCAGTTCAGCTGTGCATTGACGTTATTTGCATTCTTCTGCTAGGATTGCTGAGCTCTTTTTTGCCTTTTGCCCAGTCAGGAGAGATAGAGCAGGTTGGTAGCGTCTGAATGTGCAATGCTTTATATAATTATAAAATTCTGTAGTATGCACAGATATAATAGGTAATCTTATATGCGACAGGAATACGAACTTTTTAAAAAGTCGGTAGATGAAGATGAAAGGTAAAACTTGAGTTCAACTAGTAGGAAATTAATGTAATCTTATATTCCTTTGGGAATGAACCGTTGCGGTGCTAGTATTTAGCTACATTTCCATTGATATCGCTCTGAACATTAAGCAACTTTTGATTTTTAAAGGAAGTGAAGGTGAGTGATAGCATTTTACAAAAAAGCAGACAAGACGTCTTTCTCTTCCGAGATTTTGCACTTTACGCTAATTGCTTATTGGTTCACAGTATTTAGAAGCAGCAATAAGGACATCGATGTTTTATGTTTTCCCATTTGGGAGATGCTTTGCATCTCCAGGGAAAATATTGGGAGAAAAACTGTACTTCTAAGCTTTACCCCAAGGTGGGGGGACTGCACGGTTTCATTGACAACCATAATGAAATCTTTTAAGTGTGTAATTGCCTATATTTAGCATAGGTCAGAAGTTCAGGGTTATGGTTGTTTTATGTTTTTTTTTTCCTTGAAAAAAAATTTTATTTTTTTTACACAGTTGTATTTTACAGACCTAATGTTAGGCTGGGGGGTTAAAAATATAGAGATCCTGAAGTGACATTATAGAGCTGAGGGTATGTTATCAGGTGGCCCTGAGACTGTGACTTGTTTCAGAACAAATCCTCCTTGACCATGGGGAGAGCACATGCCCTGTGAGAATGTATGGAAGGGAGAGGTGGGCGCCAGGGAGAGGAGGGGCTCCGCAGGGTGAGTGGGTGAGTCCCAGGGAGTTCAAGTGTGTCCTGCATGTCCTGCAGCTCTTTGGGGAGCTGTGTCACTTTTTAGTTCTGTGTGATGAGAGTGGGAGTCATACATCTCAGCCCAGGAAGGAAGTAGCATATATTCTCAAAAATTCAAAGTAAGGCTCTTTCCTTCCTCTGGGTATTGGGAGAAAATGGAAATCTGAAAAGCTAAGAGCGCCCAAGTACCTAGAAATTGGCATTGTGAAGTGCCAGTGTTCCTTAATATTGGTAAAACCTGTGAGTACAGTCTCCTAATTGAGCAGAGAAATAATAGCTTAAAAGGGCATTCCAGGCTTTGATGTACGAGAGAGATGGCATCTGGTTACTTTGTATTTGCTGTATATTCACTCACGCATTCGGGTCATTTTAGTATATGAGTGGCTGTGTATCTATGTATATATGTGTGTGTATGTGTTGGGCACAGGATTTGGGGACATATAAAAATATTTCATATGTAAGTGTTTCATTCAAGGAATTTACTTGTGTTTGGTGAAACAGAGCGTGTATGCATATCATTGGGATGCAAGATAATTGCTTAGATCATGAAGCGAAATGGTGCATTTGTAATTTAGAGATGGCAGTGGTCTTCTCTCTGGGAGACAAGAGGGTAGTGCTCTAGTGAGCTTATCTTTGGACTTTAGGGTTTAAACTCAGTCATGTTTCTTTGTGAATTTTGGGGGCTCACTCCTAAGGCAGCTCCCTCCTAGCAGAGGAAGTTGGGAAGCTGACAGAGAAGTTAGCGTGACCCTCTTCCATGATGGGTGCTCTCATAATACATCGTGTGCTGGCAGTCCTTCACACGCATCCCCGTTTATCCAAGTGGTTGTCTTGATTGGATCCCATGTGGACGGTGCCTCTGGTGTGAACGTGGGATTCCTGTCCAAAAGGAAAACTTTTCGATGGAAGGAAGTGTGTGATTATTTCAGAAATGGCAGAGACTTTTGGCCTGGACTTTTCAGTGTGGACCTGGTCTAATTCAGCTACGGTATTCTCAAATGGCCAAGATTTTTTTTTTTTCACAGTACCAAACTTCTTTGTAATACTATAACCAAATGAAATGAAGGAAAAGCAAAAGGTGGCTACAACCTCATAGTAGTGAAGAATTTAACAACATGTTCAATTCAAGGACCTTTACGAACCTTCTAGATCACTGTAATTCGGTTTTTCAGACCTCTAATTTAAGGCACAGCAGAGGCAAAAGAATTACAGACTCCCCGGGAGCTGGGAGGGCTGGCTGACTCCTCTCCAGCCTCACCAACAGTGAGATTCCCAGAAAGAATTTCTTAAAAAGAAATTTTGTTTTCCACAGTTGTAACTTTAGGTGGTAGGCTTTTCAGCTTGTTTATATTAGCTGTCTGGGGTTGAGCTGACATTTTTCAAATATTAAAGTGGCAGAATGCCTTTTGAGGAAATCTGAAATGTAAGTTAACAGGAAGGGCACCCAGAGAGTGCAGGAATTCCTGCACTTTACCGGAAGACAGGCTACAGGAAAATGTGTCATCTACATTACCCCAGAGAGTAAAACTATTGTTATCAGCCACAATGATCTGAGGGAGGGACGGCCAGAGGGAGGGAGTCTGGCATCCCCCAGTTCACCTGAAAAGAGAGAAAAAGTTGGACCCTGTTACCAATGCACTTTTCTCACCCCCTGCTCGACTCACCTTTAAAAAATATTAGTTTGTCTTTGTTTAAAATAGTGGTAGGTACATTGTGTCGTGGGGACTGTGTGTCAGGGACAGTTCAGAAGCCTGTAGAGGACAGTGACAGGCAAGGACTGTCAGGGGACCCACCCCTACTGTGGGCTTTTTGCTTCTGAAATTCACGCCAGCCTGGGAAATGGAAAGTGTACATTTCTCATTCTGTAAATTCCTTTGTTAAGTTGTACCCGAGAGACTTGTCATGCTTAGCCTGTAATCTGAGCCAGTCTGTTTTATAGTCTCGTGCATCTCAGGACATAAAATCAGAAGAGGTGGCCTGGGCTTCCTGGGTTTGTTCTGTAGCCATGTGGCCTTCACGACTTTACAACACGCAGGTCAGCAACAGGGCTTCCCCGGGGGTCTCTGGGCGGTAAATCTGATGCTGGAGGAAAGGGTTGAGATTCTTGTTCCTTTGTTTTTCACAGATTAGTATCATTATAACTGCTTTACATTATCTTAAAGTTTGAAAGGTCTATAAGGAGTATTTTTAAAACTTAGGAAAGTGCCTAAGTAATACTTTATTGTAGAAACAGTTGAAATTGTAGGAAAGAAAAACAAGAATCATTAGTGACTGCAGTGTACATTTAGGCATATATCCTTTTGGACTTTTTTCATATTCTGATATATATGTGAATATGAATAAATCCAAAATGTTTATAAAATGATTTAGGAGCCTTTGGTTCACTTGCCAATAATACTATGAAATAGTCAAAGTTAATATATCGCTACATTAATAATCTAATTCTAATACTAGAATTTATTTAAATAGAACATGAATGTTTATTGGCTTTCAATGTTATGAGCATTGCTGTGATAAATGTCCCAGTTCAGACATTATATATACTATGGCCTTTGACTAAATTCCAGGACATAGAACTACAGGTTACGAATCTCTAATTCTTCCCCATACTGCATTCTTTTCTTCACCTTTTAAAAATAACTCTTTTATTACTATGAAGACAATATATACTCATTGAAAAAAAAATTCAAGCGGAAGAGGAATTCATAAGGAGAAAATAAAACTCGCTCAGAGTCACAGAACCCACAGCCGATTCCTGCTGACTCTTCGGGGACTCCCTGCATGTGAACATACGTGCTCTCTTACACTGCATGTGGTATTTCGCAGCCCGCTTTATACTGGATCGTGTATCATCGGAGAGCTTTCCACAGGCATACACGTACAGCTTCCTCCTCCTTTTTAGCAGTTGCTCATTTTAATTTGTAAGAAGGTAACTGTTTCATCCGTCTCCAGTTGGACTCTCAGAGAGTTCCACTTTTTTACAGCTGTGCACAATACTGCCGGGACTATAACACCTTGAACACGTGTGTTTGTACGTCGGCCCCGCTGTCTCTGTAGGATGGATCCCTTGGAGTGGGAGTGCTGAGCGGAGGCTGGCGTGGCTGTGCTGCCCCCCAGGCTGCCAACACTGCTTCTTACTCTCCAGTGATGTTTGCAAGTGTTCACGCGCTCCTTTTAAGCATCCTGGTAAATGTTGCCATGTAGATTACTCTTCAGAGAGGTGATGCACACGCCTGTATGTAAAATGGAGAACCACCTGAAGCACACAGGCGAGTCTACACTCAGTGCTTGGTGGTGACCTAAATGGGAGTGAAGTCCAGAAGAGGGGGCAGCACGTATGCCCACGGCTGGTTCACCTGGCTGCACGGCAGAAGCCAGCACAACATCGTAAAGCAACTACATGCCAATAAAAATCAATTTAAAAATAAACAAAATAAAAGAGATAATGACAAGGACCTACTGCAGAGCACAGGGAACTCTATGTACTACTCTGTAGTAACCTACATGGGAAAAGAACTTGCAAAGGAACAGATACATGTATGTGTATAACTGAAGCATTTTGCTGGACATCTAAAACTGATACAGCATCATAAATCAACTATATCCCAATATAAACTTAAAAAAAAAAAAAGGTTATGCTCTCTTTCCTTCATCCTGGGTATAATAATTGGAAATTTTTTTTTTTGCCAATTTGATAACAAGTGTTACTATTTTACTCTCATTTGAATTTTTTTAGTGATAAAAACGTTGAATTTTTCTTTTTGACATCTGTGTTTCATGAGGAATTTTTTTTCCTCATAAAATGTGTCTTTAAAAATTTTAATTTGGGGATCAGATTATTTTCA